>NC_072000.2:77783920-79033920 GCF_028885655.2 Pongo abelii
ACATGAAATGGCCTTTCATACTTGACACAAATTGTATCCAATTTCCAGGCCCAGCTCAATTTGTGCTGCTCCATAACTCTTTCTTGACCTTTCCAGGCTACCAGGTCATACCCAAGTTTATAAATTCCTCCTGGTCTGTACCACTTACTTTAACTGTTAATCCTATGACACCTCGCATTGTTAAATATTTGAGACTAAATATTTGAGACTATAATTCCATTGCCCAGTGACCATGACTCCCGTCTCTTCTTTCAGAGTCATCCAGCACACCTATTGCTACATAGTTTTTATTGTTAAAATATTTAATAGCTGTAGGCCGGGCACAGTGGCTCACGCCTGTAATCCCAGCACTTTGGGAGGCTGAGGTGGGTAGGTCACCTGAGGTCTGGAGTTTGAGACCAGCCTGGCCAACACGGTGAAATCCCATCTCTACTAAAAATACAAAAAATTAGCCGGGCGTGGTGGCATGTGCCTGTAATCCCAGCTACTTGGGAGACTGAGGCAGGAGAATCGCTTGAACCTAGGGCGGGGGAGATTGCAGTGAGCCAAGATCATGCCATTGCACACCAGCCTGGGCAACAAGAGCGAAACTCCGTCTCAAAAAAAAAAAAAAAAAATATATATATATATATATATAAATAGCTGTAATGTATTTTATCAAATAGGTAAATGGGTTTGGTTCTTCATGAATTATTGGATGGGTTGTTTCTATATTTTAGCTAGCATGGCAAACACTGTAGATAACAAATGCTTAAATTTAATGTTAGTTTAGTTTTGTTTTGTTTTCCTTTTGAAGTATTCCCTTGGCCTAATAATGATAGTTTTGGAATAATCTTGCTGAGGGTTTTACGTAGGGAAGATATTATGATCTTCATTCCCTATTTTAAGAAGCTGAGGTTCAGAGAGGTAGGTAAATTGCTTCAGATCACATAGCCCGTAAGCAGAGGAGTCAGGTTTCAAACCTAGCCTACTAGATCACAACTCTGGAGCACTTAACCTCCGTGCCACACTGGCCTTGGCCCAAGCACCACTCCCTACCACTCACTTTGTTGGCCTTGCCTCTCCAAGGAGCAGGTAGGCCTCCTTATGTGTAAGGATGAAGGAAAGACCATTATTCCATATCTTTCTATCCTGCTAGTGTCAACTCCTGCCCTGCGTCCAAGGTGCCCGTGCAGACCAGATCTGACTTGTTTCTCTTTCCTCCTTAACACCCAGCACATAGCCTCTCTCCCTAGGGCATGATTTCTCTTACTGTCTTCCATGTGTAAAAGTGACCATATTGTATTTCTTTGTGTTAAGGGCAAATTCTTTTTTTGTGCGTTTTTTTTCTTTTGTTTTTTTGAGACAGGGTCTTGTTCTGTCACCCAGGCTGGAGTGCAGCACTGGCACGATCATAGCTCACTGCAGCCTCAACCTCCTGGGCCCAAGTAATCCTCCTACTTCAGCCTCCCGCGTAGCTGGGACTACAGGTGCATGCGCCACCACACCCAGCTATCTGTTTTTTATTTTTAATAGAGATGGGGTCTCACTATGTTGCCCAGGCTGGTCTCAAACTCCTGGGGTCAACAATCTGCCTGCCTCGGCCTCTCAAAGCGTTGGGATTACAGGTGTGAGCTACAGCATTCAGCAAAGGCTCAACTTTCATCTAGATGCTATTAGGCCAGAATCAATAACCTCCCTCAAATTAGGTGACACATGATTAATATGCTATCACTCCAGGACTTTTTGCACATAAGGCTAAATGTAATTGCTTCATCTCTTCACAACCATGAAGGCAACGTCTTCATGAAGGCAAGTTAAGAGAAAGAGGGTGGTCACAAGATGATGTTTTCTCCTGAAACAGTGGCTACTCCCACTGGCTGAAAATGGAAAGGCTGGAGCAAGATGGCCAAACAGACCCCTCCAGCGATTGTCTCCATGCAGGAACACCAAACTGAACAACTGTCCCCGCAAGAAAAGCACCTTTAGGCCGGATGCGGTGGCTTACGTCTGTAATCCCAGAACTTTGGGAGGCTAAGGTGGGCGAATCACTTGAAGTCAAGAGTTCAAGACTGGCCTGGCCAACGTGGAGAAACCCCATCTCTACTAAAAATACAAAAATTAGCTGGGCGTGGTGGTGGGGGCCTATAATCCCAGCTACTTGGGAGGCTGAGGCAGGAGAATCGCTTAAACCTGGGAAGCAGAGGTTGCAGTGAGATGAAATGGTGCCACTGCGCTCCAGCCTGGGTGACAGAGTGAGACTCCTTATTTTAAAAAAAAAAGCATCTTCATAAGAAACAAAAAATCAGGTGAGTGATCACAGTACCTGGTTTTCACATCGTATCAAGAAAAGAGGCACTGAAGAGGGTGGGAAGGACGGTCCTGCATCGCCTATACCCCCATCCCTCGCCCCTGGCACAACAGCTTGGAGACAGAATCTGTGCATGTGAGGGAGGGAGAGGAGTGTGGGATTTTGCATTGGAACTCACTGCTGCCCTGTCACAGCACAGCACTACACTGAGCAGAATTCTGCTGGCACCCACAGAGGACGCATTTAGATCAGCTCTGGGCCAGAGGAGAATCCTCAGGCAGAGTGGGACAGACCTGAGTCCCAGCTGGTTCTGCCACCAGCTGACCAAAGTGGCCTGGGGCCCTGAATACATATGAGTGACAGTCAGGTCACAAGGACTATATTCCTTAGGCAAACCCTGGAGATGCACTGGTCATGGAGGCAGCGGACTTTGGGTGTGGAAAGGAGAGGGAAGAGTACTCAAGTTGCCAGACAAAGTCCAGAAGACTTTGAGTAGTAACTCAGCCACAGGAAAATAAAGCACCAGGCAGAATCCTGAGGCTTCTGATTCCAGGCCTTTGCTCCTAAGCTACATTTCCAGACCTATCCTGCGCCAGAAGGGAATCTGCTGCTCTGATGGGTCAGATTTATCCTGGCAGGATTCCCCACCTGCTGACTAAAGTGCCCTTGGGCTTTGAGTAAATATCAGTGGTAGCTAAGCAGTTCTGGCCACAGGCCTTAGGCAGGATCCAATACTCTACTGGTCTGCAAAGCTTCAGGTGTGACCCAGTGCACTGCCATCTGTGGTGGCCACGGGAGTGCTTATGTTACCCCTCCCCCAACTCCAGGCAGCCCAGTAGGGAGAGAGATTCCTGACTGGGGGAAAGAGAAGAGAGAAAGTGAGAGATGTTGCCTGGGTAACCAGGGAATTCTCCCTTATCTTACCCAAGGCCACCAAGGATCCAGGAGTATCCAGGAATTGGCAACAGTTGCAGGGGTCATAGGCTTAGGGCACCCCCTGGTATACATCAGCTGCAGAGACCATAGGCTTAAGTCACAACACTTAATCCCCTTTGAATATATAGAAAGCCTTCTCAAGGAGGATAGGTACAAATAAGTCCAGACTGTAAAGATTGGAATAAATACCTAACTCTTCAATGTCCAGACATTGATGACCATCCGCAAGCATCAAGAACATCCAGGAAAACATTATTTCATCAAATGGACTAAATAAGGCACCAGTGACCAATCCAGGAGTGACAGAGATATGTTACCTTTCCAGACAGGGAATTCAAAATAGTAATCTTGAAGAAGCTCAAACTTCGAGATAACACAGAGAAGGAATTCAGAATTCTATCAGAAATTTCAAAAAGATTGAAATAACAAAAATCAAGCAGAAAGGCTGCTCTGCCTATGGAGTAGTCATTCTTTTGTTTCTTTACTTCTCTAATAAACTTGCTTTCACTTTGCAAAAAGAAAAAAAAATCAAGCATCACTTCTAGAGCTGAAAAATTAAGTTGACTAAAAAATGCATTGGAGTCTCTCAACAGCAGAATTGGTCAAGCAGAAGAAAGAACTGGTGAGCTTGAAGACGGGTTATATGAAAATACACAGTCAGGGCCGGGCAGGATGGCTCATGCCTGTAATCCCAGCAGTTTGGGAGGCCAAGGCGGGTGGATCACCTGAGGTCAGAGGTTCAAGACCAGCCCGGCCAACATGGCGAAACCCCATCTCTACTACAAATACAAAAAATTAGCCGGTCGTGGTGGCAGGTGCCTGTAATCCCAGCTACTTGGGAGGCTGAGGCAGGAGAGTTGCTTGAACCTGACAGGCAGAGGTTGCCACCGCACTCCAGCCTGGGTAACAAGAGTGAAACTCCATCTCAAAAAAAAAAAAAAAAAAAGGAGTGATTTAGGATGTCCCCAGATAAATGCCCTTTAGCCTGTGACATAAAGAATCTTTAGTTACAACGCAAACATCCCAGAAAGAATACCATATTATCATTATCAATTATTAGAAATTCTTAAGGAGGCTGTGTGCGGTGGCTCATGCCTGTAATCCCAACGCTTTGGGAGGCTGAGGTGGGCAGATCACCTGAGGTCAGGAGTTTGAGACCAGCCTGGCCAACATGGTGAAACCCCATCTCTACTAAAAATACAAAAAATTAGCCAGGCATGGTGGTGGGCACCCGTAATCCCAGCTACTCAGGAGGCTGAGGCAGAATCGCTTGAAGCTGGGAGGCGGAGGTTGCAGTGAACCAAAATCGTGCCACTGGACTCCAGCCTGGATGACAAGAGCGAAATTTCATCTCAAAAAAAAAAAAAAAAAAAAAAAAACTTAAGGAATAGTTATTATCTGATATGATGGCTTATTAAGAAGGAAGGGAACACATGATAGGTCTGTTTTGAAAAGGAATGGGGACAGAACAAAATATTACGAGGTCTGATCAAAAGAGGCTTGTTCTGGCTTGTCTTTGTCTGTCTTGGAGTCACGGGGCAGGTGTAAGGCCAAATTCTGCACTTCCCAGTCATGTTACCTTGGGCAAATAATTTAAAATTTGTAGTTTCCCAATCTGAAAATTGAGTCTGGTACCTGTTCTAATTTAGTGTTGATTGATATGAAGCTCAAAATTAGAAACGTGTGAAAGTTCTTTGCAAACTAAAATATATGTGTGAGGAATTGTTATTATTAGTTTAGAGGATGGACTGTTGTCCTTAGAAGGCAAGTCTCTGGGTCCTACAGTTAGATGCACTGGGCGCTTTGGGAAGAATTCAGGGGTATGGGGTACTCAGCAATTAAAAGAGAGGGTGCATAGAGAAGGAAGAAAGGACTTATTAATGGAGTTTGGAGGCTCCTTATTATCTAAACTTACACATTACGTGACCAGCATTATGAGGCAGCACCCCACTCCCAACAAATAGCCCTCTAGAACCAAAAGCAGAGTGGCAGGTCCTGGGTCCTTTTGTACACAGCATAAAAAATTAAGTCAATTGGCTGGGCGTGGTGGCTCATACCTGTAATCCCAACACTTTGGGAGGCTGAGGCATGTGGATCATCTGAGGTTAGGAGTTCGAGACCAGCTTGACCAACATGGTGAAACTCCGTCTCTACTAAAAATACAAAAAATTAGCCAGGCGTGGTGGCGCATGTCTGTAATCCCAGCTACTCGGGAGGCTGAGACAGGAGAACTACTTGAACCCAGGAGTTGGAGGTTGCAGTGAGCCAAGCTCGTGCCACTGCACTCCAGCCTGGGCAACAGAGTGAGACTCTGTCTCAAAAAAAAAAAAAAAAAAAAAAATTAAGTCAATCTGGCATAACTGCAGACCAGGCCCTGGAATGAGCAACCCACCAGCATTATCTGCATTTCTAGGAACTTGGGCTAGAAGGGTAGGAATGGGGTTGGAAGGGTTAGGCCACATGCCTCTAGTTAAAACCTGATGAACTTCCTAGATCCCCAACTGGAAAACGTAGGAGTTGGACTAAATTCCTCTCCTGCCTCTAATATTTTATGAATACAGAACTCAACTCAAAATGGGTAGTATCTCAGAGATTCCAAATTTAGTTCTACTTTTCTGTTTGCTTATCAGTCGCTTACCCTCACCCTCTGGTCTGATACCTTTATCCTGTACAAGTGGTCAAAGTAGGTTGAGTAACGTGTGCTAAAAGGAGTAATATCTTGCATTCTCAAAACAGAGGAAACTGCCTTGAAAGAAAAGACTAAAAAGCAATAAACCTTAGTATCAGTATCTTCTGAAAGCTTTAAAAGAATAATACTTTCATCTCTACCAACAGATTTGGATTCTGAAGTTCTGAGGTGGAGTCCAAGAGTGTGCAGTCAGCTTCTGGGGTAGTGTTTGTTAGATATAGTTTTTTTGTTTATTTATGTATGTTTAAGACAGGTCCTCACTCTGTCACCCAAGCTGGAGTGCGGTGGCACAGTCATGGCTCACTGCAGCCTTGCCTCCCAGGCTCAAGCAATCCTCCTGCCTCAGCGTCCCCAGTAGCTGGGACCACAGGTGCGCACCACCATGCCTGGCTAATGTTTTAAAACTGTTTTTAGTAGAGACAGGGTCTTACTATGTTGTCCAGGCTGGTTTCAAACTCCTGGACTCAAGCGATCTTCCTGCCTTGGCCCCCAGAAATGCTGGGACTGCGCCTGGAGTAGATATGGGTAACGAACCTTTTACATCAGACTCTTGTGTCCTACTCCCAGAATGTTGATTCAGTGGGCTGCAAGTGAGGCCTAGAAATCTGCATTTTCACAAGCTCTCAGGTTTAATACACATTACATTTAAAGAAAGCACAGCCCAAAGGGTGTCAGTGGGGTGTATGAAGGAAGCCTGGTTAGGGGGGAGAGTGGGATTAGGGAACAGCTGCTTAACCTGGCTTGTTTCAAATCCCCCTTTCTCCCTTTTTGCCCTCAAAAAGTTCCTCATTTTTTCCCCTCTACTTTCTAACTTCTCGCCATGCACTCACACAGCTATACAGCTATCTCCAGAGATTACTCTGGAAACTCTGCTATAAAGATGACCTGGTCTAATGCCTTGATTTGTTTTTTGTTTGTTTGTTTGTTTTTTTGAGACAGGGTCTCACTCTCCTGGAGTACAGTGGCACAATCATGGCTCACTGCAGCCTTGACCTCCTGGGCTCAAGCAATCCTCCCACATAGCTGGGAGTATAGGCACGTAGCACCACTCTCGGTTAAATTTTTTTTGTTGTTTTTTTGTAGAGATAGAGTCTCACTATGTTGCTCAGGCTGGTCTTGAACTCCTGGACTCAAACGATCCTCCCACCTTGGCCTCCCAAAATGCTGGGAATACAGGCATGAGCCACTGCACCAGGCCTAATGTCCTGATTTTATAAATCCCAAAACTGGGGCCCAGAGAGAAGAGACATCATTAAGATCACCATACTTGTTGGTATCTGAAGTAGTACTGACCCTTTTGACACCTAATCCAAAGTTTTTTCAGCTACCTCAGGTTGCCTCTCATCTTCCAGCTGACACCATCCAGCACCTTTCAGATACTGGCAAAGGAGCAGTGTTTCAAAATTACTTTCCAAATGGCCTCCTACAAGGCAGTCCTCAGAGAGAAGCAAGGTTCTGCATCTTAAGCCTTCCTTGGTTTCTTAGGTTCCAAAGCTGTTTCTATCAGTCTCCAAGCAACCAACTCTTTAGAATTCCATGAGTCTACTCAGAGAACTTGTGGGTTCAGTCGGGGGTATCTTCAACCATTTATTAAATTTCCTTTTTTGTAAACTGAGCTTCGAGAAATTGCATCTTATTTATTGATTATTTATTGAATGGTAGTTTCATGGAGTTTTTGGTCTTTTTTTTCTTTGAGAGGGAGTCTCACTCTGTCACCCAGGCTGGAGTGCAGTGGTGCGATCTCGGCTCACTGCAACCTCTGCCTCCCAGGTTCAAGCAATTCTGCCTCAGCTTCCCATTACAGGCCACACCACCATGCCCCACTAATTGTTGTACTTTTAGTAGAGACGGGGTTTCACCATATTGGCCAGGCTGTTCTCGAACTCCTGACTTCAAGTGATGCGCCTGCCTTGGCCTCCCAAAGTGCTGGGATTTGCAACTATGAGCCACCGCACCCAGCCTCTTGGTCATTCTTTGAAAAATAAACCTCAGCCAGGCGCGATGGCTGACACCTGTAATCCCAGCACCTTGGGAGGCTGAGGCAGGCGGATCACCTGAGGTCAGGAGTTAGAGACCAGCCTGACCAACATGGTGAAACCCCGTGTCTACTAAAAATAGAAAATTTAAAAAGAAAATCAGCTGGGCCTGGTGGCGCATGCCTGTAATCCCAGCTACTTAGGAGGCTGAGGCCAGAGAATCGCTTGGACCCAGGAAGCAGAGGTTGCAGTGAGCCAAGATCAGGCCATTGCACTCCAGCCTGAGCAACAAGAGTGAAGCGCAGTCTCAAAAAATAAAAATAAAAAACCTTCTAGATGTATGCAGCTCCATATTCTCCCACCACAGGGGTTTATAAATCCTGAGAAAGAAGCAAAGCAGGGAACACATGACCACATAGCTCTGGCAGGCGTCAGATTACCAGGCTGATAGAACAGATGGTAAAGTAGAAGCTGTCCGTTGACTTTTCCATTCCCTTTTCAGCTCCTCCGCTGCTACTTAATCTCCTTTGTCCACACAGTTCAATCCCATTTTCCCTGATCTCCAAATCTGGCTAGATTATTAGCCATTAACACTAGTTTTTACAAGGAGACTCTTCAATCTTGTATTTCCAGTAGTATAATTTCACATGTACAGAAATTCTTTAAGTCATAGAAGTCTTACAGATATAGAAATTCTGATCTTCAGGAGTCCTGTTGTGAAACAAACTAATTTATCCTGACAGCAGGAAAGATTTCCCGGCCTAAGGCTCTGTCTCGTTGACCCAGGTCATACTATTCAGGTGGTCCATCTCTTGGTTCCAGGCAAGACTGCTGCTGCTGATCAACCTGAATATGAACTTTAGCACTTGGGCTCAAGCTGCACTCAGACGGTTGGACCCCCATAAAAGAGCGAGAGGGTACGTTTTCTGGTATGAAAAGTAAAGACTAGGCCAGGCGCTGTGGCTCACGCCCATAATCCCAGCACTTTGGGAGGCTGAGGCGGGCGGATCATGAGGTCAGGAGATTAAAACCATCTTGGCTGACACTGTGAAACCCCATCTCTACTAAAAATACAAAAAAATTAGCCGGGTGTGGTGGTGGGCACCTGTAGTCCCAGCTACTTGGAGGCTGAGGCAGGAGAATGGCGTGAACCCAGGAGGTGGAGCTTGCAGTGAGCCGAGATTGGGCCACTGCATTCCAGCCTGGGCGACAGAGCAAGACTCCATCTCAAAAAAAAAAAGAAAAAGAAAAGTAAAGACTAAAAAAATTAAATATTATAACCCTGCTAAGGCAGGAGGATCCTTTGAGCCCAGGAGTTTGAGGCTGCAGTGAGCTATGATGGCACTACTGCACCCCAGCCTCAGTGACAGAGGGAGACCCTATCTCTAATAAAATAAATCAAAACCCTGTTAAGGTTCCTCAAAAAATTAAATATAGAATTACTCTGTGATCCAGCAATTCTACTTCTGGGTATATATCCAAAAGAATTGAAAGCAGGGACTTTAACAGATATTTGTATACCCATGTTCATAGCAGCATACTCACAATAGCCAAACGGTGGAAACAACCCAAATGTCCATCAGTGAATGAATGGATAAACAATATGTGGAAGATGCATACAACAGAATGTTATTCAGCCTTAAAAAGGAATGAAATGGGCCGGGCGTGGTGGCTCACGCCTGTAATCTCAGCACTTTGGGAGGCCGAGGAGGGTGGATCACCTGAGGTCAGAAGTTCAAGACCAGCCTGGTCAACATGGTGGAACCCCATCTCTACTAAAAATACAAAAATTAGCTGGGTGTGGTGGTGCGCGCCTGTAGTCCCAGCTACTTGGGAGGCTGAGGCAGGAGAATCACTTGAACCCGGGAGGTGGAGGTTTCAGTGAACTGAGATCACGCCACTGCACTCCAGCCTGGGGGACAGAGTGAGACTCCAAAAGTTCTGGAAATGGATAATGGTGATAGTTGTACAACAATGTAATGTACTTAATGTCACTGACTTGTACACTTAAAAATGGTTAAAATTGGCTTGTTCCAGTGGCTCATGCCTGTAATTCTAGCACTTTGGGAGGCCAAGGCAGGATGATCACTGGAGGCCAGAGTTCAAGACCAGTCTGGGCAACATAGCAAGACCCTGTCTCTAAAAAAAAAAAAAAAAAAAGTTAAAATGAGGCCATGCATGCCTACAATCCCAGCACTTTGGGAAATTGAGGTGGTAGGGTCACTTGTTTGGGAAGAGGAGGTGGGAGGATCCTTTGAACCCAGGAGTTCAAGGCTGCAATGAATTATCATGGTGCCATTGCACTCCAACCTGGGTGACAGAGCAAGACCTAGTCTCTAAAAAAATAAGAGTTAAGGCCAGACACAGTGGCTCACGCCTCTAGTCCCAGCACTTTGGGAGGCTGAAGCGGGCAGATTACAAGATCAGGAGTTTGAGACCAGCCTGGCCAACATGGTGAAACCCCGTCTTTACTAAAAATATAAAAATCAGCTGGCCGTGGTGGCACGTGACTATAATCCCAGCTACTCAAGAGGCTGAGGCAGGAGAATCGCTGGAACCCGGGAGCCAGAGGTTGCAGTGAGCCGAGATCAGACCACTGCACTCCAGCCTGGGTGACAGAGCAAGACTCTGTCTTGAAAAAAAAAAAAGAATTAAAAAAAGAAACATGGCCAAGTGTAGTGGCTCTTGCCTATAATCCCAACACTCAGGGAGGCCAAGGTGGGAGGATTGCTTAAGCCCAGGAGTTCGAGACCAGGCAACATAGGGAGACCCCGTCTGTACGAATAATCTAAAAAATTAGCCAGGTGTGGTGGTGCGTGCCTGTGGTCCCAGGTACTCGGGAGGCTGAGGTGGGAGAACTGCCTAAGCCTGGGAGATTGAGGCTGCAGTGAGCTATGATCGCACCACTGCACTCCAGCCTGGGTAACACAGTGAGACACCCCGTCTTAAAAAACAAATAAACAAATACTATGCATAAAACCTCAAGGCTCAAGAAACAACAGTTTGAAGTAGTTAGATGTGTGTGTTTTTTAATTTTCATGTCTTATCTTTTCTGCTTTTTTTTTTTTTTTTAAGAGATGAGGTCTTGCTCTGTTGCCCAAGCTGGTATCGAATTCCTCCTGGGCTCAAGCAATCTCCTGCCTAGGCCTCCCTCCTAACAGCTGGAACTACAGGCATGTACTGCTGCATTCAGCTACTGGGGGAGTGTTTGAGTAGTCTTTTTAAAAAATATGTTAATATCTTGGTAAAAAGTATATTTATACTGTTCTCTAACCTGCTTTTTTCATCAGCTTCATGGAAAAATGCTCATCATATATTCTTCTGCTATATAACTAAACTGCTTTCATTTATGACATCACAATTAAACTGGTAAAACCAAATTTATATTGCTAACTTGTTTCTAATTTTTTCTCTATTAAAATGATATGATTAGCATCCTTGTAGCCAAATATTTACACACATTTATGAAGTTATACTGAAAACAAATTCCTAGACGTGGAACTGTGAGTCAAAGAGAAGGGATCTTTTAAATATTTTTGCATAGATTGCCATGAAAAGGTCATACCAGTTTATATATCCACCAATATGAGTTTCTTTTCCAAATCTTCTTCGACATCTTGTGAGAGACAGTTAAAGCATAGTTGTTCAGAGCCCAGGCTTGAGAATCAGATTTCAAAGGTATGAACCCTCTCCCTTTTTCTTTTCTTTTCTTTTTCTTTTTTGCCCAGGCTGCAGTGCAGTGGCACCATCTCGGCTCACTGCAAGCACTGCCTCCCAGGTTCACGCCATTCTCCTGCCTCAGCCTCCCGAGTAGCTGGGACTACAGGTGCCTGCCACCACGCCCGGTGAATTTTTTGTATTTTTTTTTTTTTTTTAGTAGAGACGGAGTTTCACTGTGTTAGCCAGGATGGTGTCGATCTCCTGACCTCGTGATCCGCCCGCCTCGGCCTCCCAAAGTGCTGGGATTACAGGCGCGAGCCACCGCGCCAGGCCCCTTTTTCTTTTTAGAGGCAGGGTCTTATCCAGGTTGGTCTGAAACTCCTGACCTTAAGCAACCCTGCCACCTCAGCCTCCAAGTAAACTGGGATTACAGGCGTGAGCCACCTCACCCAACTTCCACTTCCCAGCTGTATGATCTTCAGAAAATCAGTTAAATTCTCTGGGCCTTAATTTACTAATAGGGTTCTTGTAAGTATTAACAATTAGCTACTATTATTTACCTTCTTTAGTTCCTGAGACTTCTATGCACAGAATATACTTGATGTGTGCCACAGAACCTATACAAAGGTAATTACAACTAACAGGGAGTTGTATGATAATGACATGGGACATGAGAGCATTTGGAAACAGATAAAAAGGCTTACCTTGAGGACAGCCTTATTAGGAGCAGAGGCAAACACAGGTTTTGGGGGTTTGAAGCTTACGCATTTATAGGTTTCTCTAATTACCAAGGTAGGAAATTATGAAATCAGGTACAAGGGCTTGGGAGGGGCCTAAAGCTTAAGTTTGATGAAAAAAAACTCACCTCTGGTTGGAACCAATAGCCTATGAAAAAGTAGAAAAGAGCCCAATGCATGGGGACCGCCGGTAGTCCCTTGTGGTGTTTGAGAGGCTGAGGCAGGAAGACGGCTTGAGCCCAGGAGTTTGAGGCTTGTAAGTGTGCAGTGATGGTAAACCGCCGCTGTACTCCAGACTGGCAACGTAGTGAGACCTTGTCTCTTTAAAAAAAAAAAAAAAAAAAAAAAAAGAAAAAAAAAGATGAGAGAGGTAACACTTGCCTGACTGGAACAAAAATGAGAAACCAGAATAAGAAAATAATAACTATTGGCTGGGCGCGGTGGCTCACGCCTGTAAATGCCAGCACTTTGGGCCGAGGCGGGCGGATCACAAAGTCAGGAGTTCGAGAAATTAATAACTATTACCTCATTTGGCTGTTTTTACACTCGTAAGGAATGAAGCTCAGAGGTCACACAGCTAGTAAGAAGCCAGCACCCTTCGATGTGGGAGTGATGTGGAGGATAGGCATATACAGAGAACACAAAAGCAAAACACCATGGTGCAGATTTTGAAAGAAAAGTCCTAAGATTAGTAATGAGTGTGAATTATTCAACAAAGTGATCAAAACCAACTCCAGTCCTGCATTCCTCTTCGCCATCAGGAGTTTGGAGCCTGGAGACAGCTAGCTGCCTGGTTCTTTTTTTTTTTTTTTTTTTTTTTTTGAGACGGACTCTCGCTCTGTCGCCCAGGCTGTAGTGCAGCGGCGTGATATCGGCCCACTGCAAGCTCCGCCCCCCGGGATCACGCCATTCTCCTGCCTCAGCCTCCCGAGTAGCTGGGACGAACCAGTCCTGGCCCAGCCCATTCCGCGAGCCAGCAAGCTTCTGAAAAGCAAAACTAGGAAGTTGCTTTCCAACATAAAGTGGAGGTTTCAACACAGGAGACTTTAAGCAAGTTCCAGTGTGTCTATATTTGGTCTGGCTGATCCTCTGGACTCTGGCCTTCCCCGCTCACATTAGCAGACAGCTCTGCCCTAGTGGGCGCTTAGCCTGCGACGGCAGCCCGAGAGGAAGAGTTGGGCAGAGTTGCAGGGGTCTCCACAGCTGAGGCAGGTTGGCCGGATTATTTGGGTTCCTGCTTGGATGGCGGCGACGCTGATCGTGGAGCCCGCGGGCCGCTGCTGCTGGGACGAACCGGTGCGAATCGCGGTGCGCGGCCTAGCCCCGGAGCAGCCGGTCACGCTGCGCGCGTCCCTGCGCGACGAGAAGGGCGCGCTTTTCCAGGCCCACGCGCGCTACCGCGCCGACACCCGCGGCGAGCTGGACCTGGAGCGCGCGCCCGCGCTGGGCGGCAGCTTCGCGGGGCTTGAGCCCATGGGGCTGCTCTGGGCCTTGGAGCCCGCGAAACCCTCGGTGCGGCTGGTGAAGCGCGACGTGCGAACGCCCTTGGCCGTGGAGCTGGAGGTGCTGGATGGCCACGACCCCGAGCCCGGGCGGCTGCTGTGCCAGGCGCGGCACGAGCGCTACTTCCTCCCGCCAGGGGTGCGGCGCGAGCCGGTGCGCGCGGGCCGGGTGCGAGGCACGCTCTTCCTGCCGCCAGGTGACTCACCTCTGCTAATTGTTCCCGTCTGCCCATCCCTGTTCTTGCGCTTTCCGCTGTGTGTGTGTGTGTGTGTGTGTGTGTGTCCCCCGCCCCGCCCCGCGCTTTTCGCTTGTGTGTGCGTGTGTGTGTCTCTTCTCCAGCCCCCCCACCCCCCGGGCTATGTTGCCCAGGTAGGTCTTGAACTGCTGGACTCAAGCTATCCTCCCGCCTCTGCCTCCCTAAGAGCTAGGATTGCAGGGTGAGCCACCGCGCCCGGCCCTTTGAGGGGAGTTACACTTATTTTTTTATTTTTATTTTTTTTCGTCCCTGCGCTTTTCACACGGAGAAAGGATGTAGCTTCCAACATTCCGGAGGTTAGTGTAAGGAGACAGGAATGGAATGGAAAGTTGGTTGGGGAAGTGCCCCTGCCGCTCCAAAACTGAGAGGTCCCTCAAACCTAGTGCTCAGTTAAAAGACATTGTAAGGGCCGGGCGCGGTGGCTCACGCCTGTAATCCCAGCACTTTGGGAGGCCGAGGCGGGCGGATCACGACCTCAGGAGATAGAGGCCATCCTGGCTAACACGGTGAAACCCCGTGTCAACTAAAAGTACAAAAAATTAGCCGGGCGTGGTAGCGGGCGCCTGTAGTCCCAGCTACTCCGGGAGTCTGAGGCAGGAGAATCGCTGGAACCCGGGAGGCAGAGGTTGCAGTGAGCCGAGATCACGCTATTGTACTCCAGCCTGGGGGACAAGAGTGAAACTCCATCTAAAAAACAAAAACAAAAACAAACAACAAACAACAACAAAATTTTCAAGTAGTTTCAATGTTCCTATTTATGTACTGACCAGGAAGCCACTTTTTTTTTTCAATAAACAGAATTGCGACTGGTTTTCTCACTGCATTTCCATGGCAGCCAGGAGGTGCCAGGTGGCTGGGCCTCTGACAGTGCAGAGGTTATGGTGCCTGCCCGCCCGCCATTGCTCCAGCTGCAGCTGCTGCCCCCTACAGGGCCTGTTCGTTCCTGCTGCCTAGCTCCCCGCTGGCTGGCTATGATCTCCCTCCTGTTGTCACTCCAGGAGAGCAGCCACCTCCTTGTGCATGGCAGAACCAGGTACTGATTGCGGCCTCTCCTCTTGGCCTCGAATGGTATCCTTGTCATCAGTAAGCAAGTCCCCAAAGACCACGGTCTTGTCCATTGTAAGGATAATTCACTCCACAAGCTGGGGCTCCAGGTGCTGCTCTACCCAGCAGTGCTTCTCACCCACACAGTGGTCATACTTTGGCAGGGGCTGGTGCAGTATAAAGACCTCGGTGTTTTGCATGTGCTTCATCTCTTGGAAGACCCTCCGGGGTTGGGCTCCAAGAACTAGGGAAAAGCCTAGGGCTTCACACCCATGGGCCACTTTATCCACCAGGTCCGGCAGCAGGGTGCGGTACTGCTTCCAGGCCAGGAAGCTGCGGTGCTGCTGCAGTGTCACATGCAGCTCCCTGAGAAGCAGTGGCTGAAGCCCAGCAGGAGGCCATCTGGAAGCTGCCAGCACGCGGTCCCTGTCCATCAGCACACGCATGGGCTGTGCTCATCGCTGCTGGGGCACTGGGGTTTCTCGGGATCCTAGGGGTATGGGGCCCACAAATGTGCTTTAAAAGTTTCTCATTTTTGCAACTTTTCTTTCAACTCCCACAGTATGTTAAGGTTTATGTAAATTAGCATTTACAATAGGAAAGCCTCTTGCTGTCAAATGGAAATTTGAGGTTACTGGATACTTTTATATTACATAAAGAGCAATCAGCCAGTGTAAAAATGAAATGATGCTTATCCTTATTAATAATCAAAGAAATGCAAAATAAAACAACAGAGTACATTTCACACCCTCAGAAGTGGCCCACTTTTAGAAGCCAGCATTATCAATTGCTGACCAGTATGTGGAGGAAATGAAACTCACTGCTAGAAGGAGTCAACATATTCATCTGCTCTGGGCAACAATTTGTCTTAACTTATAAAGTTAAATATGTTGTTCTACTTGTACATGTGCAGCATATTCCTTATAAGAGGAAAGCCATTGCAGATGAGCAATGGCTCATATGGATTAAATTTAATCTGGATTAAATTTAAAAGAGAGCAAAGCCAACTGGAAACAGTCCAAACGTCCATCAACAGTAGAACAGATTAATAAATTGAGGTATATTTCCAGCAGTCAAAGTGATTGAACTACAGCTACAAGAATCAACATCTATCAAGATACACAAAATAAAAGAAAAAAATACAACAGAATCGACATGGATGAATCTCCAAACCACTGTTGAGTGAAACAGTCAAACCCTAGGAGAACACATTCAGTATCATTCCATTTCGATACAATTCAAAAAACAGGCAAAATAAAATATTGTTTAAGGTACATAATCTAAGTGGTAATACTATAAAGAAAACCAAGAGTGATAACACAGAAAGTCCAGGATACTGGAAAGGGAGGAAAGGGCACAGGGGTCTGTGGGACTTTTATGATTTGAGGGTATCAGCACTGAAGTATTTCTTAAAGTGTTGCCTATAAGGTGTTTGCATTCTTTTTTTTTTTTTTTGAGACAGTGTCTCGCTCTTTTGCCCAGGCTGGAGTGCAGTGGCGCAATCTTGGCTCACTGCAACCTCTGCCTCCTGGGTTCAAGCGATTCTCCTCCCTCAGCCTCCCGAGTAGCTGGGATTACAGGTGCCCGCCACCACACCTGGCTAACTTCTGTATTTCTAGTAGAGATGGGGTTTCACCATGTTGGCCAGGCTGGTCTCGAACTCCTGACCTCAGGTGATCCACCTGTCTCAGCCTCCCAAAGTGCTGGGATTATAGGCGTCAGCCACTGCACCCAGCCTGCGTTGTTATTCTTTATTTTTTTTGTGTGAAATACAACGTTTAATGTAAATGGTAAAAATATTCAGTAGGTGGAGTCATTCAGAATGAGTAGCCTTTTGAGTCTGTCTCCATTGAATAAGTGCATTCTGTTGAGTGCACTGGAGAGGCATTTATGCTCTTCTGTGTGGCAGTCTTTCTGTTTCTTGGTGGTATACCATTAAATGGATTCATTCACCAGTCAGAGGACATTTGGGTTGTTTCCAGTCTTTGGTTATAATGAGTAAAGTCACTATAAACACTTGCCTACAAGTTTCTGGACAAACACAGGTTTTCATTTCTCGTGGGTAGATACCTAGGAGTGGGATTGCTGGGTCACATGTGTGATAAGTATGTGTTTAACTTGATAAGAAACCAACTGTTTCAGGAATAGCTTAGTTTTGCATTTTGTTTTGTTTCTTCCCAAGAACCTGGGCCCTTTCCTGGGATTGTGGACATGTTCGGAACTGGAGGTGGCCTGCTGGAGTATCGGGCTAGTCTGCTGGCTGGGAAGGGTTTTGCTGTGATGGCTCTGGCTTATTATAACTATGAAGACCTCCCCAAGACCATGGAGACGCTCCATCTGGAGTACTTTGAAGAAGCCGTGAACTACTTGCTCAGTCATCCTGAGGTTAGTTCTTCTCTCAGATTTATGGGCTATGATGTATCAAGTCTCTTCTTAAATGGTCTGGGTTTTCACAGAAGTTAGCTCATTCATGACAGCCATTCCCTACCCCAACACACACTACCTTTTTTAGTCACTTCTTGTAGACAGTCTCTTTCTTTCTTTTTTTGAGATGGAGTCTCACTCTGTTGTCAGGCTGGAGTCCAGTGGTGCGATCTTGGCTCATCGCAACCTCCACCTCCTAAGTTCAAGTGATTCTTGTGCCTCAGCCTCCCGAGTAGCTGGAATTACAGGCACCTGACACCATGCTTGGCTAATTTTTGTATTTTTAGTAGAGGCGGGGTTTCACAATATTGGTCAGGCTGGTCTTGAACTCCTGACCTCAAATGATCCACCTGCTTTGGCCTCCCAAATTGCTGGAATACAGGCATGAGCCACTATGCCCAGCCTAATATTTGTATTTTTTTTTTTTTTTTTTAGTAGAGATGGGGTTTCGCCATGTTGGCCAGGCTGGTCTCAAACTCCTGACCTCAAGTGATCTGCCCACCTTGCCTCCCAGAGTGCTGGAATTACAGGCATGTGAGCCACCACACCTGGCCTCTTATAGACAGTTTCTATACAATTCTATACTACATATTTTCTGCTAGTAAACAGATTCGTAGTTGTTGTTATGCAATTTTAAATTCCAGTGTGTTTTTTCTTTCTTTCTGTTTTGTTTTGTTTTGTTTTGTTTTTTGAGATGGAGTCTTGCTGTGTCACCCAGGCTGGAGTGCAATGGCATGATTTCGGCTCACTGCAAACTCCACCTCGCGGGTTCAATTGATTCTCCTGCCTCAGCCTCCCACATAGCTGAGACTACAGGCGCATGCCACTACTGCCCGGCTAATTTTTGTATTTTTAGTAGAGACAATGTTTCACCATGTTGGCCAGACTGATCTCAAACTCCTGACCTCAAATGATCCACCTCAGCCTCCCAAAGTGTTGCGATTACAGGCGTGAGCCACCACGCCCGGCCAGGAGATGATGTACTTGTTGATGATGACTCAGTTTAGTTACGACATTGGGAATGGGTGGCTCAGGTGGGAGAGAGAAAAAGATCATAGGAGATATGAGATTAAGGAACTGAGAAACCAGAGTAATTGATAGATCTTCCACATGGTTATCACCAAGAGTGGTGATGGAGAAATTGTGGAAAGGAAGAGATAGAGGGGAGGTAAATTCCCAACGCTGCAAATCTGGGTAAATGGTAGAACCCAGATTCAGACTCAGGTTCAACTAACTTCCAGGGTGGACACTACTCACCGTATTCCACTGTTTGTGGAGTCATTCTTCTTCTTTTTCCTTTGTCCCTTTCTCAGGTAAAAGGTCCAGGAGTTGGGCTGCTTGGAATTTCCAAAGGGGGTGAGCTCTGCCTTTCCATGGCCTCTTTCCTGAAGGGCATCACGGCTGCTGTTGTCATCAACGGCTCTGTGGCCAATGTTGGGGGAACCTTACGCTACAAGGGTGAGACCCTGCCCCCTGTGGGCGTCAACAGAAATCGCATCAGGGTGACCAAAGATGGCTATGCAGACATTGTGGATGTCCTGAACAGCCCTTTGGAAGGACCTGACCAGAAGAGTTTCATTCCTGTGGAAAGGGCAGAGAGCACCTTCCTGTTCCTGGTAGGTCAGGATGACCACAACTGGAAGAGTGAGTTCTATGCTAATGAGGCCTGTAAACGCTTGCAGGCCCATGGGAGGAGAAAGCCCCAGATCATCTGTTACCCAGAGACAGGGCACTATATTGAGCCTCCTTACTTCCCCCTGTGCCGGGCTTCCCTGCATGCCTTGGTGGGCAGTCCTATTATCTGGGGAGGGGAGCCCAGGGCTCATGCCATGGCTCAGGTGGATGCTTGGAAACAACTCCAGACTTTCTTCCACAAACACTTGGGTGGCCAAGAGGGGACAATCCCAGCAAAAGTGTAAATTTTATTTGATCATGTGGCCTCTCTGTTGCTAATCTCTCCTGGAAACATCTGCCACATTTAGTGTGTGTATGTGTATTCATTCTTTTGTTTTTAATAACTACTTAAAGTTTCTTTCCCTCATTATTAAAATGAATTTACCAGTAAGAATGAGTTTTTAAGATTTTTATAAACTATATACTTTATCAGTTTGGGAAGGGAGTAACTGTAGAAAACACAAGAAGTGGAAAAAGTCTCCTCTTCCTATCTCAACACACAACTGATAAGGCTTTAGTTCTGAAAGGAAAAGGGAGTAACATCAATTAACAGTGTCTGGTACATAAATGGAGTTCAATAATTCTTTGCTGAATGAGTATAAGTGAGCCAGGCGTGGTGGCTCACACCTGTAATCCTAGCACTTTGGGAGGCCGAGGTGGATGGATTACTTGAGGTCAGGAGTTTGAGACCAGCCTGGCCAACGTGGTGAAACCCCATTTCTACTAAAAATACAAAAAATTAGCCAGGCGTGGTGACGCGTGCCTGTAGTCCCAGCTACTCAGGAGGCTGAGGCAGGAGAATTGCTTGAACCTGGGAGGCAGAGGTTGCAATGAGCTGAGATTGCGCTACTGCCCTCCAGCCTGGGCAACAGAGCAAGACTGTGCCTCAAAAATAAATTAATTAATTAAATAAATAAATGATTACCTACTGTGGAAGAAAAGCACATAATATAAAAAGTATATCAGATTTGAGTTCCTCCTTTAAGAATGGAAGTTAACATCTTGCCTATAAACTGATTACTAGTTAGATATAAAACTACTAAAACTTTTCAAAACCAATACATATTTAGTTCTTTGATATCTTCTCCTTGGATTAATAAGGATTCTCCTAGTGCAAATAAATTTTACATTCCTGTTTATACATATGGACCTTTAGGATTTAATTGTTTCAAAAGCTGATAAAACATTATTTAGATGAATTACATAAGTGATTTTAACAATGATAAATGTGAAATTCAATAACAATTTAGGCTTGGCGTGGTGGCTCACACTTGTAATGCCAGCACTTTGGGAGGCCGAGGCCGGTGGATTGCTTGAACCCAGGAGTTCAAGACAAGCCTGGGCAACATGGCAAAACCCCGTCTCTACAAACAAATACCAGACATGGTGGCGCATGCCTGTAGTCCCAGCTACTGGGGAGGCTGAGGTGGGAGAACCGCTTGAGCCCGGGAGGCAGAGGTTGCAATGAGCCGAGATCGTGCTACTGCGCTCCAGCCTGGGTGACAGCAAGATACTGTCTCAAAAAAAATAAATAAAAGAAAGAAAAAGAAAGACAATATTTATATCACTTGATATAAATAGTTCCACAATAAACTTGATTTTTCTTAAACCTTAGTTGTATTTAAAAGAAAAAAAAACCTTAATTTATTATTCTTTTCTTTCCTTCTTTTTTTTTTTTTTTGGAGGCAGGGTCTCATTCTGTTGCCCAGGCTGGAGTGCACTGGCACAGTCACAGCTCACTGCAGCCTCAACCTCGTAGGTTTAAGCTATTCTCCTACCTCAGCCACCCTAGCAGCTGAGACCACAGGCACACACCACCAGGCCTGGCTAATTTTTAATTTTTTTACAGATGGGGTCTCCCAATGTTGCCCAGGCTAGTCTTGAATTACTGAGTTCAAACAATCCTCCTGCCTCAGCCTCCCAAAGTGCTGAAATTACAGGTGTGAGCCACCGCTGCCAGCTTCCGGCATCTTTTTTCTAAAGGAATTCATGGTCTTGTAGCAGTAGAATATAACCACATCTACAGTAGAGAGATGATACCCTGAGATGAAGCTACTTCCTGTGTTACTCTGCAACCCAGGACTGCAGCTGGTGCCATGTCTGTCCAAACTTCCACAAGAATGCCAGTGCTGGGCATGGAGCCCCATTTAGAGTACACATGACCCGAGGCTCTGAAAACTCTTAGAGATGATGCAGTCTGGGACAGTTCCTCATAGCTGGCCTGGCCAAGTCCCACCCCAAGATGCCAGGCCACAACACAAAATTTCAAGTCATATTGTTTTATCTTTTCCCTTGCAATTATATAGTATATGACTCTCTTAGAAAAGTGCAATAGTTAAAACTTGTTTTAGTAGATGCTGGGTCCCAAACTTGAGTCTGCTGAAGCCCTTTTGAGACCTTAGGGACCCTATTCCCCATTCTTAGAAATTTGGGCTGGTGAATATTAGATTCAAAAGCACCACAGATGAGCCTGTGGGTGTAGAAGCACATGCCTGTAATCCCAGCTATTTGGGAGGCTGAGGCAGTAGGATTGCTTGAGCCCAGGAGTTCAAGCCAGCCTGGGTAACACAGTGGGACACCATCTTATAAAAACAATTTTTTTTTGAGACGGAGTCTCACTCTGTTGCCCAGGCTGGAGTACAATGGCTTGATCTCGGCTCACTGCAACCTCTGCCTCCTGGGTTCACGTGATTCTCCTGCCTCAGCCTCCCAAGTAGCTGGGATTACAGGTGCCTGCCACCATGCTCAGCTAAATTTTGTATTTTTAGTAGAGATGGGGTTTTGCCATGTTGGTCAGACTGGTCTCGAACTCCTGACCTCAGGTGATCCACCTGGCTTGGCCTCCCAAAGTGCCAGGATTATAGGCGTGAGCCACCGCACCTGGCAAAAAAAATGTTTTAATAACATGAAAAATTTTAAAAATCACCACAAGGGTTCAGATTACCTATCAGCCTCTTGACATTTCGTTTTTTTTTTTTTTTGAGATAGGATCTAACTCTGTCACCCAGGCTAGAGTGCAGTGGCAGTGACATGATCTTGGCTCACTACAGTCTCGATCTCCAAGACTCAAGTGATCCTCCCACCTCAGCCCCCTGAGTAGCTGGGACCGCAGACACGTGTCACCATGCACAGCTAATTTTTGTATTTTTGCAGAGACAAGGTTTCACCATGTTGCCCAGGCTGGTCTCAAAACTTCTGGGCTCAAGCAGTCTGCCCATCTTGGCCTACCAAACTGCTTGGATTACAGGCATGAGCAACCGGGCCCAGCCTAGTTAGTCTTTATTAGTTATTTGAAAGACATTTTTCTTTTCACTTGCAACCCATGCACACTGTGAACACTGTGAAATATACAGAAAAGTTCATTAAACTAACATGCTCCATAATGATTCGCTTATTTATTTGAAAACAGAGGTCGGGTGCAGTGGCTTATGCCTGTAATCCCAGCACTTTGGGAGGCCGAGGCAGGCAGATCACCTGAGGTCAGGAGTTCTAGACCAGCCTGACCAATATGATGAAACCCTGTCTCTACTAAAAATACAAAAATTAGCCAAGTGTGGTGGCATGTGCCTGTAATCCCAGCTACTTGGGAGGCTGAGACAGGAGAATCGCTTGAACAAGGAGGCAGAGGTTACAGTGAGCCGAGATCACACCATTGTATTCCAGCCTAGGCAACAAGAGCAAAACTCCGTCTCAAAAAAAAAAAAAAAGAAAAAGAAAAAAGACCGGGTGCGGTGGCTCACGCCTGTAATCCCAGCCCTTTGAGATGCCAAGGCGAGCAGGTCATGAGGTCGGGAGTTTGAGACCAGCCAGGCCAGCATGGTGAAACCCTATCTCTACTGAAAATACAAATATTAGCCGGGCGTGGTGCTGGGTGCCTGTAATCCCAGCTACTCGGGAGGCTGTGGCAGGAGAATCACTTGAAACCGGAAGGCGGAGGTTGCAGAGAGCCGAGATCGTGCCACTGCATGCCAGCCTGGGCGAAAGGGCAAAACGCTGTCTCAAAAAAAAAAAAAAAAAAAAAGTGATGGGTCTCCCTATGTTGCCATGCTGGTCTTAAACTCCTGGGCTCAGGCAATCTTCCCACTTTGACCTCTCCCAAAGCGCTGGGATTACACGCAGGCACCACTGCACCTGGCCATCATGAATAATTTTAAAGGGAACCACCATGTAACCAATACCCAAGTCCAATGGGCATGGTTTTTAAAAGCATATTTAAAGTGTATAACATGGACCAGGCACGGTAGCTCACGCCTGTAATCCCATCACTTTGGGAGGCCAAGGTGGGTGGATCACTTGAAGTCAGCAGTTCGAGAGCAGCCTAGCCAACATGGTAAAACTCCATCTCTACCAAAAAATATAAAAATTTGCCAGGCGTGGTGGTGTACACCTGTACTCCCAGCTACTTGGCAGGCTGAGGTGGGTGAATCGCTTGAACCTGGGAGTCGGAGGTTGCAGTGAGCCAAGATTGTGTTACTGCACTCTAGCCTGGACAACAGAGTGAGACCCTGTCTCAAAAAATAAAATAAAAATAAAGTGTACAAAGTGATGGTTGTGGCGGGTGGTTTTTGTTTTTGTTTTTGTTTTAAGAGACAGGCTCTGGCCAGGCTGGAGTGCAGTGGTGCTATCATAGCTCATTGTAGCCTCAAACTCCTGGGGGCTCAACCCATCCTCCCACTTCAGCCTCCTGAGTAGCTGAGACTATAGGCACTTGCCACCATGCCCAGCTAATTTTTAATTTTTTGCAGAAACAGGGTCTTATTATGTTGCCCAGGCTGGTCTCGAACTCCTGGCCTCAAGTGATCCTCCTGTAATCAGTAGAAGGGTCCAGCTGCTCGCCACTTGTAAAAATAAGCCAATATAATAAGAATGAGGTGTGATAAAGAGAGTGAGTTTTATTACCCATGCTAGCAAGGGGAGAAGTGGGTGTAATTATTTGCAAATATTTCCACTCTTCAGTTTGTGGAGGGAATCCAGGAGTTTTTGAAGAGAGAGTTTGGAGTGCAGAAGAGGCAGCGGAACTAGGGGTTGTCGGGTGGCGTGACCTGCTCCAGTGGCTTGTCTTGAAGTATTGTTCATCTGGTGAAGAAGCCATTGCCATCATTGTGGCTAGAGGTGTCTGGTCCATATCCAGATCCAGTCCCTGAAGCTGAAGGAAATATATGACCAGGTAATGGTGTGTACTTAACGAGCATCTAGGTAAATACATGTGCATAAGGCATGGAAACATAGAATGGGAAAAGAAAGGGCGTGGAGGTTCAGCACATTCCGAGGGTGTATTTCACGATGAAAGGAAACACATATGCAGCTGGTCTCAGAGTTCTATCTTGAGACTCATTGGGGGAGGAGAAAGGGGAAAGGAAAAAAAAGTCTTAAGATTTGAGGCTAAGCTGCTAACCTGCTTAGTTACACTCCCACCTTGGCCTCTCAAAGGGCTGGGATTATAGGCGTGAACCACTGTGCCAACCCAGCATGGTGTTTTGATATGTGTACATTAACACACTGTGAAAGGATTCCTGCAATCCAGGTAATTAACCTGTCCATCATCTCCCATCTTTCTCTCTCTCGCTCTTTTTTTTTTTTTTCCCGGTGGTGAGGACACTTGTCTTAATCTGTTCAACTGCTGTAACAAAATGTCTTAGACTGGGTAATTTATAAACAACAGAAATGTATTGCTCACAGTTTTGGAGGCTAGGAAATCCAAGATCAAGGCACCAGCAGATCTGGTGTCTGGTGAGGGCCTGTTCCTCATAGATGGCACCATCTTGTGTCGTACCTAGTGGAAGGAGCAAGGCAGCTCTCTTCAACCTGTTTTATAAGGGCACCAGTCCCATTAATGAGGGTTCCACCCTCATGACAGTCACTTCCCAAATGCCTCGTGATGTTTGTGTGTCTGTGTGTATCTCGGAGCGCCAGGCCTCAATTTCCTCATCTATACAATGGGTATAACAACAATCCCATCTTGTTGGGAGGAATTAACAATCATGCATCAAGCCCTGGGCATCAGGTTCAATGTGTTAGCTATTAAGAGCTAATTACTATTTAATGTTTTAAACACCCTCAGGAAGTAGAGAACACTCCTGTCACATTCTGCAGAAAAAGAAATTGAGGCAAGGGGCAAAGCCATTTGCCAAGGTCATAGATCCTGCAAGCCAATGGCAAGGCAGGATCTGAACCTGGGGCTTCAGATCCTGGGGCTTTATCTGATTAAATACCAAGAGAGAGTGCTGAGATATTTTGGTGGTGGACAGTCCCTGAGGCAAGCCATTTTTAGAGCATCTGGGCCACTTGGGGAATTGAATCTTTACCAGGGCTTCCCACCTCCTGTTGCCCCTTCTCTGAAGGTGACCGCCTCCCACAGTAGCACCCCAACCACTCAGAACCCCCAAGCCTTCTTCTGTGCACATGCTGAAGCTAATATTGCCCTCCACTCCACCCCAACATCAGGGACCCTGGCTCAAGCCCTTCCCTGGGAGCCCTTCCTCCTCTCATGAGGCCTCCTTCCCAGCCCCTCAGAACAGCCTCCTTTATGAGAGTGGCCAAGATCCCACTGAAACCTTCCTATCAACTTTATGAAATTAATCAGGGAAGAAGGGAGGGGCGAAATGGAAATCAGCCCAGCTTGCAGCACACACAGCATTGGCCATGAGGTCAGCTGCTCTCTGACCCACTTGCTCAGAGTTGTTTGCTGTCTGTTGCTCCAGAGTCACATAGACCCTGTCACAAGGTCATAGTTCCCCTTCACTGCTCTATAGATAACAACTGGAACATTATAAAACGTTAACTTTTCCATTTGAGATATTCTTTCAGGTCCTGCGTAGCAATGAAACTGAGGCAGGATAGGTAGTTAAGGGAGTGACCGTGTTCTCGGGATGCAGCGACCATGGCACCCATACAGTCAACACAGTGAGCCTCAGCATTCGCATTGTCATTGAGCACATTCAAGCAAAGCTGTCTTCAGTAGGGAATTTCCCCCATAGACAGCATGAGCATTTTAATTTTACCTGTCCTCAAACTGACATTTTGCTCATTATAATAGAAGAAGACAGCCCTACATGGAGATGTAATATGCTAGTGAGACATGTGACATATGAACAAGCATGTACAGCTACTGTGCATGTGCACCCAGAAGACCACCCGGAACATGCTTACTAGCAACACCTCTTCCCACCACCTTATGAATAATCATGTAAGACTCCCATAAAGGGAGTCTCCCTACTGCAAGTCTCTGCTGTCTCACCCCTATGAGCAGCTTGCCTTGAATCCTCTCTCTCTCACAGTATACTGTCCATTCTGCACGTAACTTTCAAAATACTCTTCCTTTGCAATAAATTACTCTATGCTGCACTTCTTTGCTGTGTGTCTCTTGTTTAAATTCTTTTAAACCAAGAAGACAAGAACCGAGGTGTCACATCAGCCGCCAATGAAACTGTTGATGCCAGCTTCTCTGAAGGACCCCACAGGAACTCACTCACTAAAGAATGCAGTTTTTGCTGGGCGCAGTGGCTCACAGCTATAATCCCAGCACTTTGGGAGGCGGAGGCGGGTGGATCACAAGGTCAGGAGTTCGAGACCAGCCTGGCAAACATAGCGAAACATCGTCTCTACTAAAACTACAAAAATTAGCCGAGTGTGGTGGCATGTGCCTGTAGCCCAAGCTACTTGGAGGTTGAGAGGCTGAGGCAGGAGAATCACTTGAACCTGGGAGGCAGAGGTTACAGTGAGCCGAGATCGCGCCATTGCACTCCAGCCTGCGTGACAGAGTGAGACTCTGTCTCCAAAAAAAAAAAAAAGAATGCAGTTTCCACCTCCTGAAAATTTAATCCCCTTTACCCCAACCAATCAATGACCCCGATTTTCTAGCCCTTTACCCTTCATGATCCCTTTAAAAACCCTGTTACAGGTAGTTAGACAGACATGAGCAGGGAAGGAGAGGGCTTTTCTCCCTCACCCACTAGGAATGTCAGGTGATGGTTCGACAGTTATCACATTGCCTCTCTAAAACTGAAAATTCACAGTCGGTGCCAGAGGGCCAGAGTGAGACAAGCTCCTGATGATCCACAGCTGTTAACATTAAAGTGTTAATTGAATGCAGGTGCCAGGGAGAAGCAACTTCCTGGGCATGTGCATTAAGAGACAAAATGGCAGGTCGGGCATGGTGGCTCACGCCTGTAATCCCAGCACTTTGGGAGGCTGAGGTGGATGGGTCACCTGAGGTCAGGAGTTCGAGACCAGCCTGACCAACATAGTGAAACACCGTCTCTACTAAAAATACACAAATTAGCTGGGTGTGGTGGTGCGCACCTGTAGTCCCAGCTACTCGGGAGGCTGAGGCAGGAGAATCGCTTGAGCCCCGGGAAGTGGAGGTTGCAGTGAGCTGAGACCATGCCACTGCACTCCAGCCTGGGCAACAAGAGTAAATCTCCGTCTTAAAAAAAAAAAAAACCAGACAAAATGGCTACGTATGACCTTTCCAGGACACTCCACCAGAGAAGGGAAGAAAGCCTCAGATGGGCATGTATACAACTTCCTACATACACTGTGCATGCTCACTTCCCAAAGGTAAAGAGAGCACAGAGCATGAGGGCAGCCCACCCTCAGAGAAGAATCACGAGAAAGAGGCGAGCCTATAAAGTCCTAGGATCACAGTTAAACGGGGCTCTTGACCTTCAGGTGCCCAGTCAGGTCTCTTCCAAGTGAACTTTCCTTTCTTTCATGTCCTAAAGACTTTTTAAATAAACTTCCACTCTGCTCTGAAACTCACCTCCATCTCTTTTTCTGCCTTATGCCCCTCAGTCAAATTCTTTCTTCTGAGGAGGCAAGAACTGAAGTTGCTGCAGACCTGTACAGATTCGCCACCAGTAACTCAGACACTTTCCACTGGTAACAACCCCAGCCCAGAATTCTTCAAGGAGATGGATTTGAGGGTCTCCTCCCATCTCGTTGCTAGGTGCCCTGTGATCATGAAGCTCCTTCTGTGCTGCAAACCCTGCTGTCTCAGTGTAATTGGTCTGTAATGGCAGAGCGGGCATTCTGCAGCCTCTTCCTTGCCCGGGGCCTGTCGGGAGCCCCCAGCACTGCCTGTACCATCATAAATCCACCCTGGCCCCTTTCCCAGGCTCCAAGCTCAGAGGAGGCAGAGCCTTCATTCTAACCTACAGCATCCCCTCCCTAATCCTCATTTGCCTGCTCCTTCTGAGCTTGGGCCCCATTTTTTGAGACCCTACCAGCCCCCATTCCCACAATCCCCTGTGCCTACACAAATCAACCTCCCCGTGTCCCAACCACTGTCACCCCCAACTTAGACCAGTGCATCCCACAGCTATTCTAGCAACCCACAAACACTCCAGTGTCCCCCACTTCCTGATCTCATAACACCTTGGGCCCTCCAGACACCCCCTGCTCCAGCCTGGCAGTTTGTCAACCCCCTCACCCAGACCCCCAACACCTCATGCCTGTCTTATGCCATGAGTCTGAGGCCCCTGACCCCCATACCTCTTGGGTGCCACCCAGGCCTGTCTGTGTGGGCAGCTCTCCCACCAGCTCCCTTCCATCCCCTCATGGGCCCTATCCCGGGTTTCCCTCACCCATGCACACACTGTCTGGCATTCCTGACTCCCACTGTTCCTGGCTCACGGCCTGGCCACCTTGTCTCGCTCATTTGCCATAGCCCCTGCCTGGCCCAGCAAGACAGGCCTAGGTCAGGGCAAGGACAGGTCAGCACCAGTGCTGCTGCCCCACCCCCAAGGACACAAGCCTCCTGCTCAGGACACTTTCTGGGGTCCTGTGCCTCCCCTTCTTCTCCCCCAGGTGACAAGTCCCCACCTTTTAATACTATCACATTGAGGCTGGGCATGATGGCTCACACCTGTAATCCCGGCACTTTGGGAGGCTGAGGTGGGTGGATTACCTGGGCTCAGGAGTTCAAGACCAGCCTGGGCAACATGGTGAGACCCCATCTCTACTAAAAATCCAAAAAATAATTAGCCGGGCTTGGTAGCGCTCACCTGTAATCCCAGCTACGGGGGAGGCTGAGGCAGGAGAATCACTTGGAACCCAGAAGGTAGAGGTCCAGTGAGCCGGGATTGTGCCACTGCACTCCAGCCTGGGCAACTGAGCAGGACTAGACCTCCAAAAAAATTAAAATAAAAAAGTACTATCACATTGGGTATTAGGTTTGTTAAATAAAAATTATTGCTGTGGAGGATACATTTGAAGGGAATGAAAAAAAAGTATCGGAGACTATTGTTTTGCTCTTTTTTTTTTTTTTTTTGAGATAGAGTCTTGCTCTGTCCCCCAGGCTGGAGTGCAGCAGTGCGATCTTGGCATGCTGCAACCTCTGCCTCCCAGGTTCAAGCAATTCTTGTGCCTCAGCCTCCCTAGTAGCTGGGATTACAGGCATGCACCACCATGCCCCACTAAGGCCATTGTTTTGGACTAGGCTCTCGCACTAGGCCCCAACAGACAAGACTAAAAACCAAAATGGCGTCACCCGTGCTAAAGTTTCACCCAACCTAAATTGAAGTGTTACCTGGCCTTCTGAGAAATCAGGAGAGAAATAACAGCCAATTTCCCAAACATGCCAATTTTGATCTTCAATTATCATGACAATGAGGTTCCCCTCTGCTTTAATCTGTACACAAAAGAATTAGCCAGCTGGGTATGGTGGCTTACTCATGTAATCCCGGCACTTTGGGAGCCCAAGGCAGGCAGAGCACTAGAGACCAGGAGTTGGAGACCAGCCTGCCCAACATGGTGAAACCCTGTTTCTATGAAAAATAAAAAAAATTAGCAGGCATGGTGGTGGGGGCCTGTAATCCCAGCTACTCAGGAGACAGAGGCAAGAGAAGCGCTTGAACCAGAGAGGCAGTGGTTGCAGTGAGCCGAGATAGTGCCGCTGCACTCCAGCCTGGGCAACAGAGTGAGACTCCAGCTCAAAAAAGAAAAAAAAAAAAAAGAAAAGAAAAGGAAGGCCTTGTCCTGCACGTTGGCTCACACCTGTAATCCTAGCACTTTGGGAGGCCAATTGTTGAGCCCAGGGGTTCGAGACCAGCCTGTGCAATACAGTGAGACCCCCGTCTCTATTAAAAATAAAAAATAATAACAATGAAAAAGTAAAAAAAAAATTAGCCTGAAGTAACTAAGTAACTAATCAGTTACTTTCTGTTATTCTGTCTCCTTGATGCCCACCTTACAAGAAAAATAGTTTTGAAATGACCAGGAAGCTCTTTGTTCTTTGCTTCTGCTCTTTTCAGCTCTTCTCTGTCTATAAAGGCCAACTTCTGCTCAGCTCATGTGAATACTTACTCTATTTTATGGAATGAAGTGTTACCTGATCTTAGAATCGCAATAAAGCCAATTAAGACTTTTTTTTTCAATTGAGATTTTTAACTAAATTAATTGTAATTTTGTCCTTTGATGGGTTCTAACATTTGAATTTAGGGTGGGTAGGGGACACCAACGTTCACACCATAGCAACACTTAAGATCTACTGTCTTAGGAAATTTCAAGTATACAATACACTATTAACCATAGTCATGAGGAAAGAAAAAAAAAAGCCTTTTTATCTGAGAAGTGCAAGCCCCTTTAAATTATCAGGCCCAGAGAAGCACTTAAAATATGATAGCTGTCACATCTTACTCCTAGTTGAACTAATTATCCCTTGAAACCACTTGCAACGTAGGCTCTAGATTAAGCAATGCCAAGGAGGCATGAAATGCCATATACCCAGGCCGGGCATGGTGGCTCACACCCGTAATCCTGCACTTTGGGAGGCTGAGGCAGGCCGATCACAAGGTCAGGAGTTCGAGACCAGTTTGGCAATATGGTGAAACCCCATCTCCACTAAAAATACAAAAATTAGGCTGAGTGAGGTGGCTCACGCCTGTAATCCCAGCACTTTGGGAGGCTGAAGGTCAGGAGTTTGGATCATGAGGTTAGGAGTTTGAGACCAGCCTGGCCACATGGTAAAACCCCATCTCTACTAAAAATACAAAAAAAAAAAGGTCAGGCGCGGTGGCTCACGCCTGTAATCCCAGCACTTTCTGAAGCTGAGGCGGGTGGATCACGACGTCAGGAGTTTGAGAACAGCCTGGCCAATATGGTGAAACCCGGTCTCTACTAAAAATACAAAAATTAGCCAGACATGGTGGCCCGTTCCTGTAGTCCCAGCTACTTGGGAGGCTGAGGCAGAAGAATCGCTTGAACCCGGGAGGTGGAGGTTGCAGTGAGCCGAGATCACACCACTGCACTCCAGCCTGGGTGACGGAGCGAAACGCCATCTAAAAAACAAACAACCAACGAACAAAAATTAGCAGGGCCTGGGGGCAGGCACCTGTAATCCCAGTTATTTGGGAGGCTGAGGCAGAAGAATAGCTTGAACCTGGAAGGCAGAGGTTGCAGTGAGCTAATACCACACCACCACTGGCACCACTGCACTCCAGCCTGGGTGACAAAGCAAGACTCCATCTTGAAGAAAAAAAGAAAAAAAATTAGCCGGGCGTAGTGGTGCATGCCTGTAAATCCCAGCCACTCAGGAAGGCTGAGGCATGAGAATCGCTAGAACCCGGGAGGCGGAGGTTGCAGTCAGCTGGGCAACAAGAGCAAAACTCGGTCTCAAAAAGAAAAAAAAAATTTTTTTAGAGGCCAGGCTCAGTGGTTCATGCCTTTAATCCCAGCACTTTGGGAGGCCAACGCAGGTGGATCACCTGAGGTCGGGAGTTGGATACCAGCCTTGCCAACATGGTAAAACCCCACCTCTGCTAAAAATACAAAAACTTAGCTGGGCATGGTGGCATGCACCTGTAGGCCCAGCTACTTGGGAGGCTGAGACACGAGAATTGCTTGAACCCAGGAGGTGGAGGTTGCAGTGACCCAAGTTGAACCACTGCACTCCAACCTGGGCCACACAGTGAGACTCTGTCTGAAAAAAAAAAAAGAAAATTGTTTTAGGGACAGAGTCTTGCTCTGATGCCCAGAGCTGGAGTGCATTGGTGTGATCATAGCTCACCTGCAGCCTCAAATTTCTGGGCTCAAGCCATCTTCCCATCCCAGCCTCCCTGAGTAGCTGAGACTGCCAGTATGCACTACAACACCTGGCTAATTTTTTATAGAGGTGGAGTCTTGCTCTGTTGCCCAGGCTGGTTTCAAACTTCTGGCCTCAAGCAGTCTTCCCACCTGGGTCTCCCAAAGTGCTGGCAAAACATTTTATGTTTTAGTTCCATACTGAAGTCCACGAGTGCTCAATTATTTGTTTGTATTTTTGTCTTTGTTTTATGGTGATATTACTACAGAATATTGAGTTTACTCAATTTCCTCCCTAATATAGAAAAATTAGATGATTCCCGGCCTGGTGTAAAAAAAAAAAAACAAAAAAAAGTAGATGATTTCTTCAGCCCCACGAACAGCTGCCAGTCATTCTTGGGCATTTTTTCTCTGCATTAGCGTCAGGGTGTCAGACAGACTGTTGATTGAGCCTACTGACAGGAGTATTTGCATACTTGTTTGGAGATTTATCAAAAATAGGGTGTATTTTGACACAGACTTCTTGCTTCCCCCGCTCCCCTTTTGGCAACATCCACTTTTTTTTTTCGAGACAGAGTCTTGCTCTGTCACCCTAGCTGGAGTGTAGTGATGCCATCTTGGTTCAGCACCACCTCCGCCTCCTGGGTTCAAGCAATCCTCTTGCCGTAGCTTCCCGGGACATTGCTGGGACTACAGGCATGGGCCATCACACCCGGCTAATTTTTGCATTTTTAGTAGAGATGGGGTTTTGCCACATTGGCCAGGCTGGTCTCAAACTCCTGGCCTCAAGTGATCTGCCTGCCTTGGCCTCCCAAAGTGCTAGGATTACAGGAATGAGCCACCGCACCTGGCCCATCCACTTGTTTTTGCTTTATTTCAATACTTATTACTATTCTGATTATCAGTAAAATTTCTGCTAGGAACACAAGTGGATTTACCTTATCTCCCCTGACTTGTTTCCACAGGACCTCCCATTCCCACTTGATTTTGAGGATTGAGGATAAACTGGGGGAGAATTATCTAGCAGCAAAATACTGCTAATGTGCTTAAATTTTTTCTTGTTTTCCAACACATATTTTATGTCAAACTCTGTGTTCAAATCTAAATACGCCCCAATCTTCTCAAAGTCAGTCTCCAACTTCCAAATTCTTTAATTTGCCCCAAAAATAATCATAACTCCTATTAGACCCATATTTTATTTCTCTAATTTTTTTTTTTTTTTTTTTTTTTTTTTTTGAGATGGAGTTTCATTCTTGTCGCCCAGGCTGGAGGGCAATGGCGCGATCTCGGCTCACTGCAACCTATGCCTCCTGGGTTCAAGTGATTCTCCTGCCTCAGCCTCTCGAGTAGCTGGGATTACAGGTGCATACCACCACGCCGGCTAATTTTTGTATTTTTAGTAGAGACGGGGTTTCACCATGTTGGCCGGGCGGGTCTTGAACTCCTGACCTCAAGTGACCCGCTAGCTTCAGCCTCCCAAGGTGCTGGGATTACAGGCGTGAGCCACCGAGCCCGGCCTATCTCTCTAAATTTTCAAAGTGTCCTTTCTTGCCCTACATTTCAAAAAGCCATCAGTACCGTCATGAGAACTTCCTCCATTACACTCATAGTGTCAGGTACCTGCTCAGCATATATTACACTTTTTCGGAGAATTCCTGATTTCATTGCCCCTCCCCCTGCAGCTATGGATTCCAGGAAATGCTAACTCCACCCTGATCCCAGGGGCAATGGTGGCAATCTCCATTTGGTTTAAGCCAATTTCAACATTCCATGACAGGAGAAAATATGTGACTTAGACCTTTCTTAGAAATCTGAATCTTCTCCCTCCTACTCAATATAAGCAAAAAAGGATGAGGCCCCAATTACGCTGACAGCCACCTTATGATGTTATTATGGCAGAGAAGACAGAAAGCAGAGGTTCCTGGTGTCATCATTTAGCCATTGGATCAATCAAATGTTAAGCCAGACCCACTCTTGATTTTCCATCCAATACATTTACTTTTCTTTTTTGTGTTTAATTTAATTAAAAAGTTAAGAAAAAATTAAGGAACAGGGACATGAACCCTGGACCCTCAGATTAAAAGTCTGATGCTGTACCAACTGAGCTATCTGGGTGGTTTACTTATTTTTTTTTTTTAAGTCTTATATTTTAAAGCAGTTTTAGTTTCATAGCAAAATTGAGCAGAAGGTACAGAGATTTCCCATATACTCCCTGTGCCCCCAAAACATGCATAGTTCCCTTACCTCCACTATCAACATCCCCCACCAGAATGGTACATCGGTTACAATTAACCGTCACTGACATATCATTATCACCCCAAATCTCTAGTTTGCTTTAGGGTTCACTCTTGGTGTTTGTTCTACATCTATAGTTTTGGACAAATGTATAATGACATGTGTCCACCATTACAGTATCACATAGAATAGTTTCACTGCCCTAAAAATTGTCTGTGTTCCCACCGGGCACGGCGGCTCAAGCCTGTAATCCAGCACTTTGGGAGGCCGAGACGGGCGGATCACGAGGTCAGGAGATCGAGACCATCCTGGCTAACATGGTGAAACCCCGTCTCTACTAAATAGTACAAAAAATTAGCCGAGTGTGGTGGCGGGCGCCTGTAGTCCCAGCTACTCGGGAGGCTGAGGCAGGAGAACAGTTTGAACCCGGGAGGCAGAGGTTGCAGTGAGCCGAGATAGTGCCACTGCACTCCAGCCTGGGCGACAAGGGCAAAACTTCTCAAAAATAAATAAATAAATAAAAATAAAAAGGAAATATACAGTCCAAGGAGTAAAAGGAAAAAAAGAATAAAAAAGGAAGCATGCCTACAAGAACTAGAAAATAGCCTCAGAAGGGCAAGTTGAAGTTACTGGCCTTTAAAAGAATGTAGAGGGGACTGGGGGCGGGGCTGCCAAGGGAGGAGGAAGATGGCGGCGGGAGCGAGGTGAGGTGTTGGCAGTGGAAAGGGGTTCGGGCTCGGGGGGCGGGGGAACGCGGAACGATGGCCCGCGCCGGCCGCAGGGGCGGATAAAAAGCCGTCGCGCCGCGGGAGTGGGTGGGAGGGAAAGGGGTGCCCGAGGGCCATAAGAGTATGACGAGGCTGTACGAGCTGGTGTGGTGGGTGCTGCACGCGCTGCTCTATCTGCACCGCACGCTCACCTCCTGGCTCCGCGTTGGGTTCGGCACCTGGAACTGGATCTGGCGGCGCTGCTGCCGCGCCGCCTCTGCCGCGGTCCTAGCGCCTCTCGGCTTCACGCTCCGCCAGCCCCGGGCAGTTGGCAGGAACCGCCGTCACCACCGGCACCCGCGCGGGGGGTCGTGCCTGGCAGCCGCCCACCACCGGATGCGCTGGCGCGCGGACGGCCGTTCCTTGGAGAAGCTGCCTGTGCATATGGGCCTGGTGATCACCCAGGTGGAGCAGGAACCCAGCTTCTCGGACATCGCGAGCCTCGTGGTGTGGTGTATGGCCGTGGGCATCTCCTACATTAGCGTCTACGACCACCAAGGTATTTTCAAAAGAAATAATTCCAGATTGATGGATGAAATTTTAAAACAACAGCAAGAACTTCTGGGCCTAGATTGTTCAAAATACTCACCAGAATTTGCAAATAGTAGTGACAAAGATGATCAAGTTTTAAATTGCCATTTGGCAGTGAAGGTGCTGTCTCCGGAAGATGGAAAAGCAGATATTTTAAGAGCTGCTCAGGACTTTTGCCAGTTAGTAGCCCAGAAGCAAAAGAGACCCACAGATTTGGATGTAGATACGTTAGGCAGTTTACTTAGTTCAAATGGTTGTCCTGATCCTGATTTAGTATTGAAGTTCGGTCCTGTGGACAGCACATTAGGCTTTCTTCCCTGGCACATCAGATTGACTGAGATTGTCTCTTTGCCTTCCCACCTAAACATCAGTTATGAGGACTTTTTCTCTGCCCTTCGTCAATATGCAGCCTGTGAACAGCGTCTGGGAAAGTAGTGGTCATTGGTTGCATAATTTGATTTGAGGCTTGTGGAGGAAAGGACCCAAGTGACTCTGATGTTTACAAAGCACCTATGAAACCCTGCACACACCTAGTTCATAATCCTCATAATTTATCAACAAACACAAAAAAGTGTCTTACTTGAGAGTGAATGTGTGTGTGTGCGTGTGCATGTGCACACATGTGCACGTTTGTATGTATGGAAATAAACTTATAAATGGGGACGTATTGGAGAAGGAAATACATAGACCTACAACTTTGAGCAAATAGCAGCGATGTTTTAGGAACTGAAATGTCACACTTAAAGCCTTCAGCCCAGCTACTTCCCTATTTTTGTGGGGAGAAGAGGGCCTGATTAGAACTGTTCTGGTTGTGTTTGGCGGGAGGGGAATAATTTTTGTTCAGTCCTTCTTAGTGACCAAACTTTAATTTTTAAGAGTAATATATTGACTTACTGAACTGAAGCATTCTGAGTTGAAAGAAGCTCCAGAGGAGTGGAGTTCTGTGTTGCTCACATGTTAAAATGTTGCTCACCTTCAGAGCAGAGGGAATAACTATCTTCAGATATCCGTCCATTTTCATCTCTTAATTGTAGTCAAAAGTATGACTTGAGAGTGTTGCTCTGGTGTCTGTATTCTGGGTTCTGAAGATTATTTGAAAAATACCTCTTACTACATTGAAATGCAGACTTTTAAAAATTTAAATATTGGATTAGGCAGTCAAAAAAACCAAGCAAGCATAAAAGGTCAATAAGTTGTAATCTTGATAGTAAAGGTGGAAAACTTATTATAAATGGAAAGAAAGTTTTGATTTCCTTTTTTATTTGATGGGCAGTATGCCATATTATACCCAAAGTTCGTTTAAAAAATATTTCCATCAATTATCTTTATTTAAAATAAACATTTGAAGGAAGTTACCAAGGCAGCTTTTTTCCTCAAAAGTAACTTGTTCCTCTTTGGAATAGCACATTTTAGGGGCATGGTTAATACCTGAGATTTTTACTCAGTAAATCCTGATGGTTACTGTGTGTAAAATGTCTTTAAGTAGGATTGAAGGCTTCTGTGGGGAATAAAATATTACCAAAATTTATAAAAATAAATTTTACATGTTCTCTTTTACGACAGAGAGCAGCACTGGTTCTGTTATTTTTAAAATGAATAATTGATTTCTTGATAGGTATTTAATATTCTTCCCTCACTGCTGATTCTTAGATAGAAACCATTCTTTATATTTGATAGACTGTTTTCAGAAAACCCTTATCAACAAGTGTACAATACTTATCTAAAACTATACATTTAGAATGGAGCAGTTTAATACTAGATCTCAGAAGTTTGAAAAATAGCAAAGAAGACTGGATTTGGAAAGCATGGTCTACAATTGCTTGTCAAATTCTGAAGCTATGAAGAATAAATGTTTCAACTTTGGATTATGAAACCCCATTTATGATTTTTTAAATACACTTGAAATAAAAATGATCAAACTAAAAAAAAAAAGAATGTAGAGGGAGGGATCAATGTAAAAATTTATTTAAAGAAATAGTAACAGAGAACTTTCTAAACTAGAGAAAGATATGAATATACAGGTATAAGAAGGTCATAAAACACCAAGCCAACTCAGCCTCAATAAGACTACCTCAAGGCATATAATAATCAAACTCTCAAAGGTCAAGGCTAAAAAAGGATCCTAAAAGCAGCAAGAGAAAAGAAGGACATATTAATAACATCATAAAGGAGCTCCAATATGGCTGGTAGCAGACTTCTCAGCAGAAACTTTACCGGGCAGGAGAGAGTGGGGTGACAAAGTGCTGAAGGAAAAAAACTTCCAATCTAGAATATTATATTCAGCAAAAACAGCCTTCAAACATGAAGGAGAAATAAGGATATTCTTAGTTAAAAAAAAAAAAAAAAGTGAGAGATTTTGACAACATCAGACCTGTCTTATAAGATTCTTGTTAAGAGGAGTTCCTCACTGGTTGAATATGAATGGTCAAATGAAAAGAACATTAATATTCTCCTGCCTTGCATATTCTTCTAAAACATTTTACATTCCTAACACATCAGTGTGTCCACATCTTGCTTCTAAGGCAGGGGGCAATTTGATCCTAAACAGTTGAAAAATGGGATGAGGACTCGTTTCGTCCCCAGATGACTACCTATAAGGAGTGATTGGCTAGGTGGGTGGCTCACGCCTGTAATCCCAGCACTTTGGGAGGCTGAGGTGGGTGGATCACCCAAGGTCAGGAGTTCGAGACCAGCCAGCCTGATCAACATGGTGAAACCCCATCTCTACTAAAAATACAAAATTAGCCAGGCATGGTGGCACATGCCGGTAATCCCAGCTACTTGGGAGGCTGAGGCAGGAGAGTTGCTTGAACCTGACAAGCAGAGGTTGCAGTAAGCCGAGATCGTGCCACTGCACTCCAGCCTGGATAACAAGAGCGAAACTCTATCTCAAAAAAAAAAAGGAGTGATTTGGGGTGTCCCCAGATAAATGCCTTTTAGCCTTTGACATAAAGAATCTTTAGTTACAATGCAAACATCCCAGAAAGAATACCATATTATCATTATCAATTATTAGAAATTCTTAAGGAGGCTGAGTGCGGTGGCTCATGCCTGTAATCCCAACACTTTGGGCGGCTGAGGTGGGCAGATCACCTGAGTCAGGAGTTCAAGAGCAGCATGGCCAACATGGCGAAACCCCATCTCTACTAAAAATACAAAAAATTAGCCAGGCATGGTGGCGGGCACCCGTAATCCCAGCTACTCAGGAGGCTGAGGCAGGAGAATTGCTTGAACCCGGGAGGTGGAGGTTGCAGTGAGCCAAGATCGCACCAGTGCACTCCAGCCTGGGCGACAAGAGTGAAACTTCACCTCAAAAAAAAAAAAAAAAAAAAACTTAAGGAATAGTTATTATCATCTGATATGATGGCTTACTAAGAAGGAAGGGAACACATGATAGGTTTGTTTTGAAAAGGAATGGGGACAGAAGAAAACGTTACACAAGGTCTGATCAAGAGGCTTGTTCTGGCTTGTCTTTGTCTGTCTTGGAGTCACGGGGCAGGTGTAAGGCCAAATTCTGCACTTCCCAGTCATGTTACCTTGGGCAAATAATTTAAAATCTGTAGTTTCCCCATCTGAAAATTGAGTCTGATACCTGTTCTAATTTAGTGTTAATTGATATGAAGCTCAAAAGTAGAAACATGTATGAAAGTTCTTTGCAAACTAAAATATATGTGTGAGGAATTGTTATTATTAGTTTAGAGGATGGACTGTTGTCCTTAGAAGGCAAGTCTCTGGGTCCTACAGTTAGATGCACTGGGCGCTTCGGGAAGAATTTAGGGGTACAGGGTACTCAGCAATTAAAAGAGAGGGTGCTTAGAGAAGGAAGAAAGGACTTATTAGTGGAGTTTGGAGGCTCCTTATTATCTAAACTTACACATTACGTGACCAGCATTATGAGGCAGCACCCCACTCCCAACAAATAGCCCTCTAGAACCAAAAGCAGAGTGGCAGGTCCTGGGTCCTTTTGTACACAGCATAAAAAATTAAGTCAATCCTGGCATAACTGCAGACCAGGCCCTGGAATGAGCAACCCACCAGCATTATCTGCATTTCTAGGAACTTGGGCTAGAAGGGTAGGAATGGGGTTGGAAGGGTTAGGCCACATGCCTCTAGTTAAAACCTGATGAACTTCCTAGATCCCCAACTGGAAAACGTAGGAGTTGGACTAAATTCCTCTCCTGCCTCTAATATTTTATGAATACAGAACTCAACTCAAAATGGGTAGTATCTCAGAGATTCCAAATTTAGTTCTACTTTTCTGTTTGCTTATCAGTCGCTTACCCTCACCCTCTGGTCTGATACCTTTATCCTGTACAAGTGGTCAAAGTAGGTTGAGTAACGTGTGCTAAAAGGAGTAATATCTTGCGTTCTCCCTTGTTATCAAAATAGAGGAAACTGCCTTGAAAGAAAAGACTAAAAAGCAGTAAGCCTTAGTATCAGTATCTTCTGAAAGCTTTAAAAAAATAATACTCTCATCTCTACCAACAGATTTGGATTCTGAAGTTCTGAGATGGAGTCCAAGAGTGTGCAGTCAGCTTCTGGGGTGGTGTTTGTTAGATATAGTTTTTTGTTTTTATTTATTTATGTTTGAGACAGGTCCTCACTCTGTCACCCAAGCTGGAGTGCGGTGGCACAGTCATGGCTCACTGCAGCCTTGCCTCCCAGGCTCAAGCAATCCTCCTGCCTCAGCGTCCCCAGTAGCTGGGACCACAGGTGCGCACCACCATGCCTGGCTAATGTTTTAAAACTGTTTTTAGTAGAGACAGGGTCTTACTATGTTGTCCAGGCTGGTTTCAAACTCCTGGACTCAAGCGTTCTTCCTGCCTTGGCCCCCAGAAATGCTGGGACTGCGCCTGGAGTAGATATGGGTAACGAACCTTTTACATCAGACTCTTGTGTCCTACTCCCAGAATGTTGATTCAGTGGGCTGCAAGTGAGGCCTACTAATCTGCATTTTCACAAGCTCTCAGGTTTAATACACATTACATTTAAAGAAAGCACAGCCCAAAGGGTGTCAGTGGGGTGTATGAAGGAAGCCTGGTTAGTGGGGAGAGTGGGATTAGGGAACAGCTGCTTAACCTGGCTTGTTTCAAATCCCCCTTTCTCCCTTTTTGCCCTCAAAAAGTTCCTCTCATTTTTTCCCCTCTACTTTCTAACTTCTCGCCATGCACTCACACAGCTATGCGGCTATCTCCAGAGATTACTCTGGAAACTCTGCTATAAAGATGACCTGGTCTAATGCCTTGATTTGTTTTTTGTTTGTTTGTTTGTTTTTTTGAGACAGGGTCTCACTCTCCTGGAGTACAGTGGCACAATCATGGCTCACTGCAGCCTTGACCTCCTGGGCTCAAGCAATCCTCCCAATAGCTGGGAGTATAGGCACGTAGCACCACTCTCAGTTAAATTTTTTTTGTTGTTTTTTTGTAGAGATAGAGTCTCACTATGTTGCTCAGGCTCGTCTTGAACTCCTGGACTCAAACGATCCTCCCACCTTGGCCTCCCAAAATGCTGGGAATATAGGCATGAGCCACTGCACCAGGCCTAATGTCCTGATTTTATAAATCCCAAAACTGGGGCCCAGAGAGAAGAGACATCATTAAGATCACCATACTGGTTGGTATCTGAAGTAGTACTGACCCTTTTGACACCTAATCCAAAGTTTTTTCAGCTACCTTAGGTTGCCTCTCATCTTCCAGCTGACACCATCCAGCACCTTTCAGATACTGGCAAAGGAGCAGTGTTTCAAAATTACTTTCCAAATGGCCTCCTACAAGGCAGTCCTCAGAGAGAAGCAAGGTTCTGCATCTTAAGCCTTCCTTGGTTTCTTAGGTTCCAAAGCTGTTTCTATCAGTCTCCAAGCAACCAACTCTTTAGAATTCCATGAGTCTACTCAGAGAACATGTGGGTTCAGTCGGGGGTATCTTCAACCATTTATTAAATTTCCTTATTTGTAAACTGAGCTTCGAGAAATTGCATCTTATTTATTGATTATTTATTGAATGGTAGTTTCATGGAGTTTTTGGTCTTTTTTCTTTTTTTTTTTTTTTTTTTGAGACAGAGTCTCACTCTGTCACCGAGGCTGGAGTGCAGTGGTGCGATCTCGGCTCACTGCAACCTCTGCATCCCAGGTTCAAGCAATTATCCTGCCTCAGCTTCCCATTACAGGCCACACCACCATGCCCCACTAATTGTTGTACTTTTAGTAGAGACGGGGTTTCACCATGTTGGACAGGCTGTTCTCAAACTCCTGACCTCAAGTGATGCGCCTGCCTTGGCCTCCCAAAGTGCTGGGATTTACAACCGTGAGCCACCGCACCCAGCCTCTTGGTCATTCTTTGAAAAATAAACCTCAGCCAGGTGCGATGGCTCATGCCTGCAATCTCAGCACTTTGGGAGGCTGAGGTGGCGGATCACCTGAAGTCAGGAGTTAGAGACCAGCCTGACCAACATGGTGAAACCCCGTGTCTACTAAAAACAGAAAATTTAAAAAGAAAATCAGCTGGGCCTGGTGGCACATGCCTGTAATCCCAGCTACTCGGGAGGCTGAGGCAGGAGACTCGCTTGGACCCAGAAAGCAGAGGTTGCAGTGAGCCAAGATCAGGCCATTGCACTCCAGCCTGGGCAACAAGAGTGAAGCGCAGTCTCAAAAAATAAAAATAAAAAACCCTCTAGATGTATGCAGCTCCATATTCTCCCACCACAGGGGTTTATAAATCCTGAGAAAGAAGCAAAGCAGGGAACACATGACCACATAGCTCTGGCAGGCGTCAGATTACCAGGCTGATAGAACAGATGGTAAAGTAGAAGCTGTCCGTCGACTTTTCCATTCCCCTTTCAGCTCCTCCGCTGCTACTTAATCTCCTTTGTCCGCACAGTTCAATCCCATTTTCCCTGATCTCCAAATCCTGGCTAGATTATTAGCCATTAACACTAGTTTTTACAAGGAGACTCTTCAATCTTGTATTTCTAATAGTATAATTTCACATGTACAGAAATTCTTTAAGTCGTAGAAGTCTTACAGATATAGAAATTCTGATCTTCAGGAGTCCTGTTGTGAAACAAACTAATTTATCCTGACAGCAGGAAAGATTTCCGGGCCTAAGGCTCTATCTCGTTGACCCAGGTCATGCTATTCAGGTGGTCCATCTCTTGGTTCCAGGCAAGACTGCTGCTGCTGACCAACCTGAATATGGACTTTAGCACTTGGGCTCAAGCTGCACTCAGACGGTTGGACCCCCATAAAAGAGCGAGAGGGTACGTTTTCTGGTATGAAAAGTAAAGACTAGGCCAGGCGCTGTGGCTCACGCCCATAATCCCAGCACTTTGGGAGGCTGAGGTGGGCGGATCACGAGGTCAGGAGATTTAAACCATCCTGAGTAACACAGTGAAACCCCATCTCTACTAAAAATACAAAAAAATTAGCCAGGCGTGGTGGCGGGCGCCTGTAGTCCCAGCTACTTGGAGGCTGAGGCAGGAGAATGGCATGAACCCGGGAGGCGGAGCTTGCAGTGAGCCGTGAATGGGCCACTGCACTCCAGCCTGGGCGACAGAGCAAGACTCCATCTCAAAAAAAAAAAAAAAAAGAAAAGAAAATTAAAGACTAAAAAAATTAAACAGTATAACCCTGCTAAGGCAGGAGGATCATTTGAGCCCAGGAGTTGGAGGCTGCAGTGAGCTATGATGGCACTACTGCACCCCAGCCTCAGTGACAGAGGGAGACCCTGTCTCTAATAAAATAAATCAAAATCCTGTTGAAGGTTCCTCAAAAAATTAAATATAGAATTACTATGTGATCCAGCAATTCTACTTCTGGGTATATATCCAAAAGAATTGAAAGCAGGGACTTTAACAGATATTTGTATACCCATGTTCATAGCAGCATACTCACAATAGCCAAACGGTGGAAACAACCCAAATGTCCATCAGTGAATGAATGGATAAACAATATGTGGAAGATGCATACAACAGAATGTTATTCAGCCTTAAAAAGGAATGAAATGGGCCGGGCATGGTGGCTCACGCCTGTAATCTCAGCACTTTGGGAGGCGGAGGAGGGTGATCACCTGAGGTCAAAAGTTCAAGACCAGCCTGGTCAACATTGTGAAACCCCATCTCTACTAAATATACAAAAATTAGCCAGGCGTAGTGGCAGGCGCCTGTAATCCCAGCTACTCAGGAGGCTGAGGCAGGAGAATCTCTTGAACCTAGGAGGCGGAGGTTGCAGTGAGCCGAGATCGTGCCATTGTGGTCCGGCCCGGGCGACAGAGCGAGACTTTATCTCAAAAAAAAAAGAAAAAAAACAAAAAGAAAAAGGAATGAAATGGGCCAGGTGCAGTGGCTCACGCCTATAATCCCAGCACTTTGGGAGGCTGAGGCAGACGGATTACTCAAGGTCAGGAGTTCGAGACCAGCTTGGCCAACACAGTGAAACCCTGTCTCTACTAAAAATACAAAAATTAGCCGGGTGTGGTGGCACATGCCTGTAGTCTCAGCTACTCGAGAGGCTGAGGCAGGAAATCACTTGAACCCAGGAGGTTGCAGTGAGCCAAGATTGCACCACTCCACTCCAGCCGGAGCAACAAGAGTGAAACTCTGTCTCAAAAAAAGAATGAAATGGTTGTGCGAGGTGGCTCATGCCTATGATCCCAGCAATTTGGGAGGCCGAGGTAGGAAGATTGCTTGAATGTAGAAGTTCAAGACCAGCCTGGGCAACAAAGTGAGACCCCCATCTCTTCAAAAAACTTAAAAAGTATCCAGGTGAGGTGGCACGTGCTTGTAGTCCCAGCTACCGGGGAGACCGAGATGGGAGGATTGCTTACACCTGGGAGTTGAGACTGCAGTGAACCATGATCTTGCCACTGCACCCCAGAGCCTGGGTGACAGAGCAAAATTTCTGGGGAGAGTGAAGTTATGATATGCTGTAAGTATATGGATGAACCTTGAAGACAATATGCTAAGCAAAATAAGCCAGACACGAAGGGCCAAATACTGTATAATTACACTTTATGAGGTACCTAAAGTAGTCAAATTCAGAGACAGGAAGTGGAATAGTGGTTTCCAGGGGCTGGTGGCAGGAGGGAATAAGGAGTTATTGTTTAATGTTGCGGGAAGTCAAGGACCCCGAATGGAGGGACCGGCTGGAGCCGCGGCAGAGGAACATAAATTGTGAAGATTTCATCTTAATATGGACATTTATCAGTTCCCAAATAATAATTTTATAATTTCTTATGCCTGTCTTTAATGTCTTAATCCTGATATCTTCATAAGCTGAGGATGTACGTAACCTCAGGACCACTGTGATAATTGTGTTAACTGTACAAATTGATTGTAAAACGTGTGTTTGAACAATACGAAATCAGTGCACCTTGAAAAAGAACAGAATAACAGTGATTTTTATGGAACAAGGGAAGACAGCCATAAGGTCTGACAGCCTGTGCAGTCGGGCAAAAAGAGCCATATTTTTCTTCTTGCAGAGAGCCTACAAATGGACATGCAAGTAGGAGAGATATCACTAAATTCCTTTCCTAGTAAGGAATATTAATATTAATACCCTGGGAAAGGAATGCATTCCTGGCGGGAGGTCTATAAATGGCCGCTCTGGGAACGTCTGTCTTGTGCTGTTGAGATAAGGACTGAGATACGACCTGGTCTCCTGCAGAACCCTCAGGCTTACTAGGGTTGGGAAAACTCCACCCTGGTAAATTTGTGGTCAGACTGGTTCTCTGCTGTCCAACCCTGTTTTCTGTTGTTTAAGACGTTTATCAAGAAAATACGTGCACCGCTAAACACAACCCTTATCAGTGGTTCTGCTTTTGCCCTTTGCCTTGTGATCTTTGTTGGACCCTTGTCAGTGGTTCTGCTTTTGCCCTTTGCCTGTGATCTTTGTTGGGCCCTTATGAGTGGTTCTGCTTTTGCCCTTTGTCCTGTTCCCTCAGAAGCATGTGATCTTTGTTAGACCCTTATTAGTGGTTCTGCTTTTGCCTTTTGAAGTATGTGATCTTTGTACCTACTCCCTGTTCTTACCCCTGCTCCCCTTTTGAAACCCTTAATAAAAACTTGCTGGTCTGAGACTCAGGTGGGCATCACGGTCCTACCGATATGTGATGTCACCCCTGGTGGCCCAGGTGTAAAATTCCTTTCTTTGTACTGTCTCTCTTTATTTCTCAGCCGGCCGACTCTTATGGAAAATAGAAAGAACCTACGTTGAAATATTGGGGGTGAGTTCCCCCAATAGTTTAACGGGCAAAGACTTTCATTGTAGAATGATGTAAAAGTTCTGGGCCAGACGCGGTGGCTCACGCCTATAATCCCAGCAATTTGGAAGGTTGAGGCAGGCAGATCACTTGGGGTCAGGAGTTTGAGACCAGCTTGGCCAACACAGTGAAATCCCATCTCTACTAAAAATAGAAAAATTAGCTGTGTGTGGTGGTGCGTGCCTGTAGTCCCACCTACTCGGGAGCCTGAGTCAGGAGAATCACTTGAACCTAGTAGGCGGAGGTTGCAGTGAGCCGAGATCAGACCACTGCACTCTAGCCTGGGCGACAGAGCAAGACTCTGTCTTGAAAAAAAAAAGAATTAAAAAAAGAAACATGGCCGAGTGTGGTGGCTCACACCTATAATCCCAACACTCAGGGAGGCCAAGGTGGGAGGACTGCTTAAGCCAGGAGTTTGAGACCAGGTGACATAGGGAGACCTCGTCTGTACAAATAATTTTAAAAATTAGCCAGGTGTGGTGGTGCATGCCTTTGGTCCCAGGTGCTCGGGAGGCTGAGGTGGGAGGACTGTCTAAGCCTGGGAGGTTGAGGCTGCAGTGAGCTATGATCGCACCACTGCACTCCAGCCTGGGTAACAGTGAGATACCCCATCTTAAAAAACAAACAAACGAATAAACAAATACTATGCATAAAACTGCAAGGCTCAAGAAACAACAGTTTGAAATAGTTAGATGTGTGTGTTTTTAAATTTTCATGTCTTATCTTTTCTGCTTTTTTTTTTTTTTTTTTTTTAAAGAGATGAGATCTTGCTCTGTTGCCCAAGCTGGTATCGAACTCCTCCTGGGCTCAAGCAATCTCCTGCCTAGGCCTCCCTCCTAACAGCTGGAACTACAGCCATGAACCACTGCACCCAGCTACTGGGGTATTGTTTGAGTAGTCTTTTTAAAAAATATGTTAATATCTTGGTAAAAAGTATATTTATACTGTTCTCTAACCTGCTTTTTTCATCAGTTTCATGGAAAAATGCTCATCATATATTCTTCTGCTATATAACTTTAAATGGCTACACTGATTTCATTTATGACATCACAATTAAACTGGTTAAACCAAATTCATATTGCTCACTTGTTTCTCATTTTTTCTCTATTAAAATGATATGATAAGCATCCTTATAGCCAAATATTTACACACATTCATTAAAGTTTACTTAAAAGAAATTCCTAGACGTGGAACTGTGAGTCAAAGAGAAGGGATCTTTTAAGTGTTTTTGCACAGATTGCCATGAAAAGGTCATACCAGTTTATACAACATTCATCAATATATGAGTTTCTTTTCCAAATCTTCTTCAACATCATGTGAGAGACAGTAAAAGCATAGCTGTTCAGAGCCCAGGCTTGAGAATCAGATTTTAAAGGTATGAACCCTCTCCCTTTTTCTTTTTTTTTTTTCCTCTGAGACGGAGTCTTGCTCTGTCGCCCAGGCTGGAGTGCAGTGGCGCCATCTCGGCTCACTGCAAGTGTGTCGTGGGTTCTTGGTCTCACTGACTTCAAGAATGAAGCCGTGGACCCTCGTGGTGAGTGTTACAGCCTTTAAAGGTGGCGTGTCCAGAGTTCCTTCCTTCTGATGTTCGGATGTGTCCGGAGTTTCTTCCTTCTGGTGGGTTCGTGGTCTTGCTGGCTCAGGAGTGAAGCTGTGGACCTTCAAGGTGAGTGTTACAGCTCTCAAGGTGGCACCTCTGGAGCTGTTCATTCCTCCCGGTGGGTTCGTGGTCTCACTGGCTTCAGGAGTGAAGCTGCAGACCTTGGCAGTGAGTGTTACAGCTCATAAAGGCAGTGTGGACCCAAAGAGCGAGCAACAGCAAGATTTATTGCAAAGAGTGAAAGAACAAAGCTTTCAGTTTGGAAGGGGATCCCAGCAGGTTGCCACTGCTAGCTTGGGCAGCCTGCTTTTATTCTCTTATCTGGCCCCACCCACATCCTGCTGATTGGTAGAGCCGAGTGGTCTGTTTTGACAGGGTGCTGATTGGTGGGTTTACAATCCCTGAGCTAGACACAAAGGTTCTGCACGTCCCCACCAGATTAGCTAGATACAGAGTGTTGACACAGAGGTTCTCCAAGTCCCCACCAGAGTAGCTAGTACAGAGTGTCGATTGGTGCATTCACAAACCCTGAGCTAGACACAGAGTGCTGATTGGTGTGTTTACAAACCTTGAGCTAGATACAGAGTGCCGACTGGTGTATTTACAATCCCCTAGCTAGACATAAAGGCTCTCCAAGTTCCCACTAGACTCAGGAGCCCAGCTGGCTTCACCCAGTGGATCTCGCACTGGGGCTGCGGGTGGAGCTGCCTGCCAGTCCTGTGCTGTGCGCCCACACGCCTCAGCCCTTGGGTGGTCAATGGGATTGGGCACCATGGAGCAGGGTGTGGTGCTCGTCGGGGAGGCTCGGCCTGCACAGGAGCCCACGGAGGCGGGGAGAGGCTCAGGCATGGAGGGCTGCAGGTCCTGAGCCCTTTCCCATGGGAAGGCAGCTAAGGCCCGGTGAGAAATCGAGCGCAGCGCCGGTGGGCCAGCACTGCTGGGTGACCCAGCACACCCTCCGCAGCCACTGGCCCAGGTGCTAAGCCACTCATTGCCCAGGGGCGTCAGGGCCTGCTGGCCGCTCCCAGTGCGGGGCCCACCAAGCCCACGCCCACCCGGAACTCCAGCTGGCCTGCAAGTGCCGTGCGCAGCCCGGGTTCCCGTTGGCACCTCTCCCTCCACACCTCCCTGACAGCTGAGGGAGCCGGCTCCGGCATTGGCCAGCCCAGAAAGGGGCTCCCACAGTGCAGTGGTGGGCTGAAGGACTCCTCAAGTGCCGCCAAAGTGAGAGTCCAGGCAGAGGAGGTGCCCAGAGTGAGCGAGGGCTGTGAGGGCTGCCAGCACGCTGTCACTTCTCACAAGCTCCGCCTCCGGGGTTCATGCCATTCTCCTGCCTCAGCCTCCAGAGTAGCTGGGACTACAGGCGCCTGCCACCACACCCAGCTAATTTATTGTGTTTTTTTTTTTAGTAGAGATGGGGTTTCACCGTGTTAGCCAGGATGGTGTCGATCTCCTGACCTCATGATCCACCCACCTCAAAGTGCTGGGATTACAGGTGTGAGCCACTGTGCCCGTCCCCTTTTTCTTTTTAGAGACAAGGTCTTGCTATGTTGTCCAGATTGGTCTGAAACTCCTGGCCTTAAGCAACCCTGCCAGCTCAGCTTGCAAGTAAACTGGGATTGTAGGCATGAGCCACCTCACCCAACTTCTACTTTCTAGCTGTGTGATCTTCAGAAAATCAGTTAAATTCTCTGGGCCTTAATTTACTAATAGGATTCTTATAAGTATTAACCATTAGCTACTATTGAGAGGTGAAGACCGCTAGGCTTGTGGGTCAGGTGGGGACTTGGAGAACTTTTTTGTCTAGCTAAAGGATTGTAAATGCACCAATCAGCACTCTGTGTCTAGCTAAAGGTTTGTAAATGCACCAATCAGCACTGGGTAAAAACGAACTAATCAGCACTTTGTAAAATGGACCAATCAGCACTCTGTAAAATGGACCAATCAGCAGAAAGTGAGCGGGGCCAAATAAGGGAATAAAAGCTGGCCACCCCAGCTCGTAGCAGCAACTTGCTTGGGTTCCGTTCTAGGCTGATAGAAGCTTTATTCTTTTGTTTTTCACAATAAGCCTTGCTGCTGCCCCCTCTTTGGGTCCGTACTGCATTTAAAAGCTGTAACACCGTGAAGGCCTACAGCTTCACTGGTGAAGCAGGTAAGACCGCGAACCCACTGGGAGGAACAAGAGAAACAACTCCGGACGCACTGCCTTTGTGAGTTGTAACACTCACCTTGAAGGTTTGCGGCTTTACTCTTGAAGTCAGCGAGAGGCGAGACCACGAACCCACCAGAAGGAACAAATTCCAGACGCATCTGAACATCAGAAGGAAGAAACTCCGGACACACCACCTTTCAGAACTGTATTAAGAACTGTAACAGTCGCCGTGAGGGTCCGCGGCTTTGTACTTGATGTCAGTGAGACCAAGAACCCACCAGAAGGAACCAATTCCGGACACACAATTATTTGCCTTTTTACTTCCTGAGAGTTCTATGCACAGAATATACTTGATGTGTGCCACAACCTATACAAAGATAATTAGAACTAACAGGGAATTGTATGATTAATGACATGGGATATGAGAGATTTGGAACGAGATAAAAAGGCTTACCTTGAGGACAGTGTTATTAGAAGCAGAGGCAAACACAAGTTTTGTGGGTTTGAAGCCTACACATTTATAGGTTTCTCTAATTACACAGGTAGGAAATTATAAAATCAGGTACAAGGGCTCGGCAGGGGCCTAAAGCTTAAGTAATGAAAAAAAAAAAAAAAAAAAAAACCTCTGGTTGGAACCAATAGCTTATGAAAAAGTAGAAAAAATTCCGATGCGTGGGGAGCGCCGGTGGTCCTTTGAGGTATTTGAGAGGCTGAGGCAGGAAGATGGCTTGAGCACAGAGGTTTGAGGCTTGTAAGTGCGGTGATGGTAAACCGCCGCTGTACTCCAGGCTGGCAATGTAGTGAGACCCTGTCTCTCAAAAACACTTGTATGACTGGAACAATAATTGAGAAACCAGTATAACAAAATAATAACTATTGGCCGGGCACAGTAGCTCATGCCTGTAAATCCCAGCATTTTGGGAGGCCCAGGCGGGCGCATTACAAAGTCAGGAGTTTGAAAAATTAATAACTATTACCTCATTTGGCTATTTTTACACTCGTAAGGAATGAAGCTCAGAGGTCACACAGCTAGTAAGAAGCCAGCACCCTTCGATGTGGGAGTGATGTGGAGGATAGGCATATACAGAGAACACAAAAGCAAAACACCATGGTGCAGATTTTGAAAGAAAAGCCCTAAAATTAGTAATGAGTGTGAATTATTCAACAAAGTGATCAAAACCAACTCCAGCTCTGCATTCCTCTTCGCCATCAGGAGTTTGGCGCCTGGTGACTGCTAGCTGCCAGGTTCTTTAAGAACCAGCCGTGGTCCAGCCCATTCCGCAGGCCAGCAGGCTTCTGAAAAGCAAAACTAGGAAGTTGCTTTCTAACATAAAGTGGAGTTTTCAACACAGGAGACTTTAAGCAAGTTCCAGTGTGTCTATATTTGGTCTGGCTGATCGGCTGGACTCTGGCCTTCCCCGCTCACATTAGCAGAGTACTCTGCCCTAGTGGGCGCTTAGCCTGCGACGGCAGCCCGAGAGGATCTCTAACAAGGTTCTTTCTCTCCACCCCCATTCAGTTGTTCTCAGGTCTGAATTCAAAATGGCCTCATCTCCTGCTGTCCTTCGAGCGTCGCAGCTGTACCAATGGAGCCTGAAGAGTTCGGCGCAGTTCCTGGGGTCTCCACAGCTGAGGCAGGTTGGCCAGATCATTAGGGTTCCTGCTCGGATGGCGGCGACGCTGATCGTGGAGCCCGCGGGCCGCTGCTGCTGGGACGAACCGGTGCGAATCGCAGTACGCGGCCTAGCCCCGGAGCAGCCGGTCACGCTGCGCGCGTCCCTGCGCGACGAGAAGGGTGCGCTTTTCCAGGCCCACGCGCGCTACCGCGCCGATGCCCACGGCGAGCTGGACCTGGAGCGCGCGCCCGCGCTGGGCGGCAGCTTCGCGGGGCTTGAGCCCATGGGGCTGCTGTGGGCCTTGGAGCCCGAGAAACCCTTGGTGCGGCTGGTGAAGCGCGACGTGCGAACGCCCTTGGCCGTGGAGCTGGAGGTGCTGGATGGCCACGACCCCGACCCCGGGCGGCTGCTGTGCCAGGCGCGGCACGAGCGCTACTTCCTCCCGCCAGGGGTGCGGCGCGAGCCGGTGCGCGCGGGCCGGGTGCGGGGCACGCTCTTCCTGCCGCCAGGTGAGTCACCTCCGCTAATTGTTCCCTGTTCCTTCGCTTTTCACTTTGTATGTGTGTCTCCTCCGCCCCGCGCTTTTCGCTTGTGTGTATGTCCCACCTGCGCTCCCGGGCTATATTGCCCAGGCAGGTTTCGAACTCCTGGTCTCAAGCTATCCTCCCGCCTCTGCCTCCCTAAGAGCTGGGATTACAGGGTGAGCCACCGCGACCGGCACTTTGAGGGGAGTTACACTTTTTTTTTCCCCGTCCCTGCGCTTTTCACACGAAGAAGGGATGTAGCTTCCAACATTCCGGAGGTTAGTGTAAGGAAACAGGAATGGAATGGAAAGTTGGTTGGGGAAGTGTCCCTGCCGCTCCAAAACTGAGAGGTCCCTCAAACCTAGTGCTCAGTTAAAAGACATTGTAAGGGCCAGGCGCAGTGGCTCACACCTGTAATCCCAGCACCTGTAATCCCAGCACCTGTAATCCCAGCACTTTGGGAAGCCGAGGCGGGCGGATCACGAGATCAGAAGATTAAGGCCATCTTGGCTAACACGGTGAAACCCCATCTCTACTAAAAATACAAAACATTAGCTGGGCGTAGTAGCGGGCGCCTGTAATCCCAGCTACTCGGGAGGCTGAGGCAGTAGAATGGCGTGAACCCGGGAGGCAGAGTTTGCAGTGAGCCGAGATCCCGCCACTGCACTCCAGCCTGGGCGACAGAGCAAGACTCCGTCTCAAAAGAAAAAAAAAAAAAAAAAAAAACATTGTAGGGAAAGGGAAAAGACACTTATAATATTAGCACCACGCTCTAACCAACTGAGCTAACCGGCCGCTTGATGACACTTATAATATTAAAAACAAAGAAACAAAACAGGCCGGTCGCGGTGGCTAACGCATGTAATCCCAGCTCTTTGAGAGACGGAGGCAGGCGAATCACCTGAGGTCAGAAGTTCGAGACCAGCCTGGCCAACATGGTGAAACCCCGTCTCTACTAAAAATACAAAAATTAGCCAGGCGTGGTGGTGCAAGCCTGTAGTCCCAGCTACTCAGGAGGTTGAGGCAGGAGAATCACTGGAACCCGGGAGGCAGAGGTTGCAGTGAGCTGAGATCACGCCATTGTACTCCAGCCTGGGGGACAAGAGTGACTCTATCTAAAAAAAAAAAAAAAAAAAAAAATTTCAGGTAGTTTCAATTTTTTAATGTTCTTATTCATGTATTGACTACAAAGCCACTTTTTTTTTTTTTTTTTAATAAGAATGCTGAGTGGTTTTCTCACTGTATTTCCATGGCAGCCAGGAGGTGCCAGGTGGCTGGGCCTGTGACAGCACAGAGGTTAGTTATGGTGCCTGCCCGCCCGCCATTGCTCCAGCTGCAGCTGCTGCCCCCTACAGGGCCTGTTCGTTCCTGCTGCCTAGCTCCCCGCTGGCTGGCTATGATCTCCCTCCTGTTGTCACTCCAGGAGAGCAGCCACCTCCTTGTGCATGGCAGAACCAGGTACTGATTGCGGCCTCTCCTCTTGGCCTCGAATGGTATCCTTGTCATCAGTGAGCAAGTCCCCAAAGACCACGGTCTTGTCCATTGTCAGGATAATTCACTTCACAAGCTGGGACTCCAGGTGCTGCTCTACCCAGCAGTGCTTCTCACCCACACAGTGGTCATATTTTGACAGGGGCTGGTGCAGTATGAAGACCTCGGTGTTGTGCATGTGCTTCATCTCTTGCAAGGCCCTCCAGGGTGGGCTCCAAGACTAGGGAAAAGCCTAGGGCTTCACACCCATGGGCCACTTTATCCACCAGGTCCGGCAGCAGGGTGCGGTACTGCTTCCAGGCCAGGAAGCTGCGGTGCTGCTGCAGTGTCACGTGCAGCTCCCTGAGAAGCAGTGGCTGAAGCCCAGCAGGAGGCCATCTGGAAGCTGCCAGCACGTGGTCCCTGTCCATCAGCACACGCATGGGCTGTGCTCATCGCTGCTGGGGCACTGGGGTTTCTCGGGATCCTAGGGGTATGGGGCCCACAAACGTGCTTTAAAAGTTTCTCATTTTTGCAACTTTTCTTTCAACTCCCACAGTATGTTAAGGTTTATGTAAATTAGTATTTACAATAGGAAGGCCTCTTGCTGTCAAATGGAAATTTGAGGTTACTGGATACTTTTATATTACATAAAGAGCAATCAACCAATGTAAAAATGAAATGATGCTTATCCTTATTAATAATCAAAGAAATGTAAAATAAAACAACAGAGTACATTTCACACTCTCAGAAGTGGCCCACTTTTAGAAGCCAGCATTATCAATTGCTGACCAGTATGTGGAGGAAATGAAACTCACTGCTAGAAGGAGTCAACATATTCATCTGCTCTGGGCAACAATTTGTCTTAACTTATAAAGTTAAATATGTTGTTCTACTTGTACATGTGCAGCATATTCCTTATAAGAGGAAAGCCATTGCAGATGAGCAATGGCTCATCTGGATTAAATTTAATCTGGATTAAATTTAAAAGAGAGCAAAGCCAACTGGAAACAGTCCAAATGTCCATCAACAGTAGAACAGATTAATAAATTGAGGTATATTTCCAGCAGTCAAAGTGATTGAACTACAGCTACAAGAATCAACATCTATCAAGATACACAAAATAAAAGAAAAAAATACAACAGAATCAACATGGATGAATCTCCAAACCACTGTTGAGTGAAACAGTCAAACCCTAGGAGAACACATTCAGTATCATTCCATTTCGATACAATTCAAAAAATAGGCAAAATAAAATATTGTTTAAGGTACATAATCTAAGTGGTAATACTATAAAGAAAACCAAGAGTGATAACACAGAAAGTCCAGGATACTGGAAAGGGAGGAAAGGGCACAGGGGTCTGTGGGACTTTTATGATTTGAGGGTATCAGCACTGAAGTATTTCTTAAAGTGTTGCCTATAAGATGTTTGCATTCTTTTTTTTTTTTTTTTTTGAGACAGTGTCTCACTCTTTTGCCCAGGCTGGAGTGCAGTGGCGCAATCTTGGCTCACTGCAACCTCTGCCTCCCGGGTTCAAGCGATTCTCCTCCCTCAGCCTCCCGAGTAGCTGGGATTACAGGTGCCCGCCACCACACCCGGCTAACTTCTGTATTTCTAGTAGAGATGGGGTTTCACCATGTTGGCCAGGCTGGTCTCGAACTCCTGACCTCAGGTGATCCACCTGTCTCAGCCTCCCAAAGTGCTGGGATTATAGGCGTCAGCCACTGCACCCAGCCTGTGTTGTTATTCTTTATTTTTTGTGTGTGAAATACAACGTTTAATGTAAATGGTAAAAATATTCAGTAGGTGGAGTCATTCAGAATGAGTAGCCTTTTGAGTCTGTCTCCATTGAATAAGTGCATTCTGTTGAGTGCACTGGAGAGGCATTTATGCTCTTCTGTGTGGCAGTCTTTCTTTCTGTTTCTTGGTGGTGTACCATTAAATGGATTCATTCACCAGTCAAAGGACATTTGGGTTGTTTCCAGTCTTTGGTTATAATGAGTAAAGTCACTATAAACACTTGCCTACAAGTTTCTGGACAAACACAGGTTTTCATTTCTCGTGGGTAGATACCTAGGAGTGGGATTGCTGGGTCACATGTGTGGTAAGTATGTGTTTAACTTGATAAGAAACCAACTGTTTCAGGAATAGCTTAGTTTTGCATTTTGTTTTGTTTCTTCCCAAGAACCTGGGCCCTTTCCTGGGATTGTGGACATGTTCGGAACTGGAGGTGGCCTGCTGGAGTATCGGGCTAGTCTGCTGGCTGGGAAGGGTTTTGCTGTGATGGCTCTGGCTTATTATAACTATGAAGACCTCCCCAAGACCATGGAGACGCTCCATCTGGAGTACTTTGAAGAAGCCGTGAACTACTTGCTCAGTCATCCTGAGGTTAGTTCTTCTCTCAGATTTATGGGCTATGATGTATCAGGTCTCTTAATGGTCTGGGTTTTCACAGAAGTTGACTCATTCATGACAGCCATTCCCTACCCCAACACACACTACCTTTTTTAGTCACTTCTTGTAGACAGTCTCTTTCTTTCTTTTTTTGAGATGGAGTCTCACTCTGTTGTCAGGCTGGAGTCCAGTGGTGCGATCTTGGCTCATCGCAACCTCCACCTCCTAAGTTCAAGTGATTCTTGTGCCTCAGCCTCCCGAGTAGCTGGAATTACAGGCACCTGACACCATGCTTGGCTAATTTTTGTATTTTTAGTAGAGGCGGGGTTTCACAATATTGGTCAGGCTGGTCTTGAACTCCTGACCTCAAATGATCCACCTGCTTTGGCCTCCCAAATTGCTGGAATACAGGCATGAGCCACTATGCCCAGCCTAATATTTGTATTTTTTTTTTTTTTTTAGTAGAGATGGGGTTTCACCATGTTGGCCAGGCTGGTCTCAAACTCCTGACCTCAAGTGATCTGCCCACCTTGCCTCCCAGAGTGCTGGAATTACAGGCATGTGAGCCACCACACCTGGCCTCTTATAGACAGTTTCTATACAATTCTATACTACATATTTTCTGCTAGTAAACAGATTCGTAGTTGTTGTTATGCAATTTTAAATTCCAGTATGTTTTTTCTTTCTTTCTGTTTTGTTTTGTTTTTTGAGATGGAGTCTTGCTGTGTCACCCAGGCTGGAGTGCAATGGCATGATTTCGGCTCACTGCAAACTCCACCTCCCTGGTTCAATTGATTCTCCTGCCTCAGCCTCCCACATAGCTGGGACTACAGGCGCATGCCACTACTGCCCGGCTAATTTTTGTATTTTTAGTAGAGACAGTGTTTCACCATGTTGGCCAGACTGATCTCAAACTCCTGACCTCAAATGATCCACCTCAGCCTCCCAAAGTGTTGCGATTACAGGCGTGAGCCACCACGCCCGGCCAGGAGATGATGTACTTGTTGATGATGACTCAGTTTAGTTACAACATTGGGAATGGGTGGCTCAGGTGGGAGAGAGAAAAAGATCATAGGAGATATGAGATTAAGGAACTGAGAAACCAGAGTAATTGATAGATCTTCCACATGGTTATCACCAAGAGTGGTGATGGAGAAATTGTGGAAAGGAAGAGATAGAGGGGAGGTAAATTCCCAACGCTGCAAATCTGGGTAAATGGTAGAACCCAGATTCAGACTCAGGTTCAACTAACTTCCAGGGTGGACACTACTCACCGTATTCCACTGTTTGTGGAGTCATTCTTCTTCTTTTTCCTTTGTCCCTTTCTCAGGTAAAAGGTCCAGGAGTTGGGCTGCTTGGAATTTCCAAAGGGGGTGAGCTCTGCCTTTCCATGGCCTCTTTCCTGAAGGGCATCACGGCTGCTGTTGTCATCAACGGCTCTGTGGCCAATGTTGGGGGAACCTTACGCTACAAGGGTGAGACCCTGCCCCCTGTGGGCGTCAACAGAAATCGCATCAGGGTGACCAAAGATGGCTATGCAGACATTGTGGATGTCCTGAACAGCCCTTTGGAAGGACCTGACCAGAAGAGTTTCATTCCTGTGGAAAGGGCAGAGAGCACCTTCCTGTTCCTGGTAGGTCAGGATGACCACAACTGGAAGAGTGAGTTCTATGCTAATGAGGCCTGTAAACGCTTGCAGGCCCATGGGAAGAGAAAGCCCCAGATCATCTGTTACCCAGAGACAGGGCACTATATTGAGCCTCCTTACTTCCCCCTGTGCCGGGCTTCCCTGCATGCCTTGGTGGGCAGTCCTATTATCTGGGGAGGGGAGCCCAGGGCTCATGCCATGGCTCAGGTGGATGCTTGGAAACAACTCCAGACTTTCTTCCACAAACACTTGAGTGGCCAAGAGGGGACAATCCCAGCAAAACTGTAATTTTTATTTGATCATGTGGCCTCTCTGTTGCTAATCTCTCCTGGAAACATCTGCCACATTTAGTGTGTGTATGTGTATTCATTCTTTTGTTTTTAATAACTACTTAAAGTTTCTTTCCCTCATTATTAAAATGAATTTACCAGTAAGAATGAGTTTTTAAGATTTTTATAAACTGTATACTTTATCAGTTTGGGAAGGGAGTAACTGTAGAAAACACAAGAAGTGGAAAAAGTCTCCTCTTTCTATCTCAGCACACAACTGATAAGGCTTTAGTTCTGAAAGGAAAAGTGAGTAACATCAATTAACAGTGTCTGGTACGTAAATGGAGTTCAATAATTCTTTGCTGAATGAGTATAAGTGAGCCAGGCGTGGTGGCTCACACCTGCTGTAATGCCAGCACTTTGGGAGGCTGAGGTGGGCGGATCACTTGAGGTCAGGAGGTTGAGACCAGTCTGGCCAATGTGGTGAAACCCCGTCTCTACTAAAAATACAAAAATTAGCCAGGCATGGTGGCAGCCACCTGTAGTCCCAGCTACTCAGGAGGCTGAGGCAGGAGAATTGCTTGAACCCGGGAGGCGGAGGTTGCAGTGAGAAGAGATTGCGCTACTACCCTCCAGCCTGGGCAACAGAGCAAGACTCTGCCTCAAAAATTAATTAATTAATTAATTAAATGATTACCTACTGTGGAAGAAAAGCACATAATATAAAAAGTATATCAGATTTGAGTTCCTCCTTTAAGAATGGAAGTTAACATCTTGCCTATAAACTGATTACTAGTTAGATATAAAACTACTAAAAATTTTCAAAACCAATATATATTTAGTTCTTTGATATCTTCTCCTTGGATTAATAAGGATTCTCCTAGTGCAAATAAATTTTACATTCCTGTTTATACATATGGACTTTTAGGATTTAATTGTTTCAAAAGCTGATAAAACATTATTGAGATGAATTACATAAGTGATTTTAACAATGACAAATGTGAAATTCAATAACAATTTAGGCTTGGCGTGGTGGCTAACACTTGTAATGCCAGCACTTTGGGAGGCCAAGGCCAGTGGATTGCTTGAGCTCGGGAGTTCAAGACAAGCCTGGGCAACGTGGCAAAACCCTGTCTCTACAAAAAAATAGCCAGACATTGGTGGTGCATGCCTATAGTCCCAGCTACTTGGGAGGCTGAGGTGGGAGAACCGCTTGAGCCCGGGAGGCAGAGGTTGCAGTGAGCCGAGATCGTGCTACCGTGCTTCAGCCTGGGCAACAGCAAGACACGGTCTCAAAAAAAAAAAAAGAAAAGAAAAGACAATATTTATATCACTTGATATAAATAGTTCCACAATAAACTTGTTTTTTTTAAACATTAGTTGTATTTAAAGGAAAAAAAACCTTAATTTATTATTATTTTCTTTCCTTTCCTTTTTTTTTTTTTTTTTTTTTTAGGGAGGGTCTCACTGTGTTGCCCAGGCTGGAGTGCAGTGGAACAGTCACAGCTCACTGCAGTTTGAACCTCGTAGGTTTAAGCTATTCTCCCACCTCGGCCTCCCTAGCAGCTGAGACCACACAGGCATACACCACCATGCCTGGCTAATTTTTAATTTTTTGTACAGATGGGGTCTCCCAGACCCCATTGTTGCCCAGTGTTGCCCATACTAGCCTTGAATTACTGAGTTCAAACAATCCTCCTGCCTCAGCCTCCCAAAGTGCTGAAATTACAGGTGTGAGCCACCACTGCCAGCTTCCGGCACCTTTTTTCTTTTCTTTTCTTTTTTTTTTATAGCCCAGGGGTCCTTTATTTATTTATTTTTTTTAACACCTATTATGCCATGAATTCATAGGGAATAGGTTCCAGCAGCTCAGGGTCCTTCCCATTGGTTCTCACAAAGTGTGCTGCTCTGGGTGGAGCAGGCTGGCGCTTTAGTTGAACCCAGGTGCCTTTCTCTTTGGCTTCTTTCTTTTTCTGATCGTTTTCCTTCACGCGTTTCAGGAAGCTATCTCGGCTCTTAGAGTGCTTAATGTGCTCAATACGCACATTAATTCTCTTGGCAAGAATCTTGCCCTTAACTTGTTTGTTTACAACAATGCCAACAGCATGCTGGGTAACATTGTAGACTCTTCCAGTTTTGCCGTGGTAACACTTGTGGGGCATTCCTTTTTGAACAGTACCCATTCCCTTGATGTCTACAATATCACCTTTCTTGTAGATTCGCATATATGTGGCCAAAGGAACAACTCCATGTTTTCTAAAAGGCCTAACATATATCGGGTGCCTCTCCTCTTTCCCTTTGTGTTCGTCATTTTGGCGAATTACTGGAAGATGGCGGTTCTGGCCGAAAGGCTTCCGACACCTTTTTTCTAAAGGAATTCATGGTCTTGTAGCAGTAGAATATAACCAGATCTACAGTAGAGAGATGATACCCTGAGATGAAGCTACTTCCTGAGTTATTCTGCAACCCAGGAATGCAGCTGGTGCCATGTCTGTCCAAACTTCCACAAGAATGCCGGTGCTGAGCACGGAGCCCCATTTAGAGTACACATGACCTGAGGCTCTGAAAACTCTTAGAGATGATGCAATCTGGGACAGTTCCTCATAGCTGGCCTGGCCAAGTCCCACCCCAAGATGCCAGGCCACAACACAAAATTTCAAGTCATATTGTTTTATCTTTTCCGTTGCAATTATATAGTATATGACTCTCTTAGAAAAGTGCAGTAGTTAAAACTTGTTTTAGTAGATGCTGGATCCCAAACTTGAGTCTGCTGAAGCCCTTTTGAGACCTTAGGGACCCTATTCCCCATTCTTAGAAATTCGGGCTGGTGAATATTAGATTCAAAAGCACCACAGATGAGCCGGTGGGTGTAGAAGCACATGCCTGTAATCCCAGCTACTTGGGAGGCTGAGGCAGTAGGATTGCTTGAGCCCAGGAGTTCAAGCCAGCCTGGGTAACATAGTGGGACACCATCTTATAAAAACAATTTTTTTTGAAACAGAGTCTCACTCTGTTGCCCAGGCTGGAGTACAATGGCTTGATCTCGGCTCACTGCAACCTCTGCCTCCTGGGTTCACGTGATTCTCCTGCCTCAGCCTCCCAAGTAGCTGGGATTACAGGTGCCTGCCACCATGCCCAGCTAAATTTTGTATTTTTAGTAGAGATGGGGTTTTGCCATGTTGGTCAGACTGGTCTCGAACTCCTGACCTCAGGTGATCCACCTGGCTTGGCCTCCCAAAGTGCCAGGATTATAGGCGTGAGCCACCGCACCTGGCAAAAAAATGTTTTAATAATGTGAAAAATTTTAAAAAGCATCACAGGGGTTCAGATTACCTATCAGCCTCTTGACATCTCGTCTTTTTTTTTTTTTTTTTTTTCTTTTTTGAGACAGGATCTAACTCTGTCACCCAGGCTAGAGTGCAGTGGCAGTGACATGATCTTGGCTCACTACAGTCTCGATCTCCAAGACTCAAGTGATCCTCCCACCTCAGCCCCCTGGGTAGCTGGGACTGCAGACACATGCCACCATGCCCAGCTAATTTTTGTATTTTTGCAGAGACAAGGTTTCACCATGTTGCCCAGGCTGGTCTCAAACTCCTGGGCTCAAGCAGTCTGTCCATCTTGGCCTACCAAACTGCTTGGATTATAGGCATGAGCAACCGGGCCCAGCCTAGTTAGTCTTTATTAGTTATTTGACAGGCATTTTTCTTTTCATTTTCAACCCATGCAAGCTGTGAACGTGGTGAAATATACCGAAAAGTTCATTAAACTAACATGCTCCATAATGATTGATTTATTTATTTTAAAATAGTAAAATAAATAAATTTTTTTTATTTATTTTACTATGCCTGTAATCCCAGCACTTTGGGAGGCCAAGGCGGGCAGATCACCTGAGGTCAGGAGTTCGAGACCAGCCTGACCTATATGATGAAACCCTATCTCTACTAAAAATTCAAAAATTGGCCAGGCGTGGTGGCTCACGCCTGTAATCCCAGCACTTTGGGAGGCCGAGGTGGGCGGATCACGAGGTTGGGAGATGGAGACCATCCTGGCTAACATGGTGAAACCCCGTCTCTACTAAAAATACAAAAAATTAGCAGGGCGTGATGGCGGGTGCCTGTAGTCCCAGCTACTCGGGAGGCTGAGGCAGGAGAATGGCGTGAACCCGGGAGGCGGAGCTTGCAGTGAGCCGAGATCGTGTCACTGCACTCCAGCCTGGGCGACAGAGCGAGACTCCTCTCAAAAAACAAAAACAAAAACAAAAACGAACATTAGCCAGGTGTGGTGGCATGTGCCTGTAATCCCAGCTACTTGGGAGGCTGAGGCAGGACAATCGCTTGAACCCAGGAGGCAGAGGTTGCAGTGAGCCGAGATCACGCCATTTCCAGCCTAGGCAACAAGAACGAAATTCTGTCTCAAAAAAATAAAAAAAAAAAGGCCGGGTGTGGTGGCTCATGCCTGTAATCCCAGCCCTTGGAGAGGCCAAGGCGAGCGGATCATGACGTCGGGAGTCTGAGACCAGCCGGGTCAACATGGTGAAACCCTATCTCTACTAAAAATACAAACATTAGCCGGGCGTGGTGCTGGGTGCCTGTAATCCCAGCTACTCGGGAGGCTGTGGCGGGAGAATCACTTGAAACCGGAAGGCGGAGGTTGCGGTGAGCTGAGATCGTGCCACTGCATGCCAGCCTGGGCAAAAGGGCAAAAGCCGTCTCAAAAAAAAAAAAAAAAAAAAAAGTAGAGATGGGGTCTCCCTATGTTGCCATGCTGGTCTTAAACTCCTGGGCTCAGGCAATCTTCCCACTTTGACCTCTCCCAAAGCGCTGGGATTACACGCAGGCACCACTGCACCTGGCCATCATGAATAATTTTAAAGGGAACCACCATGTAACCAATAACCAAGTCCAATGGGCATGGTTTTTAAAAGCATATTTAAAGTGTATAACATGGACCAGGCACGGTAGCTCACGCCTCTAATTCCGTCACTTTGGGAGGCCAAGGTGGGTGGCTCATTTGAAGTCAGGAGTTCGAGAGCAGCCTGGCCAACATGGTAAAACTCCATCTCTACCAAAAAATACAAAAATTTGCCAGGCCCACGTCGTGGTGTGCACTTGTAGTCCCAGCTACTTGGGAGGCTGAGGTGGGTGAATCGCTTGAACCTGGGAGGTAGAGGTTGCAGTGAGCCAAGATTGTGTTAGTGCATTCTAGCCTGGATAACAGAGTGAGACCCTGTCTCAAAAAATAAAGTATACAAAGTGATGGGTGGGGCAGGGAGTTGTTTTTGTTTTAAGAGACAGGCTCTGCCCAGGCTGGAGTGCAGTGGCGCTATCATAACTCATTGCAGCCTCAAGCTCCTGGGGGCTCAACCCATCCTCCCACTTCAGCCTCCTGAGTAGCTGAGACTATAGGCACTTGCCACCATGCCCAGCTAATTTTTAATTTTTTGCAGAAACAGCGTCTTATGTTGCCCAGGCGGGTCTTGAACTCCTGGCCTCAAGTGATCCTCCTGTAATCAGTAGAAGGGTCCAGCTGCTCGCCACTTGTAAAAATAAGCCAATATAATAAGAGTGAGGTGTGATAAAGAGAGTGAGTTTTATTATCCATGCTAGCAAGGGGAGGAGTGAGTGTAGTTATTTGCAAATATTTCCACTCTTCAATTTGTGGAGGGAATCCAGGAGTTTTTGAAGAGAGAGTTTGGAGTGCAGAAGAGGCAGCGGAACTAGGAGTTGTCGGGTGGCGTGACCTGCTCCAGTGGCTTGTCTTGAAGTATTGTTCATCTGGTGAAGAAGCCATTGCCATCACTGTGGCTAGAGGTGTCTGGTCCATATCCAGATCCAGTCCCTGAAGCTGAAGGAAATATATGACCAGGTAATGGTGTGTACTTAACGAGCATCTAGGTAAATACATGTGCATAAGGCATGGAAACATAGAATGGGAAAAGAAAGGGCGTGGAGGTTCAGCACATTCCGAGGGTGTATTTCAAGATGAAAGGAAACACATATGCAGCTGGTCTCAGAGTTCTATCTTGAGACTCGTTGGGGGAGGAGAAAGAGGGAAAGGAAAAAAAAGTCTTAAAGTTTGAGACTAAGCTGCTAACCTGCTTAGTTACACTCTCACCTCTCAAAGTGCTGGGATTATAGGCGTGAACCACTGTGCCAACCCAACATAGTGTTTTGATATGTGTATATTAACACACTGTGAAAGGATTCACAGGTAATTAACCAGGTAATTCCAGGTAATTAACCTATCCATGACCTCACATCTTTTTTTTTCCCCCCCCGCCGGTGGTGAGGACACTTGTCTTAGTCTGTTCAACTGCTGTAACAAGATGTGTTAGACTGGGTAATTTATAAACAACAGAAATGTATTGCTCACAGTTTTGGAGGCTAGGAAATCCAAGATCAAGGCACCAGCAGATCTGGTGTCTGGTGAGGGCCTGTTCCTCATAGATGGCACCATCTTGTGTCCTACCTAGTGGAAGGAGCAAGGCAGCTCTCTTCAACCTGTTTTATAAGGGCACCAATCCCATTAATGAGGGTTCCACCCTCATGACAGTCACTTCCCAAATGCCTCATGATGTGTGTGTGTGTCTGTATCTCGGAGCACCAGGCCTCAATTTCCTCATCTATACAATGGGTATAACAACAATCCCATCTTGTTGGGAGGAATTAACAATCATGCATCAAGGCCTGGGCATCAGGCTTCAATGTGTTAGCTATTAAGAGCTAATTACTATTTAATGTTTTAAACACCCCCAGGAAGTAGAGAACACTCCTGTCACATTCTGCAGAAAAAGAAATTGAGGCAAGGGGCAAAGCCATTTGCCAAGGTCATAGATCCTGCAAGCCAATGGCAAGGCAGGATCTGAACCTGGGGCTTCAGATCCTGGGGCTTTATCTGATTAAATACCAAGAGAGAGTGCTGAGATATTTTGGTGGTGGACAGTCCCTGAGGCAAGCCATTTTTAGAGCATCTGGGCCACTTGGGGAATTGAATCTTTACCAGGGCTTCCCACCTCCTGTTGCCCCTTCTCTGAAGGTGACCCCCTCCCACAGTAGCACCCCAACCACTCAGAACCCCCAAGCCTTCTTCTGTGCACATGCTGAAGCTAATATTGCCCTCCACTCCACCCCAACATCAGGGACCCTGGCTCAAGCCCTTCCTCCTCTCATGAGGCCTCCTTCCCAGCCCCTCAGAACAGCCTCCTTTATGAGAGTGGCCAAGATCCCACTGAAACCTTCCCTATCAACTTTATGAAATTAATCAGGGAAGAAGGGAGGGGCGAAATGGAAATCAGCCCAGCTTGCAGCACACACAGCATTGGCCATGAGGTCAGCTGCTCTCTGACCCACTTGCTCAGAGTTGTTTGCTGCCTGTTGCTCCAGAGTCACATAGACCCTGTCACAGGGTCATAGTTCCCCTTCACTGCTCTATAGATAACAACTGGAACATTATAAAACGTTAACTTTTCCATTTGAGATATTCTTTCAGGTCCTGCGTAGCAATGAAACTGAGGCAGGATAGGTAGTTAAGGGAGTGACCGTGTTCTCGGGATGCAGCGACCATGGCACCCATACAGTCAACACAGTGAGCCTCAGCATTCGCATTGTCATTGAGCACATTCAAGCAAAGCTGTCTTCAGTAGGGAATTTCCCCCATAGACAGCATGAGCATTTTAATCTTACCTGTCCTCAAACTGACATTTTGCTCATTATAATAGAAGAAGACAGCCCTACATGGAGATGTAATATGCTAGTGAGACATGTGACATATGAACAAGCATGTACAGCTACTGTGCATGTGCACCCAGAAGACCACCCGGAACATGCTTACTAGCAACACCTCTTCCCACCACCTCATGAATAATCATGTAAGACTCCCATAAAGGGAGTCCCCCTACTGCGAGTCTCTGCTGTCTCACCCCTATGAGCAGCTTGCCTTGAATCCTCTCTCTCTCACAGTATACTGTCCATTCTGCACGTAACTTTCAAAATATTCTTCCTTTGCAATAAATTACTCTATGCTGCACTTCTTTGCTGTGTGTCTCTTGTTTAAATTCTTTTAAACCAAGAAGACAAGAACCGAGGTGTCACATCAGCCACCAGTGAAACTGCTGATTCCGGCTTCTCTGAAGGACCCCACAGGAACTCACTCACTAAAGAATGCAGTTTTTGCTGGGCGCGGTGGCTTACAGCTATAATCCCAGCACTTTGGGAGGTGGAGGCGGGCGGATCACGAGGTCAGGAGTTCGAGACCAGCCTGGCCAACATAGTGAAACATCGTCTCTACTAAAACTACAAAAATTAGCCGAGTGTGGTGGCATGTGCCTGTAGCCCAAGCTACTTGGAGGTTGAGAGGCTGAGGCAGGAGAATCACTCGAACCTGGGAGGCAGAGGTTACAGTGAGCCGAGATCGTGCCATTGCACTCCAGCCTGGGTGACAGAGTGAGACTCCGTCTCCAAAAAAAAAAAAAAGAATGCAGTTTCCACCTCCTGAAAATTTAATCCCCTTTACCCCAACCAATCAATGAGCCCAATTTTCTAGCCCTTTACCCTTCATGATCCCTTTAAAAACCCTGTTACAGGTAGTTACATAGACATGAGCAGTGAAGGAGAGGGCTTTTCTCCCTCAGCCACTAGGAATGTCAGGTGATGGTTCGACAGTTATCACATTGCCTCTCTAAAACTGTAAATTGGCGGTTGGTGCCACAGCGCCAGAGTGAGACAATCTCCTGATGATCCACAGCTGTTAACATTAAAGTGTTAATTGAATGCAGGTGCCAGGGAGAAGCAACTTCCTGGGCATGTGCATTAAGAGACAAAATGGCAGGTCGGGCATGGTGGCTCACGCCTGTAATCCCAGCACTTTGGGAGGCTGAGGTGGATGGGTCACCTGAGGTCAGGAGTTTGAGACCAGCCTGACCAACATGGTGAAACCCCGTCTCTACTAAAAATACAAAAATTAGCCAGGTATGGTGGTGCGCACCTGTAGTCCCAGCTACTCAGGAAGCTGAGGCAGGAGAATCGCTTGAACCCTGGGAAGTGGAGAAGTGGAGGTTGCAGTGAGCTGAGACCATGCCACTGCACTCCAGCCTGGGCAACAAGAGTAAATCTCCGTCTAAAAAAAAAAAAAAAAAAAACCAGACAAAATGGCTACATATGACCTTTCCAGGACACTCCACCAGAAAAGGGAAGAAAGCCTCAGATGGGCATGTATACAACTTCCTACATACACTGTGCATGCTCACTTCCCAAAGGTAAAGAGAGCACAGAGCATGAGGGCAGCCCACCCTCAGAGAAGAATCATGAGAAAGAGGCGAGCCTATAAAGTCCTAGGATCACAGTTAAACGGGGCTCTTGACCTTCAGGTGCCTGGTCAGGTCTCTTCCAAGTAAACTTTCCTTTCTTTCATGTCCTAAAGACTTTTTAAATAAACTTCCACTCTACTCTGAAACTCACCTCCATCTCTTTTTCTGCCTTATGCCCCTCAGTCAAATTCTTTCTTCTGAGGAGGCAAGAACTGAAGTTGCTGCAGACCTGTACAGATTCGCCACCAGTAACTCAGACACTTTCCACTGGTAACAACCCCAGCCCAGAATTCTTCAAGGAGATGGATTTGAGGGTCTCCTCTCATCTCCTTGCTAGGTGCCCTGTGATCACGAAGCTCTTTCTGTGCTGCAAACCCTGCTGTCTCAGTGTAATTGGTCTGTAATGGCAGAGCGGGCATTCTGCAGCCTCTTCCTTGCCCGGGGCCTGTCGGGAGCCCCCAGCACTGCCTGTACCATCATAAATCCACCCTGGCCCCTTTCCCAGGCTCCAAGCTCAGAGGAGGCAGAGCCTTCATTCTAACCTACAGCATCCCCTCCCTAATCCTCATTTGCCTGCTCCTTCTGAGCTTGGGCCCCATTTTTTGAGACCCTACCAGCCCCCATTCCCACAATCCCCTGTGCCTACACAAATCAACCTCCCCGTGTGCCAACCACTGTCACCCCCAACTTAGACCAGTGCATCCCACAGCTATTCTAGCAACCCACAAACACTCCAGTGTCCCCCACTTCCTGATCCCATAACACCTTGGGCCCTCCAGACACCCCCTGCTCCAGCCTGGCAGTTTGTCAACCCCCTCACCCAGACCCCCAACACCTCATGCCTGTCTTATGCCATGAGTCTGAGGCCCCTGACCCCCACACCTCTTGGGTGCCACCCAGGCCTGTCTGTGTGGGCAGCTCCCCCACCAGCTCCCTTCCATCCCCCATGGGCCCTATCCCGGGTTTCCCCCACCCAAGCACACACTGTCTGGCATTCCTGACTCCCACTGTTCCTGGCTCACGGCCTGGCCACCTTGTCTCACTCATTTGCCATAGCCGCCACCTTGTCTCACTCATTTGCCATAGCCCCTGCCTGGCCCAGCAAGACAGGCCTAGGTCAGGGCAAGGACAGGTCAGCACCAGGGCTGCTGCCCCACCCCCAAGGACACAAGCCTCCTGCTCAGGACACTTTCTGGGGTCCTGTGCCTCCCCTTCTTCTCCCCCAGGTGACAAGTCCCCACCTTTTAATACTATCACATTGAGGCTGGGCATGGTGGCTCACAACTGTAATCCCAGCACTTTGGGAGGCTGAGGTGAGTGGATTACCTGGGCTCAGGAGTTCAAGACCAGCCTGGGCAACATGGTGAGACCCCATCTCTACTAAAAATCCAAAAAATAATTAGCCGGGCCTGGTAGCGCTCACCTGTAATCCCAGCTACGGGGGAGGCTGAGGCAGGAGAGTCACTTGGAACCCAGGAGGTGGAGGTCCAGTGAGCCGGGATCACACCACTGCATTCCAGCCTGGGCAACTGAGCGGGACTAGACCTCCAAAAAAATTTAAAAAGTACTTTCACATTGGGTATTAGGTTTGTTAAATAAAAAGTATTGCTGTGGAGGATACACTGGGAATGGAATGAAAAAAAAAGTATAGGAGACCATTGTTTTGGTGGTTTTTTTGTTTGTTTGTTTTGAGATAGTCTTGCTCTGTCCCCCAGGCTGGAGTGCAGCAGCACAATCTTGGCTACTTGGGAGGCTGAGGCAGGAGAATTGCTTGAACCTGGAAGGCGGAGGTTGCAGTGAGCTGAGATGGCACAACTGCACTCCAGCTTCGGCGACAGAGTGAGACTCTGTCTCAAAAAAAGAAAAAAAAAAAAAAGAACATGTAAACTGCCAAACCAGTGTGATTTCTTCTTTTCTTATGGAAAACATTTATTTTTTATTTTTACTTAAAAATTTTTTAGGCCAGCACCGTGGCTCATGCCTGTAATCCCAGCAGTTTGGGAGGCCGAGGCGAGTGGATCACCTGAGGTTGGGAGTTTGAGACCAGCCTGACCAACATGAAGAAACCATCTCCACTAAACATACAAAATTAGCTGGGCATGGTGGCGCATGCCTGTAATCCCAGCTACTCAGGAAGGCTGAGGCAGGAGAATCACTTGAACCCAGGTGGCAGAGGTTGCCATGAGCCGAGATCGCTCCATTGCACTCCAGCATGGGCAACAAGAGCAAAGCTCCGTCTCAAAAAGAAAAAAAAAATTTTTTTAGAGGCCAGGCTCAGTGGTTCATGCCTGTAATCCCAGCACTTTGGGAGGCCGACTCAGGCGGATCACCTGAGGTCGGGAGTTGGAGACCAGCCTGGCTAACATGATAAAACCCCGCCTCTACTAAAAATACAAAAAATTAGCCTGGCATGGTGGCATGCACCTGTAGTCCCAGCTACTTGGGAGGCTGAGACACGAGGATTGCTTGAACCCAGGAGGTGGAGGTTGCAGTGACCCAAGTTGAACCACTGCACTGCAGCCTGGGAGACACAGTGAGACTCTGTTTGAAAAAAAAAAAAATTGTTTTAGGGACAGAGTCTTGCTCTGATGCCCAGAGCTGGAGTGCATTGGTGTGATCATAGCTCACCTGCAGCCTCAAACTTCTGGGCTCAAGCCATCTTCCCATCCCAGCCTCCCTGAGTAGCTGAGACTGCAGGTATGCACTACAACACCTGGCTAATTTTTTGTAGAGGTGGAGTCTTGCTCTGTTGCCCAGGCTGGTTTCAAACTTCTGGCCTCAAGCAGTCTTCCCACCTGGGTCTCCCAAAGTGCTGGCAAAACATTTTATGTTTTAGTTCCATACGGAAGTCCACGAGTGCTCAATTATTTGTTTGTATTTTTGTCTTAGTTTTATGGTGATATTACTACAGAATATTGAGTTTACTCAATTTCCTCCCTAATATAGAAAAATAGATGATTCCCTGCCTGGTGTTAAAAAAAAAAAAAAAAAGATTTCTTCAGCCCCACAATCAGCCGCCAGTCATTCTTGGGGCATTTTTTCTCTGCATTAGCTTCAGGGTGTCAAGATAGACTGTTGATTGAGCCTACGGACAGGAGTATTTGCATACTTGTTTGGAGATTTATCAAAAATAGGATATATTTTGACACAGACTTCTTGCTCCCCTCGCCCGCCTTTTGGCAACATCCACTTTTTTTTTTTTTTTTTTTGAGACAGAGTCTTGCTCTGTCATCCTAGCTGGAGTGTAGTGACGCCATCTTGGTTCAGCACCACCTCCGCCTCCTGGGTTCAAGCAATCCTCTTGCCTTAGCCTCCTGGGACATTGCTGGGACTACAGGCGTGGGCCATCACACCCGGCTAATTTTTGCATTTTTAGTAGAGATGGGGTTTTGCCACATTGGCCAGGCTGGTCTCAAACTCCTGGCCTCAAGTGATCTGCCTGCCTTAGCCTCCCAAAGTGCTAGGATTACAGGAATGAGCCACCGCACCTGGCCCATCCACTTGTTTTTGCTTTATTTCAATACTTACTACTATTCTGATTATCAGTAAAATTTCTGCTAGGAACACAAGTGGATTTAATTTGTCTCCCCTGACTTGTTTCCACGGGATCTCCCATTCCCACTTGATTTTGAGGATTAAAGATAAACTGGGGGAGAATTATCTAGCAGCAAAATACTGCTAATGTGCTTAATTATTTTCTTGTTTTCCAACACATATTTTATGTCAAATTCTGTGTTCAAATCTAAATACACCAGTCTTCTCAAAGTCAGTCTCCAACTTCCAAATTCCTTAATTTGCCCCATGAATAATCATAACTCCTATTAGACCCATATTTTATTTTTTTTATTTTTTTTTTTTTTTTTTTGAGACAGAGTTTCGTTCTTGTCGCCCAGGCCAGAGTGCAATGGCACGATCTCGGCTCACTGCAACCTCCGCCTCCTGGGTTCAAGCGATTCTCCTGCCTCAGCCCCTCGAGTAGCTGGGATTACAGGTGCATACCACCACGCCGGCTAATTTTTGTATTTTTAGTAGAGACGGGGTTTCACCAGGTTGGCCAGGCTATTCTCAAACTCCTGACCACAAGTGATCCGCCAGCTTCAGCCTCCCAAGGTGCTGGGATTACAGGCGTAAGCCATCGAGCCCGGCCTATCTCTCTAAATTTTCAAAGTGTCCTTTCTTGCCCTAGATTTCAAAAAGCCATCAGTACCATCATAAAAAGTTCCATTACACTCGTATTGTCAGGTACCTGCTCAGCATATATTACACTTTTTCGGAGAATTCCTGATTTCATTGCCCCTCCCCCTGCAGCTATGGGTCCCAGGGAATGCTAACTCCACCCTGATCCCAGGGGCCATGGTGGCAATCTCCATTTGGTTTAAGCCAATTTCAACATTCCATGACAGGAGACAATATGTGACTTAGACCTTTCTTAGAAATCTGAATCTTCTCCCTCCTACTCAATATAAGCAAAAAAGGATGAGGCCCCAATAACGCTGACAGCCACCTTATGATGTTATTAGTGGCAGAGAAGACAGAAGAGGTTCCTGATGTCATCGTTTAGCCATTGGATCAAATGTTAAGCCAAACCCACTCTTGACTTTCCATCCAATACATTTACTTTTCTGTGTTTAATTAAAAAGTTAAAAAAAAATTAAGGAACAGGGACATGAACCCTGGACCCTCAGATTAAAAGTCTGATGCTGTACCAACTGAGCTATCTGGGTTGTTTACTTTTTTTTTTTAAGTCTTATATTTTAAAGCAGTTTTAGGTTCATAGCAAAATTGAGCAGAAGGTACAGAGATTTCCCATATACTCCCTGTGCCCCCAAAACATGCATAGTTCCCTTATCTCCACTATCAACATCCCCCACCAGAATGGTACATCTGTTACAACTGATTAACCTTCACTGACATACCATTATCACCCCAAATCTCTAGTTTGCTTTAGGGTTCACTCGGCGTTTGTTCTACATCTATAGTTTTGGACAAATGTATAATGACATGCATCCACCATTATAGTATCATACAGAATAGTTTCACTGCCCTAAAAATCGTGTTTCAACTATTCATCCCTCCCTCCCCACAACACCTGGCAACTACTGATCTTTTTACTATCTCCAATAGTTTTGCTTTCTCTCTCCCTTGTCTGTTTTTTCCTTTCATTCTTTTTTCTCTTTCCTTTTTTTTTTTTTTTTTTCGTAACAAGAGTTTCACTCTGTCACCGAGGCTGGAGTACAGTGACGCGATCTCAGCTTACTGCAACCTCTCCCTGCCAGGTTCAAGCAATTCTCCTGACTCAACCTCCCAACTAGCTGAGACTATAGGTGCGCATCACCATGCCCCACTAATTTTTGTATTTTTAGTAGAGACAGGGTTTCATCATGTTGGACAGGCTCGTCTAGATCTCCTGACCTCAAGCGATCCGCCCGCCTCAGCCTCCCAAAGCGCTGAGATTACAGGCGTGTGTCCATGTGCCCCGCCTACACTGTATTTTATTAAAAAGCTTTTTAAATAAACTGACATGGAGGGCCAGGCACGTTAGGTAGCTCACACCTATAATCCCAGTGTTTCCGGAATTGGTGGGTTCTTGGTCTCACTGACTTCAAGAAGGAAGCCGCGGACCCTTGCGGTGAGTGTTACGGTTCTTAAAGGCGGCGTGTCTGGAGTTTGTTCCTTCTGATGTTCCGATGTGCTCGGAATTTCTTCCTTCTGGTGGGTTCGTGGTCTCGCTGGCTCAGGAGTGAAGCTGCAAACCTTCGCGGTGAGTGTTACAGCTCTTAAGGCGGCATGTGTGGAGTTGTTCATTCCTCCCGGGGGGTTCGTGGTCTGGCAAGCTCCAAGAGTGAAGCTGCCCACCTTGGCGGTCCACTGTTACAGCTCATAAAAGCAGTGCGGACCCAAACAGTGACCAGTTCCAAGGACTTATTGCAAAAAGAGAAAGAACAAAGCCGCCACAACATGAAAGATGACCGCAACAGGTTGCCACTGCTAGCTCGGGCAGCCTGCTTTTATTCCCTTATCTGGCCCCATCCACATCCTGCTGATTGGCCCATTTTACAAAGAGCCGATTGGTCTGTTTTACAGAGAGCCGAATGGTCCGTTTTGACAGGGTGCTGATTGGTGCGTTTACAATCCCTGAGCTAGACACAAAAGTTCTCCACCTCCCCACTAGATTAGCTAGATACAAAGTGCCCATTGGTGCATTCACAAACCCTGAGCTAGACACAGGGTGCTGATTGGTGTGTTTACAATCGCTTGGCTAGACATAAAGATTCTGCAGGTCCCCACCATACTCAGGAGGCCAGTTGTCTTCACCCAGTGGGTCCCGCAGGGGGTCCGCAGGTGGAGCTGCCTGCCAGTCCGGCGCCTTGCGCCCCCACTCCTCAGCCCTTGGGCTGTCGATGGGACTGGGCATAGTGGAGCAGGGAGCGGAGCTCCTCGGGGAGGCTCGAGCCGCGCAGAAGCTCACGGCGCGGGGAGGGGGACGGGGTGCGGAGGCTCAGGCACAGCGGGCTGCAGGTCCCTAGCCCTGCCCCGCGGGGAGGCAGCTAAGGCCCGGCGAGAAATCGAGCACAGCAGCTGCTGGCCCAAGTGCTAAGCCAGTCACTGCCCGGGGCTTGGGGGCCAGCCCGCCGCTCCGAGTGCGGGGCCCGCCGAGCCCACGCCCACCTGGAACTCGCGCTGGCCCGCAAGCGCCTTGCGCAGCCCCAGTTCCCGCCTGCGCCTCTCCCTCCACACCTCCGTGCAAGCTGAGGGAGCCCACGCCGGCCTTGGCCAGCCCAGAAAGGGGCTCCCACAGTGCAGCGGCGGGCTGAAGGGCTCCTCAAGCGCAGCCAGAGTGGGCGCCAAGGCCGAGGAGGCGCCGAGAGCGAGCGAGGGCAGCCAGCACACTGTCACCTATCACTAGCCCTTTGGGACTACAGAAGCGGGAGGATAGTTTGTGCTCAGGAGTTAGAGACCAGCCTGGGAAACAGGGTGACACCTCCTCTCTAAAAATAAACATTTAAAAATTAACGTGGCATAGTGGTGCGCTGTCTGTAATTACAGCTACTCCGAAGGCTGAGACAGGAGGATCACTTGAGCCTGGGAGGTCGAGGCTGCAGTGACCTGTGATTGAGCCACTGCCTTGCAGCCTGGATGACAGAGAGAGACCCTGTCTCCAATACAACAACAACAAAAAAGCAGACCGGGCACAGCGGCTCACGCCTGTAATCCCTAGCACTTTGGGAGGTCAAGGCGGGAAGATCACTTCAAGTCAGGAGTTCAAGACCAGCCTGGCCAACATGGTGTACCCACCTCTACTAAAAATACAAAAATTAGCCGGGCATGGTGGCGCGCGCCTGTAATCCCAGCTACTCGGGAGACTGAGGCAGGAGAATCGCTTGAACCCAGGAGGCAGAGGTTGCAGTGAGCCGAAGCGCCACTGCACTCCAGCCTGGGCGACAGAAGAGACTCCGTTTCAAAAAAAAAAAAAAGTTAAACAAAACCTTCCGTGGAGCCCATGAAACGTGGAGCCCATGAAAGGCTGGAATTTGGCTTGATCTCATTGGCCTCTGGTTTCACCACAAATTGATCATCCAACAACTTTCATTCCAACATCCGAGGGTGGTGTGAGGCAGAGAGGCTTTCTACGGGGTGGGTTGGGCGCCACACCTTGCGCGCCCCGGGGCCCGAGGAGATGATCCTGGAGAGGAGCCTGGCTACTTTTGCCTCAGACGAGTCCGGAGCGCCGGCTTAACAGGTCTGAAGTCCCAGGGGCTTTCTGGGACTGCTCAGCCACCGGCAGCTTCCGGCACCAGGGGACGCCGGACGCCGTCCGGACATTCGGCGCGCTTGCCACGCTCTTGGACGGGTCTCGGGCCTCGACCTTTGGATTCCCCGCTCCGGCTCCAAGATGTCAGCAACGCTGATCCTGGAGCCCCCAGGCCGCTGCTGCTGGAACGAGCCGGTGCGCATTGCCGTGCGCGGCCTGGCCCCGGAGCAGCGGGTCACGCTGCGCGCGTCCCTGCGCGACGAGAAGGGCGCGCTTTTCCGGGCCCACGCGCGCTACTGCGCCGACGCCCGCGGCGAGCTGGACCTGGAGCGCGCGCCCGCGCTGGGCGGCAGCTTCGCGGGACTCGAGCCCATGGGGCTGCTCTGGGCTCTGGAACCCGAGAAGCCTTTTTGGCGCTTCCTGAAGCGGGACGTACAGATTCCCTTTGTCGTGGCGTTGGAGGTGCTGGACGGCCACGACCCCGAGCCTGGACGGCTGCTGTGCCAGGCGCGGCACGAGCGCCACTTCCTCCCGCAGGGGGTGCGGCGCCAGTCGGTGCGAGCGGGCCGGGTGCGAGCCACGCTCTTCCTGCCGCCAGGTGAGCCGGGCTGCTGGCGAGTGGTGTGAGCGTCAGTGGCCTGAGTCTCCGTTGCTTTCCAGTGCTGATTTAGCACTGGTTTGGTTCCGGAGCAAGGTCAGAGAAGCTAGCATTGACTATGTCAGTGGCCACTCTACCAAAATAGAGGGTTTGGTACCGGGCGTGGTGACTAACGCCTGTAATCCCAGCATTTTGGGAGGCCGAGATGGGCGGATCACTTGAGATCAGGAGTTTGAGACTAGCCTGGCCAACATGGTGAAACCCCGACTCTACTGAAAATGCAAAAATTAGTCCAGCGTGGTGGCACACGCCTGTAGTCCCAGCCACTCGGGAGGCTGAGGCACGAGAATCGCTTGAACCCGGGAGACGGAGGTTGCAGTGAGCCGAGATCGCACCACTGCACTCCAGCCTGGGCGACAGAGCGAGACTCCGTCTCAAAAAAAGAAAAAAGAAAAAAAAGGATTTTTTGTTAGGCTGTGTACTACGGTTTTTACTCGCGTTTTATCAGTTAGTCTCTATAATATCCCAATGAAGTTGGTATTGTTATTATGCAGATGAAAAAACAGGTTCAGGTCGTCAGGTACATTATCCACTTTGCTATTAATCACTACCCTACAGATCTCTACAGGCATAAGCCTGACTTGTGTAAGGCAGAATGATGACAGTGAATGAAGCTATTACTATGTCGTCTTCTCTAGTGTTCTAGGCACACTGAGTCTCTTCTCCACTTCTTCATGTCCTGCTTTACCACAGGTCACACTTCAGACTCCACTGCCTTTCTCTCCTAAAACCATCTCTGGGTATTTCTTTTTCTTTCCTCCCTTTCTACCTAGACATCTGAAATATCAGTACACTAAAAACCAGAGGGCTGATGCAACAGAACATAAAGTTTGGTTTCAATTTTTTTCTTTTCTTTCTTTTCTTTCTTTCTTTTTTTTTTTTTTTTTTTTTTGAGACAGTGTCTGTCTCGACCTCTGGGGCTCAATTGATCCTCCCTCCATTGCCTCCCAAGTAGGTAGGACTACAGGCATGCACCACCACACTGACTAATAAAAAAAAAAAGATTGTAGAGATGGGGTCTCATTACATTGTCCAGGCTGGTCTTGAACTCCTGGCCTCAAGCAATCCTCCTGCCTTGGCCTCCTAAAATGCTGAGATTACAAGCATGAACCACTGTGTCCAGCCAGGAAAGCAAATTCTTTAAAGTGTATAATGGCTTACATTTATAATATTTTGTTCTCTAGGACCTGGACCCTTCCCAGGGATCATTGACATCTTTGGTATTGGAGGGGGCCTGTTGGAATATCGAGCCAGCCTCCTTGCTGGCCATGGCTTTGCCACGTTGGCTCTAGCTTATTATAACTTTGAAGATCTCCCCAAAAACATGGACAACATATCCCTGGAGTACTTCGAAGAAGCCCTATGCTACATGCTTCAACATCCCCAGGTTCTCCTCATGTCCTTTATTTAATCAGTCTCTCTAGAAATATCTCCATAGAGAGTGTAACCTTTACCACGTGCAGAAATGCTGCTCTGTTCCTCTTTCACAAAGATTTCTTCTGGAGACTTCCTTGGCTTAAGGTGCCTATTTCCACTTTTTCTGTCAGATGAATTTGTGATATAGAATTAATTGTAAAATCCACGAGATTTTATTTAGTAATATTAAATATTATCTGTATATTGCAAATTGAATTTCTAATCTATTGTCTTTGCATGCTTGTTTTTAAATTTTAATTTCCTGATGTCAGAGTATGTTCTCAGATTTTGGTCAGAACTTGTCCACCCCTTTCAGAAGCCAAGAACAAACTTACTTACTCTGAAGTCTTGCTTTGTAATCATTTGCCAACACATATGGCAAATGATCTGATGAATGATTCACACCTTGAAACAGAACTTGGTTCCACACTATTGGATGCATTGCCACATGAAGACTTCAGTCAGACCTACCTGAATGTGGCCCTGAACTTGATGGGCTCCGTGGCTCAGCATTCTCTAGTGGATAATTCTCTGAAATGCTTATAATCAGTTTCCAAGTTTTTCAGTCATTTTAAGATTTGTTTGCCATGTGTTCAGCCAGATATTCTTTACATGGGAAGAAACTCCCCTGTCAGCTGAGGTTGATTTTCTTGTGGATGATTCCCAGATTAAAGCTAGCAGCATCTCTGCATTTTAGAAAAATGTTTTTGAATTGGATAAGTTATTTATTTATTTATTTATGTTTTGAGACGGAGTCTCGCTTTGTCACCCAAGCTGGAACGCAGTGGCGCAATCTCGGCTCACTGCAACCTCCACCTCCCGGGCGCAAGCAATTCTCCTGCCTCAGCCTCCCAGGTAACTGGGATTAGAGGTGTGCGCCACCACACTCGGCTAATTTTTTTTTGTATTTTTAATAGAGACAGGGTTCTGCCATGTTGGCCAGGCTGGTCTCAAACTCCTGACCTCAAGTGATCCGCCCGCCTCCGCCTCGCAGAGTGTTGGGATTACAGGCATGAGCCACCGCACCCAGTCTGGATAAGTTATTGACTCAACTCTTCTCTCTTCTTTTCTTCCAGGTAAAAGGCCCAGGCATTGGGCTTTTGGGCATTTCTCTAGGAGCTGATATTTGCCTCTCAATGGCCTCATTCTTGAAGAATGTCTCAGCCACAGTTTCCATCAATGGATCTGGGATCAGTGGGAACACAGCCATCAACTATAAGCATAATAGCATTCCACCATTGGGCTATGACCTGAGGAGAATCAAGGTAGCTTTCTCAGGCCTCGTGGACATCGTGGATATAAGGAATGCTCTCGTAGGAGGGTACGAGAACCCCAGCATGATTCCAGTAGAGAAGGCCCAGGGGCCCATCCTGCTCATTGTTGGTCAGGATGACCATAACTGGAGAAGTGAGTTGTATGCCCAAACAGTCTCTGAACGGTTACAGGCCCATGGAAAGGAAAAACCCCAGATCATCTGTTACCCTGGGACTGGGCATTACATCGAGCCTCCTTACTTCCCCCTGTGCCCAGCTTCCCTTCACAGATTACTGAACAAACATGTTATATGGGGTGGGGAGCCCAGGGCTCATTCTAAGGCCCAGGTAGATGCCTGGAAGCAAATTCTAGCCTTCTTCTGCAAACACCTGGGAGGTACCCAGAAAACAGCTGTCCCTAAATTGTAATGCATTTGTCTGTTGTTGACATGAGAGATTCAAGATCAGATTCTAGTGTTCAATAACCCTATGTGAATCAGATGTCTCCTGGATAACATTAAAGCCATGTCTTTGTCATTAATGGTGTATTTTACGTAACTTCGTTGAATAAGCTTTGTCATTAGTTTTACTAATGTAACTTGCTTGTTGTAGAAGATTAAGAGGCATATGACACGTATAAGTGAAAAACATTCCCACCAGTTAACATTTGTGTTTCCTTCTAGATTTTTTTCGTTAATGTTTTGAGTCATAGGTGAGCTTTAAAGCTGGTGACTTTTCCCATCACTGTGAACGAATGGTCACTTAACGTTTGCTGTTCAACCATCAGTAGTAAGTAGAATTTTCTTTGGCCAGAAACATACAGAGGGGTGTTAATATGAGGAAAGGCAGCTGACCTTCTCATTATAAACGTCAGAGAAGAATCCTTTGACAGGAGGAGATGAGACCTGTCTCTAGAATAGTTAAGTCTATACTCTCTTCCAAGAGTGAATGACTACGATCTGTTTTCCCTCTCACTTCCTGTCTCTAAGAGCAGACCCTGGGGCCGAGTACAGTGGCTCACACCTATAATCCCAGTACTTTGGGAAGTCAAGGGGGGCAGATTGCTTGAGCTCAGGATTTCATGACCAGCCTAGGCAACATGGCAAAACCCAATCCCTACAAAAATTAGCCAAACATGGTACACACCTGTAGTCCCAGCTACTAGAGAGACTGGGGTAGGAGGATTGCTTGAGCCCGGGAGGTCAAGATTGGTGCAGTGAGCTGTGACTGCACCACTGCACTCCAGCCCAGGCAACAGGGCGAGACCCTGTTTCAAAAGAAAAAAAAAGAATAGACCTTGGAAAATCATACTGTGGTAATCCTAGAGGAATCACTCCTTTGTCTCCATGACATCAACACCACATAGCATTTATTATTATTATTATTTTTTTTTTTTTTTTGAGACAGAGTCACTCTGTTGCCCAGGCTGGAGTGCAGTGGCATGATCTCAGCTCACTGCAACTTCTGCCTCCTGGGTTCAAGTGATTCTCCTGCCTCAGCCTCCCGAGTAGCTGGGATTACAGGCATGCGCCACCATGCCCGGCTAATTTTTGTATTTTTAGTAGAGACAGGGTTTCACTATGTTGGCCAGGCTGGTCTCGAACTCCTAACCTCAGGTGTGATCCACCCACCTTGGCCTCCCAAAGTTCTAGGTTCACAGGCGTGATCCACCGCGCCCGGCCGGATTGGTCATTAACTCTTATTTCAGCAGATACTCTCATTTGGGACACTGGTGTATTTGCACAAATTCTAGGTGCCCCACGCAGCGGCCTGGAGCCTGTCCCCAAGTCCAACCAATGGGAGTAGTGTTAAGGGCTCCGCCCTCGACTACTTTCCAGCGCTGGGCAAAGCCGCCAGGCCCGCCCACTGACTCCGCGGAGCTGGGTCGCCCCTGTTCTACCCAGATCGGGATGGCAGCGACGCTGATCCTGGAGCCCGCGGGCCGCTGCTGCTGGGACGAGCCGGTGCGTATCGCCGTGCGCGGCCTGGCCCCGAAGCAGCCGGTCACGCTGCGCACGTCCCTGCGCGACGAAAAGGGCGCGCTCTTCCAGGCCCACGCGCGCTGACGCCCGCGGCGAGCTGGACCTGGAGCGCCCGCCCGCGCTGGGAGGCAGCTTCGCGGGGCTCGAGCCCATGGGGCTGCTCTGGGCGTTGGAGCCCGAGAAAGCCTTGGTGCGGCTGGTGAAGCGCGACGTGCGGACGCCCTTCGCCGTGGAGCTGGAAGTACTGGACGGCCACGACCCCGAGCCCGGGCGGCTGCTGTGCCGGGCGCAGAACCAGCGCGTCTTCCTCCGGCCGGGGGTGCGGCGCGAGCCGGTGTGCGCGGGCCCGGTGCGCGCCGCGCTCTTCCTGCCGCCGGGTGAGTAGTCTGCCCAGAATTTGGTCGAGCTCTGCGACCCCCACCGGCCCCTTGCCTGTCCTGGGAATCGCGTGATTGTGGAACATCCCTGAACTTGTTCCTTCGCTCCAGAGTCTGTCATGGATTCTGAGTCTCTGGGTGTCCGCTGTTGCCCAGGCTGGAGTGCCGTGGCTGGATCGTAGCTCACACTGCAGCTTCGAACTCCTGGGCTCAAGTCCTCTTGCCTCAGCCTCCTGAGTAGCTACTCCAGTCTTTCCTTTTTAAGTTTCACGTCCCTCCCTGGAGGCACTACCACTTTAGCTATGTGCTGAATAGTGCATTCAACTTATTATATATTTATTGAGAGCCACTATGTGCCAGCCATGTGGTTTTGTTTGAATACGATATGGGCAAAACCTTAAGCTGATGTGCAAGAATGATTTTTGCCTCCTTTCACATCAAACTTCCAAAGAAGCTAAAATCCACAGTATTGGCAATGCCCTTTAATTGTTTAAAAACACACACAAAACTGCCTGACAATCCTCTCCCTTCTATCATAAACATGCTGTACTTGGTTCTCAACCTGCAGTGATTAGCCGCCCTCCCTGGGGGATATGTGGCAATATCTGGAGACATTTGTGGTTGTCATATCTGAAGGGAGAGGTGCTATTGGCATCTAGCAGGCAGAGGCCAGAGATGCTGCTAAACATTCCACAATGCACAGGACAACCGCCAGAACAAAGAATTATTTTGCTCAAAATGTCTGTACTACTGAGGTTGAGGAACCCTAGTCTAAGTAAACACAGGCTGTTTGCTAGGTAAAGGTAGCCCAGAAAGAAGACTCCTGATTAATCCCTTCTAACTAAATTCCTGACTTAAACCTCTACCATATAAAAATGATGAGCCGGGCACAGTGGCTCAGGCCTGTAATCCCAGCACTTTGGGAGGCTGAGGTGGGCAGATCACTTGAGTCCAGGAGTTCAAGACCAGCCTGGGCAACATGGTGAAACTCTGTCTCTACAAAAAAAAAAAAAAAAAAAAAAATTAGGCAGGCATGATGGTGCATGCCTGTAGTCCCAGCTGCTTGGGAGGCTGAGGTGGGAGGATTGTTTGATATCAGGAAGTAGAGGTTGCAGTGAGCTGAAATCACGCCACTGCATTCCAGCCTGGACAACAGAGTGAAACCCTGCCTCAAACAACAACAACAACAAATTCTAGAGTTGCAACAGCACACAGAATCCTTAAACTGAATTCTGTGATTATTCTCCAAAACAAGAAAACTTGCTTTATTTTTACAGCTCTTCAGCAATTCTTAGCCTTAACTCGTGGCTGCCCACTACACTGTGAATTCCTGGGGCTGGAATTGGGTCTTACAGATTTCTAAATATCCATGTTCCTAGAGGCTTTCGCAAGGATATAGTAGGAGCTCAATAAATCATACTGACTGGGCCAGGTGCAGTGGCTCACACCTGTAATCCTAGTACTTTGGGAGGCTGAGGTGGGTGGATCACTCGAGGCCAGGAGTTCAAGACTAGCCTGGCCAACATGGCAAAACCCTACCTCTACTAATAATATAATACAAAAAAATTAGCCAGGCATAGTGGCTCACACATGTAGTCCCAGCTACTAGGGAGGCTGAGGTGGGAGAATCGCTTGAACCTGGGAGGCTGAGGTTGCAGTGAGCCAAGATTGCACCACTACACTTCAGCCTAGGCGACAGAGCAAGACCCTGTCTCAAAAAAAAAAAAAAAAAATCATACTGCCTAAGAATCAACTAAAACCTTTCATTAAAAACAAACAAGGAGGCAGGCGCAGTGGCTCATGCCTGTAATCCCAGCACTTTGGGAGGCCGAGGCGGGTGGATCACCTGAGGTCAGGAGTTTGAGACCAGCCTGACCAACATGGTGAAACCCCATCTCTACTAAAAATACAAAAATTAGCCAGGCATGGTGGTGGGTGCCTGTAATCTCAGGAGGCTGAGGCAGGAGAATCTCTTGAACCCAGGAGGCAGAGGTTGCAGTGAGCCAAGATCGCACCATTGCACTCCAGCCTGGGGGACAGAGAAAGACTCCATCTCAAAAAAAAAAAAAAAAAAAAAAAAAACAAGGCGGCCAGGCGCGGTGGCTCACGCCTCTAATCCCAGCACTTTGGGAGGCCAAGGTGGGTGGATCACGAGGTCAGGAGTTCAAGACCAGCCTGGCCAAGATGGTGAAACCCTGTCTCTACTAAAAATACAAACAATTAGCCGGGCATGGTGGCGGGCGCCTGTAATCCCAGCTACTCAGGAGGCTGAGGCAGGAGAATTGCTTGAACCCAGGAGGCGGAGGTTGCAGTGAGCCAAGACCACGCCACATCACTCCAGCCTGGGCAACAGAGAGAGACTCTGTCTGATAAAAAAACAAAAAAAACCAGCAACAACGAAAAAAAAACAAACAAGACTGGGCGCAGTGGCTTATGCCTATAATCCCAACACTTCGGGAGGCCAAGGTGGGCGGATCGCCTGAGGTCGGGAGTTTGAGACCAGCCTCACCAACATGGTAAAACCCCATCTCTACTAAAAATACAAAATTAGCCGGGTGTGGTGGCACATGCCTGTAATCCCAACTACTCGGGAGGCTGAGGCAGAAGAATCGCTTGAACCTGGGGGGAGACGAAGGTTGCAGTGAGCCGAGATCGCACCATTGCACTGCAGCCTGGGCAACAAGAGTGAAACCCTGTCTCAAAAAACAAACAAACAAACAAACAGGCTGATTGCAGTGGCTCACACTTAAAATCCAAGCACTTGAAGAGGCCAAGGTGGGAGCATTGCGGTGGGAGGATTGCTTGAGGCCGGGAGTTTGAGACTAGCCCAGGCAGCATAGTGAGACCCTATTTCTACAAAAAGTTAAAAATTAGCCAAGCATAGGGGCCTAGCTACTTGGGAGGGTGGCTACTTGAGGCTGGAGGGTCACTTGAGCCCAGAGATTCAAGGTTACAGTGATCTACAGGCTACAGTGCAGTGGTGTGATCACAGGTCACCACAAACTGGAACTCTTGGGCTCAGATGATCCTCCCGCCTCTGCCTCCTGAGTAGCTAAGACTCTAGGCATGTGCCATCATGCCCAGCTAGTTTTTTAAGCTTTTTTGTAGAGACAGGGGTCTTGTTATGTTGCCCAGGCTGGTCGTGAATTCCTGGCTTCAAGTGGTCCTCTTATCTTGACCTCCCAAAGCACTGGGATTATAGGCATGAACCACCACGCCTGGCCTCATTATGTTATTTCTAACTTGGTTTATTTTTGTTTGTGAAAATAATTTATATTATTATTATTATTATTTTTGAGATGGAGTCTCGCTCTGTCACCCAGGCTGGAGTGCAGTGGTGTGATAATAATTTATATCATTAAAAAGTTTTAGGCCGGTTGCAGTGGCTCACGCCTGTAATCCCAGCACTTTGGGAGGCCAAGGTGGGCAGATCACCTGAGATCAGGAGTTCAAGACCAGCCTGGCCAGCATGGCAAAACCCCGTCTCTACTAAAAATACAAAAAAATTAGCCGGGTGTCTGGTGCATGTCTGTAATTCCAGATACTTGGGGGGCTAAGGCAGGAGAATTGCTTGAACCCAGGAGGCAGAGGTTGCAGTGAGCCGAGATTGTGCCACTGCACTTCAGCCTGGGCGACAGAGTGAGACTGTCAAAAAAAAAAAAATTTTTTTTTAATTTCAATACCTTTTGGTGTACAAGTGGTTTGGGGTTACACGGATGAACTATACAGTGATGAACACTGAGATTTTAGTGCACTTGTCACCTGAGTAGTATACATTGCACCCAATATGTAGTTTTTTATCCCTCTATATTATTATTATTGTTTGAGAAAATAAGACATTTTGTTCTTTCTCTGCCAATCTCTCTACCCCCAATCTCCTTGGCTTCAAAAACTTGTTTGCTTACTGTCTTTTGGGAATCTAAAGCTCCTTGTGATTTGTGATGTTCTCCAGGCAAGGGGCCCTTTCCTGGGATCATTGATCTGTTTGGGAGCGGCGGGGGCCTTTGTGAATACAGGGCCAGCCTCCTGGCCGGACATGGTTTTGCTGTGCTTGCCCTGGCTTATTTCAGATTTGAAGACCTCCCCGAAGATCTGAATGGTGTACATCTGGAGTACTTTGAAGAAGCCGTGGACTTTATGCTGCAGCATCCAAAGGTGGGTTCTGGTGATCACCTTAGTGCAGAAGAGAGGGGATAGAGCTGACGCAGGGCTGAATCCAAAAGCCCTGCCAGAACACTGGGAACTAGAAACATGCCAGGAGATACCGAATCTCCTTCAAAAGTTACTAGGATGGAAGCTGGACATGGTGATGTGCACCTGTAGTCCCAGCTACCTGGGAGGCTGAGGCTGGGGGATTGCTTGACCCCAGGAGTTCAAGACCAGCCTGGGCAACATTTAGTGAGACCCCTGTCTCAAAAAAAGTTTTTATACTAGGATTATTATTTCCATTTTCTCCCATCTCTCTCTAATCCCTTAAGACTTGACTATTTAGTTGTCTTTGTAATTGTGGACCAAAATTCAAAGAGCACAGGACTAAAAAAAGTTCTGGCTCTGCGTCTACCAGAGTGGCCTTATGATTCTGAATAAGGCAGTTACTCTCTCCGGAGTTCAATTTTCCTCCTTAATAAGATTAACATAAATGTATATAGAGAAAATGACTATAAAGAGATATTTTTTGAGACAACTGGAGACATTTGAATAAGAATGGTGTATTTGATTATATGAAGTAATCATTAATTTTGTTGGGTATGATAATGGTATTATGGTTTTGTAAAGAAAGTCCTTATCTGATAACAGAAATAATTAATTAATTAAAACATTTTGGCCAGGTGCGGTGGCTCACGTCTGTAATCCCAGCACTTTGGGAGGCCGAGGCGGGCAGATCACCTGAGGTCAGGAGTTTGAGACCAGCCTGGCCAACATGGTGAAACCCTGTCTCTACTAAAAATACAAAAATTAGCTGGGCGTGGTGGTACACACCTGTAATCCCAGCTACTCGGGAGGCTGAGGCAGGAGAATTGCTTGAACTCAGGAGGCAGAGGTTGCAGTGAGTCGAGATTACACCATTGCACTCCAGACTGGGCAACAAGAGTGAAACCCCATCTCAAAAAAAAACCCAACAACAACAACAACAACAAATTTTGGTATAATTAAAAATGGAATGATATACACTCTTTGTTATCATCCAGGTTTAAAGAGACCCAGACATTCTAATGTTAAGATATAAGATGTTCTGCAGGGTTCTCTCCCCCACAACCCCTAGTGCTCTTGGGATCCGGCACCCCAGAATTCTCTGCCAAACAGCTCTGATCCTGCTTCCAGGCCCTAAGCCTCTTTTCTGGGTTCGTCAGTGTATATATACCTAGGCCTTAAACATGCAGGCTGGGGTGTCCACACACATGTGTGAGAGGCCCCTTAAGGTCCATGAAGGAGCCAGTGATGGAAGAGAAGGAGTGTGGTGCAGGGCCCAGGGGCTGGCCTCTCCCCTATGTCACGTTCCAGTACAGAACTCCAGTGGATTCCAAGATTTTAAATTTGAGCCTGACCTTATGAATTGTTATGGTGCTATATTTATCAAGGCAGGAGAAAATAATATACTGTATTTAACAGTTTGTTCATTTGACTTATAATTTTGAAATATTTAGGTATAGGGTGTCTGGGCCTCTGTGTATACTCCTGACCCAGTCCTCATAAATATTAGGGGATGACCCATTACTAGGAAATCGGTTGATTTGCTTATTAGAAGACATATTTGAACTTTGCAGATTGTTGGATAAGGAAGGAAAGCAAATGATAGTTAAGAAAGCTACTGGCGGGGCACAGTGGCTCATGCCTATAATCCCAGCACTTTGGGAGGCCAAGGCAGGCGGATCACTTGAGGTCAGAAGTTTGAGACCAGCCTGGCCAACATGGTGAAACCCTGTCTCTACTAAAAATACAAACATTAGCCGGGCGTGGTGGTGGGCGCCTGTAATCCCAGCTACTCGGGAGGCTGAGGCACGAGAATCGCTTGAACCCGGGAGGTGGAGGTTGCAGTGAGCCAAGATTGCACCACTGCACTCCAGCCTGGGTGACAGAGTGAGACTCCATTTCAAAAAAGAAAAAAAAGGAAAGCTACTTGGAGAATGTAAAATCACTGTCTGTGTCCTCCATTTATGAATTCTAAGCTTGTTTTCCTTGTCTTTTTCCTCAACAGGTGAAAGGTCCTAGTATTGGGCTTCTTGGATTTTCCAAAGGAGGTGACCTGTGTCTCTCAATGGCTTCTTTCTTGAAGGGCATCACAGCCACTGTACTTATCAATGCCTGTGTAGCCAACACAGTAGCTCCTCTACATTACAAGGATATGATTATTCCTAAACTTGTCGATGATGTAGGAAAAGTAAAAATCACTAAGTCAGGATTTCTCACTTTTATGGACACTTGGAGCAATCCACTGGAGGAACGCAATCACCAAAGTCTTATTCCATTGGAAAAGGCCCAGGGGCCCTTCTTGTTTATTGTTGGCATGGATGATCAAAGCTGGAAGAGTGAATTCTACGCTCAGATAGCCTCTGAAAGGCTACAAGCTCATGGGAAAGAAAGACCCCAGATAATCTGTTACCCAGAAACTGGTCACTGTATTGACCCACCTTATTTTCCTCCTTCTAGAGCCTCTGTGCATGCTGTTCTGGGTGAGGCAATATTCTATGGAGGTGAGCCAAAGGCTCACTCAAAGGCACAGGTAGATGCCTGGCAGCAAATTCAAACTGTCTTCCATAAACATCTCAATGGTAAAAAATCTGTCAAGCACAGCAAAATATAACATTGTAGCCACAGACCAGATACCATTAATAAAAATCCTATTCATACAACTTGTGTTGGGTTTTCTTTGTTTCTTTTCTTTTTTTTTCTGTCTCACTCTGTCACATAGGCTGGAGTGCAGTGGCGTAATCTTGGCTCACTGTAACCTCGGCTCACTGTAACCTCTGCCTCCCAGGTCCAAGCTATTCTCCGACCTCAGCCTCCCGAGTATCTGGGATTACCGGCGCACGCCACGGCACCCAGCTAATTTTTGTATTTTTAGTAGAGACAAGGTTTCGCCGTGTTGGCCAGGTCTGGTCTTGAACTCCTGGCCGCAGGTGATCTGCCTACCTCAGCCTCCCAGAGTGCTGGGATTACAGGTGTTAGCCACCACACCCAGCCTGTGTTGGGTTTCCCAGAGCCCGTAGCAACCTTTTTTGTGACAAAGCAACCGGCTCAGCTTCTTTGTCAGGTCCTCCCTGATTCTCAACTTTTGCAACCTGCCTTTCTTCACCGCTGGGTCCACATAGGCTTAACCTTGATCTTATTTGTAGGACCGGTCTTCACCTTTAGCAAGAGAAATGTAAGAAGTGCTTTCCCAACTTAGTTGCTGGCCCAGCTTTGGCCTCGTGTCCCCTTTCTGAGGACTGACCTTTGGTATTGCTCTGGAGTCTCTTCTCCCCTTTGGCCCTAACTAACCACGTCTGAGTCTTGGGAACCTGCCCACTTGATTGCCTTAAGGAATGGACTCTGCCTCATTCTTTTTTGTTGTTGTTGTTGAGACGGAGTCTCGCTTTTGTTGCCCAGGCTGGAGTGCAATGGTACGAGCTCAGCTCACTGCAACCTCCGCCTCCCAGGTTCAAGCAATTCTCCTGGCTCAGCCATCTGAGTATCTGGGACTACAGGCTCGCGCCACCATGCCCAGCTAATTTGTTTTTTTAGTAGAGACGGGGTTTCACCATGTTGGCCAGGCTAGTCTCGAACTCCTGATGTCAGGTGATCCACCCACCTCAGCCTCCCAAAGTGCTGGGATTACAGGCCTGAGCCACCATGCCTGGCTCTACCTCATTCTTGCCCATACACATTGCTGAACGTTTATTCAAGACTTCTCCCTGGGCCGGGCGCGGTGGCTCACGCCTGTAGTCCCAGCACTTTGGAAGGCCTAGGCGTGTGGATCACCTGAGGTCAGGAGTTTGAGACCAGCCTGACCAACATGATGAAATGATGAAACCTAGTGTCTACTAAAAATACAAAAAAATTAGCCAGGCAAGGTGGCGGGCACCTGTAATCCCAGCTACTTGGGAGGCTGAGACAGGAGGATTGCTTGAACTCAGGAGGTGGAGGTTGCAGTGAGCCGAGATCGTGCCACTGCATTCCAGCCTGGGCAACAAGAGCAAAACTGTGTCTCAAAAAACACTTGTCTCTGAACCCCAATCTGAGGACCAGGAGCATTATATCTGTGGATATACTTTATGTTTGCCAGGGGATTCCCAGTCACTATATGGTCATTGCCTGCCTGGAGGAATGCCTTGATGCCAAGATTTTCAGGGCAACACCTTGTACGCCATGGCCTTCATCTCTGATGTCATGTTATACCTACCAAATCGGACTTCCTCCCACAACCATCTAGTCCAATTACCCTCCTACTGAGGACTGGGACCTGTCTGCCTCAACCTACTGCAATATACTGGGCACTATCTAGAGTCATAACAGACCAGAGCAGAGAGTCTTCCTTGAGCATAAGAAAGTTTTTCTGTGATGTCACGGCACATCCCATGATTTTCTGAGTACGTACAAAATCCTTCACCAATTTTAATCTATCCAAGCAAGTGCCCATTAGATCTTAACAATGAAAAGTTCCTTAGAGGTAACTTAATTTTGATCAGTTGTTAAACTCTGTGTTGAGCATAGTCATTCACCATGTAGTATAATTTTCCTTTTTTCTTTCTTTCTTTCTTTTTTTTTTTTTTTGAGACAGTCTCACTCTGTCATCCTGGCTGGAGTATAGTGGCACGATCATGGCTTACTGCAGCCTCAACCTCCCTGGGCTCAAGTGATCCTCTCACCCAACTTCCCAAGTGACTGGGACTATAGGCATGTACCACCACACCTGGCTAACTTTTTATTTTTTGTAGAGATGCGGTCTCATTACGTTGCCCAGGCTGGTCTCCAACTCCTGGGCTCAAGGGAACTGCCCCCTGGCCTCCCAAAATGCTGGGATTACAGGCGTGAATCACTGCGCCTGGCCTGTGTAGTATAATTTTCTATGATGTGAATTCTGGGAGCCTGTGCTTTAACTCACTCCCAAGTGGACCTGCTACTGTGGAGATGCTCTTGGGGTGGGAGACCACAGGAGGAAGTTATGAGGAAAGTGGCAGGGAGGATGAGAAAGCGAAGGCCAAAAAGGTAGTCCCAGAAGTCATGCAGGAGAATGACTCCACATCTATATGTATTAAAGCACTAGGGCAGGACAGCCCTAGACCTCGATTTCTTCCTTACAGATAAAGCAACCTAGAAATAGCATACACTGACTGAAGATATTTGCTTGCTTTTCCCTGAGAGGTGACTGTATGTGGCCACCTGTCTCCAATATATATATATATATATATTTTTTTTTTTTGACACAGAATTTTGCTCTTGTTGCCTAGCCTAGAGTTCAGTGGTGCGATCTCGGCTCACCGCAACCTCCACCTCCCAGGTTCAAGTGATTCTCCTGCCTCAGCCTCCCTAGTAGCTGGGATTATAGGCGTACCACCACACCTGGCTAATTTTGTATTTTTAGTAGAGAAAGGGTTTCTCCATGTTGGTCAGGCTGGTCTCGAACTCCTGACCTCAGGTGATCCGCCTGCCTTGGCCTCCCAAAGTGCTGGGATTACAGCCATGAGCCACCGCGCCTGGCTTGAGATTTTTATTTCAAAAAGAATCTCAGGTTGTTATCAAGCCATTTGAAATGGAGTAGAGCAATATGAAGTAGAAGGGAGAAAGAGAAAAGTTATCCATAAAGTTGAGCCAGAAATGAGGCTAATATAATAGTGTTTATTATGGAATCCTATGCCCTTGCCTGGATTGACCACTCATTCAGTCATGTATTTTATAGTGGTTTTTTTTGTTTAGTTTTTGGTTTTTTTTTGAGACGGAGTTTTGCTCTTGTTGCCTGGGCTGGAGTGCAATGGTGCAACTTTGGCTCACTGCAACTTCCGCCTCCCAGGTTCAAGCGATTCTCCTGCCTCAGCCTCCCTGTAGCTGGGAATACAGGCATGCACCACCGTGCCCGGCTAATTTTGTATTTTTTTATTAGAGATGGGGCTTCACCATGTTGGTCAAGCTGATCTCGAACTCCTGACCTCAGGTGATCCACCTGCCTCAGCCTCCCAAAGTGCTGGGATTACAGGCATGAGCCACCACGCCCAGTCTTATAGTGGTTTATGCAAAGAAGGAAACCTAATTAGTTACACAAAATTTACAACTTTCATAAACTAAAAGCCAAACTTTGAAGTCAGTTTCTTCCAAAGATAGTCGTACTAAGAAACATTAAGTGATATAAAGGGTAGTGCTATAGTTTAGATGTTGTCCTCTCCAAATCCCATGTTGAAATTTGATCCCCAGGTGGGCATGGTGGCTCATGCCTGTAAGCCCAACACTTTGAGAGGCCCAGGTAGGAGGATTGCTCAAGGCCAGGAGTTTGAGACCAGCTTGAGCAAAGTAGCAGGACCCTGTTTCTACTAAAAATGTTTTTAAAATTAACCAGGCATGGTAACGAGCAGCTGTAGTCCCAGCTACTTGGGAGGCTGAGGCAGGAGGATTGGTTGAGCCCAGGAATTCTAGCTATGATGATGCCACTGCATTCCAGCCTAGGTGACAGAGCAAGATCCTGTCTCTAAAAAATAAAGAGAAATTTGCATCCCAATGTTGGAGGTGGGGCCTAATGGGTGGTGTTTGGGTCATGAGGGCCAACCCCTCAGGAATGTCTTGGTGCAGTCCTCTCTGTGAGTTCCCACAAGAGTTCCCCTGAGAGCTGGTTGTGAAAAAGAGCCTGGCACTTCTTTCCCCTCTTTCCTGCTTCTCTCTCACCATGTGATCTGCACACGCTAGGCCTCTGTCCCTTCTGCAGTGAGTGGAAGCAGTCTCAGGCCCTCACCACAAGCAGATGCTGGCACTGTGCTTCTTGTACAGCCTGCAGAACCGTGAGCCAAATAAACCTCTTTTTGGCCAGGGCCAGTGGCTCATGCCTGTAATCCCAACATTTTGGGAGGCTGAGGTGGGAGGATTGCTTGGAACCTGGAGTTTAAGACCAGCCTAGACAACATAGTGAAACCCCATTTCTACAAATTTTTTTTTTTTTTTTTGATACAGCGTCTTGCTCTGTTGCCCAGGCTGGAGTGCAGTGGCACAATCTTGGCTCACTGCAACCTCCGCCTCCCAGATTCAAGCGATTCTCCTGCCTCAGCATCCCGAATAGCTGGGATTACAGGCACACACCACCACACCCAGCTAATCTTTTTGTATTTTTAAGTAGGGATGGGGTTTCGCCATGTTGCCCAGGCTGGTCTCAAACTCCTAACCTCAGGTGATCCACCTGCCTCGGCCTTCCAAACTGCTGGGATTACAGGCGTGAGCCAACACGCCCCGCCCAAAAAAATTTTTTTAAATAAAAATTAGCCGGGTTCAGTGGTACCCACTTGTAGTCCCATCTACTCAGGATGCTGAGGTGGGAGGATAACTTTAGTGTAGGAGGACAAGGCTACAGTGAACCATGATCACACCACTGCACTCCATCCAGCCTGGGTGACAGAGCAAGACTGCTCCCCTCCACCCCAACAAAAAAAACCTCTTTTTAATAACTCTTCTTTATAGCAACACAAATGCACTAAGACAGGTAATATCTTCAAGGATGCTTATATAGTAGACGTAAATCCCAGCCTAATCCAGGCTCACACAGTTTAGTAAGTAGTGCAGCCTGGGGTTTCTGTCTATATGCCTCATCTATGAAATGGGCATAATAATAGTAACTACTTCATGGGGCTATTGTGATTAAATTAGATAATCTGTGTAAAGTACTTAACATATTTTAATTTTCAAATACAGGTATACTTTGTTTTATTGGGCTTTGCTTTATTAAATTTTCCACAAGTTAAAGGTCTGTGACAACCCTGTGTCAAGAGAGTCTATCAGCACCATTTTCAACAGCATGTGCTCACTTTGTGTCTGTGTGTCACATTTGGTAATTCTTACAATATTTCGGTCTTTTCATTATTTTATTTATTAATTTATTTATTTATTTATTTATTTATGAGATGGAGTCTTGCTCTGTTGCTAGGCTGGAGTGCAGTGGTGTGATCTCGGCTCACTGCAACCTCCACCTCCTGGATTCAAGCGATTCTCCTGCCTCAGCCTCCTGAATAGCTGGGACTTACAGGTGCGCACCACCGCACCCAGCTAATTTTTGTGTTTTTAGTAGAGACAGGGTTTCACCATGTTGGCCAGGATGGTCTCGATCTCTTGACCTCATGATCCACCCTCCTTGGCCTCTCAAAGTGCTAGGATTACAGGTGTGAGCCACCGCGCCCAACCTATTTTATTTATTTTATTTTTTAGACAGAGTTTCACTCTTGTTGCCCAGGCTGGAGTGCAGTGGCACAATCTCGACTCACGGCAACCTCTGCCTCCCAGGTTCAAGCAATTCTACTGCCTCAGCCTCCCAAGTAGCTGGGATTACAGGTGCACGCCACCATGCTCAGCTAATTTTTGTATTTTTAGTAGAGACGAGGTTTCACCATGTTGGCCAGGCTGGTCTCGAACTCCTGACCTTAGGTGATCCACCAGCCTCGGTCTCCCAAAGTGCTGGGATTACAGGCATGAGCCACCATGTACAGCCTTTTTCATTATTATTATATCTGTTTCGGTGATCTTTGATGTTACCACTGTAATTGTTTTGGGGCTCCAAGAATTGCACCCACATAAGATGGTGAATTTAATAAATGTTGTGTGTGCTCTGACTGCTCCACCAACTGGCCTTTCCCATCTGTTTCCCTCTCCTCAGGCCTCCCTGTTCCCTGAGATAAAACAATATTGGAATTATGCCAATTAATAACCCTACAATGGCCTCTAAATGTTCAAGTGAAAGGAAGAGTCTCAGGTCTCTCACTTTAAATCAAAAGCTAGAAATGATGAAGCATATAGAAAGCCAAGATAGGCTGAAAGCCAGGCCTCTTCCCCTAGGCAGTTAGCCAAGTTGTGAGTGCAAAGGAAAAGTTCTTGAAGGCAATTAAAAGTCCTACTTAAGTGAACACAGTAAAACATCCTTATGGCTGATTTGGAGAAAGTTTTAGTGGTCTGGATAGAAGATCAAACTAGCCACAACATTCCCTTAAGCTAAACAGCAGGGGTGTCCAATCTTTTGGCTTTCCTAGGCCACACTGGAAGAAGAAGAATTGTCTTGGGTCACACATAATATACAACAATGCTAATAATAGCTGATGAGCTTTAAGAAAATCGCAGAAAAAAACCTCATAATGTTTTGAGAAAGTTTACAATTTTGGGTTGGGCCACATTCAAAGCCATCCTGGGCTGCATGGAGCTCACAAGCTGTAGAGTGGACAAGCTTAAACTAAAGCCTAATCCAGAGCAAGGCCCTAATTCTCTTCAATTCTATGAAGGCTGGGAGAAGTTAGGAAGCTGCAGTAGAAAAGTTTGAAGCTAGCATATGTTGGCTTATGAAATTTAAGGAAAGAAGCCATCTCCATAACGTTAAAGTGCAAGTTTGCCAGGTGTGATGGTGCATGCCTGTAGTCACAGCTACTCTGGAGGCTGAGGAAGAAGGATCACTTGAGTCCAGAGGTTCAAAACTAGCCTGGGCAACATAGTGAGACCCTGTCTTAAAAAAAAAAGTTCAAGGTGAAGCAGCAAACGCTGATGTAGAAGCTGCAGCAAGTTATCCAGAAAACCTAGCTGAGAAAACTGATGAAGGTGGCTACGCTAAACCACTAAACAACAGACAAACCACCTTTTTTTTTTTTGAGACAGAGTTTTGCTATTGTTGCCCAGGCTAGAGTGCAAGGGCACGATCTCGGCTCACGGCAACCTCTGCTTCCAAGTGATTCTCCTGCCTTAGCTCCCCGAGTAGCTGGGATTACAGGCATGCGCCACCACACCCCGCTAATTTTTATATTTTTAGTAGAGACAGGGTTTAGCCATGTTGGTGAGGCTGGTCTCGAACTCCTGACCTCAGGTGATCCACCCGCCTCGGCCTCCCGAAGTGCTGGGATTACAGGTGTGAGCCACCATACCCAGCCAAAATAGCCTTTTATTGGGAGAACTGCACCAGGCGTAGACTTCTCCTCACTAGCTATGAAAGTCCCAGTCATCTAGGACTTTCATAGTTAGTAAGGAGAAATCTATCCCTGGTGCAATTCTCTCACTCAACACAGCAATCAACACAGAATACTTCTGTGACCAAATGTGGGAGGTTTCTCCCCACACACCAGGCAAGCAAACAGTTCTGCAGCAGACACCAGCTGGGTGTCCTCCAATTCAACTATGACACAGTCTACCTGGAAATAACATCAGATCCCACAAGTTGAGGTGTAAGTCCCACAAGACCAGTCTCTTCCCACCAGTCTTTAGTCTAGGTTTTCGGAACTTCTGATCAACTGGCTTCACATTGGGGTTCCAATGACCTCCTCGTTGGGTTTGATTTGCTGGCGTGACTCACAGAACTTGGGAAACACTTACTTCCACTTAATGGTTTACTATAAAGGATATTACAAGTGATACCGATAAGGAGATGCATAGGGAGAAGAGACACAGAGCTTCCATGTCCTCCCCAGGCATGTCACTCTCCAGGAACCTCCATGTGTTCAGCTATCCAGAAGATCTCTGAACCCATTTCTGGGTTTTTATGGAAGCCTCATCATCTAGGCACGATTGATTAAATCATTGGCCATTGGTGATCAGCTTAACCTTAACGCTTTCCCTCCTCCCCAAGGTTTGGTAGGGTTACAGTGGGGCTGAAAGTCCCAACAATCTTTTTTTTTTTTTTTTGAGACGGAATCTTACTTTCCATTGCCTAGGCTGGAGGGCAGTGTTGCTCACTGCAACCTCCGTCTCCTGGGTTCAAGCGATTCTCCTGCCTCAGCCTCCTGAGTAGCTGGGATTACAGGTGGGTGCCACCAAGCCTGGCTAATTTTTGTTTTTTTTTAGTAGAGACAGAGTCTTGCTATGTTAGCCAGGCTAGTCTCAAACTCCTGACTTCAAGTGATCTGCCCGCCTTGGCCTCCCAAAGTGCTGGGATTACAGGCATGAGCCACTGTGTCTGACCTTCAACTCTTTAATCCTGCCTTGGTGTTTCTGGTTACCAGCCCCCATACTGAAGCTACTTAGGGGCTGCCAGCCATAAATCAACTCATTAGCACACAAAAGACAACATGTTGGAGATTCTAAATCTTTTAGGAGTTGTATGTCACAAAACGAGATTACGACCAAATATATATTTCACAATATCACATAGTCATTTTTTTAAAATTTAAACAAAATTGATAGAGATGGGATCTTGCTAGGATGGCCAGGTTGGTCTTGAACTCAGCCTCAAGCAATCCTCCCACCTCAGCCTCCCAAAATACTAGGATTACAGGCATGAGCCACTGTGCCCAGTCTATAGTCTTAGTTTTAAAAATTGCCACAGCCGCTGAGTGTGGTGGTTCACACCTGTAATCCCAGCACTTTGGGAGGCTGAGGTGGGTGGATCATCTGAGGTCAGGAGTTCTAGACCAGCCTGACCAACATGGAGAAACTCTGTCTCTACTAAAAATACAAAATTAGCCAGGCGTGGTGGCGCATGCCTGTAATCCCACCTACTTGGGAGGCTGAGGCAGGAGAATCACTTGAACCCGGGAGGTGGAGGTTTCGATGAGCTGAGACAGGGCCATTGCACTCCAGCCTGGGCAACAAGAGTGAAACTCCATCTCAACAACAACAACAAAAAAAATTGCCACAGCGGTGGCTCATGCCTGTAATCCTAGCACTTTGGGAAGCCGAGGCTGGTGGATGACCTGAGGTCAGGAGTTTGAGACCAGCCTGGTCAACATGGTGAAACCCCCGTCTCTACTAAAAATACAAAAAAGTTACCCAGGCATGGTGGTGGGCGCCCGTAATCCCAGCTACTTGGGAGGCTGAGGCAGGAGAATTCCTTGTACCCGGGAGGCGGAGGATGCAGTGAGCTAAGATCACCCCACTGCACTCCAGCCTGAGCAACAAGAGTGAGACTACGTTTCAAAAAAAAAAAAAAGAAAAGAAAAAAAAATTGCCACAGCCACAGCAACCTTCTGCAATCACCACCCTAGTGAATCTGTGGCCTTCAAATGGAGGCAAAACTATCAGCAAAAAGATTACGACCCACTGAAGTCTCAGATAATCATTAGCATTATTTAGCAGAGGTGTGTTTTTTCATTAAGGTATGTACTTTTTTTAGACATAATGCTATCGCAACTTAATAGACTACAGTATATTATACAACTTTTATATGCACTGGGAAACCAAAAATTCATGTGACTCACTTTATTGCGATATGTGCTTTATTGCAGTGGTCTGGAAGCATATCTGCAATATCTCCCAGGTATCCCTGTATTAACAATTATTATTTCAGAGATCCAAGAGAATTAAGAAACATGCCTGGTTAGTGGGAGAGCTAAGTCAGTCCAAGGCCAAAGCCCATGCCTTCACTGACCACTTGGCTCTAGTGCCTTCCAGCTTGAGGAGAGACTGGAAGAGTGCAGAGCTGCATGAAGGGGACTACAAGAAAGTTAATGGTATGTTAGGGTCACATGATGCAGGCTTCATAACCCAAGATGGAAAGTTTAGATTTTTTTTTTTTTTTTTTTTTTTTTTTTGAGACAGAGTCTCTCTCTGTCACCCAGGCTGGAGGGCAGTGGTGCGATATTGGCTCGCTGCAAGCTCCACCTCCTGGGTTCATGCCATTCTCCTGCCTCAGCCTCCCGAGTAGCTGGGACTCCAGGCACCCACCACCACGCCCGGCTAATTTTTTGTGTTTTTTTAGTAGAGACGGGGTTTCACCGTGTTAGCCAGGATGGTTTCGATCTCCTGACCTCGTCATCCGCCCGCCTTGGCCTCCCAAAGTGCTGCGATTACAGACGTGAGCCACCGCGCCCGGCCCCAGATTACTTATTTCTTATCATTTTAAATCGGCTCCACTGCATTACAGCCTGAGCAACAGAGTGAGACACCATCTCAAAAAAATAAATAAATAAATAAATAAATAAAATTTAAAAAAAGAGAAATATGATTGGACAAAAAGGGTACATGGAGTCCTAATTAGACAAAGGGAGTCAGGCTCGTGGGAGCAGGGGAGAGCAAAAAGAAGACGCAGGGAAGCTACAAGTCTGCCTTTCTTCATGGTCCAGGACACAGCCCTCCTGCACAAATAACTCATAATCTTCCTCCGCCCAACTATCACCAGACCCCTCCAAGTTAGCTCACTGCAACCTTGGTGTTATCGCTACTGCACAAATCCCTCTTCAACAGACAGCATAAACATTATTCTATAAAGTCCCCAGCAAGCCTTTGTTTCTTTGCACTCAACTTCTCTTCTGCTGGCCTGCCTATTGCAACGTTCTCGCAACGTATTTTCCTACTTTCTCTAATAAATCTGCCTTTCTTTCCCTACAACTGTCTTGGTAAATTCTTTTACCCCATGCCACCGACCTGGGTAGTGTGCTCCCCCAATAAAATGCTACTAAGCTGAGTGGGGAAACCCAGCAAGGCCTGTCTGTCTAGATTCTTCTTGGCTTCTCTGAGCTTCATTCCTTCCTTCTGGGTGTGGGGCAGGTCCCTCTTCAGAATGGGAAGCATGACTTACAGTCAAATAAGGTAGATCAGATCATTTGTTTATGGCCAATTTTTACACAGAAAGGCACAGGGAAAATTACAGTAATATTTTGAGGTTTTATCACTGGCTTTAGGGAAAAGGAGTTCTGGTTTCTATGATCTGCCTGGAAGAAAAGGGATTCTAGTTTTTATGGCTAGCCTCAGGGAAGAATGGGACTCAGAGCAGGGTGGCAGGAGAAGGTCAAAGAAAAACTTTTACTTCCGAGGCCTTCATTTTGGGGTATTGTTCTCTGAGCCCCAACAATATTTATGGCTAAAAGACCAAAGACAGGACTTTAACAAGTCCTTGCTTTTCAGAGAAAAGTACCTCGCAGGTACTTACTTTTCAAAGAAAACAGGGTTGTTGGATGGCTCTAAACCAGAAACTCTTGGTCCAATGGCCATGTGTTTTCAGTGGCAAATACATTCTATCCAGAAATATGACACATGACAATTATTTATAGGTAAGTGGGATAAGATTTGAAAATGGGATTGTTTCTCCCCAAATTTAGGATTTATATACATACCCCTCTTCCTTGACAAGCAGTTTAATAAAATACGTTCACCTGGGTTAATTCACCTCATTTTACACATGCGTTTTAATTAAGATAGAATAGTAGAAAACGATTTTTTTTTTTTTAAATTTTTAGAGACCAGGTCTCGCTCTGTCACCCAGGCTGGGGTGCAGTGGTGCAATCCATAGCTCACTGCAACCTTTAACTCCTGGGCTCAAGTGATCCTCCCGCTTCAGCCTCCTGAGTAGCTAGGACAACAGGCATGAGCCACCATGGCCAGCTATTTGAAAAAATTTTGTAGTAGGTGAAGATAGTGGCGGCCAGGGCTGGGGTCCTGGGACTCCAGTGGCCGCAAAGGGCATCCCAGAATGTGATGCCACTGGGTGCACAGACAGCCTCCCACATTACCAAGGGCATGCTCCTGGGGCCCTAACCTAAGACCCCAGAAGAACGGGTCACTGCCACCAAGAAGTATAATATGCGTGTGGAAGACTATGAGCCTTATTTGGATGATGGCATGGGGTATGGGGACTACCTGAAGCTCTCTGACCACTTATAGCAGAAGAGGGATCTGTGGTATAACTGAGACCACCTGGCCTGAGGTTGAACTGGGGACACAATGACACCTAGACATGTATATCAGGAACTATGTAGATATGTCCCCCGCACCTGTTTCTTGGAATATCATGTGTATACAGCTCTTCGGCTCTGTGGCTTTCATGATGTTCATGTTCTGGGTGGGGGTGATTTACCCTGTCTATCAGCCTGTGGGACCAAAACAGTGTCCTTGCAATAATCTGTACCTGGAACAAGGTGGCGATCCCTCCAAAGAACCTGAGCCAGTGGTTGACTATGAGATACGAGGAGGCTCTGTGGGCTTTTGTGCCCTCTAACTAGGACTCCCTCATTCCTAGAAATTTAACCTTAATGAAATCCCTAATAAAGCTCAGTGCTGTGGTGGTTTAAAGAAAAAAAGAAAAGAAAAGAAAATTTGTAGAGATGGGGGTCTTGTTATGTTGCCCAGGGTGGTCTTGAACTCCTGGTCTCAAATTGATCCTTCTGCCTCTGTCTCCCAAAATGCTGGGGTTACAGGCATGAGCCACCATGCCTAGCCAGAAAACAAATTTTAAATTACATATATCAATACTTTCTTCTCTGTGAAAGATTCAAGTAATACAGATAAAATAAAAGGTCCTCTTAACTCAGTACCCAATCTCAGTCTTCTCCCAAGGGTAGTTACTATTACCAATTTGAAGTGTTTCCTTCCAGAACCATTCCAGAACCATTTTGTATATATATACAAAATACAATATTCATATGTATGAATGAAAAACTATGGTTTTATTTTGTGGGTTCAAGGCCTTTTCTCTCTCTTAAAAAAACAGAAATGTAATATACTTGGCTGGGGGCAGTGGCTCATGCCTGTAATCCCAGCACTTTGGGAGGCCGAGGCGGGCAGACCATTTGAAGTTGGAAGTTCAAGACCAGCCTGGCCAACATGGTGAAACCCTATCTCTACTAAAAATACAAAAATTAGCCAGATGCAGTGGTTTGCGCCTATAATCCCAGCTACTAGGGAGGCTGAGGCAGGAGAATCACTTGAACCCGGGAAGTGGAGGTTGCAGTGAGCCGAGATCACGCCATTGCACTCCAGCCTGGGCGACAGAGTGAGACTCCGTCTCAAAAAAAAAAAAAAAAAAAAAAAGAAGAAATGTAATATACTTGTAAGCTTTTTTTCTGCATACAAAAAATATACATTGTTAACACTTGTTCCAGGCCACAGGACAATAGAACTTATTTCCTTAGGGTATATATCTGTAGTCAGCTTTCCCTCTCTGTCTCTCTTTTTTTTTTTTTTTTTTTTTTTTTGAGATGGGGTCTCATTCTGTCCCCCTAGCTGGAGTGCAATGGCACAATATCGGCTCACTGCAGCCTCCGCCTCCCGGTTTCATGCGATTCTCTCGCCTCAGCCTCCTGAGTAGCTGGGATTACAGGTGCCTGCCACCACGCCTGGCTAATTTTTGTATTTTTAGTAGAGATTGGGTTTCACCATGTTGGCCAGGCTGGTCTCGAACTCCTGACCTCACGTGGTCCACCCGCTTCGGCCTCCTAAAGTGCTGGGATTACAGGCGTGAGCCACTGCGGGCTGCCGTGTAGTTCCATTTTCTGAATGAAAAAGCAAAATTTATGCTCCCTCCTGCGCTCATCCCTTATGTCCCCGCTGGGCTCGTTTTAGGTCTTTGCTGGCATTCAAGTTGGGGAAGTGTCTCTCCACCAGTTTCTCTACTATTTTATGTTCAATTCAGTATCTCATCGGAAACGTTTAAACTTTAACTTTGATAGTCTTTCTTAATCAAGGACAAAGATTACTTAAAACGGAGGAAAGGAATTTGTTAGGACCCTAGCACACTTGGCCTCCTTCAATCAGGCTTAGGGAATAGTGACCCCTGGTGGCCAGTGAGGGAATTCAGAGGAGGCCAGAGGCCGGCACTTTCTGTTAAAAATGCTTAACTTTATTCGCCACACGTCCAGGGTAAACTCGCGAGGGGATCCTACCTCTTCCAGATGTTTCCACACGGGACCTCTAGGAGCTCAAAGGACCCTGGGCCCTCCGAAGTCGTCTCTTCTTGCAGCCCGTTGCTAAGTGGCGCCGCAGGGACCAGCCCAGGTCCCATCACGTGGCCCTGCAGAGTTTTGCCCCACAGGGCCACGCCCTGCCAGGCCGGGCCCCCCTGTCCCTCCTCTTCAGCGCGGAACCTCGGCCGCCAGTGCCAGGCCGCCTCGACCCTGGCAGAGGTCAAAGCCGCGGCAGTCCCGGACCATGTGGCCGGCGGCCCGGGCAGCGCTCCGAGTCTCTGGGGTCCCCCTCCAGGCCTGGAGGCCGATGTCCACATCGTCCTTTTTCTCCCCAAAGGCCGCGATCCTGACCGTCACACCCAAGACTGGGCTGGCCGACAAGTGCCTGGATATGAAAGCAGAAGGCTTGGGCTCGGGGGAGCGGGTGACCCTGCAGGTGTCGGGCGTCAGCCACCGAGGCCGCCTCTTCCACTCCCTTGCCCACTACGAGGTGGACAGCGGCGGGGGGCTGGACCTGGCCAGGGACCTGGCTCTGGGCGGCCACTTCACGGGCGTGGGGCCCATGGGGCTCCTGTGGAGCCTCATGGCGGCCGCTTCGAAGGATCCATGCCTCAGTCGAATGCCGAGGGCCGCCTTGAAAAATCCCTTCAGGTGGAGGTGACCATCCACCTAACGCCGCTGCAGCAGGCGGCGCCGCTGAGTCCGGCGCTGGCCTCGGCCCAGGTGCAGCGCTGGTTCTCCACCCACGAGCTGCGCCGCGCGCCTGCGAGCCGGCCGCCTGCCGGGGGTCTTCCTGCTGCCATCAGCTGCGGGGCCCTTTTCCGCAGAGTGCCTGACAGCAGAGTGAGGGAATCGACTGGCTTGCTTTGCTAGCTGGTTTGTCATCTGAAAACAAAGCGAGCTCCTTAATCCCTTTATTTTGTCTCCTAGACTTCAAGTGGAACATTCATTCCCCTAAATGGTGGCTAGGATCTAAATTTCATCTGCTCATGCACCTTTCTTCTGCCAGCTGCTCACCCACCAGAGTCCTCGTGCTGCATACGCTATTCCTTAGGAGCATACATCCTGCGTGTTTGCTATATTAAGCATAAAATTGCTGCAAAGTTTATAGCATTAAATGCTTTTGTTTGCTTACAGCAGTCTCAACCTCCTGAGCCCAAGCGATCCTCCCACCTCAGCCTTCAGAGTAGAGTAGCTGGGATAGCAGGCATGTGCCACCCAGGTAAATTTTTTTTTTTATTTTTTGTAGAGACAGGGTTTCCCTACGTTGCCCAGGCTGGTCTTGAACTAGTGGGCTCCAGCGATCCTCCCACCTCGGCCTCCCCAAGTGTTGGGATTACAGGTGTGAGCCACCACACCCAGCCATCTTTCTTTTTTAAATTCTTATTTTTTTAGAGACTAGGTCTTGCTCTGTCACCCAGGCTGGAGTGGAATGGCATCATGATAGCTTATTGCAGCCTCGACCTTCTGGGCTCAAGTGATCCTTCCACCTCATCTTCTCAAAGTGCTGGGATTACAGGCGTACATGGCCTCATTTTAACCTTTTTGTTTTTTTAGAGATAAGGTCTTGCTATGCTGCCCAGACTGGTCTTGAACTCCTGGCCTTAAGCAGTCCTCCCACCTCAACTTCTCAAAGTACTGGGATTACAGACACACACAACTGAGCCTGGCTTTATTACTATTATTATTATTATTATTATTATTATTATTTGAGACAGGGTCTCACTCTGTCACCCTGGCTGGAGTGCAGTGGCACTGTCACGGCTCACTGCAACCTCCCTTCCAGGGCTGAAGCGATTCTCCTACCTCAGCCTCCCAAGTAGCTGGGACTACAGGATCTCACCACCCTTCCCAGCCACTTTTACTTTAATTGGAATAACAAAGGAATATATCTGAAAAATACCAGGAAACAATTGGCCGATAAATTCTTCTTTTGGAATAGTGAAGGAATAAAACATCCCCAACAGGAATGTTGAAAGAGAAATAATAGAACAACGTTGGGAGGATATTAGTTTGACATTTTACTGTCTCTTCACACATGTAGTTCATTTTATAGTACACCTTCATTAGACCTTTAAAATAGTTTAATCCCTATCGAATTATGGATTTTGGTGACTCTGACTATATCTTAAATTTATTGAGAAATCAAAGGGCCCTTTAAATTTGGATGTCTGGGTTTGTTTTTGTTTTTTGATTATTTGTTTGTTTTTTGAGACGTAGTCTCACTCTGTTGCCCAGGCTAGAGTGCATTGGTGCAATCTCAGCTCACTGCAACCTCCGTCTCCCAGGTTCAAGCGGTTCTCCCACCTCAACCTCCCGACTAGCTGGGATCACAGGCATACACCACCACAACCAGCTAGTTTTTTGTATTTTTAGTAGAGACAGGTTTTTGGGGTTTCACCTTTATGACCAGGCTGGTCTCGAACTCCTGACCTCAAATGATCCGCTCACCTCGGCCTCCCAAAGTGCTGGGATTACAGGCATGAGCCACTGCACCTGGCTTTAAAAATCTCATTCTAAAAACCAGACATCCAGCTGGGTGCAGTGGCTCACGCCTGTAATCTCAGCACTTCGAGAGGCCGAGGCGGGCAGATCACCTGAGGTCAGCAGTTTGAGACCAGCCTGGCCAACATGTAGTGAAACCCCGTCTCTACTAAAAAATACAAAAATTAGCTGGGCGTGGTGGCACACGCCTGTAGTCCTAGCTACTTGGGAAGCTGAGGCAGGAGAATCGCTTGAACCTGGCAGGCGGAGGTTGTAGTGAGCTGAGATCGCGCCACTGTACCTCAGCCTGCGCAACAGAGCAAGACTCCGTCTCTCAAACAAACAAATGAACAAACAAAAGCAGACATCCGGCCAGCATGGTGGCTTACCCCTGTAATCCCAGCACTTTCGGAGGCTGAGGTGGGTGGATCGCCTGAGGTCAGGAGTTCAAGACTAGCCTGGCCAACATGGCAGAAACCTTGTCTCTACAAAAATTAGCAGGGTGCGGTGGGGCACAAGAATTGCTTGAGCCCAGGAGGTGTGGAGGTTGCAGTGAGTCTAGACCATGCCACTGCACTCCAGCCTGGGCTATGGGAGTGAAACCCTGTCTCAAAAAAGAAAAAAAAGAAAAAAAAAAGGAGATTTTTATTCTTACATAACTCAAAGCTTGCAGAACTATTTGCTTAGACTTATCAGGACTTGTACTTCAAACCAAAACACTTTCCATATATTTGGTGCGATTTTTCTTTCTTTCTTTTTTTCCATTTAGCAGTGATTAACTCACAGGGAAAAAAATATAAAAATATTTTTACATTTATAGCATCAAAATAGCTCAAATAAATGTCTATTTCAACCACAATAATAAATCCATTTCCACCAAAACAGTTGTTTTCTTTTCAAAGCAAGTAGGTAGTTTTTTTAAAAAAAGATAAATTATACAATCGAATTTTTATTTAGAAAATGTTGGCTAGGTACTATAGTCCATTAAATGTTCTATCATCTAACCCAAGATTCATTCCCTTTCCTGGGTTAGAGGTGATAGTCCTTTTGCTGGTCTCATTGATATATTTGGTGATGGAGGATTAAGTGAATCTCGAGCAAGTCTCTTGGCTTGTTGAGGTTTTGCTACTCTGCTTTGCCATTTTTTGGCTATGAAGATCTACCTCCAGTCATGAAAGACTTAAACTTAGATTACTTTGAAGAGGCAGTTAAATTTCTGCAAAGTCACCCAAAGGTGAGTGGTAGAGAAATGAACGAATTACTCCAGAAGAGAGTGAATAAAGGAAGTGTTACTAATGGGTTGGAAAATACCTGTAACAAATACCTGTTGAATTAATAAATAAATACTAGAACTGTCTGATAACTTCATAAAAGACTTTCTGGCCAGACACAGTGGCTCACGCCTGTAATCCCAGCACTTTGGGAGGCCGAGGCGGGCGGATCATTTGAAGTCGGAAGTTCAAGACCAGCCTGACCAACATGGAGAAACCCCATCTCTACTAAAAATACAAAATTAGCCGGCTTGGTGGCGCATGCCTGTAATCCCAGCTATTTGGGAGGCTGAGGCAGGAAAATCGCTTGAACCTGGGAGGCAGAGGTTGCAGTGAGCCCAGATTGCGCCATTGCACTCCGGCCTGGGCAACAAGAGCGAAACTCCATCTCAAAAAAAAAGACTTTCCTTTATTGAGGACTTTGGTGATCCCATTAACAATTATGCTTCATTTTTCCTTTGTCTCTTTCCGTGTTTGCCTTCTTTTTCTTCAATCTGCAGGTCAAAGGTCCAAACATTGGAGTGATTGGCTCAGATAAAGGGGCAGAGTTGGCATTTTCCATGGCTAGCTTTCTCCCAAATATAGCTGTGGTCGTGACCATCAGTGGCTGCATCTCAAACACAACTACGCCCTACCTGTGGTAGCTTGATCCTGCTAGGACTGCCTTTTAACCTAGACAGAATCTCTGCCACTGATTGAGGAGTATACGGTTAAAGAAGCACTGGAAAACCCCTTGGACAAGCCTATCAAAAAAGCTGTATCCCTCAAAAAAGCCAGTGCCGGCTGGGCGCAGTGGCTCATGTCTGTAATCCTAGTACTTTGGGAGGCCGAGGTGGGTGGATTACCTGATGTCAGGAGTTTGAGACCAACCTGGCCAACGTGGTGAAACCCTGTCTCTATTAAAAATACAAAAATTAGCCGGGCATGGTGGCATATGCCTGTAATCCCAGCTACTCGGGAGGCTGAGGCAGGAGAATTACTTGAGCCTGGGAGGTGGAGGTTGCAGTGAGCCGAGATGGTGCCACTGCACTCCAGCCTGGCCTACAGTGCGAGACTCTGTCTCAAAAAAAAAAAAAAAAAAAAAAAAGGAAGAAAAAAGAAAAAGCCAATGCCCATTTCCTTTTTAGTGTTGGAGAGGATAACAGGCATTGGAAGAGCTCTGTTTATACTGACATAGCTGTGAAGTGTCTCAAAGAACATGGGAAGACAAATTTTACTCTTTTAAGCTATTCCAATGCTGGCCACAGAATAGATTCCCCCTTGTAGTCCTTTTTTCTCTGTAGCCCTGGATCCTGTATTGAGGGTGCCTATTTTGGGAGTGGGGGCAGCTCAAAGCTCATGCTATTGCTCAGATTGAGTCTTGGAAGATCTTGGAGTTTTTGCAGTTGCACTTAGGGTAAAGGCTAACTAGACAATTAAATTTATTATTCATTTATTTAAGAGGCAGGGGGGGTCTTGCTCTGTTGCCCAGGCTGGTCTTGAACTCCTGGCCTCAAGCAGTCCTCCCACCTCACCCTTCCAAAGTGCTAGGATTAAAGGAATGTGCAGCCTCGCTGGGCTAGACACTTAAATTTAGTTATGCTTCAGAGCAAATCCAGAGACAGACTGAATATTTTTATCAAAAAATGACTGAGATCTGAACTTTTCATGGTCATCTGCAAGCTTTTAAAAGAAATAAAAATGCTAAATTTAAGTTCATCACAGCCTGCAGCTTTGGAACTATCCATATTTCTCCATGTTTGGTTTGTTTGAGCTTTAACTCAAGGTGATTGCTAACTGAAAGCCAGCTTTCAAGCTGCCACTTACCCACCTTTCCCACCTACTCTTCCTGCCACCTTCTGTACATCCAAAGATCTAAAAAACCAGTGTATGACTATTTGTTTGCTATATCTGTCCCAGAAGTTTTAGATACGTGTTTCTTTCTTTCTTTCTTTTGAGATAGAGTCTCGCTCTGATGCCCAGGCCGGAGTGCAGTGGCTTGATCTTGGCTCACTGAAACCTCCACCTCCCGAGTTGAAGTGATTCTCCTGCCTCAGCCTCCCAAGTAGCTGGGATTACAGGTGCCTTCCACCATGCCCAGCTAATTTTTGTATTTTAGTAGAGATGGGGTTTCACCATGTTGGCCAGGCTGGTCTCAAACTCCTGACCTCAAATGATCCACCCACCTCCCAAAGTGTTGGGATTACAGGTGTGAGCCATCGCGCCTAGCCGTTTTAGATATGTTTTGACCAGGGGTGAATACATGCATATAGGCCCCTGGTTTTGTGATGAGGAACCATTGGGTTATGATAATTTTCTCATAATAGTCAGAGGCTAGAGTGAATTCTAATAGGATGACTCAGAGGCTAGTTGGTGGTGGACCGAAGTCACAGAATAGTTTCTGCTGTTAATCAGATTTTGATATGTGTCTAGCTGCACCCTGTTCCAGGATCTTTAGAGAAAGTTGAGAACTCTAAGATATTTGTCTTTAGAATGGCAACTAATTACTGAGAAACACTTGCTTTGATTCTCCAAAGTTCCCTTATCTCGGTATAATTTTAAAAACTTTCACACTTTTGTTTAAAATTATATTTTAAAACAGGCAGGTTCTAGGTTCTAGTTGCAAATTGATAATTACACATGTAGACAATGTAATTATCTGAGGGAAAGACAGAGTTTATCCCTTCCACCTTCCACCTTCTCCACCAAAAACTTAATAACAGTTTGTGGGTGAGCTTTAACTTGTTAGAATAATCTTAGATGAAGTTATGAGTTTTTATTCTAAACACTTAAAATGTATAGGATTGAAACATGTTAAAAGTTCTGGTCCTCATTATAATTTAGTTTTAGTTTTGCAGTTGCCATTTGTTTTCACGTATTTGAAGGGAAAGGTAACGATATTAATTACTAGACTTTGATTTTGATTGATCAGTAATCTTGTGCTTACGACTGGTTTGCAGCTGGGCATGGTGGCTCACGCCTGTAATCCCAGCACTTTGGGAGGCCGAGGCAGGCAGATCGCTTGAGCTCAGCAGTTCAAAACCAGCCTGGGGATCATGGCAAAACCTCGTCTCTACCAAAAATACAAAAAATTAGCCAGGCGTGGTGGCACACTTCTGTGGTTCCAGCTACTTGAGGGGCTGAGGTGGGAGGATCGCTTGAACCTGGGAGGCCAAGGTTGCAGTGAGCTGTGATTGGTCTACTGCATTCCAGCCTGGGTGATAGAGTGAGACTCTTATCTAAAAAAAAAAAAGTGGTTTGCGAGGGGTCTTGTTGGCAGAGGTTGAAGAGTTGTTGCCCTAATTTATAGTATTATTAAATAGTTTCCCCCAAATTAACATTATTTTTAAAATTGAATACAAGTTTCAAATTATTAACATCAAGAAAAAATACAGGCTTTGGTGAGGTGGTTTAGTCCTGTAATCCCAGCACTTTGGGAGGCCAAGGTGGAAGGATTGCTTGAGCTCAGGAGTTCAAGACCAGCCTGGACAACCTAGCAAGACCCCAGTCTCTACAAAAAAATTTAAAATTTAGCTGGGGGTGGTAACACATGCCTATAGTCCTAGCTATTTGGGAGGCTGAGGCAGGAGGATCGTCTGAGCCTGCGGGGTTGAGGCTACAGTGAGCTGTGATCACACCACTACATGCCAGCCTATCTAGCCTGGGCAAGTGAGACATTGTCTCCAAAAAATGAAAAAAAGGGGTGTGTGTGTGTGTGTGTGTGTGTGTGTGTGTGTGTGTGTGTATAAACTCACACACACCACTTCCTGATTTCAGGGGTTTTTGTGTAAGTTTTTTGTTTTTTGTTTTTTGTTTTTTTGAGTCTGAGTCTTGCTTTTGTCACCCAGGGTGGAATGCAGTGGCGCGATCTCGGCTCACTGCAACCTCCACCTCCCGGGTTCAAGCGATTACCTTGCCTCAGCCTCCTGAATAGCTGGAACTACAGGCATGCACCACCATGCCCGGCTAATTTTTGTATTTTTAGTAGAGACAGGGTTTCGCCACGTTGGCCGGGCTGGTCTCAAACTCCTGACCTCCTGTGATCCACCTGCCTTGGTCTCCCAAAGTGCTGGGATTACAGGCGTGAGCCACCACACCCGGCCCTTGTGTAAGATTTTAAAAAGAGGTTTATTGTTGCCCAGGCTGCAATGCAGTGCACAAGCCATCATGCCTGGTCAAGGTTTATTTTATTTTATTTTTATTATTTATTTATTTATTTTTTTTTGAGACGGAGTCTCGCTCTGTTGCCCAGGCTGGAATGCACTGGCATGAGCATGGCTCACTACAGCCTTGACCTCTCGGGCTCAAGTGATTCTTCCACTTCAGCCTCCTGAGTAGCTGGTACTACAGGCTCATGCCGCCATGCCCAGCTAATTTTTCTTTTCTTTTCTTTTCTTTTTTGTTAAATATGGGGTCTCGCTATGTTACCCTGCCTGGTCTTGAACTCCCAGCTTCAAGCCATCCTCCTGCCTTGGCCTCCCAAAGTGCTGGGATTACAGGTATGAGCCACTGTACCCAGTCAGCTAATTCTAATTTGAATTGATAAACTTCTCTATTATATAAACAACCTTAAGAATTAGTGCCTATCCTAGGGTTTAAGTTCTTTTTTCAAAATTTTAAAGTATGTAACTTTAACTATTTTGCTTAATCTCTAACTCATTTCTTAAATGTGACAATTTTTTCTTCTCTTTTGTTTGGTCCACATTTTTGTTTAAAAATTAAAGATTTCTTGTTTTGTTTTGAGACAGGTTCTCGTTCTGTCGCCCATGCTAGAGTACAGTGGCGCGATCTTGGCTCACTGCAACCTCTGCCTTCTGGGTTCAGGCAATTCTCCTGCGTCAGCCACTCGAGTAGCTGGGAGTACAGGCATGAGCCACCATGCTCAGCTAATTTTTGTGTTTTTAGTGGAGACGGGGTTTTGCTATGTTGGACAGGCTGGTCTCGAACTCCTGACCTCAAGTGATCTGCCCGCCTCGGCCTCCCAAAGTGCTAGGATTACAGGTGTGAGCCACTGCGCCCGGCCCTAAAAGTTAAAGATTTCTTAACATATTGTATTTGATTCCATTTTGTATCATTTAACACTATTTTACTTATACTTTTCAAAGGGTCTGCTAGATATTCTGAATTAGGGGACACTGTTTCAATACTATTTATTTATTTATTTATTTATTTATTTTTGAGACAGAGTTTCACTCTTGTTGCCCAGGCTGGAGTGCAATGGTGCGATCTTGGCTCACTGTAACCTCCGCCTCCAGGGTTCAAGCGATTCTCCTGCCTCAGCCTCCAGAGTAACTGGGATTACAGGTATGCACCACCACGCCCGACTAATTTTGTATTTTTAGTAGAGACGGAGTTTCTCCATGTTGGTCAGGCTGGTCTGGAACTCCTGGCTTCAGGTGATCTGCCTGCCTCGGCTTCCCAAAGTGCTGGGATTACAGGCGTGAGCCACCGTGCCTGGCCTTCAATACTATTTTTAAACTTTCTTTCAACTTCTTTTATCCAGGCCTGAAATAAGAGCAAGCAGACCCACACATTCTCTGGTGAACAGGTTTTGGAATCTATTTTGTCATTTTGTAGGATAGGAAAGAACAAAAGAAGGGTCCAAGTTATATAATTCTTTTATTTTCTGTGTGAGTGTTTTTAACCTTTGAGAATCTGGAACTCAAAATGTTCTTTATGTGAAGTGTACCAAGATTTTGAAACCTATCCAATAGTCCCATAGACAGTTTTTTTTTTTAAATAAACATAGAAATTGACCGTTCCAGTTTTAAAGCTTAAAATTTAGGTATCCCCCAGACCTCTCAGAAAGTATCAAAGAACTTAAACTCACCAGATCACTACATATGAATTTTGGTGTACCACCACTCAGTCCACAACAAACATTAAACCCTCATAATATCCTTTTAGATATATGTTTATATACGTGTGTGTACTATGTATAACTTTTCCATTTTTTTGTTTTGTTTTTTGTTTTAGAGACAGGGTCTGGCTCTGTTGCCCAGGGTGGAGTGCAATGGCACAATTAGAGCTCACTTAAGCCTCAAACTCCTCAAATGATCCTCCTGCTTCAGCCTCCCCAGTAGCTGGGACTATGGGTGTGTACCACCACGCCTCGCTAATTTTTATTTTTTTACAGAGCCAGGGTCTTGTTACGTTGCCCAGGCTGGTCTCAAACTCCTGGGTTCAAGGGATCCTCTTACTTTGGCCTCCCAAATTTCTGGGATTACAGGCATGAACAAACTGCACCAGGCCACTATGTATAATTTTAAAAGAAAATCGTACCAACTATTTTGTTTGGTAACTTCTATTTTTACTTAAAATATGACTATCTTTGGATGTGAATAGATACCTTTCAGCAAGTAAATTGTACTTTTTTAGTGGAAGTACATTATTGCATTGGATGTTCAATACTACTAAACAATTTTCTCTCTCTTTTTTTTTGTTTGTTTGTTTTGAGACGGAGTGTCACTCTTGTTGCCCAGACTGGAGTGCAATGGCGCGATCTCGGCTCACTGCAACCTCCGCCTCCCAGGTTCAAGCAATTCTCGTGCCTCAGGCTCCGGAATTGCTGGGACTACAGGCGCGTGCCACCACGCCCGGCTAATTTTTGTATTTTTAGTAGAGACGGGGTTTCACCATGTTGGCCAGGCTGGTCTCAAGTGGTCAAGTGGTCCGCCCGCCTCAGCCTCCTAAAGTGCTGGGATTACAGGCGTGAGCCACCAGTCCCGGCCACCAATTCTCTTTTGTTAATGATTGAGTTGATTTTTTTTTTTTTTTTTTTTTTTTTGCTATTAAAGCTTTGAACATACATCTCTGTGCTCAGGATAAAGTCCTGGAAGTGGAACTGCTGGATCACAAAGGGTGCAAAAGTTTTTGAACAGCCAACAGCCTTCCAGAAAGGCTGTATCAATTATAAACAGCAGCGTATTTGTGTGTCCCTACTTCTCCATACCCCTAGCAACTCTATGAATTATTATTATTGTTAATAATTTTTAGCTCATTTGGTAGGTGGGGAAAAAAAGACATCCTGGTGATTAAAACCAACAATTTGTGATATTTAAAATGTGGAACCGAGCTTTCAGCTGCCTCTGGCTCCCTGGAGGATCCGGGGTAAAGAAACATAAAATCGGTGGAGTTTGGCTCTAGTATTCTCAGTGGGATGGAGAGATAAATTACAGCAAGCCGCTTATTCTCCCCTCGTCCGGAAAAGGGTGGGAAAGGCCATCGGTAGGGCAAAGGAATTAAGAACATTATTTTATGAAAAGGGCAGTTGTTAGGGGGACGTTTTAAGGTTTTTAACTTTAGGCGGGCAAGTCACTACAGATCAGCTGAAATTGCTTTCGGTCCTGACCACTCCTGTGCGGGGTTAAGACCTAAGGAAGCAAAAGGGCAGCCAGCAACAGCCGGACGGGAGGACCCCGGCGGCCGCCACGCAGTCCCACAATGCCCCGCTCGCACCACCTTGAGGGCGGAGAGAAAGGACCGCTGCCGGGGATGGGGCTTCCGCGGAGAGCGCGGAGAAGTGCGCACGCGCACTGACCCCGCGGGCCCTAGCAACCAGAGCAGTGACAGTAGCAACCGCCGGAATGGTGAGTACCTTTCGGGCCGCGTAGCCAAAGCTGAGAGAAGATTGGGAGTGGAAAAGGGTGACTGTGGAGTGTTGAGGGTCTGGGGGTCCTTGAACAGCGGAAGGGAGCCGGTAGCTGACGCTAGCCCTGTGGAGTCAGGGGCCCGAGGCGAAAGAGAAGCCCTGGCTGGGGGTGGTCTGTGGTGAGGGCGGCCTGGAGTGGATCGGAGGTTGGGTTAAGGTGGAGGGACTCAGACAGGAGAAAAGGGAGGGCGAAGAGCAGGAAATTCTCTAAAAAGAGCGTATTGGAGTGGGAAGGGTGATGGGAAGGAGAGTGTAGATAAAGATATCTCTTTACATAGAAGTAATTTTAGTGACCCCCCGTCGAGATGCAGGGAGGGGCTGGTTACCAGAGGGTGCTGTATAACACGGATTGCAGCAGTTTTCACAACCTGTGATGTACCCAGGTTGCCTTCTGAATGACTACGAGTGCAGTTATTAGGTGACACTGTAAAACACACTCTGATGGATATATTAGAGCAGTGATTCTCAAATTTCAATATGCATAGGTATGGGCTTGTTGGAATGCAGATTATGAATTTTTAATATGATTGGGGGTTTCAGGAATGTGCATTTCGACAACACACCTCAAGTGATTATAAAATTGGGGGGCATCCCACCACACTAAGAAATGCTGTTGCCTTAGGTTTGAAATCTACAAGCTGTATATCCAATCAGAGCTCTTTATGAAGTAATGGTTTTACCTAGAGATGCTCCTCAACTCTTACTTGAAGTGTTCACTCTCTTGCTTACTTACTTGATAGTTCTAACTAGTCGTTTGAAAAGGATTACAGACCCAGCCAGAGCTATTGAGCAAAGTATGTAATGTCCTACTGGATAGAGATGTTTATGAAGAAGAAGCATAATTACTTGTCTTCTTTTGGTGATTCCAGTGCTATATAAGTGGGCAGAAATTGAGCCCAGGAGATGGAAATGATGAGGAAGTCATGCCTGCCCTCAACAAGATGAAATACCACTCTTTAAAAAGTAGTTTCCCCCCTGCTTTCCTTACTTTGTTCCCCAAGCAGTTAGCTGAAAACCACTGCCAAGGAAAGTTAAAAGTTCTGGAACCTAGGTTTATATTCAGGTGAAGAAAGGCTCAGACCTAAATATTTATGAAAGTATGAACCATGGTGATTGTTGAAAATCTTCAAATAGAGATTCAGAACCAGTACAGTTATAAGTCACTTAATGATGACAGGGATACATTCTAACAAACACATTATTGTCAGTTTTGCCTTGCAAACATCATAGAATATGCTTACAAAAGCCAGATGATGTAGGCTATTGCTCCTAGGCTACAAAGTTTTACAACATTTTACTGTACTGAATACTGTAGGCAGTTGACACAATGTATTTGTGTATTTAAACACAGAAAAGTGGCCAGGGTGTGGTGGCTCACACCTGTAATCCCAGAGGCCTGTAATCCCAGCACTTTGGGAGGCCGAGGCGGGCAGATCACCTGAGGTCAGGAGTTCAAGATCCACCTGGCCAACATGGTGAAACTCTGCCTCTACTAAAAATACAAAAATTAGCCGGGCATGGTGGCGAGTGCCTGTAATCCCAGCTACTCAGGAGGCTGAGGCATGAGAATCTCTTGAACCTGGGAGGTGGAGGTTGCAGTGAGCTGGGATCGCACCACTGCACTCCAGCCTGAGCAGTAGAGCAAGACCCTGTCTCAAATAAACAAACAAACATAGAAAAGTTACAGTAAAAATACAGTATTACAATCTTATGTAACCACTGTCTTATATGTGGTTGGTTGTTAACTGAAACTTGTTATGCAGCTCATGACTATTTAGAACTAGCTTAGTCTGCAAACTAGCAGACCTGGGTCCCTCCAGAAATATTGGCCCACATAGTATTTCAGTTTAAAAAAATATATCCTTCAGTGTCTTTTTTTTCCCCTTATGACCTGCCACTTCAGGACAATGTCTTCAAATGATGATATTTCACATTAAAACCAAGATTTCCAATTTCTCTTGAAAAATAAATATTAGGGCGGGGCGCAGTGGCTCACTCCTGTAATTCCAGCACCTTGGGAGGCCGAGGTGGGCGGATCATAAGGTCAGAAGATCGAGACCATCCTGGCTAACATGGTGAAACCCCATCACTACTAAAAATAGAAAAAAAAAGAAATTAACCAGGCGTGGTGGTAGGCGCCTATAGTCCTAGCTACTTGGGAGGCTGAGGCAGGAGAATGGCGTGAACCTGGGAGGCAGAGCTTGCAGTGAGCTGAGATCGTGCCACTGCACTCCAGCCTGGGCGACAGAGCAAGACTCTGTCTCAAAAAAAAAAAAAAAAGAAAAAGAAAAATAAATATCGTGTTTCACCAATGGACACTTTTTTTTCACATTTTCGTATTACTGAGATATAGTATGTTATAACTGGCAGCATCTTTTCTTACTTAATGATACATAAAATAAAGGTGTTACTCAATGGAGTTTTTAAATTTGAAGAAGTATGGTGTATTAGGGTAGCTCTTTTCCCCAGTCCCACCTGCTAACAGTTGTCTGGAGCTGAGCAGAGGTTATCTTCTTTACACTAGTCCTGTCCTTAGTTGGCCAGTTTTACCTATTAGTTATGTCCATGAGGACCTTCAGGCACTTGAGTTTTTGACTCCTTCTATCTATAGGGAAACCAGTTAAACCTTATACCAATTTATATTGCCGCAATAAACAGCTAGATGGCTTCAATTCTTTTTCTACAAACTGTGTTGTGAAAATACCTTTTTATGGACCCATGCAAAAGATTTCTCTTGGAAACACACCCAGGAGTGGGATTGTACCGTCATAGGGTCTATGTATACTTAATTTGCCTAGGCACTTTTCAGGCTGCTTTCCAGAATGGCTTGACCAGTGTTTACTTCCTTCAGCAGTGCAGGAGAGTTCCCATTTCTTCTTGTTTGTTTGTTTTGTTTTGTTTTCATGCAGAGTCTCGTTCTGTCGCCCAAGCTGGAGTGCAGTGGCACAATCTCGGCTCACTGCAGCCTCTGCCCCCAGGGCTCAAGCGATTCTTCTGCTTCAGCCTCCCGAGTAGCTGGGATTACAGGCGCTCACCACCACGCCCGGCTAATTTTTGTATTTTCGGTAGAGATGGAGTTTCCCTATGTTGGCCAGGCTGGTCTCAAACTCTTGACCTCAAGTGATCTGTCCACCCAGGCCTCCCAAAATGGTGGGATTGCAGGCATAAGCCACTGTGCCTGGCCAAGAGTTCCCCTTTCTTTATGTGCTCACCAACTTTCTAACTTTTGCCAATCCGAGGGTGTGTTTTAGTATTCCATTGTTTTACTTTGCATTTTTCTGATTCTCGATGTGTTGCAACACCTCATTTCATATATATATGTATATACACATGTATATATATGTGTGTGTATATATATATATATAACAAATATATATATATATTTGTTGTTTGTTTTTGTTTTTTGGGGTGATAAGATCTCGCTCTGTTGCCTGGTCTGGAGTGCAGTGGCTGCATCAGGGCTCCTCCACCTTCCGGGATTCTCCCACCTCAGCCCCTGCGAGTAGCTGGGACTACAGGCCTGCACCACCACGCCTGGCTAATTTTTTTGTGTTTTTAGAAGAGAGAGGGTTCTCCATGTTGCCCAAGCTGGTTTTGAATTCCTGGACTCAGGCGATATGGCCGCCTCGGCCTCCCAAAATGCTGGGATTACAAGCGTGAGCCATCATGCCCAGCCTTCTTGATATTCTTATTAGTCATCTGGGTTTCAGTTTCTGTGGATTTTCTCTTCATATTTTTACCAATTTTTCCATTTTTCTTTTTGTTTTTGAATTTTAGGCATTCCTTGTGTATTCTAAATATTGGTCCTCATTGGTTTCATATTGAAAATATCTTCTCTCGGCCAGGAGAAGGATAATAAATATATATATATTAATTATTATAAATAATAATTATTATTCATAGTGGTGATTAGAAGTGATCCTTGATGTGTTTGAGATTTCTTTTTGTTTTTGTTTTTTTGAGACAGAGTCTCACTCTGTTGCCCAGGCTGGAGTGCAGTGGTGCAATCTTGGCTCACTGCATCCTCCACCACCCGGGTTCAAGCAGTTCTCCTCGTCAGCCTCCCGAGTAGCTGGAATTACAGGCACCTGCCACCACGCCTGGCTAATTTGCATATTTTTTGTAGAGACGGGGGTCTCACCATGTTGACCAGGCTGGTCTTGAACTCTTGACCTCAGGATCCACCCAGCTCAGCCTCCCGAAGTGCTGGGATTACAGGCATGAGCCACCGCGCCCAGCCGATGTGTTTGAGATTTTTTTTTTTTTGAAACAGAGTCTCGCTCTGTCACCCAGGCTGGAGTGCAGTGGCGCGATCTCGGCTCACTGCAAGCTCCGCCTCCCGGGTTCACGCCATTCTCCTGCCTCAGCCTCCTGAGTAGCTGGGACTACAGACGCCTGCCACCATGCCCGGCTAATTTTTTGTATTTTTTAGTAGAGACGGGGTTTCACTGTGTTAGCCAGGATGGTCTTGATCTCCTGACCTCTTGATCCGCCCGCCTCAGCCTCCCAAAGTGCTAGGATTTCAGGCGTGAGCCACCGTGCCCCACCTGTTTGAGATTTTTAAAGGGAATACATTTAATGTTACCTTCCCAGTTAGGCCCACTTTGTCCATTTTATTTGAAACTAACATCCTCCACACACATTTACATACATTCTGATACCCTTTACTCATCTCCAGTGTTTTCTTTTTCCTTAGTAATTGTTACCTTCTAATATACTATATAATTTTCTTATTATATGCAGTTCTCCCTTGGTATTCATGTGGGATTGGTTCCAGGACTCCCTAGGATACTGAAATCTATGGACATTCAAGTCCCTTACATATAATGGTGTGGTATTTGCATATAACTTACATACATTCTCCAGTATACTTTAAATCATCTCTAAGTTACTTATACTACCCAATACAATGTAAATATTATTTAAATAGTTGTTATACTGTATTTTTATTTTGTTTTGTTTTGAGATAGGGTCTAACTCTGTAGCCCAGGCTGGAGTATAGTAGCATAATCATGGCTCACTGCAACCTTGAACTCCTGGACTCAAATAGTCCCCCTGCCTCAGCCTCCTGAGTACCTAGGACTACAGGTACATGCCACCTTGCCTGGCTAATTTTTTTATCTTTATTTTTTGTAGAGATGGGGTGTCACTGTATTGTCCAGGCTGGTTTCAACTCTTGGCCTCAAGTGATCCTCTGACCTTAGCCTCCCAAAGTGCTGGGATTATAGGCATGAGCCACTGCACCTGGCCATTGTTTTTACAATTTGTATTATTTTTTATTGTTGTTATTGTTACTTTTTAGTGGATTTTTTTCACATGTTTTCTATCCGTGGTGGGTTGAATCTGCAGATGTGGAACCTGAGGATATGGAGGGCCAACTGTATATATTTTTATCATCTGTTCCTTCTAATAGATGTAAGCTCCATGAAGGCAGGAATCTCTGTTTTGTTCATTGATATATCCTAAACACAGAGGAGTGCTTGGTAGATAATAGACAATTAATATTTGCTGAAATAAATGCATTTCTCCAGTAAGTATGGTGTTTGTTATAGAGTTTTGGTATATAGCTTTTATCAAGGAATTTCCCTTTCTTTTTGTTTATTTTTTATTTTATTTTTGGAGACGGGAGTCTTGCTGTGGTGCCCAGGCAGTTCTCAAACTCCTGACCTCAAGAAATCCTCCCACCTCAGCCTCTGAAAGTCCTGGGATTACAGGTGTGAGCCACTGTGCCTGACCAGGCAATTTCCCTTTAATTTTTAGCTGAGAGCTTTTATTTTATTTTTCAAAGAGCTGGGGTCTTACTATATTGCCTAGACTGGCCTTCAATTATGGGGCTCCAGCAATCCTTCTGCCTCAGCCTCTTGGGTAGCTGGGACTACAGGCATGTGTCACCAAACCCAGCTGCTAAGAGCTTTTAACATCAGATGTAGAACTTTATCAAGTACTTTTTCCATGCTTATTGAAATAAATGTGACTTTCCCCTCTAATCCATTAATTAGTTATATTTATAGATTCTTTTGTTGTGTTCCTTGTACTCTTGGGATAATCTATTCTTGATCATGGTTCAATAAACACCACTGGCTTTGACAATCTAATATTTTTTTTTCTGTTTCTTTTTTTTTTGTAGAGATGGGGTCTTGCTGTGTTGTCCAGGCTGGTCTCAAACTCCTGGCCTCAAGCGATCCTCCAGCTTTGGCTTCCCATAGTGCTGGGATTGCAAGCATGAGCCACCATGTCCAGCTTGAAGATATAATATTGTATCTAGGATTTTCAAATCCATGTTGAAAAGTAAATTGGGCTCCTTATGTGGTTATGGCATCAAGGTTATACTAGCCTCTTAAAATAAGTTGGCAGCTTTCCCTCTTTTTCTGGTTTCTGAAACAACTTGTTACAGGGAATACCCTTGACAGCTTAGTAGAACTCAATTGTAAAAGTGTCTAGGCTTGGAGTATTGTGGGAGGAGGATAAGGGTAAATCTATCATTTTAATATTTTAAATAGTATTGGTCTATTCAAATTTTCTTGATTCTTATGACAGTTTTGACACTTTTATGTTTTTTATAGAAATGCATGCCTTGTCTAGGTTTTAAATTTTATTGCCATATGTTTGCTTATGATATTTATTTTTTATTTTGGAGACAGAGTCTTGCTCTGTCACCCAGGCTGGAGTGCAATGGCGCAATCTCGGCTCATTGCAACCTCCACCTCCTGGATTTAAACAATTCTTCTGCCTCAGCCGCCCAGGTAGCTGGAACTACAGGTGCACACCACCATGCCCGGCTGATTTTTGTATTTTTAGTAGAGATGGGGGTTCACCATGTTGGCCAGCCTGGTCTCAAACTCCTGACCTCAAGTGATCTACCCACCTCAGCCTCCCAAAGTGCTAGGATTACAGGCGTGAGCCGCTGTGCCCAGCCATGATATTTTATTTTTAAAATCTCTGTGGTGTCTATAGTTATTTCTCTGTATTCTCTCTCTTTTTCTGTATATGTGTTTGTGTGGTTTTTGTTTGTTTGTTTGTTTTTTGAGACAAGATCTCGCTTTGTCACCCAGGCTGGAGTGCAGTGGCACCATTTAGGCTCATGCAGCCCTGACCTCCTGGGCTCAAGTGGTCCTCCCGCCTCAGCCCCTGCCCAGTTCCCCAGCCCCCCAGTAGCTGGAACTACAGGTGCCTTCCATTATGCCTGGCTAAAATTTGTATTTTTTTGTGGAGATGGGGTCTTGCTATGTTGTCCAGGTTATATACATTTTTTGAGACAGGGTCTTGCTCTGTTGCCCAGGATGGAGTGTAGTAGTGCAATCTTGGCTCACTGCACCCTCTCTCCCTGGGTCAAGTGATCTTCCCACCTCAGCCTCCAGAGTAGCTGGCACCACAGTCATGTGCCATCACACCCAGTGCCACCACGCTCTAATTTTTTTTTATTTTTTGTAGAGACAAAGTCTCACTGCCTTGCCCAGGCTGGTCTCAAACTCCTGGGCTCAAGCAGTCCTCCCACTTCAGCCTCCCAAAGCGCTGGGATTACAGGCATGAACCACCATGCCTGGATCATTCTATATTTTCAATTTGTATTGCCTTCTTTTTTGCTCAATCAGGCTTGCCAGGGATTTAAGAACCAACTTTTAGTTTGTTAATTATTTTATCCCCCCATACTGTTTTTCATTGACTTTTTCCTTTGTATTTCCTTCTACCTTCTTTGGGTTTGTAATGATGTACTTTGCGAAATGTGTGAACACCTATCTCATTTGTTTTCTATCTCTTATTTTTTGACAAATGTATTTGAATCTGTAAGTTTCCTTCTTAGTGTTATATTCCCCAAATTTTGACTTTTTTCTTTATTTTATAATTTTCTTTTTAACCCAAGGGTTGCTTATTAGTATGTCTTTACTTTCTAGATATAATGGTATATATTTGTGAACAAAAATTCTCTCAAAAGGAAATGGAGGGAAGAGACTTTATTTCAATGAACAGTTTGCATATGGCTAGATGCAGCCTTAGATATAGAAGGAAGGTGTGTTCCAGAGAACAAAGGGAGGGCTTGAGTTTTATAGCAAAAGTTCCTGCCCACCTTCTCAGTCAGGTCTGTTTATGCAAATGAAGGATTCAAACTCATTCAGTTCTGGTTTGTTGATACAGCTGGGCCTTGATTGGTTGAGTCAAGTGAGCTGATTGGTTGATTCAGGTGAGTTCTGATTGGTTGGTTCATATGAACTCTGGAAGTCCCAAAGTTGAACAGACGTGTGTTTTTGGGGGGAACTCATAGTATGCGTGTGACCTTTAGTAAGCAAATGGCTGCTTGGCTCTAATTAATTTGATTTAATCTAATTTAATTTTTTTAGAGACAGGCTTGCCCTGTTGCCCAGGCTGGAATGTGGTGGTGCGATTATCCCTCACTGTAATCTCTTGGGTTCAATCAATCATCCCACCTTAGCCTCCCAAATAGCTAGGACTATAGGCATGCACCACCATGCCAGGCTAATTTTTTTTAAATTTTGTTTTGTAGAGGTGGAGTCTCTCTATGTTGCCCAGGCTGGTATTGAACTCCTGGCCTCAAGTGATCCTCCCACCTTGGCCTCCCAAAGTGCTGGGATTACAGATGTGAGACACTGTGCCTAGCTTAGGCCCTGTTTTAAATTTAGGCCCAGTTAACTACTCAGGATTCGTCTTGAAGAATTGATTCTTTCAGGTTCACATTTGTTCACATAGTTTAAAAACTTTTCTTTTATTATTCTTTGGGGTTCTTTTTTAAAAAAAGAGCACCAGCAATAATTCATTAAGGATATCTTCCGTTGGGTACCTTTAGAGTTTTAAATATATTAAATTGAATCTAAGCTGCTGTTAATTATAAGGTGCAACATTATGTTTTACTAAGAAAAACATGGTTTGAATTGAACTATGACAAATACTTTATCATTTAAAATTTTTATTTTGTACTTATTGATAGAGTTCTTTTAAATGTATGTAGACATACAGATTTTTATCCTATCCTTTATCCTCATCCTTTGCAAACATAAAAAGGAATATATGATATGAAATAAAGTGGTTAATATTTTTCTAAAATTTCACCACTGCCACCTACCCACAGCAATTGTAAATTGTTCTTGATTATAAGATGTATCCAAATTTCAATATTAAAATGTAAGAAAGATGTAAATCCTTAGAATCAAATAAGATGTATTTTAATATCAAGTATTGAAAGCTACATATTTTTTGTAAACCAAGTGGGAGGGAAGTGTATGGGTGTTACATAATGATTTCCTTATTTTTTCTCAGAGATATTTAAATCATTCTGATTTCAGGAAATTAAAACATCCTCTTTGCATATAAAGTCTCAAAGAAAGAAATCATTTTAATGGTAGAAACCAAGGCTAATAGTTATTGCTTGAAAAGTTGATCAACAAATTACACCAATAAAGACAAATTGGGGCTGGGCACGGTGGCTCACGCCTGTAATCCCAGCACTTTAGGAGGCCAAGGGAGGCAGATCATGAGGTCAGGGGTTCGAGACCACCCTGGCCAACATAGTGAAACCCCATCTCTACTAAAAATACAAAAAATTAGCCAGGACTGGTGGCACGCATCTGTAGTCCCAGCTACTTGGGAGACAAAGGCAAGAGAATCGCTTGAACCCAGGAGGCAGAGGTTGCGGTGAGCGGAGATCATGCCATTGCACTCCAGCCTGGGCGACAGAGCAAGATTCTGTCTCAGAATAAATACATACATACATATAAACAACTTTGTTTTTTCTTTTCTTTCTTTTTTTTTTTTTTAAAGGCCAAAGCAACAACAATCAAAGAAGCCTTAGCAAGATGGGTGAGTACATGACTTTTTCCTTCTTTTAGAAACTGTACAAGGAAAAATTTCAGATAGTTATTCAAATCTAGCTATTTAATACAAAGGATCCTTTTGGTATTGGAACTATTCAGCTATCTTGGCTATGGTGGTGGATGCATGAACTTACACAGATGATAAAATTGTGTAAAACTTAATACACACATACACACAGTCATACATGCACATGAGCACAAGCAAACTTGGGAAAATCTGAATAAAATCAGTGGATTGTATCAGTAGCAATACCATAGTTATATTATACTATAGTCATAAAATGTTACCCTTGGGGGAACTGGACAAACTTTAAATATCATAATAAAAATTTCAATTAAAAAAATCTGACCACTGGAAGGCCGATTTTACCTATTGCTATAAAATTGCTGGAATTTCTCTGTTAGTACATTTTCTTTTTCTTTTCTTTTCTTTTTTTTTTTTTGAGATGGAGTTTCACTCTTGTCGCCCAGGCTGGAGTGCAGTGGTGTGACCTTGTCTCACTGCAACCTCCGCCTCCCGGGTTCAAGTGATTCTCCTGCCTCAGCCTCCCGAGTAGCTGGATTACAGGCACGCACCACAACGCCTGGCTAATTTTTTTTGTATTTTTAGTAGAGATGGGGTTTCATCATGTTGGTCAGGCTGGTCTCGAACTCCTGACCTCAGGTGATCCACCTGCCTCGGCCTCCCAAAGTGCTGGGATTACAGGAGTGAACCACCGCGCCCGGCCTACATTTTCTTTTTCAACTGTTATCATCACTAAGCTACATACCATTTTCATATGCTGGAGTCATATGAGTTGTGGATTATCTAGGCTTTAGAAGGTGGTTTTAGCCTTGTGGAGGTTAGTACAGAGGCAATCATTGTGGACAATGTAAATCATGCATAGACAACTGAAAAAAACCCTGAATACTCAAGCAGCAATACTAGAAAGGAAACTACATTGTAAAAGACATGCATTATATATAAATTATATTTTCAGTATTATATAACATTCTATAAAGTTTGAACAGTTATAATTCAGCATTATAGACAGAATTTCTATAGAGTACAGAGATGGCTCCTGAATTTCTGTGCCCATAAACTTATTTGTCTATGTTATCAGTAGTTTTTTTGCATTACTTCTTGGCCTTTTGGCTAAGATCTAGTGTAGTTTTTTTGCATAATAATGTACCTTTTGCTTTTGTAAGTAGGCTTTGAATAAAAAGGCTTTCAGAAGCTTTGGTGTCTGAGGAAAATAGACAAAAGTCAATAAAATAATGAAATACTTGAATTCTTGTTTTAGTGCTTATAAATCTCTCATTTACTTTAAATGTATTTTTATAATTTATTTCTGTTTTGTTAAATATTTAATGAAAAATCTTAAGAAAAAAAAGAATATGGAGTAGACTTAGTACCAGATTTCATTTTCCTTGAATTGGATTTTGAGATTTTATTTTACTTACAATAACTAGTGGTTTTTTTTTGTTTGTTTTGGCTGGTAGAGTCTATTTCTAGATTACATCATGGCCATACATTTTTGACTTTTTTTTTTTTTTTTTTTTGAGACAGTGTTTCGCTCTGTCACCCAGGCTGGAGTGCAGTGGCACAATCATAGCTCACTGCAGCCTCAGTGTCCTAGGCTCAAACACCTGAGTAGCTGGGACTACAGGTGTGCATCACCACACCTGGCTAATTTGTTGTTGTTGCTGTTGTTGTAGATACAGAGTCTCATTATGTTGCCCAGGGTGGTCTTGAACTCCTGAGCTCAAGTGATCCTCTTGCCTCAGCCTCCCATGGTGCTGGGATTACAAGCATGAGCCACTGTGCCTGGCCCATGCATTTTTGACTTTAAGATTATTCAAAGACATCAGTCTCACTTTTTCATTGATTTTACCCAACATTTATTGAGGATCTACTAGATGTCAATTTCTCCTCCTCTAACCTACAAATATATGTCATAAAAATAAGCACTGAGTGGATGTGTATTAAATCTTACAACTGATTGTATATTTTCTATCATTATTATTATTTGAATATATTTTATTTTTCTTTGAATTTAATTTTGTTAAAGTATAGACGGGATCTCACTATATTGCCCAGGCTGGTCTCAAACTCCTGAGCTCAAGTGATCCTCCCCGCTCAGCCTCCCAAAGTGCTAGGATTATAGGCATGAGCCATTGTGCCCAGTCTATTTTCTATTATTGACATGTGGTGATCTAAGTTTTTTAAAGGAGTTTTGTGTGTCTTACACTGCAGTAGGTCATAAAAAACATAGGAAAACAAAGGAAATGGCTCCTGAGCTTCTAGTTTTGTTTTGTTAATTAGTTTGTTTTTCTGGGGACAGGGTCTCTGTTCCTCCAGGCTGGAGTGCAGTGAGCTCAAGTGATCCTCCCACCTCAGCCTCCACCTCCCAAGTAGGTGGACCACAGTCATGTGCCACCACATCTAGCTGATTTTTAAATTATTTATAGAAATGAGGTCTTGCTATGTTGCTCAGGCTGGTTTCCAACTCTTGGGCTCAAGCAGTCCTCCCACTTTGGCCTCCCAAATTGCTGGTATTACAGGCGTGAGCCACTGTGCCTATTTGTCATTTTACCATTGTGTTGAGTTCCTGCGTCAGATGAATAGTTTGCAAATATTTTCTCCCATTCAACAGGTTTTCTCCTCACTCTGTTGATTGTTTCCTCTGCTGTGCAGAAGCTTTTTATTTTTATTTTTACGTTTTGAGATGGAGTCTCGCTCTCTTGCCCAGGCTGGAGTACAATGGCACGATCTCAGCTCACTGCAACCTCTGCCTCCCGGGTTCAAGCAGTTCTCCTGCCTCAGCCTCCCACATAGCTGGGATTACAGGCACGTGCCACCACACCAGGCTACTTTTTTGTATTTTTAGTAGAGACAGTGTTTCACCATGTCAGCCAGGCTGGTCTTAAACTCCTGACCTCAGGTGATCCACCCGCCTCGGCCTCCCGAAGTGCTGGGATTACAGGCGTGCACCACCACACCTGCCCAGAAGCTTTTTAGTTTTAGTTCCATTGTTTATTTTTGTTTTTGTTGCCTGTGCTTTTGAGGTCTTAGCCATAAAATCTTCTCCTAGACCAATGTCCTGAAGTGTTTTCCCTGTATTTTCTTCTAGTGGCTTTATAGTTTTGAGTCTTACCTTTAAGCCTTTAATTCATCATGGTTGATTTTTGCGTATGGTGAGAGAAAGGGGTCCAGTTTTATTTGTCTGCATTTGGATATCCAATTTTTCCAGCACCATTTATTGAAGAGGGTATCCTTTTCCCAATGTATTTTCTTGGTGCCTTTGTCAAAAATCAGTTGACTGTAAATACATGGACTTATTTCTGGATTCTCCATTCCATTCTATTGGTCTGTGTATCTGCTTTTATACCAATACCGTGCTGTTTGGGTTGTGTTTGCCTTATAATATATCTTGAAATCAGGTAGTGTGATAACATCCAATTTTGTTCTTTTTGCTCAGGATTGTTTAGGCTATTTGTGTTCTTTTTTGGTTCCATATAAATTGTAGGATTTTTTTTCTATTTCTGTGAAAAATGACATTGGTATTTTGATAGGAATTACATTGAATCTGTAGCTTGCATTGGGAAGTATGGTCATTTTAATTATATTCTTCTGATCCATAAATATGAGATATCTTTGCATTTGTTTGTGTCCTTTTCAAATTTTAAATACCACAAAAATAAAAGTTTTTTTATTTTCTCCTCATTTTCATTTGGTAGGAACCTAATAGTTATCTGATTCAGCCACATATAAATCTGATTATCAGGGTGAGTAGGTAAATGTTTTCAATAAGTTAATGGTAAAGAATTATTAAACAGTTTGCTAAATTCTAGCAATTGTCTTGAAATAAACATGGAAAAGCCTTGGGAAATTCTGGCCTCTTTTGGTTCCACGTTACAATCATGGGTTATTTCTTCCAAATGTATTTTTCTCATAGGAAGAGAAAACTGGCCAGAGGCCATCTGAAGCCAAAGAGATAAAACTTTATGCCCAGATTCCCCCTATAGAGAAGATGGATGCATCCTTGTCCATGCTTGCTAATTGCGAGTAAGTTCTCTTTTCATCATTCCAGTATTGCTGTTAGGTTTCCCTTTCTTTTCTTAAACACACAAAGTAGGAAAATATGTTTGTTTTCTGTGGTCTTCATTTATTTTTTGTTTGCTTAGTGTAATTCTCTCTTTGGCAAGGTCAAACATGAAAAATGACTGATTTATAGGATTATTAATAGAAAATATTGAACAATATAGTACAATTTTTTTTTCTTTTTTTGAGGTGGGGTCTGGCTCTGTTGCCCAGGCTGGAGTGCAATGGCACGATCTCGGCTCACTGCAACCTACGCCTCCCGGGTTCAAGCAATTCTCCTGCCTCAGCCTCCCGGGTAGCTGAGACTACAGGCACATGCCACCACGTCCAGCAATTTTTTTGTATTTTTAGTAGAGATAGGGTTTCACCATGTTAGCCAGGATGATCTTGATCTCCTGACCTTGTGATCCGCCCGCCTCGGCCTCCCAAAGTGCTGAGATTACCAGCATGAGCCACCACGCCCAGCCGATCAGTACAATATTTTTAGTACAGTTTTTATAATGTGTTTGAAAATATACATCTAGTCTTTTGGGAGAAGCTAAATAACACAATAAACTATATATTTTTTAAATATGGAATGCATCATGATTGTATGTCATCCCTGTGCAGGGGCCATGCTAATCTATTGTTCCAGTTTAGTACATGTGCTGCTGAAGTGAGCACCACAATAAACTATGACTCTTATGAAATCTACTACTTTCTCTTGTAAAATTATCCACAAAGTCAGAACTGTATTTTCTTACTACATGCCTAAGAGATACCCCTTAAAAAAAAAACGTTTAAAATTATAAAAGACACATTGTAAAACATCTGGAAAATATAAGCAGCAAAAAGGAAAGGAATTAACATCAACCAAAATCACAGCACTGTGTGAGAACCAGTGCTAGCATTTTTGTAGAGCCTTCTAACTTTTAAAAACAAATTCTAATTGGGATCAAATTATACTTTATTTTTTTGAGAAACTCTTTGTCACCCAGGCTGCAGTGCAGTGCTATGATCTCGGCTCATTGGAACCTCTGCCTCCCGGGTTCAAGCAATTCTCCTGCCTCAGCCTCCCAAGTAGCTGGGGCTACAGGCGCTTGCCACCACACCCGTCTAATTTTTTTTGAATTTTTAGTAGAGATGGGGTTTCACCATGTTGGCCAGGCTGGTCTCGAACTCCTGACCTCAAGTGACCCACCCACCTCAGCCTCCCAAAGTGCTGGGACTACAGGCATGAGCCATTATGCCTGGCCTACTTATTTTGTAATCCTATCTCCTGTGACTTTAAATATCAGATCTATAGTAATTTCTTTTAATTTATTTTCTCAATACATGTATTTTATCAGGATTCTGTGGCTAAGTTGAGGCAATTATACCACGTTGCCTTGAAACCATGTTTTTAGACTACAAGTGTCTCTCATCAGGGCTATAGTATACCATAGAATCACTGGGTTTTTTTCTGATTTCTTCACCCTGTGTTTGTCTAAGTGTGATTCCTTGATCATCTGCACTTTATGCAGGAGATCAGCCCCATCCCAAATTTATAGAAACAGAATATTTGCTGATGAAACCTAGGAATCTGCATTTACAGTAAGCAAGTTGGGTAATTCTAGGACACATATTTGTGAACCCATGCATTAGACTAATATCCATCTGTGGGATCAAAGGGGAGAGCAAACATATTTAGCTTTTGTATGCAGCTTGTTCTTTGTGATAAGAACACAGTGTGTCACATAAAAATCCACCACCACATGCTTTTTTGGCATCAGGCATGATTTCAAAGTGGTCAAATATCTTTTTATCATAAAGCTGTCTCAAAGGCAAACAAATTTGAGAAAGTTTTATACCTCATACTAAAGCACCTTGTATATCACCTCGAGTCAATCTGTTCGTATTTTGCTGACAGTTTCTTTGTGCTAGCTGCCTTAACAAGAATTAAAGAATTATTTCCCAACCATATTCCTAGATTTAAAGGCACTCCATTATTCACTGGGAGTTCTCAGGAGTGGGGGATGACTAGAAAATATACAGATTTGGCCAGTCGTTTACATGACTCGCACACTCATAATCCCAGCTACTTGGGTGGCTGAGGCATGAAAATCGCTTCAACCCGGGAGGCGGAGGTCGCAGTGAACTGAGATCGTGCCACTGCACTCCAGCCTGGGCCACAGAGCGAGACTCTGTCCCAAAAAAAAAAAAAAAAGTATTGTTCTGCTAGATGGTTTTTAAACTATGTATCATAGACATCTTCCCAAGTCAGTATCTATAGCCCAATCTCCTTTGTTTTAGTGGCAGCTTAGTATTTCACTATTTGTTCCTCAGTTAACAGGTGTTTATAGATTTTTTCAATTTTTCTGCTATTCCAGTAATACATATAATCTAGTTCATATATCTTTTGGCATTTATATTAATATTTCAGTAGGATGTATTTCTAGAAGTGAAAAACTTGATCAAGAAATGTACGCATTAAAAAATTTGATAATACCAGGGCCACATGCAGTGGCTCACACCTCTAATCCCAGCACTTTGGGAGGCCCAAGCAAGTGGATCATTTGAGGTCAGGAGTTCAAGACCAGCTTGGCCAACATGGTGAAACCCTGTCTCCACTAAAAATACAAAAATTAGCCAGGCATGGTAGCAGGCACCTGTAATCCCAGCTACTTGGGTGGCTGAGGCAGGAGAATTGCTTGAACTGGGGAGGTGGAAGTTGCAGTGAACTGAAATGGTGCCACTGCACTCCAGCTTGGGTGACAGAGTGAGACTCTGTCTTAAGAAGAAAAAAAAATTGTTAATACTATATTGCCCTCAAGAAGATTTTTTCAAATTTTCAATGAGTGTTAAACTTAGGTGATCAGAGAAAAACAATGATTTCAAAATGAAGTAATAAATGCTATGATTGAGTGGGGAAAATATTACTTAAATATTATCTTTCATGGGCACTAGTGTTAAGGAATAATTTCTGATTTGCCATTTACGTTTTTCACATTAATTTAAATTTTTTCTTTGTTCTTTTAAAGGAAGCTTTCACTGTCTACAAACTGCATTGAAAAAATTGCCAACCTGAATGGCTTAAGTAAGTGATTCACAGTAACAGATGGTTCATGGATTTCCTAGTTATTTTAATAAACATTCCAGAGACAATATGTAATTCCAGAAGCTGGCACCTGTTTTAGCCATACTTGTTGTCAGATAGTAGAATACATAAACTATGTCTTAAGTTTGATTATCCAAAGAAAAGTAGAGATAGCATGAGCTCTGAACATTTTAAAGACATTTAAAAGCTTTTATAGAGTTAGAATTGAGATGTCTTAAATAGAATATCAGATTTTTAATTGTGTATTTCTTTGTTCAGATTTGTATTGTCTGTATTTCAAACTTGTTATATTTAAATTTTAATTCATCATCCCTGTTTTTCCTGTGCTCCTTATCCTTGTTAATGACATTGCCTCCCTCTCTCCCAGTTGCCAAGGCCTCTGATTCTGTATTAGTTTCCTACGGCTGCTGTAACTTGATGGCTTAAAATGATGGATATGTATTCTTTTATGGTTCTGGAGACCAGAAGTCTGAGATCACTTTCATCTGGAGAAAATCAAGCCATGCTCCCTCTGGAGGCTGGAGGAGAATCTTTTTCTAGCCTCTTCCAGCTTCTGGTGGCTGCTGCATTCCTTGGCTTGTGACTCATCACTCCAGTCTCTGCCTGTAGTCACACTGGCTTCTCCTTCTATGTCAAATCTCTGTCTGCCTCCCTCTTATGAGGATACATGTGATTGCATTAGGGCACACCCTGATCTTGAGGATAATCTCCCTATCTCTCAAGATCCTTAATCATATCTGCAAAGCACTTTTTTTTTTTTTGCCATATAAGTTAACATTCACAGGTTCCAGGCATTAGAATGTAGGTATCTTTGGGGAAGCCATTGTTTAGCCTACCACAGTCTCTCTTCAAGCCCTATATGCAAATTTATCACTAAATCCTGTTAACTCTACTCTTTGAACGAGCTCTCAAATAAAGTGTTGCTTTTCCATTTCCAGGAGTTACAACTTTTTAGACCCTCATCATCTTCCCCTTAGGTCATGTTCTTCAAACATTTTGACCACTTTCCATTGTAAGAAATACATCTGAATGTATTATACATTCATATGAATATGCATATCAAATATATACATACACATATAAACTTGAATAAAATTTGCAAGATAGTATTTACCCTTATATAGCATAGGTCCCAGTAATTTTTTTTTTTTTTTTTGAAATGGAGTCTCACTCTGTTGCCCAGGCTGGATTTCAGTGGTGCAATCTCAGCTCACTACAACCTCCGCCTCCTGGGTTCAAGCAATTCTCCTGCCTCAGTCTTCTGAGTAGCTGGGATTACAGGTGCCCACCGCCACGCCTGGCTAATTTTTGTATTTTTAGTGGAGACAGGGTTTCACCATGTTGGCCAGGCTGGTCTCGAACTTCTGACCTAAAGTGATCCACCCACCTCAGCCTCCCAAAGTGCTGGGATTAATAGGTGTGAGCCACCACGGCTGGCCAGTTCCAGTATGTATTTTTAAATTTTTATTTCTTTTTTTTAAATGCTGATCACAACACACTAAATTGATTTCATAACCTATTAATTTAGGCTCATGACCCATAGTTTGAAAAACACTGTCTTACAACTTTTGTGATAGTCAAACAGGTCAGGGTCACTGGTCTCATTTTCTAAGGTGTTTTCCGAGTTCATTGCCTCATGACTGAGAAAATTAAGGAATGTGGATGCAAAGGGTGAGGTTGCAGTGAAAGTTTAATGAGTGAAAAAAGAAAGCTCTCTGCAGTGGAGAGGGAACCCCAACTGAGTTGCTGTTTTTACAGTTGAATTCAAAAATTTTTATAAGAAACTCTTCACCTCTGTAGCTGTTTGAGTAACTTCTCTTATTTGAAAAGCTGTCTGCACAACTCCCCCTTATCTATGTAGTTGTGGGTGTATCTCTAGGCAAGCATCAAAGCACTGCTTCTCTTCTTTGTATAATTGTGGGTTTGTTTTAGGTAAGTCCCTCTCCTCCCTGTACAGGTTCCCAGGGAGCCTACTGTGTACATATCTGAAAAGGGGAAGAAACTTTCCTGGGAGCCCGCCAATTACACAAAGAACAATCTATGCTGGACCCTACATACTTATCCGTGCAGGTGCAGCCTGAGTTTTCCACAGACTGTTATATTTTTGCCTGTAGCTGTGATTTTTCAGGCAGGCTGCTTTTCCAAGGACTAGCCTTAACTGTTTACTTAACTGATTTCTCCTTTTCTTCTCCCTCAATAGCCTCCTAATTGATCTCCTTTCCTCCTGTCTTTCTGCCCTTCAGGTGACCTTCATCACTGATAACAGAGTTTTCTTTCTAAAAATATCATTTGAATATCATTATATCAGAGACCTTTTAATGGTACCTCTTTGCCTAGTAAAGACCAAATGCCTTGATGTCGCATTAAAAGTCATCTAAAAGCTTTTACTATCCAATTTACACCCAAATATACTATTTTAAAAATGACTTTGTAGCATTTATTAATGCAATAATTTTCACAGAGAACAGCTTCTTCCTGTAACAGGAAAATCCTATAACAAATTAAGATTAAGAATGCAGCCAGGTACCATGGCTCACGCCTATAATCCCAGCACTTTGGGAGGCTGAGGCAGGTGGATCACTTAAGCTCAGGAGTTCAAGACCAGCCTGGGCAACATAGCGAGACCCCGTCTCTACTAAAAATTTTAAAAATTATCTGGGCATGGTGATGTTTGCCTGTAGTCCCAGCTACTTAGGAGGAGGATTGCTTGAGCTCAGGAGAGTGAGTCTGCAGCAAGCTATGATGGTGCTACTGCACTCCAGCCTGTGCAACAGAGCAAGACCTTGTCTAAAAAAAAAAAAAAAAAAAATTACGAATGCCACGTGTGAATGTCACCCCCTCCTTAAAGACTTCCCTCATCTCCATTGTCAAAATTAATTGCTCCTTTGGAAATATTCATAACAGTCTACTTGGATTATAATAATAATTACCTATCTCATATAATTATTGTGAAGATTGAATTAGTATATATAGAGTACTTAGAATTGTGCCTGGTGCATATAAAATGCTCAGTAACCATTATTATAGTTACTTGGGAATATGTTCTGCTCTTTAGGTAGTGAATTCCTTGAGGAAAAGCATCATCTTATTAATCTTTTAATCTTCTATTTCAGTACCCCCACCCCTCGTACCTTACTCAAAGTTGGCATTCAGTACTTACACGGTGCTGGAAAGTTGGCCTTCAGTATTTACATAGTGTTAACTAGTAGAGTTGTGTGTGAGATGCCTGTCTATTCTAATTTTTTGCTGACTCACTCATTAAACAATTTAAGCTATTACATTTTATTGTCTGCCTCAGTTTTTTTCTCTGTAATTGAAGTAACTTGCTTAAATGTGACTAAGCAAGTTGATAACATATTATTTATCATGACAGATTACATGGTTTTCTTTATATAAAAACATGACTATGGGCTGGACACGGTGGCTCACACCTGTAATCCCAGCACTTTGGGAGGCCGAGGTGGGTGGATCACCTGAGGTCAGGAGTTTGAGATCAGCCTGGCCAATGTGGTGAAACCCCGTCTCTACTAAAAATACAAAAATTAGCCAGGTGTGGTGGCATGCGCCTGTAATCCCAGCTACCCGGGAGGCTGAGGCGGGAGAATAGCTGGAACCTGAGAGGCGGAGGTTGCAGTGAGCTGACATCACACTACTGTACTCCAGCCTGGGTGACAGAGTGAGAGTCATCTCAAAAAAAAAAAATGACTATGATAATAGTGAAAATGGATGACCTTCTATGTAGGGCTGGCAATGGGTTTTAAATCACTTTCTAACTTGGGTCAGTTGGTAGAGACTCTCAGGAAAATTATAATAATAAGAGTTCCAAAAACTTAGTGGAACAAATACCCTGATCAATTATTCATGTCTGCTGTAGACACGAAATCAGAGAGTATAGGTATTTGCTATATTTGGCTCATTTCATTTTAGTTCTGCTAGTAACAAATACAATTTATGCAGTCTGTGGCTAGCGAATACATTTTATCTGTGACTATGAAGCAAAAAGAAGCCAATTGATCCATATGAGGATTTAAGTTATGTTTTAGCTTGCCTCCTACCCATCTCCTTTCATGAACACTATAGTCTTACCTATTATGTCATCATGAGACGATCTGAAATAAATAGGTATTCCTATTTAACAGGTGATTTATCAGGCAGAACAACCCTAATAGCAATTTATATTTATTGTACCAGAATTGTGACTAGAAAATTGCTTGATATGACTATGTTCAAATCACGACTAAAAAGCTGTATAATATGAATAATAATCTTAAATATTAGAAAATAAATTTTGTTGCCATTTATCTTTGGTGAAAAAGTATACTTTACTCCTTCAGGTTACAGGTTACAAATAAGCATAAAACTTGAAAGCACAGTTTTGATTTTCATCAGGATACTGTATGAAGAAAACAATAGTACTTTTCTTCTAGTGGTACCCTACTTATGCAGCACACAAAATATGGAAAATATATATTGTGCTATGTTAGAACACTTAATCTATTAATTTTGGATATCATAATTTATTTCCTTATACAGTAATAAATATGGTCTTTTTAGCCATTTGTTACCATTTTCATTGTGCAGTTTTTCAAAAAGGAGTTAGAGATTATCTTAGGAAAAGTTGCATATATTTGTTATCTCCAATTGCTGAGGTCATTTCTCAGTCCTCATCTTAGTTGATGAATCAGCGTATTTTTTGATACAGATGATTTCTCTTCCCTCTTTAAAGCATTTTCAGTATTTGGCTTTAGGATACTGTCCCCCTTGATTTCCTCCTGTCTTTTTGGCCACTTTTTCCCCAGTTTCACATCCATAACCTTTAAATATTGCAAGGCCCCACGACTCAGTTCTTGTATCCCTTCTCTTTTTTTTCTTCATTTACTCCCTAGATTATCTCATCTAGAGTCATGGCCTCACCATCAGTATGCTGATGGCTCCCACATTTAGATCTCTAGAACAACTGTGTCCTCTGAATTGCAGATTCATACATTCCATTGGGTGGTATTTCCACGGGATATCTAACAGACATCTCATACTTTTTTTAAATTGATTTTTCTTTTCTTTTTTTTTAATTTAATTTTATGGCTGGGGACGGTGGCTCACACCTGTAACCCCAGCACTTTAGGATGCCCAGACAGGTGGATCACTTGAGGCCAGGACTTCAAGACCAGCCTGGCCAACATGGTGAAACCTCGTCTCTACTAAAAATACAAAAAAATTAGCCGGGCGTGGTGGCATGCGCCTATAATCCCAGCTACTTGGGAGGCTGAGGTGGGAGGATCTCTTGAATCAAGTGTGAATCAAAGTGCTGGGATTACAGGCATGAGCCACAGTGACTGGCCAACATCTCACACTTAACATGTCCAAAACTGAGTCTTGATATCTTCCCCCTAGCCCCAGATAAACCAACTCCTTGTGTGTTTCTTTTCTTTTTACAGGATCTTGCTCTGTCACCCAGGCTGGAGTGCAATGATGCCATCTCGGCTCACTGCAACCTCTACCTCCTGGGCTCAAGCGATCCTCCCACCTCAGCCTCCTGAGTAGCTGGGACTACAGGTGTGCACCACCAAGCCCGACTAATTTTTTTTTTTGGTATTTTTATAGAGTTGGGGTCTCCCCATGTTGCCCAGGCTGGTCTCGAATTACTGGGCTCAAGCAATCTGCCTGCCTTGGCCTCCCAAAGTTCTGGGATTATAGGCGTGAGTGAGCCACTGCTGCGCCATATTTATCTCAGATAGCGACAAGTCCATTTTTCCAGTTGTTCAAGCCAAACCTCTTGGCAATTTCTTGACTCCTCTCTCTCACATCCTCTCTAAAGCCTATTATTTCCTCTAATTTCTTTCATATTATACATATGGACTTACAACCAAGAATATTTCCTCTAATTTCGTGTCCTATTACTCTTCCTTCATTCTCTCAGCTTATGTGGTCCTGCCTCAAAGCCTTTGTACTTGAAGTTCTGTTGCCTGTAAATGTTTTTCCTCCAGATATCTGCACGGTGAACTCCCTTACTAACTTCCTTTGGGTCTTTCCCTAACATCATGTCCTATCAAAAAATCAACTGTTCTCAACCTCCTGATATTTCATTCCTTTTACCTGCTTATTTCTTTTCTCCTTCACATTTTTCACTATCTAATATACTTACTTATTTTGTTTATCTGCCAAATGTTAGCTCCTTGATAGCAGGAATTTTTATCTGTATTATTTGCTGTAATATTGCAAGTGCTTATTGCTGTTCCTGGTGTATAGTAGATGATCAATAACTTATATGTTGAGTGAATAAATTATTGAATAAACATTTAATTCTTCATGAAATAGAAAAAAGAAAATGGTGTTTTTTCATATCAAGAAGCTTTAAAGAATAATTATGTGATTTTCTTAAATATTTAATTTTCATAAATTTATAGTTATATGGGATATATTAGTTTGCTAGGTTGCCGTAACAAAGTCCCACAGATTGGGTGGCTTAAACAATAGAAATTTTCTCACAGTTCTGGAGGGTAAAAGTCCTGTAGCTGTGATCAAGATGTCAGCGTGGTTGTTCTCTTCTGAGGCCGCTCTGCTTGGCTTGTAGATGGCTGTCTTCTCCCTCTGTCTTTTTTTTTTTTTTTTTTTTTTTTTTGAGACAGAGTCTTGTTCTATCACCCAGGCTAGGGTACAATGGCACAATCTTGGCTCACTGCAACCTCTGCCTCCTGGGTTCAAGCAATTCTCCTGCCTCAGCTTTCCGAGTAGCTGGGATTACAGGCACACACCACCATTAGCCCAGCTAATTTTTTTATTTTTAGTAGAGACAGGGTTTTGCCATGTTGGCCAGGCTGGTCTCGAATTCCTGGCCTCAAGTGATCCACCTGCCTCGGCCTCCCAAAGTGGTGGGATTACAGGTGTGAGCCTCCGCACCTGGCCCCTCCCTCTCTCTTTACATGTTCTTTTCTCTGTGTCTATGTCCAAATTGCCTCTTGTTACAAGGATACCGATCACGTTGGATTAGGGCCCATCCAAATGACCTCATTTTACCTTAATTACCCCCCTTTTTTTTTTAAGTGTCTAAATGGCCCAATTAATTACCTTTTTCTTTTAGACAGGGTCTCACTCTGTTACCCAGGCTAGAGTGCAGTGGTGCAAACTCCTGTGCTGAAACCATCCTCCTGCCTCAGCCTCCCTGAGTAGCTAGGCTTACAGGCATGTGCCACCATGCCTAGCTAAACTTTTTTTTGAGAGGGAATCTTGCTCTGTCACCAGGCTGGAGTGCAGTGGCACAATCTTGGCTCATTGTGACCTCCGCCTCCTGAGTTCAAGCGATTCTTCTTCCTCAGCCTCCCAAGTAGCTGGGATTACAGGCATGTGCTGCCATGCCCAGCTAATTTTTGTATTTTTAGTAGAGATGGGGTTTCACCATGTTGGCCAGGATGGTCTTGATCTTCTGACCTCGTGATCCACCCACCTCGGCCTCCCAAAGTGCTGGGATTACAGACATAAGCCACCACGCCCGGCCTACATTTTTTATTTTTTATTTTTTATTTTTATTTCTGTAAAGGCAGAGTCTTTCTATGTTGCCCAGGCTGGTCTCGAACTTCTGGCATCAAGTGATCCTCCCACTTCACCTTCTCAAAGTGCTGGGATAATTGGCATAAGCTACAATGCCTGGCCCAATTACCTCTTTACAGGCTCTGTCTCCAAATGTAGTCACGTTCTGATACTAGGGATTAGGATTTAAAGATATGAATTTTCCGGGGGACACAGTTCAGCCCATAACATGGGGTCTTGCTTCAACAGTTAAATCATTTTGTGTGAATTAGACCACTCTTAAAATACCTTGCTCTAAAAGCTAATTGTTTCTTATAAGACAATTTAAAATAATTTATTAAATAAATTAAAGTCGAAGTTATATATGCCTGATTCACACACACACACACACATTCACACACACATCATATATTGTGTACTTACCATGGGTTACACATTTCACTGAATGTTTTAGGTAATTACCTCATTTCATCCTTAAATTCCTATAAGATAGAAATTATATTTCCCCATTTTATATATGGTAAAACAGATTCAAAGAGGTTTGGCTGCTTCCCTAGAGAGTTGGGATTGAAACTCAGTTAATTGGATTTGAGTTCTTACTATTCAATTATGGATGTTATAGAACAATGTCAACCAACAGAACTGTCAGCACTGTCCCAATACAGTTGCTACTAGCTACATATAGTTATTAAGCACTATGAAATGTGGCTAATGTGACTGAGAAACTGAATTTTAAATTGTAATTAATTTGAATTGAAGAGCCACATGTGGCTAGTGACCACCATATTAGTCAAAGAAGTTATAGATGTTTAAGTTATGAAAATTAAATATAGTAATAAGCAAAAGTAATCACAGTAGTTTCTTGGAACAGAAATGAGGTTTCCTGGGTGTTTAAAAAATAAATTTATTTTTAATTTGGAAAAATAATATATGTACCTGGTTTTATTCAAATGGTTCAAAAGAGGTTACAATGGGAAATGTCTACTTCTAACCATAGACTGTTAGTTCCTCCCCAAAGACAACCACGGTTTCTACTTTCTTTTTTCTCTTCCAGAAATAGCCTATAGATATACAAATAGAAATAACCTTTAAAAAATAAAGATAGGCATTTTATTTTTTTTATTTTATTTTTATTTTTATTTTTATTTTTTTTCAGACGGAGTCTCGCTCTGTCGCCCAGGCTGGAGTGCAGTGGTGAGATCTCAGCTCACTGCAAGCTCCGCCTCCTGGGTTCACGCCATTCTCCTGCCTCATTCTCCACGAGTAGCTGGGACTACAGGCACCCGCCACCATGCCCGGCTAATTTTTTGTATTTTTAGTAGAGACGGGGTTTCACCGTGTTAGCCAGGATGGTCTCGATCTCCTGACCTCATGATCCACCCGCCTCAGCCTCCCAAAGTGCTGGGATTACAGGCGCCCACCACCATGCCCGGCTAATTTTTTGTATTTTTAGTAGAGACAGGGTTTCACCATGTTAGCCAGGATGATCTCGATCTCTTGACTTCATGATCCGCCCACCTCAGCCTCCCAAAGTGCTGGGATTACAGGTGTGAGCCACCACGCCCGGCCAGGCATTTTATTTTTTAACCAAATCACAGTCTAATTATTTAAAAACTTGAAAGCAAATGATTTTTTAAATACCAAATTTATTTTTTTTCACTTCTCATCCTTCATGGAGTGAGGTGGACAATATATAAATATATGTTCTTATTTTCTAGTATGAGTTCTCATAAGAGATTTGAAATATATATGTTCCCAAACTCAAAATATTCTCTACTGCTATTTTATCCTGTAATATTTTTATTAGCCAGCAATTTAAGACCATGTGTTCCAGATAGCTAGCCATTTTTAAATTTAATATTGATATGTTATGAAATTATATCTGTAGTGTTTACTTTAGATGATAGGTCAATGTTATTTTCTACTTGATTACCCATTTTTGTTAACACAACCTTTCTTACTCATTGTATAAGGATATCTATTATATAAAACTTATTAAAGCTTTATTATAGTAGATTTACAACAATTGTGTAATATGATTCTAGTAAACAAAAAAATGTTTTCTTTTCACTACAGAAAACTTGAGGATATTATCTTTAGGAAGAAACAACATAAAGAACTTAAATGGACTGGTATGTTGTTATTTATTATTATTTTATTTATTTAATTTGCACACATCCATGAATAATTTCTTGGATAAATTCCTTGAAATGGAATTACTAGGTCAAAAGGTATCAGTTTCTTTTAAGACTTTTGTGACATATTCTCAAGTTGCCCTTCAATAAGTTAGCAACAACGTGTACTCCCACCAGTAATGTGTGAGGTTTCCCAATTTCCCATACCAGCCTTGGGCATTTAAAATTTTTTTGACATGTCTTATTTCTATGTTTATTGGCCATTTGAATTTCCTTCCAAAGAAGGTGAGATGGAACAATAACGTAAAACTAGGCAATTTCAGGAAAGATGAAGTGAATATTTCTTCTATCTGTTCCCAAAAAGACAATAATTTTTGATATGTTTATTGTTAAATAATTCATAAACATACTGAAATTTTGTATGGCCCTGGATCCTTTTCCCCTCCCAATAAATCTAGCTTGTGCTTCGTAAGAGGCAGTGGGGAACTGAAATTGCAGTGGTTTCCAACAGTAACCTCCCAAGACCAAACAGGCTAATATGACCATCCCCAGTACAGAAACAGTGGTAACCCTGAATAGGAGTCATGTTCAGAGGTGCCATTTTGGAATTATCTCAAATTTGTTAGCCAAACTCTGAATTATATTTCCACCTCTGTGATTCTATTTACCCGCATAAAGAGGTACTGATGAGTTTATAAAATGCTTGGAAATTCTTAAGGGTCAGGCCGGGCACAGTGGCTCACGCCTGTAATCCCAGCGCTTTGGGAAGCCGAGGCGGGCGGATCACGAGGTCAGGAGATCGAGACCATCCTGGCTAACACGGTGAAACCCCGTCTCTATTAAAAAAATACAAAAAAATTAGCCGGGTGTGGTGGTGGGCGCCTGTAGTCCCAGCTACTCGGGAGGCTGAGGCAGGAGAATGGCATGAACCCGGGAGGCGGAGCTTGCAGTGAGCTGAGATTGCACCACTGCACTCCAGCCTGGGTGACAGAGCGAGACTCCGTCTCAAAAAAAAAAAAAAAGAAATTCTTAAGGGTCAGATTCTGGGATTAAATAAAGGAAGTTTCCTCACCCAAAATAATAACCATCAGATGAATTATTTGTTTTCTAATTGGATATGGTGAGTAAAATTCTTAATGATCTATAAAAATTTGATTTTTTTTTTTTTTTTTTGAGAGGGAGTCTTGCTCTGTCGCCCAGGCTAGGGTGCAGTGACGTAATATCAGCTCACTGCAACCTCCGCCTCCCAGATTCAAGTGATTCTCCCTCCTCAGCCTCCTGAATAGCTGGGATTACAGGCACGAGCCACCGTGCACAGCTAATTTTTGTTGTTTTAGTAGAGATGGGGTTTCACCATGTTGGCCAGGCTGGTCTCGAACTCCTGGCCTAGAGTGCTCCACCTGCGTTGGCCTCCCAAAGTGCTGGGATTACAGGCGTGAGCTACCACACCTGGGCAAAATTTGATATTTTTGATGTTCTAAATAAATTGTTAAGTTTAAGGATATTTAACCTTCTGTCCAGTTTCTGAGTCTTAGATGGTAAAAATTTCAAATATAGAGACATTGTGCATAATGGGTAAAATATTAAATTGTAATACAGAAATTCAGAATTATTATATTTCAGGCTAAATGTAACTTTGAGTTATCTCTAAAGGAATAGTTTGCAGATAAATGTACTCCAGAATTTTTAGTGTCAATATACTTGATGTTCCCCCATGTATTTATAGAATCCCTTATAGAGTCCCGAATTCTCAAGTATTACTATAGTATGTAATTTCTTCCATAAAATGTAATAAATACCCAGAGACCACAAATAAATTATAAATATAGGATTAAAGGCATGTATTGTGTATTAAGATGCTATCTGGCTGGACTATCACTTGTTTTAGATATCTTCACTTTCTGTACACTCCTATCAATGATACCCAATAGTTGTTTTTCTTTCCGGGGTGTAATGTGGGGTTTTGTCCAAAAGCTTTATTGCTTATGTGCAGAATAAAGAAAAACAAAGCTATGGCTGGGCACAGTGGTTCATGCCGGTAATCAGGCACTTAGAAGGCCAAGGTGGGAGGATCCCTTGAGGCCAGGAGTTTACCTGGGCAACATATCAAGACTTCATCTCTACTGAAAATTTAAAAAGAAATTAGCCAGGCATGGTGGTACATGCCTATAGTCCCAGCTACTCGGGGAGGCTGAGGTGGAAGGATTGCTTGAGCCTAGGAGTTTGAGTTTACAGTGAACTATGATTGTGCCATAGCACTGCAGCCTGGATGACAGAGGGGAAAAAAGAAAAGAAAAAGAAAGCTGCATTGGGATGCAGATACTGGGCTTCAAATAGGTTCACATACTAGATGACTTATTCATCTAGACACACCTGCCTCATAGCATGATTTAAATAGCTGTCTCAATAAATTACAAATGATTACTGTAATGTGTGAAACATGGAATGTTAAGTTGAAGGAAAGGGGTTTATTTATAACTACTCAGGAAAACTATTGAGGTACATTATAAGCCCATTTGTGTATATGATCTGGCCTTTGCCTTCCTTTCTGATCTCATTTCATGTTTCTCTTCTCCTAGTTGGTAATCTCTAGTGACTGGCTTTCCTTCTGTTCCTTGAACATGCACAATTCATTCCCACCTGAGAATCTTTGTACTTGGCTGTTCCCTGTGTCTTAAAAACTCTGTTGCCATGGATTTCCACAATGCGGGCCCTTCTTAATCCTCACACCTCAGTTCAGACGTCACCTCCTCAAAGGTGACCCAATCATGATGCGGGCTCCTTCTTAATCTTCACACCTCAGCTCAGATGTTGCCTCCTCAAAGGTGACTCAATCACCGTATATCTAAAGCAGCTCTCTAAGCAGTAATTCTTTTTGTTTTTGTTTTAGACGAGGTCTCACTCTGTCACCCAGGCTAGAGTGCAGTGGTACAATCACAGCTCATTGCAACCTTGACCTTCTGGGCTCAGGCCATCCTCCCACCTCAGCCTCCTGAGTAGCTGGGGCCACAGGTGTGTGCCATCATACCCAGCTAATATTTTAATTTTTGTAGAGACAGGGTCCCACTGTGTTGCCCAGGCTGATCTCAAACTCCTGGGCTTAAGCAATGCTCTGTCCTCAGCCTCCCAAAGTGCTGGAATTACAGGCGTGAGCCACCATGCCCGGTGGAGTAACTCTTTATATTTTTGAGCCAGGGTCTCACTGTGTCGCCCAGGCTGGAGTGTCTCCTGGGCTCAAGCAATCCTCCTGCTTCAGCCTCCCAAGTATCTGTGACTAAAGACACACGTCATCACACTCAGCTAATTTTTTTGTATTTTTAGTAGGGGTCTCGCCATGTTGCCCAGGCTGGTCTTGAACTCCTGGGCTCAAGCAATCCACGTGCCTCGACCTCCCAAAGTGCTAGGATTACAAGCCTGAGCCACCACGCCCGGCTAAGTAACTCTTACCAGTCGTAATTTTATTTTTTCACGTTACTCATTATTACCTGAAATTCTTTATTCTTGTTCTCTCTCTCTCTCACATACACACACACACACACACACACACACACACACACACACACACACACACAAATCCTAATGACCATTCAGTTTTGATTTTTGTTTGCTTAGAGACAGGGTCTCACTCTGTCACCCAGGCTGGAGTGCAGTGGCATGATTACAGCTCACTGTAATCTCAGACTAGTATAGTTTACTGTAATCTTGAACTCCTGGGCTCCAGCAATCCTTGCTCCTCAGCCTCCTAAGAAGCTGGCACTACAGGTGGATAGCTGGGATTACAGGTGTGCACCACCTCGCCCAGCTAATTAAAAAAAAAATTTTTTTTTTGTAGTGGTGGAGTCTTACTATGTTGTACAGGCTGGTCTTGAACTCCCGGCCTCAAGTGATCCTCTTGCCTCATCCTCCCAAAGTGCTGGAATTACAAGCATGAGCCACTGTGATGGCCTGGCCATTTCAGTTTTGTTAATTAGCATCTACAATAGTGCTTGATATATATAGTAGACACTCTGTAAGTGTTTATTCAGTGACTCAACATGTTTTATTACAGTTACACAACTATTAAGTTAAAATTTTAGTCTGGGCGCGGCGGCTCACGCCTGTAATCCCAGCTCTTTGGGAGGCCGAGGCGGGCAGATCATGAGGTCAGGAGTTCGAGACCAGCCTGACCAACATGTTGAAACCCCGTCTCTACTAAAAATACAAAAATTAGCCAGTCCTGGTGGCACGCGCCTCTAATCCCAACTACTCAGGAGGCTGAGACAGGAGAATCGCTTGAATCCGGGAGGCAGAGGTTGCAGGAGCCGAGATCGCGCCACTGCACTCCAACCTGGGCAACAGAGTGAGACTTTGTCTCAATAAATAAATAAATAATAAAATAAAATAATTTTTTTTTTTTTGAGATGGAGTCAAAATTTTAATTCTAGGCCAGGCGTGGTGGCACTTACCTGTAATCCCAGCTACTAGGGAGGCTGAGGCACAATCACTTGATCCTGGGAGGCCGAGGTTGCAGTGAGTCGAGATCACGCCAGTGTACTCCAGCCTGGGTGACAGAGCAAGACTCTGTCTCAAAAAAAAAAATTTTTTTTTAAATTCTATAAGTACCATATGTTCATTGCAAAAACAAATCAAGCAATTTATAAATGTATGAAATATGCTGTGAAAATCTTTGGTCTTTCTACCTCCTATTCCCTACCAGCTCCATAAAGTAACACAAATTTTATTGTTTTGTGCACTTTAAAATATTTTCTGTGGATATACAAATAAATAGCTCTGTGTATATGTGTATGTGTGTCATATTGTTTGTTCTGATAGTGTACAAGGCAGTTTTTCCTGTAATTTAACTTTTTCTCTCAACAATATATCAATAATATCCTTCAATGTCAATACATGCAGATTTAATACATTAAAAATAGCTGCGTAGTTTTCCACAGTATCAGTATACAATCATGTGTTTAACTATTCCTATACTGCTGGGCATTTTGATTATTTCCAGGGTTTTTTTCCTTGGGTGAGGAGTGTGGGTTTTCTCTCTCTCTCTCTCTCGATTTCTTCCTCTTTCTTTTCTTGCTATTACAAATCATGTTGCAGTGAACATCTTTGCACACATGTCCCGCAGCAGTTATTTGTGTATTTACATATGATGGGATAGATTTCTAAAAGTAGAAAAGCTGAGGATATTTTTGTGCATTTAAATTTTTGATAGGTACCTCAAATTGTTCCCACAATGCTAATGCTAGTTTCTATTTCCGTCACTGGCACATGGATGAAGATTATCCCCTCCACCCTCAACATCAGTGAGTAGTATTCATTTTTTTTTTTTTTTTTTTTTTTTTTTTGAGACGGAGTCTCGCTCTGTCTCCCAGGCTGGAGTGCAGTGGCACGATCTCGGCTCACTGCAAGCTCTGCCTCCCGGGTTCACGCCATTCTCCTGCCTTAGCCTCCCAAGTAGCTGGGACTACAGGCGCCTGCCCCCACGCCTGGCTAATTTTTTGTATTTTTAGTAGAGACTGGGTTTCACCTTGCTAGCCAGGATGGTCTCGATCTCCTGACCTCGTGATCTGCCTGCCTCGGCCTCCCAAAGTGCTGGGATTACAGGCGTGAGCCACCGCGCCCAGCCAGTGGTATTCATATCTTTAACATTTGTCAGTATGATAGGCAAAATGGAGTCTGGTGGTGGTGTTGATTTTTTTTTTTTTTTAGAGGCAGGGTCTTGCTATGTTGTCCAGGCTGAACTCAAACTCCTGGGCTCAAGTGACCCTCTTGCCTCAAGTCTCCTGAGTAGCTGGGACTACAGGCCACTGTTCGCGGCAAGTACCATGTTGTTTTAATTTCCATTATCTATTCAGTTCTGACTTTGAATGTCTTTTCTTTGTAAACATATATATAAACATATATATATATATATATATATTTGTGTGTGTGTGTGTGAGATGGCGGTCTGACTTTGTCACCCAGGCTGGAGTGCAGTGACACAATCTCAGCTCACTGCCACCTCGACCTCCTGGGCTTAAGTGATCCTCCCACCTCAGCCTTCCAAGTACCTAGGACTACAGGCACGCACCACCACACCTGGCTAATATTTTTTATTTTTTGTAGAGACATGGTTTCGCCATGTTGCCCAGGCTGGTCTTGAACTCCTGAGCTCAAGCAATCTGCCCATGTCAGCCTCCCAAAGTGCTTAGGACTACAGGCATGAGCCACTGGGCCCCGCTGAACATCTTTTTATATACTAGTCATTTAGGTTTCGTCTTTTGGAAATTGACCAAACACATTTTTAACCCGTTTTTCTACTAGATTTATCTTTTTCTTACTGAATTATAGGTACTCTTTAATATTCCTAATAATTATCGATTATTGAAAATGTTATTATATTGTTGTTGTAATTATCATTTATTAACCACACAGTAGGCTCTTTACATGCATTATCTCATTTCCAGCTCACAAGTAGATAATGTTATTATCTGTATTTTAAGGTAAAGAAACTGAGGCTCAGTTATGTAAAGTTTTCGAATATAGTGAGCAGGTATTCTTTTTTTTTTTTTGAGCAGTGCTACCCCATAGGCAGTGTTCCTGGAGTAGCAATTGTGAACAGGCATTCTTAAACACTGTTGCTGAGACAGGCAGTTTGTCAATAGCTATCACAATATTCAATGTGTATTTCTTTGTCCCATCTATTCTATATTTAGGAGTTTTTCATACATGGACAAAGATGGTGGAGCAAGTATTTCACTGCAACATAGCTTATACAAAAGACTGCAACAATCTAAGTGTCTATCAGCAGCGGACGTCTAAATATATTAATAAATACTATGCATTGAGGAAAAACAATGAGGTGGAACTTCCCTCTGTGTTGATATGGAATAATTTGCAAGATATATTAAGTATAGAAAAAGCAAAGTGAATATTTATATGTACATATATGCATAGAGTATTTCTGGTGATAGTTGTTACTTCTGGGCAAGGGACCTGGGGTATAGGGTGAGAAAGACTTTTCTTTTTTATTTTTATTTTATTTTATTTTTTTTGAGACAGAGTCTCGCTGCATCCCCCAGGCTGGAGCGCAGTGGCTGGATCTCAGCTCACTGCAACCTCGGCCTCCTGGGTTCAAGCGATTCTCCTGCCTCAGCCTCCCAAGAAGCTGGGACTACAGGCACCCACCACCACGCCCGGCTAATTTTTCTATTTTTAGTAGAGATGGGGTTTCACCATATTGGCTGTGCTGGTCTGGACTCCTGACCTTGTGATCCACCTGCCTCGCCCTCCCAAAGTGCTGGGATTACAGGCGTGAGCCACCGTGCCCGGCCAAGACTTTTCTTTTTATACTTGTTGATTTTTTAAAATCTTGTGTACATTATTAATACTCTTTCTGTTAAAATACTGATTATCTTCTCCTTAAAAAAATACAAACAAAAAAATGCACTCATGTTTGTAGCAGCATTATTTATAATAGCCAAAAGGTGGAAGCAACCTAAGTGTTCACTGAGAGATAATTGGATAAACAAACAAAAAAGAAGCTAATGAAGGAGAGGAGAAGGGCAGAAGGAAAGGGGAGGCAGAGAAGAGGAAGATTGCTAGTCAGACCCTGGCAATCTGATCTTAGTTTCCATATTGAAATTTAATGCAGTTTTCAAAACTACTAATATATTTTCTCTTAGTTTGTTTCTTGTCTTTTTACCTTATTCGTGGTTGCCAAATGGTATTTAAAAATTTTTGTTAGTCAAATCTTTATGATTTCAGTGTTTTGTATTTTACATAGAAGGTCCTAGGTACTAGATTGTAAAAATAGTCTTATCTTCTCTTTTTTAATTAAAAATTTTAAGTCTATACTCTTAATTCATCTGGAGTTTATTTTTACATGTATCATGAGGTGCAGGTATCATGTCTCTTTTTTTTCTTTCTTTAATTGGTTAGCCATTTATTGAAAAGTCTCTTTTTCCTACTGTTTGGAAATGCCACCTGCTAAACTCCTGGATATGCATGGGTAGGTTCCTGGATGGTCAGTTTCTTTCTGTTTGTTGTTCTTTCTATAAATTTCAGCTTCAATATCATGCTGCTTTAATTTTCTTTAACTTTAGAATTTATTTTGATATCAAGAAAAATCTTCTCTCCTTTTTCAAAATATTTATGGGCATTTACTCTTCAGAGAAACTTGAGAATCATTTTATCAAATTATCTTAATATATCTTGCAAATTATTCCATTTCAGCACATACAGGTAAGTTCCACCTTGTTGTTTTCCTCAATGCATAGTATTAATATATTTAGCTAGTCCACAGCTGACAGACACTTAGGTTGTTGCAGTCTTTTGTACAAGCTGTGTTGCTCTACCATCTTTGTCCATGTATGAAAAAACTCCTAAATATTAAATTTGTGGGTTGATTTGGAGAGAAGTTATATCTTTATAATAATGAATCTTATGAAAAGATGTATTCATATTTTTTATGTCCTTCAGTAGAATTCCATAGTTTTAATTCCTATAAGACCTTGTATATTTCATATACAAAGATTTATTTCTGAGTAATTCTTAAATTGACACATTATAATTATACTTATTCATGGGGTACAATGCAATGTTTTGATACGTATATATACGTTGTATAATGATCAAACCAAGGTGATTAGCATATCAATCACTCAAACACTTATTATTTATTTGTAGTGAGAACATTAAAAATCTTCTAGCTATTTTGAAATACAGTCATGCATCACATAATGACTGGGATATATTCTGAGAAATGCAACATTAGGCAATCTTGTTGTGTGAACATCACCGAGTGTGCTTACACAAACCTAGATGGTATAGCCTACTACATACATAAGCTATATGGTTTAGCCTATTGCTCCTAGGCCACAAACCTGCTCAGCATATCACTGTACTGAGTGCTGCAGGCAGTTGGAACACAATGGTAAGTATTTGTATATCTAAACATAGAAAAAGTACAGTAAAAATACAGTGTAAAATACGAGAAATGATACAGGTGTATAGAGCATTTATCATAAATGGAGCTTGCAGGACTGCAAGTTTCTCTGGATGAGTCAGGGAGTGAGTGATGAGTGAATGTGAAGGCCTAGGACATTACCGTACACAACTGTAGATTTTTTTTGTTGTTGGTTTTTGTTGTTGTTGGTTTTTTGTTGTTGTTGTTGTTTTTTGAGACGGAGTCTCACTCTGTCACTGAGGCTGGAGTGCAGTGGCACCCTGTCGGCTCACTGCAACCTCCATCTCCTGGGTTCAAGCAATTCTCCTGCCTTAGCCTCCTGAATAGCTGGGATTGCAGGAGCCCACCACCATGCCCGGCTAGTTTTTATATTTTTTACTAGAGGTGGGGTTTCACCATGTTGGCCAGGCTGGTCTCGAACTCCTGACCTCAGGTGATCTACCCGCCTTGGCCTCCCAAAGTGCTGGGATTACAGGCATGAGCCACCGCGCCCGGTCCACAACTGTAGATTTTATAAAACACTGTACACAGGCTACACTTAATTTATAAACAATGTTTTAGCTGGGCACAGTGGCACACATCTGTAATGCCAGCACTTGAGGAGGCTGAGGCGGTGGGATCACTTAAGGCCAGTAGTTGGAGTCAAGCATGGACAACATAGCGAGACCCCATCTCTACAAAAAAAAAAAAATATATATATATATATATATATTAGTTGGGTGTGGTGATGCACACTGTAGTCCTAGGTATCAGGAAACTGAGGATTGCTTGAGCCCAGGAGTTAGAGTTTGCAGTGCGCTGTGATCACACTACTGCACTCCAGCCTGGACAACAGAGCAAGACCCTGCCTCTAAATAAATGAATAAATAAATAAAAATAATATGTCTAGCCGGGTGTGGTGGCTCATGTGTGTAATCCCAGCACTTTGGGAGACTGAGGCAGGCGGATGACCTCAGGTTGGGAGTTCGAGACCAGCCTGACCAGCATGGATAAACCCCATCTCTACTAAAAATACAAAATTAGCGAGGCGTGGTGGTGCATGCCTGTAATTCCAGTTACTTGGAAGGCTGAGGCAGGAGAATCGCTTGAACCTGGGAGGTGGAGGTTGCAGTGAGTCGAGATCCCACCTTTGTACTTCAGCGGCAACAAGAGCAAAACTCTGTCTCAAAAATAATAATATTAATATGTTTTTATTTCTTCAATAAGAAATTAACCTTAGCTTACTGTAACTTTTTTTTTTTTGAGATGGAGTCTTGCTCTGTTGCCCAGGCTAGAGTGCAGTGGCTCAATCTCAGTTCACTGCAATCTCTGCCTCCCAGGTTCAAGCTATTCTCCTGCCTCAGCCTCCCGAGTAGCTGGGATCACAGGTGCTCACCACCATGCCTGGCTAATTTTTTTTTTTTTTTTTTTTTTTAGTACAGATAGGGTTTCTCTGTGTTGGCTAGGCTAGTCTCGAACTCCTGGCCTCAAGTGATCTGCCCGCCTCGGCCACCCAAAGTGCTGGGATTACAGGCATGAGCCACTGCGCCCGGCCAACTTTTTTAATTTTAAAAACTTTTCAATATTTTTTTAAATTTTTGACTTTTTTGTAATAACAGCTGGAAACACAAACACATTGTATAGCAGTACAAAAATATTTTCTTTATTTCATTATTCTATAAGCTTTCTATAAGCTTTTTCCTATCTTTAAATTTTTAAATCTTTTTTACACATTTTTGTTAAAAATGAAGACACAAACACATACATTAGCCTAGGCCTACCCAGAGTCAATATCACTGTCTTCCACCTCCACATCTTGTCCCACTGGAAAGTCTTCAGGGGCAGTAACACACATGGAGCTACCATTTCCTACGACAACAGTGCCTTCTTTCTAGAATACCTCCTTAAGGACCTGCCTGAGGCTGTTTTACAGTTAGTTTTTTTTTTTTTTTTTTTTTTTTGAGTCGGAGTTTCGCTCTTGTTGCCCAGGCCAGAGTGCAACAGCACAATCTCGGCTCACCGCAACCTCCGCCTCCCAGGGTCAAGCGATTCTTCTGCCTCAGCCTTCCGAGTAGCTGGGATTACAGGCGTGTGCCACCACGCCCAGCTAATGTATTTTTAGTAGAGACGGTTTCTCCATGTTGGTCAGGCTGGTCTCGAACTCCCTACCTTAGGTGATCCACCCACCTCGGCCTCCCAAAGTGCTGGGATTGCAGGCGTGAGCCACCGTGCCCAGCCTACAGTTAACTTTTTTTAATAAGTAGAAGGGGTATATCTAAAATAACTATAAAAAGTATAGTAAATACATAAACCAGTAATATTGTCATTTACTATCATTATTATGTACTATACATAAGTGTATGTGTTATGTGTGTGTACGGCTGGTGGCTCAGTAGGTTTGTTTACACTAGTATCACCACAAACATGAATGCCTTGTGCTACCACATTATGACTGCTGTGATATCACTAGGCAATAGGAATTTTTCAGCCCTATTATAATCTTATGGGACCACATTGTGTATAGAGTCAATCATTGATTGAAATGTTATACATTGCATGACCGTATACATTATTGTTAACTATAGTTAACCTGCTGTGCAATAGAACACCAGAGCTTATTCTCCTATATAATTGTAACTTGGTACTCATTTACCAACTTATTCCCATCCTCCCCTCAGCCCACCACCCCCCTCTCCAGTCTCTGGTAACTACTGTTTTGCTCTCTACTTCCATGAGATCAACTTTTTTTATTTATTATTATTATTATTATTATTATTATTATTATTTTGAGAATAACAAGTTCACCCTTGTTACCCAGGCTGGAGTGCAATGGTGTGATCTTGGCTCACTGCAACCCCCACCTTCCAGGTTCAAGCGATTCTCTTGCCTCTTCCTCCCAGGTAGCTGGGATTACAGGTGGCCACCACCACGCCTGGCTAATTTTATATATTTAGTAGAGACGGGGTTTCACCATGTTGGTCAGGCTGGTCTCAAATTGCTGACCTCAAGTGATCCACCCACCTCGGCCTCCCAAAGTGCTGGGATTACAGACGTGAGCTACCGCACCTGGCTGAGATCAACTTTTTTAGATTCCACATATGAGTGAGATCATGCCGTGTCATTCTGTGTCTGATGTGTCACTTAACATAATGTTCTCCAGGTTCATTCACATTGTAGCAAATGACAGGATTTCATGCTTTTTTATGGCTGAATAGTATTCCATTGTGTGATATACCATATTTTCCTTATCCATTCATTCATTATTGGACACTTAGGTTGATTCCATATTTTGGCTATTGTGAATAGTGCTGCAGTAAACATGGGAGTGCTGATAGCTATCTCTTTGACATACTATTTTCATTTCTTTTGGCTATATACCCTGTAGTGAGATTGCTGAATCATATGGTAGTTCTATTTTTAATTTCCTGGGTAATTTATAGTTTTTGTTGCTATGATGCATTTCTCTTTAACACCCTTCCTGTTTATATTAAATAATATAAAAGCCATTTATTTTTGCATACTTAACATGTAATCAACTACCTACCAACAATTCTTAACTGTTTATAAATCACATCCCCACAAGAATTTTCAAGCAACATTGTGTTACCTGGATTCATTACTTTATACAGAGCAATAATCATCATCATCATTCATCATTACATATAGTCCAAAATAGAGGTCAGCTGGGCATGGTGGCTCACGCCTATAGTCCTAGCACTTTGGGAGGTCGAGGCAGGATTGCTTGAGGCCAGGAGTTTGAGACCAGCCTAGACAACATAGTGAGACCCTTGTCTCTACAAAAAAAAAAATTTTTTTTTAATTAGCCAAGCATGGTGGCATGTGCCTGTTCTAACTACTCAGGGGGCTGAGGCAGGAGGATCACTTGAGCCCAGGAGTTCAAGGCTGCAGTGAGCTGATTGTGCCCTGTACTGCAGCCTGGGTAACAGATCGAGACCCTGTCTCTAAATTAAAAAACAAATTTAAAAAATAGAGAGATTTTATGGCATTTCATAAAGCTCTCCCACTTCTGTAACCTCCAACATATTATTTACAGAGTAGACATTTACTTTTTTGTTTTCAATACTTACAATGGTTTGTTGACCTTAAAAAATCAAATTCTAATAGCTGAGAGGAACCTTAAAGAACTTGTCCAACTTCCTTATTTTTTCCAATGTTTTTTATGGTGGTGAAATATACATAACATAAAGTTTACCATCTAAAGCATTTTTAAGTGTATAGTTCAGTGGTAGTAAGTAGACTTGCACAACCATCACCATCCATCTCCAGAACTCTCTTCATCTTGCGTGTCTGAATCTCTGTAAGCATACAATAGCTTCCTACTGCCTCTTCCCCCATCCCTGGCACCCACCATTCCACTTTCCGTCTTTACAAATTTAACTACTCTAGGTATTTCATATAAGTAGTATCATACAGCATTTATCTTTTTGTGACTGGCTTATTTAACTTAGTGTAATATCCTCAAGTTTCATCCATGTTGTAGCATGTGTCAGAATTTCCTTTCTGCTTAGTTTTTTTTTTTTGTTTTTTGTTTTTTTTTGAGACTGAGTCTCGCTGTATCGCTGAGGCTGGAGTGCAGTTGCGCATTTTCGGCTCATTCCAACCTCCACCTCCCAGGTTCAAGTGATTCTTCTGCCTCAGCCACCGAAGTAGCTGGGACTACAGGCATGTGCCACCATGCCCGGCTAATTTTTTAATATTTTTAGTGGAGATGGGATTTTACCATGTTGGCCAGGCTGGTCTCAAACTCCTGACCTCAGGTGAGCCGCCCGCCTTGGCTTCCCAAAGTGTTGGGATTACAGATGTGAGCCACTGCACCCAGCCCATTCCTGCTTAATATTAAATGATATTCTATTACGGTATGTATATACCATATTTTGTTTATCCGTTTGTCTATCAGTGGACACTTGGGTCACGTCCATCTTTTGGCTATTGTGAATTTGCTACTGTGAACATGGGTGTACCAATATCTCGAGATCCCACTTTCATTTCTTCTGAATACGTGCCGAGAAGTGGAATGGCTGGATCCCTTGTTAAGTGATATCAATTATCATATGATAATTGTTTTAATTTTTTAAGGAACTGCCAAATTGTTTTCCATAGCAGCTGCACCATTTTACCTCCCTGCCAACCGTGTACAGAGTTCCAATTTCTCCACATCCTCACTAATACTTACTATTTTCTGTGATTTTGATAGTAGCTATCCTAATGGGTATCAGATGGTATTTCATTGCTCCAATCTCCTCATTTTACAGAGTAAGAAACTGAGGGGAGAAATGGCTTGTTTACATGCAGAAGCTGACCAGTTTGCTAAATGACTGTTCAGTTATTGTCCAATTCTCGAAAGAGTCAGCTTATTTAATGACAGATTTCACTGAATTGATTCACTCAAACTTTGCCAGGTTTTCCTCGTTGATATTCACTAGACTGCTTCACAAAAATCTTGTCTTTATTATCTACTTAACAAATACTTACAGGAAATTGTATTATTGGCTGGGCACAATGGCTCATGCCTTAATCCCAGCACTTTGGGAGGCCGAGGCGGGCAGATCCCTTGAGTCCAGGAGTTCAAGACCAGCCTGGACAACATCTCTACAAAACCCATCTCTACCAAAAAGACAAAAATTAGCCAGATGTGGTAGTGTGCCCCTGTCGTCCCAGCTACTAGGGAGGCTGAGGTGAGAGGATTCCTTGAGTCCAGGGGAGGTTGAGGCTGCAGTTAGCTGTGAGTGTGCCACTGCACCCCAGTCTGGGTGACAGAGCGAGACCCTGTCTCAAACAAAACAAAACAAAAAACAACTTTTTTGTGTTTGAAAATTATCATAATAAATGTTGGAGAAGACCCTGAATTTTAGACCTAGCTCTATTATTTAATAGCAGTGTGTTCTTAGAAAAAGCCCTTAATCCCCCTATAATAGAAATCAAATAACCTGCCTTATCTGCTTTAAAGCAGATGTTGTAAGGACCAAGTAATATACTCTATAGGAATGTAATTTGAAAACCGTACCATTAATGAATGTGATAAGATAGTGCCATTATTTCCCCTCTTGGTGATTTCAGTAGCTATTCTTAGTAACGTATTATGTTTTGTGATTTTTTTTTTTTTTTTTTTTTTTTTTTTTTTTTTTTTTAGTGGAGCAATCAGAGAAGGAAGAGTTCAGATTGGTTTGAAGAAGGGAATGGAATGTTCTACTTAGCTCCCTCAATGAGGAAAAAAAAAACTCCCACACAACTACTAGCTCTTCTACAAGTAGACAGGCAGGGTCTAAGTTCACTTTGAAAGTCATTATGTATATCTTTATAAAGAAGGAGACAGAAAGAAAAGGTTAAACATAAACATAAATCAAATTTTGTTCTTTTTCAGGAGGCAGTAGGGGACACGTTAGAAGAACTGTGGATCTCCTACAATTTTATTGAGAAGTTGAAAGGAATCCACGTAATGAAGAAGTTGAAGATTCTCTACATGTCTAATAACCTGGTAAAAGACTGGGGTAAGCGGAGAGTGGCCCTTTGCTAACCTTCTACCGCCTGTTTATAGAAAATAGTCCGAGAGGGAAAAGATGCAAAACGAGAACGTTTATTTCTAAGCACAGAGAGAAAGTGGGAACATTTATGTCTAAGCTCAGAGAGAAGTAGCTATAGGAGTTTCTAAATTTTAAATGGTTAACATTTATATTTAAATATTTACTTAGGATGGGCCGGGCGCGGTGGCTCACACCTGTAATCCCAGAACTTTGGGAGGCTGAGGCGGGTGGATCACGAGGTCAGGAGATCGAGACCATCCTGGCTAACACAGTGAAACCCCGTCTCTACTAAAAATACAAAAAAATTAGCCGGGCGTACTCGGGAGTCCCAGCTACTCGGGAGGCTGAGGCAGGAGAATGGCGTGAACCCGGGAATCGGAGCTTGCAGTGAGCCGAGATCGCGCCGCTGCACTCCAGCCTGGGCAACAGAGCGAGACTCCGTCTCAAATACCTAACGTTAAATGACGAGTTAATGGGTACAGCATACCAACATGGCACATGTATACATATATAACAAACCTGCACGTTGTGCACAAGTACCCTAAAACTTAAAGTATAATAAAAATAAAAAAAGTGAAAGAACTTGAAAAAAAAAATTAGGATGAATATAATCTGATAGGTCCTCGTCCTATTAGTCATGAAAAAAATTTAAGCTATTATCCAAAGGCTGAAGTAATTAGTTTAAATTTAATACTTCATAGGTAGAAGACTTATTTGATATCTATGTTACTTCGCTTTTTATTGTACATAATTCATTCAGTTATATGCGATGAACTATACCAGTCTCTTTGGATACATAGTTGAATAGGACATTATCCCTGCCCTCAAGGAGTTCACAGCTTAGTCGGGAAAATTAGTTTGTAAGCTGATAATTATAAAACTGTGATAAGAGGCCAGGCGCAGTGGCTCTTGTTGGTAATCCCAACAATTAGGGAGGCCAAGGTGGGCAGATCACCTGAGGTCAGGAGTTTGAGACTAGCCTGGCCAACATAGCAAAACCCAAAATTTTTTTTGTAAAAATACAAAAATACAAAAACATAGCCAGGTGTGGTGGTACATGCCTGTAGTCCCAGCTACTTGGGAGGCTGAGGCATGAGAGTTGCTTTAACCTGGGAGGCAGAGGTTGCAGTGAGTGGAGATCATGCCGTTGCACTCCAGCCTGGGTGACAGAAGGAGACTCTTTCTCAAAACAAAAAAAAAGCAAAACTGTGTGATAAGTTCTGCAATAGAGATTTGAATGAGTTGTTTTAAGAATTCAAAGATGAGGGAATGGGTACAGACAAAGGCAGGTTAGCTTAACCTACACTGATGCAGCACAGCATGAAGAAGACCTGTCACTGGAGAGTGATTTGTTCTTTTTGACTGAATCTCATCTCGTCTTACTTTATCCTTATGCTAGCATTTAAAGTAGAGAGGTATGTCTTCTTTTACCCTCCCATCCTGTAATGTCTTCTGAGAATGACTTTATATGGTATAACTTTCCTAGCTTCCTTCAAAATCTTAAACAACTAATTGTCATCAATAGTCACAAACTGAGGGTTAATGATATTGGATTTTAATCCCCAAAATTGTAACAGTAAAACTTGCTGGGTTTTTTTTTTTTTTTTTTTGAGACAGAGTCTTGCTCTGTTGCCCAGTCTGGAGTGCATTGGTGCAATCTCGGCTCACTGCAACCTCTGTCTCCCGGGTTCAAGCAATTCTCCTGCCTCAGCCTCCTGAGTAGCTGGGACTACAGGCGCCCGCCACCACGCCTGGCTTATTTTTGTATTTTTAGTAGAGATGGGGTTTCACTGTGTTAGCCAGGATGGTCTCGATCTCCTGACCTCGTGATCCGCCCGCCTTGTCCTCCCAAAATTCTGGGATTACAGGCGTGAGCCACCACACCTGGCCAAAACTTGCTGTTTTAATATGGAAAATATTCTTTTACTTGTAGCTGAGTTTGTGAAGCTGGCAGAACTGCCATGCCTGGAAGACCTGGTGTTTGTAGGCAATCCCTTGGAAGAGAAACATTCTGCTGAGAATAACTGGATTGAAGAAGCAACCAAGAGAGTGCCCAAACTGAAAAAGCTGGATGGTGAGTGATTCTGAGCTGGCTTAGACATGTCTTCTAGGCATAAAAATGGAATTTGTGGCATGGAATCATGAAGAGGAGAAAAACTAAGGAAAAAATACCTCTGATCTTCCAGGTCATTTCTATCTATATAAAATTGAATGGTCTAGGTTTGAGCCAAGGTGAGATGAAAAACTGCTAGGATATTTAGACCGGTACAAGATTCTCCCTAGACCAAAAGCTTATAAGAAAGCTAGGCCTGGCCGGGCACAGTGGCTCACGCCTGTAATCCTAGCACTTTGGGAGGCTGAGGCAGGTGGATCACCGAAAGTCAGGAGTCCGAGACCAGCCTGGCCAACATGGTGAAACCCCATCTCTACTAAAAATACAAAAATTAGCCAGGCGTGGTGGCGGGCACCTGTAATCCCAGCTACTCGGGAGGCTGAGGCAGGAGAATCGCTTGAACTCGGCGGGCGGAGGTTGCAGTGAGCTGAGATTGTGCCATTGCACTCCAGCCTGGGCAAAAAAGAGTGAAATTCCATCTCAAAAAAAAAGGAAAGAAAGCTAGACCTTATAAATCTACGTGGAGCCAGTCACAGTGGCACGTTTCTGTAGTCCCAAGCTATTCAATGAGGCAGGAAAATTGCTTGAGGTCAGGAGTTTGAGTCCAGCCTTCGCAATATAGTGAGAAAAACCCTGTATTTATTTTTTAAAAATTGTATATTTATTTTTTCCTGATATAAATTTCCTTCTGTTATGTTGGATTAAAGCTGGAATTATTCAGGGTTTGGTGCTGAGCCTCCTCCTTTTCTCACTCTTCCCTGTATCACAAAGAGGTCACCCATGCAAGCAGTAAGAGAGAAGGATCCTGGCCAGGTGCAGTGGCTCACGCCTGTAATCCTAGCACTTTGGGAGGCCGAGGCGGGCAGATCACCTGAGGTTGGGAGTTCGAGACCAGCCTGACCAACATGGAGAAACCCCATCTCTACCAAAAATACAAAATTAACCGGATGTGGTGGTGCATGCCTGTAACCCCATCTACTCGGGAGGCTGAGGCAGGAGAATCGCTTGAATCTGGGAGGCGGAGGTTGTGGTGAGCCATGATTGTGGCACTACACTCCAGCCTGGGCAACGAGAGTGAAACTCCATCTCAAAAAAAAAAAGAGAGAGAGAAGGATCTTCACTTCCAGACAACATAAAGTTCCATGTCTATCTACTATCTACTTGTACTTTTATGTAAAAGGAAAATAAACTTCTGGCTCATTTAAGCAAGTTAAAAAAAGAAAAGTTAGGCTTATTCTCAAGTCAGAAAGGTGATACAAAGGTCACAAATTTTGATCAGAATCAAAAATTCTGATTCTGCAGAATAATCAGAAATACATGGTAAGCAGTTGCTTTTTTACAATTTGATCAAAATTGTGGTGTTCTCTCTCTCTGTCTCTCCCCTCATCCCCAGTCTTAGTTTCCCAATATCTTAAGATCAGTGTCAGCATCAGTAGATAACCCTGATTAACTGTATCAAGTCCCAGCTCCTCCACTTAATAGTCTGTGAAATTGTGCTAATTAATTAATCTCACCAAACCTTGTTCATTTGTAATCTAAAAACTGGAGATGATAATAGTATCATTAGTAATCATTTTAGAACATATATCAGAGTATTATTATGAGGATTAATTGAAATAATCTATGTGAAACACTGAACACATGGAGATAATCTATGCTAAATGTTGTGCTTAACATAAAGTAAGTATTCAAAATATATGTTATTAGCTGGGTGTGGTGGCTCACACCTGTAATCCCAGCACTTTGGGAGGCCGAAGTGGGAGGATCACTTGAGGTCAGGAGTTCCAGACCAGCCTGGCCAACATGGTGAAACCCCATCTCCACTAAAAATACAAAACTAGCTGGACCTGGTAGTGGGCGCCTGTAATCTCAGTTATTCAGGAGGCTAAGGCAGGAGAATTGCTTGAACCTGGGAGGCGGTGGTTGCAGTGAGCCAAGATGATGCCACTGCACTCCAGCCTGCGCAACAGAGCGAGACTCTGTCTCAGAAACAAAATAAAGAGTTATAATTATTTTAGATTTTAACTCAATCCCAAAATGCAAGTGTATAAGAAATATTTCAGTATAAATCGACCTCATTTTGACTTTGAACACTACCTCCCCAATTCAATTCAGCTGGGCTGTTAAGAAATTCAGTCTGTCATTCTTTTTTTTTAGAGTCTGGCTCTGTTGCCCAGGCTGGAGTACAGTGGTGCAATCTTGGCTCACTGCAACCTCCGCCTCCCAGGTTCAAGCAATTCTCCTGCCTCAGCCACCCGAGTAGCTGGAACTACAGGCGCGTGCCACCACCCCCAGCTAATTTTTGTATTTTTAGTAGAGATGGGGTTTCACCATGTTGGCCAGGATGGTTTTGATCTCTTGACCTCGTGATCCGCCCACCTCGGCCTCCTAAAATGCTGGGATTATAGGTGTGAGCCACTGTGCCCAGCCTTTATTTTATTTTATTTTTTTTGAGACAGAGCCTTGCTCTGTCACCCAGGCTAGAATGCAGTGGTGCCATCGCAACTCACTGCAAGCTCCGCCTCCCAAGTTCAAGTGATTCTCCTGCCTCAGCCTCCTGATTTCAAATCATTTGTCTTTACTTCCTTCAGGGTTGTACGTAGAAAGCGAACCTCTTCCCTTAATAAAATAGAGGCCGGGTGTAGTGGCTCAAGCCTGTAATCCCAGCACTTTGGGAGGCCGAGGTGGGTGGATCACCTGAGGTCAGGAGTTTGAGACCAGCCTGGCCCACCTGGTGAAACCCCCTCTCTACTAAAAACACAAAAATTAGCTGGGTGTGGTGGCAGGCGCCTATAATCCCAGCTACTTGGGAGACTGAGGCAGGAGAATCACTTGAACCCGGGAGGCGGAGGTTGCAGTGAGCTGAGATTGCGCCACTGCACTCCAGCCTGGGCAACAGAACAAGACTGGCTCAAAAAAAAAAAAAAAAAAAAAGGAAAGAAAGAAAGAAAAAAAAAATAGGCCGGGCACAGTGGCTCACACCTATAATCCCACCACTTTGGGAGGCCGAGGCGGGCAGATCACCTGAGGTCGGCAGTTCGAGACCAGCCTGACCAACGTGGAGAAACCCCGTCTCTACTAAAAATATAAAATTAGCCAGGCATGGTGGCACATGCCTGTAATCCCAGCTATTTGGGAGACTGGAGCAGGAGAATCGCTTGAACCTAGGAGGCGGAGGTTGCAGTGAGCCGAGCTCACAACATTGCACTCCAGCCTGGGTAACAAGAGTGAAACTCTGTCTCAAAAAAAAAAAAAAAAAAAGAATAAAATAGAACCACCAATGTAGAACTTGAATAGACAAAGCTACATTATGGCCTTTTGGACCATGTATTGACTTCATGTCAATCTGAACAGCCCCTAGAAGAACACCTTAGTCTATTCTAAACCAGTGGGATAGACCAGAACAGAGATGGCCACAGCTGCAAACTTGCCCGTTTTTGTTTCTCTTCTGTTGCTCATAAGCAAAACTGAGGGATCTTTTTTTTTTTTTTGAGACGGAGTCTCACTCTGTCACCCAGGCTGGAGTGCAGTGGCGCGATCTCAGCTCGCTGCAGCCACCACCTCCCAGGTTCAAGCAATTCTCTGCCTTAGCCTCCTGAGGAGCTGGGATTACAGGCACCCGCCACCACGCCCGGCTAATTTTTGTATTTTTAGTAGAGACGGGGGTCTCATCATCTTGACCAGGCTGGTCTTGAACTCCTGACCTCATGATCCACCCACCTCAGCCTCCCTAAGTGCTGGAATTACAGGTGTGAGCCACCACGCCCAGCCTAAAGCTGAGGGATGTTAAAAATCTAAAATAAAAAAGACGGACAATACCAAATGCTAGTGAGGATGTGAAGCAACTCTTATACCCTGTAGGATGGTAATGTAACTTGGTATTAACCACTTTGGGAAATTGGCGTCATCTACAAAAGCTCTACATGTACATTTCTTGTGACCCAGCAATTTCCCTCCTAACTACATACCCCAAAGAAAAGGGTATGAATGTTTACCAAAAGACACATATGAGGATGTTCATAGTAGCAGTATATTAATAGCTAAAAATTAGAAACCACTTAAATGTTCACAAACAATAGAATAGATAGATAAAATATGGCATAATCATACAATGGAATATTAAACAGCAGTAAAAATGAATGAATTACAATTTTACACAACATGGATGAATCATACAAACATAATGTTGAATAAAAGAAGCCAGACACAGGGAACATACTATATCATTCCTGTGGTCCTATTTGGGAGGCTGAGGCAGGAAGATTGCTTGAGTCTGGGAGTTTGAGGCTGTAATGAGCTGTGATCACACCACTGCATTCCAGCCTGGGTAACAGAGCAAGACCTTGTCTTTAAAAAAACAAACAAAAAACAAGGAAAATAAGCTATGGTGTTAGATATTAGGATAGAATATATCTTTTGTGGGTATAGTGACTGGCAGGAGGCCTGAGGCAGTTTTGGGGGTTCTGATAATCTTTTCTTTCTTAAATCGGGGTGCTGGTAACTAGCTCATGTTCACTTTATAAACATTTATCAATCTGTACATTATAATTTGTACACTTTGTATGTTGCGTGTCAACAAAAAGTTCACTTGTCCCACAAGCAAATGCTCGGGGGTGTACAGAGAGGTCAAACTATGCTCACTGCCGTAAAGAACATGTCCCTCTTGGAAGGCATTACTGAGGAAGAGAGGCACTGGGGTTTGTTCTTCATAAAGGGTAGGGTTTAGATGGGAGGAGAGTTGAGGAGGACATTACAAAATGAAGGAACTTTAAGCAGGGCACGGTGGTATGCACCTGTAGATCCAGCTACTTGGGAGGCTGAGGCATGAAGATCCTTTGAGCCCGGGAGTTCAAGTCCAGCCTGGGCAACATAGCAAGCCCTGTCTAAAAATAAATAAATAAATAAATAAAAGAAGAAGAAAGAAAGTCTTCAGAGAAGGGGAGAGAAAAGAAAAGGGAAGGAAAAATGAAGGAACTTTGTTAACCAGTAGGCCAGAGGTAAAAGTGTGTGAGATGAGTTTGGGAGACAATGGACTGATCAGGTTAGCTGGAGTGCAGGGTAAATGGCTGAAGAGTTAAGACTGAATACTCAGCTGGGGTCAGACTGGCTTCAAATGTTAAAGCTCAGTTGGGTGGCCCTTGGCCCAGTGAGAGCCAGAGATGTGCTTTGTTTCCTCTACAGTGATTTTTTTTTTCAGTGTATCCCCAATGTTCAGCAATTGGGGGAGGTCATATAAAACGACAATTAGAGGAGTTCAGATTTTTGGCAGTACTGTGATTACACATTTCATTGTGGGAAATGAGGAATATTTCTTTATGCTTAACATACAAAGCTTTTTTTTTGAGATGGAGTCTTGCTCTGTCACCCAGGCTGGAGTGCAATGGCACAATCTTGGCTCACTGCAACCTCCACCTCCCGGGTTCAAGCGATTCTCCTGCCTCAGCCTTCTGAGTAGATGGGATTACAGGCATGCGCCACAATGGCCAGCCAATTTTGTATTTTTAGTAGAGACAGGGTTTCACCATGTTCGCCAGGCTGGTCTTGAACCCCTGACTTCAAGTGATCCACCCGCCTCGGCCTCCCAAAGTGGTGGGATTACAGGTGTGAGCCACCGCACCCGGCCCATAGAAAGCTTTTAACGTGTACAGAACTTACTTTATTTTTCTACTTGGTACTTCTTGGCTTTTTTTTTTTTTTTTTTTTTTTTTTTTTTTGAGACAGGGTCTTACTCTGCCACCCAGGCTGGAGTGCAGTGGCATAATTACAGCTCACCACAACCTGGACCTCCCAGGCGCAAGTGATCCTCCCACCTCAGCCTCCAAAGTAGTTGAAGACTACAGGCTCACACCACCATGCCTGGCTAATTTTTTTTATTTTTTGTAGAGATGGGGTCTCGCTATGTTGCCCAGGCTGGTCTCCAACTCCTAGGCTTAAGCGCTCCTCTCATCTGGCCTCCCAGAGTGCTGGAATTAGAGGCAGTGAGCCACCATGCCTGGCCATAGGCATTTTTATTTGTGATTTAGCAGTTAGGGGGCTTAATATTCATAAGTATGTATACTAAACCATTTGAGAATTCTCCTGAGAAGCTTTTCAGATAATTTGAAATTAAAGAGATTATTTTGTGAAATTATTTTTATTATGGCACACTTCATAGTATCTCAGAGCTTCTCAGGTTTTTCTTTTTTCTGAGTTGGAGTTTTGCTATTGTCACCCAGGCTGTAGTGCAATGGTGTAATCTTGGCTCACTGCAACCTCTGCTTCCCAGGTTCAAGCGATTCTCCTGCCTCAGCCTCCCGAGTAACTAGGATTACTACCACCCGCCACCATGCCCAGCTAATTTTTGTATTTTTATAGAGACGGGGTTTCACCATGTTGGCCAGGATGGTCTCGAACTCCTGACCTCAGGTGATCCACCTGCCTCAGCCTCCCAAAGTGCTGGGATTACAGGCATGAGCCACCATGCCCTGCCAGGAAAATATTTTCATCTAGAATTTTAGCAATTTTTTGAGAATAACCAGTAATAATTTTCTTTTTCATTTTAGGTGCTCCAGTAATTAAAGGGGATGAGGAAGAAGATAACTAATGCCACTCTTTCCACTGTGTGTTAACTTATTTAAATGTCATAAGAATAATAGATAAATTTTATATAATTGTCTATTTTAAAGATTCTGTATGGAACAAAAGTTTCTTAAGATAAAACAGATCACTCATTCTCATCTTTTTTTTTTTCCCTTAACTTATTCAGTGTTTCTCCCCAAAACTGGTAATGCCAACCTTATATATCCTATTCCTCTTTTTAGAAACCACAAATTTTCAATTTTTGTCTTCAGTCTCAGTTACGTACTGTGTAGCCCCATCTACGAAAACAAAACCTTTGTAGACCAGTCATTTTTAATAACAAAGGAACAAATGTTTTTTTCAGTTTGTTCATTTTTTTTAGGTTAGACATTTTAAAAGATGTACATTTGAAAATTTAGAACATTTTTCCTGAAGGTCTGTCTCTGTACAATTCAGAAGCACAAATATATCTTGCCTTTAGCTCAGAAGGCAGCATGGTGATGGGAAGAGTTCCTCTTAGAAATACAGCAGGTCCGGAACCAAGACTCCAAAGTTCCATTGGAAAAGATATGGTGAAAAAGGCAAAAAGTAGTATCTCAGAGACCTTCTAGTCTATATTGTACTTATTTGTTCTTCCAAAAATGTGCACATTGTCAACTGGAATTTAGGTTGTTTTTATATGCATAGCCACTTGAGTCATTGTGCACAGTCCGTCATTCTGTTATCTCAGTCAGTGGTTAAAATGACTGGCGTGAGCATTTCTTTGACTGATAATGTGGCCATGTTACTCATGTGGACCTAGCCTTAAGCACACACTTTGGTTTTATAGTTCCTTATGTGTTTAAAGCATTAGTTATATTTGAATTCCTAGACTAAATGCTGGCCATTGATATATATGTCAAAATTTACCCTAATGATTTGGTCTGGTGACCCTCATTGTTGGGAAAAGTGACTATCATGGCTATAAGTAAGGATATAATGAAACTTAGTATTTCAAAATATATTTTTTGAGAAGTTCTAAGTTAAACAGCTCTTAAAATGTATTATGTATGTGGTTGTGGAGGGAAGGGAGATGTTTCATTATGAGATCCCAGGCAAATGGCAATATGTTTGAGGATTGTCTCCTACATAAAGCAGTGTAGGTGATTTAACCTCAAAATTGCAAAGCAATAGTTAGATGCAGAGGTTAGAATTTATCATGTAAACAAAAAATCTTTCAGGAAAATGTAAGACATTGTAGTCAGTAAGCAGATGAAGTCATAGGAGGCCATGGCTGAATCACTATTAGATTGCAGAAAAGAAGTCAGGGACCCTCTGCCAAATTGTGCCTAAAGTCCCTCAGAGACTGTTGATTCTGGTTTCCCCATCTACTTGTGTGATTTTACTTGCATAAAATCACAGTGAAAGAGGGAAGAATCATCTTTAAAAAGTGATTGCATAAGTAGTCCTGGGTTTCAGAAGATTTCAGCTATCATTTATATAGGAATTACTTGATTTTTCTAAGTCACTCTGATCAAAAGGGACCACTGCTTTGACAATCAACTCTAAATACTCTAAATACAAACAAGAGAGGCCAGGCGCGGTGGCTCATGCCTGTCATCCCAGCACTTTGGGAGGCCGAGGCGGGCGGATCATCTGAGATCAGGAGTTCAAGACCAGCCTGACCAACATGGGGAAACCCCATCTCTAGTAAAAATACAAAAATTAGCCGGGCGTGGTGGTGGGCATCTGTAGTCCCAACTTCTCGGGAGGCTGAGGCAGGAGAATCATTTGAACCCAGGAGGCGGAGGTTGCAGTGAGCCGAGATTGCGCCACTGCACTTCAGCCTGGGCAACAGAGCGAGACTCCATATAAAAAAAAAAAAAAAAAGAGGAAAACTTGGTCTAACACCCTTTTAGTTTTCTTTTCTCTCTTCTTTTCAATCTGATAGGAAGAAACCTTATTCTACTCTAGCTGGTTTATGCATTCAAAGCTTTTGGACATTTCTTTTATGAACCATAGGCAATGAGCCTTCATTCTCCTTGGTGATGTTTAAGTTCCATAAACTGAGAGGGAAGATGATCTTCTTAAAGTTTGCACTTCCTCCAGTAGGCAAGCTTGAAGCCATGTTGATATGGATATGTTTTCTAAAAGTAACCCTGGAAGTGAATATAACAGGAAGTAAATGATTTCATATTGAATTTGTTTGTAAAATGGCTTAGAGTTTTGGTGTTTGTTTTTTCTGAATTCTGTAATATAGAAACTGGTTCTCTTTCTCCTTGTTTCTCAATGACTTGTAATTACAGGTAGTTCTCAGTCAAATGTAAGATACTTTTCTCTGTCCATTTCATGCAAAATTCATATTCAGTATCATTCAACAAATCTTTGAATGACTTCTATGCATCCCTGTTCATGGAACCCATGCCATTAGAAAATGGCAGTTGGGATGTATGAAGAAATGTAGGATATTCTCTCAAATCATTCCCTAAATTATCCTTTACTGCTGCAAATTTAGCTGATATAAATGCCTTTGGTTTATGCCTCTTGGATCAGTTATTTGACCTACGTGGAATAGATTATCTCTGTTTATCTCTGTGCTTCTGGTTTAAGACATTAAGCCATTTTAGTAGATCATTTAAATTTTTTCTATTCTGTTTTTTTTTTTTTTTTTAAACAGAGTCTCACTCCCGAGTAGCTGGGACCACAGGCACGTGCCATCATGCCTGGCCTATTTTTGTATTTTTAGTAGAGATGGGGTTTCACCATGTTGGCCAGGCTTGTCTTGAACTCCTAACTTCAGGTGACCTGCCCACATCGGCCTCCCAAAGTGCTGGGATTACAGGCATGAGCCACTGTGCCTGGCCAAATTTCTTCTATTCTTGTAAGTGATGGTAAAACTCTGGAATCAGTCCAGTATTTTAGTTTTTCACAGCAAATTTGATTTTAGTCTACCAAGGAGTTTAACTTTTCTATGTTCCCTAACTCTAAGATTAGGGCTGTATTACCTAGACAGGCCTTAAAAAGGTTTTTGTGGTGTTCTCTGTTAATAAGAATTTGTTCCTTTAAACCAGAGGATCAACCTTGGAACTATTAACATTTGGAGATTGATAATTCATTGTTGTTGGGGGCTGTCCTGTGTACTTAGGATGTTCAGCTGCAGCCCTGGCCTCTACCCACTAGATTCCAGTAGACCCCCTCCTCAGCCATGACAGCAAAGATATCTCCAGACATTGCCATCTGTCCCTTGGGTAGGAGGGTGGGAACAAATTCTCCCTTAGTTGTACTTTTTATACCAACATCACTTGTGTCCAGGGTCCATTTATTTTCAGCCTGTAGCCGTGTGCCACTTGAATTGTTATATGAGAGAAGGTGATGTATTCAATAATCATGGATGGAAAGAAATGGTGTCACTGGTATTTTTTGTAATGCTCTTTTTTTTTTTTTTTTTTTTTTTTGGAGACAGAGTCTTGCTCTGTCACCTAGGCTGGAGTGCAGTGGCGCAATCTCGGCTCACCACAACCTCTGCCTCCTGGGTTCAAGCAATTCTTCTGCCTCAGCCTCCCAAGTAGCTGGGAATACAGGCACGCACCACCATGCCTGGCTAATTTTTGTATTTTTAGTAGAGATGGCATTTCACCATATTGGCCAGGCTGGTCTCAAACTCCTGACCTCGTGATCCGCCTGCCTCAGCTTCCCAAAGTGCTGGGATTACAGATGTGAGCCACTGCGACCAGCTGTAATGCTCATTTTTATAATTTTCATGTAATATTAGAAACTCAGGGCTGGAAGGTTCAACTTCTCTTTTTTGAAGCAGGGTCTCAACTTTTATTTCTAAGCATTCTTGCTTATCTTAGGACAGTGATTATTAACCTACCTCTCTGTTTCTATCAACAGAAGCCAACTTTATGATAGATTTTGCTTTGTCTCTAAAAGTTTAATATTTTGAGTGTACTTTAGAAAATAGGTCATCATTCTTTAAGCGTCATTCATTGTCTAATAATGCACATAATTTTGCAGACCATGGCAGTCATTAAATCCAGAAAAATACTGTGTAAAATTTGATAATCTTGTAGGAAAATTAGCTGATGTAGACATCAATTTTGGATGTGATCAGAAGAATGTCTGCTTAAGATAACTGGTCAATAACTTGGTATGGTTACTGGATTCATTCCACATATGGTGGTATAAGGCACTTAAATGTGTTTCCTGGTTGGGCACTGTGGCTCATGGCTGTAATCCCAGCACTTTGGGAGGCCGTGGTGGGCAGATCACTTGAGGTCAGGAGTTCGAGACCAGCCTGGCCAACATGGTGAAACCCCGTGTCTACCAAAAATATAAAAAGTTAGCCGGGTGTGGTAGCGCATGCCTGTAATCCCAGCTACTCGGGAGGCTGAGGCAGGAGAATTGCTTGAACCCGGGAGGCAGAGGCTTCAGTGAGCCGAGATCGTGTGACTGTACTCCAGCCTGGGCGACAGAGGGAGTCTCCATCTCAAAAAGAAAAAAAAATGTGGTTCTTTTGTGGAAAGAGGAATTTGAACTTGAATAAGCACTTCTTTTGACACCTTTTACCAGTGGTCTGAAGCAGAATAAGGAAGAATAAAAAATGAATCTTGACTGTTGACTTATTCTGAGAATTGGTGATGTGTAAAGAGAGTTGGAATCTTCTACCTGGGTTTTTCTCAGGGCTAAATGGAAAAGCATAGGGCCCAGAAATGTTGGAGTTAATCATTCACTTAAAAGCATTAGGAGGAAGTGTCAAAGCATCAGTCGTGAATAGATTGTGTCTCTCTGACTACAGTCAGACCATCAGTTCACTAAGACCTTATACACTGTAAGTGTTGGTAAAGGAAGAAAACTGCTAAATTGCATGTTACCCTTTACTAGAAATTCATTACTTTGGCACAGATTTTATTTATTTGGGGCTGTTTAATGTGTCTGTAAATAATGAAATATAAAAGCAAGATTCAGTGTAGCAGAGTTGGTGCTTCTTCTGACAAGCTAACTTGACCATATTTCTTTATCTTTGCTCTAACATGTGTCATATTGTTTTCTTTTTGTAAACCATAAAATGGGTGAACTTCCAAAAATCAAGGGTCATATTTTAAAATCATGGAACTTTTAGAAATACCATATCTGTATCTCTATTCCTGCATTTTATAAATCTGTAAAGGAAGAAAACTGAAAGGAAGAACTAGACTGAGTCTTACCTTTCTCTGACCTAAGATAAACTGATAAAACTTTTTACTTGATATTTGGAGAACTCATTAACTGGATTCTAGTTAATTTCCCATATTGGGCAGTTTAGAGGAGACCCAGCCAACCAAATTACGATCTAGCAAATTTAACATGGGGGAAGAGGGATAGTAAACTATTTTTCAGTAGATTTGCACTTTAAACTTAGGAACTGGATGTTGGTGGAAAGGACTTCCATAGGGCAGATGGGTAAATATCTAGCCTGCACTTGGATGTTAGAGAATCAAACCTCACCCTTGATCGTTCTAAACCCACATGAGTAGTTACTGTCTTTTGACATAATCAGAGTCAGGATTTCCCTTTTTCCCTACTTGAGTCGTCTTCCATGTCTGTTACATCCAAGATCATCCCTCTGGGGGATGTGTCAAGTAGTTCTCCTACTCAGAATAGAAGCTTTGCGAATTATCATTCCCACCTCTAGATTTTAAATGAATGTAGAGTTGTCTAACATTATATGGGTGGGAGGCTCTTTGCCTCTGTGATCAGTAGGGTACCTGCCTCTGAGGTGCTATTGCCTAGAGGGATCACTCCCATCAAAAGACTGGTGAGTTGGAAGCTAAGAGCACATGCGCATAGCCAGCTCCTCTCCCAGGCTGGCAGTCATGATTACGAGCATCATTCCAGAATCTTTGGCTTCTAGAACCAACTCCATTCTGAAGAACATTTTAACATCTATGAATACTTTGGTAATAATCTTTTATACACAGGAGTTTTGTAGCATGGCTTTATGACTAAACTTATTGTGAATTAAGTTATTTAGAAATGTTGAGTTTCTGAATGTTATTTTGTGAGATTTGTTTTAAAATAGTAATAAATTGTGTTATTTTGTAAAAAAAAAAGTATATTTTTGGTACATGATTATTAGTTTTAGCTAATATAGAGCAATTATATAAACTTCTAGTGATATTCAGTCCAAAGAAATTCAGCCTTTGGATAACATATACCATGCAGTTTGTGTGGGGTGTGTGTGTGTGCACGTGCGTGAGAGAGAGCGAGAGAGGTGTTTTTTTTTGTTTGTTTGTTTTGAGACGGAGTCTCACTCTGTTGCCCAGGCTGGAGTGCAGTGGCACAATCTCGGCTTACTGCAACCTCCACCTCCCGTGTTCAAGCGAGTCTCCTGCCTCAGCCTCCCGAGTAGCTGAGACTACAGGCGCACACCACCATGCCTGGCTAATTTTTGTATTTTTAGTAGAGACGAAGTTTCACCATGCTGGCCAGACTGGTCTTGAACTCTTGACCTCGTGATCTGCCCGCCACGGCCTCCCAAAGAGCTAGGATTACAGGCATGAGCCACCGTGCACGGCCAGAGGCGTTCATTTCTTTAGCTAAGTTTTTTTTATTTAGTAGGTTTTTTTCTCCCAGGTTTGTAACTCTTCCTCAGTTCTTTGGGCACTATTTCAAATTATTAGGCTCCTGGAAAGAGTGCTTCCAGGGACAGCGAGTTACTACTGCATTTGACCATTCCTAGTCCTCACCTGATTACCAGAAGGTATGCAAGGTAAAGGTTAGCTGATAGGCCCTGAATTGAGAAAAAGGAATCACTAAGCAATATCAGTAACATTACACATTTTGCCAGCACATTTTCTGTGCTATCAGCTAAAACGTAATTTTGGTCACAAAATAGGGCTGTAGTGTAGTTTCTACTTCTTATTCCAGTTGTTTGATTATGAAGATACCTTTCTTGCTGCTGTCCTCCACTAAACAGCAGACAATTTGCCAGGTGTGGTGGCTCATGCCTGTAATCCCAGTGCTTTGGGAGGCCAAGGCAGGAGTTTGAGACCAGCCTAGGTAACATCGTGAGACCCCATCTCTGCCAAAAAAAAAATCAGTTGGGCATGGCAATGCCGCCTGTGGTCCTAGCTACTGGAGAGGCTGAGGCAGGATTGCTTGAACCCAGAAGTTTGAGGTTACAGTGAGCTATGATCATGTCACTGCAAGACCCTGTCCCTAAAAAAAGGAAAAACAAAAGACAAATTTCAATTTCTGAGCTTATAAAAAGAAAGCCTTAATTCAGATCATAAATATCCCATTGTCATTTTTAGTTCATTGTTTCCTAGAACAAAGGATGGACATTTAGGATCCTGACATTGATTTATGTCATATATATGTATTGCATTGAATATATATGTATGCATGTAGATATATACAATTGTTATATATAATTAAAAGTCAGAATCTTAGGTGATAACTTCCCTCCTAAGAATGCAGCCAACTCTGCATCTATGAAAAGAAGGTATATCCCTATGTTTCAACTATAGAAGGATGTCCATAACATATTGGGCCAAAAATAAAACCCCAAGCACACACCAAAAAAACAAAACAAACAAACCCCCCCCCCCCCCAAAGAATCCTTATATACCTGTTTTTTTGGTGCATCTGTGTGCGTGGTCTTTTGTTTTTTATTTTGTTTTGTTTTGTTTTGTTTTTTTCGAGACAGGGTCTTGTTCCATCACCCCAGATTGGAGTGCAGTGGCATGTTCATAGATCACTGCAACCTTGAACTCCTGGGCTCAAGCAATCCTCCTGCATCAGCCTCCTAAATAGCCTGGCTAATTTTTAAGTTTACTTATTTTTGTCGAGACAAGGTCTCACTATTTTGCTCAGGCTGGTCTTAAACTCCTGTCCTTAAGCGATCCTCCCACCTCAGCATCCCAAAGTGCTGGGATTACAGGTGTGAGCCACTGCACCTGGCCCGTTTTTAAAAATGTAGTATGTGGGCCAGTTGTGGTGGCTTACGCCTGTAATCCCAGCACTTTTGGAGTACTTTCAAAGCATGAGGTCAGGAGTTTGAGACCAGCCTGGCCAACGTGGTGAAACCGTCTCTACTAAAAATACAAAAATTAGCCAGGCGTAGTGGCACACACCTGTAATCCCAGCTACTTGGGAGGCTGAGGCAGGAGGATCACTTGAGCCCAAGAGACAGAGGTTGCAGTGAGCTGAGATTACGCCACTGCACTCCAGCCTGGGCAACACAGCGAGACTCCATCTCAAAAAAAAAATGTAGTATGTGTGTATATGTGTGGAGTGGGAGTGTGGACATATATGTGGTGGCTGGTTGGTGTTTGGTGGTGGGTGGGAGTGTATGTTGGTGTGAGGAGAAATGGGAATATATGTTGGGGGTGGGAGACTGACATCGTGTACATGTGGAGCAGGAGGAGGGTGTATGTTATGATGGGAGTACTGACAGGGAGATGACAGTGTGTCAAGAGTGTAAGAGGTGGGGTGAGTGTGTGCCTGATGCTGGTGGGAATGGAGGGGAAAGTTATGTGAATGATGGGTAACAGGTGAAGACATGCCGAGTGTTTGTGCTAAGTGAAGCTGAGCATATCTGTTGGGAACCAAGGCAAGTATGTGGAGATGTGTTTGTGACAGGAGGAAAGGGATGTACAGACATGAAGCGAATACGTGTACCGAAAAATCTGGAAGAACATACATTACCCCTTATAGACTTGTCGAATGGCTCAGCTATAATTTTAAAACCTTATTAGGGAAAAGCTCACTGAACACACTATTCATGTAATAACTTTAGATTCACTGAGGATCTCAAAAGATGGACATCTTCAATCACTGAAACTTTGCAGCAAAATAAACGTTTTAAAGTTGTATTTCCCTTTTTATATCTTCCTGCTGTAAAATGGCTGCTGTAAAATAAGCCTTCATTTTACACAGGTGTGATGAATTATAGTTATTTCTTCAGTGAAACAAAATGTTTAGCTGAAAAGTGATCTTAAGAGAAAAACACTGCCAGATAACCTCCTGAACCCATTTCAAGATTTTCTAAAAAAAAATTTTTGAGAAACAGGGTCTCACTCTATCACCAGGCTGGAGTGCGGTGGGGCGATCATGGCTCACTGCAGCCTCAACCTCCTGAGCTCAAGCGATCTCCCACCTTAGCCGCTGGGTGGCCACGTTAGTGCTGGGACCACAGGCGTGTACCACCATGCCTGGCTAATTTTTAAAAGTTTGGGTGGAGATTGGGTCTATGTTGCCCAGGCTGGTCTCAAAATCTTGGCTTCAGGCAATCCTCCCTAAGTGCTGGGATTACAAGTGTGAGCCAAATCTGGTCTCTAAATTTTTTTTTCTTTTTGAGATGGAGTCTCTGTTGCCCAGGCTGCAGTGCAGTGGCGCAATCTCGACTCACTGCAACTTTCACCTCCCAAAGCAATTCTCCTGCCTCAGCTTCCCAAGTAGCTGGAATTACAGGCACGCACCACCACACCCGGCTAATTTTTGTATTTTTAGTAGACACAGCGAGGTGGCTCATGCCTGTAATCCCAGCACTTTGGGAGGCCAAGGTGGGTGGATCACTTCAGGTCAGGAGTTCCAGACCAGCCTGACCAACATGGTGAAACCCGTCTCTACTTAATACAAAATTAGCTAGGCGTGGTGGCACATGTCTGTAATCCCAGCTACTCAGGAGGCTGAAGCAGGAGAATCACTTGAACCCGGGAGGCAGAGGTTGCAGTGAGCTGAGATCGCTCCATTGCACTCCAGCCTGGGAAACAGAGCAACACCCTCTCTGCCCCTAATAAAAATAAAAAATTTTAAAAGTTAAAAAACAAAACAAAAAACTGTTAAGATGACAGCAAGAGGGGAAGGAAAAAAAGGACCTGCCATTTAAATTCACATAGTATCATACAAAGCTTAAAAGTAAAATAAATGGTTTGATTTAATGACAAAGTCTTCATAAGAAAAAAGGACAGAGTTTACTTAGGCTAAAAATGTTTATACATGCCAGAAAAATGAGAAGACAACAGAATTTTTAAAATACTTTAATTTGTATATATAACTTCAAATTTAGAACACTCAGTATGAACAAGAACTATTCTCTGACAAAGATTTGAAATGGGGGAGTGAATTACTGTACAGGTGCATATCAACCTCTCCATGCAATTTACATCTGTATCTTAATGCAATGAGAAACTGGTTTACACAGCTCCATAACTGCAGTATTTTTTAACACCCCATTTTGCAGTCTCAGATACTTTTCAGTTAAACTGGTCAACATGTTTAAAGATGAGAAATAAGATGTTTGCATTGTAAAGTTGAGTAATAGCTAATAAATGCACATTTCCTTCCATTAATATAAATCTGGAACAATTTATGGTAAACAAAAATCTATCCGCGTTATCAGTAATCTAACAGTTCATACTTTTACTGAACACTTCCTGTGAGTAAACATCTGAACATGCAATTTCACATTCAGTGTGGAATAGGAAGTGTCATGGGTTCGCGTTTTTCACAACTGACTATGATGTCCATGATGACAGCGTGCACTAAGCGCTGTGTCCAACCAACCCTTTACCTGGCATTTTAGCCAGCAAGACCCGCTTGCATTGTAGTAGCTCACGGTGCTCGCTTGCACAATTTTAGAATGTTACATGTATACTCAGGCCTGACTAACCTTCCCCTCCAAAAAACAACAAAACGGAACAGGGCTAAGCCTTTACTACTCAGAGACACATCTGTAAGACCCCACAGGGACAAGAAAAGTAGCTGTGATCTAGGTCTGCACTAAAGCTGCCTTTCCTGGCACTCAGAAGTGCCCTTCCAGGCCTAATTGCAGAAGGGTGGCCTCAGCCTCCTCCTCCTCTTCCTTGGCTTCCTCCTCACGGATCTGCACCAGCAACTGAAAGAGGTTTGGGGCTGGCCCTTCCCCAGCCCCGGTAAGCCACAGCTGCCTTCGGATGGCCCCGCTGTGGTTGGCCCCGGCAATGACCTGCTCTAGGCGGGCCTGGTTCACATTATCTTTATCAATGGCCCCCTTCTCTACCACCTTCTGTAGCAGAGGCTCCAGACGAATGACATAAGCAGACAATTTTTCTCCCGGGTTCTGATAAGTGTTCAGAAATTTGATCTGGGCATCCCTAGAGCTCTCAACGCTCCCAAACACCTGCTCAAGCGCCTTCAGGCATTCGGCAGTGGTTATCGCGGGGTTGTTGGACTTGAGGATGCGAATGACATCAGCGGCGGGGCCTCTAAGACTCTCCATCAACCGCCGCCTCTTTTCTACATCGGACACCTGCCACTCCTCTAGGACCTCATTAGTGTGCTCCAGCCAGGGATCAAAGGTTTCCTCTCCAGGCCCTGGGATGTCCCTCCCCGAGAAAAGTGTCAGCCTCTTGTACCATATGGACTCAACAAGAGGCTGAATAACATTATCCAAAATATAGTTTAGCATCTCTGCTGGCATCTCTGGGCCCGGGGTCGGAGTAGGGTTCTGAAACCCAAGGACACGGGCAACATCTTGCACGGTCCACCCCTCTCTAGCTAGGAAGAGGTGCAATCTTTCTAAAAATTCAGCATCAGAAGTTGGGGGCTTAAATAACACTTTCCAGACCCCTCCTTTGCCCGGCATCTCCCTGGGGATCGCGGCGTAATCTACAGCGCCAGTGAGCTCTAATAAGGCTGCTTTCGCATTTTCTTCCCTCCAGAACATTCTCCCAAGCATTCGGTAGGAGACCTGGGGCATCGCAGCCTGGAGGGTCTCTTCGATTTCAGCCTCATCACAGTTCACTGGGATGCCCCAGACCAACAGAGCTCTCTGGGAGTTCACATCCATCCCCCGGCACCAGTCTTCCAACAGTGTCATCGCCATTTTCTCAACTATCAAGACGCCAATTCTACCGACAGACTGTGCCTCACCGTGCTCCTGGCCTTAGAACAATACCAGACACTCCCAGCAAGTAGGCCCGAGGGAGGCGACCTTCATGCAGTCACGATTAACAAAGACACAGAGTCCTGATCTCGCCCTTCTCTGCCCCCACAGTCAGTCCGTAGGTGCACTCGGAGCCGAGTTCGGGGACGCTGAGGCAGTCACGCGGCCGTCGCCATCTTGCGTCTGGGTCCGGGTCCGGTCGGGTCCGCCGCCTGCAGCAGGGGCGTCGCGTAGTCGTGCAGCGGGCGAGGAGCGACGGCGGGCGGCGAAGGTAGGCGCGCTGGGCCGAGAGCCGCCGGGGTGTGGTCGCGGGGCGTGGCCGCCGGGCGCTCGGAGGACCGGGCGTTCGCGGTCGCAGCCTGGTCTTCCCGCGGGCGAGGAGCGGCCGTTTGGGAGACTACCCAGAGGGAGAGACTGTGCCGAAGTCGCGGCGGCTGCGGGCCAGCGGAGAGCGGCTTCTTGGCGGGCGCGGGGACTCCTCTGGGCGGGCGGCGAGGACGGCCGAGGACCAGAAACGAAGGCAGCAGAGGAGCAGGAAATCCGGAGAAGCGAGGCTGGAGACGACAGCAGAGGCGAGGGTGGGCAGGCGCGGCCGCGGCGGCCCGCAGCGGCTCAGGCGCTGCGCGGCTGCCCTGGCGTCCGGTCCTACCCGCTACCCGCCGCGACGTTACTGCTGCAATGGAGGATGGGGCCAGCCGGCGAGCGGCGTCCGCCCCGCCCCGTACCGCCCCGCGGCGGAGCCGCTCGGGCGTCGCCATGGCAACGGTGTCCCAGCAGGCGCGAGGCACAACTGCTCCGGCGGCCCGCGGGGGTCGAGCGGTTGCCATGGAACCAGCGAGGGGCTCGGGCATTTGTTTCTCTGATGGCGCATTTCCTTTTTCATAATTTTGCATTTTAACGGTAAACAAATACTGCTAAGCACCGTGTTTTAAAAATAACCCAATCCTGGAGTGGATTTAAGATGATATTGTTGGAAATGCATCCCTCATGGTGGACTCGTCTACTCGGGTTGCTCAGCCAGTCCACCCTCCACGTGAAAATACTCTCCTCAGAACCCTGGCTTCCCGTTGCCCCTGACCACACTGTGCACCCTGCATATTTCATCCCAATGAAGCCAAAATGTCGGAGTGCGCCATTTATGTGTATTTGTGTGAGATACTGAGTTTAGACTTTTTCTTGTCTAAAATTTTGTAAAAATCTGTCTGTGTCTACTGAGTCATCTTTTAGCCAGGCAAACATTAGTGTATTATTTTCCTTTTCCTGGCTGGCATCATTGACAATAGGCTGCTAAAAGAGAATCCTTATGGTTCAAAAATGTCAAGTAATCTCCCTGCAAGCAAGACAAGGCGCACTTACATCAACCCCAAATGGTGAAAATCCCAAGAGAACAAAGCATTCGACTCTGAATTTTTAAAACCTTATTTAATAAAAGGTTTAAAGATACAGAAGAACATTCAAAAGTAAATAAGTTACATAGGTACATTACAATCACATCAGCAAGATTCTTTAGTGTATTAATTTTTTTCTTATAAAAAGCACACAAAAAATAAAATCTTCAGTCTCTATCACAACTGTACAGCAAAAGAGGTAATATTTATATATATGTACACTATTTTAATATGTAACAGTCTTTTTAAAAAAGGGTGCCACAGGCAGCAAACACACAAAAGGCAGTGTCTGATCATTTTTGTTTCAAAATAAAAGGAATATACTTATTTATATGCTATTAAAATATTTGTACAATAATTACAGACTGTCAAGGCTGTTCCTGTGCTCTGTCCCCTCCAACAAGGCCTTCAACTTAGAGACAAATGAGGAAAAAGTGAAACAGCTGCAAATTGTTAGAGGCAAATATTAACATAGCAAAATGTGGGGAGGACACAATTGTTTTACAAAAATATCCCTACTTCCTGTAACCCTATGGAGTTAGGCTTGCCAGTCTGATAATAAATACCGTCCCAGAAAAGCGAGCCCCAGTGAAAACAACTAAACAGCTGAGGCTTGAGTATGTGTTGTATTCCTCCTTCATCTTAACATCTGGCACATGAGAAGAAAGGTTAGGTCACTGAGGCAGTTAAATATAGGTGATCCCTTTAGACATAAGCAGCAAAAGACCTTGGTGCCAGGGGTGGAGACGCGGCAGAAGGGGTGGTATGTACCTTAGCTGTGAGGGGGGCTGCTGAAGGCATGGAGGACAGTAATGACAGCTGTGCCTCCTTGGATGGGTGGAGACCTCAGAAATGGTCTGCAACACAGGCACTAGGTCAGTTTCCCGCCCTTAGCTGAATGCAGATGGATGCTGGGAGATGGATATAGTGAGATGGTGTGGGGAGGATGTTAGAAAGCTGGAGGTGTTTATCACTTCTCAAGGAGCTCTGAATATAGGGGAAAAAAATAACAAAAAGACAAGCCCAGGGAGAAAGCACCATTAAGGATATACCTATGCCAGCTTCTATAGCTGCACCTGCTTTATTGGCAGGTCACTTGCCACGATTGCATCTGCCCTCTAAACTTTTTAATTTTCACACTGTATCCTAGACATGAATGCATAAAATACGGTGTCTGGCGGGATAATGCAGAGAGGTACCATCTTGATTTTCCCCAGTTACATTCACCTGGTCTGGTCTCTGTAAGCTTAGAAGAGTAGAATCACTTTATTGTTTAAAAACTTCTGCTCAGGCGAGGTGGTTCACGCCTGTAATGCCAGCACTTTGGGGGGCTGAGGCGGGTGGACCACCTGAGGTCAGGAGTTCAAGACCAGCCTGGCCAACATGGCGAAACTCCGTCTCTACTAAAAAAAAAAAAATACAAAAAGATCAGCTGGGTGTGGTGGTTGTGTCTATAATCCCAGCTACTCGGGAGGCTGAGGCAGGAGAATCCTTTTAACCCAAGAGGCGGAGGTTGCAGTGAGCCAAGATCACACCACTGCACTCCAGCCTGGGCGACAGAATGAGACTCTGTCTCAAAAAAAAAAAAAAAAAAAAAAATTTTTTTTCCAAGTACAAGATGTTACCACTGACAAAAGGGTCTCATGTGAATGACGGAGGTTTCTGTTACCGTATGTCCATAAAGGGGCCTGAAACCAAATATGGTTTGAATAGAAAAAACCTTGGGAAACGTAAGTAGCACTTTGGGGCTAAGCTGCGAAGGCACTCGTATTATACAAGTAATTTCGAAGAGAGCCTAAATTTGCTACCCCCCTGCTTCTACAGGGTATACCAGATTTTTGCTGTCTTGGGACACTGAGCTCATGGAAGCCTGTGGAGGAAACTAACCAGTAAGCTGGGGATCTAGGTAGTCATCCAAGAGCCTGGAGGGAGAAGAAATTTGTTACTTCCACAGCCGGGGTCCTGTAGAACCATACTAATGTATAAATGGATGCTGAAAAATACCTGACAGTGCATAGTTTCAAAACAAAACTCCCTCTCCACTCCCAGTTACTGACATGATGCTTCTTGGCTATCTCATAAGGAGTAGCAGTATGAATACTTTCTGGCTCCTTCCTAATACGTTGACCTGTCATACGCGCATTCACTTAGAATTTCTTTTGCACAACTAAAGTTGAATAAGATCAGAAAAATAGCTGAGCCCCGCTATGGGACTGGAAGTGAAGGAGCCTCCAGAACCTCCTGGCCCTTTCACTTCACCCATGCCGAATATGGCCTCTTCAAGCCAGAATCCAGGCCCCATAAACCAAACTAGAATTCTGGCCTCTTGCCAATTCCCTCAGGCAAAGCACAGCCAGAGAAGGGGCAGCAAGAACGGCCTTTGATCTCCCTTGCTCTGTGTGGGTCTGGTGACACCCTCCACCTTCCCACCCTCTTTCAGTGTTGCTATCATTCCTATCGGCAAGAGCTTCCAGAGCAACCAGGTGAGGGACCTTAGGGCCTTGGGAATTCAGAGGGTGGGGATAGGGGATGTCAAGACGCCTCGTTTTGGGATAAATGCACTTGGGCCTCTGAAAAGCAGGAGGCCCCTGGTCCCTGAGAGGATGTTAAAAATTAAATACTAAGAATAAATAAATAGCTCCCAAATGACACGAGTCAAGGAATAAAGGATCCTGTCCAATCGAGTTAGGAGACCTCTCCCTCCCAGGGAAGGATCCAGAAATCTCCAACGTGCAGGCCTGGGGGCTGGGTTGTGGATATCGACACTGGGTGGGGTGCGGTGGGGTTAGGTGTAGCTGCTGAGGTCAGGGCAGAGGCAAGGAGGCTGGCCGCCAGGAGGGGCAGGCTGAGCCTCTCCGGGACCTGCTCAAGGCGGAGCGCCCTTGGCAGCCTCCAGGACCCAAAGGTATTTGGCCAAAAAGGTGGGAAGCAGGAAGAGCCAGGCTTGTCAAAAGCTCTCTCGGGCCTAACCCTGCAGCTTCCAGCCTCCGTACAGCCCCCTTCCCTGCAGCAGGATGAGTGCTTTGGACAAGAACACTAGCCCCTCCCCCAACGCTGAGAAAACTTTCTAGCCCTAGCAGCGCCGCCAGCAAGCAGCAAAGGGAGAGTACCTGTCGCAGCCTCCCTCCCAAGGAGGAGGTGGCCACTCAGGACACGGTCACGGGAGCAGCTCAGGCAGGCCTGAAGACTGCAGGGACAGCACAGGTGTCAGGCTACGCCCCTTCTCAGAGAAGCCCGCAGACTCCCTCCGAGAGTTCCTTTTTCTGGGGCTTGGGGCTTGGGGCCGGGCCGTTGCAGCCTTCGAGGTCCTCTGGGGAGGGGGAATGCTGCTCCAAAGTGGGTGAGCTTGTGCTTGGCCGGCCACGGTGGCTTCCTGGAGGCCGAGGGGAGGAGGGGGAAGCAAATAAAGGGAAGAGACTGCGGGGCAGCAGAGCAGCAGAAATCGGAGTGTGAGAGGCGGTGGAGCCCCTCCCGAGGGGACCGGGACTCTCCCGGTCCAGGAAAGCACGAGGACAGCTTCCGACAGACCAAATGCAAAAAGAGCTGGATCCTGGAGCCCTTAACGCTGCTCCCAGGGCCTTCATAAATAAGAGCCATTTATTTCATTGTCTCATTTGTTTCGCAAGGAAAAATCCCTGCAATCCTCTCCTCACTCCCTCTTGAGATGCCAGGGTCTGCGGGCGCTGGCGGCGGTGCGGGAAGGGCCGGGGCTCAGGACTGGGCCAGCCTGGCTCCCGCGCTCAGCCCTTGTCGCCCGCACCCACACCGCTCTCCTCCCGCAGGGCCTGCTGGTGGGCGGCAGCGGCGGCGGCAGCAGCCTCCTTCTCCTTCAGCCTCAGCGCTGCAGCCTTCTTCTCCTGCTCTGCGTGGCTCTTCATGTGCGCACTGCGGCTCTTCACCTTGTAAAACACCCTGCGGCCGGGTGGGGGTTGCTCAGGACCGGCCTAGCCCACCCCGGGGACCCCAGCGCGGGTGCGCGAGGAGCCCCAGCCTTCACCTTCTCCCCCACGCTGCACAGCCGGGGCTGGCCAGCTCGCGTCATTTTCCGAAAGCTGTCCCATGACGTCACAGCCCTAGAAACCCGCTGAGCCAACCAGAAACGAGGCGGACACCGCCTGTACCTCTTCCCCCTCCCCCCCACCCTCGCCCCCGCCCCCGCCGCGCACCAGCCCGCGGGGTCCCAGCGGGGACAGGGCTGCCCACCTTACCTGCCACATTTTTTACAGGGGAAAGTGTTCTCCTGATTCTGGGTCTTACTGAATGTCTCTGTTTTTTTCTTCTTCTCTGAAAAAGGTAGTGCCCTTCGTGACTTTCCTGTCCCTTCCCTTGGCTTCTCCGAGGCCTGGCCACCGGCAGACCCAGGGGCGTTGGACTCGTGGCTCCGGAGGATGAGGATGTCACTGGCCTGAAGAAAATCAAACAAGGAGAGTTGAGTAATCTGAGCGTGCGCAGATCTGGAATTCCAGAATCGCAGGGAACCGGGGGCCTGAAAAGTCATATATACTCCTGCCAAACAGTCACGTAGCATGCACTTGGGTCCTTCCAGGGATAGGACGACCATTGCCTCCTCCAACTCTGCATCTCTGGTCAGCTCCATCGTTTACAAAGTTGCTGCTAGAGTAATTCTGTGGGGCAGCCCGAGCTGCTAGAGGCCTTGATGCGCCTGACAGGGGATCTTGGTCTCTGGGTTAATGAAGCACCTGTTGATGTTTTCTGCCATTTAGTCCGCTCATGTCCTGTTCTATAAATGAGATTCAGGCCCCTGTGATGGGCCAGGTGCTGGGGACAGAGAGCTTGACGCAGGCATCCCTGCCCTCAGAGCTGAGGATCTGGTGGAAGGGACACATGCGCAGGTAGCTAGCTACCTCAGGACAGCGCACTGCAGGGACACCAAACAGGGCAAGGGCAGGGGTCAGAGTGCAGAGCAGAGGGAGCAGAGGGGACCTCGGCTGGGGAAGCCCCGGGTGGCCATCAGAAGTGGCACCCTCATGGGAAAGTGTTCACAAAAGTCAGAAGAACTCTGCAGAGCATTACACAGAGCACAGCTCTCGGTGCAGGTGGTCGAGGCTCAGAAGTGGGCACACAGCCGTGTGTTTACAGTTTATGGGAGCATGAGTGTACTACATACATTCCTTTTTTTTTTTTTTTTGAGATGGAGTCTTGCTGTGTCACCCAGGTTGGAGTGCAGTGGCACGATCTTGGCTCACTGCAACCTCCGTCTCCTGGGTTCAAGCGATTCTCCTGCCTCAGCCTGTGGAGTAGCTGGGATTACAGGCGTGCACCACTATGCCCAGCTAGTTTTTGTATTTTTAATAGAGATGAGGTTTCTCTTTGTTGGCCAGGCTGGTCTCGACTCCTGACCTCAGGTGATCCACTCACCTTGGCCTCCCAAAGTGCTGGGATTACAGGTGTGAGCCACTGCGCCTGGCCTACTACACACATTTCTAAAAAAAAGACTCTAAAAAAGCAGCAGCTCCCCAATAAACCCCTTCCCCTCCTTACCCCTTTCTGGGAGAACTCTCCCTGGCAAGGAGCAACTATGGCCGGTAGTCTTGCTTCTTCGCCTGTGATATGGTGGACAGAGCACTGCACTAGGAGTCCAAGGACCTGGGGCAAGTCACTTAGCATCTCTGAACTGCTTTCCCCCATCTGCAGAGTAGAGGTTAACTCTGCAGTGTGAGGAACTAATGAGATAACGGAAATGAAAGCACTTTGCAGAGATCATGCCTGAGGGCCTATGATTGTCATTCCCATGGTCTTAGCTCAGTCTCATTCTTGTCAGGGACTCTGGCCCTCTTAGGGGAGCCCTGTCTGCAACCTACCAATGCTCCCTCAGTGATCCACATACCTACTGGGTTTTCACAAAACCTTTTTCCCTCTGAATCTCAGATACAGAAGCAGTAGAGTGTAAAAATTATCGCAGACTCTGGATTCAGGCTGCCTCCTAGCTGTGTTATCTTGGGCCTCAATTTCCCCGTCTATAAAATGGGAATAACAGTAATACCTAACCACATAGGGTAGTGAGGATTAAATGAGTTAACAGCACAAAGTACTTCACACATTTCCTGCTATTATGATTATAATGAGGATCACAGTCCTGGCTCTACCCTCCCTCCCACGCCCCCAGGCCCAGCTCCACCCTGCTTGCCCTGGGCTCAGCCCACGGTGGTCACACTCACCGACTCATTGGCCTGTAGTGTCTGCGTGGCTTTGACTGCCGCTGCCCGCCTGCTGCGCTCTCGCCCCTCTTCCTGCTCCTCCTTCTCCTGGATCTCTGGCACCTCCTCCTCCCCTTCCTTCCTGGACTCCTTCACCTCCCTCTTGGGCTCCAGCCTCTCTTCACTTGGGGACTCTCTTCTGGGAAGAGGCACCCTTGGGAACTTTTGGGAAGTCTATGGGGAACAAGAACAAGGGCAGTAAGCCTAGAGCTCTGTCTCACTGCTGTAGCACAGATTCTGACCCGGCCAGGGGGTTCACCAGCCCCAGCTAGTCCTGCTCGCCTGGCTGGCCCAGCATAGCCTTCTGTACTAGGACTCTGGACTCTGTCCCCATGGCATAGTAGCCATGGGGACAGAAGAGAGTCTCAAGCCCTGGGAGCACCTGAGAGAGAGCAAGGGGCAGGGAGGGTACATACCAGTCGCTCCCCATTGCCACCCATCCTCCTGGACAGATGACCAGAAGGCATCGTCGGCAATGATGTGGTGAGCCAGGCAGGAGCCTTGAGTTCCGATTGCAAACTATCTTTGTAATGCTTTCTGTAGCTCTACTACCTTCCTGCCTGCAAAATGGGCAGCAAACCACTCCCTGTCTTACAGTAGCATGTCACCAAGCATGGATCTGCAATCCCAAAAATGATGCTAGGTGGATACATGGACATAGAATTAAGTAACCTTCCCTTTTCATTCTCTTTCAATCCTGATTATGCCAAGGACTCAGTCTCTGGTTGCTACTAATGTGTCTTTTATACTTCTCTAGACTTGATAATCTCTTTAACAAAGCAAGATCAGGCCTCAGTCTCAGCCTTGGCAGGTAACACAGCATCTGGCTAGAATTCAGTAACACTGGTTTTCACATATATTTTTACCAGTACCTTCTATTTATAGCACACAACCTTGGTTTTCGATTTATGACTGTGATATAAAACTTCCCTTCTGAGTAAAAAATGAGTTGATTTAAAGGAAAATATTAAGTAATGGCACAAGTAGTACGTGAATATGACAAAAATTCTAATGGCGACACATGGTAGGATGCAGATAGAGCAGAAATCAAAAAGGTGATACAAGAATGACTGAGGTTTGAGAAACAGTGTTAGAGGTCTGCTATGCGGAGATAGGAAGATGATGCTGGTGTGAATCTTGTGGGAAAATTACCCTGTGTATCAACACAATGTATTATTACTATGACACCAGCAGTATAGAGAGGAGAACCCAGCGGTCCAGGGCTCCTTGCAGCTGTCAGGGACACGGTCTTCCTCAACCTGCCCTCTGCAGGCTCCTGGAGAGCTTGGGCTCGGGCTCCCAGCTCAGGCCTGGTCCCAGACTCAGCCCAGGCTCTATGCAGCTGAGGTTGGAAAAGGAGTCACCTTAATATCCACTTCAACGTCTTCCTGGGCCGACTTCTCATCACTTGTATCCACATCCCCAAAGGTTAGAGTCCCATTGCGGCCGATTTTCACCTGCTTCTTGTAGGTGTAGTAGAACTCCACGCACTGGGCCACGGTCTTGGTCTGGATCTGGTTTGAAGTCAAAACTGAGGTCAGAACCCTCTGGTTTGGCTCATCTGCCTGGGGAGAATCCAGCCTTTCTCATCCCTGCATCTTTCCCTTAACTTCAAGCCAAAATGAATCCCAGCCAACCCAGGAAATACAAGCATTTTTCCAATGCCTGCTCTGCAACAAACCACTGATCAATTAATCAATGCTTCAGCACTATTTAAAATAAGTAAATAAATAAAACAAGCTATAAAGGACAATGTCGGAACCACCCGGGAGATGGCAACATGGATTGCATATCAGAGGGCATTACTGTATTTTTTTTTTCTTTTTTTTGGAGACAGAGTCTCGCTCTGTCACCCAGGCTGGAGTGCAGTGATGCAATCTCGGCTCACTGCAACCTCCGCCTCCCAGGTTCAAATAATTCTCGTGCCTCAGCTTCCTGAGTAGCTGGGATTACAGGTGTGTGCCACCACAACCGGCTAGTTTTTTTTTTTTGTATTTTTAGTAGACACGGGGTTTTGCCATGTTGGCCAGCCTGGTCTCAAACTCCTGGCCTCAAGTGATCCGTCTGCCTCTGCCTCCCAAAGTGCTGGAATTACAGGGGTGAGCCACCTTGCCTGGCCTGAATTATTTTATCAGGTTAAATTTCTTCGGCATGCTAATGGTACTGTGGTTTTGTAGAATATCTTGGTTTTTAGGAGATACGTGCTGAAAGGTTTTAGTCATGTGACAGGATGACTGTAACTTACTTTTAATGATTAGCTGAATCAGAGAACAAGAAAGAGCTGTATATGTGTGTGTCTATGTTTAGACACAGAGAAACAGAAAGCAAATATAGCCAATGTTAACTATTGCTAAATCTAAGTCAGGGGTAGATGGGTGTTCATTCTACTGTTCTTTCCCTTTTCCTCTAAGTTTGACATTTTTCAAACTGAAAAGTTGAGAGAAAAGGTCTGGGCACCATTTACATCCAAAGCCAGCCCTGACCTGGCAACACAGACGCTTTTCATTAATCCAGGCAAACAATTTCATTTATCTCCAGGGAGCAGTGGCTGACAAGTGAGCATACAGAAATGTCACAGTGTTCCCTGTCGGGGGAGGAACTCAAGGGAAACTCACAAGAAAGCCCTGGAAAACCTGAGGAGGAAGCGAAAGGCCTAAGTCTTCGTCCTGCCTCTGCTACCGCACAGCTATTCGAGCTTAGGCAAGTCACTCACATTTCTAATTTCAAGTTTTTCATTTGTAAATAGCAAACGGGGTTAAGTAAGACTAGATGATCTCCAGGGACCTGCCTCTCAAGCTCTGAAATTCTAGCTCTCCCATTGCATAAATCTATTTGGCCACTGGGTTTAGTTTTTGGGCAACTTTCCCACACGCAGAGGCTGTTTTCTCTGACACCACCACACAGGCTCCCACATTGCTCAGCCATCGCTGGGCTGGGAGCATCTGTCCAGAGAGGCCAGGGGTCAGTGTGGGCCCTTTGTGTCTGAGGAGGAAACAGACATGTTTCATCTCACAGAAATGGCCAAGTCACACATGTATTAATTAGGCCATTTACACATTTACTGTCAATTCTCTCTGACCCTTTGTTTGACTGACTAAAGGTCTGCTCATTTCATTAGGCATTAGGGGCGCCTCAGTGAATTTCACGGGCGTGTACTTCCCGTCAGTATTGCCCAATCAGGGAACAAAGTGTTACTAAAACACAGCAAAGGACTCCTCACAACAGGGCCCTTGTAGGGGAATTCATCATCAGCACTTTGTCTAGTCCCCAGGGCTGTTCCCAATACAATCTACAATCCCAAGAGGAAAGGGCATGCTCTTTTTAAAAACTCTTTTGCCTTGGCAGTCCACACAATTCTCTCTCCCCACAGCCCAGATTTTGTGAGACAGGGCTGGAAAGATGCAACTCCTTGGATTAGCAAAGCATCTGCTTTTCCAGAAGAATATGGAGACAGGACAAGATAAATCTAGGGAATGTGGACTTGAACAGCTGAGTTACTGGAAGGCAACTCTGGGTCAAAGGAAGTGGGCAGAGGCCCCCAGGTCAGCTCTGCAGGCACTTGCTGGCTCTCAGTTGCCCTCACCCCAGGGTACCCTCCCCCTGCATCTTCCTCTGGGGAATGGCTCACCTCTACTTGCCACCCTCCTCCCCATCTTCCTCCTGCCTATTTTAAGTCTGATGCCCACTTAGGCCTCCTTCTGGATTGAGACCCCAGAGCTTGGCCACACTACCCTGAAGTGAGGAAAGGATGCTTAGAACCAACAGGGAAAAGAGACCTAATCTTTCTCTTTCTTGTATTTTTTAGGAAATTCTCTCTGAGGCTACTCAGTAGCATTGACCTGACTGCTTTTTAAGAGGGCTTGGTCACTGGCAGAGGGAGCCCCAAAGTCACACAGGCAGCTCCTGGCCCTCATTTGACCCTGAAACAGAGCCCAGCTCACCAGCTTCTGCACCAGGAAGAAATCCTTCTTGTAGATGGCAATGCCTTTGTTGAACAGCTTCCTCTCGGCCATCTTCCACTGGTCAGAGCCTATGGGGCAAAGAGGCAGCCAGGGAGTGAGGTGCGGGGCAATTCCGACCAGCAAAAAAGTGTGAGGCCATCCGCCCATGGTCTCTGCAGGCCTCAGAGCCGGCTCCTCGTCCCACTTCCATGTCGCTCACAGCCTCGCTCCCTTGCTTGTGAAATGGAAACTAATATCGATCACCTAGCTCACCAGCTGTGGTGAGGATTAAATAAGATAATGCATGTGAAACCCTTGGTGCTCTGCCTGGTGCAGATGAAATGTAGCACTAACGTGGATGGAAAACATTGGCTGCTAGGATTATGTGACTCGGTCCATGTCCTTCTTAAAGTGCCCAGAACAGGACATGCACTCCTGGGGCTAAGTTCCAGGTACCTAATGCCAATCTGGATGGCTCTCCATGGGTTCCTGTCCTTGTGGCCTGGGCTTTTTTGCCTGGATGGTCTCCCACCTGCCCACTCCCTTCTCCCCTCCCCTCCAGGGCACAGGAAACCCCTGGAGAGCTACCCCAGCTTTGGTGGCAGTTCCCTCACTCTGACTCTTGGCTTATCTACCCTCCTCCTCCCACCCCCACCCAGGGCTGTGACTCAGCACTGAGCAGGGCCCCATGGATGCTGGAGACCTCTCGAGGCTCCAGGCACCATGCCCACCACAGCCAGGCCCACCTGTGTAGTGATAAGTTGCCAGCGGATGGTTGTGGGGCCGCAGGGGCTTCTTCAGTAGCAGCTTATTCAGCGTTTCCTGGAGGGGAAGTGAGGGAAGGGTCAGGGCACTCACAGGAGTATTGGTGGTGGACGGAGCATTCTAGGCCCTGATAAAATCCCGAGTAGGGTGGGCACTTACTCTTGCTCCCCTTAACTGCTGAGAGATAATGGGGCCGGTGGGGTGGTGAGATCACAGGGGGTGGGGCTGCCCAGAAAACAGGCCTCAGGTCCTCTTAGGAGAGACCATGGCCCCAAGGGAAGCAGCACTGCTGGAGAAGGCTCTCAGCAACCGTCCAGTCTGAGTCCACTGACCCAGAATCAGGGATGGGAATGGACAGGAGGACACTGCACAGCAAAACGTTGGGTCTGAAACTAGGGCTCCCTTGGGTCAAGCCCCTACAGCCCCTTCCTTAGTCAGACCCTCCTACTGGCCTCAAATGTGCATGCCAGCAGCCCTAGCTCCTGAGCAGCAGACATGGATCCAAGCCAGCCCCCACTGAGGGGCCCTCCCTCTGCTGGGGGTGCCTTCTCACCAGGATGTCTCCCCTGGACTCGTGCAGACAGTGCAGGGCCAGCTCCTGGTTGGTGCCAGCACCAGGGAAAATGCTGGAGCAGGCAGCTGTCAGCAGGTCTTCCACTGGATCCACAGGAGCGTGAGGAGGGAGGGGAGGAAACCACGTTCAGGGCGGGGCTGGGCAGGGTGAGGCCTGGCCCGGGTGAGGCCTGGCCCACCCATGTGCCTGCCCTCACTTGCTGCCCCCAGGGCCTTCCTCACCTTGCCTCTGCTTCTCCCGGCTGCTCTCTAGGTCCTCCCATGGCTGCCACACCAAGTCAGCCTTGTGGGGATCTGCAGCTGCCAGGGCACGGTCCCTCATCAAGGGGATTTCTGCCTGGAACCGGGAGCCCACGTTGATCCGTCTAGAGGAGTGAAAAGGGCAGGAAGTGAGGCCTCACCTTGCGGGGACGGAGAACTTGATGATCCCTCAGGGTGGGAAGAAGATGAGGGGGAGCTGGCAGAACAAGGCCTCAGCTAGGTGTAGGGAGTCTGGGTTCTAGGAGCTTGGGAGGACAGCCTGACCTGGCACCACCAGAAAGGCAAGGTCCAGAGGCTGGAGAGGGGAGAAGCAGCTGCAGGTTTACAGATGGGAAAGAGCCTCTGGATCCCCCTTCCAACTCTCCTAGAGATAAGTTCAAGCTGAGCCGGTCCTTGCCCTTCCCTGCAACTTCCACACAGAGGCAGGGCGGGGACAGCAAAGCCCAGGGCCAAATACAGAAGCGCAAGGAGGCCCTCTCAGCCCTCTGCAGGCCCCACGGAACCCTCCTGTTGCTCCCAGGGCCCACCTGCACACACTGCACCAGGGTGGCCACCCACACCCCTCAGCCAGGGGCAGGGCTGCACTTACGGCTCGATGCTCACTGGGGTGGCCTCCCCCATCACAGAGAGGACAGGCGGGGTTACTTCAGCACTGTCTATGGGACAAAGAGCAGGTTGATAAACAGTACCCTCCTTTCAGCAAAGCACCCCCAATCCTAGTGGCTGCCCTGTATGTGCAAGAGTCACAGTGGTGACACACAGAGCTCACGCAGGGAACACAGGCACCCGAGTCCTGGCTCTGCAGCCTGTCACCTATGAAAACGCAGGCCCTTCACTAAATATTTGGGTGCCTCGGTTTTCACACTCACCAAAAGGGGCTAGCTATCACTACCTGTCTCCTACGGTTAATGTGAGAACTGGATAAAATAACGCACAGAGCCTGGCACTCGATAAAGATTATTACTGCTTCTACTACTAAAGCCATATCCTCGCCCCCAGAAGCTCCAGCACTAACTCCAACATAAAGCTGTGGTTTTCTAGTAAAGAGACTGAAACTTTGAGCACACTAGGGAGGTGGTGAAGGGGATCGCTGTTTTATAGTTATTGTCTCACTTCCTCTTTGGATTTTCTGCCTCAGTTTCTCCCAAGCTAGTTTTTTGTTGTTTTTTTTTGCTTTTTCTGTTTGTTTGTTTTTGTTTTTTTGAGACAAAGTCTCACTCTGTCTCCGCCCAGGCTGGAGTGCAGTGGTGTGATCTTGGCTCAAGGAGGTGAACCTCCAAGTTCAAGCCATTCTCCTCCCTCAGCCTCCCAAGTAGCTGGGATTACAGGTGTGAGTCACTGTGCCCAGCCCCAAGCTGGTCTTCTTAAGGCCCCAAATGATCAAAACACTCCTTTGCTTAAAAAAAAAAAAAAAAAAAAAAAAAAAAAAAAAAAAAAAAATCTTTGCTCTTTACTGACTCCCTCCTGCAATGTGAAATAAAATCTGCAACCCTCCCCTCAGGGTTCAAGGCAGTTCCACTTCCATTTGTACCTCCCACCACCCATGTGCCTGGACTTGCATCCTAGCTGACTGCTTACCTCCCGACCCCTCACTCTCCCTGCACGGTCCCATCTACAGGCCTTTGCACCAGTCATTTCCTCCGCCTGGTGTGTCCTCCCTGCCCCCGCCCTCCTCCATCGCTGGGGCTCAGCTCTGGCCCCACCCCTCTTGAATACAGTCCTCACCATCCCGGGCTAGCTGCTGGGGCTTCACTCACTGGCTGCAGATCCCACACTGCCGGGAACCTCTATTTGTTCAACTCCCAGGCTTTCATGTCAACTCCCTAATGACCTTGCATTCTCTATAGAACAGACCATGGTGTCCTGTACATTCTTGGAGCCCTCACAGGACCCAGTTCAAGGCCTTACGCCCGAGTGTTCGGTAAATACTCGTGGACCGACTGACCTCTCGCTGGCTGCCTGTCTGATCTGTACAACGACTTCCTCTTCCTACACAGCCTAGCCAGGGAGAAGCCTCCCCAGGAAGCAGGACAGAAGGCTGGCCAGCCTAGGGCAAACATTTTGCATCCACAGACACCAGGGGGCACCAGAGAGCTACACCATGGGTGAGATCGCAGTCAAAGGTTAATTGGCCAAAGGCATCTATGAGCTAGCTACTTCCACTTAATCCTTTCTACCACCCTAAGGGATTGGATTATCCCATTTTGCACAGGAAATGGATCCCTTTATGGAGTGGGCAACACTTTTCAACAGTACATCACCCAAAGCCAGCCCAATATTTCCAGAATGTCTGCTTTTGGCCAAAAAGACTGTTCGAGAGCCCCAGAGACCAGATCTGCCACAAAGGACTATGAGCAAACAGGATGGCCTGGGCATGATGTTCCAGCTTTATGTGTGCTAATGCACATGAGCCTAGGAAGTGGCTATTAGGTTGAACCAAAGGAAACTACTATTTGTGAATCCAGAAATAGTTGAATATTGGCAATTTCATCATCAACCAAGTAATACTAATATCCCCATCTAATACTGAAAAAACTGAGGCCCAGGGAGTTGAAGTGACTTGCAAAAGTGGATGTAATAGTAAATGGTAGAATTGAGATTTGAATCCAAGCAGCTGGGCAGGCCACCCCCCACCTCCTTGTTGAAACAGGACAACCTCCTTCTCAATCTCAGAGAAGACAGAGCAGAGCTCCTTCTCCCAGAGTGTTCCAGCCCAATCCCCAGCAGCCCCATAGGCTGAGATGCCTCCCTGCCCAGTGCCCCAGCCCCGCTCCTGCCAGGGCCGTGGAGAGAGGTCACTCACTAGTCCGGAGCAGCGTGCGATGGGCACTCTTAGGCGTGATGGGAGGAGGAGCAGGGATGGTGCTGGTTGATATGATGGCATTGAAGTAGAGGCCAGAGCCTTCCCGCACAGGGCTGAGGATCGGGGGTGGCGTGTAGGGAGGCAGCTCAAAGCTCCGCTCAGAGGGGTGGTCAGCTAGGCGCACAGGAGAGCGCAGGTGGCTCTGGTATGGGGTGATGTTGGAGTAGACGGGAGGGGCGATGAAAGTGCCCGCCTTGGTGGGGATGATAAGGGGCTCGGGCCTGGGCCGCTGCTTTGGTTTCCGCACGGAAGGCTCCCCCTCCAACTTGACATTCATGTCCTCCGCCTGGAGAAGGAAAGAAAACAAAGATGGCTCAGCCCCCCGCGTCCCAGGGAAAGTGAAGTCTTAACCACAGCTTGCCAGTCTCACCTTTGGAACTTAGTCTGCCCACCACACCCACCAAGGCAAGCCTGAAAAAAGGAGCAGGTCCAAAAGCCCTTCTTATCGTCTCCTCTAGGGCAGAGGTCAGCAAACTTTTTCTGTAAGGGGCCAGAGAGTAAATATTTTAGGCTTTGTGGGCCACATGTGATTTCTGTTACATATTCCTCTTCTTTCCCTTTTTCTTTTTAAAACTAATCATATAAAATTGTAACACCATTTTTAGCTCCGGATTTGGCCCCCAGACCACAGTTCCCCACCTCTGCTGTAAAGTGTGTGATAGGGCAGGAGAGTGCAGTAGTTCAGGGCCCAGGCTCTGGAGCTGGACTGCTTGGGTTGGGACCTACCACCTTTATTGCCACTGCAAATTACTCAATTTTTCTGTGCATCTTCATTTTTAACATGGTGCCTACCTAGTAAGTGTCTACTTTATGGGGTAACTATGAGGACTACATGAATTAATACGAGGAAATCACTGAGAACATTACCTGGTACCTCAGTAAATATTGGCTGTTATCACTACTTAAACTCCAGGCTCTGTGTTAGATGAAAGCTCCTGCTGCGTGCTAAGACCTGAGCTGGGCTTGGGACTACAAAATAGAATGGACAAGGCCGGGCGTGGTAATCTCAGCACTTTGGGAGGTCGCGGTGGGGGGATCACTTGAGGTCAGGAGTTCGAGACCAGCCTGGCCAACATGGCAAAACCCTGCCTCTACTAAAACACAAAAATTAGCTGGGCATGGTGGCGGGTGCCTGTAATTTCAGCTACTCAGGAGGCTGAGGCATGAGAATCACTTGAACCCGGGAGGTGGAGGTTGCAGTGAGCCAAGGTCGTGCCACTGCACTCTAGCCTGGGCAACAGAACTGGATTCCGTCTCAAAAAACAAAAAGGAAAAAGAAAAAAAAAAAAATGGAATGGACAATCCTTGTCCTTGCAGAACTTTTGTTCTCATAGTATTAATCCTATTAGGAAAGTCTAGCCCATGCCCGCTGGCAAAGGTTAGCCCTCCTACTTCTCCCTGCTAGGTATGCCTCATGGGCCTCTATCTAGAATAGAAAGCAGGACTGTAAGAGAACAGAGGCCTTCTCTTGCTGGATTCCTATAATCTCAAAGGCAGAGAATGGAGCCCTACAGGGTGAGCAGCACCCAGTTTATCCCTCTGCGTACTCAGTATAACAGGTAAGGTTGGCGATGTTGACCGAGTGGGCCTTAGAATAATGAGCTGTCTCCCTGCCAAGGTTCTGGCTCCCATAAACACCTTCCAGCAGAGGGCCCTGACACCCTCTAAGGCTCTGGCCATGTCCTTCACCCATCTGTGCCCTCTTTTCCCTTCTACAAATTGGGATGAAATGAAACTGTTCATTCTTCTTCCCTTAGGAAAACAATATGATTGCACAGAAAAAAAAAAATGCAGGAGCCAAAGGCCCCCCAAACTTTCTTGACAAGAAATCTCACAAAAAATCAGCTAGCTGTAATGATTTGTAATTTTATAATAAGGGATTTAAACTATTCTGAATATTTGACAAAAATAGTCATGTTCATTTTTTAGGTGTGGTAGTGCTATTGAGATAATGTTGAAGAAGAAAGAGTCCTTACGTATTTCAGATACAAACTGAAGTATATGGATGGAATGATACGATGTTCAGGATTTGCTTCAAAATAACCCAGTGGCATGGAGAAGCAGAGGTACAGGTGAAATAAGATTGGCTATGTTTTGATAACTGTGAAATCTGGGTGATGGCTAAACACTGGCATTCATTATACCCCTCTCTACTTTTATGCATGAAAGAAAGTATCTGTAGTACAAAGAATAATAAATAATGAATGAAATAAACAACAAAACACAAACCTCCCCCCAAAGCCTGGTGTAGTACAAGTACTCACAGGCAGGGATTCAGGAGATCCAAATTCTAGGGCTAGCTCTACCATTACTTGGCTATATGACCTCAGGTCAGTCTCTTGTCTTTTCTGGACCTAGTTCCTCATCTATAAAATAGGGGCATTGAGCTGTGTAGCTGCTCAGGCTCCTTCCTGTCTCAGAACAAGCTGCCCAGGCCTCCAGCCTCTACCACAAACTTTTCCTCAACCAGAGAACAGGAACCCAGAGAGCAGAGACTGTGGCGCTCCCTTGCCTATTACAGAGGCATGCAGGCCAACTCTCCAGCTGAGAATAACCAGAAAATCTGGACTCGATGTGCAAAACACATTTCTGAAGATATCAGAGAGCAAATAGGTTGGCAAAGAATTAAAGAGCCAAGATCTAGGGGGAAAAAAAGAAAGCTAAAGAGGTGAGCCCAGTATTTGAAGCTGCATTTTCCCTAGAGGTGAATGCTATTACTGGAAAAGGCAACTGAGAGGCTGAGAAACTGAGCAGAGCTTTTAAGAAATTTAAGGAACTGACACAATAAAAACTGAGGTTTGTCCAGGTGCGGTGGCTCACACCTGTAATCTCAGCACTTTGGGAGGCCAAGGTGGGTGGATCACCTGAGGTCAGGAGTTGGAGACCAGCCTGGCGAACACAGCAAAACCCCATCTCTATTAAAGATACAAAAATTAGCCGGGCATGGTGGCGGGCACCTGTAATCCCAGCAACTCAGGAGGCTGAGGCAGAAAAATTCCTTGAACCCAGAAAACGGAGGTTGCAATGAGTGGAGAACACGCCACTGCACTCTAGCCTGGGTGACAGAGTGAGACTCCCTCTCAAAAAAAAAAAAAAAAAAAAAAAATGCTGGGTGCAGTGGCTCATGCCTATAATCCCAGCACTTTGGGAGGCCGAGGTGGGTGGAACGCCTGAGGTCAGGAGTTCAAGACCAGCCTGGCCAACATAGTGAAACCCCGTCTCTATTAAAAATACAAAAAATTAGCTGGGCGTGATGATGAGCGCCTGTAATCCCAGCTACTCAGGAGGCTGAGGCAGGAGAATTGCTTGAACCCAGGAGGCGGAGGTTGCAGTGAGCTGAGATTGAGCCATTGCACTCCAGCCTGGGCCACAAGGGCGAAACTCCGTCTCAAAAAAAAAAAGGAAATAAAAAACAAAGCTGAAGTTTAGGGCTCGCCAAGGAAGGAGAGCTTGGCAAACCCCCAGGCTTTGGATTGGGACTCCAAAAAGGGCTGATACTCACTTTCATTCAGAATAAAGATGAATCAGAAATAGGCTGGTCCCTATATGGAATAAAGCCTAGCTTCAAATCATCTCATTTCAACCTCTGATTAAAGTAATTCAGGGCCGGGTGTGGTGGCTTACACCTGTAATCCCAGCACTTTGGGAGGCCAAGGCGGGTGGATCACCTGAGGTCACAAGTTCGAGACCAGCCAGGCCAACATGGTGAAACCCCATCTCTACTAAAAATACAAAAAAATCAGCTGGCATGGTGGCCTGCACCTGTAGTCCCAGCTACTCAGGAGGCCGAGGCAGAAGAATCACTTGAACCCCGGAGGCGGAGGCTGCAGTGAGCTGAGATCATGCCACTGTACTCCAGCCTGCACAACAGAGTGAGACTCCATCTCAAACCCCCGCCCCCGCCCAAAAAATTCAGAAACAAAAACAAGAACTTTGCATTGTCCAGGAAGAGCTAAAAGTACTAACAGATTTCAAAAAGCCAAGGATGCATGTTTTTTCTGTTTTTGTTTTTGTTTGAGACGAAGTCTCACTCTGTTGCCCAAGCTGGAGTGCAGTGGTGCGATCTTGGCTCACTACAATCTCCACCTCCCAGGTTCAAGCGATTCTCTTGCCTCAGCTTCCTGAGTAGCTGGGATTACAGGCACACACCATCATGCCCGGCTAATTTTTGTATTTTTAGTAGAGATGGGGTTTCACTATGTTGGCCAGGCTGGTCTTGAACTCCTGGCCTTGTGATCCACCTGCCTTGGCCTTCAAAAGTGCTGGGATTACAGGCGTGAGCCAGGATACATGTTTTGTTTTGTTTTGTGTGAGACGGAGTCTCGCTCTGTTGTCCAGGCTGGAGTGCAGTGGCATGATCTTGGCTCACTGCAACCTCTGCCTCCCGGGTTCAAGCAATTCTCCTGCCTCGGCCTCCCGAGTAGCTGGGATTACAGGCGCCCACCACCACGCCCAGCTAATTTTTGTATTTTTAGTAGAGATGGGGTTTCACCACGTTGGCCAGGATGGTCTCTATCTCTTGACCTCGTGATCCGCCCACCTTGGCCTCCCAAAGTGCTGGGATTACAGGCATGAGCCACCACCCCTGGCCCAGGATACATGTTTTAATATCTAGCAACCCTTCTTGACCAAAGAGCTAAATCCTGATGTCATAAGGCATTCACTATACATAATAAGTTAAATTCTTTCCTATGCATTTAATAGGGTTTGGGTTTTTTGTTTCTGTTTTTGCTTTTTGTTTTGTTTTGAAAAGGGGTCTCACTTTGTCACCCAGGCTGGAGTGCAGTGGCACAATCACAGCTCCCTGCAGCCTTGACATCTTGGGCTCAAGCGATCCTCCCACCTCAGCCTCCTGAGAAACTGGGACTACAGGTGTGCACCAGCACACCCAGCTAATTTTTTGTTGTTGTTGTTTTGTTTTTTGTTTTTTTTGTAGAGATGGGGGTCTCTCCTTGTGTTGCCCAGGCTGGTCTCGAACTCCTGGGCTCAAGCGATCCTCCTGCCTTGGCCTCCCAAAGTGCTGGGATTGCAGGCATAACCCACTGCACTTGGCCTCCTGTGCATTTTTAAATGGTACTAGCTATGTCCCATCCTTCAGATAATCGAGGAAATAGTTGCTCAAATCCCTTTCTACATAGGGCTTAGTTTTCTTGAAGAAATACAGGTAAGAAGAATGCTGGGGTAATCATGAAAAGAGCAATATGCAAGGATATAACTAATAAATCAACAAAATGGGGAAATGGGATAACAAATCAAATCAATCCAAAGGAGAACATGGGAAAGGCAAGATGGGAAACAGCTAACAGTAGATGGCAACTTTTAACCCAAGTATTTAAGTAATTACATTAAATGCAAACTGTATCAGTGGAATCTTAAAAAGTTGAATTCAAAGAAGCATAAAGTAGAATGGTGGTTACCAAGGGTTAGGGGATGAGGCGAGGACTGGGGAGATGCTGGTCAAACGATACATAATTTCAGTTAGTAAAAAATAATAAGTTCAGGAAATCTATTGTATAACATGATGACTATCATTAGTAACAGTGTATTATACACTTCAAAATAGCTAAAAGAGCAGATTTTAAATGTTCTCACCACAAAAAAATAAGTATTTGAGGTAATGGGTATGTTAATTAGCTTGATTATATCAAAACATCATGTTGTATGCCATAAATATGTATTCTTTTTATGTTAATTTTATTTTATTCTATTTTTGTACAAACGAGGTTTGGCCATGTTGGTCAGGCTGGTCTTGAACTGCTGGCCTCAAGTGATCCACCTGCCCCGGCTTCCCAAAGTGCTGGGATTACAGGTGTGAGCCACTGTGCCCAGACTTTATGTTAATTTTTAAATAAATAGAAAGATATAAACTGTATCAATTCTCTAAAAGACTGGATAATAACAAATCCCAATGTATGCCACTTGAAACATACACCTTAAGTAGAAGGATACAGAAAAAATAATAGTAAATGATGGGAGAAGATGCACCCTGCAGATTCTAACCAAAAGCAAGCAAGATATCAGACAAAGCTGACTTTAAAAGGCAAAAAGGGTGGATGATGAGAAATTACTTAATGGGTACAATCTGCATTATTTGGGGAATAGATATGGATACCCTGATAGCCCTGACTTCACTATACCATCTATGCATGTTACAAAATCACACTTGTATCTCATAACTTTACTCATGTAAAGTAAGAAGTGGCTGGGTGCAGTGGCCCACCTCTGTAATCCTAACACTTTGGGAGGCCAAGGCAGGCAGGTCACTTGAGGTCAGGAGTTCAAGACTAACCTGGCCAACATGGTGAAACCCCGTCTCTACTAAAAATACGAAAATTAGCCGGGCTTCGTGATGCATGCCTGTAATCCCAGCTACTAAGGAGGCTGAGGCAGAAGAATCTCTTGAACCCATGAGGTTGCAGTGAGCTGAGATCTCGCCATTGCACTCCAGCCTGGAGGACAAGAGCGAAACTCTGTCTCAAAAAAATAAAATAAAATAAATAAGAATAAAATAATAATAAAAGGCAAAAAGAATATTTAAGATAAACAGAAACTTTGTAAAGTATCTAACCTAGCTCTAAATGAGCACCTAATAACATTGCATCAAAATGTATAAAACAAATGATGACAGAACTTAAAGAAAAAGTAGACAAAACCTCAATCTTAGAAGGAGATGTTGGCCGGGTGTGGTGGCTCCCACCTGTAATCCCAAAACTTTGGGAGGCCAAGGCGGTCGGATCACAAGGTCAGGAGATCGAGACCATCCTGGCTAACATGGTGAAACCCCGTGTCTACTAAAAATACAAAAAATTAGCCGGGCACAGTGGCGGGCGCCTGTAGTCCCAGCTACTTGGGAGGCTGAGGCAGGAGAATGGTGTGAATCTGGGAGGCGGAGGTTGCAGTGAGCCGAGATTGCGCCACCGCACTTCACCCTGGGCGACAGAGCGAGACTCTGCCTCAAAAAAAAAAAAAAAAAAAAAGAAAGAGATGTCAAGATCTCAGTAGTGACAGTACAAGCAAACATCTCTAATTCCCAGCACCCAGCACGGGCCAAATCAAAATTTGCTGATCTGGAAAAAGAGATGTACACATCCTAGAATTTCCCAGGCAGTTTCAATTTCAAGTATAAAACTGTCTCATCCCCCATTAGGAGGGGGACATCCCCAAATGCCCCTTCTGGACATCTGTCCAGAAGTTTGGTTTGGAAAATAAAAATAGTATCTCCACAGGTTCCCTGATACCTTCCTACATTGCCATATTCTCCTTTCCCCATAGGGTCCTGGGCCCCAGGAGCACTCAGGTGCTGGAGGTGTTTAGAAGGGGCGCCTCTCATACCTGAGCTGGAGCATCTGTCCCAGGGATTCGGGTGGACCGCCTGCGGGTGACGATGACTGATGGCTTGTGCTCAGCAGGGTTCTGTTCAGGACCCTTCCCGTCCTCATCAAGACCTCCAGCCTGGGCTGCCTCAGTTGGGTCCACAGTCCGCACAGGCACAGACACTGGGATGATGAGGGGTACCATCCCACTGTCTTCTCGTGCTCGCTTGGTGGCTAAGGAAGGCTCAGAAAACTCCACCCCACACTTGGTAGTTGAGGCCAATACACTTTTCCGCTTCTCTTCAGAGCCACTGCCATCCTGGACAAGATGGGAACAGAAGTGCAATTTAAAAGATAAGTCATAGCCAGGCGCAGTGGCTCATGCCTGTAATTCCTGCACTTTGGGAGGACAAGATGAAAGGATCACTTGAGGCCACAAGTTCAAGACCAGCCTGGGCAACACAGTGACACCCCATCTCTACAGAAAATAAAAGAAAATTAGCTGGGCATGGTGGCAAACTCCTGTGGTCCCAGCTACTCAGGAGGCGGAGGTGGGAGGATTGCCTGAGCCCAGGAAGTTGAGGCTGCAGTGAGCCGAGATCGAATCACTGCACTCCCACCTCGGTGACAGAGTGAGACCCTGTCTCAATAATAAATAAACAAACAAATAAAAGATAAATTCTGATTTGATCTAGGACCCTCATTCCCATTTAGTCACGGGACTCAAACACCCACAGTGGCTCACAACTTGACCTTTCCCTGACCATCTTTTCTCCTACTACTTTTTTTTTTTTTTTTTGGAGACGGGGGTCTCACTCTGTCACCCAGGTTGTAGTGCAGTGGCACGATCTTGGTTCACTGCAATCTCTGCCTCCTGAGTTCAAACGATTCTCCCGCCTCAGCCTCCCCAGTAGCTGGGATTACAGGCGTGCAGCACCACGCCTGGCTAATTTTTGTGTTTTTTGGTAGAGATAGGGTTTTTCTGTGTTGGCCAGGCTGGTCTCCAACTCCTGACCTCAAGTGATCCACCCACCTTGGCCTCCCAAAGCGCTGGGATTATAGGCATGAGCCACCACGCCCAGCCTCACACTCCTCTCTTCTACAGACAGTGCTTCTGGCTGGGCGCGGTGGCTCACACCTGTAATCCTAGCACTCTGGGGGACTGAGGCAGGCAGATCACGAGGTCAGGAGTTTGAGACCAACCTGACCAACGTGGTGAAACCCTGTCTCTACTAAAAATACAAAAATTAGCCAGGCATGGTGGCAGGCACCTGTAATCCCAGCTACTTGGGGAGGCTGAGGCTGGAGAATCACTTGAACTCAGTGATCTGTATCTATCTGTATCTGAAATAGTATCTAATTATTCAAAAAATATCTCTGCAAAAGAAAGTAAGCAAGAACCCTGTGGCAAGGTGAAGGGTGGTCTTTGTACTATTTTCCCACAGGCAGCTGGCTGGGGCAAAGTCTGGCAGGATTTGCAAGAAGCAAATCCTGCAGCCTTCCACCTATCAGCCTGATGCCCTCTGCCAGGTCTGGCTCCACCGCATGCCACTCTCACCTTTGCATTCTGCAGCGAGGCCAGCTCCACAGCCTTCTGGGCCAGGGTCAGCAAATTGGCCTCCTGGGATGCCCGGCGCCTCCGTCGCGTGCTCTGGATCACTCCGCCCCGTAGCACCTGCCCACAGTCTCCTGTGCTCACTGCCCTCATGCCCTCCTCGTTGCCCATGGCAGGAGCCTCTCGCTCCCGGCCATTGGGTGCTAGTCTCTCCCCATCAGGCAGTAGCTGTGACTCCCTCAGCTCCAGCGGGAATCCCAGAGCTTCAGGATGGGGCTGCCCCAGGGAGCCAGGTGGCGGCTGCTGCAGGGGCCAGTGATGTAGGAACAGGTTGCCAGTGGGTTCCTGCCCAGGCTGGGTGCCAGCCCCATCCAAGGCGGTGGGAGGCAGGATACCCTCCTTAGAGAGGCGGCGGGAGCGGCGGGGGAAGGGGATCTGGACCTGAGGTAGCGCCGGCTGCGGGGCTGACTCCTGCAGGAGGGCCTTGCGCAGTTCTGGGTTCATATCTGGGTTGGAGGGGAAGGGGTAGGGTGCCATGCTGTGGTGAGCCAGGTGGGACTGTCCCAGTGGCCCAGCTGGCTGCAGGCCAAAGTCCTGGGGTTGCTGCGAGGGTTGCTGTGACATGGAGTAGAAGTTCTCAAAGAGCGGCATCTGGGGTAGGGCTGCCTGCTGCTGCTGCTGCTGCTGTTGTGGTTGCTGCTGCTGTTGCTGCTTCTGTGGAGGGAAGGCAGCCACCGGGTTTGGGGGCGGTGGGCCCTGCCGGAAGACCTGCCGGTTCACCTGGTGGCCGAATGCCAGCTGGAAGGGTTGCAGGGGCAGTGACTGGTTTGGGGGTTTCTTGGCTGCGTGGAAAGAATTTAGGGGTGCCTGGGGCCGCCCTACCTCCAGCTGCATCTTCTGTGGCATCATTGGCCGCACATAGCGGTCCAGCTGTGGGCCCCCCGCTTTCTCCCGCTTCAATGCCTCGGGGTGGTTATAGTAAGTCGGGACTCCCACTCCAGGATGCGGGCTCCCCTTGGGTGCACTGTAGAGGGACAGACTGTGGCAGTTCCATGTTGAATGGGGTGGAGGCTGGCCTGGCTGCTGCTGCCAGCTGCTGTCACTGACACCCCCACCTCCTCCGCGCTCCGGGCCCCGCCCTGGAGCCATCACAGAGTTGGGCCACTTTACTGAAGCCACCTGCTGGGACAGCATGGCTGCTGAGGTCCGCTCAGGCCCATACACCACAGAGTTCAGCAGGGCCAGGCTGCTGGGAGGGGGCAGTTCCACAGGCTGAGAGGTGGAGACTGCCCCTCCTGGACCCTCGTGCCCGACGTACTGCTCCTCCTTCACTCTGATGGACTGCTGGGGGGGCTGCAGGGGAGGGGGCTGCTCCTTGGGAGCTGGTTCCTGGCCCCCGAAGAGGCAACGCTTCCGCTTGTTCTGAGCTTTGGGCTGGGCCTGGAGGTTCATGATGTGGCCAACTGAGCCCTGGCGGTGAGATCCCCTTCAGCAGTCGCCCATCCCCTGGGGAAACGTCCTGCTGGAAGCCGGGCTCTAGTCCAGGAGCCGGGCGGGGCAGAGCAGGGGCAGAGGAAGACGCCAGACGGTGAGGTCGGGCACTGGGAGAAATAACTGCTGGCTCTTCCTTTCTCTTCCAGAGAGGCTCTGGGGCTCAGCTACTCTTCCCAGTTCATGATGCTCCACAGGGTCCTGGCACCTGCAGAGGAAAGAGCAGTGACAGTGTCAGCCACAGCCTCCCAGGATGCCCCGAACATCAGCACAAGTGTAAGAAAAGGGGCTCCAAGGGCCTTCGGTCCCACCACCTCATATCACAGGGACAGGCCCCAAGTCACAGAGCAGCATTGGTGAGGCAGGAGCCAGGACTTTTGGGGAGCTTCCAGGAGGGCAGGAGAATCAGCTGCATCTCCCAGGGCACTGTGACTCTCCTGTCCCATCACCTCACCCTCCTGGTTCGGCTCCAGGACTGCCTGCATCTGGCTGTGTTATTTGTGCACTGCATAGGCACATTCTAAGGCACAGGTGGAGCTGACATCCAGCCCAAGCCCCTCCGGCCCAGCTGAGAAAGGGGCAGCAAAAGCCACATTGGCTCCCCTCTCCTCTTACCCAGGCCCCAGCCCCCTGGGCAGCCAGGCCTAGTCCTTCTGGCACACATCTGTCTATGCAGGAGCCTCCCACCAGACCCAGAAGGATCTTTGTCCAGCTAGTGCCTCCTCTGACACTCGAAGCACATCTCAGGCTCGGGAAGTGGAGAGGACAGGGTCATTCCCAATATGGCCACTCCTCCTGTGCAGCCCCAGAGTCGGGAGCCCCAACAGACCCTTGTAGAGTCAGGGGCCCAGGGTCAGGCTCACCAAGGCCTGCAGGTAAGGCCCCAGAAGGGTGTATGGAGTCCTAGCCCCACCCCTGGGAAGAGCTGCTGGGTGGGGCTGTGGCTGCCAGAGTCTTTCCCAAACTAGCACAGAACCTGTTTTGCAACCCTGGCAGGGTGGAGGCAGGATCCAGGCCAAGAGCTGGTCAGCAGCTGACCCCGCCCCTGCCTGACCCCTGCCCCTTCCACTGCCGAAGAGCCCCCTGGCAAATAGTGTAACTCAGATCGTAGAGGGTGCGGATTGCTAGAACTCAGTTCCAGAAGGTTTCTCCATGATAATGTCATGACTAAAGTACACAGTTTTTCCGTTTTTGTTTCGTAACTTGATTTTTTAAAACAATCGCTACAAAACAGAATCTAGACCTGTATTTTACAACATAGCTGCTTGCATATATTTTTCAAGACTTTTCCCTTCCCTCAGAGTGCTGTTTGGGTTTTGGTTTTTTCCTGGGAAGTTGGTGGGGGTGGGAGCTACATGGCCCACCTCTTTCCCCAGTAAGATTCTGGTCCCTAGGAAGAGGGGAAAACAGCTTGGGCGGCTCTGAAGAGGAAATCTCAGGCCCTAGATGCTACAGGTCATTGTTAGCAACCCCAGCAGCTCCCAGGAAACCAGCCAGCAGCAGCGGAGGGCAGGGCTGGGCGGGCACAGAGTCCCGACTACACCCAGTTCGCAGTTTGGCCCGCCCCCAGCACCAGGAATGCCCCTCCCAGGCTATCGCTCCTCTGCAGGCTTCCGCAGCTCCCCAGCCCCTGTGCTCCTGGAGCCTGCCTGCCTCCTGCCCGCCTGCGTGACTCACTGAGGGCCCCCTCCCTATCTTTCACTTTCACCCAGCACCCAGAAGGGGAGTAACTTCCTCCTCCATTTCCTTCCTCAGCTCCTGGGCCTTGAAGAGAGTAAAAGACCCTCCTCGTGTGCAGCCTTTGTCTTTTCACATATGAAGCCGGAGGGAGGGAGAGGCACAGAGACTAGGACGGCATCCAAGTCACCCTGACCCCCAGCAAGAGGGGAGTGGGGGGATTTGGACAAGAAGTGGAGAGCTGGGGGCTGGAGAAACAACCTTTCTCTTGCTTTTAAACCCGCATTCCCTGACAGCCAACCTAATTCAGAGCAGGAACCCAAAAGCTAACCTCTACACTGAAAATCACCCTGGGCACCCCCATGAAGCTGCAGGGTGGGACCGTCTGGCTCCGCCTCTCCGAGGGAACATCAAGCCCACAGAACTAGAAGTGCGTGTCTGCAGAAGCAAGACAGAGGAAGGAAGAATGTGCGCCAGCCTGGCAGGCCCACCTGCCTCCAGGGGGCTGCGAGCCCCTCCAGTGGGCGCTCACACACACTCACGCCTCCCTTCATCACAGCCCTGTCTCCTTGTGAGCCACAGCACGGGCTTGAGGCCTGGAGCAAGGGAAGGTCCACGTGGCGGGTGGGCCCGGATGCACGTGCCAGTGTGAACCTGATGGAGGGTTGCGCACCCTCCATGGGGATGGCTGCTCAGAAGGAGATGAGGTGGGGCCTGCGGCTCCAGGACAAACCTGCTTCTGCCCAGGGCAGGGGCCAGAGGCCAGATGCAGGTCTTACAGGGGCTTACCCACAGCTGTATGGTCAGCCCTGGAGGAGCTGAGCTCAGCTGGGAAGCCCCCCACTGCCACCCTGCACATCAAGGAGGGCCATCATTCAGGACACCACAGCAGCCTCCGAAGCTCAGACAGGGACTTGCTTTGAAGAAATCAAGGGGCCTGGTTTGGGGAAGGCTGAATCACCCCAGAAGCTTCTTGCTGCAGAGGCCTCCCTGTCACCCTCACCGAAGAGCTAAGGGTGCCAGGGGCACAGACACTCAGGCCTGGGACCCTCAGAGAAGAAAGGTCATCGGCTGGGGGTGGGGAGAAGAGTGGAAGATACTGGCAGCCTGGGAGGAAGGGTGAAGGGGCACACCTAGGCAGCAGGGCACTAAGTAGTCATAGGAGTAATGATGATGGTGATGGTGCACCCGTGCCAGGCAGATCCTACGTGCTTTATGTCCTTTAAATTCCCACCACGGCCTTATAAGGCAGGAGTTGTGATTTTAACCTCTATTTACAGGTTAGCTAAATGAGGCTCAGAGGAGCTAAGTAAGTTGCCTACGGTCACACAGTCATTATGTTGCAGAGCCAAGACTGGAACCCAGGTCTGTCTGACTCTAAGATCAAGCTCTTCTTCCTTATCCCCAAGATATGCCACTAAGACCCCAGACCCCTCTTCATACACCTCCCTTCCACAGCACACTCCACACCACCTCCAAGCAAGGATTTTCTAGACACAGATATCAGATATCCCTTCTCATTGGCACTGGGAAGCCCCTTACCCCCGCCTGAACCTTTGGCGGGTACTCTCTCCCATTCTCCCCAAATACAGCTGAGACCCTTGACCCTCCAGGAAGGGAGGGCAGGAAAGGGTCTCACCACAGAGGGGTCAGCAGATGTGTGAGGTCTACCTGCAGGGAGGCCTGAAACACTTCCTCCTGCACTGGCCATTCTATCCCCCGATCTGGGCCTGGACTCTCCAGCTCCTGCAACCCCACCCCAGGCTCAGTTGCTGCTGGTGGTGCCTCCAGCTCTCAGACCCCATGGGCTCCTCCCAGCCTGCAACTCGGGGTCAGGACTGCGCCACTTCCTCTCATTTCTTCTACCCCACCCCCACTGCCCTGTCCCTCAGATGGAAATCAGACTGCCCTTCCTCACAGTGAGGAAGAGGAAGGACGACACCTCCAAAGGCTGCTGACCTGTGGGCCTAGTCCCTGAGATTGCAGGGAAGAGGATGTAATGAGGAACTCCTGCCAGCAGCTCAGCCCTGGGACCAGCTGCAGGGCCTCTGACAACGGATGCAGGAACACTGCAAAAGGAAACCCACAGTCACCACGGGGCCCCAGACACTGCAACCCGCCCTGTCAGTCTCTTTGACTGTCACGCTCTATTCACTTTTCCCTTCCTCCAGGCTCCTCTCTGCAGCAACCAATCCTTGACCAGACCGACAGGTACCCCTGGGCCAAAGACAAGGCAACAGTCAAGACCAAGGCCTGGGACCTAGCAGGCTTTCAGTTAGTTCTATGGTGAGTAGCACTTACTCTCTCTCTATAGAAGAAAGCAGTGCGCACCAAGAAAACAAAAACAAAAAAAAAAAAAACAGTGCTGACCCCACATATATGTTTTGCAGACACATGAGGGGAAGGTGCTGGAAAGGCCTTTGGGTGTTCAGTGCTGATGGTGACACCAGCTCTCCTGGGATGTCAGCTCAAACACACACTGCTCCCCAAATGCCATCGGCAGCCCAGCTGCACACCCAACACTGGCTGGCCGACCCCAGGAGAAGCCAGTGAGCTATCACCACAGGGCAAGGGGCCAGACTGTGGCCACTGCAGGACCAGGGCCACTCACCAGTCTGCTTGGGGCAATCAGTGTGTCCACTTGAGAAACAAGACTGTTGTGAGTCGAGGCCACACAGGCCAGGGAGGAGATGCCAAGTTGATCTCAGCAGCTGCAGGGGCTCAGCTCTGACCTGGGGGTGACAGCTGACCCGAGGGCCCCCTGCCCTTGGAGGCTAATGCTCCAAGCTCCCACTCTTATAGCCTGGGCAGGCCCCACAAGCTCAGCACTAGGAAGAGGGGAGTCAAAGAACATGTGTCTGTCACCCAAGGGCAAGACAGGCCCAAACTGAGTCTCCAGGCGAGTCAGTTCGCTGAGCTGTCTTAGGACAAAGTCTAAACTCCCTGCCCTGTCCACAAGTCCCTGCAGACCTTGACTCCTGCCACCTCTCTCGACAGTCTGTGCTTGAGCCAGGGCCTCCAACGTGCTCTTCTCGCTTTGCTTCCAGGTCTTTGGCCAGGCTGTACCCCTTCCTAGGACACCTTCTCACTCTTTTCATCAGGCCAGGTCCTATTCATCCTCCAGGTTGCAGACACTGCTCCCACCGGGAAACCTGACCCCAGAGCTGAGACAGGAGCTGAACTACAAGCCCCTATAACACACTGTGTATGGCACACTAAATCCCAGGTGCCTGCTTCGTCATCCCCAGCAGACAGCAGGCTCCACGGGGCAGGGTTGGCAGACCGTTGTACCTTGGCACTTGGTTTGTATCTGCCTGTCAGGATGCTCATTCAAGACTGCGCCCAAGGTGAGTCACAGCCACACCTGGGCAGAGGCGACACAGCCCGCATTCCTGCCCTGGGCTCCTGCCTGCTTTTGACTTCTGGGCTCTCTGGTGCACATGAGAGCTCCTCAGGATGCTGGGATGAAGTGAAAAGGCCCAGCCCACGATCCCACCCTACCCCTGGCCCCAGGCCCTCTACACCTATGTGGAACACAAGTCCTTCTCCCTGCTGGCCCACAAGCCACCTGCCCTTGACTGTCACCTGCTGCCCCACAACACATGCAGGCCAACTGGAAAAGTGCCAGCTCCACTGTTGCCCTCCACCCCACTTTTCTAGGCTTCTACCCCCACCTAGACAGTGGCCAGGGACACAAGCCTGTGGGTCTGTTTACCTCATGCCCTGACATGGCTGGACCCCAAGACACTAAGGTCTGGCCAGGATGTCAGGGAGCCATAACAAGTCCCTGCCACCCCCACCAGAAGAGCACAGCATGGCCCAGCTGGCTCCCTCATCTGGGCTCACATCCTGAAAAGCTCTCTCAGACATTCTGGGGTCTCCAGCTACAGCCAGACTGGGTAAGTGGCCTGGAACTGCCATCTCGGGCCAGCTAGAGTTGCCCAGGCCCTAGACAAACCTTCCCTCTGGAGCCCATCTGCAATGCTACATGCACCCCCACCAACCGGGACTTCACACACAGGCCAGTGTACCCCATTTCTGCAAGCCACTGGACACATAAGCACTATTCTCAAGGAGTTTGCAAACAAGGAGGCTCTGATACAACAGACGTGGATCTGACTCCCACAAGCGTCATTTTCCCTGGGAGCATGAGAGAGCAGGCAAGAGGCCCTATGGTCGGCCCACTCCCAATCCAGACAGTCCCTGGACCATCACTTCTCAGGACTGAACTTCAGCTCTGAAAAGCAGAGCCCAGGCCAACAGGCCAGAGAGTCACGAGTCCCAGGGGTCTCAGCCATCAAGCTGCTCAGGATCAGAAGCTTGGCCAGGTTGGTTCAAGCTGCCTGAAGTTTGAGCTTACACAGTAAAAATGCCAACACTGAGATGCTTTTAAAGGGATGTGTAAGACAGGAATCCTTTCAGGGCTTATGAGGCACTCTCAGGGCTCCATCCAGGCTTCCACCTTGATTGCCTCCCTCCCCCATAGCCCCACAAATGCCCACAGGGTGTCCATGGGAAGCTGGGATAGCCAGGTTTGTTTTGCCAGGGGTGGGGGAGGTGGGGGGCTGCTAATGCAGAGAGAAAACAGTCATGAGCAAAGCCGGAAAAGGATTAAGCCTCCAGGCTCAGCTTTTGCCTGCGCTGAAGGGACTGCCTGCCTTCCTCCTAGGCAAAGGCCATGAAGAATCACAGTCAGCCCTGGAAAACCCCTTCCAACAGGATCCAGGGATCCCAGCAGGAGTAGGGTAGAAGCAAGCAGGTTTAGGCTTCCTCCACGGGAGACTCAACAGATGTTCCTGAGGCCCTCTGGTGAGGGCCTCCTGGGACCGCGGGGGTCCCTGGTCTGTCTCCTCAAAATGGTCTCTATGCCCTATACAGCTCCCACAACTGGAGGCTGCTGCAGTTCCTCCTTCCCCTTCTGGAAGGGCCTGGCTCCCCAGCAGGGCTAGAGCAGGGCTCTCTGAAGTCTGTGCCTGAGCACTCCAGTGCCAGACTCTGCCCTGGGCCAAGAGATGAGGCCACTCACAGGGGCCTCCCTTGCCATTGCCTTGTCCTGCCCACTCCCCCACCACACACCCTCCCTGCTGCAGCTCTGCAGGTGGGCCTGCTGCCCCTTCATCCGCTCCACAAGCATTTCCTGAGTACTTGCTGCAAGCCAGGCTCTGGGAGACACAGGAGACACAGAGCTTCCAGGCTGATGGGGAGACAGAGACACAGAAACACATGCTAATTATAATGCAAAGAAGCCCGTGCAGGGACTAGGGGTAAGCGACCCCTGGGGACAGGCAACCCCTGGGGGAGCTCCCTGACTTTGAGCCTCCCCTAGAGCTGTTCCTTCTGCCTGGAAGCTCTGCCTCCACTCTCACAATCTGCTTTCCCTCAAGGCCTACCTCCTCCAGCTGGCCCTCCAGCACATATTGTTGTCACCCATTCTGAATCTTCATGCTCTTATACCACTATCCAATAATGCTTCTTCAATTCCCTTCTGTTCCTGCACAGAGCCTGGGAGCAGCAGGGCCTGAAGACAACATGATCCAAGACGGAGGGCAGTGGACTGTTTGTCAGGTAACCAACCAGATGTCTGGTCCAGGAGCTGCCACTCACTGGTTCCTGCCTTTGAGGAGCTTAAGAGCCTGGGGCGGGAAGAGACCTGCATCCAGGGACCAAAGAAACACCTTTGTAAAAAGCAAGTGCCACGCTGGAACAGCAACCACCAGGACTAGCTGCATGCCAAATGTGCGAGAGTACTGGTTATCTGCATAACCACTTATTTCCAACTGAGAAACGAGAAAGGCTGGCTCTGAAAGTAACTTGTCCCAGTTCACAGAACTCATGACTGAGGAGTTAAGATTCAAATCTAAGCCTCCTGACCCCAAACCAGGTCTCTCTCTGTCACTGTGTCAGTACCTGTCTGTGTGGATGTCAAGCAGTGCTTCTTAAACCTCAGTGTATGCAATAAAACCCACCCTGAGAGACTAGTTCATGGGTCTGGTGGGGTGGGGGTCGGGGGTGGGAAGAGTACGATGGGGAATCTAGAATGCTTCACAAGCAGCCAGGTGGTGCCCAGGCACTGGAGCAGGGGAAGGGCTAAAGGGCCACAGCCTGGCATAGTGAAGTTTCCCAGGACCCACCACTCCCCATTCCCCAAAGGCACTACCTGTCAGAGTGCTGTGGCCTGCCCAGGAGACATGAGGGGTCGCACACAGCCCTGAGGGGACTTTGCTCTCAGCCAGTCCTAGGGTTAACTGTGGCTCTTACCACGCCTGGGACCCAACTGAGTGCCCATGTTTACTGAGCACTTACTATTTGCCAGGCACTGTGCTAAGTCCATTGCAGGCAGCGTTTTATTTAGCCCTTACTGTTCTGTATCTCATTATTTACAGGCCAGGAATGGTATACTCAAAAATATCTATTTAACATAAAAGAAGACAGTAATAGAAGAACAAAAGAATAAAAAAGACATAAGACATACAGAAATCAAATCACAAAATGGCAGCATAGATCCTACCTTATCCATAATTACTTTAAATGTGAATGGATTAAATATCTAAAAGGCAGAGGTTGGCAGAATGGACTTTTAAAAAAAATATGCAATTATATGGCAGAACAGACTTCTTAAAAAAAGATGCAATTTCGTTAAAAAAAGAAACACCCTTTACATTCAGAGATACAAATAGGTTGAAAGTAATTAGCAGGGCATGGTGACACACGCCTGCAGTCCCAGCTACTCGGGAGGCTGAGGTAGGAGAATCGCTTGAACCCAAGAGGTGGAGGTTGCAGTGAGCCCAGATTGTGCCACTGCACTTCAGCCTGGGCAACACAGTGAGACTCTGTACCAAAAAAGAAAAAAGAAAGCAAGGGATGGAAAAAGAGATACCATTGTAAACAGTAACCAAAAGACAGCTGGAATGGCTACACTAATATCAGACAAAATATGTGGTGGCAGGCGCCTGTAATCGCAGCTACTCAGGAGGCTGAGACAGGAGAATTATTTGAACCTGGGAGGTGGAGGCTGCAGTGAGCCAAGATCGCACCGCTGCACTCCAGCCTGGGCAACAGAGCTAGACTCTGTCTCAAAAAAAAAAAAAAAAAAAAATCAGACAAAATAGACTTTAAGACAAAAACTGTTATTATAGACAAAGAATATTTTATAATGAACAAAGTGTCCATCCCTCAGGAGGCTATACCAGTTATAGACATGCATGTACCTAACAACAGAGCCCCAAAATACATGAAGCAAAAACTGTCAGAATTGAAAGGAAAAAATAAACAACTCAAATAATAGTAGGAAACTTCAATACTCTACTTTTTTTCATTTTATTTTATACATACACATGAGAGAGAGAAAACACTCTACTTTCAACAACGAACAGTACGACTAAATAGAAGATCGACAAGGAAATAGAAGATTTAGACACTATAAACCAATTAGACCTAGAAGACCTATATAGAACACTCCACCTAACAACAGCAAAATACACACGAATACACACTCTTCTCAAGAGCACACAGATACTGCAGCTGTAGGTGAACTGGTTTTTTTTTGTTTCTTTTTAAAAAAGAGCAGGCCCGGCACAGTGGTTCACGCCTGTAATCCCAAAATTTTGGGAGGCCAAGGCAGGAGGATCACTTGAGCCCAGGAGCTCGAGACCAGCCTGGGCAACAAAACAAGACCATGTCTCTACAAAAAAAAAAAAAAAAAAAAAAAAAAAAATTAGCTGGGTGTGGTGGCCGCTATAGTCCCAGCTACTCAGGAAGCTGAGGCAGGAGGATTGCTTGGGCCCAGGAGGTTGAGGCAGTAAGCCATGTTCATGCCTCTGCAATCCAGCGTGCGTGAAAGACCAAGATCCAGTCTCAGAAAAAATTAAAAAAGTATACATTTTTTATATATTCATATATATAATATAATATATAAATATATAATATATATAATATATAAATATATATAAAATATATATATTTATGTATATAATATAATATATAAATATATATAAAATATATATATATTTATAGCACAAGGAACATTCTCTACAATAGATCATCATTAGGCCATAAGACAAGTCTCAACAAATTTAAAGGGACTAAAATCACTCAAAGTATGTTCTCCAATCAAAACGGGTTGAAATTGGAAATCAATAACCGAAGGAAATTTGGGAAACTTACAGGAAACAAAGGTTAAAAGTAACTTGCCAAGTTCTCACAGCTCAGAAAGGCCCCTCCCTCCTCAGCCCATGTTCTCCACACCTTCGGTGTCACAGTCCTAGGCAGCCGCAGAGCTCAGACTTGCAAAGGCCTGGGTAGCCCCTCTCCCAGACACACATTGAACCTGACCCCAAGCTTGATCCCGACATCAAAACAACTAGGGGATGGAGAGGCCTTTGGGATTGCAACAGCTTGTCAGGCAGCCCTGCTTTTCCCTAGGAAAAATGGCCACAGGCGAATATTTCCACTTCCATGGGCAATCTATAAAATATCCAAAAGACAGATCCTTCCCAAAAGAAGGGAGCTAACGAGTACTTCCCTGGGCTGGGTCCTTTACAAATTCGAATCCAGGCTTATAAACCTCCTATGGAGGAGTCTTATGTCCCCATTCTCCAGAGGGAAGTTGAGGCTCTGCTGTTACAGAGCCAGAAGCAAGATTCAAATCTTTATCTTGTGTCTTCCAAGTCCTTGCTCTTTCCACCACCCTCCCAGAAAAATCTGAAATCTACACCTGCGGGCCTCAGAAGGAATGCTACACTTGAGAACTTCACAAAGCCAGCTCCTTCCCGGAGCTGCTGCTCTTCCCTGGGGGCATTTCCAAGCACAGCATGGTCTATTAACACTCCTCTTAAGAAATAATCCTGGCCCCAGTCAGCCAGAAACAGTTTCCCCTCCAGACTTGGGGTATCTGTAAAAGCCCCTGGAAGCCAAGAGAGCCCAAAGGGTGTTGAGGTGTGGGGGAATGTAGAGGTGAGCTGGAGGCTGCAGGCTCAGCACCATCTCACTCTGGAATAAAAGCCTCCATGCCACATGGAGAAGGGTGGCTTGGGCCTCTCTTCAGAGCCAACTGGCAAAGCAGGGCCCAGCTGGGAAAGCTGAACAGATTCCAAATATCAAGGGATGTCAATGTTTACCTACTCCAATTCCTCGTTCCACAGAGCAGTCCAGAGAAGGAAATAAACTCGCCCGAGGACACACAGCCAGGAGCAAAATCAAGGACTCCAGTAACAATGCTTCATGCCTCCATTTAGGCAGGCCCCACCACTTGGCAAGACACTGGGCAAAGCATGGAGCTGAGGTTTATCCCAACATCACATAAACAAGGCTTCATCAGTACCTCCAACATTTCCATTGAAGGTGCTACTATGTGCCAGGCATGGTGCTAAGCACACTACACACAGTATCCTGTGTAATCGTCTCACAGAAAGGTAGATATTATCATTATTATTTTTGTAGAGATGGAGTCTCACTTTGTTGCTCAGGCTGGTCTTGAACTCCTGGCCTCAAGGGATCCTCCCAACTCAACCTTCCAAAATGCTGAGATTACAGGCGTGAGCCACCACACCAGGCTATCAAGGTAGGTATTATTACTCCTCCTTTCTAAACAAGAAATTTGAGAAGACCTGAGGTCAAATCACTTGCCTAAGGTCACAGCAGTATAGAGGCAAGGCCAGGACTGGCACCTAGACCTGCCTGTTCTGCAAACTTCCTCCCCCAAGATTTCAGACTTGGACATCACACCAGGCTGCCTGGGATAGACAGCAGCAGCCTCTGGGTTGCTCACGTCTGCTCCCTGGAGAGCAGCTTCAGCCCCTGAAAACCACCATGATGTTCTGAGATGTGGTGGTCGGGCATGTGAGTGGCTTTGAAGGTGAAGAGGCTACGGGTGATTACCTCCAGTGGGCCAACCTGTGGAGGGCTCGGCATCTTTGCCTAAGAGGAAGTCACACCCCTTCCACACCCTCTAACCCCACAACTGAGGTTAGCCAACAGCTCTTTAAAAATAAAGCCAGGCCGGATGCAGTGGCTCCCGTTTGTAATCCCAACACTTTGGGAGGCCAAAGCAGGTGGACCACCTGAGGTCAGGAGTTTATGAGACCAGCCTGACCAACATGGAGAAACTCTGTCTCTACTAAAAATACAAAATTATCCAGGCATGGTGGCGCACACCTGTAATCCCAGCTACTCGGGAGGCAGAGGCAGGAGAATCACTTGAACCCAGCACATGCCTGTAATCCCAGCTACTCGGGAGGCTGAGGCAGGAGAATTATTTGAACCCATGAGGTGGAGGTTGCGGTGAGCCAAGATTGTGCCATTGCACTCCAGCCTGGGCAACAAGAGCAAAACTCCATCTCAAAAATAAATAAATAAATAAATAAATAAATAAATAAATAAATAAATAAAGCCTTCGGCCGGGCACGGTGGCTCACGCCTGTAATCCCAGCACTTTGGGAGGCCGAGGCGGGGGGATCACTTGAGGGCAGGAGTTTAAGACCAGCCTGGCCAACATGGTGAAACCCCGTCTCTACTAAAAATATAAAAATTAGCTAGGCATGGTGGCGGGCGCCTGTAATCTCAGCTACTCGGGAGGCTGAGGCAGAAGAATCACTTGAACCCAGGAGGCAGAGGTTGCAGTGAGCCAAGATCGTACCACTGCACTCCAGCCTGGGCGACAAGAGCAAAACTCTGTCTCAAAAAAATAAATAAAGTCTTGCCTCTCCCCTGCTTGTCAGATAACCTGAGTCCCCATGGAGTCCAGGCTCCTATCCCTTCTGGCACCCTGAGCTCTGGGTCAAATCAGGTCTCTGCTTGGGTTCCCCCACTCAGGACACTGAGCATTAGCCCCCAGCCACAGCCACCCACATCTCTCTGCATGGTGCTCTCAGAGTGTTGCTTCTCCCAATAACTTAACTTCCTAAATAAAATCTATTCATCGCACATCCCCAGTAGAGGAGACAGAGGTGCCCACTCACTCCAAAGATCATTTGTTCAAACCTCAATTTCATGGCTCATAGAACCAAGACCTCAAAGGTAAAATGACCTGCCTAAGGACACGTGGCTGACTACCTGAGCGGAGCTATAGTGACGGCCTCCCAGGTAGATGTTCTCCCACTTAGCACCCCTCAGACCTGGCATTGCCAGGTCCTTGACATTCGCCTGGGGGAGGTAAAGCAGGGGATGTAGCATGTGTGTCAAGCCTACCAAGTCTTCATCAACCCAGGCTCTCCTGACTGGTCAGGGCTGGAAAGGGCCAAGACCCACCTGGTGCCTGGGGGTTGGATGGGTCGGTGTCTGGCAGTGTGGTGTGAGAGCAAAGAATGGGGGCAATATGGCTCCCTAGTACATGCTAGTGACCAGGAAGCACAAAAATTTGCCACCAGCAGAGGGGGGAGTCTCAGTGTGGCTGCCTGGGGCCTCCTAGAAGGGCTGCAAAGTGGGCACAGAGAGACACCCATTTGACTCCAGAGCCATCACATCAGCCTCACGCCCTTCCTCAGGCCCTGGTCAAGATGCAAGACTTTTGCCAAAGGCTCACACATTCTTTGCATTTCTCCAGTCTCTGAGCAGCTGCTGCAGGGCCTTTTCTCCTATGTTGATTTATTCTTTATTGTTCCTGAAATACACCCAGAGGCCTTTGGCACAGCATGCGGGCACAGCAGAGCATCCAGCCCAAGCCCCAAGTACACACCAACCAGACTCTCTGGGACGTGGGCCAAGCCAGCTGGAATGATGGGCCCCAGGTCAGACCCAGCAGCCAAGAAGGCAGACCAAATATCCCACCTAGCCCCAGCCTTTGATCCCCAGAGCTGTTCTTAGTACCTCAGAGGCTGGGATATCTTTAAGGGGGGAGGAGACACTTGGGAGGTCCCCAGGAAGCCCACACTAAGCTGAAACCAAGCCTTTCCCCTCTTCCTGTGCATGTGCCTGGCCGGGCAGTCCCCAGGCCCACAGCTTAGTCCTCCACAGAAGGGCCTCAGGGCTCAAGGCTGGGCTCCTGGCTGCCCTGTGAAGCATCTGGAGAAGGAGGCAGCAGGGAGGTCTTCCCCACCCTTCCCAGCCCAAAATATCTCCCCTATCAGCCAGTCTAACGGTGCCCGAATTCCTACTATCAGCACTTCATACCAAGGATCAAAGCGTTGTTCCTTGTGCACGTGAAAATAGCCGGAGAAAGTGTAGGAGCTGCAGGGTAAAAGTAGTCAGGGGCAATGTGTGCTGGCTTCTCCAATCACCAGCCTCGGTGAGCCTGGGGTTCCCTATTGGTGAATGGGCACAACAGTTTCATCTTAATTATTGTGGGATTCAATGAGGTAATACATAGATGAAGTGCCACCTGGCACAGGGTACGCACTCAATACATGTGATTCCTGTCTCCCTTGCTGGGTAGGGGTGGCTCAGACATCGTTATCAGTCTTTAACACCTTGGAGGAAATGAATAGTCCAACTCTTCCAGTTCCACAGCTGGCTGCGAGCAGGGCTGGCCAGGCAGGGGCGGGACAGGGAGACTCAAAGTCCTAGCAACAGTGTGGGGCTCTGCAGGCACGCAGAGCTTCTGGCCTACAGACCCAGGAGAGAGAGGTCTGGCCAGAAAGTCCAGAGGGCACCCAGCACAGGCCTCCTTTAAACTCAGCTATGCCAGCAGGGCCTGCCTATAGGGATACAGGGAGATGAGGGTATTTCCCAGATAATACCGGCAGAGCTTCCAGGCCCAAAGCATGAGCCGCCACCCTTCTGGACTCACTCTAAGAAGAGCAATAAAGGGGAAGGTGCAATGGCCAGAGGGAGGCTGAGGAAGGGCTGCAGGAAGTAGAAGGGACTCCAGTGTGGCAGAGACACAGGGCCTGCAGAAAGCAAGCAAGCCTGCCCAGAGGCCACCACAGTAAATGTCCCACAAGTGGAAGTGCCCGCCTGGTTATTTTTGGCGCCTCTTCTGCCCAAAGCCAGCAAGGAAAGGCAGCTGCTAGCAACATGGAAGGGCTGTTTACACTCAAGTGTGCAAGCACTGCAACAGGGACAGAAAGCACAACTAGCAGCCTCCATGCAGACAGGCCTCTGCCCCGTTTTTCCCCTCCCAACTGTCCCCCGTTGTGCGCTGCACAGCTGACAGTGTGGGTACTTCTGCTTTCACTCAGATCCAGCCTCCCAACCACAGGACTCACTCACGCACACGCAAACAAATAAATAACTATGGAGCCAGCTGAGGACTGAGCCACACCCAGAAGCCAAGACAGTATTCCTTTGGATTCTTCCTGCACTCAAGCTGCCCTCCCAGCTTCCAAACTGGGAGGAGCAGCGACCAGGCGCAGGACACATGAGCAGTCCCTTTTCCACCCTCCCAAAGTGAAAGTGGAGACAGTCTTCAGAACCTCAAGCATCTCAACACCTCTCGGCTTCCCCATTTGAAAATGAAGGATTCGGACTAGATGTCCCAAATGGTTTCCCAGCTCTGGAATTAGGACTATGACCCGAGACCAGCTGGGGCCTCAGACAGAGGAAGGCCAGGTTGGGAGGAGGATCTGTGCCACAGCCAGGAGCTGCCAGCTCACATGCAGTCTCGGGGTTGCAAGTTATCACTTAAGCCCGTTTCTGAGCTATGGGGGCCTTACCTACTAAAGAAATGGCAAGTTCTGGCAACAGTAAGCTGGATAGGCTCCTCTGTCTGCCCAACTACTGGGAAAAGTGGGGGATCAAAATCTCTCACCATTTTCCTTCTTGTCTGGATTCCAATTCCCCAGAGAAGCTGAGCGGCTTTAGAGAGAAGCCCCTTCTGGCCAGCTACAAGCCTACTTACTATAGCTCACTCTCTCCATCCAAGCTTTAACCGGGATAAACCTTGCCCTGTGCTTTCCCCACTCTCCTTCCTTTCCAGGACTCCTGGAGGAAGAAGCACTGCCTGGAAAAAATGCTCTCACCACGAAAGCTCCCTGCGGCTGGGAGAAAGGCAGAGGGAACAGGGAGCACCTTCCCTGGCTGGCCACAGCACGAGGCTGTGTTCCAGGAAGAGCAACAGCAAGGGCGGCTGCCAGGGAAGCCTCAGCCCCAAGCCCCGGCTCTTCCCCACCAGCTCTTCCCCACCAGCCGAGAATGACAGCCAGCAACTGCAACCCTCAGGGAGACCCCCAGCTCCACCCCAGCACAACTCCGGCTCTCCTCTGACAGTGGCAACTTTCTTCTTATATAATTCTTGGTGTTTCCTTCACCGTTGCACATAATTTTAATGGGTAAAAGAGCCAAAGCAGTCTTTAAGGAAAAACTCCCACCCTTGGCTCTACCCAAACCTCCGGTGAGGTCACAGTGCGAGGCTTCAGGTGAAGCAAACAGGGGACTTTTTTTCCTTGGCTGAGAAAGCAGCCTTCCTCCTGCCCACCCACGTGAGCAGCTCAGCCTGGGGCCTGGGCGGGTAGGTTCCTGAGAGCACAATCTGATCTCTGGGAAGCTGGGCCCTCAACCCTCAGCTGCAGGGCCACAGTCCCTCTCAAAGGCACACAGACATCGGGTCTAGGGCGGAGTGGATCAAGCAGTTGTTTCCAGGGCACAATGAACTTCATTTATACAAGCTTCAGTGGCCTGGTAGATTGCTTTCCTACTATAAACAGGACACCCTTCATTTTCTCTTCCTTGATAGGAGCCAAAGGCAAACACACTGGATCCAGTGGGAACTGGTGAAATGAGAGTTGCCATCTATTGAATACCTAGTATGTGTCAGTCACTCTGCATGCATAATCCTGTCTAACCTTTACAGCCTATGAAGTACTAATATCATCCACATTTTACAGGTGAGGAAACTGAGGCCCAAGAAGTTAAGCAATGCCCAAAACCACACAGCAAGAGGAGATGCTGGGGTATGAACTCAGGTCTGCCCAGGCCTCATTCCCACGCACCCATCAGACTTCCTTCAGTCACTGCCCAAGTGACCGTCCACACACCACCCAGGAACGGCGTTCTGAGTGTGGAAGCAGAAGTCGGTGTGGACGAATTTTGCTGGAGGGCTCCAGAATCTGAACTGATGCTCCGACTATTATTGCTCCCAAGTGTGTGACTGCGAGAGCCCGTGTGTGTGTGTGTGTGTGTGTGTGTGTGTACACGCGCGCGCACTGAGGTGGAGGGAGGGTGATCTGGATTCCAAATTGCAGTTTCCAACATTAAAGTTATGCTGTAATGCTTCTGATTCATAAAATGAGCTCATAGTCTCACAGTATCCTGAATGTTGCTTCAAATGCAAATGCAGGTCCCTTAGTAAGAACTGGGGATTTCAGCATACTCCACCCTAGCCCCGGCCCAGCAGGCAATTTTTCAGTCCCAGAGTCAAGAGTTCTCATGTGCAGAAAGAAGCAATTCCTCCAACAGAATGCGGCCACTGGCTCTGCTTCCTGCCACCTGCAGTGAGTCAGGGAAGAACGGAGCCCCAGGCTGCTTCTGTACTGATGCATGCGCGCCTGCACACACACAGGAAGGGTGCCAACCTGGGCTGACCAAAGGAAGTGCCCAGGCTAGCAGATCCCTAGGGAGATGGCTCCACAACTCTTTCACCCTGAGGTCCCCTTAGGGTCAGGATGACCAACACATGCACTCCACAAGGCCAGCTACAGGGCAGTGCCAGGAAACTGGGTTCACCAGCCCCAGAATCACCCACAGTGGACTGACATTTTTGAAACCAGTGATGCAATACGAGGAGGTTCCAGGAGCAGGAACTCACTGGGCCCAACACATGACAAGTACAGATTTTTTTTGATGGAGATCTTTCACTAATTTGTTCAACTAACATGCACTAAGGCCAGGTGAGGTAGTTCAAGACTGTAATCCCAGCACTTTGGGAGGCCAAAGTGGGTGGATTTCTTGAGCCCAAGAGTTCAAGACCAGCCTGGGCAACATGGCAAAACCCTGTATCTACAAAAATACAAAAATTAGCCAGGTGTGGTGATGTGTACCTGTAGTCCCAGCTACTTGGGAGGCTGAGTTGGGAGGATTGCTTGAGCCCAGGAGGCTGAGCTTGCAGTGACCTGAGATCGCACTACTGCACTCCAGCCTGGGCGAAAGAGAAAGACCCTGTCTCTAACAACCAAAAAAAAAAAAAAAAAAAAACACTAAACACTTACTAGATGCCAAGCATTGTGGGACCCCTTCAAGCAGAGGCTACCAAATACTGAAATGTGCTTTAAGCGTTTTACGTATACTAACTCACAGAATCCTCACAGCAGCTCTATGAAGGAGATACTGTATAGGAACTCTAGCTCAGAGTCTTTGTTTTTGACCACCATACTACAGTATGTACACAAGTACATAAGGTGGAAATGAGTGTTCAGAACATGGCTACAGCCTTCAGAAGTGGCATTTGAAACAGGACTAAAAGGATAAGCTGGAAACCCCCAGCCACTTTGTGGCTGTCCCCACCCCAGCATGAGCAAGGTTTTCTTCTGGGAGACCCAACTGCAAGAGAGGGGCTCTCAAGGCTGAAGACTCCTGGACTGGGCCCATTCCCCTTCCCCTCTTCTGTCGGAGGTCTTGGCACCCCTGGGCAGCCTTTCTCTGGGGACTCTAGCCACAGAAGGCCCTCAGCTGAATCCACAACTGCATGTTGTCTTTTCTTGTGTTCCACTTATTGAAAGCAGCAGCACACAGGGTCAAACACTGCGGCTATTTTAAAATCCCACATGTAAAAATTAAATTCTCATCCCCATGGGCACTCCAGGGTGCTCTTTCCTGGGGTGGGGTGAGGAGCTGACAGAGTCACGGGAGTGGGGGTTCTGCTGGCACTTGGAGAGGCCACACTGGCAGTGGGTAGGCTGTTACAGAGCAAGCTGGCAAGCTGTATGACCTGGGGGCATCCTCCAGGTTCTTCACCCCCTTGTCCCCCCGGGAGCTACACAGACCAGAGTAACCAGCCAGAGGCCAATCCAATTAGAGTGGAGACTGGACCAGGGCCATGCAACGAGATGGTTTATCACAGTAATTGAATGTTTACGCTCCTATTATTCACTGTCCAGAGCAGTTGGAAAAGGAAGACCTACGAATTCTCAACCCAGGAAGGCTTCTCCTTTTCCCTGGGTTCTGAAGCCACTTAACACCCGAGGAAAGGGTGCATTTCTCTGATCGAAAAGGGGCGTGTACCACACCTTTGGTGGGAGGCTCCGGAGCAAGACAGGGTGGTTTCTCCCCTCAGCTGAGGCCCCCTAGGGAGGACTGGCTTCTCAGTCCACCTTCACCAGACCTTCAGTCTCAACCCTGAAGCTACAGGAACAAGAAGATCCCAGACCACCCGGCCAGGCTCCCCCTGCTGGGGCAAGCCAGACATCCCCTCCCCCAGCCGCAGCTGCCAACAGGGATCCCCTCCATACTCGTGCCACCGGGGCCTCCGTGGCCAGCCTCTCTTCTCCCATCCCACCGCCCCCCGCGCGAGGCTCCACAGGCTGGCACACAGGTCCCACGTGGGATGGTGGAAACAGGAAGCAGCCACCGTAGTTGTGACCAACAAAGTTTTAAATGGGGCATATAACTTCCCCTTTCATCTTCTCACCAGCTCTCGTTGGAGGCTGGGCTGGGACGGACACCCGGCCTCCACTTTGGGTGGCAGGTACCTCCTCCATGTCGGCCCGCCTTGGGGCTGAAGCCTGAAGGCCCCAGGGCACACGAGGTTCCCCTTCCTCCCCTAGACCTTTACCCAGAGGCCTTGGGGGCAACCTGACACACATGCTCCTGCATGTGCGACTTGGGAGGCGACGTGACCAGCTCCACCAAGCCGGCCATATGCAGGGCCCGGCTGAATCCCGGGTTTCGGCGCTGCCGCCAGGCACCAGGGAACACAGCTCCCCGCGAGGCACCGCGCGGGCTGGGAGGGCTGCGGCGGCGCGGGCGTGCGGGGGCGCGCGGGAGGATGACAGGTCTGAGGTGCGCCCGCCCGCCCACGCGAAGCGCTCCAGCCTAGGCCTCTGCTGACTGCATTTGCCCCAGTTCCCCGCCGCCCCTGCACCTCTGTCCCCCAAACTCCCGGCGTGGACGCCGCGTCCAGGCCCACTTTCCCGTGCACGCTGGCAGGGGAAGGGGCTCCCGCGCCAAGTTCCCTCAGCTGGCGAGCCCCTCGCAGCGCCTTCCGGGCCTGGGCTCCGTCACGTCAGCCGGTCCCCACGGACACCACGTTTCTCTCCATCGGAGGAGGAGCAGCCGGATTCCCGAGCCGCCGCGGGCCGCCGGGTGGGGAGGGCTTTCCTGGCGGGGCCGCGCCCGGGTGGGCGGGGGCCGCGCGCAAGCTGCGTAGCTGCACAAACACCGCGGGGCTGCGCTGCACACGCAGCTGCGGGCCGAGGGCGCGGGCCGCAGGGGAGGGGGCGGCGGGCTGCAGGCGGCCCCCGCACGGCCACACGCGCCCGCTCCACCGCCGCCCAGGCCGCAGAAGTTCCAGCGCAGCGGCCCCCGCGGCCCCCCCTCCGGGCCGCGCCTGCAGAGCTGCAACCCGCCGTGCGAGCAGCCACAGCTCGCGCGCCGCCTGGGGTCCCCTAGCCGGCCCCGCCGCGTGCAGGCCTCGGCCGCCGGCCGGGCAGCCCCACTTACCCAGCTCCTGCCCGGGCTCCGGGCTCCGGGCTCGACTGTCCCCCTTCCGCCGCGGGCCGCCGCCTTCGGTCGCCTCCGGGACTCCAGCCGCCTGCACGCACTCCCGATTTTAAAAACAAACAGGCGCCGTCGCCTCCCCGCGGCGCTCACGGGGCTTCCGCCAGCCCGCGCCTCCCGAGGCTGAGAAGTTTGCTGGCAGGGCCCGGGCGGGACGCGCGGGCTGTCACCCCCGGCTTGCGATGCAGGAGCCTCGGCGCGCCCCGCACCCGTGCCGTCCGCCTCGCGAGCGCTCTGCCTCCCTCCGTGTCACCCCCAGTCCTGCGATGCAGTGTCAGGATTGCACGGCTCTGACTCATCGGTTGAGCTCACAGCTTGAAAAAAAAAAAGAGAGAGAGAGGGCGAGAGGCAACAGCGAAGGAGGAGGACTCTGGCGTGCTACAAAGGATTGCACAACTCGAGGCTGGGAGCGCGGAGCGCCCAGCGGCCGGCCGGCGCGCGCGGCACCGCGGCGAGCAGGAACCAGCTCTACCACTTCATCAGCACAACTGTCTCGGGGCGGCCTCAGCCAGCAGGCCCGGCGCCGCCCACTTCCTGCGACCAAATAAGGCCGGGGAAGGCGTCTTTAAACCTCAGGCGGCGGCCGGGGCTGGGGATTTCCAGCAGACCTCACCTCCACTCACGAGTCGGTCGCCGTCCCCATCCCCCGCCCAGGCTGGCGCCCCCGATGGCTTTGCTGGCGGGCCACGCTGCTAGTTCCTTTCACACCAAGGTCAGGAGGAGACGGTGACGAAATGTTTGGAAACCCATCGAGCCTGCCAGGAAAGTGTGTGTGTGATGCTGGGGAAGGCACAAGTCGCTTTCTTCCACAAAGAAACTTTCTCTGGTTTTGGATACGGTAAATCATGCACAATCCTCTCCATGGCACTTTATTAACAGACCCTCCGGGTTTCACTTTCTGGCTCAACAGCGTCCTGGTGCGTGTAAAGGTTATTGAGAAACTGGCCTCAGTCCCTAAAAAGGACCCACCATCTCCATTACTTAGGTGAGGAAAATCTCCTGGATTTAATTCTAGCAACTCAGGCCAGAGTTGAGCGGCTTTTCATTCCATACTCACATTTTCCCCTGCCTTCCCCAAATATCCCCCTGATCAATTCTCAGGTCCAAGCCTTGATGCCTCCTTGCCTGACTGGTGGGAAGATGGAAAACATTTTTGCAGCTCAAGAGATTGGTTCTGGCCCCCACATTCAATGGGGCTCTAGGGCCAGGGGAAGTTCAGGGGAGTGTGTCCTATTCTTCCTTCCAAGTTTTTTGCTGGTGGTGCGGTGGTGGTGGTGGCGGCGGTGGTGGCGGTGGCTGTTTTTCAAGGAGATGGGTCAGAAGGAGATTTTCCTTTGAAAGAAAAACCACGGAAGAATACCGTGTGTCCTGGCAGCCACTTATCAAAACACTGTGGCCAGACCTGAGAACCAGGTGCATCCCTCACTTTCTCAGGGAGAAGAGGAGGGAGGGGCAGCAGAATATGATTCTCACACACTCACTGGGCCTACAGGGCCAGGGTGGGGTGTGGAGGACACAGGCAAAACTTGGATCTTCTGCCTTGGATCTTCTGCCCAGAAATCCTGCCAAACCTGCACTTGCTTCTAAGGGGGCATGGCTTTCCTGTCCTCTTCCACCTCTTTGCTGGCTGGAGCACCTGCGTACATGTACACCTGGAAGTCACACCTCCCCAAGAGGAGAAGGGCTTATTTGCACCATGTTATGATAGATATGTCAAAATAAGGAACACTTAAAACAATCTTATCTACAAGATACAGATAATTATGCCACAGGATTGGACCAGAGGACCTCTTGAAATCCCTTCCAGTTCAAGATCCATGATTCTGTGATTACAGTAAGTGAATAGAGGAGCTAGGGAAACCACCTTCTACCAAAAAAAAGCCCAGGCTCCCCGATTTAGCATCTGTGATGACAGTATTGTTCCTGGCAGCTCTCGGAGCACTTCTCCATACAGTCTCCTGAAGAGCCCTGCATGTGAGTTTTATCCCTCTCAATCTGTGGATGAGAATACTGAGGTTCAGAGAGGTTAAGTGAATTGCACCAGGCCACAGGGCAAGCCAAGCATCTGTGACCTCTTTGCTCCCCCCCCCCTCCCCAGAGGAAGGCAGTGAGCAATTGAGGAACTGCAGTGCTCAGGCCTGCAGACCCCCAAGCAGAGGCCAGACTCTCAGGGCTCCTGGCAAAGGATCAGGGTAGAGCCTTTTTACTTTTTTCATTTGCCTAATTTCTTCCCTCCCACTGACAACACATCCAAGTGAGGGAAGCAAAAGCAAAGCCATTTGGTCTCCAGTGCCCACTGCTGACAAGTTCCTCTGTAGACCTGCGGTCATCCTCACCTCTCCTGACAGCCCAGCCCCAACAGTTGGCCTTAGGCCAGCCCAGAGTGAGCCCCTAGGAGCTTGTGCAGACCAGCCCAGGGATGTTCCCAACCAACCAGAAAACCTGGCTGGGAAGCACATTCCTAGAAGAGCCTGCCACCATGGAGCCAGGGCCCAGCCTTCAGGGAACAGGTGAAAGCCACTCCAAAGGAGTGGCCCAGGAAGCAGCACACATAGTGGAGGCAGGTGGCAGGGGAAACAGAGAAGTCAGTGGCCCTGAAGGAGCCTTGCTCACCTTGGAGCGGCACCGCCCTTCACTACAGCTAAACTTCCAAATTCAGGCCATCTAAGAAAGGAGAGAGAAGAAAAGGGGCACACATGTGTGCAGGGGAGGAGGGCTCAACACTATACCAAATAGCCCCCGCTTGGCAGGAGAAGTCTACCTCGAAAAGGCGGGCAGATGAGGCTATGTAAAGAAAGCTGCAGCGCTTCTGGGAAAGCCCTGGAGGTCAGTTTTGCTGCAGATATGACGGTGCAGAATCACTGACGTGTGAAGTGAAAGTTTTGGTTTTAGAAGCTCCAGCCCCTGCTACAAGTCTCTGGGGCACCCAAGAAGGCTGACCTTTCAGGGAGATGGGGAGGTGTTCTGGAGACCTTATCCACAGAGTGGGATTTTCTCCACCCTCGACCCTCTTTACAAACTGCAGGAAAAAGGAGTACAGAGCTCCAGTTGCCAGGGAGTGTGACAAGAGAGAAACACTCCAGGAAATAAAGCACCCTAGACAGAATCCTAAACTGTGATTCCCAATGAAGGTAGAATATGGCAAATTTGAGAGGCTTCCTAGGGCCACATCAGCTCTCTGGACTCCACTCAGAACGGTCTGTCACTGCCCTGTGTTTCATCAGCAGTATCTAGACCATTAAAGTCTTCCAAGGGTGAGGCCAGGCACAGTGGTTCACACCTGTAATCCCAGAACTTTAGGCGGCTGAGGCAGGAGGACTGCTTGAGTGCAGGAGTTTAGAGACCAGCCTAGGCAACGTGGCAAAACCCAGTCTCTACAAAAAAATACAAAAATTAGCCAGGTGTGGTGGCACATGCCTGTGGTCCCAGCTACTCAAGAGGCTGAGGTAGGAGGACTGCTTGAGCCCATGAGGTCAAGGCTGCAGTGAGTTGTGTTCACGCCACTGCACTCCATCCTGGGTGACAGGGTGAGACTTTGTCTCAAGAAAAAAGAAAATCTTCCAAAGGTGGATTTTACAGTGTGTGAAGTATATCTCAATAAAGCTGTTACGAAGTTGGGGGAAAGCTTCCAAGGAAGCCAGGTTCTCACCTCCCAGCCACCTTCCTCCAATAAGTCTGCAGCCATCATCACTATTTAAAAGAGAAGTGTCTTTCTCCCCAGGCTCCATACTGCATTGCTGTCCTTTTCCCACTGTTCCTCCTCCAATGAGGCCAGCACACATGGTGTGTTTAAGTAAACAACCAACCTTTACCAGAGCCTGGGGAACTGGGAGTGCAAATATTGTTGAGAGCATCCCAAGTCCACGATGCCAGCCAGGTCCCTATGTCCCTTGTGTTCTTGTGTCCCTATTGTGGTTTCCCTCTAGAGAACTAAAGTACAACCTCGAGGACCTCATTACCTACAATTACGACAGAAAAAAAAGAAGGGCGTAGAAAACACAGGGAACTTAGGAAAACTGCCACTGACCTTCCCTGAGCCTCACTTTTTAGGCCCATAACAGATGCACTGTTTAAGTGTTCATTGCATGAAAAATGAAAGGATGCCCACCTTCCAGGGGTTTGAGAGGATCAAAAGGACAAAAAACTGCTTTATAACTCAATCATGCTATGTATATATGAGGCTACAATTATTATTTTTACTGTTTTACCCTGTATCTCCTCCCCAACCTAGCTTATCCCTTCTTAAGAACCTAGTTCCAGCCCCAGCATCGTGGCTCACGCCTGTAGTCCTAGCACTTTGGGAGGCCAAAGTGGGCAGATCATCTGAGTCCAGGAGTTCGAGACCAGCCTGGCTAACATAGTAAAACCGTGTCTCCACCAAAAATACAAAAATTAGCCAGGTGTGGTGGCGCATGTCTGTAGTCCCAGCTACTCGGGAGGCTGAGGCATGAGAATTGCTTGAACCCAGGTGGTGGAGGTTGCAGTGAGCCCAGATTGCACCACTGTACTCTAGCCTGGGCGACAGAGGGAGACCCTGTCTCAAAAAAACAAACAAACAAAAACACCTAGTTCTTTTCCCTGAAAAGACCCCATGGGCCTCAGGTAACCCTCTCATGGGCTCTGCCTAGAGAGACTTTTTCCAGCATTGACTCAGTGTCTCATCCAGGGTGTCCTCCAACGCTTCTCTCCCAGCCTGTTCTTTGTGTCCTTTCCACCACACTTTTCCACAGGGCTGTCCTCCCAGCCTGAGTAGGAACACCCCTCCAACAGCTGTGTCTTCTCAGCCCTTTTTGCCAGGTCTTTTCTGAGCAAACCGGGAGTTCACAACCACCCCAGTCATGAAGTTAAGCCACTGTGTGCTGAGATGTCTCTGTACTGTCTTCTCTTTTATCCTTGGAAAAAACCCCAGGAGACCCTCCTCCTCCACTCACATTGACTTCACCTGTTCTGGGGCAGGGCCATGCTTGCCACACCAGCCCACAGCTGTCTGTGTCCCTGGCCCTCCCACCTGCCCCCTCCCCAGCCTCCCTGCCCTGCAGGCCTGGGCCAGGTCCTGAGTGCCTTTGTCAGGCCTGAGAGGGAGCCTCTGTACGTGTCCCCAGTTGCTGCTGTCACTCTGGGAGAGACGTCTGGCCGGGTGTAGGGAGAAGGACAAAACAGGTGTGGCTGCCAGGGAGGGCAGGCCAGCAGAGCCACAGGACAGAAACGCCCTTTCTTCACAGACCAAGAGCTGCCAACTTCTCAAAGGCCTCCCTTCAGCACAGTTCCATGCCCTCTGCAGAACTAGTCCCGGACAGACTTCCTCACTGGCTGTTCACTGGAGCTTGGCTTCCCTGTGTTGTGGCAATTCGCCAGGAGAAACAGGAACTCCAGAGACCCAATGTGTGCAACAGGGCATGCTTTAAAGCATTGATTTTAAATGAAAACAAATACTGATACATCACGGACTAGAATCCAACATTCATGCTCATGCGGGTGTACAGGTTAAGAGCACAGGCTGAGACCTGAGTCCAGACCTTGGCTCACACTAGCTTGATGACCTTCAGCGAGTTGCTCAACCACTCATCTGCAAAATCGGAATGATAGTAAGAGCTTACTTAAACAGTGTCTGGCACACACTAAGTCTTTTATAAGTGTTGGCTATCATTTTTTCTCATCTATTTCCTTGCTTCTAGTTTTGCACACTTTACCATCCACACTGCCATCAGAGTGATCACACCTCTCTTCAGTAGCTCCCATCATCTACTGCATAAAGCTGAGACTGTTAGCTAGACTGTTAGGCACCTTTCCCACACGATCTGGCTCTGCCCCACTTCCCAGCCTCAGCCCACATGGCTAAACAACCTGAAGTTCTCCAAGATTCCTGCATTCTCACCCTCATATCTTCACACATGCTCCTTCTCTCGCCACCTTGATCCCCACATTATCCCACACCTAGATCTCCCACCAGACTTGACCTTAATGGCAGCTCTTCCAGGAAGCCTTCATTGACTCCTCCAAGCAGAGGAAGGACACTGGAGTGTATACTGTTGGAGCCCTCCCAGATCTACTTTGTAAAGTTGGTGCAATGTCCCCCAGGTGCTCTGAGTGTTGGCTTTCAAGGACTCACAGCTACCCCCTTCTCAAAAGGGGCCTTTGGTGGGACCAATTCAATAGTAGTGCAATTCATGCTCCAGCAGCAACACACACCTCCTTACTTGGCTTCTTCCCCAGCTCTACCCTGTCCCTTCCTCCCTTCCTCCAGAGACCATTTCTTAAATAAATCCCATGCACCCAAACTTCTGTTTTTGCTCCTAAGGACCAGACAGCCACTGTTCCCTAAACTCCCATGGCATCCTCTGTTTATCTTTACTCCATCACCTACACATTGTTCTACACCTGCTTATTGCAGCATATCTGGAATCAGAGTGCCATCTACTAGGATGGGAGCTCCTGAAGGGCACAGCCTAGATCTTCCTCACCTTAGTATCCCTGGTATCTATACAGTGCCTGCACATGGTGGGTGCTCAGTGAATGCCTGTTGATAAATGCATGAATAAAACAGTATATGTGAATATTTAAAGTAAGCAATACAATGTAACAGATTGCTGTTACTTTTATTACTGTTCTATTTCATTGATTCTAAGATACACGTTTCCTCCATTTTAACATCTCTGAAATCAGGATGCATCTTACAATTGATAGCCTGTATAGTTTAATTAGCAGCACTTCCTCTTCCTTTTCTTTTCTTTTTTTTTGAGACGGAGTCTAGCTCTGTTGCCCCGGCTGGAGTGCGGTGGTACAATCTCGGCTCATTGCAAGCTCTGCCTCCCAGGTTCATGCCATTCTCCTGCCTCAGCCTCCCCAGTAGCTGGGACTACAGGCGGCTGTCACCACGCCCAGCTAATTTTTTGTATTTTTAGTAGAGATGGGGTTTCACCGTGTTAGCCAGGATGGTCATCTCGATCTCCTGACCTCATGATCTGCCCATCTCAGCCTCCCAAAGTGCGGGGTTTACAGGCGTGTGCCACTGCACCCGGCTTTTTTTTTTTTTTTTTTTTTTTGAGATGGAGTCTCACTCTGTTGCCCAGGCTGGAGTGCAGCGTCATGATCTCAGCTCACTGCAACCTCCACCTCCTGGGTTCAAGTGATTCTTCTGCCTCAGCCTCACAAGTAGCTGGGATTACAGGCCTCGCCACCACACGCAGCTAATTTTCGTATTTTTAGTAGAGACGGGGTTTCGTCATGTTGGCTAGGCTGGTCGCAAACCCCTGAACTTAAGTGATCCGCTGGCCTCAGCCTCCCAAAGTGCAGGGATTACAGGCGTGAGCCTGTAATTACAGGCGTGAGCCACCACTCCTGGCCTCTTTCTTAGCTGTATATAAAATAACACTACATCTTCTAATCAATGGCTTCTTAGGTTCAGTGGTGTATGGTATTAGTATTATCAATAACTATTGAGGCTCAGTCTCCTAAATTCTGAGGCCTGCACTGCAAAGCCCACAGAGCTATGATGCCCATTATCTGAGCTCAGTAGCTGTCGGGCAAACAAGCTGTCATAGGGGCTGGGCATGGTGGCTCATGCCTGTAATCCCAGCGCTTTGGGAGGCTAAGGCAGGAGGACTGTGCTTGATGCCAGGAGTTTGAGACCAGCCTGGGCAACACGGCAAGACCTGTCTCAAAAAAAAATAAAAAAAATTAGCCAGGTGTGGTGGTATGCACTTGTAGTCCCAGCTACTTGGGAGGCTGAGGTGGGAGGATTGCTTGAGCCCAGGAGTTTGAGGCTACAGTGAGCTATGACTGCACCACTGCACTCCAGCCTGAGCAACAGAAGGAAACTCTGTCTCAAGGGGGGAGAAAAAAAAAGGCTCTCATAAAATAACCTACAATTTCCCACAGTTAAGAAGGACCCCTGTGTCCAGACACCTCTGGAAACTCCCATGAAAGTAGGCCCATGTAATATGGAACAAGCTCTGCACTGGGAGTCACGAGAGAAAAGTTCTAAGCCTAGTTCTTCCTCTAATTTTCTGGATGACCTACACAGGATTTTTCTCCCATCTGTGGAGCAGCTACTACATGCTTGACATTGGCCTGGCACAGTGGCTCACGCCTGTAATCCCAGCACTCTGGGAGGCCAAGGTGGGTGGATTGCTTGAGCTCAGGAGTTCAAGACCAGCCTGGGCCACATGGTGAAACCCCCATCTCCACAAAAAATACAAAAATTAGCCGGGCATGGTGGTGTGTGCCTGTAGTCCCAGCTACTTGGGGGGCTGAGGTGGGAGAATCGCTTGACCCCGGGAGGCAGAGGTTGCAGTGAGCCGAGATCACACCGCTGCACTCAGCACTCTAGCCTGGGTGACAGAGAGAGACCCTGTCTCAAAAAAATTAAAAAATAAAAAATACGTGCTTGAGATGATATGAGCCTACTGAGTCCACCCCAGCACCCTGGAAGGAAGCCATTTTCCCCATTTTATAGATAAGGAAGCTGAGGTTCAAGAAGGTTAAACAGCTCTGCCAAGGTCATACAGATGGCATTTGACCTCTGGACCCTCTGAAGCTTTCTCTCTGCTACATGAGGATACCTCTCTGGGCCTGTGTTTCCCAATAAGAAGTTTAATAAAATGAGGGATTACAGACTGGAGCCTCATGGGCCATTCTCCCTCACAGATGTGTTTTATTTGACTCACATATTATGTTTTATTTTAACTGAATTTATTGCCAACTTTTTTTTTTTTTTGAGACACAGTCTTACTCTGTTGCTCACTACAACTTCCACCTCCCGGGTTCAAGCGATTCTCCCGCCTCAGCCTCCCGAGTAGCTGGGACTACAGGTGTGCACCACCACGCCTGGCTAATATTTTATATTTTTAGTAGAGATGGGGTTTCACTATGTTGGCCAGGCTGGTCTCGAACTCCTGACCTCAGGTGATCTGCCAGTGTCAGCTCCCAAAGTTTTGGAATTACAGGTGTGAGCCACTACACCCAGCCTATTGCCAATATTTTTTTAATCAGAAAACAAACTAAAAATCAGAACTTCCAGCTTGTCGTGGAAAAAAAATTGGAAACCTCCTTCTTGGAGGTGGAGCTGAGTAGCACTGCCAGGGAGGGTTGCTTAGGTGGGACAGACTTTCCAATTTTCCAAAGATCCCACCCCTTCCTAGGCCACAAGTCACTGTCATTTATCATCACACTCTGCCAGCCTCTGTCATTTCATCCCTTCTGTTCCCTGCTGGCCTCTAGTGCGTAACTCCTGGGCCAGATGCATTCCAGTGCCCAATCCAGCTCTAACAGCCTGTGGCTCCTCCCAGGGTCTCCCTCACATCTACCTCCTGCCCTGTGCCCTCCATCACAAGGGCTTCCAGGGTCTGTCCCTCTCACTCCCTCCCCAGAGTCACTGAGGTGGTGAGCTGGGCAGGTGTGGAGATGAGTGAGACAAGGTGAGGGGTGGGGCCAGTGAGGAAGAGAGGACTTGCCGTTTCCCAACAGGAAAGTGGTTCAAGGAGATAAATGAAGTGGGAGGCTCTGCAGTCACAGGACATGAGCAGGGTTTGACACATGAGGAAACACATCAGTAAATCATTGAGAGGAAAAACCTACATCAGCAGCAATTTAGGATATGCAAATTGGAATATCATTAAGGCCCCATTATGGCCCACCCCAACATGAAAATAAGTAAATAAAAAAAACAGGAAAGCTGCTGTTGGCAGGGCAGTTGCATATACGTTGCTGTGCTACCATAAACAGTTTAAATCTTTCTAGAATGTGATTTGGCATTGTGTTGCAAGAGGGTTTTTGTTTTGTTTTGTTTTGAGATGGTGTCTTGCTCTATTGCCCAGGCTGGAGTGCAGTGGTGCGATCTTGGCTCACTGCAACCTCTGCCTCCCGGGTTCAAGCAATTCTTCTGCCTCAGCCTCCCGAGCAACTGGGACTGCAGGCACGCACCACCACGCCCAGCTAATTTTTGTATTTTTAGTAGAGACGGGGTTTCACCATATTGGCCAGGCTGGTCTCAAACTCCTGACCTGGTGGTCTGCCTGCCTTGGCCTCCCAAAGTGCTGGGATTACAGGTGTGAGCCACTGTGCCCGGCTGGGTTTTTTTCTTTTTTTTTTTATTTTTTATTTTTTGCGGGTATATCGTAGGTGTATATATTTAGTGTTGCAAGAGTTTAAAACACTGACCAGGTAATTATGGTTGGTGGACTATATCCCATAAAAATAATCTAAAATGTCACCACAAGGAAGTTTTTACAAAAGATGCTCCACAGCACCTGTATATAGAGCCCATTCAGATTATGGTATGGTAAGGAAGAGCAACAGAATGAAATATGAAAGGATGGACAGAGGGAAACTATCTGATGAAACCATTTGGTGAAGTCATGTTAAGTGACAAAATCAGCACCAAAAAATATGTCAGGTGAACTTATAAGCTGTGTTAAAACTGCAAAGGAACATTAGAAGCAATCAGAAGAGAATTCTAAATAGGTGTCATGTTTATTCTGTTAAGTTGATCGAGATGATTTATATAACAATAACGATGATGGTGATGATGATGATGACGATTATGATGATGGTGATGATGATGACGATGATGATGTAAGGGCCACTGAAAAGAATTTCCTCATCATAAACATACCAGAGGGCAGGTAGGCCCAGGCCCCTGGCTTGATGAGGAAAGAAGAAGGAATGTAAACTGAGAGAGGAGGGATTGTGACTGGGTGGGGACGGTGCGGGGGAGTGCCTCCAGAGCATCCCTTATCTGGAGAGCTTTGAAACACCTCTCACCAAAGAAAGAAAATTACACAAATAAACCCACACCAATTAACCTCCAGCGTCCTGGGTACTAACTCTGACTGCTGCATTTGGGCTCTCAATTTCACTAATACCTTATTTCAGCAACTTCTGAGGTGACACCAGGGCTCTTTGTGGGCTAGCCTAGGTACCCAACCACCATTTATAGCATTGTTTCTATGGAAATGTGTTTCAAGCTTCAAAAACCCGAGCTGCTGACAACCCTGGGGCACACACGTGGTCTCTAAATTAGGGAACTGAGAGGAACAGTTATTGCTGGGGCCTGGGCTCGAGAAGGCAGCTTGTTCCTTAGACACTATGGCACTTAATATTCACATGACCAGCAATGATCAGAACCAGGCTCAATGCCACTGTAGGGCGTGAAGATGAGGCTGGGGCATCTAGGAATAAACACAATATTCTAGAAAAGCAGAGAGACAGTCCCCACCCCCACCTCCAAACACACACACACACACAGCCACCGTTTGTCATGGAACACATGAAGCTGGCCTGAGTACCCCTAATGAGCATCCAGGCGTGCCCTGAGCCCATACTCTCCATTTTCCCTCTGACCCTGGCACACCTCTAGCCACAAAGTCCTACTTCAATCTGATCACAGAACAACAAACTCCAGTCTTTCACAGTTCTGGAATTTGGTTTTAGCAAATATACACTGGAGATAACCAGGGCCCCAGCTGGGTCTGGGCGTCCCTCCACACGCATTCTGTCAGGCGGAGCTTCAGCAGGCTCCAACCTGCGAACTCAAGGTACGCCGGGGGCTCTCCAGCTACCACCCACCTGGGGACTCTGCACAACACCAAGGAGTCTCCCTGTCCTGCCCTGGTCACATTCCTGGGCTGGTCACAGTGAGGGGATGATCATGGGCCCTCCAAATAGACAACTCCACGTGTTAAGAAAATAAGGCTCCCCACTCAGAAGAAAAGGCTACTACACACAAGGGGAGTGGTGGGTGAGAAGGCCATTCACCAGATGTCCAGAGATTCTGAGATGCCACAGAGATATGAGAAGGTGCTCAGAAGACAGTCAGCTGCTCAGCACCACTCCCATACCTGCAGCTGCACGTCACAGCGGATCTCACGGCAAGACGTGGGGTCAGACGGCCCTGCCTGCTAGGTCAGATGTGAACTGGATGGATGTGGCTAGCACTGAAGAGCAACTAAATTCAACACTTCAATTAATATGTGCAACAACGTAAGTGCGCAAGACACTACCTCACTAGGGCCCCACCTGGGTTAGAAAAGGCTGCAGGAGGTCAATTAGCAAAGCACACCCTCCCTGCTGCCAGTTGGAACTGCAGAAGACTCAGCTTCCTCCTGCTGTGGCAAGGGCCTGCAGCACAAGGCAGCCCAGAGGTGAGTGGGCGGGTGGCTGAAAGCCTCACGTGCTCACTGGGCTGGTTCCATGAAAACGCAGGTGTGAAAATCGTCTGGGGCCCTGAGCCAGCTGGGAGCTGGAGGGAGAGTCCACGCTGTGAACCCCAGAGTTACTCAGCCAGTCTATGAAGTCAGGCCCATCTGAATCATCCAGCCCCTGCATGCAGTGCCGGTAGCTGATAAAGACAGAGCTGTTTGGTCTTCCTGGTAGTAACAGATGGGAGTCCCTCCCCCTGGCCTCCTTCCCACCCAAATCCAAAGTCTTTGAAGTTAAGGCCTTGTCTTATAAAAAAAAAAAAGATGCTATATAAATTATTAAAGCAATTTCAAACACACACACATGTTCTACCCATAACTTCTTTGCCCAAATCCAGTTATCAGCATTATGTCAGTTTTTACTATGGGCAGTGTAATCAGTTTTTATGCACTTATCATGCAATTCTGTGTTTTACTTTTTTCATCTAAATTCATCAACGTTTTCCCAAGAATCAACATTATCTTCATATTAACATAACAGTGACAAAATACTCACTGACTCTAGGTATCATGAATTATACAGCCACATGAAACACTGAGGCTGTTTACAGTTTTGGTTTTTTTTTTTTTCTATTTTAAGCAATGTTGCTATAAATATCTTTGTTCGGTGTGCAGGAAGGTATGAGATTAAAAAAATAATAATAAATAGATATCTTTGTACTTAGAGCTCTTTTCCTTTTTAGAATAAATTCTTTATTCTTAAATTCTCAAAAGCAACACTAATAGATCAAAGGAAATTAACATTTTCTTACAGCTTCAAGTTCTTGTGTGTGTGTGTGTGTGTGTGTATATTTTGTTGTTGTTGTTGTTGTTTTTGAGACAGAGTCTCGCTCTGTCGCCCAGGCTGGAGTGCAATGGTGCCATCTCGGCTCACTGCAACCTCTACCTCCCAGTTCAAGTGATTTTCCTGCCTCAGCTTCCTGAGTAGCTGGGACTACAGGTGCGCACCACCATACCCAGCTAATTTTGTTAATTTTAGTAGAGATGGGGTTTCTCCATGTTGGCCAGGCTGGTCTCAAACTCCTGACCTTAGATGATCCACCCACCTCGGCCTCCCAAAGTGCTGGGATTACAGGTGTAAGCCACCACGCCTGGCTTCTCATACATTTTAAATGTATATTTGTTCTTTGTGAGTCATCCGGATTATCTATTTTCCAAAGTAGTTTTCCTAGCAACACCTCTCAATCCCACCAATCAGGGTCTACTCTTATAATGCACTTTTCCCAACTCCTCAGCATCCCTGGTATTCGGAATACATACCCTATGACTGGTGGATGTTGGAGGTAATACAATTGATTTGCCGGGGAGGGACGAGGAAGGAGGACAGAGAGGTGTGGGTAGGAAGGTAGAGACTGGGATGAGTAAGGAGGGGAGAGCAGGCCTTGTGGAGTCAGAAACAAAGACAGATCCCACATTCTGTCCTTTCCAAAATGAGCCCACCCCTCCCTGGACATCAACCCACTCCCTCCACCACTCAGGTTTCTCCAAGCTGATCTTCCAGGGGCCCGGAACAAACACACACATTCATGGGTTCCTAAAGGGGATTCTGGAAATACCATGTGCTTCTAGGTTCTAGAAACATACTCTGCAAACAATATAAGCCCTGTGCTCACCAGTGGTCCCACAGGCCCATGTGCATGCAGGCTCAGCCCTAAGGGTGGCTCAACTTCAAGAAAGAAAAGTCTTTAAGAAAGAGAGAGGCCAGGCACAATGGCTCACGCCTGTAATCTCAGCACTTTGGGAGGCTGAGGCGGGTGGATCACTTGAGGTCAGGAGTTCGAGACCAGCCTGGCCAATATGGTGAAACCCTGTCTCTACTGAAATACAAAAATGAGCTGGGCGTGGTGGCGGGCGCCTGTAGTCCCAGCTACTCAGGAGGCTGAAGCAGGACAATCACTTGAACCTGGGAGGCAGAGGCTGCAGTGAGCTGATATCACACCACTGCACTCCAGCCTGGGTGACAGTGTGAGACTCCATCTCAAAAAAAAAAAGAAAAGAAAAGCAAGTCCAACTAATCAGCCATGGCGAGAAAGCCGCTCTTCCACAGGTCTCTCTGAGTGGCACATAGACCTGGGATAACGACAGGAAGCCTCTGAGTGACAACCCTGGGTCCCACTATAAGGCACCATAAAGACACCGCCTGCCAGGCTCCATTCACAGGAATTTTCGAACAGGAAAGGTCCCCCTGTAGTCTAATCCCCTCATTTCATAGACAAACGGAGACTGCAATCCCTGCTTTGGGGCTCCCACTGCACCCTGCAATCCTGCAATCACTGTTAGGAGGATGCGTTCTTCCTCACAGGAACAGGAAGTGCCACAGCCTGTCCTGACTGCCTCATGACCAGGTGGGACAGGACTTTCATTTTAAAGAGCCCCAGTCTCTGCTGCCATGGTCTGCAGACTTGCTTTCCCCAGCTCTGTCTCTGTATGAAGCCAACAGACAGTGCTGAGCATGAGAAACAAAAGGGTCCTCTAAGAGCAGCTGGTATTAATATTTATCCTTCTTCAAGGAGGGCCAGTAGGAAGAGATGCTTCTGCCACCTCTAAACCAGCTCCTCACCACAGACATCTCCTCAGTGTCCCCTCAAAGGCTTCTTCAGGGTGAGTGGGGCCCTGATACAGGTTTTATACCCCCAAATCCCCTTCCTACTCTCACCAGGGTCTTGCTGACAGGCCCAAGCAAACAGCAGAGGCACCAAGGTGGCAACCCCACCAGCAGGCGCTAAGGGAGGCTGGGGATGTCATGCAGACAGCCAGCTCACCAAGCACACAGTCCACCAGACATAGGCCAGGTCCTGGGCCTGCCCGATGCTCCCTCACAGCCCCTCAGGTAGCCCTTCTCGTTCCTGTCACAGGGCACCTACTGTGTGCCAGCCACAGGTCCAAGGTGGTGGGGAGCCAGGCACTCCTGTAACTGACCCCAGCGTCCTGCAGGGAGGATGTTCAATTGCAGAAATGCCATGGTGGCAACTCAGGAAGGCAGCATGGAGCAGGTGACTCCATGCTGACCCTGTGGGCATCGGCCAGGAGGAAAAGGCCAGGGAGGGCATTCCAGGTGGAAGAGACAACAATAAGCAAAGGCCAAGAGCATAGAACAAGGCGAGAGAAGTGCGTCCAGGAGCAACGAGAGGCCAGCTGGAACAAAAAGGGCCATGCTAGGGAAGGGGTAGTGCTAAGAAAAAGGCCAGAAAGGTGGGGCAGGGCTCAAACAAGGGTACAAGTGCCATTCTGAGGAGTGTGGGGCTCCTTCTGCAGAACTTGGGCAGTTCTCAAAGATTAAGAGGGAGTGATATGACCAAAGCTGTGTTTTAGTAAAATAATTCAGGTTCTTCAAGACTTCTTTTCCACTTTAAGGCTGCTTTTAGCACAATTTCATTTCATCTGGACAAAAATGAGCAAGTTCAGTGTAAACTAGGCTAGAACCAACACTGGCCAGGAACTAGGAAGGCCCCTGCTCCCTCCCTCAGGGAGCCAACCTGGCCATGCATTGCTTACCAAGCCTCAGGATCAGGAATCGCTTCCAGTCCAGAGCCCAGCTCATGACACTCCCAGCTTCCTGGGGGCAGCGGCTTCCCGCTTTCCCAGGGAAGTCTTGGAACACTGGCATAAAACAGCCAGTAAGTTCAAAACTGCATTTTTCTTTTTAAAGAAAATTAATTCCTTTGTCTAAGATTAATGGAACTGAATGACCAAGATTCCAGTCAAGGTGCCCTTGCTTCAAAGAGTTATACGCAGAAGATCTGAGGGCAAGACGGGAGCTGGAGCTCACCTTATCTGACACCTCTTGTTTTTTCTGGATGAGGAAACTGGGCAGGATGTGACCAGGTGAGGCTGACAGCCCCAGGCAAACAAAGCTGTAGCTCCTTTAGTGCTCTCAGAAAGGAGATATGTAGAACATCTCAACCAGGGTGACATCTTCAGAACTGGAGAGATCACCTGGGCAGCTTAGACACCAGGGGCCTCAATTGTTCCACAAACCAAGCCTGAAACCAGAACTCCAACTTCTAGTCTGAAAAGCCAAGTGGCACCTCGCAAACACCCTGTGGCCCCGAGAGTCTCACCCAACCTTGGGGAAGAAGCAGAATTCAAGCTGTAACTGCCTGTTGGAGAGAGCCAACCCTTGGTCTCTGTCCTCGAAAGGCAGCACCGAAGTTTTCCAAGTGGAATCAAATGTGCAGGGAGGATCCAGATGCCGGGATGATCTCCCTTTTCCACTGGAATAGTCAGATTCCAGAGGAGAATTCCAATTACTAATGAAACACTCAGATCTTCTGGGCATATAACATTCCTAAAGCTCAGCGGGAGGCTAAGGATTCAGAAAGATGTTCAAACAGATTAAGCTCAAGATGTGGATGTTGGCCAGGTATGGCGGCTCATGCCTGTCATCCCAACATTTTGGGGGGCCAAGGTGGGAGGCTGGCTTAAGCCCAGGAATTCAAGACCAGCCTGGGCAACATGGCAAAACCCCATCTCTGTTTAAATTTAAAAAAAAAAAAAAGATGTGGATGTTTTCAGTGGCCCAAGGGGGATGCCCTGTCTCCTCTTCCCACATCCAGAACGGCCCCATCATCCCAGTTTGAAGGCTAGAATGGGCTCCAAGCTCTATGGGAGACACCTGTCCACCTGGCATATGCACCCCTCCCCTGGTTTCAGGCACCTGTGGTTGTGAGTCCTGACAGGAGGCAGAGTTCCACTCTCTGCTGGGGAGGCTGCAGCCTCCAGAGCCTTGCTCTGCAGAACCATAACATCAGCCAGGCGTGGTGGCTCACGCCTGTAATCCCTGCATTTTGGGAGGCTGAGGCGGGTGGATCACGGGGTCAGGAGTTCAAGACAAGCATGGCCAAGATGGTGAAACCCCATCTCTACTAAAAATACAAAAATTAGCCTGGCGTGGTGGCGGGTGCCTGTAGTCCCAGCTACTCGGGAGGCTGAGGCAGTGAATAGCTTGAACCCGGGAGGCGGAGGTTGCAGTGAGCCGATATCGCGCCACTGCACTCCAGCCTGGGCAACAGAGCAAGACTGTCTCAAAAATAAAAAAAATTTAAAAAAGTTCAGAACCATAACAGCAAGAACATGACCTAAGCAGGGTCAACCACACGCTCAGCCTAGGCTTTGCCTCTGGAGCGAGTGGCACAAAAAAGTGGGGAGAGTTCAGTACCCATTCTGGAAGGGGTGGCAGCATCCAGGTCTGCAGGCAGCAGTGATGCCAGGTCAGCAGCATCGTCACCATGGCTTTGGTTCCAGCCACCCAACTTTCCACAAGTCCTGATCAATTTCTGAGCCTCATTCTCCAGCCTTCTCGGACATTCAGTGAGCCACCAGATAGCCTTCCAATACATTTCTTTTCTCCTCAATTTAGCTACAGTCAGCTTCTGCTGTGGGCCTGAGACCTGAGACCTGAGACCTGAACTATGCCAGCATCTCCTTCTACCTGCACACGGGCTCCTCTGGCTCACAGCCCAGCCTTGCCTGCCCCTTTCTGCACCCCTCTCAGCCGTGCTCCACTGCCCCACCACTTGCAGTCCCCTCAGCAAATGGTGTCATGTTGTGCCTCCAGGCCTTGTCTGAGCTGCTCCCTGTACCTAGAATGCCCTGACTCCCTTTGCCACCTGGTGGATGCCTACTCGTTTCTCAGCACTCAGCTCAAACAGCTTCTCCAGGACGCCTCTCATTCGTTAATTCCACAGCATTCACCAGGCACAAGTACCGTGCAAGGCACTGGGGTTGTCCTAAACCTTTCCTGACGTGCCTCTCTCCCCTGGCCGTGGTATAAGTGGCCAGTCCTCTCCTCTGAGCGCAGGAGCCCCCTGAACACCTTGACATTGATACCTGCAGCACTTAACTGCTCTTGACTTTTGTAGATGTTTGTCTCCCTCACAGACCATGAGCACCTTAAAGTGGGGACCTGAAGCTTCTTTATCTTTGTATCAGTACCAAGCACAGAGCCAAGTACACAGTAAGGGCTCAATAAATGCATGAGTGAGTGAAAGAATGAAGAACCTGACAGAACACACCTTATAAACCATGATGGGGCCGGGCGTGGTGGCTCACACCTGTAATCCCAGCACTTTGGGAGGCCGAGGCAGGTGGATCACCTGAGGTCAGGAGTTCAAGAGCAGCCTGGCCAACATAGTGAAACCCCATTTCTACTAAAAATACAAAAAGTAGTTGGGCGCAGCAGCACACACCTGTAATCCCAGCTACTCCGGAGGCTGAGGCAGGAGAACAGGAGAATCACTTGAACCTGGGAGGCGGAGGTTGCAGTGAGCTGAGATTGCGCCACTGCACTCCAGCCTGGGCGACAGAGCGAGACTGTGTCTCGAAAAAAAAAAAAAAACCCGTGATAGGGAAGGTCACCACTGTTGTGGTTACAGCTACTTTTCTTTTCCTCCATAACTGGAGAAGTCAGATCCTAAATGCCACGTGTCAGCACAGCCTCCCTGGAGAGATGGTGGAAGAAATCTTAAGCCTTTCCACCACCTCTATTGCAAGTGGAAGAGGGAGTCACGGAGTGGCTATTGGCTTCTAAGTTGTTCCAGAGCATGTGCTATGGGGAGGCCACAGAGGAAGCAGATACATCTTGCTGGTCGATTCCTTGCAAGCTCCTTATAGTGGCCTGCAATAGGGAGGCTGAGGAGGGGACATGGAGGGCTAGGCCCTTAGTGTAAAGTGTCTGCTGCACATGGGCACTGCCCTCTCCCAGCCCCACACCAGGGCTGGGTCAACCCAAGCACAAGTTTTTCATCTGCAACCCTGGATGATATAACTGCAGTTTAAAACCTACTCCATGGATCTCCTCTCCATCACACTCTGCCCATTTAGTCTAAGAGCCTTTCATGCTCAATCTCATATGATGATTTCCTAACTTACAGCACCCATGACCTTCTCATGAGACACAGGACAATGGAATCTGTTCACATGTTCATTTAACTTATGCAAATTCAAATGGTCAAGCTTAGCGGAAGACAGAAGACAAAGGAAGACAGGAGGAAGGAGGAAGTTAGGGAGGTAGGAGAAAAAAGAAAACAAACAAAAAAACAGAATAGAACAAGAAGAAATAGCTGGGCATGGTTGGCACATGCCTGTAATCCCAGCTCTTTGGGAGGCTGAGGCAGGTGGAGTACTTGAGGTTAGGAGTTCGAGACCAGCCTGGCCAACATGGTGAAACCCCGTGTCTACTAAAAATAAAAAAGCTAAAAAATTAGCCGGGTGTGGTGGCGGGTGCCTGTAGTCCCAGCTACTCAGGAGTGTAAGGCAGGAGAATCACTTGAACCAGGGAGACTGAGGTTGCAGTGAGCCTAGATTGCACTGCACTCCAGCCTGGGCGACAGAGCACGATTCCATCTCAAAGAAAAAAAGTGCAACTTTTTCCAGAACTAGAGGAGCAGGCTAAGGTGAATTGACGCATCAAGAGCCAGTGTGTCTGTTGCCTACCTGGTGCCCTCCTAATATATAATCAAGGTTAATCTTGATTATATTCTTTTATTTTTTTTTTAATTTTTTTATTTTTTATTTTTTTTGAGACGGAGTCTCGCTCTGTCGCCCAGGCTGGAGTGCAGCAGCACCATGTCAGCTCACTGCAAGCTCCACCTCCCAGGTTCACACCATTCTCCTGCCTCAGCCTCCCGAGTAGCTGGGACTACAGGTGCCTGCCACCACGCCCGGCTAATTTTTTTGTATTTTTTAGTAGAGACGGGGTTTCACCGTGTTAGCCAGGATGGTCTCGATCTCCCGACCTCATGATCCACCAGCCTCTGCCTCCCAAAGTGCTGGGATTGCAGGCGTGAGCTACTGCGCCCCGCCGATTATATACTTATATTTCATATTGCACACTGACTTTAGAATCTGAACCTCAGAAAACCCCACTCCATCAAATTATACTCTCCCAGTGACAGATCCACTCTCAGTTCTTCCCCCATCCCACCCTCTTCCACTTGCTCTAGAGGTGGTGGAAAGGCTCAAGATTTCTTCCTCCATCTCTCCAAGGAAGCTGTGCTGACCACATGCATTGAGGATCTGACTTCCCCAGTTACGGAGAAAAAGAAAAGTGGCCATAGCCATAACAGTAGTGACCTTCCCTGTCATGATTTATAGGGGACTTTTCCTTGGGTTCTTCATTCTTTCACTCACTCAGCATGGGTATGACCTATCTCAGGAGCTAGGCTTGAAGCCTCCTGGGGGTAAGGAGCATGTGGCACTCTGCTTTGCACACTCACTGTGCCACACACATGGTTGACAGCACTGCAGCTGTTCCACAAATGGCCAGTGAGGACAGTTGGCCCTGCATTAACTGGCTGTTCAAAGAGTGCCATGTCTGTGTTCCTGGGCCTTCTCCTGCCTGTATCTTGGGAACTGGGAGCATTCCTCTGTCTTCTTGGTGTTGTTCAACCCATGTTCTGCACTTAGAAAACAATAAGTAATCTTGTTGGCCAACTGAGCCTGGGTAGGAAACTTTGGGGGCTTTGATAGCAATTAAGATCCACTAAGACTACAATGAGATAATACAATGGTAAAAGCTATTAAATACGCATCCCACTCTCTTCTTAAAGACCTCTTCTTCACCCCCTTTTTGTTGTTGTTGTTGTTGTTGTTGTTGAAGTTTCATCTTTTTAAATCTTTGAGTACTGCCTTAGGGAAACTGAGAAGATGGAGTCCTTGGTTTACAAAGAGACCTGCTGAAACTGACGATTATGATGACTAATTATCAATGCAGGATGGCCAGTGGAAATGGAGAATGGGGTTTGTGCCTGACTCTTCCATTCAACAGCTGTGGGAACTTGGAGAAGGAACTTATCCTCTCTAAGCCTCAGTTAAAATGAGAGTTAGCACAGGTTTCCTTCCAAGCTTTAAATCCTTAACCATGGGATTATTGGAGATGCTGTTACTACAGTTACTATAAAACTGGGGCTGGATGATAATAGTCCATAAGATCCTATCCAGTTCTAAAAGTTGATTATTTTGTAAAATAGCACATCTGAAAAAATGTTGATTTATTAAATTCAGTTCGTACATAACTTTTCAGAAATACGTAAATCCCAGTTTCACCCTTTTATGTTCATTAAGAACTTTCAATTAAAACTGACTTCAGGCCGGCTGCGGTGGCTCATGCCTGTAATCCCAGCACTTTGGGAGGCCAAGGAGGGCAGATCACCTGAAGTCGGAAATTCGAGACCAGCCTGACCAACATGGAGAAACCCTGTCTCTACTAAAAATACAAAATTAGCCAGGTGTGGTGGCACATGCCTGTAATCCCAGCTACTCGGGAGGCCAAGGTAGGAGAATCACTTGAACCCGGCAGGCAGAGATTATGATGAGCCAAGGTCGTGCCATTGCACTCCAGCCTGGGCAACAAGAGCGAAACTCTGTCTCAAAAAAAACAAAAAACAAAACAAAAAAAAAAACTGACTTCAGGCCAGGCATGGTGGCGCACACCTGTAATCTCAACACTTTTTGAGGTTAGGGAGGCCAAGGCGGGTGGATCACCTGAAGTCAAGAGTTCAAGACCAGCCTGGCCAACATGGGGAAACCTTGCCTCTACTAAAAACACAAAAATTAGCCAGGCGTGGTGGCAGGCGTCCATAATCCCAACTACTCAGGAAGCTGAGGCAGGAGAATCGCTTGAACCTGGGGTGTGGAGGTTGCAGTGAGCCAAGATCACACCACTTCACACCAGCTTGGGTGGAATAAAAAACAAGAATCTACCAGATTCTATTTTTAAATAAAACAAAACTTTAAAAGAATCTAGCTTATACGTGTATTTTATAGTATGTGAATTATTTTTCAAAAAAGAAAGAATCTGGCTTATGAGGCAAGGTTGTGATTAACAGCATGAGGACTGGCTAAAGGCAACACAGTCCTCTTAGCCAAGTCCAATGCTAGAGTTCAGCCAGGATCTCCCCAAAAACTCAGTTTTATAGTTTAGCCTGGTTTTGTAAGTTCAACACCTATTTGGGCAAAACAAGCATCCGGCCAACCAGGAAGCCTCACTTTGCCCTCCTCACAGTCTATATATATATATATATATATATAGACATATGAAGAGAGAGAGAGAATCTCTGTCACCCAAGCTGGAGTGCAGTGGCATACAATCCTCCTACCTCAGCCTCCCAAGTAACTGGGACTACAGGCACACGCCACCATGCCTAATTTTTTGCATTTTTTTACAGAGAAGGGGTCTTGCCACATTGCCTAGGCTGGTCTTGAACTTCTAGGCTCAAGTGATCCTTCCGCCTCAGCTTCCAAATGTGCTGGGATTATTGGCGTAAGCCACTGCGCCTGGCTGTCTTCACAAGTCTTGCCTGCAAGTTGGTCCTACCTCCTTCTATCAAACTGGTTCCTCAGAAGGTCAGGCCAACCCTAGTAACAAACCATCCCACCTCAGAGCCAGAGCAGAGGCGCAGGGCATCACAGGGCAGGCTGACTGGGACAAAAGGAGCCAGGGCCAAAGCTGGGAAGATACTGACAGTCAGGAAAGAGATGCTGGAAATGGAGCAAAACAATGAGGTGCAAAGCCAGGAGGAGCCTGAGGGTGGCTAACAGGCAGAGAAGGCAGGCTTGGCTTAATGTTCAGAATTCAGACCAGGAACCACGGCCTTTGGTTCTTGGCTTGGGTGTCCAAGTGGACGAAATCTGATGGCCGCTGCTCTTTGTATCAGCATCATAAAACATTTATTGAGACTTGTTATGAGTGGGGCACCAGGCCTGGGCATACAAAGATATATAAAACAGGGCTTCCAGTTTAGTTGAAGAATCGTAATATTTATTCACCCAAAGGCTCATTTAATTTGCTGAACGGGATATGATCAAAGTCATGGCCCAAAACAGAAAGTGAAAATTCTTAGACCAGGACTCAAGGTTTTCCTCAGCACAGGGCCCAGGGTGATGTTGCTGGAGTCCCAGGGGGAGGCCCACAGGGTGGGACAGGGAGAAATTCTCAAGGAGGAGGACACGAACAGGACTGGAAGGGAGCAGGACTGAGCCAAGTAGATGAGAGGAAGGAGGCATTCCAGTCCTCTGGGGAAGCATGGGAGGTAGGAATTCTTGCCACCAGTGGTTTGGACAAACACACAGAGTGGGTCACCGGGTCAGAGCCGAGGGTTAGGATGGGAGAGCAGCAAAGGTCAGACCCCTGTGGAGAAGGGCCCTAACTGCCGGCCTAGAAGTTTGATCCTTACCATGCAGACAGTGGGGAGCCATTGAAGGTTGCTGAGCAGGAAGGTGACCCTTGCAAAGAGGCATTTTAAGTGAGATTACAGAGCAGGCCTTTATCCGAAGCTTATTCAAAGCCCTGTGTGTATTTCAAGTGGCACTTGAGACAGAAAGTCGTAAAGCATTTGCCCTGTGTCATGCAGACGAGAAAAAAGAAGGTTTAAGGGGCTCACAAAGAGATGCTTCAGTGAGAACAAGAAATGAAGAGGGGCACATTTTAAAGACGGAAACAAATCTGCAGGACAGAACTGCCAGCCGTGGTGTCTGGAAAACTGTAGTGCGTTCTTACGCGACTGGAATGCTCTCTTTAGCTGGGGGTGTTCAGCCTCCTTTTTTGGAGGTGAGTTGTGATGTCAAAACACTGGGTTGTGGTATAGGAAGTGGGGCAGCTAGGAAGGGGCAGATGAATGGAAATAGCAATGCTGGGCCTGGGCAGCCTCCCTTTGAAGACCACCCTCTCCAGGAGACTCCTCCATGGGCTTCTCTCAGTGGCACCTCGGGGTTTCTGCCAGAGTTGCTGGGTTCCCTAATTACCTCCAATATTTTTTCCTCTTAGAACAATAAAACTGTTTTTAAAATCTCTTGTCAAGTTTTGAATCAGAGCTTTTTCACTGTTGTTCCTAGTTGTGCATGGCGAGGCAGCAGGCAGAGCTGCTCTGGAGCCGTGAACTAGGCAGCAACTTGAAGTTATAAACCACCATTTAGTTAAGGTGAAGGAGGAAGTCAGGGTTACGATTCTGTCTCTGTGTAACAACTTCGGGGCAAGCTCCCTGAATGCAGAGGCAAAGCTGAGCAAGCCAGGGAAAGGGCCTGAGTTATGCACCAAAATCTGCCAGAGGGAACTGAAGGTGCGGGGCCTGCATGTGGCTCCGCAGCTCCCTGGAGCCTGGCTTCCTTCTTTCTCTGGCCTTTACAAGAGGCCCCTCCCCTCCACTCTCCCAGCCACACTCTGGAGGGCTTTGGGGCACTCTTAGTCTCTGTAAATTCTACACGAACACAAAGGACTGAAAACTCAAAGCTTTGGGGTCAGAAGGGAACGATTCCCTCTCCTGCCCCTCAAGACTAGCGCCAGGCACCAGCAGGCCTTCATTATGGCAGTCCTGGTCAGGTGATCCAGCTAACCAGGACCTTCACAGTCAAGATCAGTAAAAACCAAATGTCTCTAGAAAAGAGGGTTGTGCAACCTGTGGTGACTCCTACCATAGTGCTGCTTTTGCTCAAACCTCATTCCCCTGTGGCAACTGTAACCATACATGCCAGACTTTCCAGAACTGTCCTGATTTTACATGTTTGTCCTCGAGTTTCTGGAAGCACACAGGTACCTGCCAGGGACTGTGCCCTAATCTTTTGGTTTGACAAACGGTCACTGTGCCCGTGACACACACCTGGCACGAGGCTGCAAAACAGCATTTTTCCTCCAGGTGAACCTGATACTTGGCTGGAAAGAAGGCCAAGCATGGAGAAACTCCAGTGCACTGGAATCATCAGTACCTGCCACTCTGAGCAGAGAGGCTGCCCATGCCCGGCATAAGGTGGTACCACCTAGCCACACAGCAACCTACCTGGGCTGAGTGCTCCCCATGAGCGTCTTCTGCCTAGGACAGGGAGTTATCAGGTTGAGATTTAGAATGTGAAAACGATGGCCCTGCACAAATCCAACACACGCCTTTTTTTACTGTGTTTTAAATCTCTCTATACAATTATCCCCCTGTAAGGCCCTCAACAAGAAACTGTTTGCCTTCTTTCCATACTTGCAGGCTTGGCTCCCTTCCTGCAAGGCAGCATGGCAGATGGAAGGATCCCTGCTCTGGTATGTGCCACAGTCCCTGCTAAGAAAGTGGGCCTAGGGCTCCTCTGGAGAAGGAGGAGTCACTCCTCTGCCCCTCCCAGACCCAGACCACCAGCACAGACAAAAGTGTCGGCACTTGCACGTTTCCTCTTTGCCCAGAACACAATAAAGGAATTAGGACCCACCACCTACTAAGTTTCTGCAGCTGACACTTCCAGGCTTAAAGTCTAGCACGCCAGCTCAGTCACACATGGTCTGACGAGTCCTCTTTGCAACTCAGCCCCAACCCAGCCACCCGTGCAATTTTGCTAATTCAAACAGCTTTCCCGTTTAGAGAGATTGATAGCCATCTCCCATCTCCTTTTCCTACTGACGTCATCCCACATTTTCTCCGGAGACAAATAAGGGTACAGTTCCTGGGATACTTTTCAGGCTGCCTAAGATAGGAGTGTAGTGGCCTCCCAAGTCCACCCCACATCTCAGGCTTTGGACAAGTCGTCAAAAGTGAGAGAGAGGTAAAGAAATAAATCAGCCAGCTAGGGTTAAAGGGCAAAAAGAATTTGGAGACCGCAGCTCAGACCCAGATCTATCCTGGGCATTTGCAATGCAAAGCCGCGTTTTGTTCGCCACCACCGAGGTCTTGCACAATAGCCTGTGTATAAACATCCACGCCAACAATGCCTGACTGTGCAATCACGCTGTAATTACAGGCCGGCAGGAAGCTGCTGCTAGGAACTGCACCATTCAACCTCTAGGACACCCCATCTCGAGTCTCCACGGCTCGGACGCACTTTCCTGCACACACCAACGTGTCCCCGCCGCCGCCGCTACAGTTGCAGTCTCGCCACTGGCCCGGGCCGCCAGCCCCGAGTTACTCTGCAGGGACGTCCCAAACTTCTCAGCTGTTCTTTAAAAAAACCCTGCGCCACGAGGCTACCGAGGGCGGCGGGAACCACCGTCAAAGTTCCTGCAGCACATTGCTGCAGCCCTTGCAGTTTTAGGAAACAGAAAAGAACGAGATGCCACAGAGTCCGCTGGAAGCGGGTTTCTGAGTTTTATATAGAAAACACTCACATATGTACGTGGGTGTGCTGACAGTTTTTATGGCTAAATTGCAAAGTGTTAGGCCTTAGCGATCACTGTCAGGTTTGGGACATGGTTGGGGAGGGTAGAGCGGGAGCCAGGAGCGATTCATTTCAAGGGGGCTTGGGGCAAATTCGGGTTTGGTTTTCTGGAAATGCGTAGGGTTGTTTTCCCAAACTTCCGAGCTGCTCTGCTCTTCGTCCCAGGAAGGCCAAGCAAATATAAGTCCGGGGAAAGTTCCTTTAACTTCCTTCCTGCGCCCTCGACAAGGGCTGCGAAGAGGAAGAGGTCATTTCCCAGGGAAGCACCGGGCGGGGGCCGAGAGCTGCGCCCAGCCTGCAGGGATGGAGGCGCTGGGCGGAGGCCTGGCTGCAGACGTAGGCCCCGGAAAGCCCCTTCCCCCCACCCCACCTCAGGCCAACGGCGCCAGGAGCTGGCCCCGCTGCAGCCCTTGCTGTTTGAAGTCCCGCGGCAAAGCGGGGACAACACCGGCGCAGCCCGGCGCCCCGATCCCGGCCGCCGAGCTCCCTCCCTGCAGCACCCCCGCACCCCAGCGCCCGGCCCAACCCGGCCCGCCACATCCGCGTCCGCGCGGCCCAGCCCGAGCCCTAGAACGATTCCGAGCCCCACGCCAGCGCCCGGTGGCGGGAGGGGGCGCCGAGCCCGCGGCTCACCTGCGTGCTGGATCCCCGGGCTGCTCGGAGGGGTGTGGGGCGCAGGCGAGTGCGGCCCGCAGACTCAAACTTTGTTGCTCTCAGGACGGCGCAGTCGTCACTTCCTCGCGGAGCGGGCGGCGCGGCCCGGGCTGTGACCCAGCCGCTCGCGCGGTGGCGCGCCGGGCCCTGCAGCCGCCCGCCCCGCCCGCGCCCCCGGCTCCGCGCGCCCCTGGCCCCAGGCGCCGTCTCCCCGCTCTGCGTGCCCTCGGCTGCGGGGTAGCGGGCAGCCCTGCGCTGCCGGCCGCCTAGCCTGCACCCCCCGCCCCGGGAGGGAAGGCTCGCTCCAGCCGCGTCGTTTCAGCGCCGAAGTGCGATCCGGGGCCCCGCGCTGGAGTCCCCTGCTCTCAGGCTGGTCTGGAAGGTGGTGGTGGGGTTCAGGGTCCCCAGAAAGCTGGGGTTCCAGGGTAAACACCAGTACACAAATAAAGCGGTGGGGGAGGGGAAAGAAAAAGTTTTTCCGTTTGGTGTTGGGGCTAAAACGGTCATGTCAGAAAGCAGTGTGCTCTGTGTGTTCTTAATGCCTAAAGTGGGCCTTAAAACAAGGGTCCCTGTCCCCACGTTATCTCTAAAAGTCTGCATGATGTCCCTCGTCATTTCTACGGGTTATAAGTGAGCAAGACGTTTACCACGTATCACATTTCTGGGGGCTATTTCAGCGCCCAAGCTGGGGCTGCAGAATGGTTTCTGTTCTAATCCACCCCCGCGATTTCCACCTCTTCCTTTACACTCAACTCACAGAGAATGGAGTCTGATGCATTCTGTGTTTCATCACCGTCAAAAGTGACTTTGAGGGTAGGGTGGAGGCCTGAGAAGGGCAGCTTCAGGCAATAGTAATCCTGAAATTTATCATTGCTCAAAATAAATGTGCTCACCTTATTAAAAAGTGCAACGGAAAGCCACCTTTAGGATAAGTAGCAACCAAGTCGTTAAACAGCAGCCTTCAAGGAAGAACTCCTGATCTCACAAGCCTGGAGAAAAAACGGGGTTAGCCTTTCCTGGTGAAAAAAAAAAAAGACATTCGAAACTGCAGTGAAGGGCTTTCATAACAGAAACATTAGCTTCATTGTAGCTTGTCGTGGAAAACAGGGACCTTTTAATAGGTGGTTCAAAAGCATCAGTTAGGGCTCAACAATTTTCCTTTTTTCCCCAAATACTGCTTCTCCTAGCACACTGGCCAGATAAAACCTTCCCCCTTTCAATGCTTCATCTTTTTATGAAAACACAGGAAACCATAAACTTGAGTGAAGGCTTTGTTCAGAAAGGTGGATGTAAGACTGATGGAAAATGACATTTGGGAAATGATCCCCAGGTCTGTGTTAATCCCTCATGGAAAGCCACAGACTCACCCAAAGATAGGCAGTATGAAGATCGAAGCTCTCCTAGCAACGTGAAATCCTCCACGTTGCAGCTGCTACGCCCTAGTTCTGATTTTTACTAAGACATTAATGGCACATTATAAATACAAAATGTGCAATGCAAGAAAAATAATACTGCTTTGAGAAATAAGTGCATCATTAGACTCAATAATTAAACTTCCCTGAAATTCTTCTTACATCACGCTATTGTGGGGAGATGGTGAAGGGATTGCCCATTTCAATTTTGGAATAAATAGAAGTAATTCCTTAGTGCATTCTGCTTAAGGCAACCAATGAGAGAATATGTTAGCCAGGCTTCTAAAGGCAATCATGTGATACTCCATATTTGCTAAAACAAGAGCTGAATATTTTTTTGTTCCGTATGCAATTCCAAATTTTCAGTCACAATTTCATGAATATTCAGTATTTCTGCATGCCCAGGAGTAATTAGCAGACAGTGTAAATGTGTGAAGGCCTGACACTTACACATACATTGCTTTTTTCTCTATATAGGGTGGCAGTTGCTGGAGTACCAGGGCACCAAGTGGAGGATGTGGTAGACAGCCTCTAAGATGTGCCCCCTGCCAATGATCTCTGCCTCCAGGTATTCATACCCTTGTATAATCCTCTCTCCTTAAGTGTAGGCTGAATCCATTGACTGAGTTCTGACAAATAGAATATGGCCAGTGATGTGATGTTGCTTCTGAGACTAGGTTATTAAAAAAAACTGCGGCTTCCATACTGGGTCCTGTCTATGCCTTTCACTCTCTCGGAACACTCACTGTAGGGGAAGCTAACTGCCACGTCCTATAAGGCAGCCTGGTAGAAAGGGAGCTAGGCCTGCCAACCGCCATTTGAGGGAGCTTGGAAAGGGATGCTTCTCCTTCCCCCCATGTTAATCAAGGCTTCAGATAAGACCTCCAACCCCAGCCAACAGCTGAAGGGCCTCCCTCGGTCCCTTCAGGCAGAGGCACCCAGCTAAGCTGCCTGGATTCCTGACCCACAGAAACTATAAGATAATAAATGTTTTCTTAAGCTGCTGTGTTTTGAGGAATTCATTACACGGCCACAAATAACACAGAGACCAGTAGAAAATTCGTGGGGATCCAGTGACAACCCTGCACGGCCATGGAAAGGAAAGCAGGGGCCAGAGCCAGATCTAAGGGTAAGACACAAACCCCAAGAACAGAAGGCTGAGCTCTCAGTCCTTTTGCAGAGCAAGGGTCATTCTTGAATTTAAAGTAGGTCAGGGGGTGTGGACTCCTGCTTGGTCCCAGGCAGCCCTGGTATTGGGTGTCACCTACCTGACAGCACATGCAGATGTCTTTGTGTCACCAGAATTGACATCTGTCTAGGCATCCTCTTCCTCCTCCTCCAGGCATTTACCCTGATCCCTGAGGGCTTGGCCCAAACAGTGGCTGTGGAGTCAGGGCTTCGTCCTAGAAGGACAGTTGGCAAGAAGGGCCTTCAACCCTGGCAGCCAGAAGGGGTAGGCGATTTTGGTTGGGGTGGAGGGTCAAAAAACTAGGAAGAAAGGCTTGTGGTCCTGCTGTTGAAGAGCAAGTTGTGGACTATCTCTGATAAGGATCACCTCCACACTGCTGCCAGGGCGAGGGAGAACATTCTGTCCACGTGATGTGGTCTTTCTCTCAGCATCATTTCCTCTCTGGCTGGAACAAATTATTTACTTTTAAAATATAAAACAAAGTTTCAGGAAGCAGGAGAGATGTCATACTCTATCCCTGACCAGGGCAGGCATCTACTTGTGATTGCCCCCATGGCTCCCTCCCTTCAGTCAATCAAGTACAAGCCAGCAATTGTAGAGGCCGTTTCTGTTTTCCCTCCAGAGACACTAAGCTCTGATTTTTCTCATGTGCAGTGGCCACAGCTGCTGTGTTGCCATGCCGTCATCCGGTTGCTATGACTTGTGAGGTTGTAGATGTGCCAGAATGTGAATCTATTAATTTAACAGGAACTAGGCTCAGCACATATATTCCTTGTTAGGTCATTTGCTTTGCTCCCTAAACCACATCCAATGTGTTCAGCAATGGGCATGTTTCCTAGAGTCTGGCTTTGCAAGAATGCCAAATGCCCCAAATTTTGAGTCTGCACAGTCAGTTTTATATAATTAAATTACTGTGGAGGACAGAAAGGCATTCTAGCATGGGGATGCAAACACATCGTTTCAGGGAAAAAAACCAAGGAGGGGGAACTGGTTAAAGTCGTTGGTCCTAATTCTTTATGCATTTAGGTCCTCTCTGCAGAAGGTATATATACTCCTCCCTGAGCCCAGGTTGCTCACTGCCAAGGTCTGAGCTCTCCAGCATCACACTAGGCGTCGTGTGCCAACATAGAGGGAAGCACCATCCTTTCCTGTTGTGTTGAGCACACAGACAGGCATTGTCTTTATTTATTTATTTATTTTTGAGACGGAGTCTCACTCTGTCACCCAGGCTGGAGTGCAATGGCATGATCTCAGCTCACTGGAACCTCTGCCTCCTGAGTTCAAGCAATTCTCCTTCCTCAGCCTCCCAAGTAACTGGGATTGCAGGTGCCCGCCACTACGCCCAGCTAATTTTTGTATTTTTAGTAGAGACGGGGTTTCACCATGTTGGTCAGGCTGGTCTTGAACCCCCGACCTCAGGTGATCTGCCCACCTCAGCTTCCCAAAGTGCTGGGATTACAGGCGTGAGCCACCGCGCTCAGCCCAGAGAGGTGTTTTCCACTCACTCCTTCAGTTAACACTCGCTGGGTGTCTATTACTGCATATGCTAGGGATGCAGAGATGAAAACGACAAAGTCCCTAGTGGGAGAGAATGACATACATTGCAATGCAGTATGAGAAGTATTCGAGTTGAGCTTTGCAGAGAGCACTATGAGATCTCAGAGAAGGGGGAAAGTAAGTCTGAGGAGAGGGGTTATGGGTCACCACCAGGGTGTTTCTTTTGACAAAAAGAGAATATATTAAAAATTAACTGGATGTATTGCATTAGGTAATAATAAGTATTGTTTTGTGTAGCATTTGTTTCAGTTATGTACTATATGTATACATTCGTGCAGTGTCAGAATGTAAAACAGATTTCCTACATTCAGACAAAGAAGTGTGAAAGTTCTGGGTTTAGAGAGTGATAAAGAAGGCCGGGTGCTGTGGCTCACGCCTGTAATCCCAGCACTTTGGGAGGCCAAGGCGGGTGGATCACCTGAGGTCAGGAGTTGGAGACCAGCCTGGCCAACATGGTGAAACCTTGTCTCTACTAAAAATACAAAAATTAGCTGGCCGTATTGGCACGTGCCTATAATCCCAGCTGTTCAGGAGGCTGAGGCAGGAGAATTGCTTGAACCCAGGAGGCAGAGGTTTCAGTGAGCTGAGATCACGCCATTGCACTCCAGCCTGGGTGACAAGAGCAAGACTCCATCTCAAGGAAAAAAAAAAAAAGGGAGAGAGAAAGATAAAGTGATAAATAACTACCACACACTGTACACCTTTGATAGGCCAGGCATCAGGGTGTTGGTGTCCCACTGTATAGCTGAAGAGGTCAGCTATGACTTAAGAGATTTTCCAAATCTTTCCAGATTCTCCCTCCTTAGTAAAGCAAAGGCCATGCCTGAATGACTAGCTCATGGAGTCTTCTCTTAGCAAAGCAGAGGCCGTTTCCACCAGAACAGCAAGGCCAACTCTAATGTAAAGACAGAGAAAACCCTAAGATAGATAGAGAGAACCTAAGATAGAGAAAGCCCCGCTCCCTTTCTGGCCTGCTGGGGGGTAGGAAGGGTAAGGAGAGAGAAGAGGGTCAGAAGGATCTCATGCTTGTTCCTCTTCTCCAGGTCTTGGATGGGGTCTGGACAGGTGCACTACCTAATGAGTGGTACTCCGTACACAGAGGGGGCTCTCACTCAGCTCCCCACTAGGGACTCTGGGAGGAACCTGTATCCAAGGCTGTTTTATGCCCAACCAGGGCAGCCATACCAAAGTGAACCTGGCAGTGAAAAAACCTGAGTAGGCAGAGAGAAGCTCTGAGGCTGAGCTCTCCTGAGTCCCCCTGATTCTTGCATGGCATGGATATCATGTTGGGAGCCAGCAGCCTGCTGTGTGTGGGATGGCCCTGATGGGGCAAGGTGACCCTACAGCAAGCTCAGAGGAGGTCAGGGGTCTGTGCCACTGAGAACAGAGGGAGAAATGAGCATCAAGTTGCAAGGGGGAGGAACCAGTGTTGGAGGGAGGGGGTCGGCTTTGCTAAAGAATGGACCGCAAGTTTGCCTACCAGAGCAGCGAGGCCTGAAGAGTAAGCAGAAACCAAGAGGACAAGGCAGGGTATGGGGGTGTAGGAACAAGGATTCAGGATGGCCCACAGGCTGCCTGGCTGCAAGGCCCATCTCTGCCACATACTATCTGTGTGACCTTGGACAGGTTACTAATCTTTTTATGCCTAAGTTTCCTTATCTGTAAAACAAGGATGATAGTAACAGTTGTACATATATGATAAGGTTGTTATGATAATTAAATTAGTTTGTAAAGTTCTTACATATAAGCATTCTATAAGCATCAAACAAGTAAATCATTCACCAGACAATAGGATTCTACATGGATAGCAACATCACGTCTCCCACACCCTCAAATTGGACTGTCAGTTAAAAATTCCCACAACTAGCTGGGCACGGTGGCTCACGCCAGCACTCTGGGCGGCCGAGGCAGGCGAATCACAAGGTCAGGAGTTTGAGACCAGCCTGGCCAACATGGTGAAACCCTGTCTCTACTAAAAATACAAAAAATGAGCTGGGCGTAGTGGTGGGCGCCTGTAATCCCAGCTACTTGGGAGACTGAGGCAGTAGAATCGCTTGAACCTGAGAGGCGGAGGTTGCAGTGAGCCAAAATTGCTCCACTGCACTCCAGCCTGGGTGACAGAGCAAGACTCCATCTCAAAAAAAAAAAAAGAAAAAAATTCTCCCAGCCGTCATCAGCTCAGCTCATGGGGAGGACTGGATCAGTTATAGACTGCACATTTAAGATGTGATCTACATTATGACCGGGCGCAGTGGCTCGTGCCTGTAATCTCAGCACTTTGGGAGGCTGAGGCGGGTGGATCACCTGAGGTCAGGAGTTGGAGATCAGCCTGACCAACACGGAGAAACCGCATCTCTATTAAAAATACAAAAAATTAGCTGGGTGTGGTGGTGCATGCCTGTAATCCCAGCTACTTGGGAGGCTGAGGCAGGAGAAATCACCTGAACCTGGGAGGCAGAGGTTACAGTGAGCCGAGATCATGCCATTGCACTCCAGCCTGGGCAACAAGAGTGAAACTCCATCTCAAAAATATATATATAATCTAAATTAAAAGGCTTGACCCTCCCCAAACACAGTCCGGCTGGGAAGACAGACACAGCAAGTCTTTACATTTACTTACCTCCGATTGTCCAAAAGTAATTCAGAAGGGAACTGCAGTAGGCAGAATAAAGATCTTCCCCCAAATGTTCATATCCTAATGAATATGTTAGGTTTCATGACAAAAGGGAAATTAAGGTTGCAGAGGCAGTTAAGATTTGCTAATCAGCTGACCTTAAAATAAGGCAGTTATTCAACCAGACTTCCCTTCCCCAAAAAATAAATGCATAAAAAAAAAGCGATTATCTTGGATTATCGAAGTAGGTTCATCGTAATCACAAGGGTCCTTAAAATTGGAACCAAGAGGCAGAAGAGGAATCAGAGTCAGAGGGAGATGTGATTATGGAAGAATGAATGGTTGAAGACATACAGCATTGCTGGCTTTGAAGACAGAGAAAAGGGGTCATGACCCAAGAAATGCAGATAGTTTCTGGAAGCCAGAAAAGGCAAGGAAACAAATTCCCTGGAGCCCCAGAAAGGAACACGATCTAGCCAGCACCTTGATGTTAGCCTGGTAAACCTGCATTGGATTTTTGACCTACAGAAATGTAAGGTAAAAAGTCTGTGTTGTTTTAAGCTGACAAGTTGGTGGTAATTTGTTACAGTAGCCATAGAAAACTAATGCAGGGATGTCTTCTAAATGTGGTGTTCTCTGTGAAGTGTTTATGCCAGGTATTAGAAGCCCTGGGTTTCATATAAGAGCCTGAGCAGAAAGTCAAATTAGGTGGGCCAAGCAATGTCCCAGGATGCTGGGTCACCAGAAGGTTTCCAAAGTAACAAGCCACTAGAAAGTCAATGGCTTGAGTCCCAAACTCTGAGACAGTTTCCTTTTTTTTTTTTTTTTTTTGAGACAGAGTCTCACTCTGTCACCCAGGCTGCAGTGCAGTGATGCAATCTTGGCTTACTGCAACCTCTGCCTCCTGGGTTCAAGTGCTTCTCCTGCCTCAGCTAATTTTTTTAGTTTTTTTTGTTTGTTTGTTTAGTAGAGACAGGGTTTCATACTGTTGGCCAGGCTGCTCTCGAACTGACCTTGAGTGATCTGCCTGCCTTGGCCTCCCAAAGCACTGGAATTACAGGCGTGAGCCACCGTGCCTGGCCCTGAGACAGTATCTTGAAAGTACAATCCGATTGCGGGCCCCTGGCTTAGGGATGAAACAATTCACACATTCTTTCTTGAAGCTTCTTCTCAGACTTGTTAGCCTCACAGGCCACCATGTGGAGGCCAAGTGTAGAAATAGTTAACAAAAGTAAAGCGGAGTCAGCTGTCCAAAGCTGCTGTGGAAATTCTGTGCATTCGACGACCACAGGAGCCCAGCAAGCCTGTACAACCACCCAGAGTTTGTAAATCAGTGTTTCACAATGGATAGAAAAACACAAACCCAAGCATCAACGCAACCTGCATGGCATTTCTGGGACCCAGGTTGGCCACGGATCCCAGTTCTTTCACCCCACACAGGGTGCTTTCTTTCCTGTCTGAGATAGGTGAATATTTATTGGCAGGCACAGCTCAAAGGTTAGAGCCCACCACACAGTGGGGAGGAAGTATTTTCACAGTTCTCTGCTAGTAATAAATGTTGGTCCTTGGACATCAGTCTTAGCATAATGTGGGAGGTGTCATTTGGGTTCATAGGCCAAGAGGTTGCTGGGCATTCATGAGATTACTTTAGGGCCCACAGCTTCTTCTAGGAAGAAGGAAGTCTTCTTCCTCTTCTGGGTGTGGTAATATCTGGGGATTACAGAACCAGGTGTGTGGCAGTATATAGAGTCCATAAGGGGCTGCAGATCTTCAGGGATCTTCATGAACTGAAATTCTTCATGATAGCACCAACGAATGGTGCATAAAAGCAGTAGTTTATGGATTGCTTGGACAGAGCAAAAGACTCCATGATCCCTCTAATTTATCCCCTTTTACTTCCCAATTCCAAATAGAGTTCTCCAGGAAGCAATGAGCTAGAAGGACCTCTTTGGATAGCCAGTTCTATATTTATATTTATATTTATATTTATATTTATATTTATATTTATATTTATATTTATATCTAGAGCAGCCCACCACATCTGCGGGAACATCTGTGGTTCCCATATCACTCTTTTAGAATCACCAGCTAAAGATATCCCACTCGAATGGCCTTTGCCCTGTACCATTGTGCTTGGCCTTGTTTTACTGACATAATTTTTGCCCTTTGCCCCCAGTTGGAGGGTGTGGCCACTGACTCACCTGCCAGGAACTCATTGCCTGAGTCCAGTCAACAGGTCAACTCCCATCTGAGTTGGTTGCAAAGAGCCTGAGGACCCATGGAATGCCACAGAATTCCTCTGTGGACCACATCCCAGGTCCTGGTATGGTTCCAGCAGTATGAGCTCCTGTCCTCAGTTGCTTTGGCCTTTCTTTAGCCTAGGAATTTATTCTTCTCCAGGCAGAGGAATAAAACAAACAGCCATTATTCCTGACAGCCAGAGGCCTGGATTCAAGGTCTTGGTTATAGACGCAAAATATCTGCCTCAGATGTGGACCCCACATAACAAATAACATCTTACTTAATGGCTCATGTAGTCGTCATTTCAGATGAGAGACTAGATGAAGTCAGGAATCTTGGTGACTGCATCATAGTGACTGTTAGATCTTACCACATTTAATTTAGGTATTGATAAACATGATGCAAGAGATGAGTGAACATTCCAAAACCAACTGCAGTGTGGCCACCCTGGGTTCTCCCAGCATGCATTATTTTCCGGAAGCAGATAACATTTGGAAGGTTATATTCTTTCTCCCAATTGTGAATGTATGGAGCTTCTAGGGTTTTCTAATAGCTATGCGAAGGAATGATTTGAATTGTCTAAACCCAGTCAAGGCTGTGAATTGAGGGCTGTATACATCAAAAAATAAGGCATGTGCCAAAATCCACAAGCAAGCCTCCAAATGCTCTTTCCATAACTGAAACCGATAAGAATCAATAAAGAACAGAAAGCACTAGTGGACTTGGGCTTCTGGTTCTCCATCTTCCTCACCCTGTGCCTTCCAGTATGGCAGAGAACCGTGAGCTCACTTTCCATAGACTGCACGTACATAACGCTTGTTGGAAGACAGTTCTCCTTGGGTCTCTCCCATGTCTGCATGCCTTGCGAGCAGAGTCACTGCCCTTTGTTTCAGACCAACTTTTTAACACAGCTGCTTTCCCAGAGCAAAGTAAAGCATGCTTACTGTCCATTAGCTAAGATTCCGAGCAGGGTGCTTCAGCTCACACCTAGGCAGAGGTGGGAGGATTGCTTGAGCCCAGGAGTTTGAGGTTGCAGTGAGCTGTGATTGCCTGGGCAATAGAGCAATATGCTGACTCAAAAAAAAAAAAAAAAAAAAGATTCTGGTTCCCCAAGCTTAAAGCTGTGCTCTCTTGTGATATGCTTTGCTGTGTGTACAGATGTCACCTGGCCCCCTTTGCATTGTCTTTGGGAACTGGGACTCAGGAAATGAGCACAAGAAAATGTCAGTATTTTTGCTATTGCTATTGCTATGAGCAAATAAGACCTTTTGTTTCAGACACACCTATTAGTCTTGTGTCTTCTGCCAGCATCCATGAAACTGCGACAGGCTCACTTGTTAGCTTGCAAGTAGGATAAAATCTTAAACCCTCCGCAGTTCCTGACAAGCTCTCATTTCTTTCTCATATAACACACTCCTTCAATCCACCAACGAATTCCCCTCACCCCTGTGATCCTTAAAGCCACCTAGGCAGTTTAGGTCAAGGGGAAACTACTCATGTAGAAGTGAGAACAGACCAAATTAAGGAGCAAGACTGAAGCTAAACCAGGACCTGGTGACAGGGCTGAGATATCCGGAAGTTTGGTTCAAGGCTGAGACCAGAGAAAGATCATTGTAATTCTGGGCTGTTTATAGCTATATTGTTGGTTGTATGTTCCAGCCAATTGACTGACAGGCAATTCTAAACATGCTTAAGAGAACAAACTTATTGGTTTTCTCATCTGTAAAGTGAAATGAGTTAGATTAGATTGTTCCGGATGTGCTGTAAAATTTGTGCTTTATAAATCTGTAACAGGGCTGCCTAGCATGCACATTAGGCACTTGACCTAATTTAAAATAATGATTGCAAAGAGGACTATGACGTAGTGGAAAGGACATAGCATTAGCAGTTAAGAAGCCTGAATTCTAGGCTTAGTCTGCCACTACCTAGCTGTGTGACACTGGGCAACCCACTTAAATTACCTGGAGGAGGCAGGTGGGGACGTAGACTTAAGATGATTTTGGATGGCTCAGAGATGTGGCATTAAATTATATATTGAAAAAGTAATTTTTCTTTTCAGTTCTCTTTTTGTTTTTCTGATTATGTCAAAGAGAGAGTCTCAGTTTAGTGCTGGTGTGTCTTCAACAACTCTTCAATACCTCCCATCCTCCCTTTTTGGCAAAGAGAGAAGTCTCAAGCTCAGATACTTCACAGGCAGCGCTAGCTAGATAGCATTTAATAACATTGCCCAGCTCTCTTTGCTTTATTTTTGTTTTGCCTTCCATTTGTGGCAAATAATTCAAGTTTTCCACTTATGAGAATGATGCAAAGTTTCCTTTAAAAGTAAATTAATTATGAAAATGTTCTAAAATTGATTGTGGTAATGTTGCACAATTCTGTGAATATACCTTAAAAAAAAAAATAAGGCCCACTGAATTGTAAACTTTATATGGGTGAGTTGGATGGTATGTGAATTACATCCCAAAAAAGCCATTTTAAAAAGTAAATTGAGGCCAGGCACGGTGGCTCACGCCTATAATCCCAGCACTTTGGGAGGCTGAGGTGGGAAGATCGTTTTAGCCCAGGAGTTTGAGACCAGCCTGGGCAACATAGTGAGATCCTGGCTCTACAAAAAGTCAAAAAAATTAGCCAGGCATGGTGGCATACTCTTCTAGTCCCAGCTACTCAGGAAACTGAGGCAGGAGGCTTACTTAGAGCCTGGGAGGTCTAGGCTGCTGTGAGCTATGATTGCACCACTGCACTCCAGCCTGGGTAACAGAGTGAGACCCTGTCTCAAAAAAAAAAAAAAAAATTAAATTGGTATCCTTTTGTAGTTCATAAGCATGACGATTGGCTTTTCACTTTCATGTGTGAGATGTGCCTCACTCAAACCTTGTTGTATTGTCAGCACGTTACCTATCTGATGTGGAAAAAAAAAAAAGAAAAAGTAAAACATACATTGGAACCAGATATGTGCCTGTAGTCCTAGCTACTTGGGAGCCTGAGGCAGGTGGGTCTCTTGAAAAGGCTGTAATGTGCTATGATCACATCTGTAAATACTAGCCATTGCACTCTAGCCTGAGCAACATAGTGAGACCCCATCTTTTTTTTTTTGAGGCAGAGTTTTGCTCTGTCACCCAGGCAGGAGTGCAGTGGCGCAATCTTGGCTCATTGCAACCTCTGCCTCCCGGGTTCAAGCGATTCTTGTGCCTCAGCCTCCCTAGTAGCTGGGATTACAGGCATGCACCACCACACCCAGCTAATTTTTGTATTTTTGGTAGAGACAGGGTTTCACCATGTTGACCAGGGTGGTCTCAAACTCCTGACCTCAAGTGATCTGCCCGCCTTGGCCTCCCAAAGTGCTGGGATGACAGGCGTGAGCCACTGTGTCTAGCCCCATCTCTTAAATAAAAGAGTACATTGATTAATGTAAAAAGGGACTAATTTGAATAAAATATTAAGCAAAAAATAGTGTAGATGGTCAGTTGATATCGAAAAAGTTGTGCGGAAGATGCAAGACTAAAGTTTGGAGAAACAATGCAATGTGATGTTGGACATGTTTCTTAAGTCTCTGACCCTGATTCCTGGCCTACCAAATGAAATGGTGATATCTCCCTGGATTTGTTAAAAGGGAGATAACATAGTACGGGGAACCCTCAGCCCAAGGTCCTGCACATGGATGGCTTCTGATGAAGGGATGGTTGATGAATTGACTGAGCTCCCACCCTGGTGCCAGGCCCTGGGCTTTCAAATGTTAACTCTGCATCCTCACAATAACTCCACTGCAGGAGCTAGTGGTGCTGTTCCCATTCAGCAAGCCCTGGGGAGTAGTTGTTGTTTATTCTCCTTTTACAGATGAGCTATGGCTCAGAGAGGTTAAGTAACTTGCCTGAAGTCACAGAGCTAGTGAGTGGCTCAAGGATGAGGTTCAACTCAGACTCTGACTTCAAAGCTCCTGCTCTTTCCCTTTTACCACATTGCCCCCTCTTCACCCGACCTGATTAAACAATCTACCTGTCCAGCCTGGGCAACATGGAAAAACCCCGTCTCTACCAAAAATACAAAAAGTAGCCAGGCATGGTGGTGCATGCCTGTGGACCTAGCTTCTCAGGAGGCTGAGGAGGGAGGATTACTTGAGTCTGGGAGGTGGAGGTTGCAGTGAGCTGAGATCGTGCCGCTGCACTCCAGCCTGGGTGACAGAGTGAGACCCCATCTCAAAAAAGAAAAAAAAAAACAACAGAATCCACCTGCCATGGAAGGGGGTGTTTAGGACCAGGGAGGAGGAGGCACACAAAAGGAACTCCATCCCTTTCTCAAAGCTGAGCATCCTCAGTCTGGCTGCCAGCCCGAGGGACCCACCTTCCTGGTTCTGGTTTTCCATTGTCTCCCCTGTCTCCAGCTGTCTGGTGGAAAATTCTCTTTCTTCATCAGTCCCCCAGGGGCTGGAGTCCTTTCCTGCTGCAGGGTCCCTGCCAACTCCTGCTGGGTTTTTCTCCTCCCATCTACTCACCTGTTCAGACTTTGGCCAACTGCTTGGCATTGGGCCATTGCTGACCCTTGACCCTCTGAGGCTCAGCTGGTATCTTGGTCCCCACCAGTCTTCTGGTTTGATGGTGAGCTCCCCTCCAATGAAGTAATCAAACCTAGGCTACTTCTCTCTCCTGCCACTGCCAATCCCCACTTCAGGCCACCATCATCTCCTGACTGGGCACCTAGTGTGCCCTCCAGCCTTCCATGCCTCCATTCCTTTAACTAGTATGGTTCAAAGTGAGTTTACCGAGGTACAACTTGACTAGGAAACTCTCTGCTTATCCTTTAGCATCTCCCCACTGTCCTGTGGATAAAGTCTTGACTCCTTAGCCTGGATTTTTAAGACCTTTGTGAACCCGTACTTCCTATACCTTCCAGCTGCTTCTCTCCCCAGTCTTCTCTTCATCCCAGACAAGCCAGTCATTTGATACTGATTACAGTCCCTGAAGGCTTCTAGATGTCCTTGACACACAGTTGGTACTCACTAAATAGTAATTAACGCACTATGGCCTCTTGCCGCCCGTCTTTGTACGTGCTGTTCCCTCAGTCTGGAATGCCCTTTCCTCCCCTGTTCTCCCAATTCTGCCTGATTGTTTTGGACTCTGCTCACATATGATCTCAAGGAAGCCTTCCTTGCCCTCCCATGTCGGGTACATCTCTCTGTGCTACAATAATACACTGTGCTTTCCTCTGGAAGCACAGGCCCTGGAGTCTTGCTTCCTGGATTTACTTACTTATTTGTTTATTTTTGAGACAGGGTCTCACTCTGTCACCCAGGCTGAAATGCAGTGACATAATCAGGGCTCACTGCAACCTCTGCCTCCTGGGCTCAAGCGATCCTCCCACCTCAGCCTCCCAAGTAGCTGGGACTACAGGGGTGCACCACTATGCTCAACTAATTTTTTGTATTTTTTGTAGGGACAGGGTCTCGCCATATTGCCCAGGCTGGTCTTGAACTCCTGGCCTCAAGCAATCTGCCTGCCTTGGCCTCTCGAAGTGCTGGGATTACAGGCATGAGCCACCGCACCCAGCCTGGATTTAAACTCTTGGTATGCTACGTGCCCCAGCTGTGCGACATTGGGCAAGTCACTTAACTTCTCTGTGCCTCCATTTCCTCATCTGTAAGATGGAATCGTAATAATATCTACTAATACGGTTTCTGTAAGGATTATATGAAACAATGCAGCCTCAACAGCTTAGTGCAGATTCTGGCATATAGTGAACACTCCATAAATGTTAGCTATTATTATTCTAGCCTACATCATAATCTATGGTAGATACCAGTTCCCTGCTTTGTCTTCCTCATTCTAAGCTCCTTGCAGGCAGAGAGTATATCTCATTTAGCATTGAATCTCTGGGTGCCTCTCTTAGAACCTGACACACATGGTGCTCAATACATATTTATTGAATGGATGAATGAATGAATGAATATCTCACTTCTTGGTTTAGCTCAGCAGACTTTGCCTAATCCTGAAGTTCTTTCTGGATTCCCAAGACCAGTTTTCCTTGCTCTGGCCTGGGCAGGTCACAGCCCAGATCTTGTTTATGACATTTTGATTTCAGATCTAAATAACTGGTCTCAACACAAGACAGACATCCCCGCAGGTAGTGTATAAGAGAAGTCACTCATAGTTTGGTAGAAATGCCCTCTCAGCACCTCCACCTCCCTTTGCTCTAATTTGTCATGATGAGGCATGGGCAGCACTCACACAGAACAGGTCATTCCTCCTTTCAATGAGGGTTTGCAGGGCCAGGCCCTGTTGGGTGCTGAGGATGCCAGGGAAGGTAGGGTATGAGCCCTGTTTCTGGAACTTCCTGAGGAGTGGCTGGCTCCAGATCGGGCTGGCCAGGCAAGGAGACAGGCAGTCCCAGTGCTGGACACACACAGCCCATGTCAGGATGTGACCAAAGCATGGGACCGGGAACCAGGGCAGGAAGGCAAGACCAGGAACTCTGGTTTGTAGGATCTAGAGCAAGTCAAAGGTGAGGGCAGGAGGTGAGCGGCTCTGAGAGGAGGCTGAGTGGAGACCGGCAGAGGTCAGAGTCTATTAGGCGAGGTCCTCCCAGGCCCAGCACCATCAGGAAGGAGAGCGCTCCCAGTGCAGGGGTTGTTGTCGGACTTGCTCTTTTTTTTTTTCTTCCTGTCTCCAGGGAGGAGCTAGAAGGCAGAGAGAAAGCCACTCAGGACTTCCCATCCCAGAAGATAAAGGTGAGGAAAGCAGCAGCAGCAGCCACAGGCCAGTATTCCAGAGCAGCTTCGGGTTCCTGTCAAGACCTGCTTTGAGAAGGAGGTGGCTGTGGGGCTGGAGGGCTGGGCCTGTTCCTGAGCTGGCTGCTGGCAGCACAGCAATGAGGCAACATTGAGAACTGTGACACGAGGCCCAGTCCTGCTACTAAACCAACTGTGTGGACTTGTATAGTCACTTAATCCCTCAGGCCTCCATTTCTCCACTTTGGAAAGCAGTGCTGGGACGATGTTAAGGGTTTGCAACCTTCTAACTTGAAGACTTATTTTTAAAAGCAAAACATTTCAAAGAGTCCACATGACAGTAGTGTTCATTTTGGCATCTGTTGATTTAACAAATACAAAATTAGGCTGGGTATAGTCGCTCACGCCTGTAATTCCAGCACTTTGGGAGGCCAAGGCAGGAGGATCACCTGAAGTCAGGAGTTCGAGACCAGCCTGGCCAACATGGTGGAACTCCATCACTACCAAAAATACAAAAATTAGCTGGGCTTGGTGGCACATGCCTGTAATCCCAGCTACTCGGGAGGCTGAGGCAGGAGAATCATTTGAACCTGGGAGGCAGAGGTTGCAGTGAGCTGAGATTGTACCACTGCACCCCAGCCTGGGCAACAGGGCAAGACTCCATTAAAAACAAATATAGAAAATTAGGCATGGTGGTGTTCATCTGTAGTCCCATCTATTTGAGAGGCTAAGGCGGGAGGATCACTTGAGCTCAGGAGCTTGAGTTTGCAGTGAGCTGTGGTCTGCCTGTGAATAGCTGCTGCAGTCCAGCTTGGGCAACATAGCAAGACTCCATCTCTAGTCTTTAAAAAAAGGAAAAATACGGCTGGGCACGGTGATTCATGCTTGTAATCCTAGCACTTCGGGAGGTTGAGGAGAGAGGATCACCTGAGGTCAGGAGGTAGAGACCAGCTTGGCCAACATGGCGGAACCCATCTCTACTAAAAATACAAAAATTAGCTGGGTGTGGTGGCACACGCCTGTAATCCTAGCTACTCACGAGGCTGAAGCAGGAGAATTGCTTGAACCCAGGAGGCAGAGGTTGCAGTAAGCCAAGATCATACCACTGTCCTCCAGCTTGGGCAACGTAGAGAGATCCCATCTCTATTTTTTTAAAAAGGAAAAATACAAGGGATACCAGAGCACCGGGCCAGTGCTTGTTATAAAGTCCATCAATGGGCCAGGCGCGGTGGCTCACGCCTGTAATCCCAACACTTTGGGAAGCCGAAGTGGGTGAATCATGAGGTCAGGAGTTCAAGACCAGTCTGGCCAACATGGTGAAACCCCGTCTCTACTAAAACTTGGTAGTTTTTTGTAAAATTAGCTGGGCATAGTGGTGGGCACCTGTAATCCCAGCTACTTGGGAGGCTGAGGCAGGAGAATCCTTTGAACCCCGGCGGCAGAGGTTTCAGTGAGCCGAGATCACGCCACTGCACTCCAGCCTGAGTGAAAAGAGCAAAACTCCGTTTCAAAAAAATAAAATAACATAAAAAATAAAAAAATAAAGTCCATAAATGATGCCAATATTATGGAACAAAATTTGAAAGCAGGGTGATGAGTAATATTTGTTCCTTTTTGGCTACCCAGTTTTGGAGTCCCTTCCCAGGCTTGTGGAAGATGCCATCTTAGGAGTCTTCATGGAAGCTGGAGCCTATTGCTTAGCTGTCAACATAGAGGCTGAAAATGTCAGATGCTTCTCAGCCTCCTTTAGCTGCAGGGCTTAGTCATGTGATCTGGGCTGGGCCAATCAGGTGCCGTGGACTGAGGAGCCTGGACCAAGCCAGAGCCCAGCACAGAAACTTTTCTGGTGGAAGTGGCCATGGCTACTGCAGCCTTGTCTAGATTCCAGGGCAACAGCAGCAGGGTCATGGTTCAGACCCCAGCCATGGTTGTGGCACAGCTGCCCAGGGCTCTGAGAACAGAGCAGGACTCTCTGGATAGCTTGTGCACCACAGTTCTGGCCATGCTCCTGGCTGCTGTCTGGCAACCTTTGTTGTCATTCATGCCCTGAACCTGGGTCTTCAGCCTTCCCAGAGACTCTGTGGGCTGCCCAGCAGCCCAGCATCCTTCCCAAAAATCCCTCTTCTGCTTAAAATCATCCAGAGCCAGTTTCTGTTGCATTTTTAAGTCAGAGTTCGGACCAATTCACAGTCTTATTTCAGTCTCCGCATCCAACTTATTTTTGTATTTTGCTTTGGTACACACAGTTCTGAGAAAATTCTAATCATACAGATGGATGGTTATAAATAATAATGATAACAACTATTACTAGCTGGGCATGGTGCCTTATGCCTGTCATCCCAGCACTTTGGGAGGCTAGGGCAGGAGGATCACTTGAGCCCAGGAGTTCAAGACCAGCCTGGGCAACATAGCGAGACCCCATCCCTACAAAAAAAAATTTAAAAAATTGCCAGGCATGGTGGTGCATGTCTGTAGTTCCAGCTACTTGGGAGACTGAGGTGGGAGGATTGCTTGAGCCCAGGAAGAAGTTGAGACTGTAGTGAGCCGTGATTGCACCACTGCACTCCAACCTGAGTGACAGAGTGAGACACAACAGCGACAACCACAAAAAAACTATTACATAGCACTCACTATATGCCAGGCCCTGTCCTAATCACTTTGCATATATTAATTCACTTAACAAACCTTTTGAAGTGAGTCTATCATTAACATCCCCCTTTTGTAAATGAGAAAACTGAAGGACAGAGGAGTGATTTGTCCGAGGTCAAGGACTTAAATTTAGGCAGTCCCAATCCAGGATTTGTGCTCTTAACTCCTGCTAAAGGATTTTTTTTCAGATTATCTTTTGAGATTAGAATGTCTTCAATTAAACCAATCTAGAAGCTAGAAAGAGAAGTAGTAGAAGTATTTGTTTCAAAGTTGAGGCCAGGCACAGTGGCTTATGCCTGTAATCCCAGCACTTTGGGAGGTGGAGGCGGGCGGATCATGAGGTCAGGAGATGGAGACCACGGTGAAACTCCATCTCTACTAAAAATACAAAAAATTAGCTGGGCACGGTAGCAGACGCCTGTAGTCCCACCTACTGGGGAGGCTGAGGCAGGAGAATGGCGTGAATCCGGGAGGCGGAGCTTGCAGTGAGCCCAGATCCGCACCACTGCACTCCAGCCTGGGTGACAGAGCCAGACTCTGTCTCAAAAAAAAAAAAAAACTGAGTAACTATCAAAATATTAAACAACTGCTTTTCGTCATCATAAACATAAAAATCAGGCAATAAACAACTAAAACTTATGACAAATATTAAACAAACAAGACAATTTCATCACTCTGCCGGTGGTGTTCCCTGTTATAGGCCTGGTGGTTTATGGAGCCTGGTACACCCAACTGCAGGAAGCTCTTGGCTCTTCATTGCTTTGCTCTTCACAAGCAGACGTGCCCAGGCTGGCACAGCACTGCAACATCTGCTTGACATACCCATCTCGGCGCCAGCTGGGCTCAGAGATGCTGGGAGGAGCTTGTGCCAAAGTCTGCACAAAATTGAGTTTAGAAAAAATTACTGCCGGGCGCGGTGGCTCACGCCTGTAATCCCAGCACTTTGGGAGGCTGAGGCGGGCAGATCACCTGAGGTTGGGAGTTCGAGACCAGCCTGACCAACATGGAGAAACCCCGTCTCTACTAAAAATACAAAATTAGCCAGGCATGGTGGCACATGCCTGTAATCCCGGCTACTTGGGAGGCTGAGGCAGGAGACTTGCTTGAACCTGGGAGGCAGAGGTTGTGGTGAGCTGAAATCATGCCATTGCACTCCAGCCTGGGCAACAAGAGCGAAACTCCATCTAAAACAATAAGAAAAAAATATTACACAGATGGGAGTATGTCAGAGAGGCACAGGAGTTAACTCTGTCCCAGTGGTCAAAGTTGGAACAATGTCACCAACAAAATAAAGTAGTATTGGATTACAACCCAAAGTGTAGAATAAATATCTGTGAATCCATACTTAAATAATTTTTAATTTAAAAAAGAATAAATGACCCATAAACCACCAGGCTGTGTGTGGTGGCTCACACCTGTAATCCCAGCACTTTGGGAGGCCAAGGCGGGGGGATCATTTGAGGTCAGGAGTTCAAGACCAGCCTGGCCAACATGGTGAAACCCCCATCTCTACTAAAAATACAAAAATTAGCCAGGTGGGGTGGCAGGTGCCTGTAATCCCAGCTACCTGGGTGGCTGAGGCAGGAGAATTGCTTGAACCAGGGAGGCGGAGGTTGCAGTGAGCTGAGATCGTGCCATTGGACTCCAGCCTGGGTGATAGAGTGAGACTCCATCTCAAAAAAAAAAAAAAGAAAGAAAGAATAAAAACAAACACTATTTCAGCTAGGTGATCAAGGTCAACATCAGCACTCATAAGTCACGTTGATAGTACATACCCTTGATATGATATCATGAAAATGACACCTTTATCTCTGTGATCTTCCTTCCCAAGTCTCTTAACTCCAGTCTACTTGTGAGAAAACCATTAGATAAATCTCACTAGAGGGCCATCCTACAAAATTCTCTGCTAGTACTCTTCAAAACTCAGAAGGTCATCAAAAACAAGGAAAGTCTGAAAAATTGTCACAACCAAGAGAAGCCTAAGGAGATACGACAGCAAAATGTAAGGTATTATCTTAAACAGGATCTGGGGACAGAAAAAGGCCTTTAGGTAAAAACTAAGGAAATATGAATAAATTATGGACTTTAGTTAATAACGTGTCAACATGGTATATCAATTGTGACAAATGTACCCTATCAATTTAAGATGTTAATAATAGGAGAAAGTGGCTGCTGGAAGGTAACATGGGAACTCTATTATTTGCTCAGTGTTTCTGCAAATCTACAATTTTTCTTTCCTTTTTTCTTTTTTTCGAGATGGAGTCTCACTCTGTCACCCAGGCTGGAGTGCAGTGGCGTGATCTAGGCTCACTGCACCCTCCACCTCCCTGGTTCAAGCGATTCTCCTGCCTCAGCCTCCTGAGTAGCTGGGATTACAAGCAGGTGCCATCACGCCTGGCTAATTTTTTGTATTTTTAGTAGAGACGGGGTTTCACTGTGTTAGCCAGGATGGTCTTGATTTCCTGACCTCGTGATCCACCCGCCCCTGCCTCCCAAAGTGCTGGGATTACAGGTGTGAGCCACTGCGCCCGGCCTAAAATTTTTCTAAAATATAAAATCTATTAATAAAAAAAATGGCTGCCCTCTTAAAAAATTAGTTTACCTGGTGATGCAACTTAAATCACCAAGGTCTTGACATGATAAAAGTAAGTATTTAATGCATTTATATTGTTATGGACTAAACTTTTTCATATACTTTTATAGAGACAGAGTCTTGCTATGATGCCCAGGCTGGATAGAGTGCAGTGGCTATTCACAGGTACGATCACAGTGTATTAAAACCCCAAACTCCTGGGCTCAAGTGATCCTCCCACCTCAGCCTCCCAAGTAGCTGAGACTATAGGCACATGGCACCATACTTGACTAATTTTTCACATTTTTTTATAGAGACAAGGTCTTGCTATGTTGCCCAGGCTGGTCTTGAACTCAAGCTATCCTCCCGCCTCAGCCTGCCAAAGTGCTGGGATTACAGGTGTGAGCCACCAAACCTGTCCCCTAAACGTTTTAGTAGCTGTTTTAAAACGTATTTAATAGGGCCAGATGTGGTGGCTCACGTCTGTAATCTCAGCACTTTGGGAGGCCAAGGCAGGAGGATTGCTTGAGCCCCAGGAGTTTGAGAGCAGCCTGAATAACATGGCAAAAGCCCATATTTAAGGAATAAAAAAATACGAAAAAAATTAGCTGGGCATGGTGGCATGCGCTCATAGTCTCAGCTACTCTGGAGGCTGAGATGGGACCTAGGGGAGGTCAAGGCTGCAATGAGCCAAGATCATGCCACTGCACTCCAGCCTGAGTGACAGAGTGAGACCCTGTCTCAGAAAAAAAAAAAGAAAAGAAAAAAGAAAACAATTAAATATAATTGTAATGAGATTCTAATCTTTCCATTGGCACTGCTGAATGACTTCAGAGTAGCTGAGCACAGTTTGAAATCCACTGATCCACCCTGATGGAAGGGAAAGAAAAGATAAGGTCCTTAGTCTTTGTCTCTAAAACTCTCTGGATCTCTAAGGTGGAGGAAAAACTCCATATGTCAAGGCAAAGCACTTAAAATCAACTCAATGATTTCCCCATCCCTCCCACCACCACCCAAGACACTGTATGAGCAACTGTTCGAAGCCAAGGCTGCAGTTGTCTTTGTCCTGTATCTGCCTGTCAAGCCCAGCGCTCCCCAGCCGCGGGAAGGGCAGAAAGCTGGAATTAAGTGGGGCAACAGATGGTTGGGACATGGCCTCTTGATGCTCAGCTGCACTGTCCAGCCTGCCAAGCTGTGTACATTTCAAACGTCTGGGGTTCAACCAAAGGAGACGAGTAATTTTAAATTACTTGCTGAAACACATGGTTAATCCCTGGGTAGCCAGAGAAGAGTGCTTTAAAACCCTACTTAAATCTAGTGGGGGAGCAAGGAAACCCCGTGTGCTTTCTTGCCTTTGAACCCAAATCAGGCCACCCTATGTGGAGCTGGGCATTTGTTCAGGATCCTAGTGTGCATCCTGCTTTCTGTGCTTTTTGAAAGGGTAGGCGTTTCTGTCTGTGTGTTGATTTGGGGTGACAGTGGGGAGAGATAGTCTGTTCGGCAGGTAGATTTGGATCCCGAGAAACGATGTACCCTGGCATTTGCCTCCTGGCCTGGAATTGGGGGACTCCGAGGTCAACCTGCTTCATAAATTCCATTAGCTGTTTTTCCCTGTCCTGGTTCAGGTCTTTCTTATTTCTTTCTTTCTTTTTTTTTTTTTTTTTGAGACGGAGTCTCGCTCAGTCGCCCGGGCTGGAGTACAGTGGCGCAATCTCGGCTCACCGCAAGCTCCGCCTCCCGGGTTCACGCCATTCTCCTGCTTCAGCCTTCTGAGTAGCTGGGACTACAGAAGCCCATCACCACGCCCAGCTAATTTTTTTTTCTATTTTTAGTAGAGACGGGGTTTCACCGTGTTATCCAGGATGATCTCGATCTCTTGACCTCGTGATCTGCCCGCCTCGGCCTCCCAAAGTGCTGGGATTACAGGCGTGAAGGTCCTTCTTATTTCTTGCATGGATGTTGCCAACAGTCTTCGGTTTCTTCTCAGTCCTGTGTCAGTAGGCTCTCCTACTACACAGGGGCGTCTCGTTATTACACAGCATCTCCCATCTTGACTATACCCATTCCTCGCCTCTGCATCTCTTTCCAACTTCTTGAAATAGTAGACAGGGCCAGGTGCGGAGGCTCACGCCTGTAATCCTAATGCTTTGGTAGGCTGAGGCAGAAGGATCGTTTGAGGCCAGGAGTTGGCGGCCAGCCAGGGCAACATAGTTGGACACTGTCTTCACAAAAAAAAATTAAAAATTAGCCCAGCGTGGTGGCGCACACCTGTACCCCCAGTAACTCTGGAGGCTGAGGTGGGAGGATCACTTCAGCCCAGGGGTTCAAGGCTGCAATGAGCTATGATTCTGCCACTGCATTCCAGCCTGGGTGACAGCGCGAGACCCTGTCTCAAAAAAAGGAAAAGAGTCTGCTCTCTCTGGTTTCATTCTTCCTGTTCACTCATCTGTCCCTACTGTTCCACTGAAACTTCCCGTGTAAAGGTCACCAGCAACTTACATGTTGCAAAATCTAATGGGTCTACCTCTGCCATCGTAAAACTTGACCCTTCAGTAGCATTTGACACAGTTGACCACTTCCTCCTTCTTGAGGCATTCTTCCTTCTTCGTTTGAACGATGATACTCTCTCCTGGTTTTCCTCTACCTCTATGGCTATAGAGGTAGACTCTTCTCGGTCTCTTTGGCAGGCTTCTCCTTTACCTGACCATTAGTGTTGGGGTACTTTAGGGCTTGGTTCTGAAATAGCATCTAGTCGCTGTCTAAAGCTCTCAGAATGATCTCATCTACTCCAGAGCTCTAAATACCACCAAAATACTGATGACGCCCAATTTTACATCTCCATGCCTGAGCCCAGACTCACGCATCCTCCTCTTGCTTTATGTCTCCACCTGGCTAACAGGCACTTCAAATCATGCATTTCCACAATGGAGCTCTTCATTCTCTTTATCCTCAAAATCTCTCCCTCTCCTCTCCCCTCCCCTTCACCCCTTTAGCTTCTTTATCCGTCTATTTGCACCGGGCAAATTCTAGAAGTCATCTTTCATTCTTCTTTTCCCTCATCCCACACATCCAGCCCATCACCATGTTTAGTCAGTTCTATTAAATACCTCTTGTCTCTACCTCACTTTTCTTTCCATTTCCGCAGACACATTCTTAGTCTAAGCCACCCTCATTTTTCCCCTGGACAACTGAAAAAGCCTCTTTAGTGGCCTCCCTGCTTCACAACAGTCCCTCCCAAATACATTCTCCACCAGAAGTGAGAGTGAACACTTCAAAAATGTAATTTGGGGCCAGGTGCGGTGGCTTATGCGTGTCATCCCAGCACTTTGGGAGGCCGAGGCAGGCAGATCACTTGAAGTCAGGAGTTCCAAACCAGCCTGGCCAACATGGCGAAACCCTGTCTCTACTAAAAATACAAAAAATTGCGGGGCATGGTGGCAATCCCAGCTACTCAGGAGACTGAGGCACGAGAATCACTTGAACCCGGGAGGCGGAGGTTGCAGTGAGCCAAGATCGCACCACTGCACCCCAGCCCAGGCAACAGAACGAGGCTCTGTCTCAAAAAAAAAAGTAATTTGGTGATATATAGTCATTGTCTCATTAAAGGAGTATTTATTGAGTGTCTGCTATTGTGCTACGTATCAGACAGTGAACAAGTCTCTGCTCTTGAGAAGCTTACAGTCTCATGGTGAGAGACAAGCAATAAACATAATTAAATTCATATGTTAGAAGGTAATAACCGTATGGAAAAAAGTAGATCAGGTAAGGGGATCTCAGGGAACATAGGTCTATGTGTTTGTTGCAGGGGGTTGTAATTTTAAATAGGGGAGTAGGAAATGTTTGATCTCTAAATATCATTTCCTACTAAAAGAGTTCCTAAGAGAAATGTCTAATTCCATGCCAGAGCTAAGAAATGCGTAAGATGATTCTGGAATATCTTGTTACACCAGAAAGCAAAGAACCTAACAAAGACCGTTAGGGTGGCATCAAAAGGACCCAGTAGCCAAGTTCAGGAGACTCTCATTGGCCAGATATGGAACAATTTGAGTGTCTGAAAGAATAACAACTGCAGTGGGTCAAAATATATACAAGTCAAAATACCTGAGTTCGGCCTGGCACGGTGGCTCACACCTGTAATCCCAGCACTTTGGGAGGCTGAGGCAGGCAGATCACCAGGTCAGGAGATTGAGACCATCCTGGCTAACATAGTGAAACCCCATCTCTACTACAAATACAAAAATTAGCCAGGCATGGTGGCTGGCACCTGTAGTCCCAGCTACTTGGGACTACAGAATGGTGTGAACCCGGAAGGCAGAGGTTGCAGTGAGCCGAGATCGCACCACTGCACTCCAGCCTGGGCGACAGAGTGAGACTCCATCTCAAAAAAAAGAATGAAAAAAATCTGAGATCATAATGATACTTTTAAAGTCAAGAACACAACCCATTGGTCACCTTTGGCAAGTTCTAAGGAACCGATTAATTATTCTGAAAACTGGTAAAGAAAAGGACAGAGTTAAGCATGTAGCCTGCTCTCTATATGAAAATAACCAAGGAAACCAAATAGTTGACGAGGAAAAGTTCCTCTTTATAGACATATTCCAGCTAAGAAATGAAGAAAAAAGATAGAATTAGAATATCATCATTTTACATCCTCTAGGGAAATAATCAGTCTAGGCCATGATCATCAACAGCTTCTAACATCGCAAAAAGAGCGAGAGCCAGATATTCAGCTCCTGACGAATGGACACAATACATCTTGTGAAGTAGTTTGGGTTTCCAGATAAAATACACAATGTCCAGTTAAATTTGGATTTCAAATAAATATCAAATAAATTTTAGTATAAATATATCCCAAACGTTCCATGAGACATACATATGCTGAAAAATGTTCAAGGACCAGGCTGGGCATGGTGGCACACATCTGTAATCCTAGCACTTTGGGAGTCTGAGGCGGGCGGATCACGAGGTCAGGAGATTGAGACCATCCTGGCCAACATGGTGAAACCCCGTCTCTACTAAAAATACAAAAATTACCTGGGTGTAGTGGCGCGTGCCTGTAATCCCAGCTACTCAGGAGGCTGAGACAGGAGAATCGCTTGAACCAGGGAGTTGGAGGTTGCAGTGAGCTGAGATCACGCCACTGCACTCCAGCCTGGGCAACAGAGTGAGACTTTGCCCCCCCTCCACAAAAAAAAAAATAGTTCAGGGACCGGGCGCGGTGACTCACACCTATAATCCCAGCATTTTGGGAGGTTGAAGCAGGCAGATTGCTTGAGCCCAGGAGTTCAAGACCAGCCTGGGCAACATACCAAGACCTCATTTTTACAAAAAATTAAAAAATTAGCCAGGTGAGGTGGTGCACACCTGTGTTCCCAGCTCCCTGGGAGGCTGAGGTGGGAGGATCACTTGAGCCTGGGAGGTGGAGGTTGTGGTGAGCCAAGATCGCCACTGCATTCCTGCCTGGGTAACACAGCAAGACTCTATTAAAAAAAAAAAAAAAAAGCTCATTATCTGAAATTAAAACTTAACTGGGCATCTTGTATTTTTATTTACTAAGCCTGGCAACCCTAGAAGTAGTGTGGCCAAAATAATCACACGTGAACCCACTTTAACCTCAAAATCTAACTACTAGGAAATATAGCAATGTTGTAATCAGCAACATTCAGACTGTGAGAAACTTTGTCCTGCAGAACAGACCACTCAACTTTTTCAACAAGTAGAAAAAGAGAGAGAGAAAAAGAGACTGAATTTTGTTTAGATTCTGATTCAGTAAATCAAGGGTAGGTGCAGCCACTACAAAAATCAGTCTGGCTTCTGAGAATCCCTCTTCCTCTGACTCCAGGCTTCCCCTGGGCTTTCACATCATAGTGCAGCAACACCAAACCACTTTAAATTGAGGCCCCTTAGAGGCAATCTTGAGAGATGCTTGGGGCCAAGTCTTGTTTCACTAAACCAGATTACAAGTGGAGGGGTGATGTAAGGAGGGGAGAAAAAGCTAAGATCCTAGTTTTTGGGGTAGGATGAGATGAGAGCTGAGGTGCAGCAACTGCAATGCAAGAGGGCACTTTGGGGAAGGAGCAGAGATGTTTTTAAAAGGCGGTGATTGGGAAGTTTTGTTGGTGATGTGTGATGTCTGCCCCTCCTTTTCCTGCTCATGCCTTTGGAGCAGGTAATTTGGATGCTGGGCTGGATCTACAGGGCTCAGAAGTGTGGTTGAAGGCCGAGTGTGGTGGCTCACGCCTGTAATTCTAGTGCTTTGGGAGGCCAAGGTAGGTGGCTCACTTGAGGTCAAGAATTTGAGACTAGCCTAGCTAACATGGTGAAACCCCGTCTCTACTAAAAATACAAAAATTAGCTGAGCATGGTGGCGGGCGCCTGTAATCCCAGCTACTTGGGAGGCTGAGGCAGGAGAATTGCTTGAACCCAGGAGGCAGAGTTTGCAGTGGGCCGAGATCGTGCCATTACACTCCAGCCTGGGCAACAGAGCGAGACTCCGACTCAATCAAAAAAAAAAAAAACAATAAGAAAGGTGGACGAAGAAGTCATGGCTACCTTCAGGCCATATCACGCCGGATTCTATTTAGATCTGTCTCCCTGTCATGAACCCCTCAAGGGCACAGACTGTGTTTCCAGCTTTAGATTTCCTACTGCCTATTAAAGTGTCTGTCACTTCATACATATCTGGTGAATAAATGAATGAATGAATGAGTGAATGAAGCCTCCTCATTTGCAGAGATGGTGGTCTTCTGATATAACAAATTGTGGTCATCAGATATACAATTGACTTATGGAACACTGAATTTAACCTTTGCTATGTCCACACACCAGGAAGGAATATTCTAGACTTAGCAACTAGGCTCGGGCTGGGCATGGTGGCTCACACTTGTAATCCCAGCACTCGCAGAAGCTGGGATGGGAGAATCACTTGAGCCCAGGAGTTTGAGACCAGCGTGGGCCACATGGCAAGACCCTGTCTCTACAAAAAATAAAAAATTAACCGGGTGTGGTGTCATGTGCCTGTAGTCCCAGAAACTTGGGAGGCTGAGGTGGGAGGATGGCTTGAGTCTGGGAGGTTGAAGCTGCAGTGAGTCGTGGTTGTGCCACTGCACTCCTGCCTGGGCAATAGGGCAAGACCCTGTCTCAAAAAAAAAAAAAAAGAAGAAGAAAGAAAGGAAAGGAAGGAAGGAAGGGGAAGGAAGAAGAAGGAAAGAGAAGGAAAGGAAAAGAAAGAAAGAGAAAGAAAAGAAAAGAAAAAATGCATAGAACATATTTGGACAATTTAACAAATACTTACAAAGCAGCTCTCTGTGTAACAACACTTGAGTGAAGAAACAGTAATGACCGGGTGTGGCAGTTCCCGCCTGTTATCCCAACACTTGGGGAGGCTGAAGTGGGAGGATTGCTTGAGCCCAGGAGTTAAAGACTGCAGTGAGTTATGATTGCACCACTGCACTCCAGCCTGGGTGGCAGAGTGAGACCCTGTCTCAAGAAAAGAAAGAGAAAGAAAAGAAAAGAGAAGAGAAGAAAAAAGAAAAGAAAAGAAGGTTCAGTTCACTGGGTCAGAAGCCCTGGAGTCACTTTCCCAGGCATCTTGAGACGCTTTCCTCTGTGAATGGAAAGCCCAGCCTGCGTCCTGTTTTCTCTTGCAGTTCAGCTTTGTGAGTGTCTGCAGTGTACGTGTCTTGTGATGTGTTATGGGAGCTGTGATGACGCTCACATCACAACCAGAAGATGACCTTGGAAGGAGAACCCTGGACAAGGCAGGAAAAATAATGAGGGCAATCAAGAGTCTGGAAAGCCCTGGCAGCTATGAAAGGTTTGAGCCATGCACCAGTCACCATCTATGTACTCAAGAGAAAGAAAGAAGAGATGAAAGATACCGCTCCCTTCACCCCACACCTCTATCTGGAGGAAAGAATAACACAAAGAAAAAAAAACATGAGAGAAAGGCTGCCTTGTGAGAACTCTGGGCTTGACTTAAAAGGTTCTCGTTCTATGACCATGATGTAATAAGTCATTTTTTATATCTGAATGACATTGTTCTTCTACAGCATCATCTTATGATCTATAAATGTATCCCATTGATACTGCCATTAAAATATTTTGGGTTTTTTTTTCCTGAGGTTTTTAGAGGAAAAATCAAGACTTAATCTTTTTTTTTTTCCTGCTTAATCATACATTTTATTCCCCAGACATGGTTCTGAAGGACTCTGGATGGTCCAAAAACTCATATTCGCCTGCAAAGGTGGAGGTTGTAACCACCGGGGACATGCTATGAGTTAGGCAGGCATTATTCAGTGAGGAGGCCTAGAAAGGCATAGAGGCAGCAGCAGTACAGGTACAGTAGTGAGAAGGCGCCCCAGGCTGCAGACTCCGTGAGGGCAGAGACCATCCACCTTGACACACAGTAGGTGTGCTGTAAAGTTTGTTGAATGAATAAATGAAAGAAAGAGAAAGACCATCACATATATGGAAGTGTAAGTTCTTCAGTGTCTTTTAAAAACTAGAAAAAAGGGCCGGGTGCAGTGGCTTACGCCTATAATCTCCTTTAACAGGAGGATTGCTTGAGGCCAGGAGCTCAAGACCAGCATGGGCAAAAAATTGAGACCCATCTCTATAAAAAAATTAAAAAATTAGCTGGGTGTGGTGGTGCACATTTGTAGTCCCAGCCAGCTACTCGAGAGGCTGAGGTGGGAGGATCACTCGAGCCCACAAGTTTGACACTGCAATGAGCTGTAATCACCTCACTATACCCAAGCCTGGGTGGACACACTGAAACCTTATCTCCAAAATATATATATGTGTATATATATATATGTATATGTGTGTATATGTGTGTGTATGTGTGTGTGTATATATATACTGGCTGCAGTGGTTCACGCCTGTAATCCCAACACTTTGGGAGGCTTTGGGAGGCTGAGACAGAAGGATTGCTTGAGCCCAAGAGTTCAAAACCAGCCTGGGCAACATATTGAGACCCTGTCTCTATTTCTATTTAAAAAAATAAAATTCTTTCTTTCTTTTTTTTTTTTTTCTGAGACTGAGTCTCCCTCTGTCACCCAGGCTGGAGTGCAGTGGTGTGATCTCAGCTCACCGCAACCTCCGTCTCCCAGGTTCAAGTGATTCTCCTGCCTCAGCCTCCAGAGTAGCTGGGATTACAGGCACCCGCCGCCATGCCTGGCTAATTTTTATGTTTTTAGTAGAGACGGGGTTTCACCACGTTGGCCAGGATGGTCTCGAACTCTTGACCTCAAGTGATCCGCCGGCCTTGGCCTCTCACAGTGCTGGGATTACAGGCATGAGCCATGGCGTCCAGGCACCACCCCCCCCCAAAAAAAATAATAATAATTTATTTCTTAAAAAAGTGAAAAAAACAGGCCAGGCATGGTGGCTCACGCCTGTAATTCCAGCACTTTGGGAGGCCGAGGCAGGCAGATTAACTAAGCTCAGGAGTTTGAGACCAGCCTGAGCAACACAGTGAAACCCCGTCTCTACTAAAATACAAAAAACTAGCCAAGCGTGGCAGCGTGCGCCTGTAATCCCAGCTACTCAGGAGGCTGAAGCAGGAGAATTGCTTGAACCCAGCAGACAGAGGTTGCAGTGAGCCGAGATTGTGCCACTGCACTCCTGCCTGGGAGACAGAGCGAGACTCCGTCTCTAAAAAAAAAGTAAAAAAAACCAAAACCCTAGAAAAAGGAAGCCCAATTTATCCATTATTTCAGTCTCACATAGGACCTGAAAATGACATTTCCAGGTGCTTCTCAAGGAAGCTGAGTCCATTTCACCAGAGTAAGAGGTATTAGAGCCAGCACCAGACTCCATCAGGAAACCAGCACTCTCGGGAACAGCATTGGAATCCCAGGGGATTTGAAGGTATTATTATTATTATTATTATTATTATTATTATTATTATTATTGTTGTTGTTGTTGTTGTTGTTGTTGTTGTTCTTAATGGAAACAACCCTTCAAGTAAAGACTACAAACTTTTTTTGTGTGCAAGCTGATAGAGCCTCAGCTTTGGGAGGCTGTGTTAGTTTTCCTGGGCTGCCATAACAAAATACAACAAACTGGGTGGCGTAAAACAACAGAAATTCATTGTCTTGCAGTTCTAGAGGCTACAGGTCCAAAATCAGGGTGTTGGCAAGGTTGTGTTTCCTCTGATAGAGGTCACGGAACCCTCCCTTGCCTCCTCCTAGCTGCTGGTAGTTTGCCTTGGCTTGCTGCAGAAGCAGTCCAGGCTCCCCGTGTCCCGTTCTCCCTGTGGGTCTCTGTCTTCACATGGCCATCGTCTTATGACACCAGTCACGTTGGATTAGGGGTCCATCCTACTCCAGTGTGACCTAACCTTACCTCATTACATCTGCAGTGACCTATTTCCAAATAAGGTCAGACTCTGAGGTACTGGGTCAAGGAGTTAAAACTTCAATATATCTTTTTTTTTTTTTTTTGAGACAGAGTCTTGCTCTGTTGCCCAGGCTAGGGTGCAGTGGTGCAATCTCCCCGGCTCACTGCAACGTCCATCTCCCAGGTTCAAGCGATTCTCCTGCTTCAGCCTCCCAAGTAGCTGGGATTACAGGCTTACACCACCACGCTCAACTAATTTTTGTATTTTTAAGTAGAGACAGGTTGGGCGTGGTGACTCACGCCTGTAATCCCAGCACTTTAGGAGGCCGAGACGGGCAGATCACAAGGTCAGGAGTTCAAGACCAGCCTGGCCAACAGAGTGAAACCCCGTCTCTACTAAAAATACAAAAAATTAGCTGGGCGTGGTGGTGGGCATCTGTAATTCCAGCTACTCGGGAGGCTGAGGCAGAAGAATCACTTGAACCCGGGAGGCAGAGGTTGCAGTGAGCCGAGATAACGCCATTGCACTCCAGCCTGGGTGACAGAGCAAGACTTTGTCTCAAAAAAAAAAAAAAAAAGTAGAGATGGCTTTTTGCCACGTTGGTCAGTCTGGTCTCAAACTCCTAACTTCAGGTTATCTGCCAGCCTTGCCTGCAGTGGCGTGAGCCACCGCGCCTGGTCTAACATATCTTTTTGAGGGGATCATAACTTAATTCATAACAGAGACATTTGGAGGAACATGCTCCATTTAAAACTGAGTTGAATTCAGTGTCTCAATTGACAAAGAGAATCAAATTGTTACCTGCTTGGTCACTGTGTTCCACCTGAATCTGATGACCCTTTTCTGTACTCTGGTACCTACTTTCATCATAGCACCTGTCATACTATAGAGTAACTTACCATCTGTCATTTTTATCAGGCTGCGAGTCTTGGCTCTTACTTTACTTTTTTTTTTTTTTTTTTTGAGATGGAGTCTTGTTCTGTCATCCAGGCTGGAATGTGATGGCAGGTTCTCGGCTCACTGCAACCTCCGTCTCCTGGGTTCAAGCGATTCTCCTGCCTCAACCTCTGGAGTAGCTGGGACCACAGGCACATGCTACCACGCCCGGCTAATTTTTCTATTTTTAGTAGAGATGGGGTTTCACCATGTTGGCCAGGCTAGTCTTAAACTCTTGACCTCAAGTGATCCGCCCTCCTTGGCCTCCCACATTGCTGGGATTACAGGCGTGAGCCACCACTCCTGGCCTTACTTTCCTTTTTATTGCCTCAGTCTAGCACCACAGTAGGCACGCAAGCTTACTGAATAAAATGAATGTCATATCATGAATCACTTTGGAGATAGTCGATGACTACTTACACAAGTCAGTCTCCTTAAAAGCTACACAATTTCTGCTTTAGTGCCCTTAATAGCTCCTGTCTGCTCACACCTTGTTCCAGGCAACCTATAGAATTGGCTGTGCTCTTTAATTCGGGAAATACCTTGGCTCCCACCTTCCTGCCCATCCTTCTTGCTCAATTCCAGTTGCCTCAGTTTCCCTGGGTTGCCACCTACTGGGAGTTTTCCCAGTGAACAGTGACAATGGGTGTTGGTTCCATTTCTGCCCGTGGGTGCCTCCTCCTGACTGTCCTCACTCCTACCTTGGCAGCTGGTGCATGAGCCAGGCCTGGTCACCCCACCCAACTCACTACTCAGCACTCCGGGCTCCTGCTCAGCTGAGAGATGGGATCAGACAGTCTGTGACCTCCCTTTATTTTTTTATTTATTGAAGTCCTCCTAATTTATGTATTTATTTTGACGGCTTTATTGAGATATAGTTCAAATATCCATAAAATCTCCCTTTTTAAAGTGTGCAATATAGTAGCTTTAGTGTATGCACAGAGCTGTGCAACCATCAGCATTTCCTAACTCCAGAGCATTTTCATCACCCCCTAGGAGAAACCCCATATCCATTAGCAGTCACTCTCCATTCCTACTTCCCCTTAGGCCTTGGCTACCACTAATCTACTTTCCGTCTTTGTGGATTTGCCTATTCTAGATATTTTATATGAATGGAATAATACAATATGTGGCCTTTTATGTATGGTTTCTTTCTTTCTTTTTGAGACAGGGTCTCTCGCTCTGTCGCCTAGCCTGCCTAGGCTGGAGTAGAGTGGTACAAACACAACTCACTGCAGCCTCAACCTCCCAGGCTCAAGCGATCCTCCCACCTCAGCCTCCTGAGTAGTTGGCACTACAGGCACACATCACCATGCTCACCCAGATTTTAAATTTTTAATAGAGATGGGGTCTCACCATGTTGTCCAGGCTGGTCTTGAACTCCGGGGCTTAAACGGTCCACCCACCTCAGCTTCCCAAAGTGCTAGGATTACAGGCATGAGTCACCACATCTAGCCTGGGTTCTTTCACTTAGCCACTTAGCATAAAGTTTTCTTTCTTTTCCTTTCTTTCTTTCTTTCCTTCTTTCTTTCTTTCTGTCTCTCTCTCTCTCTTTCTTTCTTTCCTTCTTTCTTTCTTTCTTTCTTTCTTTCTTTCTGTCTCTCTCTCTCTTCTTTCTTTCTTTTTTCTTTTCTTTTTTTTTGAGACAGAGTCTCTGTCATCCAGGCTGGAGTGCAGCGGAGTGATCACAGCTCACTGAAGCTTCAAACTCCTGTGCTTAACTGATTCTCCCATCTGGGATTCCAGAGCTCTGGGATTGCAGGGATGAGCCACTGCACCCAGCTAGCATACTGTTTTCTCTCTCTCTTTTTTTTTTTTTCTTTTTATTTTTGAGACAGAGTCTCACTCTGTCGCCCAGTCTGGAGTGCAGTGGTGTGATCTCGGCTCACTGTAACCTCTGCCTTCCAGGCTCAAGCGATCCTCCCACCTCAGCCTCCTGAGTAACTGGGACTACAGGCACACACCACCACACCCAGCTAACTTTTGTATTTTTTTGACAGAGACGGGGTTTCACCATGTTGCCCAGGCTGGCATAATGTTTTCAAGGTTCATCTGTGTTGTAGCCTGTATCAGTACTTCATTGCTTTTTATGATTTAATGAATAAATAAAACATAAGTTCATACCATGTTTATTTACCCACTCATCAGCTGAGGAACATTTATTTGGGTTGTTTCCACTTTTTGGCCATAATGAATAATGTTGCTATAAACATTCATGTACAAGCTTTTGTTGGAATGTATGTTTTTAACTCTCTTTAAATGGGATTGCTAGGTCACAAGGTAACTTTTTGTTTTAACTCTGAAGAACTGCCAGATTGTTTTCCAAAAATTCTGTACCATTTTACATTCTCATCAACAATGTGTAAGGGTTTGATTTCTCCAAATCTTTGACAAAATTTAGTATTATCTATCTTTCTTATTATAGCCATTCTAGTGGGCATAAAGTGGTATCTATTGTGGTTTTGATTGGCATTTCCCTGATGGCTAATGATACTGAGTATCTTTTCATGTGTTTATTGAGCATTTGTAGGTCTATCCCTTTGTCCACTTTCAAAATTGAGTTATTTGTTTTTTTATTGTTGAGTTGTGAGAGTTTTTATATTCTGGCTACAATTCTCTTAAGATATATGATTTGCAAATATTTTCTTCTATTCTGTGGGTTGTCTTTTTACTTTCTTGATGGTATTCTTTGGAATGCAAAAGTTTTACTTTGATGAAGTCCAATTTATCTATTTTTTTTATTTTGTCACTTGTGTTTTGATGAGATATCTGAGAAACTGTTGCATAATCCAAGGTTTTGTTGATTTACTGCTATATTTTCTTCTAAGAGTTTTATAGTTTTTAGCTCTTAACATTCATTCATTATCCCTTCCGTTCATTTTTAGTTTATCATCTCCTAAGGGTAAATGCAGTTTGCAGCAGGTTTGTTTGGTGTAATCTTCTCTATATCATCTGTTGCCATCTTTACCCTGGGATGAGCCATGTCCTTAATAAAGCTGTTCATATTTAGTTCTGTGAAACAGACATTCATAACTTCAACAACCTTTTCCTTCCGTCCTGTCAAAAAACAAACACATATGTAATAAAATATGCTTTCCAACTTCCAGTCAGCTTTGTCTGCCCTACCACAGACAAAGACTGGAGTTCCTCCAGGCATTGACAACTTTGGAGGTGGTTTGAAGGTTGGTGGTTTAAAGCAGGACAATCTCCTGTGACCTAAATCCTGAGGAAGAAGGAATACAACTGCAGAACTCTTCAGAGGGGCCCTTGCTGCTTGGCAAGCTGTCACCCCACCACAAGCCTGACCACCCAGGGCCCTTTCTGCATCTGTGGCCCATTGTTCCTGGGGTTTTGATTATTCAGTTCAGCCATTGTTTGCCAAGATGTTTGGGTTTGGAAATTTTTCATTATGCCTTTGAGAAAATAATATCACACTTTCTCGCTGAATTCTGTATTCATTGATCTTTGTAAGTTGGTGGCAAAATTAGTTTTTGTTTCCTTGGGCATTGGATATGTATGGTAGTTGATCCCCTCCAAATGGTGTATTTGTTCTCATATTTGTTGGCAAATCTTTTAACTTTTTATTTCTCTGAACCCCTTCCAAAACAAGAAACAATTCACTTTAAAAAAAAAAAAATCAGACTTCTTTTTTTTTTTGAGACAGTGTCTCACTCTGTCGCCCAAACTGAAAAGCAGTGGCATGATCACAGCTCAGTGCAGCCTTGACCTCAGCCTCCTGAGTAGCTGGGACTACAGGTGCATGCCACCATGCCTGGCTAATTTTTTTGTATTTTGTATTTGTTTTTAGAGACAGGGTTTTGCCATGTTGCTCGAACTCCTGGGCTCAAGGATATGCCCGCCTTGGCCTCCCAAAATGCTGGGATTACACGTGTGAGTCACTGTGCCCAGCCCGAACTATTTTTTATCTGGTTAAGTTTTCTAGGCACTCCTGGAAGAACAGGGCCAGAAAGAAAGACAGTTTAAATCTGACATGTCTTTGCATATGAAGCCATTGCTTTATTCTTTTTTGAATCAAACCTCCCCAAACAATGTAGTTAGCAAGAGCTACATTTATACATTTCTATAATGAGATAATCACTTCCCCTAAGGGAGAAGCAGTTAAAATCTGGCAATCCAAAGACTTAATTTTCTAGTAAATCTCTCCACACAATACATAGACAGCTTGATCACTTTTTCAAGGGAGATTTTTGAAGCTGATGTGCATCTATTTTCTGTTATCTAATAAATTGAAATAACATTCATTATTCAAAAAGTCGTGACTGTGTGGTCGGGCGCGGTGGCTCATGTCTGCAGTCACAGCACTTTGGGAGGCCAAGGCAGGCAGACCACTTGAGGTCAGGAGTTTGAGACCAGCCTGGCCAACGTGGTGAAACCTTGTCTCTACTAAAAATACAAAAATTATCTGGGTGTGGTGGCTGGCGCCTGTAGTCCCAGGTACTAGGGAGGCTGAAGCATGAGACTTGCTTGAACCCGGGGGCAGATGTTGCAGTGAGCCGAGATCGCGCCACTGCACTCCAGCCTGGGCAACAGAGAGTGAGACTGTCTCAAAAAAAAAAAAAAAAAAAAAAGAAAGTCACTGTGTGAGGGAACCTACAAAAGACCACAAAGCACTTGGCTGTCAAAACTCCACAGCCATTCAGAAGTGTGGATCCAGGGAAGCACTTGGTCCCTTCACTGTTGATTTGTTCACAGAAATGCCAGGCCCTCTGGTCAGAATAGCATTACCAGATCTAAAGCCTAAACAGTGGCATGGGTCTTGGCCTTGGCCCATCTCAGTGAGTATTAGGATGCTTTAATGGAAATAACTAGGTTAATAACATGTATGTAAATTTTATTTACCATTGAGCCCTTAAAAGATACCCATGAGATCTTATTGATCCAGTTGAAATGAAGCAGCTATAAAATGATATGTGTAGCATGAATAAATCTTTTAGTAAAGTGTTTGTATACAAAAAGAAATACATTAAAATGTTTTATCCAGGTAATAAAAATGTGTTTTTCTCATTTTATACTTTTCCAAAAAAGTTTTTATGGTAAGTATATTTTTACTTTTATAATCATAAAGAAAGAAAGTAGGGTAATTCTATTTTGAAAAAAAAAAATTAGGTCGTTACTTTTAACTCAAATGCATGTTCAGAATTTTGAAAACATGCAGCCAAGAGCACATATTTGAATCTGCTGCTCTGCAGAAAAACTTAATAATCAGCCTTAATGGCCATGAAGCAGGCGGGGCCCAGCCCTAAATTCCAGGTCACAGGGCAGTTTGCCAGGGCAGCCGGCTCATAGGTGCTTCTGCCCCCCAGTGGGCAGCTCTGGAAAGTGCAGGCTCTGGCCTGAGCGTTTCTCCAGGGATAGGACCCTGGAGAGATGAGTATTTCAGAACCCAGAGACATTTGGAAAAACTGGCCTCACTGCTCAAAACTGTTCTGGAAGATCTTAAAATGGAGCAACTAATCATGCAGCAATCCTTTCATACTCCCTACACTCGTTTTCAACACATATATTTATTTATTTTAATTTGCACACTTCGTTCTAGACACTGATGTATGTGTAGAATGTACAGATCAAATTATAAATTTCTTTTTGTGTCTCCCTGCCATTAAAAAAAAAAAAAAACTGTGGATACATAGTAGGTATATTCCTGCCATTTTTATAGTACAAATTATATTGTATTGTACTAATTATATTGTATTGTACTAATTGTACTTTTATTTTTTTTAATTTTATTTTATTTGAGAGAGAGTTTCACTTTGTCACCCAGGCTGGAGCGCAGTGGCACGATGACAGCTTACTGCAGCTTCCACCTCCTGGGCTCAAGTGATTCTCCTGCCTATGCCTCCCGAGTAGCTGGGACCATAGGCATGTGCCACCATGCCCAGCTAATTTTTGTATTTTTAAAATCTCCCTATGTTGCCCAGACTTTTGTTATTCTTTTATTTTTATTTTATTTTAGATGGAATCTTGCTCTGTCACCTAGGCTGGAATGCAGTAGCGTGATCTCAGCTCACTGCAACCTCTGGCCTCCCCACCCCGGGTTCGAGCAATTGTCCTGTCTCAGCCTCCCGGGTAGCTGGGATTACAGGCGTGCACACCATGCTCAGCTAATTTTCGTATTTTTAGTAGAGATGGGGTTTTGCCATGTTGGTCAGGCTGGTCTTGAACTCCTGACCTCAGGTGATCTACCTGTCTTGGGCTCCCAAAGTGCTGGGATTATAGGCGTGAGCCACTGCGCCTGGTCACTTTTTTTTATTCTTTGACTTGCTTCTTCCTCTATAGATATACCCTGGCAGGGTCAGGACCAGGATGAGGCAAGCAGAACCCTCTGTGACCCTGAGAATGGCCTCCTAGCACTCTGTACCCTTTCTCGGTACATGCAGGTCCACCTCATTCTTGTTACTCCTGCATAGTATTTTATGGTAGAAATGGAACACTGCTAACCATTTCGTTTTCAATTTCTAGCTGTTACTAAAATGCTGTGTTGATACCCTAATAGATGTCTTTTTGGTTTTTTTTTTGAGACGGAGTCTCACTCTATTGCCCAGGCTGGAGTGTAGTGGCATAATCTCAGCTCACTGCAACCTCCACCCCCCGGGTTCAAGCAATTCTCCTGCCCCAGCCTCCTGAGTAGCTGGGATTACAGGTGCATGCCACCACACCTGGCTAATTTTTTATATTTTTGGTACAGAGAGGGTTTCACCATGTTGGCCAGGCTGATCTCAAATTCCTGACCTCAAGTGATCCTCCCGCCTTGGCCTCCTAAAGTGCTGGGATTACAGGCGTGAGCCACTGCACCCAGCCAGATGTCTTTTTATGCATGTAGTAGTTATAATTTTTACTTTAGCATGTATACATTTTATTTTACTTTTTTAAAATGGAGAGTGGGTCTTGCTCCCTCACCAGGCTGGAGTGCAGTGATGCAGTCATGGCTCACTGCAGCCTTGACTTCCCCAGCTCAAGCAATCCTCCCACCTCAGCCTCCGAATAGCTGGGACTACAGGTTTACACCACGACACCTGGCTAATTTTTTTAATTTTTTTTACTAAAGATTAGGTCTCAATAAATCGCCCAGGCTGGTCTTGAACTCCTGAGCTCAAGCGATCCTCTCGCCTCAGCCTCCCAAAGTGCTGGGATTACTGGCATGAGTAGCTGCGCCCAGCTGTATTTAGCATTTTATACCTGGTTTGAGGCCTTCCATACTTTAAGGTTATAATACTATCTCCCTGTATTTTTTTTTTCTTTCATTTTGGACCTCAGTCGAGTTCATCTGCTCCTCAGCTCCTCAGCTCACATTCCTCATGGTCAGCATTGGTCTGTGTGAGACATATCTTTGTCTGTTTATTCCCTTTTATCCCATTTCCCATTCCCATCCCCCCAATACACCATACACAACACAGTAATGCATTTGATAGGTTTTATAGCATTTGCATGTTTCCTTATAAAATATGTGGCTGGGCGCGGTGGCTCTCGGGCCGGGCACGGTGGCTCATGCTTGTAATCCCAGCACTTTGGGAGGCCAAGGAGGCCAGATCATGAGGTTAAGAGATCGATACGATCCTGGCCAACAGGGTGAAACCCCATCTCTACTAAAAATACAAAACTTAGCTGGGTGTGGTGGCACGTGCCTGTAGTCCCAGCTCCTCAGGAGGCTGAGGCGGGAGAATCACTTGTACCCAGGAGGTGAAGGTTGCAGTGAGCTGAGATCATGCCACTGCACTCCAGCCTCAGCGAGAGAGCGAGACTCCATCTCAAAAATATATACATATTCATATACATATATATGCATATAAATAAATAAAATATTTTTTATATATATGTATTTAGGTAAATGATATTGTGCCACAGGCCTTATTCTGTCTTCTCTCAACACTGTTTTACAGCCCTTCCCCATAGCCATGGTACCCTCAGTTTCTTGATTCTAACTGCTACCCTCATCCCTTCCCCCAGCATTGAGCCCCTGGAGCTTTCATCTCCCCTTACCACAAACAGCCCTGTAATGAACAACCTCACGTATGGTCCTTTGTGAGAATTTCTGAGGACTATTTTCCCAGGATTGCTTACATTTTCTTCTAATACTCCTGCAGTTTGTTTTTTCTATTCATATGCCTGCCCACATTTGGTTTATCTGAGCACATCTAGCTTATGCAATGATTTTTACTCTATTCTTTTTTTTCCCCTCTTTCTCTGGTTACACCTGCTGGAACAGGATCTATTAGTTCTTGAAATTTTCCATTAGCAAAAACACTCCTAATTTCCATTTAGACCATGTTTCTTCAACATTCTATTATATTTATTTTTAGTTTATTATTAATTATTTTTTTGAGACAGTGTCTTGCTCTGTCTTCCAGGCTGGAGTGCAGAGGCAAGATGGCGGCTCACTGCAGTCTCACCCTCCTAGGCTCAAGCAATCCTCCCACCTCAGCCTCCCAAGTAGCTGGGACTACAAGCCTGCACCACCACACCTGGCTAATTTTTCTATTTTTTTATAGAGATGAGGTTTCGCCATGTTGCCCAGGCTGGTCTTGAACTCTTGGACTCAAGTGATCCATCCGCCTTGGCCTCACAAAGTGCTGGGATTACAGGCGTGAGCCTCCACATCAAGACTACATTCTATTTAAGTTAGTTTTTGCTTCAGTTTTTGGAATCTCAGCTTCAGATTTGTGTTAGTAATAAAACAACTTAGGTTTGATGCCTCCTAAAGCAGACCCTGAGACAAGAACTTGGGTGACAATAGTTTACTTGGGAAGATATCCAAGGAAGACAGGGAGGGAGAGAGTGATACAGGAAGGACGGAAAGCCAATGAAAGGTACGTTACTGAGCTGGGTTGTCACTGTGGACAATTGGCTCAATCTCCCTGTACACCTTTGAAGAACCATATAGAAACCACCCAAAATTGTCCTGCTGAAGTGTGAGAGGTTGGGACATTTATCCAGCAACCTTCATCTTCCATTGCCAATCTCCCGCTCCCTACCACCCAGCTCCTGCCCCTTTCTTCTGTGGCTGTACCTGCAAGTAGGACTGAGCAAGCTTCCAAGCTGAGGAGAAAATTCTGAGGCAGAAAAGCTGAGAGACTCCACTGGTGCTTGAGACGTGAAGCCATCAGCATGCATAGGAGCTGTTAGCCACAGCTGCATCACAAGCCACAGGCCTCAGTTCCAGTTGATCGACAGCAATCCTGTGGGGATGCACACCTTTGCTGTTGTCTACCTACTTCTTGCCCTGCACCTTCCTATTCATCTATTGACTACACCTGACCTCTCTATCCTGACGCAGTGAGACCCACTCAAACCGCTTCTTGGGCCCGATCTAGGTGAGCAGCCCCTCTGCCTCTCTGGCCCAGCCTCTCCACTTACCCGCTCTGGCAGGCCTTCAGCAGCCTGCCCCTGGAAATTTTGCACTTTTCCTCTTGCCCAGCAGATATGTGGCTCCATTTCTTTCCTTCTTTTCCTCTTCTCTCCCATTTATGCTTTGATCTTGTCAGACTCTCCAATGGCATCATCAAGCCCTACTGAGATCATTGGCTTACCCTGACACACAGAAAATGCCTGCACTCAGCATCAAATAATACAAATAAGAAGGATGCCCAATACTATTTGAGCACTTACTAAACAGAAAGCGCTGTGTGAAATGTGATTCAGTCATTATTTTATTTTCACAACAGCCTGATGAGGTCAGTACTCTCATTATGTCGATTTCTCAGAAGAGGAACTGCGGCTGGGAGAACGTGACTCATCTAGCTGATGGAGCTGAGGTTCAAGTGCAGGTATCTGGCCTTGAGGACTTACTTTTGACCACTCTATCACCAGTTAGCTTAGCCATTAACTACCAACTGATCCTCGGAGACAGGACCTCATTTCTTCTTCTTTTTTTTTGAGACGAAGTTTAGCTCTTGTTGCCCGGGCTGGAGTGCAATGGTGTGATCTTCGCTCACTGTAACCTCTGCCTCCCAGGTTCAAGCGATTCTCCTGCCTCAGCCTCTCAAGTAGCTGGGATTACAGGCACGCACCACCCGCCCAGCTAATTTTGTATATTTAGTAGAGATGGGGTATCACCATGTTGGTCAGGCTGGTCTCGAACCCCTGACCTCAGGTGATACACCCACCTCAGCCTCCCAAAGTGCTGGGATTACAGGCATGAGCCACCGTGCCCAGCGGGACTTCGTTTCTTGTATGTGGGTTTTGGCCTTTCAAGTAGAGTATAACACCTTGGCAGGTTTGCTGTTGTTGTCTATGTGGATTTTCTCTTTTTCATTTTCTTGGTTCGTGGTATTACAACCATGTGATGCTTTTTTTAGGGCTAACTGTAATGGATTTCTCTCCACCAATCTCTTGATACTAAAATTCTTTTTTTTTTTTTTTGAGACGGAATCTTGCTCTGTCGCCCAGGCTGGAGTGCAGTGGCCAATCTTGGCTCACCGCAAGCTCCGCCTGCTGGGATCACTCCATTCTCCTGCCTCAGCCTCCCAAGTAGCTGGGACTACAGGCACGTGCCACCACACTCAGCTAATTTTTTTGTATTTTTAGTAGAGACGGAGTTTCACTGTGTTAGCCAGGATGGTCTCAATCTCCTGACCTTGTGATCCGCCCGCTTCGGCCTCCCAAAGTGCCAAGATTACAGGCATGAGCCACCGTGCCCGGCTTGATACTAAAATTCTACAACTAGAAATTAATTCCTTTGTCCCCACCTCACAGTTATATGGGAGAGACTACATATTAATCCTTCTCAGCCATTTATACCTTAACATGAGTGAATTTCTAATCCTTTCCTGAGAGGTGGTTTTGGAAGAGGAGACGGGAAAAGCGTGAATGCACTAAGCCCTGATTAAAAGGAAGCCCCCAATGCCATCACCTTACAAAAGCTCTTGCACAAGGGTATCAGGATTTAGGTGCAAGAATGTTCTTGGCAGCATTGTTCATAATAGACTCAAAACAGAAACAATCCTATCTATCTTTTTTTTTTTTTTTTTTTGAGACGGAGTCTCGCTCTGTCACCAGGCTGGAGTGCAGTGGCGCAATCTCAGCTCACTGCAACCTCCGCCTCCCAGGTTCAAGTGATTCTCCTGCCTCAGCCCCTGCAGTAGCTGGGACTACAGGCGCCTGCCACCAATCCCAGCACTTTGGGAGGCTGAGGCGGGTGGACCACGAGGTCAAGAGTTCAAGACTAGCCTGGCCAAGATGGTGAAACCCTGTCTCTACTAAAAATACAAAAAAAAAAATGAGCTGGGCATGGTGGCGGGTGCCTGTAATCCCAGCTACTTGGGAGGCTGAGGCAGAGAATTGCTTGAACTCGGGAGGCGGAGGTTGCAGTGAGCCGAGATCGCGCCACTGCACTCCAGCCTGGGTGACAGAGAGAGACTATGTCCCAAAAAAAGTAGAAAAAGAATGAAAGAGATGCATCGTAGTGGATTCATACAATACAGCAATGAAAATGAGTGAGCTACGGTGACAACCAGTGAGTTAGTTGTTTGAATCCCACAAACATAACATTGAGGGAAAGAAGCATGATACAGAAGAATGTACACAATGGGAATCCACACATATAAAATTCAAATACAGGTGGTAGATTATAAAGAACGAGAAGGGATTAACATCATGAAAGTTAGGATAATAGTAATTCTGATAGGAGGGAGATGGTTGTGATCACTCAGGGGATGCACAGGGAAATTCTTGGGTGCTGATTATTACTATTTCTTTTATTTTCTTTTCTTTTTTTTTCTTTTTGAGACAGGGTCTTGCTCTGTTACCCAGGCTTGTGTGCAATGGCACAATCACAAGTCATTGTAGCCTTGACCTTCCGGGCTCAAGTGATCCTCTCACCTTAGCCCCCCAAGTAGCTAGGACTATAGGCGTGTGCCACCATGCCCAGCTAATTTTAAAATTTTTCATAGAGACGAGACATCACTTTGTTGCCCAGTCTGGTCTTGAACTTCTGGGCTCAAGCAGTCCTCTGGCCTCGGCTTCCCATTGTGCTGGGATTACAGGTATAAGCCACCATGTTTGGCCATTATTATTTCTGGACTTGAGTGTTGGTTACACAGGGGACTGCTTTGTAATTATTTTTTAAACTGTCCAAATATATTCTATTCATTTTTCTTTTTTCTCTTTTTTTTTGAGACAGAGTCTCGCTCTGTCACCCAGGCTTGAGTGCAGTAGCTCCATCTCAGCTCACGCAACCTCTGCCTCCAGGGTTCAAGCAATTCTCCTGCCTCAGCCTCTCGAGCAGCTGGGACTACAGGTGTGCACCAACATGCCTGGCTAATTTTTTTGTATTTTTAGTAGAGACAGGGTTTCACCATGTTGGCCAGGCTGGTCTCAAACTCCTGACCTCAGGTGATCCACCCAGCTAGGCCTCCCAAAGTGCTCAAAGTTTTCTATGCATTTTTCTATATGTATTTTTCTATATGTATGTTGTATTTTACTATTTTGAAAAGCAAAAATAAAGGAAGAAAGAAAAGGAGGGAAGGCAAAAGGTAAAAAGAAAGAAAGGAAGGAAGAAAAGGGAGAAAGAAAGAGGGATTGACAAAAGGAAGGAAGGAAAGGAATGCCAGCTCCTCGATCCAGACCTCATTTGTTTGTATAGCTAATCCAGATAAGGTTCTGGGAGACCTGGAAGAGAAGTGGTCAGGTTTTTGGGACAAATGGCACATAGCATCTGTGAATGATCAACTTTGCTAGATACTGCCAAATAGTTTTCCAAGTGACTGAATCCAGTGTATTCCCTCCCCAACCATGTATGAGTTCCCATTGTTACACATCCTCTTTATCATTTGATATCATCAGGCGTAAAGACATCTTATTGTTTTAAGTTGCATTTTCCTGCTAATTAATGAAGTTGAGCGTCTTTTAAATATATTTTTCCTCTTTTGTGAAGTGTCTATTTTTTTCTAGTGGGTTGCTTTTTTTTTCCTATTGATTCATTGGAGTATGCATTTTGGATATTAGGGCTTTGCTGGTTGAAAATGTCTTTTTGATGGCTTGTTGCCTGTGTTTTTATAAGTGGGAGGGGTGGAGGCAGCAGGGGCCCACCACCTCCGACTTCCTTTGCCCACTGTTTGGGTGCCTCGGGGAATTTGCTCAGCCTTCATGGGCAGCGGCTGCCCTTTCTGACGCAACTAGGAATTCCTGGCACCACGACCAGGGGCCCTGCTCTCCCCTCAAGAGGCAAGCTGCCCAGGAAGCCAGGGAGGCCCCTGTGAGAATGACAGTGTGTGTGCTGTGCACACAGGGCCTGTTTTGTGTTTTCTTCCCTTCTACTCTCTTCCATTAGCAGAGAAAATGGAGTTTGGGCGCTGTGTCAACCACGTAAACTTTTACTCATACATCAGTGCAGAAAAGAACAAAATAGGAAAGGACTGCGTGGTCGGCCAATTTCTGAAGCCCTTTTTACTAGCCTGGATTTTAAGTCTACAACACAATAGTAGAGGCTACCTAAGAACATTAATGCAGCTGTGCCAGGGCAGAGAGAGGAGTTCTCATCTTGCCAGGGGCAGTCACATCACCTGCATCAGCATGTGAAGCCAACATAAAGAATGTCACTAATGGGCTTGGAGGTCATTAGCAACCCTGCCTAAAATACCTATCTGAATAAGGGACTGGCTCCCAGCAGGAAGTGAGGGGTAACTGAGTTGTTTCTAATAGTCCGTTCCTATTACCCTATGCTAATTCTCCCTGAGAGGAGGCTTAGCTGGTAAGGAGGGAGTGGTGGATCCTGAATTTATGATCATTTAAACTATTAATTTTTGCATATGACAGGGACAATAATTTTTGAGGTATAATTAGTCAGTTTCTCCCTGTCCCCTCCCAATCCCATTCTTTCCCCAACCCCAACCTCTTGAGGAAACTCTTGGTTTGTGAGTCATTGAGACTCCAACATTTGTGGACCAGTGCGGACTTGGGGTTGGGACTTGGGGCCATGCACCCACAGGGGCGCTGGAGCCTTTGGGGAACTGAAGAAAGATTTAAACAATTTCCTTAAGGGTGGAATTTTGAAGCTAGAGAACTTGCTGTTGGTTCAGTAAGGTAGCTCCTTTCTCAATTTCATCAATCAACCTTCTGAAAGAGATTTATTTTTATTTTATTTGAGACAGGGTCTCACTCTGTTACCCAGGCTGAAGTGCAGTGGTGCCATCAACGCTCACTGCAGCCTCAACCTCCTGGGCTCAAGTGATTCTTCCGCCTCCAAGTAGCTGAGACTACAGGCACATGCCATCACACCTGGCTAATTTATATATATATATATAAATGGATGGTTATATATATATGGTTTTTTTTGCTTGTTTGTTTTTGGTAGAGAGAGGGTTTCGCCATGTTGCCCAGGCTGGTCTTGAACTCCTGGGCTCAACAGATCTGCCTGCCTCGGCCTCCCAAAGTGCTGGGATTACAGAGGGAGCCACCACGCCCAGCCTGAAAGAGATTTAGTACAGGCTTTGTTACTTTCAAAGTTGTTTGGCGTTTCTTTTGACCAAGATGCAGCACTGATGTAGGCTTTGGGAAGGAGATGGGGGCTCAGATGTATTAGGGTGACACTGGTGTGCGTCTCTTTATCTGCTCAGCATCATCTTAAACACAAACAACAATTATTCATCTGGTATAGCTGAACAGGATGTAAAGTTATTGAAAACCTGGGACCCTTGGGACCACCCCTGAGCTTCCCCACAGGCACAGCCAGAGGCCTGCTCCAACTCTAAGACCGGCAACTGCTCGGGTGTGAGTATCTCCTTGTTATACGTGAAGTTAGTTTTTGAATCTAAGGGTAGATCTTATTTTTTTTTTGAGACAGAGTCTCACTCTGTTGCCAGGCTGGAGTGCAGTGGCGCAATCTCGGCTCATTGCAACCTCTGCCTCCTGGGTTTAAGCAATTCTCCTGCCTCAGCCTCCTAAGTAGCTGGGACTACAGGCACGTGCCACCACGCCCAGCTAATTTTTGTATTTTTAGTAGAGACGGGGTTTCACCATGTTGGCCAAGATGATCTCAATCTCTTGACCTTGTGATCTGCCCACCTCGGCCTCCCAAAGTGCTGGGATTACAGGCGTGAGCCACCACACCCAGCTGGTCAGATCTTTAAATTTAACTTTATCCAGCCAGGTGCGGTGGCTCACACCTGTAATCCCAGCACTTTGGGAGGCCCAGGTGGGCGGATCAGTCACCTGAGGTCAGGGGTTTAAGACTAGCCTGGCCAACATGGCAAAAGCCCGTCTCCACTAAAAATACAAAAATTAGCTAGGCGTGGTGGTGGGCACCTGTGATCCCAGGAGGCGGAGGTTGCAGTGAGCCGAGATCACGCCACTGTACTCCAGCCTGGGTGACATCACTGACATTCCAGCCCCTGTCTCAAAAAATAAAATAAAATATAAATAAATAAATTTAACTTAATCAAGTTCAGTCCATTGTTCCATCTTATGAGGTCTGTTTTAGTTTGGGTTTTCTCAGAAGCCAGCCCTGAGATAAGGATTTGATCCCAGCACTTTGGGAGGCTGAGGCTGGAGGATTGATTGAACCCAGGAGTTTGAGACTCAGCCAGGGCAACATAGGGAGACCCTGTCTCTACAATTTTTTTTTTTTTAATCAGCCAGGTGTAGTGGCTCATGCCCATAGTCCGAGCTATTTGGGATGCGGAGGCAGGAGGATTGCTTGAGCCCGGGAGGTCGAGGCTGCAGTGAGCCATGATCCGGCCACTGCACTCCAGCCTGGGCGACAGAGAGAGACCCTGTCTCAAAAAAAAAAAGGAGCGGGGGGGATTTGAATGCAAGTAGTTTATTTGGGAAGCATCCCAGGAAGCATCCCTGAGATGGGAACTGGAGGAATGGTGGGCCAAGTTGCTGCCCCACACCAACAAGGGAAGTCAGCAGGGCAGTCACGATGTATGTGAGGCTTTCAGAGCATTATGGCCACTGCTTCACTTCTGCCGTCCAAATTGCATGGAATCTTTCACTTGTAGCCAAGCCTAACTCATACACTATGTGGGAGGGAATTCTGGGAAATGTAGTTCCAGTTGAGCTATAGCTACATAACTTCACTGATGAATGCACAGAGAAAACCAGTCTCAGTACCCAGGGCCAGACCTGCAGAACAGGTATTTTGTTTTCCATATCAATTGAGTTTCTGCCTCTGTGCCCTAGTCGCACAGGCAGGCAAATATTTAACTTTGGTCATTCCTAATGTTTGGCACTTTGCAATCAGGTAAAGATTCCACAATCTTACCCAATTCCAAGTTGAATGTGGCCTTCTGACACTGAGTCCTGCCTGGCTGTTGAAGATCCCTGCGGAGACATTGTCCCTTTCCCAGTAGCCCCTTCAGATCTGCTGACACCTTCGTTTCTACGCCCACTTGGGACATGAGACTTGTTTGCAAGATTGAGGGCCCCAATTCCTTTCCTCTCTTTGGCTTTGCCACCTCCTTGGGGCCCTTTGGCTTTGCCACCTCCTTGGGGCCCTGCCAGGAAGCCAAGACTGAAGGAAATATGTTCCCTTCAACTTTCTTTTTTTTTTTTTGAGATGCAGTCTCACTCTGTTGCCCAGGCTGGAGTGCAGTGGCGCCATCTCGGCTCATTGCAACCTCCGCCTCCTGGGGTCAAGCAATTCTCCTGCCTCAGCCTCCTGAGTAGCTGGGATTACAGGTGCCCTAGCCTCAAGTGATCCATCCTCCTTGGCCTCCCAAATATTGGGACTATGGGCGTGAGCTACAGCACCTGGCCCCCTTCAATTTTCTTAAAGACACTTCTGTAAAACTCTTGAAACTTTTCCTTCTCTCCTCCTTGCATTTCTATCGCAAACCTCCTACATTCTCCTAAGGACCTGGTAAAATAGAACAGAAAAGATTATCTCCCTTTTCTTGTTAATCTATCTTTTGTTATAGGGGGGTCAGCCATGAACCTAGCAATGAGTGAGGAAAGATATTACTTTTCTCCCCTATAGAAGCATAAATGAAAAAGACAATTTTTTTTTTTAAAGATAAGTTCAATCGATCTCACAAGCATGGCCACCTGTGTACCAGGCCCACACAGGCTGACCCCTGGGAAGCACCAAAGCAGCTGGATTTACGGAAAGTCTTGTCAGATCTCTGGGTCTAAACAAGCTGCAGAATTAAAGGTAGCCCAGGGAGGCTGACTTTAATAAAGTCAATCCAGGAAGAAGAAGCAGCAAGCTTTCAGGTGTTCCAATGATGCAACATGCCTTGAGCTGGATTTTGTGCTGTTCTTTACAGTAAGAGGTGAGGTACTGTGTGTACATATATGCTTGGTATGTGGGGACTGTGTGTGCCCCAGGCAAGTAAGACAAGGATTTCAGCAACTGTAGCAGCGCAGGCACCATAGAACATAGAGAGCCTTGGCCAGCCCCGGTGGCTCATGCCTGTAATCCTAGCACTATGGGAGGCCAAGGTGGGTGGATCATCTGAGGTCAGGAGTCCTAGACCAGCCTGGCCAACATGATGAAACCTTGTTTCTACTAAAAATACAAAAAATTAGCCAGGCATCGTGATGGGCGCCTGTAATCCCAGCTACTCGGGAGGCTGTGGAGAATCACTTGAACCCAGGTGGTGGAGGTTGCAGTGAGCTGAGATCGCGCCACTGCACTCTGGCCTGGGCAACAAGAGCAAAACTATGTCTCACACACACACACACACACACACAAATTAAAAAAAAAAAGAACATAGCCATGTTGATTGACTACATGATCAGTAGAAACCCACTGTCCCCTAAAGAGCTACTTAACAAGAGTTTCTTCTTGCTGAGCCTTAAAGTATAAAACTCTTTAATAATTTACTCACAGCAATATAACTTCAGACACACAAAACACTTACATCTTTATTCATGTGTTCATTACCCACTTTGGTGATGCACCTGTCATTTAGCTGTTTCTCAAGATGATGTTCAGCAGTTGGATGCTTATTAGTCCTTTTTCAACTAGTTCCTGAAAATAGTGGCTTAATTGAACGTTCTCCCTGTAAGTAATTTCCTACTATTGTCAAGGATTTGGTTGCGCGTTGTGTTTTAGACTAGTTGCACTTGACACCCCTTTCAGTTCATTTTCATTTCTGATTTTGTTATGCACAGCCCTCTCCTACCCCGACCAAGGTACATCTTCTGCCTCCCACACAACCCAACACATCTGCTCAGTGGCACTGTGCTATCTGTCAGAGGATATTATTGTAATACCAGCCTAATGGATTTTGTGTTCAGGTTGGTGAAATGATGAAATCAACTGAAAGAGGTATGTTCACAGCAATGTTTATTAAGGAGATCAGAAGAAATGGAGAATGGGCCAGGCATGGTGGCCCATGCCTGTAATTCTAGCGCTTTGGGAGGCTGAGGTGGGTGGATCACCTGAGGTCAGGAGTTCGAGACCAGCCTGGCCAATACAGTGAAACCCTGTCTCTACTAAAAATACAAATCTCTACATCTTTTGTAAAACTATTTTTGTCATGATAAACACTGAAGCAGGATGAGAAACAATTGCCCATACTGTAAAATAATTATTTGGAGAAAATTGGCCTTTTCCCAAACTGATGGTTGTTCTTTGAAATGTAAATTGCTAAATTTTATTTATTTATGTTTAAATTTTTATTTATTTATTCACTCATTTATTGAGATGGGGTCTTGCTCTGTTGCCCAGGCTGGAATGCAATGGCACGATCATAGCTCACTGCAACCTCCAACCCCTGGGCTCAAGGGATCCTCCCACCTCAGCCTCCTGAGTAGCTGAAACTACAGGCACATGTCACCAGCTAACCATTTTTTTTTTCCACAAAAACAAGCAGCCATTATTGCAGTATTACAAAACACTTTTCATTTTGGCAATATTTTACAACACATTTAGCTCTAAGGGTTGAGGAGGAGAAGGTTGGAAACTAAAAGGGGAAATCTCAATTAACATTTCTAAAAGAAAAATTGTCCCAGCCCTCCCACTCAAATAAAAATCCAAATGTCACGGCCGGGCGCGGTGGCTCACGCCTGTAATCTCAACACTTTGGGAGGCCGAGGCGGGTGGACCACCTGAGGTTGGGAGTTCAAGACCAGCCTGACCACCATGGAGAAACCCCGTCTCTACTAAAAATACAAAATTAGCCGGGGTGGTGGTGCATGCCTGTAATCCCAGCTACTTGGGAGGCCGAGGCAGGAGAATCGCTTGAACCTGGGAGACTGAGGTTGCGGTAAGCCGAGCTGGCGCCATTGCACTCCAGCCTGGGCAACAAGAGCAAAACTCCGTCTCAAAAAAAAAAATTCCAAATGTCACTTAATTTCACTACCCAAGAAGAGGCCACGAGGAAAGCAGCAGGCAAAACTCTGGCAATTTCACTATGGATCATGTCAGAGACAAACGAACATTCAAAACAGTCATCAGTATGGTCGATTGCACTGATCATTTCTGTAGTCATTTCTTCCTCCAATTTTGCTTCCATAGCCACCTCGGTCTCCTCCATAGGTGCCTGGCTAACCTTTTTAAAAAAATTTTTGTTGGCCGGGCATGGTGGCTCATGCCTGTAATCCCAGCACTTTGGGAGGCCGAGGTGGGTGGATCACCTGAGGTCAGGAGTTCAAGATGAGCCTGGCCAACATGGCAAAACCCCATCTCTACTAAAAATATAAAAATTAGCTGGGCATGGTGGCGGGTGCTTGCAATCCCAGCTACTCAGGAGGCTGAGGCAGGGAGAATTGCTTGAACCCGGGAGGTGGAGGTGGCAGTGAGCCGAGATTGTGCCACTGCACTCCAGCCTAGGTGACAGAGCAAGACTCCGACTCAAAAAAAAAAATTTTTTTTTGTAGAGCTGAGGGCAGTGGCTCATGTCTGTAATCCAGCACCAGCACTTAGGGAGGCCAAGGCAGGAGGATCACTTGAGCCCAGGAGTTCAAGACCAGCCTAGGCAACATAGTGAGACCCTGTCTCAAACAAAATTAAAAAATAGTAATAAAAATTTCTTGTAGAGACAGGGTCTCACTTTCTTGCCCAGGCTGGTCTTGAACTCCTGGCCTCAAGTGATCCTCCCACCTTGGCCTACCAAACTGCTGGGATTACAGGCATGAGCCACTGTGCCCAAATTCTATACGTTTTTATGTCAAAGAGTTTGAACCACTCATGTGCAGATATATATATATATATGGCATAGAGTAGTGTTTATGATCTGTATCTACATCATCATATGGATGTATACATATAAATAAAGTTATTATTTAACAAAATACACCCAGTCACATGTGGTAACTTCTTAGGACTGAATTCTGGCCACAGCAGGAGAGCGTGGTAGCAAATATCAATGGGAGACAGAAATTAAAGAGCTTTTGCCAAGAGTCATCACAATTGAGACTGGTTGATAAGAATGCACGCTGAGGTATGGATTGGCAGCTCATCTAAACCACAAGCTCTTGCCCACTATTTCTTCAGTAGCCAACAAGAAAAAGGGAATAGCTGGGGCCAGATATCAGGAAGTGCCCCCTGGACTATAAGAAGGGAGTCTCATAGGATTGGCGGAGCAGCTAGAGGAGAAACAGCAGCTATTATATTAAAAAGAAGTGTTCGAACCTATATGATGCTAGGCCTTATCTACTCCTGGGTTCTCGAGAATTGAACGTGGAAAAAGGAAAATGCAAACCACAGCAGTTAAGTTTTTTCCTACAGCACATGCTTTTACTCTGAAGGTCTCTCCTCTCAGCAGTAATTTAGCCCAACTCTTGTATCAAGATTCTTATGAGGCTGGGTGTTGTGGCTCACACCTGTAATCCTAGCATTTTGGGAGGCCGAGGCAGGCTGATCACTTGAGGTCAGGAGTTCAAGACCAGCCTGGCCAACATGGTGAAACCTCATCTCTACTAAAAAAAAAAAAAAAAAAAAAGGCTGGGCATGGTGGCATGCACCTGTAATCCTAGCTGCTCAGGAGACTGAGGCAGGAGAAACACTTAAGCCCTGGCAGCAGAGGTTGCAGTAAGCCAAGATGGCACCACTGCTCTCCAGCCTGGGCGACAGAGCAAGATTCCATCTCAAGAAAAAAAAAAAAAGAATCTTGTGAAATGTCAAGATCACAAGTAAGGGTGTTATTATTGCAATAATGTACACTTCATTTTTCCACTACTGAAGGAGAAAACTCTCTGGGGAGCGAAAATCAACACTCAATTTAACAATGGTGCTGCATATAAATTCACATCAAAATGTAAAACCAACTTAGTTAAAAAAAATCCAGATAAAATGAAATGGGCCATGATAATGGTATCGTCTTTCAATTATGGGTCTCATGTTATAAGGATTACATATTATTTCCTAAATGTTGATTAAGGTTCCCAATACCACTGGTGGTAAATAAAGGGGTAGCCATTTCACAGATGAGAAAATTAAGACAAGAGAGACTCTATGACTGACCCAGAGATGAATGAGAAGTCACAGAGAAGATGCAGAACTGAATTCCTGATCTCAGCTCCTTTCTCAACTGCTTATCTAATACTTTGCCTTTCTTTCTTTTTCTTTTCTTTTCTTTTTTCCCCTCCCTCCCTCCCTTCCTCCTTCCTTCCTTCTTTTTCTTTCTTTTCTTTCTTTCTTCCCCCTCCTCCCTTTTTTCTTTTGAGACAGGGTCTTGCTCTGTCGTCCAGGCTGGAGTGCAGTGGGGTGATCACAGCTAACTGCAGACTTGACCTCCTGGGCTCAAGCGAGTCTCCTACATCAGCCTCCCAAGTAGCTGGGACTACAGGTACACGCCACCATGCCTGGCTAATTTTATTCATTTTTTGTATAGACAAGATCTCACTATGTTGCCCAGGCTGGTCTCAAACTCCTGAGCTCAAATGAAACTCCCACCTCGGCCTCCCAAAGTGCTAGGATTACAGGTGTGAGCCACTGCACCCAGCATATCTAATGCTTTTCAAACCCTGACCACAGAGCTTGAAAGTCTTACTGAGATAAACTCCGTCTCTACTAAAAATACAAACATTAGCTGGGCGTGGTGGCATATGCCTGTAATCCCAGCTACTCAGGAGGCTGAGGCAGGAGAATCACTTGAGCCTAGGAGGCGGAGGTTGCAGTGAGCCAAGATCACGCCACTGCACTCCAGCCTGGGTGACAGAGTGAGACTCTGTCTCAAAAAAAAAAAAAAAAAAGAGTTGATGAGCCAATATTGACACATTACTGTTAACTGAAGTCCAAAAATTACATAATTACATTAAGATTTACTTTAGTTATTTACTTATTTTTAGAGAGACAGAGTCTCCCTCTGTTGCCCAGGCTGGAGTGCAGTGGTACAATCATAGCTCACTCACTGCAGTCTCGACCTCCTGGACTCAAGTGATCTTCCTGTCTCAGCCTACCCAGTAGCTGGGACTACAATCACGTGCCACCACATCTGGCTAATTTTTAACATTTTTTGTAGAGAGAGGAATCTTATGTTGCCCAGGCTGGTCTTGAACTCCTCACCTCAAGTGATCCTCCCACCTTGACCTCCCAAAGTGCTAGGATTATAGGCGTGAGACACCGCACTGGACTGGGACCATTAAAAAACATTTTTTTTTTTGAGATGGAGTCTCACTCTGTCACCCAGGCTGGAGTGGCAGTGGCCTGATCTTGGGTCACTGCAACCTCTGCCTCCTGGGCTCAAGTGATTCTCCTGGCTCAGCCTCCCCAGTAGCTAGGACTGCAGGTGTGCACCACCACGCCCAGCTAATGTTCATATTTTTCTGTAGTAGAGAGGGGGTTTTACCATGTTGGCCAGGCTGGTCTGGAACTCCTTACCTCAAGTGATCCACCTGCCTCAGCCTCCCAAAGTGCTGGGATTACAGGTGTGAGCCACCGCACCCAGCCCCTGGGACCATTTTTTTTTTTTTTTTTGAGATGGAATCTCGCTCTGTCGCCAAGGCTGGAGTGCAGTGGCATGATCTCGGCTCACTGCAAGCTCCGCCTCTCCTGGGACCATTTTTTAATTGGGTTGATTGTCTTCATATATCCTTGTTTTTTTATCTTCTTATTCAGACATTCAGCAGCCATATCTCATAATTATCTTCATACTATTGAGTTATGAGTTCTTTTTGTGTTTTCAATATAAGCCTTTTATCAGATGTATGATTTGCAAATATTTTCTTCCAGTCTGTGGAATATCTTTTCATTTTCTTTTTTCTTTTCTTTTTTTTTTTTTTTTGAGAGAGAGTCACAGTCTGTTGCCTGGGCTGGAAGGTAGTGGCATGATCAAGGCTCACTGCAGCCTCAACCTCCCAGGCTCAAATGATCCTTCCACCACAGCCTGCTGAGTAAGTTTGGACTACAGGCCTGCACCACCACACCCAGCTATTAATAATTATTTCTTGAATTTCAGTAGAGACAAGGTCTCCCTATGTTGCCCAGGCTGGTATAGAAATCCTAAACTCAAGCAATCTGCCCGCCTTGACCTCCCAGTGTTGGGATTACAGGTGTGAGCCACCACCCATGGCCCTTTCATTTTCTTAAGGTACTTTATGTTTTAAATTTTGATAAATTCTAATTTATCACATTTTCTTCTATGGTTTCTGCCTTTGGTGTCTTTTTTTTTTTTTGAGTTTTATATTTTTACCTCTTAGGTTTTGGTTTATAATCCATTTTGAATTAATTTTTGTATTTGGTGTGAGCAAAGTTTCAAGTTTCTTTTTGTTGTTTTTGTTTTCTGGGGTTTTGCTTTTGTTTTTTGGCATACAGATATCCAATTGCGCCAGCATCATTTATTGAGATTATCATTTTGCTACTGAATTGTCTTGACCCCTTTGTAAAAAATCAATTAACTATAATGTAGGAAGGGTTTATTTCAAGACTCTTTTCTTCCATTGATCTATTTATCCTTGCATCAACACCACAATGCCTTGATTACTATAGTTTTTTAAGTACAATATTTATACGATTTATATGCCAGGCACGGTGCCAGGCGTGGTGGCTCATGCATAATCCCAGCACTTTGGGAGGCCGAGGTGGGCAGGTAACTTGAGACCAGGAGTTTGAGACCAGCCTGGCCAACATGGTGAAACCCTGTTTCCACTAAAAATATGAAAATTAGCCAGGCATGGTAGCATGCGCCTGTAATTCCAGCTACTTGGGAGGCCGAGGCATAAGAATCATTTGAGTGAGCTGAGACTGTGCCACTGCACTCCAGCCTGGGCAACAGAACAAGACTGTCTCAAAAAAAAAGAAAAGAAAAGAAAGCAAGCTTGGAAGTGTATTCTTCCCCAGCTGAGTCTTCTTATGAGACCACAGCCCAGTCCAGACTGGCAGCTTGATTACAGAGACCTTGAGCCAGAATTACCCAGCTAAACTGTGCATGGCTTCCTGATCCTTCAAAACTCTGAGACAATATAATAAAAGTTCATAGTTTTTGTTTGTTTGTTTGTTTTTCAAGATGGAGTCTAGCTCTGTCACCCAGGCTGGAGTGCAGTGGTGCCATCTTGGCTCACTGCAACCTCTGACTCCTGGGTTCAAGTGATTTTCCTTCCTCAGCTTCCTGAGTAGCTGGGATTACAGGCGCCTGCCACCACACCCAGCTAATTTTTGTATTTTTAGTAGAGACGGGGTTTCACTGTGTTGGCCAGGCTGGTCTCAAACTCCTGACCTTGTGATCCACTCGCTTCGGCCCCCAGAAAGTGCTGGGATTACAAGCATGAGCCACGGAAAAGTTCATTGTTTTAAACCACTAAATTTTGGGGGTAATTTGTTTGCAGCGATAGATAACGATACAACAGCCAATCTTCAAAAGTTTTTCTTTCAAGGTTATTTTCACTTGGCATGCAAGAATTTCTAAACCTCTAAGAGTTTTCAAGCTCTCTTTTCTGAAATTATACTTCAAAGGACAGATACATTAATGGAGAACAAAAAAAATGTTGATCACATTTATAAATATCCATACAAGTTGGTAATCATATAAATGTTCTTAATTTAACACCTTATATGGTTAGAGTCTTTGAAATGATTTTATGATACAGAAATGTCGCTCTTCATCAGTAACTGCAGGGGAGAGAAGAAATCTCATTCATCTCTTTCTGGGACTCTTTTTGTTAATTTTGAAGACTTGGCATTTTTAAGGTCAGGCTCCGGATTTCATTAGTCAGCATTATAAGTAAAATGTAGGCTAGTGGAGCTAAATTTTACTGGCAGAAGTGGAGGAAGAAATATAGCCGGGGTGCAGTGGCTCATGCCTGTAATCCAAACACTGTAGGAGGCCAAGGCAGGTGGATCACTTGAGGTCAGGAGTTCAAGACCAGCCTGGCCAACATGGTAAAACCCAGTATCTACTAAAAATACAAAAATACAGGCACGGTGGTGGGTGCCTGTAGTCCCAGCTACTTGGGAGGCTGAGGCAGGAGAATCACTTAAACCTGGGAAGCAGAGGTTGCAGTGAGCCAAGATCCCGCCACTGCACTCCAGCCTGGGTGATAAAGCAAGACTCCATCTCAAAAAAAAAATTAAAATAAATAAATAAATAAGCTTTTATTTAATAGCTGTGAAATAGGGAGCTTATAGCATTCAAGCCCCTAAAGAGATCAGTCATACCAATAGGAGGTACAGGGGAGAAAATTATGCTTTGCAATTTTGAGATACATTACCCACAGTGACTTTAACTAAAAGCAGTGGGAGAAAATTCAGGTCCAACAGAGGACAACTCTGACTGGCCATGTTAGTTCCAAGCTCCCCGGGGAGTTCAGCTTCTCCTGTTGCCCAGTCCTGCTTTCTTCCTCTTCCTCCCATAGGTATTGATTCAAAAGGTATTCCCTAATAGACATCCTGCATACCAAACTCCCCATCAGAGTTTGCTTTCCAGAGAACCTACCTTGTAATAGGCAGAAATATGACCTTTTTCTAAATGCTAAATTTTTCTGAAAAAGCATTTATTTAAGCTTGAGTGTCACAGGATTCAGTTACAGCAGTTTTTTTTTTTTTTTTTTTTTTTGAGACAAAGTCTTGCTCTGTCGCCCAGGCTGGAGTGTAGTGACGTGATCTGGGCTCACTGCAACCTCTGCCTCCCAGGTGCAAGCCATTCTTTTGCCTCAGCCTCCTGAGTAGCTGGGTTTACAGGTGCTCACTACCATGCCCGGCTAATTTTTTGTATTTGTATTTGTATTTTTGTATTTTGTATTTTTAGTGGAGACAGGTTTTCACCATGTTGGCCAGGCTGGTCTCGAACTCCTGACCTCATGTGATCCACCCGCCTCAGCCTCCCAAAGTGCTGGGATTACAGGCATGAGCCACCGAGCCCAGCCAGGTGTGGTTTTTATCTCCTACTTTGTTCTGTTATTTCTTTAGGATGTATGTTTGGGTTTGAATTTGTGTCATTATGAACAATTATCACCTCCATGGAAAAATGTTTTATTTAGCATCAAATAATCTTTGATGTTGCACTAAGTGTCATATACCATGCAGGCTGGTCAAACTTGAATGATTTCTCCTGAGTAATTTGCTATCATATGAGGTTATTTTCATTTAAAAATAATTTAATGAATGAAAAAACTAAAAAATAATTTAATGAATGAGTATACAAACATATCAGATTAAGTATTTATATTTATTTATTTATTTATTTATTTATTTTTCTGAAATGGAGTCTCGCTCTGTCACCCAGGCTGGAGTGCAGTGGCGCAATCTCTGCTCACTGCAAGCTCCGCCTTCCGGGTTCATGCCATTCTCCTGCCTCAGCCTCCTGAGTAGCTGGGACTATAGGCACCCGCCACCACGCCTGGCTAATTTCTTTTTATTTTTAGTAGAGATAGGGTTTCACCGTGTTACCCAAAATGGTCTTGATCTCCTGAACTCATGATCCGCCCACTTCGGCCTCCCAAAGTGCTGGGATTACAGGCGTGAGCCACTGCACCCGGCCAGGTATTTATATTTATTATGCATTTTTTTTTTAAGAGACAGAATCTCATTCTGTTGCCCAGGCTGGAGTGCAGTGGTGCAAACACAGCTCACTGCAGCCTTGCCCTCCTGGGCTCAAGTGATCCTCCCACCTCGGCCTCTCAAGTAGCTGAGACAACCGGCGCGCACATCACACCAGGCTAATTTTTAAAAATTTTTGTAGAGGTGGGTTTTGCCATGTTCCCTGGCTGGTGTTGAACTCCTGGGCTCAGCTGATCCTCCTACCTCTCGGCCTACCAAAGTTCTGGGATTACAGGTTTGAGCCACAGTGCCTGGCTTTTTTTTTTTTTTTTTTTTTTTTTGAGACAAAGTCTTACTATGGCACCTAGGGTGGAATGTACTGATGAGATCACAGCTAGCTGCAACTTGGAATTCCTGGGTTTAAGCGATCCTCCTGCCTCAGCCTCCTGAGTAGCTGGGACTGCATGTGTGTGCCACCACACCTGGCTATTTTTTTTCTTTTTTTGTTTTTTTTTTTTTTGTAGAGATAGGGGTCTCCTATGTTGCCCAGGCTGGTCTGAAACTCCTGGCCTCAAGTGATCCTCCTGTCTCGCCTCCCTAAGTGCTGGAATTATGAGTGTGAGCCACTGCACCTGGCCTATATTTATCATGCTTGAATGAAACAATATATACTATGTATTTTTTTTTGATAAGACGGATATGAGAAGAATTGACACTTCCTTCTAGTGAAGTCTAGAAAATGATTCTCAGGGCTGGGCGTGGTGGCTCACGCCTTTAATCCCAGCACTTTGGGAGGCCAAAGCGGGTGGATCACCTGAGGTCAGGAGTTTGAGACCAGCCTGGCCAACATGATGAAACCCCATTTCTACTAAAAATACAAAAATTAGCTGGGTGTGGTGGCACGCACCTGTAGTTCCAGCTACTCAGTAGGCTCAATTGCTTGAACCCGGGAGGCAGAGGTTGCAGTAGGCCGAGATCGTGCCACTGCACTCCAGCCTGGGCGACAGAGAGACTCTGTCTCAAAAAAAAAAAAAAAAAAAAGAAAATGATTCTCAGGAATTGCTTGAATGATGAGAAGGAGGCAGTACAAAGTTCTGCAAAGAGGGAGGAGTAGGGAATTCCAGATTTATGGCAAATATAACAAAGGGTCAGGTGCTTGGACTCAGGCAGGATAACTTGCTCCTTTACTTATTAGTTACTTAACCTGACTTAGTACTTAACTGGCTTAACTTCGGTTTCCTCATTCGTAAAATGGTAATAATAATAATAGGGCTGTTTTGAAAATTAAATCATGTAGACAAAAAATCATATAAGGCATTATCCAACTCATACTACACATTATGTAAATGATAGTAATCCTTGGTGTTAGAGAAAATTTAGAAGAAGAGGATAAAGTGGATTAAAATGTACCTATAAATCCTCTACTCATCTCTTGAATTTTTGGGAACTCATTTTGGCGAGAAAAATCACACTTGTTACAAGGAGTTCACAGACCCTAGAATCAAGAGAGCTAAAACTAATTAATACACATATATTTAAAATTTTTGAGACAAGATATCAGTCTGTCACCCAGGCTGGAGTGCAGTGGTGTGATCAAGGCTCGCTGCAGCCTACTGAGCAGCTGAGAGACTACCAGCAAGCACCACCACACCTGGCTAATTTCATTTTATTTTTTATTTTTTGAAGAAACGCAGTTTCGCCACGTTGCTCAGACTGGTCTTGAACTCCTGACTCAAGCAATCCACCTGCCTCTGCCTCCCAAAGGTCTGAGATTACAGGTGTGAGCCACTGCGTCCAGCCCCAAAACTAATTTAATATTGCAGGGCTTCTTTTCTACTTTGAAAGAGTGTTTCTTGTAAATCAAATTCTAGATTACCTTTATTTTATACTACTACTTTTTGTCTATTTGAGCATTTTATTTTTCATCATTTGGTTTAAGTCATTACAAAAGGCATTGAAGGTCTGTCTACCTGTCCATGACAGATAAAAGAGATTAGCTCCTGTCTGAAAATGTTTGCAAAGTAGTGTAATTCTCCTAGTCCTTCCTGAAGCTTTCCCAAAGAAGCAAAAATATTCAGACATAAAGCTACCAGGAACTCCAACCTGTTTGATCACTATTCCCTTGCTCACCAACCTAGTCATCTTTCAGCTACTCCATGCATGACTTGTGTTGAGCTATTAGCTCCCACATGAATACAAGCAATTCTTATACCTGCCTAATTCAGATGATCTTTCTTAGGGTTTGAAGTCCCTGGGGATCCGAAGCTGTCCTAGGTATACACTTTTCTCAACCCAGTCCAGCACAAAAGGAGACGACTAACGACGAATGAAATTGAGAAATCAGCCCACACTGGTAATCTTGGAGGAATTTGGTATTCTTCGTGAAATAAAAGAGGCGCAGAGGGGCCCTGGATTAGGGTCCGGAGAAAGGGGTTTTATCCCAGCACTGCCCCTAACCAGCTGAAAGGTAGGTGGTCCAATCACATCAGCTCTCCGAGACTCAGTTTCCTCATCTATAAAACAAGGAGTAGGCTTGACAGTCCGTGTCTCACTATAATTTCCCAATCGAGGTTCAGGGAGAAATCCACAAAACTAATAAAACTTCTTCACGGACTGCTAAATGTGAACTCACTGGTCAAGGTTGCAAGATTTGTTCTTTGGGTCAAGGCAGTAGGGGCGGCTACAAGGAACCAATCTCGGTTAAGTTATTAATGCACTTTGCCCAGACTAGCAACTCTTTCCTGACGTCCCGCATTTCCCTTGCTTCTCCCGGAAACGTGGAGCGCCCAGGAATCTCCCCTAAGCTTCCAAACCCCGCCCCTGGAAGGGGAGGGGGCGCGGAGCCGGGCCTAGTCGCGCGCCTGCGTACTGCGGTCAGAGGGCCGAGGCCTGGGGGCGAGCTGGGGTCGTGCAATACAGCCTCTTTCCGGCAAATAACGCGAGATTTCGTTCACCCAGGCTCCACGACGGTCGGTGACGCGCGAGCGGCTGCCGCGACTGTGGCTGCCGAAGCTGCTTCGGGCCCCAGCGGTGAGGGAGAAGACTCTCAACCAGGGTGACTTCTAGGCGTCCTCCCGGAGCTACCGGGGACACTGGCGTTATTGCCCGGAACACTGAGATAGGGAATGCTCGAGAAGCAGAAGCAGGTTTTGGGGGATTTTTTTGAATTATTAGGGGAAAGCAACCTGAGGTTTTGACTTAATTGTGTTTGAGGTGCCTCTGGAACTTTCATTTAATACAGATTTGTTGAGCACCTACCATGTGCCGGGCTTAGGGGATTGGACTCACATTTTTGTGTGTGTGTGACGGAGTCTCGCTCTGTCGCCCAGGTTGGAGTGCAGTGGCGCGATCTCGGCTCACTGCAGCCTCCGTCTCTCGAGTTCAAGCGATTCTCCTGCCTCAGCCTCCCGAGTAGCTGGGATTACTACTACGCCCGGATAATTTTTTGTATTTTTGGTAGAGACGGGGTTTCACCGTGTTAGCCAGGATGGTCTTGATCTCCTGACCTCGTGATCTGCCTGCCTCGGCCTCTCAGAGTGTTGGGATTACAGGCGTGAGCCACCGCGCCCGGCCTGGACTCACATCATTGAACAAAGCAGACGAGTCCTTATCCTCTTAGCGCTGACGAGCTGGGCAGTTAGTTAGAAATTGTGGGCTAGAGACGCAAATTATTATTAATTTCCATATAAAGTGGTTGGTAGGAGGAGCCACAGGGCTCAGGGAGGTCACTGAGAAAGGGAAGAGCAAGATAGGAATCTCCACATGCAAGACTTCGGAAGGGGAAGGGGGAGACCAGAAAACCGGAAGGGGAGGAGAAGACTGGCAGAGAGATCCAGAAAGACACGTGGTTTGTTTGTTTGTTTTTTGAGACAAAGTCTCGCTCTGCTGCCCAGGCTGGAGTGTCCTGGCTGGATCTCGGCTCACTGCAACCTCAACCTCCTGGGCTCAGGCAGTTCTCCAGCCTCAGCCTCCCGTGTAGCTGGGACTATAGGCGCCCACCACCACACCTAATTTTTGTATTTTTAGTAGAGCGGGGTTTTGCCATGTTGGCCAGACTGGTCTCGAATTCCTGGCCTCAAGTGATCCTTCCACCTCAGCCTCCCAAAGTGCTGGAATTACAGGTGTGAGCCACGGCTCTGGGCCCAGAAAGACACGTTTTATAACAAGGCGTGGTCAACAGGGTTGCTAGTGGCAGAATAATCGCACGAAGTAAGGGTATTAAAAGGTATTAGGAAGCTCAAGTGATGGAAATAGTAGGTGCCGCGTTGGAGTATGGGTTCTAGCGTTATTACAAGTTCTGCGACTCTGGGCGAATTATTCTATCTTTCTGTACCTCTTTTTTCTTCTCTTTTTTTCTTTTTTTTTTTTTGAGACGGAGTTTTGCTCTTGTTGCCCAGGCTGGAGTGCAATGGTGTGATCTCGGCTCACTGCAACCTCCACCTCCCGGTTTAAAGCGATTCTCCAGCCTCAGCCTCCAGAGTAGCTGGGATTACAGGCGCCCGCCACCACGCCGGGCTTATTTTTGTATTTTTAGTAGAGATGGGGTTTCGCCATTTTGTCGGAGCTGGTCTCAAACTCCTGACTTAAGGTAATCTGCCCACCTCAGCTTCCCAAAGTGCTGGGAAAGTGCCACCACACCCGGCCCCTTTTCTCATCTATAAAATTGAGAGGATGATATTATCAACCTCACAGTTTTTTTGGGGTGAGGGTAGGGGAGGTGGTTTAAACAGGCTAGTGAATGAGTCTGTGCTCAGTTCCTGGCATTTAGGAATATTAAGGAAACAGGTTGACAGAAGGGACTTTTTCCAAGTTCCCACCTGGTTAGAACCAGGAGAAGTACTCTGTTCTTCCTACTTAAATGACCTTTCCCTTTTACCAGGCTGCAAGGTAAACACTCAACACACTCTTTATCATCACATCGGAGCAAATTCATCTGTTATTATTTTGGAATATTAACACCAAGTAGGAATAGTATCCCACGAAATAGGATTTGCTGAGTTTTTTTCCCCTACTTGGGATGAATTTAACAATCTACGCTTCTTTCAGATCTTGGAACTTGATGTGTCTTATTTTAGCTGTTAATTTTATGACTAAATCCAGGTATCTATATTTTATTTATTTTTATTATTTATTTATTTTTTTGAGACAAAGTTTCGTTCTTGTCCCCCAGGCTTGAGTGCAATGGATCAGTTTCGGCTCACTGCAACCTCCACTTCCCAGGTTCAAGTGATTCTCCTGCCTCAGCCTCCGGAGTAGCTGGGATTACAGGCACCTGCCACAACGCCTGGTTAATTTTTGTATTTTTAGTAAGGCAGAGTTTCACCATGTTGGCCAGGCTGGTCTCAAACTCCTGACCTCAAGTGATCCACCTGCCTCAGCCTCCCAAAGTGCTAGGATTACAGGTGTGAGCCACCGTGCCCAGCCAAGTTATCTGTATTTGAAATGTGTGTTTTTTTGGTACTATTGAGGGATATCACACAATTCTCTTATATTAATTGTAGTATTTGACACTTGAAAAGTTTCTAATTTAATACAGAGTGAGAGAACTTTAATAGTATATTTTTCATTGCTGATAAGCAGTGTTTGGACAAATCTATAATATACATATTAATATGTTAAAGAAATAAAGCATACCATTGACAGTAATTAGAGAAGAGGGCAAATATGATATTTCATTTGGAAAGACTGCTTTGAAAATTTAGCCATTATGGTTCTATTACTGCTTAAGGACTCTTAGACCCACTTAATTTGGAAAACTTTGGCTTTTTAATCCTTATATAATTGACACATATGGTGATTCTGTAGAAAGTTTCCTTTTTAAAACATACGTAGCCCTACATGACATTATGGACCTCTTGGTGTGATGAATGGATGTGGCACCACCCTTAAAGATTCTTGCCTGAAAAATTGAACCTGAAGTAATCAAGCCTCTGGATGTAACTAGCAGTCATGGATAAGGGGAGGAGATAGAAGAAACATTCCCTTCTTTCTTTAAAAGCTAGTCATTTACCTTGTGATGGTAAATGACACCATGAGGAAGCAATCAAAGAACATTCTACAGGCAAAGTAATGAAGAAACAACTTAAGAGCATGAAATAAACAGGGAAGGGAGACTCAAACTGTAGTACGTAGACCTTGAATCCTGATTTTAATGAACCAACTGTAAAAAGACATCTTTGAAACATCTTTGAAACCAACTGTAAAAAGACATCTTTGAACATCCTGAAACATCAGGAAATTTGAAAATGCACTAGGCATTAGATGATGATAAGGAATTACCAGTACTATTACTTCTATTAGGTGTAATAATGGCATAGTGTTTATGTTTAAATCTGTGATGGCTGGATTATACAGTCATTTGCCACATAATGATGGTTCAGACAATGACAGACGATGAGCCTCCCATAATATTATAATGGAATTGAAAAATTCCTCTTGCCTGGTGATGTCATAGTCATCAGAACGTTATAGTGCAATTACTTTATTTTTATTATTTATTTATTTATTTATTGAGACAGAGTCTCACTCTGTCACCCAGACTGGAGTACAGTGGCATGATCTCGGCTCACCGCAACCTCCCCCTCCTGAGTTCAAGTGATTCTCCTGCCTCAGTCTCTGAGTAGCTGGGATTACAGGCGTGCACCACCATGCCCGGCTGATTTTTGTATGTTTAGTAGAGACACGGTTTCACCATGTTGGCCAGGCTGGTTGTGAACTCCTGACCTTAAATGATCCACCTGCCTCAGCCTCCCAAAGTGCTGGGATTACAGGCATGAGCCACCACGCCCGGAGTATTACTTTATTTTTTAAGAAATTTAGTGGGGCCGGGCGCGGTGGCTCATGCCTGTAATCCTAGCACTTTGGGAGGCCGAGGCGGGTGGATCATGAGGTCAGGAGTTCGAGACCAGCCTGACCAACGTGGTGAAACCCCGTCTCTACTAAAAATATAAAAATTAGCCGGGCATGGTGGCACGCACCTGTAATCCCAGCTACTTGGGAGGCTAAGGCAGGAGAATTGCTTGAATCTGGGAGGCAGAGGTTGCAGTGAGCTGAGATTGTGCCATTGCACTCCAGCCTGGGTGACAGAGCAAGACTCTGTTTCAAAAAAAAAAAAAAAAAGAAATTTAGTGTAGTCTAAGTGCATAGTGTTAATAAAGTCTCTAAGTAGCCTACAGTAATGTCCTAGGCTTTCAAATTCCCTCACCACTCACTCACTCACCCAGAGCAACTTCTAATCTGGTAGGCTCCATTCATGGTAAGGTGCGCTATATAGGTATACCATTTTAAAATCTTTTTTGTTGTTTTTTTTGAGGCGGAGTTTTACTCTGTCACCCAGACTGGAGTGCAGTGGTGCAATCTTGGCTCACTGCAATCTCCATCTCCAGGGTTCAAGCGATTCTCCTGCCTCAGCCTACCAAGTAGCTGGGACTACAGGCATGCACCACCTGCCCACTGGCTAATTTTTTTTGTATTTTTAGTAGAGACAGGATTTCATCATGTTAGCCAGGCTGGTCTCGAACTCCTGACCTCAGGTGATCTGCCCGCCTTGGCCTCCCAAAGTGCTGGGATTACAAGGGTGAGCCACCGCTCCCAGCCCATTTTTAAATCTTTTACCCCATATTTTTACTGTACTTTTTCTATGTTTAGATACACAAATACCATTGTGTTCCAGTTGTCTGCAGCATTCAGTACAGCAACATGCCATATAGGTTTGTACCCTGGAAGTTATAAGCTAAACCATATCACCTAGGTGTCTAGTAATCTGTACCATGTAGGTTTGTGCAAGTATACTCTGATGTTCACACAATGATGAAATTACCTAATGTCACATTTCTCAGCATGTATCCCAGTAGTCAAGCCGTACAAAGCACTCATAACGGTGCTTGGCACATAGTAACACTAAGGGCTTGATTTTCTAATTTTCACTGGTGGATAAAGTAAGCAAAGTGATTTTCAACAAGTCAGATAGTGCTAGTACTGGAACTTCTTTTGCTTTCTTCATTAGCTCAAATTCTAAATCCAGAATAAACTGGCCAGATGTAGTGGCTCATGCCTGTAATCCCAGCACTTTGGGAGGTCGAGATGGGAGGATCACTTGAGCCCAGGAATTCGAGACCAGCCTGAGCAACATAGCGAGACCTCATCTCAAAAAACAAAACAGAATAAACTGATCCTTTACTTATTGGCCATATTGTGATATGGAATTTCCTATAAGGTAAGGATTTTTAAATTCCTTGCTATATTACTTTTATTGTCAGCTAAACTATAAAGGAATTTCCTTTTTTTTTTTAATTCACCACTGATAAGAAGGCAAAGGAATTTCCATTTTGGTGAACGAATAGAAGAGCCTTTGAAAATTTGGTTACGTGGCTGGGCTTGGTGGCTCACGCCTGTAATCCCAGCACTTTGTGAGGCCGAGGTGGGCAGATTGCTTGTGGTCAGGAGTTCAAGACCAGCCTGGCCAACATGGTGAAACCCTGTCTCTACTAAAAATACAAAAAAAAATTAGCAGGGCATCGCGGTGCACGCCTGTAATCCCAGCTACTTGGGAAGCTGAGGCAGGAGAATCGCTTGAACCCAGGAAGCAGAGGTTGCAGTGAGCTGAGATAGCGCCACTGCACTCCAGCTTGGGTGACAGAGTAAGATCCTGTCCCCTACTCCAAAAAAAAAAAAAATTTGATTACATGTCAATTAAGCAGTTAGTGTTTTTGTTTGTTTGTTTGTTTGTTTTTGATACAGAATCTCGCTCTGTTGCCCAGGCTGGAGTGCAGTGGCACGATCTCAGCTCATTGCAAGCTCTGCCTCTCGGGTCCACGCCATTCTCCTGCGTCAGCCTCCGGAGTAGCTGGGACTACAGGCACCCACTGCCATGCCTGGCTTATTTTTTTGTATTTTTAGTAGAGATGAGGTTTCACCATGTTAGGCAGGATGGTCTCGAACTCTTGACCTTGTGATCCACCCGCCTTGGCCTCCCAAAGTGTTGGGATTACAGGCGTGAGCCACGGTGCCCAGCCGCAGTTAGCGTTTTTATTTTGCCACTAGATTAACTGCTAGCTCTGGAGGAATATATCATGTTGTTTGTTTTACGTTTTTTTCTTGTCTTTATTTAAAAACAAGTGCAGTATTGAGAAGGGAAAGAGTAGAACAAGGGGTTTGGCCTGTAACTGACTGTGAACAATCAGTTGAGATAACTCACTACCTTTGGACCAGCCTTGTGTTGTTTTCTTTTAATCGAGCCATAGGAGGCTTAATCATTATGGTGTGCTTGAAGATGAATTAGCTTGAATTATCTGAGACCAAAAACATTTTGCCCCACTTGGGCCGGGTGCGGTGGCTCATGCCTGTAATCCCAACACTGGGAGGCCAAGGTGGGCAGATCACGAGGTCAGGAGATTGAGACCATCCTGGCTAACACGGTGAAACCCCGTCTCTACTAAAACTACAAAAAAATTAGCTGGGCATGGTGGCAGGCGCCTGTAGTCCCATCTACTCGGGAGGCTGAGGCAGGAGAATGGCGTGAACCCAGGAGGCAGAGCTTGCAGTCAGCAGAGATCACACCACTGCACTCCAGACTGGGCAACAGAGCGAGACTCCGTCTTCAAAATAAATAAATAAATAAACATTTTGCCCCACTTAATCTTCAATGAACTTGTTCCTATTAGTTAAAAATTCTAACTAGATTTAGTCTTTCTTCATATATTTGCTTTAGGAGGCAAACTCTGACAGGAGAGTTTATCTTTTTGGATCCTAAATGTGATTTTTCTCCTTCTTCATTGGGAAACACAAATGGACTCCTTTTTTACTTTTAAATTGTTGAATACTTCAAATCTTGTGATTTAAAAATTTTTCTATTTATAGGAGTATTTTATACAGAAATCTTGTGAAACCACTGCCCAACCAGAGCGATGATTGTTCAAAGAGTGGTATTGAATTCTCGACCTGGTATGTATTTGTGATGAATGAACAACTGTGATCTTTGATAAGTATTAATGCAAATGGAGGAATAAAAACTAATGTGATGTTCATGTGGTAAATTAAGGTAGTAAGATGTTGACATTAGTAAAGATATTAGAAGAAACTCTTTAAACGATGTAATAATTTTTAAGTGTTAGCTTATCAAGACCACTTTTAAACAGTGTACTAGTTTTTCAAGTGATAACTTATCCAGGCATTTGTTGATGAAATAAGGTATTTTGGAATCATAACATCTGAAAGGTTACATTACAAATATATGTGGCTTTTGTTTCTTTAGAGTATGTTATTATTGGTCCTTAAAATTTGCTTTTCTTTTTTATGTGAAATGTACTAACATATCAGTGCTGACATGTAAACTGCATCATAAAAACAGGTATGGAAAGAACCTGAGAGATTTGGGTCACTGCTTGCCCACTTGAGGAAGTCACTTAACTTTTCTGAACTCAATTTTAGTAAAATGAGCAGTTAGATTAAGATCTTTATGTACCAGTCCCACCTTATAAATTTAATAATTCTATGAAGAGTAAATTTGCATTAAACATATCTGAATATGAGTACCTTCTAGTGGTAATCTTTCCTTCTTACAAATTTTTCTCATACCTCAAATTTTTCTAATTTCCTACTTCCTATTTTTTCAGACTTTATTATTATTACTTTTATATTCGTTTAAGTTTCTATAATGATGACCTTTTCTGATAAATTTTTCTCATGCCTCAAATTTTTTAGTTTTCCAATTTTTCAGACTTTATTATTATTACTTTTGTATTCATTTAAGTTTCTATTTGCTTCTTAAAATGAGGAAGGAAAGTTTAGCCGCACTTCATCCTGGGTGACAGAGTAAGACCTTGTCTCTAAAAAAAAATGAAATACATACTGAGTCATTTCTCTAGTTACAGAAGAATTACAAAACAATATAGATTTACTTGTGCCTGTTTTTTTTTTTTTTTGAGACGGAGTCTCGCTCTGTCATCCAGGCTGGAGTGCAGTGGCACAATCTCGGTTCAGTGCAACTTCCACCTCCCGGGTTCAAGTGATTCTTCTGCCTCAGCCTCCCGAGTAGCTGGGACTACAGGTGTGTGCCACCACGCCTGGCTAATTTTTGTATTTTTGGTAGAATCAAGGTTTCACCATGTTGGCCAGGCTGGTCTCAAACTCCTGACCTCGTGATCCACCTGTTTCAGCCTCCCAAAGTGCTGGGGGTTACAGGCATGAGCCACTGCGCCTGGCCCCTTGTGCCTGTTTTAAAAGGAACTGCTCTGATTCCTAGAGTGACCCTTTAAAGAATAATAAGTATATCCCACCACTTTGGGAGGCCAAGGTGGGCAGATCATGAGGTCAGGAATTCGAGTCTGGCCAGCATGGTGAAACCCCATCTCTACTAAAAATATTAAAAAGTAGCTGGGCATGGTGGTGCGCACCTGTAATCCCAGCTACTCGGGAGGCTGAGTCAGGAGAATCACTTGAACCCAGGAGGCAGAGGTTGCAGTAAGCCGAGATTGCGCCACTGCTCTCCAGCCTGGGTGATAGAGCAAGACTCTGTCTCAAATAATAATAATAATAATAATAATAATAATAATATATACTAAAGTGGTTTTTTTTTACTTTATATTTTTGCCTAATATTTTAGGAAAAAATGGTAATCCAGTGGCAGAGAATTTCCGAATGGAAGAAGTCTATTTACCAGATAATATTAATGAAGGACAAGTACAAGTTAGAACTCTTTATCTTTCTGTGGATCCTTACATGGTAAGAACCAGGATGTTGTAACTTGGTGAAAAATAACTTTATTTTATTATTTTTCATGTTGTTGTATCTGAATCTTATTGTGCAGTCCCTTATAGATTGGTAAATATTTGAGCAGTTATATATTAATACCTTTTAATTATAGATTGCCTTCGTTTTTATTCACTAGTGTAATTAAGGAATGTTGTAGAGGGAACAGATAATAGTAGTACATGTATGTGATTCAGGTGCTTTCAAATGTTCAGATTACTTCCCAGTAGTAAATAAAGCTTGAAGATAGTAAAACAGGATTGCAAATTCAGTAAATAAAGCTTGAAGATAGTAAAATAAGATTGCAAATTCTTTCAGATCCACTTTATAAGAGAGGCTATGTATAGATCTTTATTTATTTCTAGTTGACCTCCTTTTCTTTTCTTTTTCTTTTTTTTAAGAGATGAGGTCTCGCTATGTTGCCCAGGCTGGTCTCGATTTTGCTGGACTCAGGCAATCCTCCGACTTTGGCCTCCTTGAAGTGCTGGGATTACAGGCATGAGCCACTGTGCTTAGCCCTGTAGTTGATCTCTTTTTGAAAGGAACAGACTCACTTATGCTACTTCTAGATAAAGAAGATTTAGTGAAGACGTATATATTGCTGAAGACTGCAGATAAGAAGCCATTAGGCACAGGGACTTTGGCTCTATGAGCTGGTGTCTTGCTTTACTTCTCCCAGAGGTCATACAGTCTCTTCTTTACTTCTAACTTTTTCCTATGGCCATGACAAGCACAACTCTTTATGTCAATTTACCCCCTGCTATTAAGAGTCTCGGCTGGGCATGGTGGCTCTTGCCTGTAATCCTAGCATTTTGGGAGGCAAAGGCAGGATTGCTTGAGCCCAGGAGTTCAAGACCAGCCTGGACAAGAGAGTGAGACCCGGTCTCAATAAAAAATTAAAAATTTAGACAGGTGTGGTGGTGTGTGCCTGTAGTCCTAGCTACTTGAGAGGCTGATGTGGGCAGATCGCTTGAGCCTAGGAGGTTGAGGCTGCATTGAGCCTTGATTGCGCCACTGCACTTCCGTTCAGGTGATGGAGTGAGACACTGTCTCAAAAAAAAGTCCCAGTGCTTGGAATCAGATTGCTGCAGTAGGGAAATTGGCCCCATGTGTCTGTTTTGTTTAACTGTTTCATAGGTTGCTGAACGACTGTATGAGATTCCTGTTGCTGTTTTAACATAATACTATAAACTTAGTGGCTTTTTTATTTTTTTCTGGGGGACAGAGTCTCACTCTGTTGCCTAGGCTGGAGTGCAGTGGCACTATCTTGGCTCACTGCAAACTCTGCCTCCTGGGTTCAAGTGATTCTCCTGCCTCAGCTTCCCGAGTAGCTGAGATTGCAGGCGTACACCACCACACCCAGCTAATTTTTTGTATTTTTAGTAGAGACAGGGTCTTGCCAGATTGGCCAGCCTGGTGTCAAACTGTTCTTTTTTGTTGTTATTTAGAGGCTGATAATCTTTTTCATTATTGAAGACATTTTTTTAAAATGAGCAACTTTATTATTTTTATTAACTTTTTTGTTGTTGTTGTTTGTTTGTTTTTGAGACAGAGTCTTGCTCTGTTGCCCAGGCTGGAGTGCAGTAGCGCGATCTCAGCTCATTGCAAGCTCCGCTTCCTGGGTTCACGCCATTCTCCTGCCTCAGCCTCCCGAGCAGCTGGGACTACAGGCGCCCGCCACCACGCCTGGCTAATTTTTTGTATTTTTAGTAGAGACGGGGTTTCACCGTGTTAGCCAGGATGGTCTCAATCTCCTGATCACGTGATCCGCCTGCCTCCGCCTCCCAAAGTGCTGGGATTACAGGCGGGAGCCACCGCGCCTGGCCTATTTTTATTAACATTCTAAATAGTTGAAACAGAAGTGTATAAAGTAGGAAGTGAAAGAGTGCCCGTACAAAGGATCGCTTATTGATCTGCTGTCTAGGTAACAGCAATGTACCAATGTTAATGTCCTGCTTTTGATACTATACTGCAGCTATTTAAGACGTCACTACTGGGGCAAGCTGAGTGAAGGACTGTGTACTTCATTTTATTAATTTTTAACTTTTTTGAAATGAGATCTCTGTTGCTGAGGCTGAGTGCAGTGGTGTGAATACAGCTCACTGCAGCCTTGACCTCCTGGGCTTAAGCAGTCCTCCCATCTCAGCCTCCCAACTAGCAGGGACCACAGGTATGTACCACCACGCCCGGCTAATTTTTTTGTTTTTTGTGGAGATGGGGTCTTGCCATGTTGCCCAGGTTGATCTTGAACTCCTGGACTCAAGCAATACTCTTATCTTGGCCTCCAAAGTGCTGGGATTTCAGGTGTGGGCCACTACGTCTGTCTCCATATACTTAAAATATTTAACAGTTTTATTATATTCACACACTATACGATTTACTCAAAGAGTACAATTAAATTGTTTTTAATATATTCACGGAATTCTGCAACTGTCATTACAATCAGTTTTACAACATTTTCATCATCCCCAGAGGAAACCCTGAACCTATGGTATAATTAGCAATTATTCCCCATTTCCCCTCCTCACCCCACCCTCTGCTGTATACAACCCCTAATCTACTTTTTGTTCCTATAGATTTGCCTATTCTGGCCATTTCATATAAATAAAAACATACAATATGTTGTTCTTTTTTGTTGTTTTTAAGAGACAGAGTCTTGCACCGTCGCCCAGGCTGGAATGCAGTGGGGCAATCATAGCTCACGGCTGCCTTGACCTTCTGGGCTCAAGCAATCTTCTCGCCTCAGCTGAGAGCTCCTGAGTAGCTGAGACCATAGGTGTGTGCCACCATACCCGGCTAATTAAAATTTTTTTAAAAAACATTTTTAAATTGTTTATGAATCATTGCAAAGAATAAACCATTATTTTTATTTATTTAGAGATGAGGTCTGTTTTTTCTTTTGTCATTTATACTCTCATACTTTCAGGCTCTTTTTTTTTTTTTTTTTTTTTGGCAGACATTTTCACTCTATCCCCCAGGCTGGAGTGCAGGGGCTCTGTCTCAGCTCACTGCAACCTCCACCTCCTGGATTCAAGAGATTCTCATGCCTCAACCTCCCGAGTAGCTGGGATTAACAGGCGTGCACCACCACACCCAGCTAATTTTTGTATTTTTAGTAGAGATGGGGTTTCACCATGTTGGCCAGGCTGGTGTCAAGCTCCTGACCTCAGGTGATCCACCCACATCAGCTTCTCAAAGTGTAGGATGACAGGTGTGAGCCATCACACCTGGCCGACTCATATCTAAGAAGGCTTTTCTCCACCCAAGGTCACCTCTTGCTATGAGACAGCCCAAGCTGGTCTTGAATTCCAGGGATCCTCCTGCCTCAGCCTCCTGAGTAGCTGGGATTATAGGTGGGAGCTACTGTGCCTGGCATAATATGTGACCTTTTGTGTCTGGCTTCTTTCGTTTAGTGTATGTTTACAAGGCTCATCATGTTGTAGTTTGTACTTCTTTTTATTGCTGAATAATGTTACATTGTATGGATACAGTATCTTATCTGTTCATCAGATGATGGACATGTGGGTTGTTTACACAACTTGGCTATTAGCAATACTTCTGCTATGAACATTTGTGTATACGTTTTTGTGTGGACTGTGTTTTTGTTTCTCTTGGGTATATACATAAGAGTAAAATTACTAGGTCATACAGTAAGTATATGTTTAACCTGTTGAGGAACTACCAAACTCTTTTCCAAAGTGGCTTTACCATTTTCCAATTCCACCATCAGTGTATGAAGGTTCCAGTTGTCCACATCCTCACTAACACTTGTTATTATCTGTCTTTTTGGTTATAGCCATTCTAGTTGGTGTAAAGTGATATCTCATTGTGGTTTTCTTTTGTATTTCCTTATGGCTAATAATGTTGAGCATGTTTTTATGTGCTTATTGGTCATTTGCATGTCTTTTTTGGAGACATGTCTATTCAGATCTCTTGTGCGTTTTAAAAGTTGGATTACCTGTCTTTTTATTACTGAGTTGTAAGAATTGTTTATATATTCTCGATATAAGCTTCTTGCTGGATATATGATCTGTAAATATTTTCTTCTATGCTGTAGGTTGTCTTTTTATTCTCTTGATAGTATCCATTGAAGCACAAAAGTTTTTAATTTTGATAAAGTCCAATTTATCTCTTTTTTTGTTTGTCACTTATACTTTCAATACTTTCAGACTCATATCTAAGAAGGCTTTGCCTCACTTAAGGTCATGAAGATTTAGTCCTATATTTTCTGCTAAGAGTTTTATAGTTTTGCTCTAACATTTAAGTCAGTAACACATTTTGGGTTAAATTCTGTGTATGAGTATGAGGAAGGGGTCTGTATTAATCAAGATTCTTTAGAGAGACAGAAACACAAACACACACATAGGCATGCACCCACAGACATGCACACACATATATATGAGAGGGGACTTATAAGAGGAATTGGCTCACAAGATTATGGAAGCTGAGAGTTCCCATGACAGGTTGTCTGCAAACTGGAGAAAACAGAGAAGCTGGTAGCATGGCTCAATCCAAGCTGGAAGGCCCAACAACCAAGGAAGCCATTGGTATACTTGTCAGTCCCAAGGCCTGAAAGCCCAGGAAGCCACGGGTGCAGTCTCAGAGTCCAAAGGCTGAAGGACCTGGAGTTCTGATGTCAGAGGGCAGGAGAAGAAGGGTGTCCAGCTTTGCAGGAGAGAGAGAGAATTTGTCCTTCACCTGCTTTTTTGTTCCATCTGGGCTCCCTGTTGAATGGATGGTGCCCACTCACATTGAGGGCAGATCTTCGCCACATAGTCCACAGACTCACATGCTAGTTACCTCTGAAAATACCCTCAAAGACATACCCAGAAACAATGCTTCACAAGCCATCTAGGCATCCTTCTATCCAGTCAAGTTGACACCTAAAATCCATCACAGGGCCCAACTCATTCTTCTTTACAATCTCAAACTCCCTGGGCTCAAGTGATTCTCCTGTCTCAGACTCCCAAGTAACTGGGACGATAGGTACAAGCCACCACACCTGACCTAACTTCATTCTTTTGCAAGTGAATATACAGTCGTGTCGGCACTTTTTTTTGAGAGAGACCAGAAATATGTGACCACGAAGGGACATGAACCAGCACTGTTTGTTGAAAAGATAATTCTTTCCTCATTGGTTTGTCTTAGTACTCATGTTGAAAACCAACTGACCATAAATATGAGGGTTTATTTCTGGACTTTCAACTCTATTCTATCAATCTGTATATCTGTCATGCTAGTACCTCGCTCTCTTAATTACTGTAGCTTTGTAATAAGTTTTGAAATGAGTAAGTGTGAGTCTTCCAATTTGTTTTTCTTTTTTTTTTGAGATGGAGTCTTGCTCTGTCACCAGGCTGGAGTGCAGTGGCGCTATCTCGGCTCACTGCAACCTCCACTTCCCGGGTTCAAGTGATTCCCCTGCCTCAGCCTCCCGAGTAGCTGGGACTACAGGCACCTCCCACCACACCTGGCTAATATTTTATATTTTTAGCGGAGACGGGGTTTCACCATGTTGGCCAGGCGGGTCTTGAACTCCTGACCTTCAGGTGTTCCACCCACCTCGGCCTCCGAAAGTGCTGGGATTACAGGTGTGAGCCACCCCGCCTTGGCCTGTTTTTCTTTTTTAAGATTGTTTTGGCTCTTCTGGGTCCCATGAATTTTCATATGAACTTTAGAACCAGCTTGTCAGTTTCTGCACAGATTTTGCTAGGGATTTTGATAGGGATTGCTTTGAGTCTGTAGATTAATTTGGGGAGTATTGTCTTCTGTGATGGTTCATCTTGTGTGTCCACTTAACTAGGCCATGGGATGTCTAAATAGCTGGTTAAATGTTATTTCTGGGTGTGTCTGCAAGGATGTTTAGCTTTTGGATTGGTGGACTGAAGAGATTAGCTTTTGGATTGGTGGACTGAATAAAGCAGATGTCCTCTAATGTGGGTGGGCATCATCCAGTCCATTGAGGGCCTAAGGAGAACAAAATGTAGAAGAAGGTTGCTGGGCACAGTATCTCACACCTGTAATCCCAGCACTTTGGGAGGCTGAGGCGGGCAGATCACCTGAGGTCAGACGTTCAGGACCAGCCTGGCCAACGTGGTGAAACCCCGTCTCTACTAAGAATACAAAAATTAGCTGGGTGTGGTGGCAGGCACCTGTAATCCCAGCTACTTAGGAAGCTGAGGCAAGAGAATTGCTTGAACCCGGGAGGCGGAGATTGCAGTAAGCCAAGATCGTGGCATTGCACTCCAGCCTGTGTGACAGAGCAAGACTCTGTCTCAAAAAAAAAAAAAAAAAGAAGAAGAAGGTTGAACTAACTCTGACTGCTTAAGCTGAAGCATCATTTTTCTCCTGTCCTCGGAGTTCCTGGTTCTCAGGCCTTCAGACCTGGACTAGAATCTCTACTGTCAGCTTACCTGCTCTTATTCATTGGAACCACACTGCTGGCTTTTCTGAGTCTTCAGCTTGCAGATGGCAGATAATGGGACTTCTCAGCCTCTCTAACTGCATGAGCCAATACCTTATAATAAATCTCTTCATAGATATGTATGTATCCTGTTCTGTTTCTCTGGAGAATTCTGATGAAAACAATATCCTAATACACTAATCCATGAATGCATGATGTCTTTCGACTTATTTGGGTGTTCATTAATTTCTTTCTGTCTATAAAAAAAAAAAAAGATTTTAGGGGAGGAAAAATGATGGAACAACTAGGATTATAATATAAATTGAATTAATGATCTTCATTTCGAACACTCCCAACTTCAAAGCAAAAATAAAAACGAAGAAACCTCTTTTTCCTCCAGGGAAGTCAATATTTTGTCTACTTACTCATTTCATGCTAGAAAGCACAGTCTTGAGAATTTTGCCTTTACCAGGTCCTGTGGATCTCACCTCCTAAATACCTCTCAATTCAGTCCATGTCTTAGTAATTCCAGGGAAGTCTACCTAGTCTGAATCACCATTGTTTCTTTCCTAATAGGGTAGGTACCCTTGCATACACACTTTGCCCCCTTAAGCCATTTTTCACACTGCAGCCAGAGTGCCAGAGTGATTCTTTTTATAACAGCAACTAATTGTGTCACCTTGCTTAAAGTGGTTTAATGGCTTCCCATTAGTTTTGGAATTGAGACCAATCAGCCTTGACATGGTCTAAGAAGCTACATAACCTGGGCTAGGCGTGGTGGCTCACGCTTGTAATCCCAGCACTTTGGGAGGCCGAGGTGGGTGGATAACCTGAGTCCAGGAGTTTGACACCAGCCTGGCCAACATGGTGAAACCCTGTCTCTACTAAAAATACAGAAAAATTAGCCAGGCGTGGTGGCACATGCCTGTAGTCCCAGCTACTTGGGAGGCTGAGGCAGCAGAATCGCTTGAGCCCGGGAGGCGGAGGTTGCAGTGAGCCGAGATCACACCACTGCACTCCAGCCTGGGCAACAGAGCAAGACTCTGTCTCAAAAAAAAAAAAAAAAGGAAGCTACATAACCTGACTCTTTTACCTGTCCAGGCTCAGAGAAGCCTGCCAATTACCCTCACACTGTTGCCTCAGTGGATGTCTGTCTTTTGTAACACATCAGTGCCCCCTTCTGCTTAATCTTTGTATGAATCATGTTTTTAATTTAGTGTATTTTAGGATGTTTTGACATCTTATGGGGCTTGTGAATCCTAGAGTAACTGTCCCTGGCAGGCTTTGCTTATTTTTAGAGATAACAACTTGCATTTGAGTCTTGCCATTCATATACAAACCAACCAATCCAAAGCACATATCCTTAAACTTCTCCTCTATCTAAATCACACTCCCCTGCCTTAAATCACCTCAGGGCCAGATGCTGCGCAACTTAAGAACCACCCCTGTATATCAGAGCCCTCTGACATTATTAAAGCTGTCATGTAATATACTCAAGGTTACCTACCCTGCCTTGCCCGTTCTTTCCTGTGGAAATCAAAGATACTTCTTCCTTAAAAAAAAAAAAAGAAGACTCTGGGCCATGCTCTTCCTTGCTCCTTTGCCCTCTTGACCAACTGTTGTGCTTCCCCATGCGACCCTTCTTGGCATATTGTGCCCTCCCCTCTTGGCAACTGTAAGAAATTCTTCTTTCAAGGCAGTTGTCTTCGTATCTATCATTTTACCGTACCTGGTTAAAACAGAGACCCAGGTACATATTAAAGCAAGCCTTCATACATGTTGGCCCTCTATCTAAAAGCCTCTTCCCACTCCTTTCCCTTTACCTGGTAATCCCTGTTATTCCCTAGATGCCTGCTTTAAAGAGATTTCCTTTGGTAAATCACCCTGAACCCTCAGACTAGTCCAGACCTCTCTTTTATATTTTCCTCTTGACATTCAGCATTTATCCCAATTGAAAGTAATAATTACGTTTGTGTAGTTATTAGATGATCTGTCTTCCTTAATAAAAAGTAAGCTTATGGGCTGGGTGCCATGGCTCATACTTATAATCCCAGCACATTGGGAGGCTGAGGCAGGAGGATCACTTGACCCCAGGAGTTTGAAACCATCCTGGGCAACATAGAAAGATGCCATCAATACCAAAAAAAGGAAATTAGGTGAGAAGGTGCACCAGCCACTCTGGAGGCTGAGGTGGGAGGATCACTTGAGCCTGGGAAGTGGGAGGATCACTTGAGCCCAGGAGGTCGAAGCTGTAGTGAGCTGTGATCGTGCCACTGCACTCCAGCCTGGGCAACAGAGTGAGACCGTGCCTCAAAAAAAAAAAAAGAAAAAAAAAGGTTTATGAAAACAAAGTTCGTATTTATCACTGTATCTCCAGTGACTAGCATAATGTTTATTAAATGTTAATTGCATAAAGGAAGGAAGAAAAATCACTTTGGGATACTTTCACTAGACATTCTCTATGCATCATTCCTTTAAAAAAAATAATCAGGCTGGGCGAGGTGGCTTATGCTGGTAATCCCAGCATTTTGGGAGGCTGAGGCGGGCGGATCACTTGAGGTCAGGAGTTTGAGACCAGCCTGGCCAACATGGTGAAACACCGTCTCTACTAAAACTACAAAAATTAGCCAGGCATGATGGCATGCACCTGTTATCCCAGCTACTCGGGAGGCTGAGGCAGGAGAATTGCTTGAGCTGGGGAGGCGGAGGTTGCAGTGAGCTGAGATTGTGCCATTCCACTGCATTCCAGTCTGGGCAACAGAGAGAGACTCCATCTCAGAGAAAAAAAAAAAAAAAAAAAGAATTGGCTGGGCATGGTGGCTTGGGCCTATAATTCCAGCTACTTGGGAGACTTGAGGTGGGAGGATGGCTTGAAGCCAGGAGTTCAAGTCCAGCTTGGGCAGCAAAGCAAGACCCCAACTCTAAAAAATAGAAAAACCTTAAGCAACTTTTTTTTTTTTTTTGAGATAGAGTCTTGCTCTGTGCAATGGCACAATCTCGGCTCACTGCCACCTCTGCCTCCCGGGTTCAAGTGATTCTCCTGCCTCAGCCTCCTGAGTAGCTGGGATTACAGGTGTGCGCCACCATGCCCAGCTAATTTTTGTATTTTTAGTAGAGACAGAGTTTTGCCACGTTGGCCAGGCTGGTCTCAAACTCCTGACCTCAGGTGATCTGCCCGCCTTGGCCTCCCAGAGTGCAGGGATTACAGACATGAGCCACCACACCAGACCTCTTAAGCAGCTTTAAAAGGGAAAAGGGAGTCTAACAAACATTAAATAATTGAGATTTTATATCATTCCAAATTCACAACTAAAATTAATCATTATGTGTACACAGTATTTTACATGATTATCCTTAATGTGCATAGACAACTTGGCTTTCATATTCTTTTTTATTCTTTTTACAATTTTTATTTTCATTTGATAGAGAGGAGTGTCTTACTATGTTGGCCAGGCTGGTCTCAAAGTCCTGGCCTTAAGCGATTCTCCTGTCTCAGCCTCCCAAAGTCATAGGTTTATAGGTGTGCTTTCATATTCTTTAAGTGACTTTATATGGAAAAACTAGTTCAAATATTATTATTTTAGTGGTTAATAACATTCTGTTCTGTTGACATCATTTGTTTAGCTATAGGGAATTACTTGTGTGATATTGTGATTTATAATAGGAAATATTTGGTCTTCTTGTTCTTGGCTGGCACACAATTCTTAAAGCCCTTGGAATCTCCAAGGTGTCTTTTTGTATTCTAATGAGATGACAAGTGGTTGGGGGCTCCTGGATAGCCTCAGGATGGGGGCTGGTTACCAAGGCAACCAACCATATGATCAGAGGGTTGGAACTTTTATTCCTACCACCTTACCTCCAGGTAGGGGACAGCAGGTGAAGGTTGAGTTTATCACCAATGGCCAGTGGTTTAATCAATCATGTCTATATAATGACGCCTTCATCAAAACCCAAAAGGACCTGGTTGAGGAGTTTCCAAATAGCTGAACACATGGTGATTCCTGTAGGGTGGTGCACCTGGAGAGGGTGTGGAAACTCCGCGCCTTTTCCCATGTACCTTACCCCATGTATCTCTTCTATTTGGCTGTTCATCTTTTTTTTTTTTTAATTTTTGTTCTTTTTTTGTCTTTTTAAAAATTTTTTATTATTTTTATTTGGCTATTCATCTATATCGTTTGTGATATCCTTTATAATAAACAGTAAATGTAAGTAAAGTATTTCTCTGACTTCTGTGAGGTGCTCTAGCAAATTAAACCAAAGGAGAGGGTAGAGTGGGGACCCTGATTTATAGCCAGTTTGTCGGAAGCACAGACCATAACCTAGGGCTTGAGATTGGCATCTGAAGTAGGTGCAGTCTTGTGGGACTGAGCCTTTAATCTGTGGGACCTGACACTATATCCAGGTAGATAGTGTCACAGTTGAACTGAATGGAATTAGGGGACACCCAGTTGATGTCCTCTGCAGAATTGCTTGGTTGGTGTGTGGGGAAATACCCCTCCACATCTGTTTTTAGAAGTGTTGAGTGATGAGTGAAAGGAAAAAGTAGATTTTTTTCCTATATCTCAGAGCACTTATTTCCATTTTTCCTACTAGCTGTGTTTAAGTGCCCTTGGTCTGGCTAGTGTCTATGGCTGCACTTGCTTTTAAGGAACACGTGGGAGGTGGCACACAAGCAGAAGCAAATGTATTCTTACAGAAGCTTCTGCATCAGTTCTCTGTTTCGTCTTTTACCCGGTTTTACCCGGGTACACCAAACCACATGGGACCCCTTAATCAGGTGTCCTTCCATGTTTTCCATTTCCTGGTCCGTGCTGTGGTCCTCTACATTTTGGATTTCATGATAGAGGCAAGAGTGAGCCACAGAGGAAGAGAGCCTTGACTGCTACCAAGAGAAGTTTTTAGCCCTCCTCTTGAGACAGGGTGGGGTCCCGTTGTGACACTCTGTCTTTGAGGGGTGAAGAGAGCACTTATCTGAAGTTAGGGGGCATGAAATAGGGAGAGTGCTTGGTCTGAAGTTGGGATGAGCAACTGTATAAAAATTACTTCACTTCTTTTTGGGTTATTTCCACTGGGGAGACAGAATTGCTAGCCGAAAAGAAACCAAGTTTTATGGTGTATATGTTGCTAGTTTGTTTTCCATAAAAAATAGTTTTATAATATCAGCAACATGTGAGTGTACCTAATTGGCCACAATCTTTTGAAACCATCAAAACACTATTTTGTATTATTTTTTGCTAGTATAATGTGTATAATATTACTTCAATTTCCTTAAGTAATTCTTTTAAATTTTTAGCTTTATTCACTAGCATACATTTCATGCATTTAAGTGTACAATTCAGTGAATTTTAGAATACTCACAGAGCTTTGCAACTGTCACCTCAATTTTTTAATTTTTAATTTAAAAACAAATTTATTGACAAATAAAAATTGTTGCCAGGCACGGTGGCTCACGCCTGTAATCCCAGCACTTTGGGAGGCCAAGGCCAGCAGATCAACGAGGTCAAGAGTTCGAGACCAGCCTGGCCAATACGGTGAAACCCCGTCTCTACTAAAAATACAAAAATTAGCCGGGTATGGTGGTACGTGCCTGTAGTCCCGGCTACGTGGGAGGCTGAGGCAGAAGAATCGCTTGAACCCAGGAAGCGAAGGTTGCACTGAGCCCAGATCATACCACTACACTCCAGCCTGGGTGACAGAGACTCCATCTCAAAAAAAAAAAATTTTTTTTATGGTGTACAACATGATGTTTTGAAATGTTTACAGGCCAGGTGTGGTGGCTCATGCCTGTAATCCCAGCACTTTGAGAGGCTGCGGGCAGAACACCTGAGGTTGGGAGTTCGAGACCAGCCTGACCAACATGGAGAAACCACATTTCTACTAAAAATACAAAAGTAGCCAGGTATGGTGGCGCATGCCTATAATCCCAGCTACTCGGGAGGCTGAGGCAGGAGAATTGCTTGAACCCAGGAGGCAGAGGTTGCAGTGAGCCTAGATCGCGCCATTGTACTCCAGCCTGGGCAAAGAGAGCAAAACTCCATGTCAAAAAAGAGAAAAAGAAAAAAGAAATATGTTTACATTGTGCAGTGGCTATATCATGCTAACATGCTAATTAACATGGATTACATCACATACTTACTGTTTGTGGTGAAAACACTTAGAATCTACCCTCATGGCAAGTTTCTTTTTTTCTTTTCTTTTCTTTTTTCTTTTTTTTTGAGACGGAGTTTCACTCTCGTTGCCTAGGCTGGATGGAGTACAGTGGTGCGATCTTGGCTCACTGCAACCTCCACCTCCCGAGTTCAAGTGATTCTCCTGCCTCAGCCTCCTGAGTAGCTGGGATTACAGGCACCCGCCATCATGACTGCCTAATTTTTGCATTTTTGTAGAGATGGGGTTTCACCATGTTGGCCAGGCTGGTCTTGAACTCCTGACCTCAGGTGATCTGCCTGCCTCAGCCTCCCAAAGTGCTAGGATTATAGGCCTGAGCCACCGTTCCCAGCCAGTGACAATTTTCAAGTATACAATACATTGTTAGCCACTGTTCCCAGCCAGTGGCAATTTTCAAGTATACAATACATTGTTATTAACTATAGTCACTATGTTGTTTCAGGTCTTATGTTTAAGTCTTGAATGTATTTTGAGTTGATTTTTGTGTATTGTATGCGATATATTATTCATTATATACTTTTAGTCGTTGGGTAAATTAGTAGAGTGGTTTGACATTTTTGGATAAAATTATCTTAATGTTTTTTTTTCAGCGTTGTAGAATGAATGAAGACACTGGCACTGATTATATAACACCTTGGCAGCTATCTCAAGTCGTTGATGGTGGAGGTATTGGAATTATAGAAGAAAGCAAACACACAAATTTGACTAAAGGCGATTTTGTGACTTCTTTCTATTGGCCCTGGCAAACCAAGGTTATTCTGGATGGAAATAGCCTTGAAAAGGTGATATATATATGAACGTATCTGATTTTTTTTCCTCGTATAATTCTTACTTTGTGCATTTGATATTCAGTTGTGTTTGTAATCAGGGAAAAATAAAAGCATATATTTTCTTTTAGCTAGCTGCCCAAATGTGGAAAGCCTTTGTTCCTTTTCCACTGTTAGCTGTGTAGGGAAGTTTAAATTGTCCTTCTGAAGGTTTGATAATTGAGCCTGCTAAAATAAACTGACAATAAACAGATTAACAGGAGAAAAACCATTTTAATTCATGTATGTGCACTGGAGCCTCACAGAAGAATAGGAGACTCAAAGGAGGGACCAGATAGTTGAAGGTTTTTTTTGTTTGTTTCTTTACTTGTTTGTTTTAGAGATGGGGTGTCACTGTGTTGCCCCAGCTGGTCTCAAACTCCTAGGCTCAAGCAGTCCTCCCACTTCAGCCTCCCAAAGTGCTGAGATTACAGGTGTGAGCTTGAAGTTTTTATAGCTAAAGGAATGGGGCTTGAGGCTTTTGGAGGAAATGGCAACAAAAAGGGAAAGGGGAGGAATTGCATGGTAAATAAAGGTTATCTTATTGTAGATAAAGTCTCTCAGGTAATAAAAGTTGTTTCAGAGCAGCTGCCAAAAGAATAGGCAGTAGCCTGACTGGGTCTGCCAATGACTTTATTTATTTAGAGACAGCGTCTCACTCTGTCACCCAGGCTGGATTGATCTTGGCTCACTGCAACTTCTGCCTCCTGGGTTCAAGTGATCTTCCCACTTCAGTCTCCTGAGTAGCTGGGATTACAGGTGTGCACCACCACGCCCAGCTAATTTTTTGTATTTTTAGTAGAGACGGGGTTTTGCCATGTTGGCCAGGCTGTTCTCAAACTCCTGACCTCAAGTGATCTGTCCGCCTCGGTCTCCCAAAGTGCTGGGATTACAGGCTTGAGTCACTGCACCCAGCCATTTTTATTAAACTTTTTGTAGAAACGAGTCTCACCATGTTGCCCAGGCTAGTCTTGAACTCCTGGCCTCAACCAATCCTCCCGCCTCAGCCCCACAAAGTGCTGGGATTACAGGTGTGAACCACTGTGCCCAGCCTTAATGGTACATTTTAAGCATTAGTAATGAGAACTGTTGGAGTTTGAGTTGATTTTTTTTTTTTTTCGAGACAGAGTCTTGCTCTGTTGCCCAGGCTTGAGCGCGGTGGTGCAATCTCAGCTCACTTCAACCTCTGCCACCCGGGTTCAAGTGATTCTCCTGCCTCAGCCACCCGGGTAGCTGGGATTACAGGCGCCTACCACCATGGCTGGCTAATTTTTGTATTTTTAGTAGAGACGGGATTTCAGCATCTTGGCCAGGGTGGTGTTGAACTCCTGACCTCATGATCCACCCGCCTTGGCCTCCCAAAGTGCTGGGATTACAGGCCTGAGCCACTGTACTCGGCCTGAGTTGATTTTTATAGGTACATGTTTATGTTGGAATTGCTCAGAGACTTAAAAATCTTCCAATGTTGCCAAGTATTTTTCTGTTAAGCATTTCCTTTTTTTTTTTTTTTTCATACTTGGGGCATTAACAAGAAAGAATATTTTGTCTCTTATATGGGAATTTTTTTTAAAGTTTCTTTTTTTTTTTTTTTTTTGAGACGGAGTCTTGCTTTGTCGCCCAGGCTGGAGTGCAGTGGCACGATCTTGGCTCACTGTAACCTCCACCTCCCAGGTTCAAACAATTCTCTGCCTCAGCCTCCTGAGTAGCTGGGTTTTGGGCACCCACCACCACACCCGGCTAATTTTTTGTATTTTTAGTAGAGACAGGGTTTCACCATTTTGGCCAGGCTGGTCTTGAACTCCGGACCTCGTGATCCACCCACCTCAGCCTCCCTAAGTACTGGGATTACAGGCGTGAGCCACTGCACCCGGCCTTAAAGTTTCTTTAATATAAAGAGAAGTAATATTGTTTTTTACTCTTTACAAATAAAGTATAGAATTTTAGCAAGACTGATGAATGGTTTACTCTTCTAGAAACCATATTGGGTTATTTATTATACTGATGGACTGCCATAACAGAATACTACAGGCTGGGTGGTTTAAACAACAGAAATTTATTTTCTCACAGTTCTGGAAGCTAGAAGTCCAAGATCAGAGTTCTGGAAAATTTGGTTTCTGGTGAGGCCCCTCCTCCTGGATTGCAGATGGCCGCCTTCTTGCTGTGTCCTCAGGCAGTCTTTCCTCTGTGGGTGTGCAGAGAGATAGATCTTGTTTCTTCTTCTTCTAAGGACATAAGTCCTTTTTTTTTTTTTTGAGATGAAGTCTAACTCTGTCGCCCAGGCTGGAGTGCAGTGGCATGATCTCAGCTCACTGCAACCTCCTGGGTTCAAGCGATTCTCCTGCCTCAGCCTCCCGAGTAGCTGGGATTACAGGCGCATGCCACCATGCCTTGCTAATTTTTTGTATTTTTAGTAGAGACAGGGTTTCGCCATGTTGGCTAGGCTGGTCTTTAACTCCTGGCCTCAGGTGATCTGCCTGCCTCGGTCTCCCAAAGTGCTGGGATTACAGATGTGAGCCACCGTGCCCAGCCTGGACACAAGTCTTGTTGGACTAGGACCCCACCTTTATGTCCTTATTCAATCCTAAATGTCTCCTTTAAGTCCGTATCTCCAAATAAAGTCACACTGGGGCTTAGGGCTTTACTATATAAATGTTGTGGGGACACAATTCAGTCCATAACACGTTGTCTCTACTTTGTTGTCTCAAAACAGGAATTCCTAGTATTGTTTTTAAAGGGTATATATTTTATTTTAGGTAGACCCACAACTTGTGGATGGACACCTTTCATATTTTCTTGGAGCTATAGGTATGCCTGGTTTGACTTCCTTGATTGGGATACAGGAAAAAGGTCATATAACTGCTGGATCTAATAAGACAATGGTTGTCAGTGGGGCTGCAGGTGCCTGTGGATCCGTGGCTGGGCAGGTAAACTTTCTGAGAATTATTTGATTTTCTGATTATTTGAGGATTGTTATAATTCATAATTGAAATTCCGGATATATGTATACCATTAAAAATATAAAATTGGATAAATTTTTTTTTTCTTTTTTGAGACAGAGTCTCCAGGCTGGAGTGCAGTGGCGCAATCTCGGCTCACTGCAACCTCCGTCTCCTGGGTTCAAGAGATTCTCATGCCTCAGCCTCTAGAGTAGCTGGGACTACAGGTGTGTGCCACCACACCTGGCTAGTTTTTGTATTTTTAGTAGAGATGGGGTTTTGCCATGTTGGCCAGGCTGTTCTTGAACTCCTGGCCTCAAGAGATCCACCTGCTTTGGCCTCCCAAAGTTCTGGGATTACAGGCGTGAGCTACCATGCCCAGCCAAAATTGAATGAATTTATAATGGCTTTCACACGTTTCTTGTAAAAATTTTTTTTTTTTTTTTACCTACTTAGACTCTCTTACTAACAGTATGAAAAATGTAGATTTTAGTGTCTTATTCTCTGTTAACCAAAAAGAGATATAGTAAATGCTAAAGCTTTGCTTTCATTATTATAAGGAAGAGAATGATAGAGAAGCTGTTTGGAATTCCATGAATTAAAAGTTAAACTCACATTTTAAATTAATATCCTCAAATAAGAAACCACTTATTGAATTCTAGAAGTGTAAACATTTTGATAGAATTTTATGAAGTCGGCCTGGCACAGTGGCTCATGCCTGCAATCCCAGTGCTTTGGGAGGCCAACTTGGCAGAGATTACTTGAGGAAAGGAGCTCAAGACCAGCCTGGGCAACATAGTAAGACTCTTCAGTAAATAAATTAGCCCAGCGTGGTGGCACCCCTGTTGTCCTAACTACTTGAGAGGCTGAGGCAGGAAGAGTACTTCAGCCCAGGAGTTCGAAGTTACAGTGAGCTATGATTGCACCACTGTACTCCAGCCTGGGTGACAGACCCTGTTTCTTTAAAAAAACAAAAAAAGAATCTTATAAAAGTACATCCTTTTATAAATAATAGCCTTTATAGGTTGAAACCATTGAAAACAAACATTGTGTCCGAGCTGTGATTTTAGTTCGCCACAAGCTTGAAAAATAATGAATTGCACGTGATGTTTTGGGTCTGATTATTTATTCCTTTTATGAAATCATATTTAATTTGCAAAATTTTATTTTTTAAAATTATTATTCTTTGATTTTATATTTTTCAATGAGTGAAAGCCAAAAATTGTGAGATTTTAACATTTAAAGTACATATGGTCCCCAACTTATGATGGTTCTGCTTTACAATGATGCAAAAGCCCTATGCATTCAGTGGAAGCCATACTTTGAATTTTGAATTTTGGTCTTTTCCCAGGCTAGTGATATCAGTATGACACTCTCTTGAGATGCTGGGCAGCGGCAACAATCTATAGCTCCTGGTCAGCCACTGTATGTGGCTGAACAACTCCGGGAATCATGCCCAGCTGGAGTGGATGTTTATTTTGACAATGACCATAAGAGTAAACAACTGGTACTCTACGGTGTACTGTGTTGCCAGATGATTTTGCCCAGCCATAAGTGTTCTGAGCGTGTTTTAGGTAGGCTAGGCTAAGCTATGATGTTCAGTAGGTTAGGTATATTAAATGCATTTTTTGCTTAGGAGATTTTCAACTAATGAGGGACATATCCCTATCATAAGTTGAGGAACATAAGTCTACCTTTGTTCAATTTTAATAATTTTTTTATGATGACATTGTCTGCCCTCAGTTCTTTTAGTTTCAAATTACTTTTCATTAAAAGCAGCGTAATCTAACGTTAATTGTAATGAACACTGTCATATACCTGTAATATCTTGTATACTTGTACATTTTTACATTTAAATGTGACAATATAAAGCCATCTAATCTTCAAATTTCCCCCCTAGATTGGCCATTTGTTAGGTTGTTCCAGAGTGGTGGGAATTTGTGGAACACATGAGAAATGCGTCCTCTTGACCTCAGAACTGGGCTTTGATGCTGCAATTAATTATAAAAAAGACAATGTGGCAGAACAGCTCCGTGAATCATGCCCAGCTGGAGTGGATGTTTATTTTGACAATGTTGGTGGTAACATCAGTGATACAGTGATAAGTCAGGTTGTTTGCTGATTTCTATAACAAATTTGAATACTGCACTTTATATGTTGTGATATCTTTTTACCTAATACTGAGAAAAAAATTTATAAAATTGGAGGGATTATTGTGACTTAATGTGATGATCAGTATTGTATTTAAGTGATACAAAAGAGCTTGCTGATACCTACTTCCATTTACTTGCAGATTTGTACTGTGAACTTCAATTTCAGTTATTTGCTACCAATATTATATTTTTCACTTTTGGTTTATTTTTGTGAAAAATTACAGTTGCATTGTTGAAATGCTGAAGCTCTGACCCCTAACTCACCACTGACAAACGCACAGCCATGGCCCCAGACCTTGCGTAGAGAATGGGTTTCATAGACTGCATGTATTTATGCATATTTACTAACAATATTATAAAATATCAACATGAGGTATTAACACTACATAGTCCTTTGCTGCATCTAAAATTATTTGCAGTTGAGATTATTAAATTATTTAAATCCAAAAAAATACAGTTCTACCACTAATAAGTAGCAACAACAACTAATGTAATTCTTTTGCTGATTACCAACCATTTATTTGCCTCTGTGTTCCTTTGGAATGTAATTATTTCTAGCTAGTTAAAATTCTTAAATACCTCTAACAGGTAAATTAAAAAATCGAACTAGTTGACAAAAAGGATTAAATAGTCAAGGAGGCTTTCATTATGGCAGCCATAAAATCAGTAAACATAGGAAAGGGATATTTTATCATCATTTTTCTCTGTGCAGATGAATGAGAACAGCCACATCATCCTGTGTGGTCAAATTTCTCAGTACAACAAAGATGTGCCTTATCCTCCCCCGCTATCCCCTGCTATAGAGGCAATCCAGAAAGAAAGAAACATCACAAGGTATGTTCTTCCTCTTTGCCCTTATTACCAGGTTCATGGGGTTTTAAATATCATAGATGTGTATGAAATCTATTGTTCTTCATAGACACTTTTTTTTATTAAATAAAACTTTAGGTCGGGCATAGTGGCTTACACCTGTAATCCTAGCACTTTGGGATGCTGAGACGGGTGGATTGCTTGAGGCCAGGAGTTCAAAACTAGCCTGGACAACATGGTGAAACCCCTTCTCTACTAAAAATACAGAAAATTAGCCGGGCGTAGTGGTGGGCGCCTGTAATCCCAGCTACTTGGGAGGCTGAGGCAGGAGAATCACTTGAACCTGGGAGGTGGAGGTTGCAGTGAGCCGAGATCATGCCACTGCACTCCATCCAGGCTGGGCAACGAGAACGAAACTCCGTCTCAAACAAACAAACAAACAAAGAAAAACCTTTAAAATACACATTTTTTAAGCCGGTTCAATATTTAGGTTTTGGCTAACTAGCTACCTGAAAACTGATAGTTATTGGCTTTGACTGGCCTGGGTTAGGTCACATGAGGGTCAAGAAAGGATGTTACCCACAAAGGAAAAATCTTGGTGCTATTAACAAATGGGGTGGTAGATACTGGGCAGACAAAAATTATTATTATTTGAGATGGAGTCTCGCTCAGCCACCCAGGCTGGAGTACAGTGGCGCGATCTCAGCCCACTGCAACCACCGTCTCCCAGGTTCAAGCGATTCTCCTGTCTCAGCATCCCGAGTAGCTGGGACTACAGGCGCTCGCTACCATGCCCGGCTAATTTTTTTGTATTTTTAGTAGAGACGGGGGTTTCACCATGTTGGCCAGGCTGGTCTTGAACTCCTGACCTCAGGTGATCAGCCCACCTCGGCCTCCCAAAGTGTTAGGATTACAGGCGTGAGCCACTGCGTCCGGCAACAAAAATTATTAATAGAAGTCTTCTACATTTACACCTGTGTAACTACGCATAAAACTGTATCTGATCAGACTCAATGTGTTATGTCCTAATATTTTAAGGATTAACAGATATTAGAATTCTGGAATGGTTTGATCTTGGAATACCACTCCCGTTATATTCTCTGATCATTATCCTTTTCTTCCTCACTGCAGGGAAAGATTTCTGGTATTAAATTATAAAGACAAATTTGAGCCTGGCATTCTACAGCTGAGTCAGTGGTTTAAAGAAGGAAAGCTAAAGGTAGAACTTCTATTCTTTATCAATATAATTCTTCCTGCTACTTGATATAATTTTGCATTATTTAAATATACTATAGCAAACATACTAGTTTCATTATAAAAATTCCTACAAAACAAAAGTATGATGAATATTATAAATTAACTACCTCCCAAGTGAGTATAACCTCCTGATTAACAAACCCTTGCTTGTTATTCCCTTTATCTAAAATTTTTTAGCTTTAGTTTCCATAGATTATATTACAGAATCATTAGGTTTTCCCGCCAAATGTAAAATCGTTGTTTATTAATTTAACAAATATTTATGGGATGCTACTATGTGTTAGAAGCTGTGCTTTCTCAAAAATCATGTGAGCACCTCCTGATGCTTATACCACCATACTTCTTCCCTGTCCTCCCTGGACATTCTAATGTATGTCTTAGTTGTTGATTGAAAATGAGGAGTTATTAATCTGGGCTTCAGACATACTGGCCTAGGCTATTTTTTTTTTTTTGAGACGGAGTCTCACTTTGTCACCCAGGCTGTAGTGCAGTGGCGCAATCTCGGCTCACTGCATCCTCCGCCTCCTGGGTTCAAGCGATTCTTCTGCCTCAGACTCCCGAGTAGCTGGGATTACCGCCACATGCCACTCGCTCAGCTAATTTTTGTATTTTTAGTAGAGATGGGGTTTCACCGTGTTGGCCAGGCTGGTCTCAAACTCCTGACCTCAAGTGATCTTCCCATCCAGCCTCCCAAAGTGCTGGGATTACAGTTGTGAACCAATGCGCCCGGACTGGCCTAGGCTATTCTTGAAACCTGCAAATGATAGGCAAAGTTGTACCTCTGTGTGCTTCTGTACTTTTCTTTTTCTGTTTTAGAGTGTATAGCTTGTGATCTGTTACTAATTGAAGAGATTAAACAACGGGAAAATAGGATATTACTTTAAAAAAATCAATTGATAGGAAGCTTTTCTGGGCTACCTACATGAAATAAAGAATATCTATTTTTAGACAGAAAGTGCTAAATAGTATTTCTGCCTTTTGTAATTATGGAAACTATTATATAGAAACACTGAAGTTTAAAGATTATTAAATCTAGCTATTTTGATTTACAGATTAAAGAGACGGTAATAAATGGGTTGGAAAACATGGGAGGTAAGATGAATGTAGACTTATTTATTATGTACATGTGCTCAGCACACAAAGATAAAGTCTCTTTATTTTTATTTATTTTTTTTTGAGACGGAGTCTTGCTCTGTTGCCCAGGCTGGAGTGTAGTGGCATGATCTCAGCTCACTGCAAGCTCTGCCTTCCAGGCTCACGCCAGTCTCCTGCCTCAGCCTCCCAAGTAGCTGGGACTACAGGCGCCTGCCACCACGCCTGGCTAATTTTTTATATTTTTAGTAGAGACGGGGTTTCACTGTCTTAGCCAGGATGGTATCGATCTCCTGACCTTGTGATCTGCCCGCCTCGGCCTCCCAAAGTGCTGGGATTACAGGCGTGAGCCACCACGCCTGGCCCTTTTTTTTTTTTTTTGAGACGGAGTCTTGCTCTGTCTCCCAGGCTGGAGTGCAGTGGCATGATCTTGGCTCACTGCAACCTCCACCTCCCGAGATCAAGCAATTCTCCTGCCTCAGTCTACCAAGTAGCTGGGACTACAGGTGTGCACTAGTATGCCTGGCTAATTTTTGTATTTTTAGTAGAGACAGGGTTTCAACATATTGGCCAGGCTGGTCTTGAACTCCTGAATTCAAGTGATTTGCCTGCCTCAGCCTCTCAAAGTGCTGGGATTACAGGCGTGAGCCACCGCACAGGCCAAAGTCTTTTATCTTTTAATGCTACCTCTTTGGCCTCCCCTTCCCTGCCCTTCTCTCCCCTCACCTCCCTTTTTTTTTTTTTAGAGATGATCTTGCTCTGTTGCCCAGGCTGGAGTGCAGTGGCATGATCATAGCTAACTGTAACTTATGAACCCATGGGCTCAAGCAATCCTCTCACCAGAGTAGCTGAGACTACAATTACCTGCCACTATGCCCAGCCTTTTTTTTTTTAAATTTTCCATAGAAACAGGGTCTCATTATATTGTCCAGGCAACTCCTGGCCTCAAATGATCCTCTGCCTCAGCCTCCCAAAGTGCTGGAATTTACAGGTGTGAGTGCCTAGCCCTTTTTTAAATTTTTGAGACAGGGCCATGCTCTGTCACCTGGGCTGGAGTGCAGTGGTGCGATCACGGCTCACTGCAGCCTCTACCTCCCAGGTTCAGGTGATGCTCCCACCTTAGCCCCCCAAGTAGCTGGGGCTACAGGCACACACCACCACTCCCAGCTGATTTTTGTATTTTTAGTAGAGATGGGGTTTCACCATGTTGGTCAGGCTGGTCTTAAACTCCTGACCTCAAGTGATCCACCCACCTTGGCCTCCCAAAGTGCTGGGATTACAGTTGTGAGGCCCCATGCCCGGCCTTCACTCACATTTTATTCCCATGTTTTTTTTGCCTCTAGTCTTCAGATACTGTAAACAATGAACATTGATGTGCATACCAGTTAGATACCAATTAAATCTTTCCAGTATGGGCAAAACATTTTTTTAAGATGTTAATTGGGTTAGTTTGTGAATAACTTTTTACTTGAGATTTCTTTTCATGACCATTTTCTTCTATGCTTAATATTCAAAATCATTGAAAAAATTATTTAACATAATTTTATATGTTGTACCTTTTGGAAACAAGTATGATAGTGACATCTATCTTTTCAGATAACCTACTTTCTCTTTTTCCAGCTGCATTCCAGTCCATGATGACAGGAGGTAACATTGGAAAGCAGATAGTTTGCATTTCAGAAGAAATCTCTTTGTAATTGCTGTAAATGTCATCAAGGCAATCATAGATTTCTTTTCCATTTTGCATATTTTCAAAGATATGTTAAAAATCCTTAGAATATACATAGCTCTTGATTTAAATGTGATCATAGGTGTTATTTTTAGTTGCACAGGGGATTTGATACAACCATTAATGGATCATATGCAATAGGTTTTTAAAAATTAATAACTTTTAATAATTACTTTTATTAATTTAAAATAGAACGCTTGAGAGGCACTTTGTAAAGATTTGTTAAACTGGAAACGTTTTACATGATCTGATACAACCATTAATGAATCATACACAATAGGTTTTTTAAAATTAATACTAATAACTTTTATTAATTTAAAATAGAATGCTTAAAATAAAATAGAGTGCTTGGGAGGCACTTAGTAAAGATTTGTTGAACTGAAAATGTTTTACATGATTCTTAAACTGAAACTTGGTGTAAAAATTGAATTGAGATGGCCTTTTTTTTCACATTGTAGACTGAAAAGAGACTTAATGGTATGATGTGTACATAGGGACTGGGGGCAGGATTGGGGGTTTCCGAGCTTGTGTAACAGTTTTTGGGATAGGAGACCAGCAGCTTTGGGTTGGGATTAGTATGGGAAGATAAATAACTTAGGTTGGTTAAGTTGACAAGACTTACTCCAGAGGATCATCTCTTTGTATTTGCCAAATAATTTACTGTATAGCCTAAAAACTCCATATATATTGAGAAAAGCATATGTTTATTTTAGGTTAGCAGGCACATACTGTCAAGTTGTAAAGATTGAGAGGGCAAACAGATGTAAACATCACTTGGAGTTTTAGGTGATTAAAAAGATTGATAGCCGGGCCTGATGTCTCAAGCCTGTAATCCTAGCACTTTGGGAGGCAGAGGCGGGCAGATCACTTGAGGTCAGGAGTTCGAGACCAGCCTGGCCAACACGGTGAAACCCCGTCTCTCTAAAAATACAAAAATTAGCTGGGCGTGGTGGCACGCGCCTGTAATCCCAGCTACTCAGGAGGCTGAGGCTGGAGAATCATTTGAACCTGGGAGGGGGAGGTTGCTGTGAGCTGAGCTTGCACCATTGCATTCCAGCCTAGGCAACAAGAGTGAAATTCCATCTCAAAAAACAAAAACAGATTGACAACAAAGACAGTTTCAGAAAATGACAGGACTGAGCAAATTAACAAATGTTTGTAAACATGAATGTTCAGGAACTACTGATGTACCTCAAAAGTTTGTTTTATTAATTGTACTCAACCCTCGCAGAACAGTAAAACTGAAGATTGTTTCTGAATGTTTTGGCTTATGATTGTCTACACACTGCCAATATACTTTTGTATGCAACATTTGTAATAAGTAGATTCAAACTGTGTTGGTAAACAGCCTCCCCAGTTTTCGTAAGTGGCCCTTTCTTGTTACTTTTCCTGGACCATTTCATCTCCTGAGGGGGTTTCACCTTTTCTCTGTATGTTGCTAACTCCCAAATCTCCATCTGTATTTCTGACCTCTTTCTTGAGCACCGGACCTTTACCTCCAAGTAAATATCCTCAGCTCTGGATTGGCACCTTATACTCTGCTTTTTTCTTCTTTTTTTTTTTTTTTTTTTTGAGACGGAGTCTTGCTCAGTCGCCCAGACTGGAGTGCAGCGGCACGATCTCGGCTCACTGCAACCTCCACCTCCCGGGTTCAAGCGATTCTCCTGCCTCAGTCTCCCGAGTAGCTAGGATTACAGGCGCGTGCCACCATGCCTGGCTAATTTTTTGTGTTTTTAGTAGAGACGGGTTTTCACGGCGTTAGCCAGGATGGTCTCGATCTGCTGACCTCGTGATCCGCCCACCTTAGCCTTCCAAAGTGCTGGGATTAAAGGCGTGAGCCACCGGGTCCGGCCTACTCTGCTTTTCTAAAGTGGAATTATCTTCCTCGGAAACGTTTCTCCTTTATTTTAAATCACCATTAGTAATTTGTGTACCCAAACCTGTCATCAAGGCTTATCTTTAACCTTGAAAATGCCTTTTTAAAGAGAACTTTAATTCCCACGGTTGAGTCTCTCATTCTTCCGCACGCAAATATTTTAAAATAAGTAATTTCAAGAAGTCAGTCAAACTCACAAAGCTTTAACAAGGTGGCATCCGGCTTGGAAGTCAAGTGTTCAAGCTCGCAGTCGGGACATCCAAGAGCTCTTTACATCCTAATTACAACACGGAACCCAGACTCACTGCATACCCCGTCCCGTATATAATGCAAAACTTGATTCTGCAAGTTCCTTTCTCGGGCGGTGAAACTTCGAGGTCCTCTCCATGGAGACCTTTGATAAATGTTTAAGCAGTGATCTTTTCTTTCTCGTTTGCCTCCATTGCAACGCCTCCGCTCATGGGAAAAACTACTCCCTCCGCTACTGCGGGGTGGCAGTGACGTCAACGAATTAGCTGACCTGTTTTTTCGGGCTTCGCGGACATAGGAGTCCCGAAGGCCGAGGGTGAGTGAGTGGGAGCGGGGCGGCTGCGGCTCCTCCTGTCCGGGGCGGAGCCCTGCGTCGCGGGCCTGGGCAGGCCCGGCCAGCAGCCTTGACGTCTGGGTCCCGAGCAGTGCGGCAGCCGCCCGGCACTGAGGCGAGCGAGTGGGTGTGTGCGTGGGGGGTCGGCCAAACTTCCTGTCCCGCGCTCGAGCTGCTTCCGGCGGGAGCCGGAAGACGCTGTGTGTGGACGGAATTCGGGACAGACAGACGGCCGGCCGGCTCCCCGGAACTGGAAGGTGAGCTCCGAGGTGGGCCTGGCCACACCTGCTCGGTTAGGTAGTACCCGAGAGGGCGGGGGCCAGTACCGGCTACTTGGGGCCTGGGGCCGAGTTCGCCACGAGAGAGGAAACCGCCCTCCTTGGGCATCCCTCCTGGATCTGGCGGGCCCGGGAGCGGCCAGTCTGAAGCCCTGCGGCTTTGGCCGTTCCCCTCGCGGGTTTTTAGGGGCGATGTTCCTGCTCCTTTGCTTGGTTTTGGGGCAGGGATATAGGAACAGACTGTCCTGAGAAAGCCAGTCAGCGAGTCTGCGGGGCGGGGGCTCTTGGACTGCACCCGCAGCCGGGGCCTGCCTGCGGACCTTGGGGCCTTATTTCTGAGGCCTTTGTGGTATGGGGTAGAGGATGCCAGGAGGCCTTGCCCTGAGTGTTTCAGTCCAGAGCTACCCTCTCCTTTCATACCACTTATTTTCTGGGTGTGGAAAAGGGACAGCTGCCTACTCGGCTGGGCTGGTCGCCCGTTTCTCCTTTGCCTGTCAGTTCGGGGGGCAGGAGTGTGTGGATTGTGTTTACAGCCTTTATACATTTCGTGTCGAATTTATCTTCTGAAGTTTCTGAAGATAATCCAATTTATTAAAGTTTATCCCACTTGATCATGAGGCTCAGAAATGCATTTAGGCACCATTTGGAGGTTAAATATTATTAACTTGGGACTTAAGAATTAGTACTTAGGTTGGAACGAAGGTCAACAACGCAGCATATTTGCAATAAATAAAGGAAACATTTGGAAATAAAGTCGGGCATTTTGTTAGGGAGTGAGAAATTGCACTTGGTTTTTTCTTAGTGTGGTGCAGAGTAAAAGACAACTAAAGTAGCAGTCAGAAGTTTTAAGTTCTAGTTTTTTACGTTTTACATCTAAATAGATGTCTAATTTTTGGCAAGTTGCTGAATCTCTAGCTTTGGGGAGTTTTTCTGTAAACGAAGGGGTTTACCTTTAGGGCTATGACAATTGTTCCGAGGCACTGAACTTTGAGTAGAAGTGACATAAGCATTTCTTTGTTTTGGAAAGATAACTTGAATGGCTGCATAAAGGATGCACTGGAAAGAGGAATTTTAAACGCGGGGTGACCAGTTAGAAGCCTGTTTTAATAGTATAGTAGAAAGTTACTGAGAGACCTAAACAGGGCATTACAGTAGGGAATAGAGAACATTCTGGGAACAGAGAATCACGGGAATTATTTAAAAATGGAGAATGAGAGAGATTTAAAGACCTAGAATTTGCAGCTGAGTGGGAGGAAGATTGGGCGATCATTGAAATAGATAATACAAGAAGAACAGGTTTGGTAAGGAAGATAATAATCTGGATTTTGGACATTGTTAGGTTTGAGATGCTGTTGGATATACATGTGGAGATACCTAACAAGCAGTTAGAAATGAAGGTTTGGAGTTCAGAAGAGATGACTAGAGAAAAATGTAGGTATCATTTGTAGTGTCATTCATTCATTATACAAATATTTAGTACCTACCAGTTGCTTACTGGGAAGCTTGTATGGAAGCCCTTTAAGCTCATAGTAAACACGTTAGAAGTGGGAAGTGACTGTTAATGGGCACAGGGTTTCCTTGTGAAGTAATGAAATGTTGTAAAATTGATCGTGGTACTGCTTGTACAACTCTGAATAAACTAAAGATATTTTAATTGTACTCTTTAAATGAGTCAATAGTATGGTATGTGAACGATATCTTAGTGAAACTAATTTTTAAAAAAGATTTACATTGCAGTTTTGGAAATCTGTTGAGTAAGGAATTGGGAATAGGAGTGTTTAATTGTGTATTTGCCGTTACACCTGTAGCTAATGTACATAGTATGTTGCTCTGTTAAAGATGAGATCCCCACAGTACACTTGATAAGATACTGAGTGCTCTAGTACAAATTCTTTTGAGTTCAGTTGCATATCTTAATGCATCTTGCTATTTTTTATTTTATTCATACTGTACACATACAAATCATAAACTTGGACACAAAAATTGTATGGCAGTACTTAGTTATAATATGAATACCCAGTGCTTGAGAAAATGCTCGTGTTAATTTTTAAAGATTATTGAAGTGAAAACACTGAAATAAAAAGATGTCATAGATAACATATAAAGGACAGTAAATAGTTGTCTGGTTCCTCAGAGATTTTACAATCCTGGAATCTCAAAGTTGGAGGAACCTTAAGGATGACTTAAACAACAAACATCTGATAATTTCTTGGCTTGTTACGACAAGCTGGAATTGGGGAAGAGGAATTCTTGTTTTTTTTGAGACAGCCTCCATTTGTTACCCAGGCTGGAGTGCAGTGGCATGATCACTGCTCAGTGCAGCCTCGATCTCCTGGGCTAAAGCAATCCTCCTACTCAGCCTCCCTAGCAGCTAGGACCGCAGGCATGTGCCACCATGTGATGCTAATTGAAAAAAATTTTTTTTTTTAGAAATAGAATCTCACTGGCCGAGATCGCACCACTGCATTCCAGCCTGCGTGACAGAGCGAGACTCAGTCTCAAAAAAAAAAAAAAAAAAGAAATAGGGTCTCACTGTGTTGCCTAGGCTGAGAAAAGGAATTCTTAGGCCATGGAGGTTCAGGGTCAAACCTAGAGAGATGTAATCACTATTCACGCCAAAGATTCCTGCATACTTCTGGTGTGGGTGGGAGTCCTGGCTTTGCAACTTAATAACTTGGTAATTAAGTAATATACTGAGCCTTGGTTCCTTCCTCTCTAAATAGAGGGATGGATAAACCGTATGAAGCTGTTGCAGTGCTTGAATAAGAAAAATATGTGTGGAAGAAAAGTCAGGGATTTATGATACTTTATGTGGGAAACTTGGAAGGAGCATTTCCATTTATATCTTGTAAATGGTTACTTCTTTTTTTTTTTTTGACACAGAGTCTTGCTCTGTCACCCAGGCTGGAGTACAGTGGAGCGATCTTGGCTCGCTGCAATCTCCGCCCCCCAGGTCCAAGCGATTCCCCTACCTCAGCCTCCTGAGTAGCTGGGACTGCAGGCACGTGCCACCACACCTAGCTAATTTTTTGTATTTTAGTTGAGACGGGGTTGCACCATCTTGGCCAGGATGGTCTCGATCTCCTGACCTCGTGATCTGCCCGCCTCGGCCTCCCAAAATGCTGGGATTACAGGTGTGAGCCACTGCTCCTGGCCTAAATGGTTACTTTTTTACAATGAAAAATGAGGATTTCAGGAAGCTAGAAAGAGAAATGGAGAAACCAACAGGACAAAAAAACATCTATTCAGTTACTTTTTTTTTTTTTTTTTTGAGATGGAGTCTTGCTCTGTTGCTCAGGCTGGAGTACAGTGACACAGTCTCAGCTCACTGCAACCTCTGTGTCCCTGGTTCAAGCGATTCTCCTGCCTCAGCCTCCCGAGTAGCTGGGATTACAGGCACCTGCCACATGCCCGGCTAATTTTTGTATTTTTAGTAGAGATGGGTTTTCGCCATGTTGGCCAGGCTGGTCTTGAACTCCTGACCTCAGGTGACCCACCCGCCTCGGCCTTCCAAAGTGCTGGGATTACAGGCGTGAGCCACCGTGCCCAGCCTAAGTGCCCTTTTTGTAAAGTCTGTCTTGTTCTACCTTTCCACACTACCTGGTGTTAATTGGAAACTTAAAGTACCCATTGATTGAAAATATACCCATCCTGGATACATTTTACACTGTATGATTATTTGTAATAGTGCTCCCAATTTTAGTAACAATTGTACAAAATAAAATGGACTCACATTCCAAAATCCTGAAAATAAACTAAGCTATAAGAAAGTAAGAATTTAAATTATAGGGAGTGGCTGTGCGCGGTGGCTCATGCCTGTAATCTCAGCACTTTGGGAGGCCACGGCAGGCGGATCACCTGAGGTTAGGAGTTCGAGACCAGCCTGACCAACACGGAGAAACCGTCTCTACTGAAAATACAAAATTAGCCAGGCGTGGTGGCTCATGCCTGTAATCCCAGCTACTCCAGGAGACTGAGGCAGGAGAATTGCTTGAACCTGGGAGGCAGAGGTTGCAGTGAGCCGAGATCGTGCCATTGCGCTCCAGCCTGGGCAACAAGAGCAAAACTCCATCTCAAAATAAATAAATAAATAAAAGGGAGAGAACAGCCACATCAGGGTCCTGAGAGCACTACCTTTGGGAAACGCTCTTCAAATTTTAACTCTTTTTTTAATGTAATTTTAAAAATTATCAAAACAATATGGTTGCCTTTTAGAAATATTGGAAAATTGAGAAAAGAATATTAAGTCACACCAGCCTACCACACAGTATAGCTACTGTCATAGCTGTATGAATCTCCTTTTACTTTTTCTGATGCTTATTATAGCTGGTTTTAATAATAGCAAGTATATAATTTTGTATTTTATTTTTATAATTTAACATGTCAGTCATTTGTTGTTGCATTGTCTTCATAGCATTTGTTTGTTGGTTTGTTTTCTGAGATAGAGTCTTGCTCTGTCACCCAGGCTGGAGTGCAGTGGTCCAACCTTGGCTCACTGCAACCTCCACCTCTTGGGTTCAAGGGATTCTCCTGCCTCAGTCTCCTGAGTAGCTGGGATTACAGGTGCCTGCGACCATGCCCAGCTAATTTTTGTATTTTTAGTAGAGAGGGGGTTTCACTATGTTGGCCAGGCTGGTCTCAAACTGTTGACCTCAAGTGATTCACCTGCTTCAGTCTATCAAAGTGCTGGGATTACAGGTGTAAGCCACCACACCCAGCCCTTCATAGCATATTTTGAAGTGACAGTGCCATATTTAATCAACCATTCCCTAATTGGGGGGGGGGGTGTGTGTATACAGTGCTTCCAGTTGTTTATTATTACATAGGATAAGATGGACATCTTTGGACATAGCTCTATCCATATTTAAGATAGTTTATTAGATTATTAGAGGTTGAAATACTGCATCAAAGCATAGTATTTTTATGGATTTTGATGCCTGTTGAGCTTGTTGTATTTTAAAAGAAGTGTTTTGGTTTGAATTCTTTATTTGCTTGCTTGTTGTGATTTTTTTTGTATATGTAAAGAAGTGTCTTTATGTACCTGTGTTTTCCCACTGCTCTTAATGCCCCCTCTCTCTTTTTTACCCCTATTCTAGGTTACATTGATTACCCACCTAGTACAACATCTTACGGGAAAAGCATAGTATTTGCTAGAGGAATATGAACATAACAGGAAGGTATCATTGGCTCTGAATTAAATTTGAACTTGTCCCCTGAATAGCTACAGGTTTTGGAAGCTGAATCAATGTTATCAGATGAGTTAGAATCCAAACCAGAGGTGAGCCCAGTCAGCTTGTTTCCTTTTCTTTTGGTGGGCTATATTTCAAAGTTTATCTTTAGTGTAGGGGTCAGCAAACTTTTTCTTTAATGAGCCAGATAATAAATATTTTAGGTTTTTTAAGCTATATGGTTTTGATTGTTACTATTTTTTCAAAGATTTAAAAATTATATTTTTATCTTTTGTGATTGTTTTTATATCTGTTTTTCAGTATATGTGAAATCATTATACATTTGGATAATGTAATAAAATCTTATAAGTAAAAATATGTTTATGTATAAATATATACATAAATATGAGATACATGTGATGTATAGATATATAAGTATATAAATATTTACTACTACAAATTCTTCTTTTGTTTATTTTATATATATCTGTAAGTATTTTCTTTCTAAATGTGATTGGGGATTTAAACATTTTTTGTTGTTCACTTTTCTTACTTTAAATTTAGCACATCTGTGTTGCAAAGTGGTCACTGAATTTGGAATCAGATTACTTAAATTTGAGGATTGGCATTGCTCCTAACTAGTCATGTGACCTTAGACAAGTCACTTAATGTCTTCAATTTGATGCCTCAGCTGTAAAATACACCTTAAGTTTGGGTGCGGTGGCTCACGCCTGTAATCCCAGCACTTTGGGAGGCCGAGGCGGGTGGATCATAGGTCAGGAGTTCGAGACCATCCCGCCTAACATGGTGAAACACTGTGTCTACTAAAAATACAAAAAAAATTAGCTGGGCGTGGTGGCGGGCACCTGTAGTCCCAGCTACTTGGGAGGCTGAGGCAGGAGAATGGCGTGAACCCAGGAGGCGGAGCTTGCAGTGAGCCAAGATGGTCCACTGCACTCCAGCCTGGGCAAAAGAGTGAGACTCCGTCTCAAAAAAAAATACACCTTAAATCTTACTGGGTTAATGCGATAATTAAATGAGCCAGTACACAGAAAAGTGCTTTGTAAAATGTAATCAATATGATGCAGTTGATTTTTTTTAAGCCATTTTAAAATGTAATATTTTTATCATTTCTCTGTTTGACAGAAGGTGGCAGAGGTTAACTTAATTACATGAAGTGTCACTTAGCGATAGAGATACATTCTGAGAAATATGATGGTAGTTGATATCATTATTATGCGAACGTGGTAGAGTATACTTAGACAAACTGGATGGTTTAGCCTGCTACACTTTAGGCTGTATGGTATACCCTATTGCCCCTAGGCTGCAAACCTATATAGCATGTTGCTGTACTGAATACTGTAGGCAGTTGAAGCACAGTGGTAAACATTGTGTATCTAAACATATCTAAACATGGAAAAAGTACAGTAAAAATAGGATATTACAATCTCACAGGACCATCATCCTATATGTGGTCTGTTAACTGAAATGTCGTTATGCAGCACATGACTTTATATAAATCAGCTGTTCTCTAGAACAGAGAACTTGATAAAATAACTTTAGATATTATGTTGTTTAGTTTTTCTTTGAATATGGATGAGACTAGTGAACAGTCTTAATATTACCTTTTGATAATTTCAGAGGTTTAGATACATTTCTAACAACTTGTATTTCTCAGTGTTTTCTTTTCTGCCTCCAGCTCCTGGTACAATTTGTTCAGAATACGTCCATCCCATTGGGACAGGGGCTTGTAGAATCAGAAGCTAAAGATATTACTTGCTTGTCCCTCCTTCCCGTGACTGAAGCCTCAGAATGCAGTCGGCTAATGTTACCAGGTAAAAATTAAGATCACTAGAAATAGGATAAAGAAGTCTTAAGAGCTTAGCCTACTCTATGTTACTGGTGGAATGAATATATCGTTTAATAACTGACTGGTGGAAACTAGGAGTCACGGAGAAAAAGCAACCATGAAATCATTAGTGCGTTGGTAGTTTAAGCCATAGGAATGGATATGATCACCCAGAGAGTGGGAGAGTGGGGAAAAAAGGTCAATGCAAAACTGTGGAACTCTTTATTTAAGATACAGGGTAGGGCAGGAGAACTGGTAAAGGAGGGAAGAAACAAAGACTAAAATAGTTGGATGAACATCAGCAGAGTGGAGGCATGAAACCCAGGAGAAATCATTGTATCAAATGCTACTGACAGGCCCAGTGAAATAGGGACCAAAAGGACTCCATTATTGACTTTGGCAGAACCTGTTCCATGGAGAGAAGAGGATGGAAAAGTCAGGCTGCAGTGACTTGAGTATACATACTTGCTTTTTTTTTTTTTTTTTTTTTTTAATGAGATGGAGTGTCACTCTGTCGCCCAGGCTGGAGTGTAGTGGCGTGATCTTGGCTCACTGCAACCTCCGCCTCCCCTCCCGGGTTCAAGCTATTCTCCTGCCTCAGCCTCCTAAGTAGCTGGGATTACAGGTGCGTGCCACTATGCCTGGCTAATTTTTGCATTTTTAGTAGAAACAGGGTTTCACCATGTTGGCCAGGCTGGTCTTGAACTCCTGACCTCAAGTGATCAGTCCACCTTGGCCTCCCAAAGTGCTGGGATTACAGGCATGAGCCACTGCGCCAGGCCTATCAATACATACTTTCTAAAGGCTCCTCTGGTATGAGAAGGAAAAAGAGAAGGTGGTAAGATAGAGGGAAATTTTTTGTTTGTGTTAAGATCTGAGATATTTGAGGGTTGCTTTATGCTAAGAGGAAAGAACCAGTTAGAAAAGTTGAAGACAGGCCAGGTGTGGTGGCTCATGCCTGTAATCCCAGCACTTTGGGAGGCTGAGGCAGGAGGATAGCTTGAGCCCAGGAGATTGAGACCAGCCTGGGCAACATGGCAAGACCTTGTCTCTACAAAAAATTAAAAATTAGCTGGGCATGGTGGTGTGCAGCTGTAGTCCCAGCTGAGGTGGGAAGATCACTTGAGCCCAGGAGTTTGAGGCTGCAGTAAGCTGTGATTGCACCACTGTACTCCATCCTGGGTGGATAGAGCAACACCTTGTCTAAAAGAAATAGTAATAAATTTAAAAAAAATGTATAAACAATAATTAAGGAAATGAAAACAACAGAGCATTCATCTTCCCTTAGAATGACTGTTATCATAAAGATGGAAGATAACAAGTGTTGTCAAGGATATGGAGAAAAGGGAACCTTTGTACACTGTTGGTGGGAATGTAAGTTAGTACAGCCATTATGGAAACCGTATGGAAGTTCCTCAGAAAACTAAAAATGGAGCTACCATATGACCCAGCAATCTCACTTGTAGGTGTATATCCAAAGGAATTGAAATCAGTAAGTCCAAGATGTCTATACTTACATGTCAATTGCAGCATTATTCACAATAACCAAGATATGGAATCAGCTTTAGTGTTCATCAACTAATGAATGGATTTAAAAAAAAATGCATTCACCTTCTTTTCCACATTTTAGTTTTAATTTTGATTTAAAGTATTTTAGACATACAAGTATAGATAAAAGTAAATGAAAATCCAAATACTTGCCTCCCAGCTCATAAAACACAATATTACAGGCCGGGCGTGGTGGCTTATGCCTATAATCCCAGCACTTGGGGAGGCCGAGGTGGGTGGATCACTTAAGGTCAGGAGTTCGAGACCAGCCTGGCTGGTGAAACCCTGTCTCTACTAAAAACACAAAAGTTAACCAGGTGTGGTGGCACAGAAAAAAATACCACAGCCTGAGATACAACCAGAGGTAAAAAGGTAATGGCAAAAACTGCAATAGCTTTTGCACCAACCTAATATAAAAGTTGAGGAGAGGGAGCTCTCTCCAGGAAAAATAAAATATAGATCCTATTCTTGAGTTAGTATTCATTGTATAGCTATATTTTTCAAGGAGAAAGTACTGATTTCTGGCCTCAAAAAGGACTAAATTCTGTGATGTCCAAATGTTGAATGGTTGGTTATTCACCAACCATTTACTGCCAAGTGACAGAGAATTCTGTTCCTCACATTTTGGCTGACTGCCTTTGGAACATAAACCCATCTCTCTGTTCTTTTGTGAGACAAAGTTTTTATTTGTATAATGAGAATGCTGTCTGCTGCTATAAGGATGTTAGCTTCCAAGAGATACTGGGTGCTGTGTATCAAAATGGTGGGCTCCTAGAGATAGCCGCTACATAAAGCTGTGGTATTTTCCCTTTACTAGATGATACTACAAATCATTCTAACTCCTCCAAGGAGGTCCCTTCCTCAGCTGTTTTGAGAAGCCTTCGGGTGAATGTGGGTCCAGACGGAGAGGAGACGAGAGCTCAGACTGTACAGAAATCCTCGGAGTTTTTGTCCACTTCAGAGTCTTCTAGCTTGTTGCAAGATCTACAGCCAAGTGATAGCACTTCTTTTATTCTTCTTAACCTAACAAGAGCAGGTATTCTTTCCTTTTTTTTGAGCTCTGCTTATGCCTAAGAAAAAAATTAGGGGTGGGGCATATTTAACTTAGTCATACTTAAAATAGAAGCTTTATTATTTTATTATTTTGGAGAATTGGTGTGTCTGGTGACCATTTGAATATGTAGAGGGAGAGGGAGGACTCTGGTATGACTCATATCTTGTTTGGGAAATTATATAGTACCATTTACTGAGATCGCACAGGAAGAGCAAGGCTTGGGGGAGGATGATTAGTTCTAATTTGTGCCTATTTATGTTGAGATTTTGGAGGTATATCCAGGAGGACATGTCCTTTAGAGAGTTAGAAACAGGAATCCAGAGTTCTAGAAAGGCCTGTTTTGGTGCTTATCAGCATTCAGGAAACGTATGAAACAATGAACATGGATTCTTTGATTCAAGAGAAGTCTCAAGCATAAACAGAAAAGAAGTCAAGTCTGGAACCCTGGGAAAAAACATTTAAGAGGACAACAGAAGAACAGGAAGGAGCAGCTGGAAGGGGATGAAGAGAACTGGGAGAGATTGGTAGCAGGGAAGCCAAGGGAGGAAGAAGTTTTAAGGCAGAAAAGATATTAAATCATGCCAAATACTACATGATGGGCTTATTAGTGAGAAGAAGTGTGTGTCTGGTGACCCTAGCAAGAGCAATTGTTACGGTGGTAGCTGAGGTAGAGGCCAGGGTTAAAGAGATGGGGAGTGGATGGGAGGTAAGACAATAGATATGCAAGTTAGAAGGTACACTTGTTCAAGAAACTTGACTTTAAAGGAACAGGGAAGAAGGTAATAGCTAGAGAAGTACTTGGGTTTTTCTAATTCTTTTTAAAAATAAGGGTGAGAGACTTGAGTTAGGACATATTTAAAGACATAAGGAAATGCTGGCCGATAGGGAGGACCAGTTGCAGATAGGAGAGAGGAGATAACGCAAGTATATATGGGGGGATAATTGAAGAATGAGAATGAAATACAGTAGGTGGGGATTAGTCTGGTTAACCAAGAAAGACAGCTTTGCCTCTGAAACCAGAGGAGGCAAGGTAATGACAAGCCTGTAGACTAAAGGTAGAAAGGTGATAGCCTACTCTTCAGTGAGAAGTTTGAGGTAAAAGGCGAAGGTCAGGAATAGCTTATTTAGGACATGGAGAGTTTCTGGGCCGGGCACAGTGGCTCACGCCTGTCATCCCAGTACTTTGGGAGGGGGAGGTGGGCGAATCATGATGGTCAGGAGTTCAAGACCAGCCTGACCAACATGATGAAACCCCGTCTCTACTAAAAATACAAAAATTAGCCGGTAGTGGTGGCGCATTCCTGTAATCCCAGCTACTCAGGAGGCTAAGGCAGGAGAATCGTTTGAACCTGGGAAGCGGAGGTTGCAGTAAGCCGAGATTGCGCCACTGCACTCCAGCCTGGGTGACACAGCGAGACTCCGTCTCAAAAAAAAAAAAAAAAGGGACATGGAGAGTCTCTGAGCCAGGGCAAATAAAAGGCTTGCTTGGTTGCTAACTTTTCGTATATCTTGTTTCTTCCAGGTCTGGGCTCTTCAGCTGAGCACTTAGTGTTTGTACAGGATGAGGCAGAAGATTCAGGGAATGATTTCCTCTCCAGTGAGAGCACAGACAGTAGCATTCCATGGTTCCTCCGGGTTCAAGAGTTGGCCCATGACAGTTTGATTGCTGCTACTCGTGCACAACTGGCAAAGAATGCAAAAACCAGCAGCAATGGTGAGGACTGTTGGCATTTTCCTTGCCATTATTCTGTGTAAAGAGATTTTGGTAATGCATTGGCTGGTTTGAGGTGTATATAATTTAAATTATTCTATTAATGAGAGCAGAAGGCTAGAAATCTGTAAATTGTTTAAATTTTATTTTCTATAAAATAACTTGGCCATGCCAGATTTGTGTTCAAAACCAACTAGTATACTGAATTCTCAACTTTAAATAATGTACAGAGCTCCTTTTAAAGAAAAAATAATATACATCCTGGGGTTTGAATTGTTTTTATTGTAATGTCTCTTAAATATGCAAAAACATAAATTCTGTGTAAACTTCATATATCAGTTAATAGGAATAAAACTACCAAACCCACGAAAATAAAAATAACATTAAGTCATTGTGGCAGAGGATTATGTTTTGCTGAAACTAAATTGCTGCTCATGGCAGTTTAACAATTAGCTATGATGGTTTTAATGCTTTTTCTTTTCAGTTCAGCATGCCTATACTACTTACTCTGTGTCACTTTTCTCTGTTCTAGTAATTTTCAAAGCATTGTCACTGGATCACTGATGTCACGTGGGAACTGAGAAATGCAAACTCTCAGGTCCATGCCAGACCTACTGAGTCAAAAACTTAATTCTGATACATGTTAAAGCTTGAGAACCACGGCTCTATTCAGACCACTGCAGAATCTTTGCTTATGTAGCATGTCATGAATACTTTTTTAGGTCTGCCTCTGTGTTTTCTCATTAACATGTGACAACTCAATACTACATGGTTTAATGCTGTCATTATCACAAACTAAGCTTAAGCACTTAGTACACAGTTGTTTGGAGTTTATGCAGATTATCTAGTATATGCTTATTATTTTTTGATTACCATTCAAATGAAAATAAAAAGTTAAAATTTCTCATAGAGAACTAGAGTTCCCTATGAATATTTTGAAACATTAAATCTTTTTTTTTTTTTGGTCTTTTTCCTTTTTGGTGGAGAATGAGGTTTTGCTCTATTGCCAGACAGGTCTCAAACTCCTGGACTCAGGGTCTCCTCCTGCCTCTGGCTCCCTAAGTGCCGGGATTTTAGGTGTGAGCAACCATGCCCAGCCAAATTCTAAACTATTCGTTTTCAAAATACTTAGTTCTGTTTATGACTACCATAGTGCTACTTAGAATGGTTCATTTTAACATTTTGGTGGGACCCTTAAAGTTCAGATTCTTCCTGAGATATATGTGCCAATCTCTGGATGCTGAAACCTTCAGCATTTCCTCTTACATTGAAGAAATAGTGGCATATTTGCCAGTGAGAAGCAGCGTAGGAAGGGGAGCTTGCAATTTAGAATCTGGGAGCATGGGATCCAGGCCTGGGACCATCATTTACTAGTTCCCTGCCTTGGGCAGTTTAACCTCCCTTAGCTTCAATTTTCTTAACGATCTGAACATAGAGATCAGGCAGCTTTCCTGATTGGCTTGTTATGGAGATTATGTAACATTCTATCTGGGAAATGTTATGATCAGCAAAGCATTGTGTGGATGTTTTTCTTACTCTCAAAGTATGTTGCCTTACTATCTTAACAACTACTTTGTATGCATAAAATCACCCCAAATAGGCCGGGCGTTGTGGCTCACGCCTGTAACCCCTGCACTTTGGGAGGCTGAGGCAGGCAGATCATCTGAGGTCAGGAATTTGAGACCAGCCTGACCAACATGGAGAAACCCTGTCTCTACTAAAAATACAAAATTAGCTGGGCGTGGTGGCGCATGCATGTAATGCCAGCTACTCAGGAAGGCTGAGACAGGAGAATTGTTTGAACCCGGGAGGCGGAGGTTGCAGTGAGTCGAGATCGCACCACTGCACTCCAGCCTGGGCAACAAGAGTGAAACTTGGTCTCCCAAAAAAAAAAAATCACCCCAAATATGACAATCTTTTATTTTCCAACTAGATAATTCCCTAAAAGCCTTTTATTTTTTTCTAACTTAGTTATGTGAACCTTTAAGCATGTAGATAAAGTTAACATTATAGGTTGCTATTTGGAAGCTTTATGATTTTGGTTATACATACACATTTTAATTATTTATTTATTTTTTTGAGACCGAGTCTCAATCTGTCGCCCAGGCTAGAGTGCAGCGGTGCAATCTCGGCTCACTGCAAACTCTGCCTCCTGGGCTCAAGTGATTTTCTGCCTCAGCCTCCCGAGTAGCTGGGACTACATGTGCATGCCACCATGCCCAGCTAATTTTTGTATTTTTAGTAGACACAGGGTTTCACCATGTTGGCCATGGCTGATCTCAAACTCCTGACCCAAGGTGATCTGCCTGCCTCGGCCTCCCGCAGTGCTGGGATCACATGCATGAGCCACCATGACTGGTCCCACATATACATTTTAAATCATATGAAATATATCAATATTGCTTTCACCCACTAACACAAGCTTGTCCAATTCACGGCCTGTGGGCCACATGTGGCCCAGGATGCCTTTGAATGCAGCCCAACACAAATTCGTAAACTTTCTTAAAACATTATGAGATTTTTTTGTTTGTTTGCTTTTAAAGCTCACCAGCTGTCATTAGTATTTTATGTGTGGTCCAAGATATTTCTTTCAGTGTGGCTTGGGGAAGCCAAAAGATTGGACACCCTTGCACTAACATGTAATGAAGTGATTTTATTCAATATTTTAATGCATTTTTAACATAAATATCTTTGTCATTGTCGACACTGAAGTCACTTTGTGAGTTCTCTAGCATAGTTTTTCAGAGCACGTTATCTTCACTTAAAATCTAAGTTGTTTGAAATACAGAAACATTTTAATTTTGCATAAGATGTTGTATAACAGGTCAGCAAAGGCCTTTGGGCCAAATCTCCACCTGTTTTTATAATTAAAGTTTTATGGGAACATAGGCATCCATATTACTTACAAATTGTCTAAGGCTGCTACTATGGCAAAGCTGAGTAGTTGTAACAGAAACCATACGGCAGCCGGGCACAGTGGGTCACACCTGTAATCCCAGCACTTTGGGAGGCCAAGGTGGGCAGATCACTGAAGGTCAGGAGTTCAAGAACAGCCTGGCCAACATGGTAGAACTCAAATACACTCTTTTCTGAGGGATTTTTTTTTTTAGGGAAAAATTTGCGTTATATTTATTTGAGCATATATTAATAATCTTCATTCTTGAGCAGGAGGAGTTTCAGTTATTTCTTAGCCTTGCCTTATTCTATGTATTCATTTTTCCTATTTTATTATTATATTAATATTCTTATTGTATCTATAAAACGGAATCCAGAAAGCCCCTACTATCACTGATTTGAATCACTGTATTAGCATGATATTTTTGGCTGGTGCAGTGGCTCATGCCTGTAATCCCAGCACTTTGGGTGGCCGAGGCGGGTGGATCTGTTGAGCTCAGGAGACCAGCCTGGGCAGCATGGCAAAACCCCATCTCTACAAAAAAAATAGAAAAAATTAGCCAGGTGTGGTGGTGCACACCTGTCTCTAGTCCCAGCTACTTGGGAGGCTGAGGTGGGAGGATCTCCTGAGTTGGGGAGGTCGAGGCTGCAGTGAACCGAGATCATGCCACTGGATTCCAGCCTGGGCAACAAAATGAGACCCTGTCTCAAAAAAAAAGGAAAAAAATTAAAATAAAAAAGCATGATGTTAACAGACCTTTCATTAGAAATCAATTAGCTGGAGTTCTGGGGTTGGTGGGAAGATTCCTTCACAGCATATGTATTTTTGTGCTATATGTGTAGTTTTGTTTTTTTGTTTTTTTTTTTTGAAACGGAGTCTCGCTCTGTCACCCAGGCTGGAGTGCAGTGGCGCGATCTTGGCTCACTGCAAGCTCCACCTCCTGGGTTCACTCCATTCTCCTGCCTCAGCCTCCCGAGCAGCTGGGACTACAGGCTCCTGCCACCATGCCTGGCTAATTTTTTTTTTGTATTTTTAGTAGAGACGGGGTTTCACTGTATTAGCCAAAATGGTCTTGATCTCCTGACCTCATGATCCGCCCACCTTGGCCTCCCAAAATGCTGGGATTACAGGCATGAGCCACTGTGCCTGGCCCTGATATTTTTCAAGTAAACACATTTTTAAAAACCTTGGGGCAATATTAAAGAAAAAGTTAATAGTAACTAGCAGGAAGCATCCTAGGTTCTGCTCTGACCTTGGAGCAATTAGTTTTATGACTAGTATTTGGTAAAGTATAGCAAGGAGAAGATTAATAGATGGGACAGAAACTGCCTTTGATTAACCATCAGGTTCTAGGGGTTGTGATAGGCACAACATATATATTCTACTTTTGGCTATTGAGGGGGAAATTTGGAGATACAAATCTTATTGCTGAGGTATATATAGTGGAAAGATACACTGCCTGCATATGCTCATAGCAGAATTAAATGACTATTAATTTTTTTCTCTATTGATGTTCAAGTATTTCTTGAAGACAGTGAAAGAAAAGGACCACCACCTGCTAATCTGGAATTTATATAAAAATTTTTAAGTAACTGATTTTGTTTACATTTAAGGGAGGCACTTTGTACTCCTCTCCTCACGTCTCTTTATTCTGTTGAACAAAACTCCAGTAGATATTTTCTCTTACTTTTTAAAATGTGGTTAGAAATTTAAAAATCATCTGAGTTTTTGAATTCCTTAAGTATTTTATAACTAAAGAAGGGTGGTACAGGAAATTGGAAGGTGATTCTTAGTTTCCAGAATGACAAGAAATAGCCAAATTCATTTCAGAAGATGGAAATCTAAAAATGGCTGTCAAAGAAAGCCCACACTGAACCAGAATGACTACTTCTTCTTAAAATACAGTGGGATTTTTTGTTTGTTTTTGAAACAGGGTCTTACTCTGTTGCCCAGACTGGAGTGCAGTGGTGCAATCTCGGTTCACTGCAGCCTCCGCCTCCCGGACACAAGCAAAATACAGTGTTTTTATTACTCAGAACTTTGTCGTCTTTGTAGCACCCTACTCAGGGATAGTGTTGCTATCCCTGCTTCTCTCCCAAACTGTGTAATGCAAAGTGGTTTTAATTCTGATTTCTAATAGCAAACCATTTTGGATATCTCTTACATTTGTCAAAGAGGCCTAGTCTTGTGAAACAAAGCATGATAGTTTTTGGTAGTTTTTCTGGAGTAAGGGAATGAGGATGTAGAACACTTGCATTTCTATTGTTTTATTATATTTATTTATTTTTTGACAGATTCTTGCTCTGTCACCCAGGCTGGAGTGCAGTGGTGCAGTCACAGCTCACTATAGCCTCAACCTCCCAGGCTTAAGTGATCTTCCTGCCTCAGCCTTGGAGCCTCAACTACAGGACTGCGCCACCATGCCTGTCTAATTTTTGTTTGTTTGTTTGTTTGTGTTTTGTAAAGATACGGTTTCACCATGTTGCCCATGCTAGTCTCGGAACACCTGGGCTCAAGCAGTCCTCCCACCTTGGCTTCCCAAAGTGCTTGGGATTATAGGTGTGAGCACCACACCTGGCCAAGTTTCTGCTGTTAAGTGCATACAAAGATAACTGGGGAAGATGAAGATAGATATCTGATTAATGATCACTAGGAGTAAAATGTAGGAGCTTTATTGTTTGAGCCTAAGTATCTGAGTAGGGTCCTTCCCTGGATTACAAATATGTGACTCTGTTACAGGAGAAAATGTCCACCTTGGTTCTGGTGATGGGCAACCAAAAGATTCTGGGACCCTTCCTCAAGTGGAAAAGAAGCTCAAGTGTACAGTTGAAGGCTGTGACCGGACATTTGTATGGCCAGCCCACTTTAAATACCACCTCAAGACTCATCGGTGAGCAAATCTGAGATCTCATATTTGGATATACGTTGATGCAAAAGTTGATTCTTCTGGAGGAACTTGCCCCTCAGGTTGACAAATTACAGGAAAGTGGGGACTCCAGTTAACTTCTGGTTAAGATGTCTTTTTTTCTTTAATAGAAGGATTTGCATTGTCTTATTTATCTCATTCTTGATAAATATAAGATATTTGGGACCTAAAGGCCTTAAACCAAGGGTTCTCAAATTTTATTATAAAACATATTTCCTTTGAGAACTTAAAAGTAACAAATAAGCATGGGCTCCTACCTTGAACCTATGAAATCAGTTTAAGGGGAGGTGCTAGGCATCTGTAGTTTTTTGTTTGATTTTTTTTTTATTTAAGAGACAGGATCTCACTTTGTCACCCAGGCTGGAGTACAGTGGCGCCATCATAGCTCACTGCAGCCTCGAACTCCTGTGCTCAAGTCATCTTCCTACCTCAGCCTTACTTGGGATTACAGGCTTGCACCACCACACCTGGCTAATTAAAAAAAAATTTTTTAGAGACAGGGTCTCGCTATGTTGCCCAAGCTGATCTCAAACTCCTGGGCTCAAGTAATCTTCCTGCCTCAGCCTCCAGAGTAGCTGGGATTACAGGCGTGAGCCACCACCCAGCTATAGTTTTAACAAAGTCTTCTGTTGATTCTGATATATCCAGTTTTTGGACTTACTCTTTGCCTTGAGAGTCAATAGGGGCTTTGACTTGTCATCTGTAGCAAAGAGTATTTTCAGATATTTTTCCTTATGTGATTATTTTTGCAGAAATGACCGCTCCTTCATCTGTCCTGCAGAAGGTTGTGGGAAGAGCTTCTATGTGCTGCAGAGGCTGAAGGTGCACATGAGGACCCACAATGGAGAGAAGCCCTTTATGTGCCATGAGTCTGGCTGTGGTAAGCAGTTTACTACAGCTGGAAACCTGAAGAACCACCGGCGCATCCACACAGGTGTGTGCAGCACCAACATGCCTTTGGGTAGTCTGCTCCTTGGCTCTGCATGTTTGCCTCTCCTTAGGAAAAACTCAAGTGGGAATAGAAATGAAGGTCTGGGGTTGTTGCTAGAACTCTGAAGATGGGATTTCTTTTTCAAATGACTTGTTGCACTTATAATAACATTTATTGTATTTTTACCTGTGTGTGTAGAGTGGACAATGTTGATTTCTGTCTTCAGGAGCCTAACCTTTAGGGAGAGCTCTAAGACCTTCTCAGACAACAATGATGTGTGGAGATGTGGACAAAATCAGTCTGTGTTCAAATCTTTCTGAACACTGTGCAGTTATGATTTTGGGCAGTAACATTTACTGAGTCACACAAACCATACAGAACCTGTTCTAGGCACTAAATGGGGCAGGGTAGGAAAAAAATACAAAAGATAAGATATAATCCCTGACTTTCTTGTTAGAACCTCACAACATGAGAAACAGAATAGAGAAGTGAATTATTCTGGGTCACACAGTATGTTAATATCACAGGAGCAAAATAAAGATTCCTTGACTCTTAGTCTAAGAGTCTAAGGGTGATTTTCCAAGCCACTTGGTCCAGTGTGTGCTAGTCTCTAGCCAAAGTATAATCACTGAACCCAGACCACTCTTAGAATGTGTAACTATTCTTCCCCACTTCCTTGCCACTTTCATTGACTCTTCTTGATTCTTCTTGATTCTTGCATTGGCAAAATGACAGCAGGTAAAATTAAAAGGCATATATATATGGCATATATAAAATGCATATATAAAAATGTAAGGCATATATAAAATATAAAAATAAAAGGCATATATATGTGTGTGTGTGTATATATATACACACACACATAGTTTTTTTTTTTTTTTTTGAGATGGAGTCTTGCTCTGTCGCCAGGCTGGAGTGCAGTGGCGAGATCTCGGCTCACTGCAAGCTCCACCTCCTGGGTTCATGCCATTCTCCTGCCTCAGCCTCCTGAGTAGCTGGGACTACAGGCACCCGCCACCACGCCCAGCTAATTTTTTTTGTTTGTATTTTTAGTAGAGACGGAGTTTCACCGTATTAGCCAGGATGGTCTCGATCTCCTGACCTCGTGATCCGTCTGCCTTAGCCTCCCAAAGTGCTGGGATTATAGGCTTGAGCCACTGTGCCCAGCCTACGCTTTTTTTTTTTAATTAGTCAAATGCAGTAGTGAGAAGAGGGGAAAAAGTAAAACAAGGCACTTAATCTGTAACTGACTGTGAACATCAGTTGAGATAACTCACTACCTTCGGACCAGCACATTGTTGTAGCATTTGGTAACTCTGAACATCATCTTAAAATGCTTTCTTTTTTTCTTATTTATTTATTTTTGAGACAAGAGTCTCACTCTGTCGCCCAGGCTGGAGTGCAGTGATGTGATCTCAGCTCACTGCAACCTCTGCCTCCTGGGTTCAAACTTTTCTCATGCCTCAGCCTCCCAGTAGCTGGGATTACAGGTGTGCACCACCACGCCCAGACAATTGTTGTATTTCTTGTAGAGACCGGGTTTTGCCATGTTGGCCAGGCTGTTCTCGAACTCCTGACCTCAAGTGATCCGCCGACCTTGCCCTCCCAAAGTGCTGAGATTACGTATGTGAACCATCACGCCCAGACTTACAATGCTTTTACTTCAAAATATGACCTGATTTTCCCGTTGTTTTTTTTCTCTAATTCTTTCTAGCTTTTATCTCTGTTAATCTCTGAATGTTTCACCAGTTTCAGAATTTCTTGTTCCTTCTCTTTTACTCAGTGTACTCTCTTGTCATAATCTCAGGCCTCAATTTAATTATTTCTCCCTAGATGCCTCACAGATCTGAATCTCAATAATAATTAATATAATAATAAAAGTTAGCATTTGTTGAGGCACTTTAGTATGTACCAACCACATACACATTATCTCATTTAATCTTTAAGGTAACTTTATGCATTAGATACTGTACTTATTGATAAAGGAACAGAAGATTAGAGAGAGAAGTAACTTGCCCAACATCATGCAGGTAGGAAATGGCAGAGCTGGAATTTGAGTTCTGATATGACCCCAAAGCTCTTCCAAGGATTTTATTTTTAAATGCTGACAACTCAGTTTATCTCAAATGTCAAAATTGACCTCCAATGTTTATTAGTAGTAATGATAGTAAAGCTGCAGTTCAGGTCGGGCGCAGTGGTTCACACCTGTAATCCCAGCACTTTGGGAGGCTGAGGTGAGCACATCACTTGAGGGCAGGAGTTCGAGACCAGCCTGGCCAACATGGTGAAACCCCATCTCCACTAAAAATACAATTAGCCAGGCAGGGTGATGGGTGCCTGTAATCCCAGTTACTCCGGAGGTTGAAGCAGGAGAATTGCTTGAACCCGGGAGTTAGAGGTTGTAGTGAGCCGAGATTACGCCACTACACTCTATCCTAGGAGACAGAGCGAGATTCCATCTCAAAAAAAAAAATTTTGACTGGGTGCAGTAGCTCATGCCTGTGATCCCAGCACTTTGGGAGGCTGAGGCGAGTGGATCACCTGAGGTCAGGAGTTCCAGACCAGCCTGACCAACATGGTGAAATCCCATCTCTACTAAAAATACAAAAATTAGCTGGGGCATAGTGGCACATGCCTGTAATCCCAGCTACTAGGGAGGCTGAGGCAGGAGAATCGCTTGAACCCAGGAGACAGAGGATGCAGTGAGTGGAGATTGTGCCATTGTACTCCAGACTGGGCAACAAGAGCGAAACTCTGTCTTAAAAAAAAAAAAAAAGGTAAATAAAGCTGTTAATTCAGTGGCTTACTATGAGGGCTTACTATGTGCCAGGCACTGTGCTGAATATTTACCTGGTATTATTTAATCCTCAAAACAGTCTTTTGAAATTGTATTATCTCCATATTATAGATGAAAAGCTGATTTTTAGAGAGATTAAACACCTTTCCCATGCAAATAAGTGGTAGTGCCAGGATTTGAAGTCAGTATTGGATTAACAGACCCCAAAGGCCATGTTTTTCACCATTTTGCTGCATTGCCTTTTAAACCTCTTCCTTCTCCTGTGTCCCTTATCCCAGTGAAATAACCATCGTCTCAAGTTTCCAAATAGGCAGGTATGTCCCCTAACCAGCTTGATGCAGAGATTTCATGCCATTACATTGTTATGTAGAATCTTTTTCTAAATCCTTTTTGTTTTTTTAGTTCTTTAGTTCATCTTTTGAAACATTTGACCTTGTTATTACTAAAATGTTTTTTTGACATTTGTTCCGTTATATATATTAGTATATTGCGCATTTTTTGAATAACTTTTTGAGTACCTAGCATTCCGAGGGATGAGTATACAAATAAAGCATTGAAAAAAGCTACCGCTGGAGAGTCTCAAACATTAAACTGTGTGGTACAGTCTAAAAGAATAGTATAATCTGGCAGTGCTGTTCCTCCTAGAAAGCTCAGCTCCCGTATTGTCACTGTGCCAGCCTTACTTGCCATTTTCTGAACTTTCCCCGGGCACTCTGTTTCAAGGCTCTGCTCACACTATTCCTGGTGCCTGAAATTTCCTTCCATCCTTGTCATCTTTTAGTTGAACTCAGAAATGCAGCTGCTTACAAAAATTACTGCAATGGAGCACTTTTTTTTGTATTTATGAATTCATTTGTCTGTCTCACACTAGTCTGTGACCCTTGGAGGATAGAGACTGCATCTTTTTTGTTTGTTTGTTTGTTTTTTGAACAGGGTCTCTCTGTAGCCCAGGCTTGAGCCCAGGAATTTGAGATCAGCCTGGGAAACATAGTGAGACTTCATCTCCAAAAAAATTATACTTTTAGATGGATCTAGAAACTGAGTCATAAAGAAAATTGATGTAAGGTAAAAATCCTGACAGCATATATGGTATTAATCTTGATATCCTCAGAGGGTGGGAGTCACTGAAGAAGGTAGGTTAATGCAACTCTCCAGCTCTTGGGCCAGGAGAGAGAAGGAAATATAGGCTTACATTCCAAGGAAAAGGGCAAGGCTGTCTGGTGGGATATATACTAAAAGATCATTGAGAGGCAACACTTGCTAGGTAGCCCAGTTGAAATTATAACATGAATTAAATCAGAGTAGGTAAGTCATTCGACTCTGAATAAAGTTGGTGGGAAAAGAGAGTAACAGGTAATCAGTTCATCAGAAGACTGAGTCTTTATCTCATTTTCTGTCTCTAGGAGAGAAACCTTTCCTTTGTGAAGCCCAAGGATGTGGCCGTTCCTTTGCTGAGTATTCTAGCCTCCGAAAACATCTGGTGGTTCACTCAGGTATCAGAACCTCTGCCATTCATAGATTTTAGGAAAAGTAGACAAAAGAATAAAAGGGTTGTGGGGGTGATATAAAGACATCTAAAAAGAAACAAACTGTTCACTATAAAGATAGAAAGCTTCTCATCATCATGACGGAATCAGAAATCAAGGCCCTTAATTCTTATAATCGTGGAGGGGGGACATCTAATTATTATTTTCAGCTGTGTTTCTAATATAGCCTTCTTTTGAAGAGATCAGCAAATTTGTTTGGCACTCTGCTGGGTGCTTTATAAGTTACATAAAACACGGACCCTCTTCTTTAGGAATTGACATTTTTATCCTTGGGGAGGATTTCATATCAGAAGAAAGTAAAAAGACTGATATAAGTTGTAGCAGCACCAGTAATATTACTGCCTTCTGAGCAGGTGTTAGTGATCCTGCTTGGGTCACCATTTTGGCAGAAACTATGCCTTTGGCAAATAGAACCACAAACCTTATCATTGCCCATGTGGAGAAGAGAAAAGAGGAGTAAGATTTAGTGACCCATTTTCTGTTTGGAGCCTTAAATTAATTCCCTGCAATTCTGTCAGTTTGCTCACTCTGCAGATATATCTCATCCTTTCAATCAGAAGTCAGGTACAGCCCAGGGAAAAACCTGTATCTTGTTAGAAGGACTTTTTTCCTGTAGGACATGGTGATTTACTTGGAAAACAAGATGGGGAAGGTAGTTTAAGAAGGGCCTAAAATGCCAGGAAGGAGAGTTTGTGGAGCCTACTGGAGATACAACCTGATGAGAACTTGGCTTACTGAAGATTAATCTGGCAGTGATGCAGAAGCCAAACTAAAACAGGAAGAGATGAGAAGACTCTTTTTCAGTCTGGTCAAGAAGTCTGCTCCAGTGTAGTGGCAGGGAGCATGGAAAGAGACCCAGTGGAAGAATCTGTTCAACTCCACAAATGATTGGCTGGCTATAAAGTTATACAGAAATGGAGGCAGCAGGTGAGGATTATTGATTCAAGAAGCATGGTAGTGGCCGGGCGTGGCGGCTCACGCCTGTAATCCCAACACTTTGGGAGGCTGAGGTGGGTGGATCACTTGAGGTCAGGAGTTCGAGACCAGCCTGACCAACATGGTGAAACCCTGCTGAGATCAGTCTACTAAAAAAATAAAAAATTATCTGGGCGTGGTGGCACATGCCTGTAATCCCAGCTACTTGGGAGGCTGAGGCCGGAGAATTGCTTGAACCTGGGAGGCAGAGGTTGCAATGAGCTGAGATTGCGCCGTTGCACTCCAGCCTGGGCAACAAGAGTGAAACTCCGTCTCAAAAAAAAAAAAAAAGCATGGTAGTTTCAGGAGGTTGAGGCTGCAGTGAGTTGTGATTACGCCACTGCACTCCAGCCTGGGTGACAGGGCGAGACCCTGTCTCAAAAAAAAAAAAAGTGGTAGTGAAGATAAGGAGGGAAAGGGGGCTTTCCAGTTGTCAGGCTGACTCACATATTTATAAGAGGGGTTAGAAAAGTGTTGGATGATGAGTGCTAGAGGGGCTCTGTAGACTAGCCTTGTAAGTTTGTTGGAGGTGAGAAAAATTCCTCGCACACAACAGCTTTTTAGAATTTGTTGATTGAGTGAACCAATTAGAATGAATAAAAGGATTGCTAAGTAACAGTGAATGAGGACATAGCTGAGAGTAAGTAGCATAACTTTTTTTAGTAGACCTGTTCAGATTTTATTACTTTTCTCTGCTACTGCTTAACAGTTTAAAAGCTGGACACTGGAGAAAATAGGTGATGGAGGTTAATCAGAGCAGAGGCTTGCTGAGGAAGAGATGAACTCAAGGAGGAGAGGGATTCTAGAATGGAATCAGGTCATTGTTGAATGACTGGCCATGGGAAACAAGGGGAAGCCAGTACATGACAAGTGGAGAGGAGGAACTGGAAGTTACTTATGAGGAAAGCAAGCTACTGCAGCGGGAGCAAGGAAGTTGGAGAGTTATAATCAATCAGGGATGTACATTTCAGAGTTGAGATCTTAGAAGTAGAGCAGTTTTTTAATATGATGACAAGTTATAAGCAGAGGTGGCAAACTGGTATCCTATAGGCTAAATGTGGACTTCAGATGTGTTTTGCTTGGATTGTAGAGCGTTTTTATTTTACTTTACTGTGTTAGATTATGTGAAAGATTCACCAAAGTAGAGAAATTTTTTTTTACATAGCAACAGTGGTGTTATACGTGTCAAAATTAATAATTCCTTGGTTTTATCTTATAACCAATCCATGTTCAGTTTTTTCTACTTGTTTCGAAAATGTCTTTTAAAGTTGGTTTGTTTAAATCAGGATCCAACAAGATCCAATATTATATTTGGTTATTAAGTCTTTAAAAATCTAGATCTTTCTACATTGAGTTTTTGTTGTTGTTGTTGTTTGTTTTTTTCATAGAGTTGTTGCAAAACAGAGTCAGTTGACTCCTATAGAATACCCCACATTCTGGATATATTGGTTTGCTTCCATTTATGTCATTTAACTTGTTTCCCTACGTTTCCTATTAATGTAAGTAAGCTCTAAAAGCTTCAAAGTTTGGAAGTTTTGGGCAAGAATATGTCAGAGATGGTTCTGTGTGCTTCGTTTTGTGTCACATCAGGAAGCTTACAGTGCTTGGTTGTCAAAATTGATCCATGGGTTCAGCTGGCCTGATCCCTTTATTATAAAGTTCCCTATGAACGTTTCACTTTCTCTTTTTTTTTTTTTTTTTGAGACAGTATTACTCTGTTGTCCAGGCGAGAGTGCTGTGGTGTGATCTTGGCTCACTGCAGCCTCCGCCTCCTGGATTCAAGCAATTCTGTCTCAGCCACCCGAGTAGCTGGTATTACAGGCGCGTGCCACCACACGCGACTAATTTTTGTATTTTTACTAGAGACAAGGTTTCACCATGTGGCCAGGTCTTGAACTTCTGACCTCAAGTGTTCTGCCTGCCTTGGCCTCCCAAAATGCTGGGATTACAGGCACGTGCCACCACACCCAGCCAACCTTTCACCTTTTGATTTCATTCCTAAATGATACCTGAATCTCTTATTTCATTAAGGATTGTAAAATGGTGGTTTTTCTTATTCCTTTACGCTTTTCACATTAGTTGGAATTCTTATGTACTGTGGGACTCTTTAGTTGGACTCTTCCACTAATATCAAATAGGGCTATTTGATCATTTGCATAGGCAAGACAGGATAAATATGTAATTCTTTTAATTGTGAATTTTGAGAATAAGGAATTGATGCTCTAGTTACTTCTAGTATTTCATGTTTGATGCTATTTCAAATGAAATGTTTTCTTGATTTTATTTTTGAGTTGTTCATTGCTAGTATATAGAAATACAATTGAATTTTGTACATTGATCTTGCAGCCTTGGTAAATGCTTGAGTTTTAGTAGTTTCTTTTTTTTTTTTCTTCCAGCTTTTTAGTTCAGGGGTACATGTGTAGGATGTGTAGGTTTGTTACATGAGTAAACGTGTCCCATGGTGGTTTGCTGCACAGATCATCCCATCACCTAGATATTAAGCCCAGCATCCATTAGCTATTCATCCTGATGTTCTCCCCCTCCTCCTACACCCCATTTTTTTTCTTTTCTGTTTATTTTTTTAGAGACAAAGTCTCACTCTATTGCCCAGGCTAGAGTGCAGTGGCACCATCATAGCTCACTGAAGTCTTTGAACTCCTGGGAACAAGTGATCTTACCACCTCAGCCTCCCCAGTAGCTGGGACTGAGGCAGAAATTTAAAAATAAATATGCATTCATTCACTCCAAGAAAAGTAATAGGCAAGGCAAGGGTTAAAAAGAAAAGAACAAGTTTTCCTCTGCCTACCAAGCTCACTTCAAGGACAGTTATAAGATAACGCTGTTTGAGAAGCCAAGGCCAAAGGAATGGACTCCAGACACCCTCTCTTCCAGAGCAAGGTTGAAGGAAAAAAAAAAAGAGAGAGAAAGACAAATTCCTTTACTGTTACTCCTTTCCCTGGCTTCTTAAGCATAACTATGTTTTACAAATGTCTGTATTTAGCCAGTTCTTATTTTTCTTTCAACGCAGCTACAAGGTCACCAGCTATGCAAGGCCACAAGTTATGCTATGCTATAGAGTATGTGACCTGTCATGATTAACTGCTTTTGTTTTACTTTTGTTAAGTCCGCTTATAAAAACCCCACTCTGTCTTTGTTTAATGCTCAGCTTTTTGGATGTGAATCCACTGAGCGGGTGTGTACCTAAAATAAACAATCCTCGTGTTCTCCATGTCAGTCTCTCCAGTCCTGTTTCTCGCAATAGGACTACAGGCTCACACCACCACATCTAGCTAATTTCTATTATTTTGTAGAAATGGAGTCTTTTTGTGTTGCCTGGGCTGGTCCTGAACTCCTGGCCTCAAGTGATATTCCCACCTTGGCCTCCCAAAATATTGGGATTACAGGCATGAGCCACCACACCTGGCTGAGTTTTAGTAGTTTTTAAAAAATCGATTTCTTAGTGTTTTCTACATAAAAGATCATGTCATCTGAGATTAAAGATAGTTTTGCTTTTTCCTTTCCAATCTAGGTGCCTTTAATTTCCTTTCTTTCTTGCTTTTTTTTGAGACATGGTCTCCCTCTGTTGCTCAGGTTGGAGTGCAGTGGTATGGTCATGGTTGACTGCAGCCTTGACCTCCTGGGTTTGGGCAGTCCTTCCACATCAGCTTCCCGAGGCTGGGAGTACAGGCACATGCCCAGCTTTTTTTTCTGAGTCTTGCTGTGTTCCCCAGGCTGGAATACAGTGGCGCAATCTCTGCTCACTGCAACCTCCACCTCCCAGGTTCAAGTGATTCTCCTGCCTCAGCCTTCCGAGTAGTTGGGATTACAGGCATGCACCAGCACGCCCAGCTAATTTTTGTATTTTTGGTAGAGATGGGTTTTCACCATGTTGGCCAGGCTAGTATTGAACTCCTGACCTCAAGTGATCTGCCTGCCTTGGCCTCCCAAAGTGCTGGGATTACAGGTATGAGCCACCGTGCCTGGCTCCCAGCTAGTTTTTTTAAAAAATTGTTATAGAGACAGGGTCTTGCCATATTGCCCAGGCTGGTTTCACACTCCTGGGATCAAGCAGTCTTCCTGTCTAAGCCTTCCAATGTCGGGATGACAGGCATGAGCCACTGCACCTGGCCTTAATTTCCTTTTTTTTTTTTTTTTTTTTTTGGAGACTGAGTCTCCCACTGTCACCCAGGCTGGAGTGCAGTGGCGTAATCTCGGCTCACTGCAGCCTCTGCCTCCCGGGTTCAAGAGATTCTCTTGCCTCAGCCTCTCGAGAAACTGGGATTACACGCGTGAGCCACCATACCCGGATAATTTTGTATTTTTAGTAGAGACAGTGTTTCAGCATGTTGGCCAGGCTGGTCTTGAACTCCTGATCTCAGGTAATCCACCTGCCTTGGCCTCCCAAAGTGCTGAGATTACAGGCATGAGCCACAGTGCCCGGCCTACTTTTTTTTTCTGGCTAGAACCTTGAGTACAATGGTGAAAAGAAGTGGTGAGGCCGGGCGCAGTGGCTCATACCTGCAATCCCAGCACTTTGGGAGGCCAAGTCAGGCAGATCACCTGAGGCCAGGAGTTCTAGACCAGCCTGGCCAACGTGATGAAACCCCGTCTCTACTGAAAATACAAAATTATCCAGGTGTGGTAGCTCACACCTGTAATCCCAGCTACTCAGGTGGCTGAGGCATGAGAATCGCTTAAACCCAGGAGGTGGAGGTTGCAGTGAGTCAAGATCGCACCACTGCACTCTAGCCTGGGCGGTAGAGCGAGAATCTGTCTCAAAAAAAAAGTGGTGAGAGTACATATCCTTGTCTTTTTCCCAGTCTTAGAGGAAAAGCATGTATTCTTTCATGATTAATTTTTTTTTTTTTTTAAGACAAAGTCATACTCTGTTGCCCAGGCTGGAGTGCAGTGGCGTGATCTTGGCTCACTGCAACCTCTGCCTCCTGAGTTCAAGTGATTCTCCTGCCTCAGCCTTCCGAGTAGTGGGGATTATAGGCGCTCGCCACTATGCCTGGCTAATTTTTGTGTTTTTTAGTAGAGATGGGGTTTCACCATGTTGGTCAGGCTGGTCTCGAACTTCTGACATGAAATGATCCACCTGCCTCAGCCTCCCAAAGTGCTGGGATTACAGGTGTGAGCCACTGTGCCTGGCCTTTCATGATTAAATTTGATGTAAGCTGTAGTTTTTTCATAGATGCCTTTTATCGGATGAAGGAATTTACCTTCTCTTCCTAGTATGTTGAGAATTTTTATTATGAATGGGTATTGGATCTTGTCAGACACCTTCGTGTGTCTGTTGAGATGATCTTGTTGTTTTTGTACTGTATGCTACTAATGTTACTGCTAGTAGTTGGTTTTTGGATGTAAAACCAACTTTGTATTTCTAGGGTAAATCCCATTTGGTCATGGTGTTTAGTCCTATTTATGTGGTGCTAGACTTGGTTTTGTCATAATTTGTTAAGAATTTTTACAGCTGGCTGGATGTGGTGGCTCATGCCTGTAATCTCAGCACTTTGGGAGGCCAAGGCAGAGGATTGCTTGGGCCTAGGAGTTCTAGACCAGCCTGGGCATGATAGGGAGACCTGTCCTCTACAAAAAAAATCAATCAGTAAGAGAGAGGGAGGGAAGGAAGGAAGGAATGATGAGAGGAAGGGAGAGATAGAGAAGGAGGGCCGGAGAGTGGAAAGGAAGGAGGAAAAGGAGTCTGTAGGTTCATGAGGGATATTGGCCTGTAATGTTTTCTTGTGATATCTTTAGCTTTTCTGTGAGGGTAATTATACTGGACTCCCTGGTTCAAGCGATTCTCATGCCACAGTTTCGTGAATAGCTGGCACTACAGGCGTCCACCACCAATGTCTTGTTAATGTTTGCATATTTTTTAGTAGAGATGGGGTTTTGCCTTGTTAGGCTGGTCTTGAACTCTTGGCCTCCAGTGATTCACCTGTCTTGGCTTCCCAAAGTACTGGGATTATAGGCGTGAGCCACCATGCCTGGCCTGGTTGTTATTTTTGGAGCTTCTCATGCTGTATTTATGCTTTTGACATGACCCATTTGTCTTGTTATAGCCTCTTTGCTTTCTAACACAACAGTTCCCAGGCTTACCTTGGACTTGGAATCAGCTATTCCTCCATGGAGTCCTGGTTCCTTATAGTTGGAACCACAGTCTGGGTGCCATGTGCCTGTTGCTGTTAGGTTGTCATTGTTGGCAGGGCGCAGTGGTTTATGCCTGTAATCTCGGCACTTTGGGAGGCTGAGGCGAGCAGATCACTTTAGCCCACGAGTTCGAGACCAGCCTGGGCAACACAGTGAAGCCCCATTTCTACAAAAAAAAAAATACAAAAATTAGCTGGGTGTGGTGGCACGCACCTGTAATCCCAGCTACTTGAGAGGCTGAGGCATGAGGATCTCTTGAACCCAGGAGGTGGAGGCTGCAGTGAGCCAAGATGCACCACTGCACTCCAGCCTGGGAAACAGAGCGAGACTGCGTCTCAAAAAAATAAAAATAAAAAGGTTGTTACTGTTTCTAGAACTTTTCGGTGGAAAGAACTAGAGAAGACATATTTTTGAAAAGAAAATAATTGGTTCATGTTGATAATTCCAATTTAAATTTTCACATTAAACAATTTTCAGGGGATTTTTTTGTACTTTATATTTTTTTCTTACATTGAAAATCTTGGTTTGTAACATTAATACAATATTGTTTCAAAATGATAATACCAATATTATCAATTTGTCTACAGAATGAAGTTTAAGACTTTTGGAGCTGTGTTTTTCTTAGAATAATACTATGTTTAAATACCCTTTAAATCATTGTTTTAATATATCACCAGCTTGATATATAGATTTGCTTCAGTTTCTTTTTCAAAAAGCTTTGATTGTAGGTGTGTCTCTTTACCATGTTCCTTCCCTCCTTCTCTTATAGGTATAACCACTTTTTATTTCCCATTTGGTTTACTTTTTCAGTGGTTCTTTTTGCATATACAAGCAAATGCAGGTTATTTAAGTTGAGATATAGTTCACATACCATAAGATTCATCTCAAAAAAGTGTGCAGTCCGGCTGGGCATGGTGACTCATGCCTGTAATCCCAGCATTTTGGGAGGCCGAGGCGGGTGGATCACCTGAGGTCAGGAGTTCAAAACCAGCCTGGCCAACATGGTGAAACCCCATCTCTACTAAAAATAACAAAAATTAGCTGGGTGTGGTGGCATGTGTCTGTAATCCCAGCTACTCAGGAGGCCGAGGTGCAAGAATCACTTGAACCCGGGAGGCGGAGGTTGCAGTGAACCGAGATAATGCCACTGCACTCCAGCCTGGGCGACAGAGTCAGATTCCGTCTAAAATATAAAAATAAAAAAAGTGTGCAACTAAGTGATTTTTAGTAGTAATATAATTATCCCTTGTTATCTGTGGTGTATAGGTTCCAGGACCCCACAGATACCAAAATCCACAAATACCCAAGTCTCTTACATAAACTGGCATGGTATTTGCATATAACCTACACATATCCTCCCATATGCTTTAAATCATCTCTAGATTATGATAGTACCTAATACAACGTAAATGCTATGTGAGTAGTTATGCTATATTGGTTATTTGTATTTTTTATTGCTATATTGTTATTTATTTATTTATTTATTTTTTTAGATGGAGTCTCGCTCTGTTGCCCAGACTGGAGTGCAGTGGCCCACCATCTTGGCTCAATGCAACTTCCACCTCCTGGGTTCAAGTGATTCTCCTGCCTCAGCCTCCCAAGTAGCTGGGATTACAGGCATGTGCCTGGCTAATTTTTATATTTTTAGTAGAGACAGGGTTTCACCATGTTGGCCAGGTCTTGGAACTCCTGACCTCGAGTGATCTACCTGCCTTGGCCTCCCAAGGTACTAGGATTACAGGCATGAACCACTGTGCCTGGCCTGTTATTTATTTTTATTTTTTCTGAATATTTTTTATCTGCTTGGTTGAATCAATGGATGTGGATGGCCAACTATATATTCATAGTTTTACAGTTTTCTCTACTGTCCGACTCCACAACATTTTATCATCCCAAAAAGGATCCCCATATCCAGGAGATGATTAAAAAAAGAAAAAGAATTCCCATTATTAGTATCATTGACCATTTCTCTCTTTCTCCAGCCCTTAGCAACCATTAATCTGCTTTCTGTGTCTGGATTTGCCTGTTCTGGACATTTCGTATGGCCTTTTTTTTTTTCTTCCCCTAGACGGAGTCTTGCTGTCTCCCAGGCTGGAGTGCAGTGGCGCGATCTCGGCTCACTGCAAGCTCCGCCTCCTGGGTTCACGCCATTCTCCTGTCTCAGCCTCCCGAGTAGCTGGGACTACAGGTGCCCACCACCACGCCCGGCTACTTTTTTGTATTTTTAGTAGAGATGGGGTTTCACCGTGTTAGCCGGGATGGTCTCCATCTCCTGACTTTGTGATCCTCCTGCCTTGGCCTCCCAAAGTGTTGGGATTACAGGCGTGAGCCACCGCACCCGGCCTTTTTTTTTTTTTTTTTTTTTTGACAGAGTCTCACTCTGGCTCAGGCTGGAGTGCAGTGGCATGATCTTGGCTCACTGCAACTTCCACCTCCTGGGTTCAAGCAATTTTCCTGCCTCAACCTCCCAAGCAGCTGGGATTATATGCGCCCGCCACCATGCCTAGCTAATTTTTGTAGAGATGCGGTTTCACCATGTTGGCCGGGCTGGTCTTATCTCCTGACCTCAAGTAATCTGCCTGCCTCGGCCTCCCAAAGTGCTGGGATTACATGTGTGAACCACTGCACCTGGCTAAAATAAATTTATTTTAGATTCATGGGGTACATGTGCAGGTTTGTTACAAGGGTATATTGCATGATGCTGAGGTTTGGGCTACTAATAACCCTGTTGACCAAGCAGTGAACATAGTACCTGATAGGTAGTTTTTCAACCCTTGTCCCATAGCCGCTTTTGGAATCCCCAGTGTTTATTGTTCCCATCTTTGTGTCCATAAGTACCCAGTGTTTAGCTCCCGCTTATAAGTGAGAACATGGTGTTTGATTTTCTGTTTCTGTGTTAATTTGCTTAGGATAATGGCTTCCAGCTGCATCCATGTTGCTGCAGAGGACATGATTTTGTTCTTTTTTATGGCTGCATAGTATTTCATGGTGTGTATGTGCCCCATTTTCCGTATCTAATCTACCATCGATGGGCACCTGGGTTGATTCCATGTCTTTGCTGTTGTGAATAGTGCTGCATTGAACATGTGAGGGCAGGTGTCTTTTTGGTAGAGCAGTTTATTTTCCTTTGGGTAGATTGCCAGTAATGGGATTGCTGGTTCAAATGGTGATTCAGTTTTTAGTTTTAAGCTTTGTATTCTACCCTGTTTCTATTGTATAGGTTTTTTTTGTTTTTTTTTTTGCTATGCAGGACTATTGCAGTATCTATAGCTTTTTAGTCAGTCTCTGTGATGAATGTTTATGTTGTTTCCAGTATTTAGCCATTTAAAATAATGTTGCAGTGATGAATAACCTTGTGCACAGAGTATTTCACATTTTGCTGCTATAATTTTGGGACATATTCCTAGAAGTGGGATTCCTAGGTCAAAGGGCAAGTGCATCTACAATTTTTCTAGATCTGGTCAGATTCCCCCAAAGAGGTTTTTGTATTTTGCATTCCCAGCAAAATACAATCAGCAAGGATGATTGCCGTACCATGTGTTTGTCAATTGTGAATTTGTTCCTAGCATTTAGAAATTGGGAGATTCTACTTAAAAATCCTTATTTCCAGTGTCTTAAAAAAAAAAAATCAGAGAATCTGGCTGTGCTAGGCCTTAATCTACCCATGGCAACAGTTGGCTAGAGCTGAATAACGGCTGCCCCTTTTCTAGGTACTCTCTAGGTTACTGCAGCCCCCACTTGGCCATTTTACTTACTTTTGCTACCTATCAGTCTCCTATAGACATGAGTTTCTGACCCCTGCTCTAAGTATGGTTTTCTCGGTAGGTAGAATGGAGACGGAGAGTTTGGGACTTGAAGACATAGAGGACAATTTATATTATTATGTTAGAAGAGCCACCAGTGTGAATGTTGATGACCCTAAAGAGGGTGGCAGGGAATATGACAAGGGGATATTAGGAACACAGGATTGGGATCCTTGAGGAAAGCACATGTCCTAGAGGTCCATGGAAGACTGTCTGAAAAAGAAGGCATATTTTTTGTGGTTGCCATGGTCCTATACCAAAGAGGTTTTGTGAAGGCAGCATTACAGTAGGTCTGGAAAGGACCAAGGGCTGGGAGCAGGGAGTGTGCTAAAGCCCTCCTGGTGTACTCTTCCTGCCTTCCCCCATATACTGAAGTTTGAGAGGCTGGGAAGGTGGGGAATGGGAAAAGGAGCAGCTGCTTATGTTCAGTTTAACATTCTCAGGGTTTCTCCATCTAGGTCTTGAGTTCATTCTCTTCCTGTCCTTTTGGCTTCCCTGTTTAACCTGGTCCCTGTTTCAGGAGAGAAGCCTCATCAGTGCCAAGTCTGTGGGAAGACCTTCTCTCAGAGTGGAAGCAGGAATGTGCATATGAGAAAGCATCACATGCAGCTGGGAGCAGCTGGGAGTCAAGAGCAGGAGCAAACTGGTGAGGAGGGTGGGCATAGTGGAGGGCTATACTACTTCTAGGGTTCAAAGAGCCAAATCACTGTCCTGCCTGGTTATCTGGAAATTTTCTGATTCTGTTTTGGGTAGATAGACCTGGTCTCATTTGATGGGCTGATGGTTTCCAAACATAGCTATACAGTAGAATCATCTGCAACCTTTTAAAATTTATATACTTTTTGTTGCTTGTCCCCCCACCAATAAAACAAAGCAATCTGATAAATGAGATAATTTGCAAGATCCTAGAATCTGTAGTTTTAAAAGTTTCCCTAGTGAGTTTGATGGTAACTAGTGCTGATCCATGAACAAGGATTTGAGTAACACAGTGATAAAAGATTTCCGCACAGGAAGAGTTTAAGCTTTTTTATTGTTTTAGATGGAGTCTCGCTTTGTCACCCAGGCTGCAGTGCAGTGGTACCATCTCGACTCACTGTAACCTCTGCCTCCTGGGTTCAAGCAGTTCTCCTGCCTCAGCCTCTTGAGTAGCTGGGATTATAGGCGGGTGCCACCACACCTGGCTGATTTTTATATTTTTGTAGAGACGGGGTTTCACCATGTTGGCCAGGCTGGAAGCATATTTTATTTACCAGTCATGACTACCTTTTTGCCCTGCCTGAAATTTGATAACTCTTTTTAATTCTTATTCCTTTGCCATATCTTTCCTTAATTATTCCAAATGTTCCTTTCTAAAGATCCACCTATCCTGTTTCATATGCTAATTCTTCAGATGCTGAACATAAGCAAGGATCATTATCTTCTAAGGCTTACTCTTTCCCTTCTAGGTTTATTCTTGTTTCTCGAAAGTAGGTGAAATAGGAGGTGGCATCCCATCTATAGGTTAACTTCTAGTAATGAAAGAGAAGGCCAACTTCTGTTGAAAGAAAATGAGGACCAGGCACAGCCTTGATTGCTGTATGTCTCTCACAACCTATTCTCTGTGCAGCTGAGCCACTAATGGGCAGTAGTTTGCTTGAAGAGGCTTCAGTACCCAGTAAAAACCTGGTGTCTATGAATTCCCAGCCCAGCCTTGGTGGAGAATCCTTGAACCTACCAAATACCAATTCTATCCTGGGAGTTGATGATGGTAAGACTTCCAACTCTCCTTTATTTGGGAAAAATGGGCTGCAACTAGGGGCTAAGGAATGGGGTGTCTCCACAATGTATGTTTAAATCTCATTTCTTATGAGTAGCTGTGGTATGAGTAGCATTTGTGTTCTTATTCTCTGGGGTGGATTAGTGAAGCTGTTTTAAAAAAAATTTTTTTTTTCATTGAAGATAATATAATAAAAGAATAAAAAGAAAAAATTCTTAAGAAAAAATTATTCATAATCCTAGCATCCTAGCCCAACTATTTCTATCTTTCCTATTGCAGTTATGGAAGAACTTAACTTTTAAAACATTTAAACAGAACATAACCAGGTTTTACAGAGGAGATATAAAGCAATTTCTCCATACCTTCAAAAGCCATATCTTCTGGAGAAAAGAAAGGGCTCTCTAGGAAACACTTGCTTCTCTCTGGTATAGAAATTTCACCCAAGTTACACAGGCCAGGCCCTCTTCTCTGAAAAACTTAACAGGTGAGGTCAGCATGCATTTATTCAGTGCCTACTGTGTGCCTGGCACCATGGGAAAGACAAAAGTAGAAGATAGGGACCTTAAAATCCAGTTGAGAAGTGAAAGCTTACATATATATGGGAAAGAACATTGAGTACATAAAAGACAGTATATAAGCCAACATTAAATTATATGGTACAGCATAAAATAGTTGTATAATCTAGAAAAACCCTAGAAGAAACTTAATTTTTTGAGGGCTAAGTGGTATATCCATAAACTATTTCCAGAAGATTTTCATGGTGATCCCACTGATGAACATTTAGTAACTGTGAGACCCTATATGTTTTTGTTACTCATATCATATTCGGTTAGTAAGTGCTATTAGTATCACTGGCGACTGCTTTAAGGGTGGTTTTGGTTCCCTTACCTGCTTGCCTAAGACTTTTGCCTGTTTCATACAGTTTTAATTCAGTTAACAGTGCTAACGCCGTATTATTCTAGATCCTGTATTAAGATTTCTTGCCTTTCTATTCTCTTTTTATAATACTTTCCAAATTCACTGATAATGCTTATCAGACAGGATTAACTTGGAAGAAATAGAGGAATGTGGGAAATAGAGGAATAGAGTTTTAGAGTTGTTATTGAGAGGCTTAATGATCCAGATAGGTATATCTCTGGATTCACTTTTCATTGAAACATTTTTCTGTTGCTTCACAGAGGTGCTTGCTGAAGGATCCCCACGTTCCCTGTCTTCAGTGCCTGATGTGACACATCACCTGGTGACCATGCAGTCAGGGAGGCAATCATATGAAGTTTCTGTCTTAACTGCAGTAAATCCACAAGAGGTAAAGTGGTCTCTTGCCCTTTGTTTCTGTGGCAATTCATGTGGGGAATGATTGAGAATTTAGAGGACCTGAAAAAGTCTCCAGTTTCCATTTCCTGGAAACTTTGGCATGAATATTTTCCTTTAAATTAAGCATGAGTTCAGCTTGAAAGGAGCCTGAGGGTTAGTCTTAATGAATTGGAGATTGGTCTGTCACAGCTGGGACTCCTGGCTTTAAAATTCTTTTATACACATTCCTCGTTGATGTCTGTTCCCACTATTCTCTGCCACACTATAACATGAAGATACAGCTTTTATTTTATAAAGGCACACAGCAGGCACTGAATAATTGCATGTTGACCTTCCTGTTAAGTTATTCAGAGAAGAGGGCCTTGCCTGTGTAAATTGGGTGAAATTTCTGTACCAGAGAGGAGCAAGTATTTGCTGGAGATCCCTTTCTTTTCTCCAGAAATAACATCCTGGAAAAAGTCCCTCAGCAAAAAAGGTAGTTAACAAAATCATTAAACATAATTATTGTTCATTCTGCTATGGTCATATGTCTGGGAGATACCAGGCTTAACCAAATGGGCATATACAAATTTGTTCACTTGCTTGCTAAGTGAGAACCATTACCTAAATCAATGGTCTCCAGCCTTTTTGGCAACAGGGACCGGTTTCGTTTCACCTCAGCTCATCAGGCATTAGATTCTGATAAGGAGTGCGCCACCTAGATCCCTCAAATACACAGTTCACAATAGGGTTTGCGCTCCTATGAGAATCTATTGTTGCTGCTGATCTGACAGGAGAGGTGGAGCTCAGGTGGTAATGCTTGCTCACCTGCTGCTCACCTCCTGTTGTGCGGCCCCGTTCCTAATGGCACGGACCAGTGCTGGTCCATGGCCTGGGGGTTGGTGACTTCTGATCTAAACAAAAAAGGTTTTAGGTTGAGCTAAGCACTTTCAACTCTGTAGTTTGGCTTTGACTCAGAAAACAGAATGCAAACCTGTCAGTGTTTTAGAATCTTGGGATATTTCACTGGTCTTGTGTCATGGGAGTGGATGACTTCATCACGAGCACATTTCATATGCATAAACTTTTGTCAAAACCTATGTAGCTTGGATCCTTTCAGTATTACATTAGTTTTTATGGTGCTCTTCTGTCTTTTCTCCTCTTTTCTTTTTTTTTTGAGACAGAGTCTCACTCCGTTGCCCAGGCTGGAGTGCAGTGGTGCATTCTCGGCTCACTGCAACCTCTGCCTCCCGGGTTCAAGCGATTCTCCTTCCTCAGCCTCCTGAGTAGCTGGGACTACATGTGCGTGCCACCACGCCCAGCTAATTTTTTTGTATTTTTAGTAGAGACGGGGTTTCACCATGTTGACCAGGATGGTCTCGATCTCTTGACCTCGTGATCTGCTTGCCTCAGCCTCCCAAAGTGCTGGAATTACAGGCGTGAGCCACTGTGCCCAGTCTTCTTTCTTTTCATTATAACCTTTATACCACAGTAAGCTGTTACATCATTCAAATGACTGCATCCTATATTGAATATTCTCCATTATTCTCTGATATCTTTGGGGGTACCCAGGATTACAGGGTTCTGGGCATACATGTTAATGCTTTTGCCAGGACTTTTCTTTTTATTCATTGTCGTGACCCATTGTCTTTGCTTATATTTAAAGTTTTTGCTCTTGATATCATTGGTTCTTTCCTAAGTCACTTTTTCTGGTAACTGCTTTGGAAGGAATCATACATATCTCACTTACGGAGCCTTCCTCTTTCTCCTCCATTTTTCTTGTCTTCATTTTTCTATTCTAAAGCTTTTATTATGGAAATTTTCAGAGTACAGTGAGAGAGAGACTAGTATGATAAACCCACGTCGAAGTTATGGCTGAGAGCGGCAGCTCACACCTGTCTCCTAACTTTGACTTTTTTTTTTTTTTTTTTTTGAGATGGAGTCTCACTGTCGCCAAGGCTGGAGTGCAGTGGTGCGAACTCAGCTCACTGCAACCTTCGCCTCCCAGGTTCAAGCAATTTTCCTGCCTCAGCCTTCTGAGTAGCTGGGATTGCAGGCGCCCACTACCAAGCCCGGCTAATTTTTGTATTTTTATTAGAGACAGGGTTTTACCCTGTTGGCCAGGCTGGTCTGGAACTCCTGACCTCAAGTGATCCACACGCCTCAGCCTCCCAAAGTGCTGGGATTACAGGTGTGAGCCACCGCGCTTGGCCCTGACTTTGACAGTTAACTTTGTGCCATGCTCGGTGGCCCATGCCTCTAATCCCAGCACTTTCGGAGGCAGAGGCAAGTGGATTGCTTGAATCCAGGAGTTCAAGACCAGCCTGGGCAACATAAGACCCCCATCTCTACAAAAAATACAAAAAAAGTTAGCGGGGCATGGTAGCATGTGCCTGTGGTCCCAACTACTCGGGAGGCTGAAGTAGGAGGATCACCTAAGCCTGGGAGGTTGAGGCTGCAGTGAGCAGTGATTGTGCCACTGTACTCCAGCCTGGGTGACAGAGTGAGACCCTGTCTCAAAAGACAAAAACACAATTAACTTTATACTGTTCTTGTTTTATCTCTTTCCTCCTTTTGTTGTTGTTGCTGTTTATGACGGAGTATTTCAAAGCAAATTGTAGGCATGTTATTTCTTCTGTATATATTTCAGTATATGCCTTTAACATACAATATTAAAAAAAACTATAATATCTTTACCACTTCAAACAAAGATAACAATAATTTATTGTATCCTCTAATAGTCTATGTTCTTTTTTTTCCTGCCCCTCAAAAATATCTTATGGTTGGTTTGCTAGAGTCAAGATTCAAACAATGTCTCTATATTGCATTTGGTTAATATTTCTCTTAATTCTCTTTATAATAGTCCTCCTTTTTTTTTAAATTTTTCAGTATGGTTATCTATTTAAGGAATTGGCTTTTTTTTTTTTTTTTTTTTGAGACTGAGTCTCACTCTATGGCCCAGGTCGGAGTGCAGTGGCATGATCTCGGCTCACTGCAACCTCCGCCTCCCAGGTTCAAGCAATTCTCCTGCCTCAGTCTCCCAATTAGCCGGGATTACAGGCACCTGCCACCAAGCCCAGCTAATTTTTGTATTTTTTAGTAGAGACGGGCTTTTACCATGTTGGCCAGGCTGGTCCCAAACTCCTGACCTCAAGTGATCCACCCGCCTCAGCCTCCCAAAGTGCTGGGATTACAAGCGTGAGCCACCGCGCCCGGCCAGGAATTGAGGTTTTTGTCCTAAAGATTTTCCCACATTCTGGTTTTGGCTGATTGACTCCTTTTGTTAATATTAATTTCTCTATTCACTGTATTTCCTAAAAACTGGTAGTTACATTTAGAGGTTTGATTAGATTCAATTTTTCCCCCTTGGCAAGAATATTTCATAAATGATGCTCTTGCTTCCTATTACAACTCATCAGGAGGCACATGATAATCAATTGATGTTAAGATTGACTGTTGGGTTATGTAAAGGTTTTGGCAACCATTACTGATCATAACCTAGATCTGTTTTTCATTAAGGCCTGCAAAATGGTGATATCCTAATTCTCTTGTTCCCTCTGTGTTTATTATGATTTTTTTTTTTTTTTTGAGATGGAGTCTTGCTCTGTTGCCCAGGCTGGAGTGCAGTGGCACCATCTCGGCTCACTGCAACCTCCACCTCCCGAATTCGAGCGATTCTTCTGCCTCAGCCTCCTGAGTAGCTGGGACCACAGGCATGTGCCACCACGCCCAGCTGTATTTTTAGTAGTGATGGGGTTTCACCATGTTGGCTATGCTGGTCTTGAACTCCTGACCTCAGGTGATACACCCATCTCGGCCTCCCAAACTGCTGGGATTACAGGCATGAGCCACTGAGCCCGGCCTAATTGTGATTCTTTTATACAAGAAATACTTCTCTCATCAACCATAGGGTTGCCCTGAAATCATCATTTCAGGAAAACCATCTCTTTTTTCTTTTACCTAGTACACATTATTATTCGAGCAAGCCAACCCATAGCACCTAGCCTTTTCTTTTTTATATTTGAAACCTCAGAGCTTTTCTCTCCTGTATTGGTAAATATGTTTAAAATTCTCCACGTTACCCAAATAAATGCCAGATGTATGAAAATTTAATTCATTCAGCGGCTAGTTACCACATACCTAGTATGTGTGAGGCATTCTGCAGGGTACTAGTTATACAATAGTAAACAAAATACAGTCTCTGCCTCCAGTAGCTTATAGGCAGAATTAGGACCTTCATAACTATATATATGGTGCTGGAGTTGCGCTGTACAGTACAATGAGATTAGGATGGGAGAAGTGACCGATGAATCAACTGGCAATTTTTTTTTTTTTAAATTTTTTAGATGGAGTCTCACTCTCTTGCCCAGGCTGGAGTGCAGTGGCACAATCTCGGCCCACTGCAACCTCCACCTCCTGGGTTCAAGCAATTCTCATGCCTCAGACTCCTGAGTAGCTGGGATTACAGGTGGCCGCCACCACACCCAGCTAATTTTTTGTATTTTTAATAGAGACGGGGTTTCATCATGTTGGCCAGCTGGTCTCAAACTCCTGACCTTAGGTGATCCACCCGCCTCGGCCTCCCAAAGTGCTGGGATTACAGGCATGAGCCACTGCGCCCAGCCTAAACTGGCAGTTTTTAAGTATAGTACGTTCCAGTCTTGGGAGAAGTCAGAGAATATGTTTTAGAGTTTAAGTTGAGATGGGAGGGATGAATAGAAATCATCTTGATGGAGAAGTAGAAGGAGTTGGAAGAATATAACAGGCAGAAGGACAGCAGTGTGTATGTACAAAGGTAGAAGGTGAGGGAGTAGAGGGCCTCTGTGGAACTGTAAAGGGTTGAGTGTGATGGGACATGGGTTGAAGAGATGGGCTGGAGAGGAAAATTGAGAGCTGGAAAGATAAGCTAGTCTCTTGAAAGGTCTTATAAGGCATGATTTTATCCTGGGGGCACTGAAGAACCACTGCACCGTTTGAAGTAGGGTATGACATGATCAGATTTGTGTATTCAGAATATCCAGTAATAGTACATTTGTTCCCTAGAACCTAGGCACATGAGTCTTGGAATTGGCCTCAGAGCATCTATGTATAATAGGTGCTGCCCACTTACAGCCTCAGGGAGACAGCATAACACAGGCTGCCTAAAAAACGAAAGACGTGGGTGTGGTGGATCATGTCTATAATCCCAGCACTTTTGGAGGCTAAGGTGGGAGGATCACTTGAGGCCAGAAGTTCGAGACAAGTCTGGACAACAGAGCAAGACCCTGTCTCTACAAAAAGTTTTTTAAAAAATTATCCAGGCATAGTGGTGCATACTTGTAGTCCCAGCTACTCCAGAGGCTGAGGCAGGAGGATCAACTTGAGCCCAGGAGTTCGAGGCTGCAGTGAACTATGATTGTGCCACTGCACTCCAGGCTGGGAGAGATCCTATCCGAAAAATCAAACAAAAAAAAAGGAAGTGTGGTCTTCACTCCAGGAGGGCACAAAACCCAGTTTCATAATGGAAGCCCAAAACACTTAGAAAAATATTAATAACACAAAGGGGAAAGTGCTGTCCTTGATGTAGCTGAAAATCCCGCACTGTCACTTTTTCCTCATGGGTTTTTGTATATTTACAAACATACCCTCTGTCTGAGCCTCACTTCTTTTGTGTTTTCTTCACTTTTACCATTATTCTCCTCCTCTTATCACAGGCATTTCCACTGCTTATCCCCTCCTTTTCTTTCTTCACTAGTTTGGGTCCTCCAATACCTTCAGTTTTTTTTCAAGCTGTGAGGCCCTCAGGGTTCCAGGCTTAGTCCTCTTCCTCATCCAAGGTCTAGGTAATAACTTGTCATTTCTCCAGTGAGTGAGGAATGTTGATTCCTTAAGAACTTTCAGGTGCTGGAGAAGGTGAAGGCTATTTGCAACACATGTCCATTTCACCTTTTTGGAGATCACCAAGCAGTATGGATCAAAGTCTACTGATGAACTTTGTAGAGCATGTAATTCCTGTAACATGCTCTAAAAATAAAAATAGCTTATCAAGAATATCAGAGAACAACCAAATCTGTTATCAGAAATTTTCATGAGAGGCTGGGTGCGGTGGCTCACGCTTGTGATCCTAGCACTTTGGGAGGCTGGGGTGGGAGGATCAGTTGAGCTTAGGAATTTGAGACCAGCCTGGGCAACTCAGGAAAACCCCATCTCTACAAAAAATAAAATAAAATTAGCTGTTCCTAGCTACTTGGGAGGCTGAGGTGAGAGGATCACTTGGGCCCAGAAGGTTGAGGCTGTAGTGAGCCATGATCTTGCCACTGCACTCCAGTCTGGGTGACAGAGCCAAACTATAGCAAAGACTTGGAACCAACCCAAATGTCCAACAATGATAGATTGGATTAAGAAAATGTGGCACATATATACCATGGAATACTATGTAGCCATAAAAAATGATGAGTTCATGTCCTTTGTAGGGATATGGATGAAACTGGAAATCATCATTCTCAGTAAACTATCGCAAGGACAAAAAACCAAACACCGCATGTTCTCACTCATAGATGGGTATTGAACAATGAGAACACCTGGACACAGGAAGGGGAACATCACACTCTGGGGACTGTTGTGGGGTGGGGAGAGTGGGGAGGGATAGCATTAGGAGATATACCTAATGCTAAATGATGAGTTAATGGGTGCAGCACACCAGCATGGCACATGTATACATATGTAACTAGCCTGCACATTGTGCACATGTACCCTAAAACTTAAAGTATAATAATAATAAAAAGAAATAATACTAAGGAATACCAAAGCTAGAGCATGTTAGACATTTGTCCTTTCTATCTGCAGTGCAAACCTCCCACATGACATAATTTATTCTAAGGGATGCTTCTCCATACCTTTGACAATATTTTCTAGTCATCTTTCAATAATATTTGCTACCAAAGAAATGTATATGTTTGTTTCAAAATTGTTCTTGTGCAGTAATTCAGCTATATTTTTTACCATACAGTGAAAAACAAATATATACTTACATCTTCAGTTATTAAATTAAAAAATTTAAGAGACTTAAATAATTATTATTGTTTAGAAAATTTTGGAAAATAATGTAATGAGGTGACATTAATTTGAATAGCTCTAAATATTTCTACAGAGATTTGTCTTCATGTTCTGAATTATTAGTTATTAAATGTATTATTTGTTTTTTTGGTTAAAAAAAAAAAAAAGAAAAATTACCATGGGAAAAATATCAGAAACTACAAGTCACCTCTCTGGTTCAGGTGGACAATCTCTATTTTCCCTCATTATTTTGCCACGTCTGAGAATTAGATGGAGGACTCATTGCACAGGCCCAACTGGGAACCTCAGGGCTTTTGGGCTCTCATACTTACTAAAGGTCATTCTAAATGGGGCTCCATATTTACATTGAGTTCACATTCTTGAACTCAAGAACCAGTGTAAGAGATTCCCAGCTAGTTTTGACTACATCTTAGAATGCTTTCCAAATCAAGGCAAAAATAGAAATTACAAATTCTGTAATATTTCTCATAAAGTACCTTTGCTAAGTTTGACTGCAAAGATCTGGATCTTGGCCTCCATTAAAAACACACTATTCTTAACTTTCCTGCCACACAGCATCAAATGGAATATGTGGTTTCTTTAAGGTTTAATTTTTCTTTAGATTTTGTTTAAATGTCTTTAAATTCCATATAATTAAACTCTTTTTTTTTTTTTTTTTAAATAAATACACCCTTTATTTTCATCTACATTGGGGGACAGTTTTGACATACTTTTTTTTTTTTTTTTTTTAAATTTATGAAGTATTTATTGATCATTCTTGGGTGTTTCTCGGAGAGGGGGATATGGGAGGGTCATAGGATAATAGTGGAGAGAAGGTCAGGAGATAAACACATGAACAAAGGTCTCTCGTTTTCCTAGGCAGAGGACCCTGCGGCCTTCTGCAGTGTTTGTGCCCCTGGGTACAAAAAAACATTTTTTTTTTTTTGGTGGATACGGTGTCTTACCATGTTGCCCAGGCTGATCTCAAATTTCTGGCCTCAAGCAATCTCCTCCCTCAGCCTCCCAAAGTGGTGGGGTTATAGGCATGAGCCATGGTGCCCAGCCCAATCATTAAATTCTACTGTATAAATTACCTTCATCCAAATTAGGATCACCAAGTAAATACATCTCAAGCTGAAGAATTTATTTGATTAGATTTTAATAAGTTCAGTTTTTGTTCTGAATTTTACTGAATTGTTCCCATCTCATTTGTGTGTGTCTGAAAACAGTCTCACTCTGTCACCCAGGCTGGAGTGCAGTGCAGTGGCATGATCGTAGCTCACTGCACCCTTGAACTCCTGGGCTCAAGTGATCCTCCTCTCTCAGCCTCCCAAGTAGCTAGGACTGCAAGCATGTACCACCATGCCTAATTTTTAAAATTTTCTTGTAGAGACAGTACCTCACTGTGTTGCCCAAGTGGGTCTCAAATTTCTGGTCTCAAGCAGTTCTCCTGCCTCAGCCTCCCAAAGTGCTGGGATTACAGATGTGAGCCACTGTCCCCAGCCTCATTTTGTTTTTATGTTAAAATGGAAGCCAGTTTCATTATTTCAAAAATCCTTTCAATAGAGCCTTGTGCATACGGTAGAATGTTGGTGGTAGTTGCCCTTAGGCTTATCATTCTTTTAAACCCAAGGAACCCCTAGATCTTTTATGAGTGGGTTTCAGCTCTCATATAGTACTTATAAAGGAACAGCTCCTCTTCCTATTTCCTTCTCCTACTTGAACTTCAGCCTATCCTTTGACTGACATGTATAAGATTTTGGTTCCACCGTTTGTTTTCCCTGTAAGTTAGAGATTCCTGTCACTGACTGGTGAGTAGGTAACTACACAAACAATAGTTTGGCTTATAGACTCAGAATATTTGATTGCCAGAGTTAAAATGCCAGCCTTATGACATGGCTAAAGTGCTGTCCCAAGGCCACAGTGAGATCTATCAGTCTGTGCATGTGTTTGCTTTGGAAGTAGATAGCCTTCATTCACCCCTGTAGTGCATTCTCCATCCTCCACTCTTAATCCTTTTTACTATGAATTATTTTTTCTATAATTCAACTGTAACCTATTCTAGATTTGCTTTCAATCTTTTACAGTTACTAAACCAAGGAGATTTAACTGAAAGACGGACATGAGCGTGGGTGCTGACTCCTGGAAGAGCAGCTCTGTCTGATCTCGAAATGCGTACACTGGGAACAGGATGCCTTAGCCCACAATAGAACCAGAATGAATCTTTGAAGGCACAAGACTCTGCTTTTGCCACTCTTCCTCTTTCCTGGTATAGAAGATGGATGTAGGAGAGCTGCTTTTCTAACTACCATCTGATCAGACAAGGAATGAAGCAATGACTGTGGGCTGGGAAACTGTACCTACCTCTCTTCCCACTGCAAAATTCTGGGATAGACCAAAAGTGAATTTGATTATGTGTTGGCTGAAGTTCTTCATTCTGACTGTTGAGGGGAGGTTTTCCTTTGAAGAGTTTTCATCCCAGACTCAGCTGTCTTTTCACATGGATGAAATAATTCCTGCTACCAACAACAGAGCTTCACCAGGAAGTTGAGTTTTCAAGATGCCTTGTTGCTTTGAAGAAGGGAGTGATGTCAATTCTCTTGTTACATTCTCCCTTTAGCAACCTGAGTAAGAGACTCTCTGCCACTGGGCTGCAAAAAAATAAATTACTTGAATCTCCCCTTGGCCCAGGCTGAGGTACTATCTTGTCCTATACACTTCTACTTGGTCACTTTGCTTTCTTCGTTAATGGAACATACAGTAGCATGTTAAGAGGGATTTCATGTTTTTGTTTTTTTAAAGTTAAAAATTACATGATGCAGAGATTCAGGTTTTCCTTTAAATAAACAAAACAGCCCAGTCAGTTCTTTGGCTCTTGTTTTATACAAAATTTGTTTTCTTAGAGATTAAGAATTTAATCTTTCCCTTTAAAATAGTGTACTGATTTACCCTTAGGATTCCATGCAGGTAAAACTGAACCGAGGAGTCTTAGGAAACAACAAGAACATCTTCATTTCTTAAGCCCAGGTGATAGTTACTGGATTATTACTCTGTCACCACCAAAAAAGATACATCTGAGAAAATGGCAATAAAAACAGATACTTTTGAATTTTTCCAGAAAGATGATAGTTTTTTAAAAAAAGCTTGAGAAAGGTGCTTTAGTTAGAGCAGGCACTCTTGCTATCATCCTGTCTCCACAGCTACTGAGAAAATATCCAATCATCATCTTATGATTTGAGATAGGGTCTTGCTCTGTCACCCAGGCTGGAGTGCAGTAGTGTAATCATAGCTCACTGTAACCTTGAACTCCTAGGCTCAAGGCATCCTCCCACCTCAGCCTCCTGAATAGCTAGGACTATAGGCACGTACCACCAGTCCAGCTAACTTTTTGTGTTTTTTGGTAGAAATGAGGTCTATGTTGCCCAGGCTGGTCTTGAACGTCTGGCTTCAAGTGATCCTCCTGCCTTGGCCCCTCAAAGTGCTGAGATTACAAGCATGAACCACTGCACCGAGCCAGAATAGCCAATTATTATTGGTGAGAAGAAAATTATTCCAAAGTTCACCTACTAGTAGAAAATCTTGGTTGTCTGGGAAATTTTAAGTTTACTTAAAATGAACCTCATGCTCACATAAACACACAGGCACATTCTAAACAGATAACGGGAGAGAATTGTTTTAAATTCTTAATTTGTTAATGACATGCGTAATCACATAGTACGTAGACTGTGTTCATGGCAATTACTTATATTCTTAGAATGCCAGTTTTTGCTTCATGCAGCCTTTTATATTAGAGCAGTGGTTCTCAGCCAGGGACATTTTTGCCCCCTGGGGATATGCAATATCTGGAGACATTTTTGGTTGTCACAACTGGGGAGAGGGGTACTACTGGCATCTAGCAGGTAGTGGCCAGGGATGCTACTAAACATTCTACAATGTACAGTACAGTTCCCTTCCCCAACCCTCAACAAAGAATTAGGTGGCGCAAAATATTAATAGCACTGAGGATAAGAAACCCTGTACTAGAAGTTGTAAGTTTTTATCCCCCATGGGCTAGATCTGATATGCAGATGTATTTTATTTTGCCCATACAATATTTCTAAGTAATTTTTAAATGAGTTGATATAGCATATACATTTCTGGCTTGATGAAAATGTAGCTGATGTAGTAACTCTGAGCCTATATTCCAGCAGGATTTGATACTTTCCAGTGTCTACTATCTCCTACTGTCTACACCCACTCCATGGACGCGTTTGTTTCTGCACTAACCCCTATAGGCATTTGGGCCTGTGCTCTCTTTTCTGTACCTATTCTCTAAGGTGAGGCACAAAGCAGGAACCCTTAACTTTAGGCTACCATCCATCCACCTGAGCCTCCCCGCTTTGATTTCCTTGAACTATTCCCTGTTATCTGCTGCTCTTTTTTTTTCTCAGACAGAGTTTTGCTCTGCTGCCCAGGCTGGAGTGCAGTGGCATGATCTCAGCTCATTACAACCTCTGCCTCTTGGGTTCAAGTGATTCTCCTGCCTCAGCCTCCCAAGTAGCTAGGATTATAGGCACGTGTCATCACGCCCAGCTAATTTTTGTATTTAGTAGAGATGGAGTTTTGCCATGTTGGCTGGACTGGTCTCAAACTCCTGACCTCAGATGATCCGCCTGCCTCAGCCTCCCAAAGTGTTGGGATTACAGGCGTGAGCCACTGCGCCCGGCCTGTTAATCTGCTACTCTTCATTTCTCCATTCTCTAACAGTAGCCTTGACTCAAAACCCAAGTTTTCCCTGCCTTGACTCAAACCCAAGTTAGCTGCTTAATATTTTTCAAAAGCAGTAATTTTAAGTGTAGTGATTAAGCAAGTGATATGAGATTTTCTGGTGATTGATGAGATAGCTCCTCCAGTACTTTCCTGGGGCTAGCAGGCTGTTCTAGAGATCCTTCCAAACCCTGCTCTGGATCTCTGATGCTGAGTTTTGTAGTTTCTTGGAACCTGCAGAATAAATTAAAACATGAAAAACAAAAAAATTTTTTTTTTCAGACAGGGTCTCACTCTCACCCAAGCTGGAGTGCAGTGGCATGATCTCAGCTCACTGCAGCCTGGACAGCCTAGCTAAAGCAACCCTCCCACCTCAAGCAATCCTCCCACCTCAGCTTCCCAAGTAGCTGGGATTATAGGCACGTGCCACTGCACCCAGCTAATTTTTTTTTTTTTTTTTTTTTTTTTTACTTTTTGTAGAGACATGGTTTTGCCATGTTGCCCAGGCTGGTCTCAAACTCCTGGGCTCAAGCTATCCACCCACTTCAGCCTCCCAAAGTGCTGGGATTACAAGCGTGAGCCACCATGCCCAGTCTGAAAAAAGAAAATCTTAAAGCACTGTGTAAGTTTAAGAACGGTCTCTCCCAGCACTTTGGGAGGCCGTGGCAGGTGAATCACGAGGTCAAGAGATTGAGCCCATCCTGGCCAACATGGTGAAACCGTGTCTCTACCAAAAATACAAAAAATAGCTGGGCGTGGTGGTGGGCACCTGTAGTCCCACCTACTCAGGAGGCTGAAGCAGGAGAATCGCTTGAACCCAGGAAGCGGAGACTGCAGTGAGCGGAGACTGCTGTGAGCCAAGATTGCACCACTGCACTCCAGCCTGGCGATGGAGCAAGACTCCGTCTCAAAAAAAAAAAAAAAAAAAGAGTCTCAACATTATTACTATTTTATATGGGATGTAAAGGAAAATTTCTAGGGGTATAAAACTGAGATAGGAATTAGGGTAGGGGCTGCTAGGATTTAAGATACAAAACAACTGAGAACAATGGAGATAAGATACTATTTTCTCCCTTTGACTCAGTATCAAAATGGGTTATGGAGGGCCGGGCGCGGTCGCTCACGCCTGTAATCCCAGCACTTTGGGGGGCTGAGGCAGGTGGATCACGAGGTCAGGAGATCGAGACCATCCTGACTAACACGGTGAAACCCCGTTTCTACCAAAAATATACAAAAATTAGCCGGGCATGATGGTGGGCATCTGTAGTCCCAGCTACTCGGGAGGCTGAGGCAGGAGAATGGCGTGAACCCGCAGGCAAAGCTTGCAGTGAGCCGGAAATCACGCCACTGCACTCCAGCCTGGGCGACAGAGCGAGACTCTGTCTCAAAAAAAAAAAAAAAAAAAAAAAAAAGGGTTATGGAGAAGGTGATACTAATGCGCTACCTTTAAGGAATGCTAGAAAAACAGTTTTATAGTTTTATAAGAAGTCAAAATATACATGATTTTTCTTCAAAAATAAAGTAGAAATAGTTTCAGCTCATGAAATTGGAACTGGAATTGGAAAATGATCTGTTTCAAAATGGAAGAAAACGAAACATAATTTGCCAGATTTTATTCACAACTGCACCACTCTCTAAATTCAAATGTGTTACTTGGAGATCTCTGGATTACTTATTAATGTTATATAAATACAGGATTATGATCTCAAAATACCAGTGGCTATTCTAAAGTTTCCTCCCAGAGGTATTACTGGGTATGACAATTTAGAGAGCTGCAGAATGACAGCAACATTTCAGGTTACCTGGGAAAATCGTTGACTTTGGTCTCCTTCTCTTGAACAGCCCGGGTGCCTTGACCCTTGTTTCTCACAAAGTCTTCCTCCAGCCCAGCCTGCTTCAGGGTGTCTAGATACCATTGTTCTGCTTCTTTCTTGGCTAGATCCTGTGGGATGGAAATTAATCTGTTGTAGCTGTCTTATGAATTACCAGACAATTCTAAATGACTTTATCTGTATTGTTACAATACTGCCACAACCACCACCACCCTTATTGTGGGGCACAGATTTGCATGAAAATTATTTAACCCTTGTTTTCGAGCCTTAATGTGTATATAAATCACCTGAGGTCTTGTTAAAATGCAGATTTCACATTTGGTAGGTGTCAGATGAGGACTGTAATTCTGTATTTCTAACACTCCCCAGAGATGCCAAACTGTTGATTTGGGAGTCACAATTTTGAAAAGCAGTGACTTATTTTGGGAGACAAATGAGACCCAGATTTAAAAGGATGGACTAAAAACCTTCTAAGATTTTTAAAGCAACAAACCATTATCAGGAACACTAAAATAAAATAGAAAATAAGCTACACCAAGACTCTTAATGGAAGGACAGATGGTCTGCATGTGGACCAGAAGAATATTATTTTTTGTTTAAGTATTCAAGAACAAAATCATAGGGTACTTTGTATTTTTCCTAGACAGGTGAAAGATCTGTTGAGATCTGAAGAGTGAGCTTGCTTAACATTAACATAAAGAAGCATGAGAGATTTTCAACAATGCAGGTTGCTAAGTAAATCCAAGACCATGTGTGCTTATGTGTGTGAGAGGAGAAAGATTTATGGAGGGAGGAGGAAGTGGAGCCAGCAAATGCCTAGACAATGTACTAACTATAAGATGGAGGTAATGCCCTGCCATTGGGACTAGGTCACTAGGGAACCCCAACTTGTCTGAAACTGGAGAGGAAAGGGATCCACAGAACCTAATGCAGTAGAAATAGAGCATCCTTACATCCTTACGGAGATCTCAGCTGAGTCCAACGTCCCTAAAAGTCTACAGAGAATATCTTAAAATGATACTCTTCCAGGATACTTTGGGTACACTGCCTATGGGTTAGCCCTGCTCCACAAGGAACACACACTCACACACACACGCATACAAAATAAAAGAAAAAAAATTTCAGGCTTCCAGCCTGAAAGCCACTTAGTCTAGAGAAAGCCTTGTGGGGTGTTTGTGGGCATCCTAATGCTTGGAGACCTATAAATATCCCACAGCTCTAAAGGCTGGGGAGGCCCAGGGCTAGCAGCACTGCCAGAGGAGAGATGCCGTTCCAGCACTGTGAACAGTGGCCCCAGAGCATAGAAAGAGCCAAATGGTCCCTGTGTCTCTGGGGTCTAATGCCCAATCTGATGAAATCTGAATGGTAGACTACAGTGAAAGCTCTAGGAAGTGAAATATCCCTTTACCGATGCCTTTGGAGTCCACTCTTGGATGAAATCAACACAAGCAGCATTCTCTATTGTACTATTTATTTTGGGAAAAGAAGGTAGTAATGAAATTAGAATTTCTGGGCCTCAAGGAAAATTTTAATACCCACATATTAAAATTGTTTCGTAATTTTTCAGAGTCCTTTTATCTAAGGCAGAAAGAAAACAAATGATGGTTTAGTTTTACCTTGGCAACTTGTTCAAAGAGATAGGGCCTTGTTTGTATTCGCTTCTTCATCTCTTCCAGCTCTTTCTTATATTCTTTCGCTCTTTTACGGTCATTGTTCCTGGAATTAGCAAGACTTTTAGAAAGAATTTCATCTTTTCTAATCCAGAATACCCTTCATTTCCAGTAAAGCAGTGTAACTCTCATGTACATTGTAAATTCCTATCTGACTTGGAAAATCATGACCCTGCTGTGATTACAGGAGCCTACCTACCCCAATAACTCTATTTTGCATTTTCTGGCAATAGGCCAGTGGTCTTGGATCCCAAGGCAAGCACCCCTTTTGACACATAGAGGACACTGACCGGTTCTCTTTCAGCTTTGCTTTGAACACTTCCTCCAGGCTTTTATGGGGATCCATGGCTTTTGCACGCAAGGTCACAGATTTGGACATTGCTTGAGACTTCTTTTTGTGTATCTCCAGCCACTGAATACTCTCATCTGCTTTGTTCTTTTTTTCAAGTGCACTTCTAAAGGAAGGAGGCAGAAAAACAGTATAGATTACCAACCTGGGTATACTGAAAAGCAATCTTAGGCCAGGCGTGGTGGCTCACGCTTGTAGTGCTAGCACTTTGAGAGGCCAAGGCAGGTGGATCACCTGAGGTCAGGAGTCCAAGACCAGCCTGGCCAACATGGTGAAACCCCAGCTCTACTAAAAATACAAAAATTAGCTGGGCATAGTGGTGTGCACCTGTAATCCCAACTACTCAGGAGGCTGAGGCAAGAGAATCGCTTGAACCCGGGAGTCAGAGGTTGCAGTGAGCCAAGATCGCACCGCTGTACTCCAGCCTGGGCGACAGAGCAAGATTCCGTCTCAAAAAAAATAAAAAAATAAATAAATAAAATAAAATAGCCGGGCACGGTGGCTCATGCCTGTAATCCCAGCACTTTGGGAGGCCAAGGCAGGCGGATCACAAGGTCAGGAGATTGAGACCATCCTGGCTAACACTGTGAAACCCCGTCTCTACTAAAAATACAAAAAATTAGCCGGGTGCGGTGGCAGGTGCCTGTAGTCCCAGCTACTCGGGAGGCTGAGGCAGGAGAATGGCGTGAACCCGGGAGGCGGAGCTCGCAGTGAGCCGAGATCGCGCCACTGCACTCCAGCCTGGGCGACAGTGAGAGACTCCGTCTCAAAAAATAATAATAAATAAATAAATAAAATAAAAGCAATCTTAGTAACCTTTTCTGGAAAGTAAGTTGGTGTTTTTAATGAATGGGGCATGTAATTTACCTCAACTGCCATTTTTAAAAATAATAAAATTCTAGGATTAAATGCACTGGCAGATGAAGCCTTTCCAGCACTAGGGACACAGTGACTTCCCACCCTAGAAGTGCATTTACTGAACTGGAGAAATGTCAGTTAAAATATCCTTACTTAGGTCAGGCGCGGTGGCTCATGGCTGTAATCTCAGCACTTTGGGAAGCTGAGGCAGGCTGATCACGAGGTCAGGAGTTCGAGACCAGCCTGGCCAACATGGTGAAACCCCGTCTCTACCAAAACTACAAAACAAATTAGCTGGGTGTAGTGGCACGTGCCTGTAATCCCAGCTACTTGGGAGGCTGAGGCAGGAGAATCACTGAACCCAGGAGGCAGAGGTTGCAGTGAGCTGAGATTGCGCCACTGCACTCCAGCATGGGCGACAGCAAGACTCTGTCTCGAAAAAATATATATATATCCTTACTTAAATAGTCCAACACTCAATAGGTTTTCGCCTATGTGGATACAAAATAATACTAATAGCTACCATTTACTGAGCTCCTTATTATGAACCAAGTACCATTACATTTCACATTGTCCTCACAACTGCCTTATGAGGCAAATACTAAATTCCCTTTTTATAGGGGAGGTGATTGAGGCTCAAAGGAGGTAAGCCCCTTGCTCAAAGCTACCCAGCATGCCAGTGGAAAAGCCCCTATTGGATCAGGACCTCTGACTCCCAAGCCTCTGGCCTTGACCACTCTGCTGTAAATAGTGGGCTGGAAGGTGTCTGGGTTCATGGTCCTTTGGGAATACAAATCTGCACATTTAGAGAGAACTGGAAATGAGCCTCCTTCAATGCAGACTATTTGGGTTCAACCTGTAGCACTTAGTTTGTTCAGTTATCTACAAAGTAATATGTTGAGTTCTTCCAAAAGGAAAATCAACCAAGACTCTTATATTTGGATGTTTATATTCAAACGGACAGACTGGGAAGAAGGACATGAAAATTTAATCTGTTAGTATGTCAGATTCCCTGTGGCTGGAAAGCAGATGTGGATGTCCTCTATAGGTAGGCCAGCCTCTTTGTTCAGGAGGCCTGTGTTCTTGGGCCCTCAGGATACTGAGCAATTAATTAGCCCTGATTTAGTAGGTCTAACTGAAGTCTGAAGAAGAAAGGAGTATACCTTGGACCATAAATACTTTTCTACAATCCCTGCTGTGGGGCTTAAAGATCCAAGTAGGTTCTGAGTACTCCCCTACATGCCCCATGGGAAGGCAGTAAGACATTAGTCCTCTCCCTGGCTGGCCTAAGCTGCTGTTACACCGTGACCGTGACCTCTCTTGCCTACTTCAGCTCAGAAGCCTGGTGGAAGAACCCTTGCTGGGGGCTGGCTTAATGAGAACAACATCATAACAGAGTCAGGTCAGTTGAAGAGTTAAAAAGAAGCAGGCTCTTGCTGCCCAACAGACTCTGACATCTTCCCAAGATGAATCTCAGAGAATCTCAAATCTATGCAATGGATGTCTCATCTTTGCGGCAATTTCAGCCACCTGCTAGCATGCTTCTCTGAATTCTTGTTCCTCACTACTCCCTTCCTCTCGCCCATGGGCTTTTATCCATGTTCTCTCTGTCTGGAACCTTCCTTCTCTCCAGGCTTTGTCTGGCGAACTCTTCCTTGTTCTTCAGTTTCACTTTAGACATCTATTCCACAAGACAAGACCCCCCTGCTCCAGGCTGCCCAGTGCCCTCACAGTCCCCTTTACCCCCCATCATTGCACTACTCAAAAAATATGGCCATTGCTTCTTTGCTTTTCTGTATTTCAGACTAGATAATAAACTGTAGGTTCCCTAAGATCTCCAGCCTTAACATTGTGCCTGGCACAGAATAAGCCCACTATGAATATGTGCTGAATGATGGCTAGCTGTTCTCCAAGCACCAGGTGTGGAGAACCGCAATTGTTCCTGTCCTGATCAGAAAATTCCCTTTGACCCCTTGAGGTATCTCTGATAACAGGAAAGGAGGTCCCTTGGCAGGGAGGTTTCCAGCATTTGGGGCCAGAATCAGAGCATGTGACTACTCACCTGACTGCAGATTCCCTCTTCCTGGTGGCATCTGTGATGTGCACAGGGAGAGTGTTGGCAGAGAGGGAAGCAAGGCCGCTCAGAGAACGACTCCTTGGCAGGGGTGTAGCTGGTGGCTGTGGGGAATCCTAGAAGAAACAAAGGCTGGTATTGGTGGGACAGCATGTGTGATTAGTTTCTATCTTTTTTTCCTTTTTTTTTTTTGAGACAGAGTCTCGTCTCGCTGTTTTGCCCAGGCTGGAGTGCAGTGGCGCAATCTCGGCTCATTGCAACCTCCACCTGCCCGGTTCAAGCAATTCTCCTGCCTCAGCCTCCCACGTAGCTGGGACTATACAGGTTGTGAGCCACCATGCCCAGATACATTTTTGCAGTTTTAGTACAGACGGGGTTTCACCATATTGGTCAGGCTGGTCTCGAATTCCTGACCTCAGCTGATCCACCCGCCTCGGCCTCCCAAAGTGCTGGGATTACAGGTGTGAACTACTGCACCCAGCCATTTTCTATCTTTACTAGGATTCAGTTTCACTGAAGGACTGAAAATGAGAATCTTCATTTTTTTTCCTGGGAATAAGACAAGGATAATGAGATCTCAAGTTTCATAACCAAGCCAAGACTTGGATATCAATCCTAAAGTTTTTAGTCAAATGAGAAGAGTTCCTCGGAATTGGTATAGGGACATCAACAACTGATTCCAACTCCTTGCGTCTCAGGCCTGCTTGGACTTATTTCTGTGAAATCCTTCTAGAGTAAGGGAGGAAAAGAAGTGTCCCTATGGTTTGTTTTTGTTTTGTTCTGTTTTTGAGATGAACTTTCACTCTTGTTGTCCAGGCTGGCGTGCGGTGGCGCAATCTCAGCTCACTGCAATCTCCGCCTCCCAGGTTCAAGCAATTCTCCTACCTCAGCCTCTGAAGTAGCTGGGATTACAGGCGCCCGCCACCGCACCCAGCTAATTTTTGTATTTTTAGTAGAGATAGGGTTTTGCCATGTTGGCCATGCTGGTCTCGAACTCCTGACCTCAGATGATCTGCCCTCCTCGGCCTCTCAAAGTGCTGGGATTAAAGGCGTGAGCCACCACGCCTGGCCTGTTTTTTGTTGTTGTTTTGAGATGGGGTCTCACTCTGTTGCCTAGGCTGGAGTTCAGTGGCATAATCTTGGCTCACTGCAGCCAGAAGGTCCTCCCACCTCAGCCTCCTGAATGGCTGGAACTACAAGGTACACACCACCACATGTGGCAAATACTTGCATTTTTTTTTTTTAGAAATGGGGTCTCTCTGTTGCCCAGGCTGGGCTGTGGTCTGGAGTTTATAGGAAAGTGAATCTGCTTACAGCTGAGCTGGTGTTTAAAAAACAGATAGGAAAACCTTGTTGAGAAGTGCTTTCCAGGAAGACCTGGCCCCACCCTGTATTTCAGGCCACAGCCCTGACCCTCCCACAGCTGCCTGGGCTCTCACCGGCCTCCTTCCGGTGGTGGCAGCATCACAGGGCCGCTGAGGGTGGCGCAGGTTGGCGGTCCTCAGCAAGAAGGGCTTGTTGCGAGTGGCCTCTTGGGTTTCTCTTCTTTTGGCTGCTCTTCTCTGGAAGGCCTTGTAAAGGCCCTCATAGTCAGGGACCACAGGATTCACCCGAGGCTGGAATCCGAAGTTAGTGTGCAGAAACCCAAGCTTTTCCTGCTGGGTTCGGGTGGCTGTGCGGGGCTGTGGGTTAGCCCGGTTACTAGAGGAGGTGATAGGGGAAGAGGCCATCTGGAGCATGTCCAGGGCTCTCATCTGGATGCGAATTTTCCTGAAGAGCTCAGCTTCTGTGGAGAAAGGATGGTGATGGGTAAGAAAGGACCAAGCAAGAAACCTACAGGGTTGGAGAACTTTCCCTCTTTTACATACTAGCTGTAAGTGTACTGGAGGCAACTAGGAACTTTTCAGGAATTCTGACACGTTAACATCCTGTGGGATGCTTGCAGATGGCCTGAATAGGAGTAATTATGCCACAGAAAATAACAAACATTACAAACCAGCTTCCTTTTTTTTTTTTCTGGAGAGCTTGTTAATAAATGTCATCCAGAACACCACTGCCTGTGCCAATCAGGCTGCAGAAGCAGTGACCATCTACACTCACTGAGCACTTTCTATGATTGCTTCTTCAGAGATGAAGCAGAGGAAGTAGGCCAGTCACCTGCTCCTCTCCTAGGTTTCCCCATCTCAGAGAAAGGCCCTACCATCCACCCAGCTGCCCAGGCCCTTTGCCCACATCACTGACTCCTCCGTGTCTCTCATCAGTCACAAGTTCTGTCATTTCCTCCTCTTTAACCTCTCTCCAGTCCATCCTCTTTTTTTCATCCCTGCAACCAGTTGCATAATTTCTCAACTGAATTGTGAAATAGCTTCCTCTTGGCTCAACATCCCTCCAGTCTTGCTGCCCTCTCAGATTATCTATACAGCAGTCAGAAGGATCCTTCTGAACTATATTTCTGATCATGGGCCACCCTGCCTCAATCCCTCAGTGGCTCCCCTGTGCCCTTGGGATGAAGTCCAGACTCACCAACGTGGCTTGCAAAGCTCCTCATGTCTGGCCCATGCCTGCCTCTCCCTTCCCACTCCCTCTTCTCTCAGCCCTCTACCTTTCCATCCCTTGCAGATGCTCTGCTTTCTCTCCCCTCCATGCCACATTCTGCCTGCTCCACTTCTCCTCCCTCTTTACCCCTCCTTCAGTTCAGCCCCAGGGCCCACTTTCTCAGGGGACCTTCCCTAACTGCTCCCTTCCTTCACCAATCCCCAGGTTAAGTCCCTCTGATATATGCTTCCATGCTTCCCCTTTCAATCCTTGTAAATAACTCGCCACATTTGTATGTATTTGTCTTTATCTGTTTTCCTCACATATCTACAAACTCCATGTCTGTGTGTTCACCATGGCACAGTGCCTGGAGCATGGCACATGCTACCGAAAAGTGAATAAAGCCTGAGCCCCTTATTTGGAGCTATACTTTTTGAAATGTGTAAATAATCATCCCCCAGGTAATTCTGGCGATTGACACTACCTCACCAGGATGAAGGAGCCATGGGGGAGCATCTCAGGGCAGTGTGCTGGTGGTGGCAAGAGCCCAACCTGGTCCTTAGGTGTCTCACTGGTTCTCTATTCCTGCACCTGTGCGGGTGCAGAGGCCCTCATGTGCATTCACTTAGATGTCAACAGGATGAGCCTTGGGGACACTGTGGGACCTCTCCTGGCTCCATACAGGTCCTGATTGTATAGACAGACCTAACCCTCCCCAATGGCCTGCACTAAGCGTGCAGCCTCTAGTGGGTCCACCCAAGCAGCCAATCTCCAAGCCAGGCAGATCCCCGGGCCCTGACTAAATCCCTATGGTGGGATTGGTTCCCCGAGGCAGGAAGCAGCAAGGTGGCAAGGATGTCTTTACCCTGGAGTTTATCCCCAAGGGCTGGCTCCAGAATGGACTTGGGTATCCTTCTGGTGGCCTTCTGCTTGGAGATCTTGGCTTCAGCTGTGGCAGCCAAGTCTCTCTGTCGAGCAGCTTCCTTTAGCTGCTCCTCCTTCTCCAGGAAGCTGAAGGGCTTCAAAGAAGAGAGGAGCAGTTCCTTTCTCTTCTGGATCCCTGCCCGCCTTCGGGCCTCGCTGCGCTCCATGATCTCTTGGTAGAGGGGCAGGTAGACATGTGCAGGCACAGGCTGTGCCCGGAACTGCCTGTGGCACTCAGCCTCTTCCTCGCCCTGCCTCTGGGCCCGCTGCCTCTCCTGCTCAAAGGAGGCAGGCGAGCCCAGCCACTCGGCCTTCTTCCGGGCCTCACGCAGCGTCATGCGGAATGGCCGAGGGACAGTAATGGATGATGCCCAGGAGCTGACGCTTCTGTGCTGGGAGGGAGGCCGGGAGCCTGAGGGTGGCTGGGTCTGAGCCCTGGGAATGTTGGAAGGAAGGTTGTTCAGGGAGCTGCAGCGCCTTGTGGAGCCACACCTGGGAAGAAAGCAGATCTGTGAGTGGAAGACAGGGCAGTCAGGAGACCCTGCTCCCTCCAGACCTCCTCCCCAGTCCTCCCTTCCCACTGGTCACAGCTGGCTGCTCAGCCTAACACCACAGCCCCACAGGCCTCTATGTCCATGAGTTTCCCACAGACAATCCTGGCAGCCCTAATGGAAAGTCTCTTCTCAGAATTCATCCCAGAACTGCCACTTTGCACTCCAATATTTCATATGAGAGAGAGAACAATGAGCAGAGTAGAGCTTTAGAGTCAGACAGACCTGGGTTTAAATCTTGCTTCAAACTTTGAGCAAAGTTCTGTTAAAACCTCAATTTCCTCCTATGTAGAATGGCAAAAATTAATGTCTACTTACCAGGTTATTGGAAGAAAAAGTAAATATTAAATAAGATAAAGTAATGAGATAATGTACACTTTATCTCATTCAATATTTACTTTCTAAGACTTGACCAAGATAAAGGTACTTTGTTGTCACTCTCAGGGAAAGTGTATTTAGGAAAGGCTTCCCTGTATTTTTTTAAATTTTTTATTATTTATTTATTTATTTATTATTATTATTTTTTGAGATGGTAGTCTTGCACTGTTGCCCAAGTTGGGCATGATCTTGGCTCACTGCAACCTCCACCTCCCAGGTTCAAGCAATTCTTTGCCTCTGCCTTCCGAGTAGCTGGGATTACAGGCACCTGCCACCACGCCCAGCTAGATTTTTTATATTTTTAGTAGAGACGGGGTTTCACCATCTTGGCCAGGCTGGTCTTGAACTCCTGACCTCATGATCCACCCACCTCGGCTTCCCAAAGTGCTGGAATTACAGGCGTAAACATGGTGCCTGGCCCATTTTTAAATTTTATTTTATTTTTATTTGTTGAGAGAGAGTCTTGCTCTGTTGCCCAGGCTAGAGTGCAGTGGCGTGATCTCAGCCCACTGCAACCTCTACCTCCGGGGCTCAAGGGATTCTCGTGCGTCAGCCTCCTGAGTAGCTGGGATTATAGGCACACACCACCATGACTGGCTAATTTTTGTATTTTTAGTAGAGACGGGGTTTCACCATGTTGGTCAGGCTGGTCTCGAATTCCTGACCTCAAGTGATCGCCTGCCTCAGCCTCCCAAAGTGCTGGAATTACAGGTGTGAGCCCCTGCACCTGAGGAAAGGCTTCCCTTTAATTAATTCCAGTGCCTCACTGGACTAAGTGTTGCCCAAAGTGATTTAGGATTCCTGGGGAGGAATCAGAACACCTGTTTGGAACCAAAAGCTGATTCTCAGCTACAGCCTCAGTAAATGGCAACTTGCAGAAGTGCCCTTTGCTTTACAGAGGAAGATGAAGCCCAGAGACACGATGTGACCTGTGTGGAGGTGTGGAGTGAGGCAGCCGTGGAGCTGCAGTGCCTTACCTCAGAGCCCGGGGGCACTGGACCTGCACCATCCCCCTGTCCTTGTCTTGGAAGAAATTCTCCAGGTCCTCCTCATCTTCAGAGAGGTTTTCATCACTCTCTGGGTCAGACTGAAAGAGAGACTCCAACAGACACCGTCTGCCTTTCTGCTTCGGTTCCTGTAAGGTCTGGTAAAAGCTCCCAGTTGAGTCAGAAGTAGAATCTATCTCCTCCTCTGGGCTGAGGAACTCGTCAAGGTTGCTGGCCCTGGGCAGAACCAGCCCATACCCAGACAGCTCCTCTCCTGCCTCTGTGTCTGGGAAGGACTTGGGGGGAAATATCTAAAATAGAATAGAAATAGGCTGTGGGTCAAACAATAATTTCAAAGGTATTCAAATCATAACTTAATTTCACTTTGAATAAGCTTCTGTATATTAGGGACTGGGGAGAATTTGGGGTCTGCCAGATGCACTGGCTCACACCTGTAATCCCAACACTTTGGGAGGAATTTTTAAAAATAAGGTGTGTTTCTTGGTCTAAAGAAATTTCACAACTTGGTCTATGAAGTACGCTTGGTTGAAGGGATGGAGAGGGAAGCGAAGAGCTGAAGTTGGTTCCCTACGCCATACAGTGCAGTAAACTTTTAGAGTACCCCACCTGCACCAGGCTTTCTGACCCCTGCACTCCAGGAATCCTGCCCATGATGATGGCCACACTCTGCCTTACTTGGGTTTTACCTACTTCTTGCTCATCTTCCTTCTCCCCCTTCCCTTATCTCTACTCCTCTGCTTTCCTCATGTTCTAGCTAATTTGCACTCTGTCAAGGAATGGATGATGGCTGGGTGCAGTGGCTCATGCCTGTAATCCCAGCATTTTGGGAGGCCGAGGGAGGTGGATCACCTGAGGTCAGGAGTTCAAGACCAGCTTGACCAACATGGTGAAACCCCATCTCTACAAAAATACAAAAATTAGCTGGGCATGGTGGCGGGTGCCTGTAATCTCAGCTACTGGGGAGGCTAAGGCAGGAGAATCGCTTGAACCCAGGAGGCGGAGGTGGCAGTGAGATGAGATTGTACCACTGCACTCCAGCCTGGGCAACAAGAGTGATGCTCCGTCTCAAAAAAAAAGGAATGGATGACTAACAAGACAGACAGTATGGTCTGGCTGGAAGAGCAATGTCTTAAGAAGTGGGATACACAATTAACTTTTTCAGTACTCCATTCATTCATAAAATATTTACTGGGTGCCTGATGTGCACTGGGCATTTGGCTGAGAACAAGACAAACAAGGTCCTTACTCTTATGAAGCTTACACTGTAGTTAAGAGGAGACAGACAATATAAGATGATAATAAATTCCGTGAAAACCATAAACAACTGTGAGGTTATAAAAAGATGGAGTGCCTATGGAAAGCTTTTTGGTTGATAAAGTCCATCAGATTAAGGTTATTAGGAATGTACTTGTAATCAGTACATCAGTTAGGCTTATTAACTTGCTGCAGGACACTACAGAAAACCTTAGGGAACTTAGGGTTGAGGGTGTGATTTTTATAGGGTTAGCTTCCCTAATTGATTCAGGGAACCAGGTATCAACTCTGGAATGGTGCTGTCATGAAGTGGGGACAATTTAGTTAAGTGAATGATTGAGCAATTTTTTTTTTTTTTTTTTTTGAGACAGGTTCTTGCTCTGTCACCCAGGTTCTGGAGTGCAGTGGTGCAATCATGCCTCACTGCAGCCTGAACCTCCTGAGCTCAGGTGATGATCCTCCCACCTCAGCCTCCCGAGTAGGTAGGACTACAGCACGCACAACCACACCTGGCTAATTTTTGTATTTTTTGTAGAGATGGGGTTTCACCATGTTGCCCAGGCTGGTCTCCAACTCCTGAGCTCAAATGATCCGCTTGTCTCGGCCTCCCAAAGTGCTGGGATTACACGCGTGAGCCACCGCGCCTGGCCAATTTTTTTTTTTTTTTTTTTAATTTTTAGACGGAGTTTCACCATGTTGGCCAGGCTGGTCTCGAACTCCTGACCTCAGGTGATCCACCCGCCTCGGCCTCCCAAAGTGCTGGGATTACAGGTGTGAGCCATCACGGCTGGCCAAATTTGGGGAGCAATTTTCTTAATCTCTTTGTGCCTCAGTTTTCTCTTCTACAAAAATGGGACGACAATTGTACTACTGGTCATAGAGTACTAAGAGGATAAGCGAAAACTGAGTGACATTGCCTATGAAGAGCCTCGTATAAAGTCCGAGAGGTTCAGGTCTCTAAGAGTCCGCCTCCTGGTCCCTAAACGCTCATTTTAATCCCACGCCCCTCCGTGACACGCCCGTGCTGTCTGTCTCCAAGGCAACGCCTAACAGTTTCCTCTCTGGGATTCCTTTCCCGGGGGCAGTCTCGCTTCTCTCCTCACCTGACGGCTCCCCTCCGCACCTCCGGGGGCTCCCTCAGGGCTCCCCACGGTCATTTCAGCTGGACAGAGGCAGCAGCAGCAGTGACAGCGAGAGCTACGCGGAGCCAGGGTCCACCCCTTTCTAGCTTTGGCGTCTGGTTGGCTTCCAGGGCAGCCTCCGATCCATCCCGCCCGAGGAGGCAAGGTTCGTTTTCCGATTGGCCTATTTTCTCCGCGCATTTTATTTCCGGTTCTGAGGACGCCGCGGAAGCGGGACGGGATTGGAGTGCTCTGCTCCGGACGCACTACGTAGGTGGGCCTGCGGGAGTTCCGAGTGCGACGGCTGAGGTCTCTACCATGGCGGCCCGGCTTGTGAGCCGATGCGGAGCTGTGCGTGCAGCTCCCCACAGCGGCCCGCTGGTGTCCTGCTGCAGGTGGTCCGGCGCCTCAACAGACACCGTGTATGACGTGGTGGTGTCGGGTGGAGGCCTGGTGGGCGCTGCCATGGCCTGTGCCTTGGGTAAGCCCCTCTCCAGGCTACTAGTGGCCGGAAACCGGGCCGCGGAGGCACGATGAGAGCCGTGAGAGCCCTAGCACGACTTGCCCAAAGACAGTTTCTCAGGTCTCGCGACGCTTCTGCCCTGGAACCCCAGGGCACGCCGGAATGCGTGTGGTCCTTCAGGGTCCATTAGGGTCAAAAGTGGGAGGGGCGTTCTGAGTCTGTTCTACTCATGGGAAAACAGGCCTTCCCGGGGTTATTTATAAATGAGAGTTCCAGTTTCTCCAGATCCTGGACAGTACTTGTCATTGTCTTTTTGTTTATAGACATTCTAGTGGGTGTAAGTCAAGTGGGATCTCCAGGTTTTGATTTGTATTTCCCTAATGATTAATGATGTTGAATATCCTTTCATATGTTTATTGGTCATTTGTATATCTTCTTTGGAGAAATGCCTATTCAGACCCTTTGCCCGGTTTTTAATTGAGCAGTTTGTCTCTTGAATACTGAGTGGTAAGAGTTATTTTTATTTTTTGAGACAGGGTCTTCCGCTGTGCCCAGGCTGCAGTGCAGTGGCACGATCACGGCTCACTGTAGCCTCAACCTGCCTGGCTCAATTGATCCTCCTGCCTCTGCCTCCCAAATAGCTGGGACTGCAGGCATGCGCCACCACTCGGCTGATTTTTGTATTTTTTTATAGAGACGAGGTCTCACTATGTTGCCCAGGCTGGTCTGGAACTCCTGGGCTCAAGCAGGCCACCTGCCTCAGCCTCCCAAAGTGCTGGGATTACCGGCATAAGCAATCCTGCCTGGCCATTATTTTGTTTATTCTGTATAAGTCCCTTATCTGATAAATGACTTGGAAATATTTTCTTCCATTTTGTAGTCTTTTCACTTTTTTTTTTCTCTGAGACGGAGTTTCGCTTTTGTTGCCCAGGATGGAGTACAATGGCACGATCTCAGCTCACTGCAACCTCTGGGATTACAGGCTTGTGCCACCACGCCTGGCTAATTTTTGTATTTTTAGTAGAGACAGGGTTTCACCATATTGGCCAGGCTGGTCTCGAACTCCTGACTTCGTGATCCACCTGCCCCTTCCTTCCAAAGTGCTGGGATTACAGGCATGAATCACCATGCTCGGCCCATTATGAGATTTTTTTTTGTGATTTTTTTTTTTTTTTTTTTTTTAGCTCATCAGCTATCATTAATATTAGTGTTTTTTATATGTGACCCAAGACAATTCTTCCACTGTGGCCTGGGGAAGCCAAAAGATTGGACACCGTGATCTAAGGGCAGCTGTTCCACCCTATGATCCTTATCTCACAAGATACACAAAATTTAACTTAAAGCAGATCATAGACTTCTGTAACAGGGTGGTTCTCATGACTACTTGGGAGGCTGAGGCAGGAGAATCGCTTGAAACTGGAAGGGGGAGGTTGCAGTGAGCTGAGATCGCGCCACTGCACTCCAGCCTGGGCAACAAGAGCGAAACCCTATCTCAAAAAAAAAAAAAAAAAAGAAGATAGTGCCCTTTACAGAGCATGCTCTACAGACCATGTCCCTGTGCCCCATCCTCCACAGCAAAAGCTGCCAAGATGGGCCACTCACTGTCTGTATGGCTGGAGCTAACTTTTTTTTTTTTTTTTTTGAGACAGTCTCCACTCTGTCACCCAGGCTGGAGTGCAGTGGCAGGATCCCAGCTCACTGCAACCTCTGCCTCCCAGGTTCCAGTGATTCTCCTGCCTCAGCCTTCTGAGGAGCTGGAACCACAGGCGCCCGCCATCACACCTGGCTAATTTTTGTGTTTTTAGTACAGATGGGGTTTCACCATGTTGCCTACGCTGGTCTTGAACTCCTGAGCTCAAGTGATCCATCACCTCAGTCTCCCAAAGTGCTGGGATTATAGGTGTGACCCACTGTGCCTGACCTTTCTTTCTTTTCTTTTTTTTTTTTTAGTTTTTGCGACAGGGTTTTGCTTTGTCCCCCAGGTAGGAGTGCAGTTGCACAAACATGGCTCAGGCGTGCCACCATGCCTAGCTAGTTTAAAAAAAATTTTTTTTGTAGAGACAGGGTCTCACCATGTTGCCCAGGCTGGTCTTGAATTCCTAGGCTTGAGCAATCCTCCCACCTCGGCCTCCCAAAATGCTGAGATTACAGGTGTTAGCTACCATGCCTGGCCCACCTTTTCTTTTATAAACTCTAATTCTTTCTTTTTGAGACAGAATTTTGCTCTTGTTGCCCAGGCTGGAGTGCAGTGGTGCAATCTCCTCCTCCCAGGATCAAGCTATTCTCCTGCCTCAGCCTCCCAAGTAGCTGGGATTACAGGTGCCCACCATCACACCTGGGTAATTTTTTTGTATTTTTAGTAGAGACGGGTTTCACCATGTTGGCCAGGCTGGTCTTCAACTCCTGACCTCAGGTGATCTGTCCACCTCGGCCTTCAAAGTGCTGGGATTACAGGTGTGAGCCACCGCACCGGCCTCTGTAAACTCTAATTCTTTATTCTTGGTTTAATCTTGAGACTGCATTGAATTTTGCTTGTTTATTCCACTTTTTCTTTCGAACAGGAGTTGTAATTTTTAGTGACTTAATACTCTGGAGATTGGAAAGAACTGGTGTTTAAATACTATAGTCTAACTTTTTTACTTCATTTTTCCTTTCTAGGGCATTCTGTTTGCTAGTTAGGTGTTTGCCATTATTTGCTTGTTGGCACGTGGCATGTAGTGGTCTTTGGAGAAGCCTTACAGTTGTGGGCAGGGTGGTTCTCATGGCTAAAATGGTGGTATATGTTACTGCTTAGGACTCTGCATGGGTATAGTGTTTACTTTATGTTCTCCGTAAGAAATTCATATTCTAAGGGTTAAGTGTTACTCTGTTGTTTCTCTTGATAATGGGAAAGGAAATAAATTCTTGATTTTCCTAAGATGATATAAATTTTTTTTTAAAGGATATGATATTCACTTTCATGACAAGAAAATCCTGTTACTCGAAGCAGGTCCAAAGAAAGTATTGGAGAAATTGTCAGAAACTTACAGCAACAGGGTCAGCTCCATTTCCCCTGGCTCTGCAACGCTTCTCAGTAGTGAGTAGAAGATCCTCCTTCAAAGATCCAATCTCCTTTCCCACTTAGCTTTCTAGTGTATCCCATGGGGCAGAGTCATCAGAGCATCTGACAAGGAGGGAGCTCACTGAGGTGGGTGGAGAGAGGGGGTGGGATTGGTAGTCTAGGGCAGAGTTGAAGATGTGGACCCCTGCAGTTGCTACTGCCTCAACTCCCTGTCTGAGGAATGCATCCTTGAGGCATGTGGGTCCATCATGTTGACTTCACTTGTGATGTTGTGTCATTATGAATTGGTGGAACTGAAATCATATGAACTAATCATGAACATTCACTTCGAATAGCAGTGCTCTCTTCATCCTGAGTCAAGCCCTCTAGCAAGCTAGGGAGCTTACACGTGAAATGCCCTTGGGGTGCAGATGAATAATGTGTGCACATGGAACCAGTTAGCAAATTGTCATTAGGTCTGCTAGATGTTTCCCTCAGACCATCCTGTCTGAAACCACCCCATCTCAAATTAAACTCTTCCATCACTTTCTAGCCCCTTTCCCTGCTCTATTTTTCTTCATAACGCTTACTACTACCTGGCATTATATTATGTGGGTTTTTTTTATTGTCCATCTCTCCAATTAGAATGTTAACTGCAGAAGGCCAGGGACTTTGTCCATTGGTTTCCCACTTTACTGTATTTGGCACATAGTCAGTGCTCAGTAAATATTTCCTCAATGAGTGAATCTGTTCAGTGCTATGAAGAGCTAAAAAATAGAACATAGGCCAGGCACAGTCATGTGTACCTGTAGTCCTGGCCACTTGGAAGGCTGAGATGGGAGGATCGCTTGAGCCCAGGAGTTTAAGTCAAGCCTGGGCAACATACCAAGACGTTGTATCTTGAAAAAGAAAAAACAAATGGTTTCAAGTTACTAGAAATCCTTTGTAAAAATTTTTTAAAAATTGTCTTTAGGAGGTTTATAACTTCAATAGGATGATAAAGAAAAAGAACAATATGGATTTGGGGCCAGGCGCGGTGGCTCACGCCTGTAATCCCAGCACTTTGGGAGGCCGAGGCGGGCGGATCACAAGGTCAGGAGATCGAGACCATCCTGGCTAACACGGTGAAACCCCGTCTCTACTAAAAATACAAAAGAATGAGCCGGGCGTGGCGGCGGACGCCTGTAGTCCCAGCTGCTGGGGAGGCTGAGGCAGGAGAATGGCGTGAACCCGGGAGGCAGAGCTTGCAGTGAGCCGGGATCCCACCACTGCACTACAGCCTGGGCTACAGAGCAAGATTCCGTCTCAAAAAAAAAAAAAAAAAAAAAAAAAAAAAAATATATATATATATATATATATATATATATGGATTTGGTTTTCTTTTTTTATTTCCCCTACTTTATGTGATTTGACCTTTTGATCATGGAAGCTGAGTCTTTTTTTCTTTTTTCTTTTTTTGAGACGGAGTCTCACTCTGTCGCCCAGGCTAGAGTGCAGTGGCATGATCTCGGCTCACTGCAAGCTCTGCCTCCCAGGTTCAGGCCATTCTCCTGCCTCAGCCTCCGGAGTAGCTGGGACTACAGGTGCCCGCCACCATGCCTGGCTAATTTTTTGTATTTTTTAGTAAAGATGGGGTTTCACTGTGTTAGCCAGGATGGTCTCTATCTCCTGACCTCGTGATCTGCCCGCCTCGGCCTCCCAAAGTGCTGGGATTACAGGCGTGAGCCACCGCGCCCGGCAGAAGCTGGGTCTTTTTTCATGCTATACAACCTGGAACTGGGGAACAGAGTAGCTTAGGTACTAACATCAAACAAGATAGAAGTGGAGAGTATTATTGAAGAACACTGAAAACAACCTCTTACGTAACAGGATGGAGGGACAAGGGGGAGCCCAGGTCCCTGTGAAGTCACTGTGGTCTATAGATCCTTTCTTTTGTAGGTTTTGGTGCCTGGGACCATATCTGCAACATGAGATACAGAGCCTTTCGGCGAATGCAGGTGCCCCTTTATCTTTTCAATTTTGTCAAGATGTCTTGGTCTGTCTTGTGTTAAGATATCGGAGTCCACTTTCTCCAAGTGTTCTGTGAATGTAGGAGGAATCAGACAAGGTTCACATTCAGTCCGAGGAAGTGGGGAGAAGCATTCCCAGGAGAATTTTCTTCTAATTTTATATTTTCCTGCCAGAGAGGCTGACAAATTGTGATTTTCTGCTCTGTCATTTGGGAAAGCAATATTGTTTCTGATTGGAGTGGTGTTTCCCTCTTGATTTTAATGCAAACTTTCCTTTTGTGTTTCCAGGTGTGGGACGCCTGCTCAGAGGCCCTGATAATGTTTGATAAGGATAATTTAGATGATATGGGCTATATCGTGGAGAATGATGTCATCATGCATGCTCTCACTAAGCAGCTGGAGGCTGTGTCTGGTGAGGCCCCCATCTTCCATCTTGCATTCATTGGGAAGTGAACTGCTTAGGACTTACTGGAAGAAAGGATCTCTTTTACAATATTCAGTGTCCACCATAAATAAATCCTCTGATGGCTGGGTGCGGTGGCTCACGCCTGTAATTCCAGCACTTTTGGAGGCTAAGGCGGGCGGATCACGAGGTCAGGAGATCAAGACCATCCTGGCTAACATGGTGAAATCCTGTCTCTACTAAAAATGCAAAGAAACAATTAGCCGGGCGTGGTGGCGTGTGCCTATAGACCCAGCTACTCGGGAGGCTGAGGCAGGAGAATGGCGTGAACCCAGGAGGTGGAGCTTGCAGTGAGCTGAGGTCACGCCACTGCACTCCAGCCTGGGCGACAGAGCAAGACTCCGTCTCAAAAAAAAAAAAAAAGAAAAAAGAAATCCGCTGATGATTATTTCACGGTGCTGGATACTTAGAAGTGGAATTGCTGGGTCATATAATAATTCTATGTTTAATATTTTCAGAAGCTGCCAAACTTTTCTGAAGAGACTATACAATTTCACTTTCCCACCAGTCTATAAGGGTTCCAGTTTCTCCACATCCTCACCAATGCTTATTTTCCTTCTTTAAAAAAAAACTGTAGCCATCCTGTTGAGAGTGAAGTGGTATTTCATTGTAGTTGTGGTTGCATTTCCTTAATAACTAATGATGCTGAGTATCTTTTCATGTCCTTACTGGCCATTTGTGTATCCGCTTTGGAGAAATGTCTGTTCAAAATATTTTGCCTGTTTTTAAATTGGATTATTTCTCTTTTTGAGTTATAGGAGTTCTTTATATATTTTAAATATAAATTTATCAGTTATGCGATTTGCAAATATCTTAATGTTCTAGAGAGAGAAAAATTGGAAGTAACTTAAATGCTTTTTGATATTGGATAGTAGTTCGTGCAGTGAACCATGATGTAGCTTTTAAAGATAATTTGAATCTAAAATTTAATAACTTAGAAATTTGTTCCATAATATATTGGGTCACATGATCACACTTGTGTGTGCATGTACATGCATAGGAAGTTGTCTGGAAAGCCATACACCAAAGCTATAACTGCAGTTGTCTCTGAGTAGTTTAAGGGTGATTTTTCCCCACTTGAACCTTTCTTTGTTGTCCAGACTTCTACAGCGAGCTTACTATTATTATTATTTTTTTTTTTTTTTTGAGACGGAGTCTCGTTCTGTCACCCAGGCTGGAGTGCAGTGGCACAATCTCGGCTCACTGCAAGCTCGGCCTCCCAGGTTCACACCATTCTCCTGCCTCAGCCTCTGGAGTAGCTGGGACTATAGGCACCGGCCACCGTGCCCAGCTAATTATTTGTATTTTTAGTAGAGATGGGGTTTCACTGTGGTCTCAATCTCCTGACCTCGTGATCCACCCACCTCGGCCTCCCAAAGTGCTGGGATTACAGGCGTAAGCCACTGCGCTGGCCCTCTATTATTATTTAAATCGCTTTGTTGACAGTATGACTGACATACAAAAAGCTGTAAATGATGTATACAGGCTGATGTTTTTGGAGATAGTGGTTTGTTTTGTTTTGAGACAAGGTCTTGCTTTGTCCTCCCTGGCTGGGGTGCAGTGGCTTAAGCAGTCCTCTCACCTCAGCCTTCTGACTAACTGGGACTACAGGTGCACACCATCACACCTGGTTAATTTTTTGTAAAGATGGGGCTTTACCATATTGTCCAGGCTGGTCTTGAACTCCTGGGCTCAAGTGATCCTCCTGCCTCAGCCTCCCTAAGTTGTAGGATTACGAGCATGAGCCACCCATGCCTGGCCATAGAGCGTATTGTTTTTATGACCAGAAAAATAAAATGATTTCTAGCTGGAAGAAAATCTTTTGTAGTCTAGGATTTGTTTCAGCCTATGGTATTCCCAGCCTGTCTACTGTAAAAGCAAACACGGGCTCATTTAAGCGTAGAGTGAAAATGGAGGCGCAGAAGCATGTGGACAGTAAGAGTGCCTCTGACAGAGTTCACTGAGAACTTCAATGTCTTTTTTTGACATTGAGTTATCTCTGTGGCTTCCGTCATTTATTAGCTCAGACCACAGCATTAATTACTGATTTTTTTAAATCTTAAATGACAAGACACTGCTGTCCTGGGACCTTGCTTTAGGTTTAGTTATGGCTTTTTCCTCAGCCTATGTGGCCCACCTTTCTAATTTTTTTTCCCTCTCTTTTGACCTCCCCAGACCGAGTGACGGTTCTCTACAGGAGCAAAGCCATTCGCTATACCTGGCCTTGTCCATTTCCTATGGCCGACTCCAGCCCTTGGGTTCATATTACCCTAGGTGATGGCAGCACCTTCCAGACCAAATTGTTGGTAGTTGAAGATTCTTATTTTGCTAGGGGTCCTGTATATCTACATCTTATCCTAGATTCTAGGGACTCTGGTTTTAGATTTAAGCTATAGTTTAATTTTAGGCAAAGCTTTTGGTTATGAGGACCAGTACCCATTCAGGCCAGCTCAAGTGGAGATGGTCTCGTCGTAAATCCTGTACAGGGAGCAATCTCATGGGCCGTCTTAGGTTGTGAAATAACAGATAGCTGGGCCTCACAGGACAGGCACCAGAGTGTCGGGAATGGAGGCTGTTCTTTCCCTCTTAGGAGTCTGGTCATTGATCTCTTGCCTCTCATTTTTCTCCTTTCTGCTCACAAGCTTCCCTTTTTGCATGGCAGCCATTCCTAACCCTACATCAGAACTATTCAGCTCCAGTGCGTGCCCCATACTGAAACTTTCCTTATTGCTCTCTAGTTCAAATATCAGGAGGGCCTGGCTGAGTTTAACTCATGGCTGGCACCTTTTCAGTCATGTCCAGCTTTGGCTCTGTTGGCTGTGGCTGATGTGACACAGTGCAGGGGCTCCACCTCTAGGGGCTGTGAGTGAAGCAGGCCTGATGGAATTATCCTGCCACACAACAATCAGAGCTGGAGGAAGCTTTAGGGGGCAGAGAAAAACTTCTGAAGCAGTTTATGAAGAGGCTGTAAGACTTAGCAGGCTCATGTGTCCATGCAGATAGGTGCAGATGGTCACAACTCCGGAGTACGGCAGGCTGCTGGAATCCAGAATGTGAGCTGGAACTATGACCAGTCTGCTGTTGTGGCTACTCTGCATTTATCAGAGGTAAGATCCTGAGCTGCCATATGGGGACTTTATTCATAGGCACTAGGTACTTCGCAGAGAAACTTTTCTCCCCTCTGTTGCAGGCCACAGAAAACAATGTAGCCTGGCAGAGATTTCTTCCCTCTGGGCCTATTGCTCTGCTCCCGGTAAGAGGTCCTTCTGGCCAGTCTGCCCACATGCATGCAGCCTTTCCTCTTCACTTTCTCTCAGCCTTTTTCTGATTTCAAGGGAATCTGCCCAGGCTGGTTTTGTAAGTTCCCTTCTTGTCTTTTTATGCTTGAGAGTTTCCAAGTGCAGAAGAGTCTTAGCCGTTGGTATTGGTGTTCTTTTGACACAGCTCTCAGACACCTTGAGTTCCTTGGTTTGGTCCACATCCCATGAACATGCAGCAGAGCTAGTTAGCATGGATGAGGAAAAATTTGTGGATGCCGTTAATTCTGCCTTTGTGAGTATTAATTTACCCAGCTGATGATGTGTTGCAGGGGGACATACAGAAAGGTTTTTTTTTTTGTTTTTGTTTTTGTTTTTTTTGAAACGGAGCCTTGCCAGGCTGGAGCGCAGTGGCGCGATCTTGGCTCACTGTGCAATCTCCGCCTCCCGGGTTCAAGCAATTCTCCTGCCTCAGCTTCCCGAGTGGCTGGGACTACAGGCGTGTGCCACCACACCCAGCTAATTTTTGTATTTTTAGTAGAGATGAAGTTTCACCATGTTAGCCAGGCTGGTCTCAAACTCCTGACTTCAAGTGATCTGCCCGCCTTGGCCTCCCAAAGTGCTGGGATTACAGGCGTGAGCCACCGCACCCAGCCAGAAAGGTGGTTTTGAGTCAGGAAAAAGGAGTAACCAGTCAGCTGTCCCTTTGTACTTTGTAACTATAATGCTTGGTCTGGATTATGTGGAGGAGGGTATACACGGAAATGCAAAACAATAGAAATAATAAATAATAACCTTTTGAGGGTTGTGGGCTGCTGTTAGGCTGACTGAAACAGCTGCCTGGGTGGTGGTTAGCATTGGCCTTTTTTTGAAGCTGTAACACTTGGATCATTTTGAACAGTTCTGCTAGGTTCCAGCTTCCTGAACCTTTCAAGCCTGATTCATTGGAAGTATTCCTAGGGAAAGGCTGAGCGAATTTCAGCATGGGGCTTAAGAGTAAGCTTAGTAGATAGATGTGGGTTCAATACTGGTTCTACCTGTTCATTTCCTGGAAAATGTAAATAGTATCACTAACTTCTCCGGATTGAATAAAGACTTTCAAAATGAGAGAACTTTTGTAAAATCCATGGAACATCTTTAGTACATTGTAGGTGCTCAACAAATACTAATAATTATTCTGGAGTAGACACAGCCTTTGGATAATATGGGTAGCAGTATTACTTTTGGAGCCTAAGTGACACTCAAAGCCTGCTACCTTCACACCAAAGACTCCACTGCTCTGTAGTAGCAACAAGAGTAAAGGGAACTGAACATAACTGAAATGGATTCCGAGATAAATGGTGAACACTACCCTACTGTGGGCCATTTAGTATATATTCCTGGCACAGGTCTAGGACCTCTGCAGTGCAAATTGTCCTTTCTATGTAGCAGGCTCTGGAGATACTGAGAACAGTCTCCGCTTTCAGGAAGTTCATAGTGAAGTAAGGAAGACCGTAAATGACAGTCTCCGTACAGTGATAGAAGTATGCCTAGGATGCTGTGGAAGCATACAGGGGGAAACACAGAGAAAGACTGGAGGAGTTAAAAAGAGGTGACATCTTCTGGATGCTCTGAGGTGTTATCCTAATGAAATAGAGATGGGCATTCTAAGCAGAGGAGAGTTGTGGAGGTAGAAGGATACTGTGTGTGATGAGCTATACTGTGGCCAGTGCGTGGTTATTGACGGTGGGGACTAGTGAAAGGTGAAGCTCAGAAGTAGGCAGGGCCCAGCTCATGTGCAGTTTGGCTTGATCTTAAAACCTGTGGGGAGTGATGAGAAGTTGAGCTTTGCACTTGAGGGGCTTATCACTTGTCAAGATCAGTGTAGGCAAGTTGGGTAGCATTAGCCTAAGCTTTGGTTACAAACAAGGTTTCTTTGTTGAATTTTTAATTCCCTGCTACTCAAATTTCACCTTGTTTGTCTTGTGGCTGATGCTGCTCAGTGGAGTGATGCTGCCCACACGGACTTCATCGACACAGCTGGTGCCATGCTGCAGTATGCTGTCGGCCTTCTGCAGCCCACTAAGGTCTCGGCTCGCCAGCTGCCCCCAAGCGTAGCCCGGGTGGATGCCAAAAGCCGAGTTCTGTTTCCTCTTGGGTTGGGACATGCTGCTGAGTACGTCAGGCCTCGGGTGGCGCTCATTGGGTAAGATGATAACAGAGCAGGGCCACTCCCTTCTCACTTTGCTGCCAGAGGTCACACCTGAACTCTGCTTTATTCTTAGGGATGCAGCCCACAGAGTCCATCCGCTTGCAGGACAGGGTGTCAACATGGGCTTTGGGGATATCTCCAGCTTGGCCCATCACCTCAGTACGGCAGCCTTCAATGGGAAGGACTTAGGTAAGTATTCAGGTACTATGGGGAAGTATCCAGAGGTCATATAGTTAGGCAAGATCAGGGCCCACAGTAGCAAGAAGGAGTAGACATAAAATATATCTGGCTTGCTAGGAGACGGAAGAAAACCTTATTATTGGATTAGGGATTTAATCTCTCCTCTGCCCTTCAGGTTCCATGAGCCACCTCACAGGTTATGAAACAGAAAGACAGCGTCACAACACTGCTCTTCTGGCTGCTACAGACTTACTAAAAAGGCTCTATTCTACCAGTGCCTCCCCGCTTGTGTTGCTCAGGACGTGGGGCTTGCAGGCCACAAATGCAGTGTCTCCACTCAAAGTAAGAGGTTGCTCAGAGGAATGACTTTGCAAACAGCTCTTAATTTCTTTTGTTTTTTTTGTGAAACAGAGTCTTGCTCTTATCGCCCAGGATGGAGTGCAGTGGCACAATTTCCACTCACTGCAGCCTCCGCCTCCCACGCTCAAGTGATTATCCTGCCTCAGCCTCCCAAGTAGCTGGGCTTACAGGCGCCCGCCACCACACCTGGCTAATTTTTTTATTTTTAGTAGAGATGGGGTTTCACCATGTTGGCCAAGCTGGTCTTGAACTCCTGACCTCGTGATCTGCCTGCCTTAGCCTCCCAAAGTGCTGGGATTACAGGCGTGAGCCACTGCGGCTGGCCCACAGCTCTTAATTTCTTTGAATTAATTTTCTTGGCCGTAAAATTATTATCTTTATGTGTTTGCCTTCCCAAGGGTTACAAGCAGAAGAGTACTTGCTAGGCTTTTAGGTGTTAACGGCCCACATCTAAGCAATAACTATGTATAAAAAGGGCTTAAAAATAGTGAATAGGGAGTGTGGTGGCACATGCCTGTAGTCCTAGCTATTCAGGAGACTGAGGCAAGAGGATCATTTAAGCCTAGCAGTTTGAGGCTGCAGTGTGCTATGATCACACCATTGTACTCAGACTGGGTGACAGAGTAAGACCAGTCTCTTGAAAAAAAAAAAAAATGAATAGGGATTTCTAATGATGAAGATGTTTAAGCTCCTTTTGCTGCTTGACTAGTTTCATCCCTGAGAACTTCCATTTAAAGATATGTTTTTCTGTTGGGTGCAGTGGCTCACACCTGTAATCCCAGCACTTTAGGAGGCTGGGGAGGGAGGGTCGCTTGAGCCCACGAGTTTGAGGCTGCAGTGAGCTATGATCATACCACTGCACTCCACCCCAGTCAACAGAGTGAGACCCTGTCTCCAAAACGTGTGTATATATATGTATATTTTTCTTTTTTTAGCTGAAATAAAACAAGGACTCTTGGGAAGAATATCTACATGATTATTATCTACAATAATAATTCTGTAGAGGATTACCTACAATAATTATTTTCTTCACCTTACTGTGTTAAGAGTTTCACTCACTTTTATTTTTTCTCCAGGAACAGATTATGGCCTTTGCAAGCAAATGAGTACTCCTCTTCTAAAGATTATGTTGATGAAAAAGAACATCCTGCCCCGGATCCATCATACATATTTTCAAGATCTTATTTAATAAACTTACTTTACATTAAAATTCTCTTTTTCTTCTTTGCTTAATAGGCCTGTGGCACCCAAATAATGAATGATAATTTGCTGTGAGGAGCGTATATTAGCCAGACCAAAGGAAAAAACTTTGAAGGAAGACTTACAATTTGGTTGAAAAGAGCTTTTTATTACTAAAAAACCCACAAGGAGCTTTTTATTACTCATTTCCAGTTGTTAACAATCATTTCTAAAGAGAAAATTTACATTTTTTTTGTTTTTTAGTGTTGGTCATAAATTTATACAGTTGTTTTTTGATAGAGGTAAGAATCGATGCATTTTTGTTAGAATTGCTGTTTAAAAGTTAATATCAGAATGCAAATTAAATATAAATTGCTTTAACCTTTGTTACAGCTATACTGGACTTTCTGAAAGGAAAACCAGGTCTCATTAATGCTAGTTATTACTTTATCACAGCACCAGATTTCCATTTTATTTATGGTTCCTCTCTGGGACACCACTGTCTGTTTAATAAAACAATAAATAATTCATTGCACAGATCCGAAGACTTCAGGAACCAGATCACAAGGGAAACCGATTAGCAGCAGAATTTGTTCATGTTTGGTGGCAGACTGGTGGCCAACGGGAGGGGAGTTTTACTGTGGGTTTTTGAAGAGGTCTCTTCACAAGACCAGAGATGCCTCTTGAAGAGATTTTTAGGTTGTGGGTTTGCTTACTCTAAAGAACATCTTGCCCAGAAGTCTGATTTGAGATGAAATGAAGAGAAACAGTCTGCTTTTGAACCAAGTAAGGTATTCTTGGGAATAATTTTTAGAGCCATGAGAAATCTATTCTTACAGGGGTGCTTTTCAGGCAAATGCAGAAAATTTAAAAGATTCTAGAACAAAAAAGTGACAATGTCACAACCTTCCTGGAATCTCAGGAAAAAGAATTAAAGATGGCAGCTGCTGTGAAAAGCTGTGTGACTCCTGGCGGAGACGGCAGGGACAAGGTCATCTTTCACAAAAAATGGAAAGGTGGCCTAGATGAGGAGGACACAGACTCTCCAGAAGTTATGCAAACACAATCAGGCAAGACGAAGAATTTTAAGGCACACCTCCATTGGCCCACAGAGCGTGTTCTTCATATGACACTGATGTTAAACACCATCTGTCATGTACCAGGCCATGTCCTAAGTATTTTAAATATATTAACACATCTACAAAGAGGAAACTACTAGAATCTGTAGGACCTCTTAAGAAGCCCAAAGGGTCTACTGCAGGCAGGATGGGCCTTACAGAAAAAAATAAAAATTCTCATTCCAAATTGCTCCTAAGATGGACAAATTGGTTACTTCTCCAGAAGGTCTAATCAAGGTTAACAAAATAGATGTGGAGTTAGAATGCATCTACCCTGGAGTTCGGAGGTATTTGGGATGACCAAAGGAGTCTGCTGAACAGTATGTGTGTTTTACAAAATGGCCCCCACAGTGATTAAAGACCAGAGACTTACATCTCTGCATTTGTCAAGCTGGAACAGTCTTTAGTGAACGCAGGTTACCTCTTTTAAAACTACTAGTTTCTACTGGAGGAAACATGGATGACGTTTACTGTTCTGTGACTGGTCTGGCACCCTACTTTTGTTGACAAAGATGGGAAGGGGTCTAAAAGTCATGTCACTCATAAAGAACTTGGGAGGAGCTTTTTTCAAGAGATCCAAAGATTTTGGAAGGAGAGATTAGAGCAGAACTAAGACCACTTAGAAGATAGGTAGATTTCAGCTCAATATAAGGAAATTTTTTTTAACATCAGTGCAGTTCCAAATGGAATAAGCTGTTTGAACATGGCTTAGCAGAAGCTGAATGACAACCTGTTAGAAATTCTAGGGAATTCTGCACTGAGTACAACACTGGATTATTTCTTTGGGCTGTGTCCAACTCAAGATTCTGTTATTTCATTATAAGCATTTTGAGGAAGGCAGTTGGTATAAAGGTGACCTTAGTAATAAAAGTCAGTGTGAAGTCTAAAGAAATTCCACAATGAATTTAAAGACGACAAGAATTTTAGGGACAAGGATACAGAAATTTGCCTAGTAACTTGCACATAGCAGATGGTAAATATTTATTGACTCAGTGGAGTAATGTTAAAAATAAGGTTTCCCATGGACTGTGTGAGGGCCAGGCATATTTAACATCCTTTGTGAGAGAGAGGATGGAAACAGAGTCTACTGTGAAAGCCACAAGTTTGGGGAAATACACTCCTGCAAAGAAGCTGGAGGTTAAGAACCAAGGCAAAGGGGCCAGACCACTGGGAGATCTTCCAGGTCCAAGAGCACTACAGGGCAGATAAGAAGCAGGGATGATTATGTTGAAAGTGCAAGATAAGGCCAGGCGCGGTGTCTCATGCCTATAATCCCAGCACTTTGGAAAGCGTGTGGATCAATTGAGATCAGGAGTTGGAAACCAGCCTGGCCAACATGGTGAAACCCCATCTCTACTAAAAATATAAAAATTAGCCAGGAATGGTGGTGGGCGCCTGTAATCCCAGCTCCTCGGGAGGCTGAGACACAAGAATCGCTTGAACCTGGGGGCGGAGGTTGCAGTGAGCCGAGATTGTGCCACTTCACTCTAGCCTGAGCAACAGAGCAAGACTCCGTCTCAAAAAAAAGTGCAAGATAATGAATTTGGGGTAAATAATTCAGAGTCAAGAGCTCTGAGCACTTGGATTCAAAAAGAGAACATGAGGGACATTAAATATGGTTCTCCCTGGAAATGTTGGTCCACTGTACTGATGAGGGCTGAGAGAGCCAACCAAATCCAAGTGGGGTTTTGTCAGGAACGGTATTGGAAACTCTGAACTAGATAAATAATTCAAAGGATATTAGCTAAAGTGATCAGGGACCAGGACAGGAAGGTACTGTTACAAACAGAATAAAAGGGCAAACTGAAATAATAGATCCTGGAATAGCAGACACTGACCTCTGACCACAGACCAAAAGTTTGGGCCTAGTTGTATTTCTTAGAAATACAAAGAAAACAAGTTTAGAATCATAGAAAACACTGTTAACACATTAGCCTGGGAGGTGGTACTGGCACTGAATATACACATACCCATAAAGTCAGATATGTTCATTAATCCCAGAGTTGACTGATAAAATGCTGACTAAAGCAAAGGTAGGCTATATGAGGCAGCCACACCCTCCCAAAACATGTCCCCAGAGACTGAGTGGCCTTCTTTCTTAAGGCTGTAATTTATGCAGTTAAGAGTTACTCTCATTCTATTAATATTTAGGATGGCTCTCAGCTGGCTGATTGGGGCTAACACAGAATAGGATCATACAGAGTCTGACATGGTCCCATTTTGTGTTGTGGAATTATACATGGAAAGCAAAACCAGGTTATTTTTTTTCTCTCTTTTTCAGGGGAGGTGGGTGCAGATAAGGGTGGGCAGGGCACTGTATGGGGAGGAAAAAAAATACTGATATTGATGGGTCATGGGATTGCAATAAGTCAGTTTACCATTTAAGAGGAAAATTTAAATATTCAGCGGAATGAGGCACTCAAAGGGTTGAAATGAGATTTTTCTTTGGTTTCCAGGGAACTGTCCCTGGGCTGTCACTCCAAAGCTATACTTTTTGGCTCACAGGGCTCTCTGTGATGCTCTGGCCAGCTGTGTACTCTTGAGTGGTTAGGCAGCAGTTCACATTAGATGTGTAAAATTAATTAAACCTAAATCTCTAGGCTGAAGTCCAGGATGTCCCCAGACTAGTTCAGAAACTAAGTGCTCTGTCCTCCCCTTAAAAAGGTGTTGGCAAATGCAGGTCTCCAAGGAAGTAGGTGGCCTCAATGGGAGATGCCCAGAGACTGCAACAGGTGAAAGGTGGCCCCCAAGGCCCAGCCCGTCTCTATGTTGTTCACTTTCTTTGTGAGCTGTTGAGAAGAAAAAAAGTCTTCACCTTTTCATCCAGTTTCCAACTCTAGCAAGCACAGCTCTTGGGCAGAAAATATTGGCAAAGAATAGCCACATGGGCAAACCAAGGCAAAACTGAGAGGAGCCAGTCTTTGCAGGCTTCCCACTACTCTGTAACAATTTCCTTCCGGCCATGGCCCATTGGCCATTGCCCCTACACCCACCATTCTCATCTCTGAACTGAATGCTTCTGGCCCAGGATGTGGCCCATCAGGCCTTCTAGAGAGATAGTTTAGACAGACAGTATTCTGAACTCTTTCCCTAACCTTGAAACTACACAAAGTATCCCCTGCTTTATTTTCTGATTCGCTAATTTGAGATAAGGCAACTTGTAATGATAATAGATGTGGCAGAAAGGGCATGGTCAGGAGGTGAGAATAGATCTAGGGGTAGCAAAGAACAAACCAAGCTTCTCAACTCCGACTATGTAAGCAAGTGCGTCTTCCTAAGCACCAATAATAACCAAACATGGGGCCAGGCGCAGTGGCTCACGCCTGTACTCCTGGCACTTTGGGAGTCCAAGACAGGTGGATTGCTTGAGGCCAGGAGTTCAAGACCAGCCTGGGCAACATGGCAAAACCCCGTCTCTACAAAAAAATTAGCCAAGAGTGGTGGCACACACCTGTAATCCCAGCTACTCAGTGGGCTGAGGTGGGAGGGTCACTTGAACCCGGGAGGCAGAGGTTGCAGTGAACCGAGATCGCGCCACTGCACTCCAGCCTGGGTGACAGAGCAAGACCCTGTCTCAAAAAAAAAAAAAAAAAAAAAAAAGAAAAGAAAAAGAAAAAAGGAAACGAACAAAAAAGGCAAGGAGTGGTGGCTCATGCCTATAATCCCAGCACTTTGGGAGGCTGAGGCGGGTGGATCACCTGAGATCAGAAGTTTGAGAACAGCCTGGCCAACATGGTGAAACCCTGTCTCTACTAAAAATATGGTGGCGCATGCCTGTCATCCCAGCTACTTCGGAAGCTGAGGCAGGAGAATCAGTTGGACCCGGGAGGTGGAGGTTACAGTGAGCTGAGATTGCACCATTGCACTCTAGCCTGGGCAACAAGAGCGAAACTCGGTCTCAAAAGAAAAAGAAAAAAATAACCAAACAGGGAACTTAAGACATTCTAAGCCAGTACGTATCTCAATTAGCTTAGTGACCTTGGGCAAAACTTTAGACCCAAATTCCTCAACTATATAAGAAGAGGATTAGATTAGTGTTTATTGGTTTATCAATTTGTTTTCTTCAGAATTTTAGGGGTTTCTTAGAAATGCTTCAAAGGAAAAAGGGAGGCCAAATGATAGAGGAGTTTCAGGCCCCCAATCTCTGCTTCAACCAGAATAGTTCCACTTTTACCAGTTTTGTATTACTGATACTCTTTTTTTTTTGAGATGGAGTTTTGCTCTTTGTTGCCCAGGCTGGAGTGCAATGGTGTGATCTCTCCTCACTGGAATCTCTGCCTCCCAGGTTCAAGCGATTCTCCTGCCTCAGCCTCCCACGTAGCTGGGATTACAGGCACCTGCCACCATGCCTGGCTAATTTTTGTATTTTCAGTAGAGACGGGGTTTCACCAGGTTGGCCAGGCTGGTCTCGAACTCCTGACCTCAGGTGATCCGCCCGCCTCAGCCTCCCAAAGTGTTAGGATTACAGGCATGAGCCATCAGGCCCGGCTGTATTACTGATATTCTACATAAGTTTTTGTTGGATAAAGATGCTACCACCACCAAAAAAGTCTGTAAACCAGTTGATTGTTCTGTGTTGACCTGATGTAATAGAGCCTAGACACTGTGCCCAAAACTGGGGATAAATAACTTACCACAGATAAAGTAGAGCCTGCATGTACTGAAACAGGTGGAGAGAGACAGGAAGACAGAGACCTAAGATTCAAGAGGCACTAAATATACGAGGCACACATGAAATATATATGCCACATTACATATGCATGAGGCATTCAGTGTTCATGAGGCCTTAAATAAGCCACTCACTGGTGACACCCTCTTGGTCCCTCATGTCCTCTGCCAAAGAAAACCCATCTTATAGGCTACTGACTGAGCTAATGCAAATGGCCACGTGTGTGTGCCCCTGGGGCCTCTCCAAATAGGGCAAGTTTGTGTGGTGGCCTCAGGCACCTTTTGTCTTTGTGCTCCCATGACCGAACTTCAGCTCTAGTATGTGTAACCACTCTATTAGCAGCAGAGAGAGGCAGGACATATAAACCCAGGACAAATGGAACCCAAGATTCAGAGAGTGTGGCACTTGCATCCTGCTTGCACTCTGTCTTCTGTGTTCACCTCTCCATCTCTTTCCCCTTGCTTCTCACCCTGAATTCTAAATTGATTTAATAAACCATGTGGGCTGGGTGCAGTGGCTCATGCCTGTAATCCCAGCACTTGGGAGGCCAAGGTGGGTGGATCACCTGAGGTCAGGAGTTCCAGACCAGCCTGGCCAACATAGTGAAACCCCATCTCTACTAAAAATACAAAAAAATTAGCCAGGAGTGGTGCCGCATGCCTGTAATCCCAGCTACTCGGAAGGCTGAGGCAGGAGAATCGCTTGAACCCAGGAGGCGAAGGTTGCAGTGAGCTGAGATCATGCCATTGCACTCCAGCCCAGGAAACAAGAGCGAGACTCCATCTCAAAAAATAATAATAAATAAATAAATAAACCATGTGACTTGGCATCTTAATTTGGGCTGCTAGTCTTTCTGTTCTGTGACCTCTGCGATAGCTTGCCTGGTAATACACTTGCAGGCTACCATTGCATCGAGATAATTTCCCACATTCATGGTGCCCAGCACAGTACCTTGTCCATAGCCCAAACAAAAATACCTCATAATTTCACTTCTAGCTACTCTGATTACTGAATAAGCTCTTACTCCTTCTCAATCCCCACAAAAGAGGGCTGTTATGGGACTCTGGAGACAGGACACCAGAGTGTCCTTACCTGTAAGACTGTGCTGTCTGCAAAGCCAAAGCCATCCTTTAACAGGGCTGTGATGTAGCTGAGATCCATGCACAGGAAAGGACTGCCTGAGGTGAAGTTTTCCAAGTTATCACACACTGAAAGAGAGGGAGTAAACAGTGGAGCTCAAGTTTGCAACTAACTGAGAGGTGTAGGATTTTCTCTTAGAAAGAAGTGGAATAGGGGGCCAGGTGCGGTGGCTCATGCCTGTAATCCCAGCACTTTGGGAGACTGAGGCGGGTGGATCACCTGAGGGCAGGAGTTCGAGACCAGCCTGGCCAACGTGGTGAAACCCCATCTCTACTAAAAATACAAAAGTTAGCAGGGCGTGGTGGTGTACCGCTGTAATCCCAGCTATTCGGGAGGCTGAGGAGGCAGGAGAATCGCTTGAACCCGGAAGGCAGAGGTTGCAGTGAGCCAAGATCTCACCACTGTACTCCAGCCTGGGTGACAGAGCAAGACTCTGTCTCAGAAAAAAAAGGTGGGGGGAGAAGAAGAATAAGGAAAGCAGAAGTCTCCCTTTGGTTAATGCCTAGGCATCTCAGAGACTAGACTATGCACTGACTGCCTCTGTAAGACCGCAGCTTCTGAAGAACTTGCACATCTCTGGTATGATTATCTATTCACATTTACATGGGCTCTAGTTTATTTGCTAAGTTTCTGTGACCTATTGTGGGGGCTTAGTTCTAAGTCCCTTATCTATTATTAATGCTGAGGCCCAGAAGACAGGGAAATATCATTTAACCCTACTGTAGGCTACTGGATAAGATCATTTGTATTTTATTTTTTAATTTTTAAAAACTTTTTATTAATTTTTTTTTTTAGAGACAAGGTCTCATGCTGTCACCCAGGGTGGAGTACAGTGGCATGATCACAGCTCCCTGCAGCCTCAAGCCCCTGGGTTCACACGATCCTCCTGCCTCAGCCTCCCGAGTAGCTGAGACTACAGGTCGAACCACTGTGCCTAGCTCTCTTGGTAGTTTTGATCCTCTCAAGGAAGCCTCTGTGACTACTTCCCATGTCTTTTGATGCTTAGTGTTTCATTAACACTGATAACACTATTTCAATTTAAAAAAGAAAGCAAGAAATGTAGAAGGAAAAAAAGGTCTTCACCATTTCCCTAAAGCCCTAAAGCCTCTTTTTTTGTTTTTTTTTTTGAGGTAGACTCTCACTCTGTTGTTCAGGCTGGAGTGCAGTGGCACGACCTTGGCTCACTACAACCTCTGCCTCCCAGGTTCAAGCGATTCTCCTACCTCAGCCTCCCGAGTAGCTGGGATTACAGGCGCCTGCCACTACGCCCGGCTAATTTTTGTATTTTTAGTAGAGATGGGGTTTCACCATGTTGGCCAGGCTGGTCTTGAACTCCTGACCTCAGGTGATCCGCCCACCTTGGCCTCCCAAAATGCTGGGATTACAGGCGTGAACCACCGTGCCCAGCCTCCTAAAACCTCTTGTATTCCCATATTCTTGCCCATAATTCTATGCTGCATAAAGCTGAAAAAAAATTTTATTTTTTTAGAGACAGAGGTCTCACTATGTTGCCTAAGCTGCAATGCAGTAACTATTCACAGGTGTGATTATAGGGCACTATAGCCTTGAATTTCTGGCCTCAAGCAATCCTCCCGCCCTGAGTAGCTGGGACTGCAGATGCATGCCACAATGCCTGGCTACCACCCAATGCTTTTAACTTTTAGCAAAGACTGGAAGACTCAGAAAGGAAACTAGCCTTCTGACAGGCCTTCTGAGCTGACTGAGGTGCTTTAGGTCACTTTAGGTCACTAGAGTAGGCAGGCAGTCTCACAGGCTTACCTTCAAGGGCTTCCCTTGACACTTACCTTCCCTGGCTTTTCTTTCAAAATCTTCAACTTTTAAAATACCCCCCTTTTCATAATCTGAAATAAAACAGAAGATTATCTGATATCAAAATGCCTTCAAGGAATCATAAGGAAATTCATTCATTCATTCATTATATACACATGTACATAATGTAATTTATGCAGCCCATTTTACTTATTTACAATCTATTCCATGTTATGTATATTTAACCACAATGGAAAAAACAGACCCATAAAACACAATAGGCCAGGTGTGGTGGCTCATGCCTGTAATCCCAGCACTTTGGGAGGCCGAGGAAGGCAGATAACGAGGTCAGGAGTTCAAGACCAACCTGACCAACATGGTGAAACCTCGTCTCTACTAAAAAAAAAAATTAGCCGGGTGTGGTGGCAGGCACCTGTAATCCCAGCTACTCAGGAGAGCGGGGCAGGATAATCGGTTGAACCCGGGAGGCAGAGGTTGCAGTGAGCTGAGATCACGCCATTGCACTCCAGCCTGGGTAACAGAGTGAGACTTTGTCTCAAAAAACAAACAAACAAACAAAAAACCAAAACAACAACAACAACACCCCCACAATAATAGGAAATTAATTCATATCTCTCAGGCCATGACAGATCAGGTCCATCAATGTGGTGATGGATTCATGGGTGTATACATGACAAAACTTAACAAATTGTATACTTTAAATGTGCACTTATTGTATGACAATTACACCTCAATAAACATGTTAAAAAAAAAGACCTCATATAGTTGTTTTTGGTCATCTCTCACCTCCAAAAGACTCTAAGTCATTTCCACCCTTTTGTTCGAGTGACTAGAAAAGAGGTGGGTAATCACCCCAACAAAGCACCTCAAGTGCTCTTTCTCCTTGACCTTCCCCACCACAGCCCTATCCACCTTCCTCTCTGGACTGACATCTGGGGTGAACTCACCAATCATGTCTGTGTCAACGGCTCGGTCATAATAGTAAGAGAAAGCATAGAAGGAGCCTCTCTGCACCTCCTCTGGCTGGTGAAGTTTTCCTCGTACCACCCTCAGCACTTCGGCATAGCAGGGCTCAAAGCCCACCTCCCCTGCCAGGCAAAGGTGCACAGGGGTAAGGTGAGAACGATGCTGGGGGAAGGGGACACTCTCTGAGGCAGGCTGCTGCAGACAATGAGGGAACAGCAGGAAGGTCAAGGAAAGCAGGAGAAGGCTGAGGCTTGGGACAAGAGGCTTCAAAACAAAGATGAGCAAACGTCTGCAGCCTCACCAGTCTGTGTCTCCATGGCCGCTCCCCTGCCTAATCTGTATTCACCAGATCATGGCCAACCTCGCGCTACTGCCTAGCATTACATTCCATAGCATTTGTAAGCAAGTAGCTAAAGGGCTCACCTGCTTCCTTCACTGGGAATTCAAGTTCATTCCTTGATATTCAGGTATATACCTTTTATAAGACGATGAATCATTCTTGTCTCGGTTTTAAGTTTTACTATAATTTAAATAGCTAACCATTAACTAAACAGGGTTTCACACTGCTGCATTAGACCTAGGCTTAGAATATGCTTCTTAATTAATTTGTAAGAGGTAGGGTCTCCCTGTTGCCCAGGCTGGAGTGCAGTGGCATTGCGCACTACAGCCTTGAACTCATGGGCTCAAGTGATCCTCTTGCCTCAACCTTTGGAGTAGGTAGGACAATAGATGTGCACCACAGCACTTGGCTAAGCGCAGGTATCTAATGGGTCCATGACACTTGGCTGATGCAGAATGACAGCTGCTTTGTTCACTGTCGCTTCACATTAGTCCTTGGAGGCATGCCAAGATCTTTGGAATAAGTTCCTGAAAGAAGATAAGCTTCTCTTGAGTTCTGGAAAAAGTTTCCCATGGGACTTTTCCAGAGCTTCCATTGTAAACGTAACTTTTAACCAGTGAAAAAAACATCACTTGCCTTCTTGGTTGCCACCATACTGGTATTTCACACCCCCAAAGATCCACTCTGCTTCCAACCATCTCGGTAGACAGGCACTCCGGAAAGTGTGTCCATCAGTCCCTGAAAGAATCCAGGGCACAAGGTAAGAGGTAAGTAAGTGAGAGAGAGGGAGGAAGGCAAGCAAGAAGCCAGTGAGGTGGAAAAGATCATCATGGGGGCTGGGCCTTAAAATCCTATGAAATTAATTCCATGACAACACCCTGTGACAGGAATCCTTAACTCAGGGTTCACAGATAGGCTTTGTGGGGTTGGTGAACCCCCTGAAACCAGAAGCAAATTTTCATGCACATGTGCTTTTGTCAGAGGGGTCCACGGCTTTCATCACATCTCAAAGAGATCCAAAACCTACAATACAGTAACTTTCCACCTTTATAAAAACAGGAAAGAAATGCTATGCTACCTTCCTCACTGGTTGCTGAGAGGCTTAAATGAAATATACTTGAAGATATTTTGTATACTCTGAAATGCAAAACAGATGTCATCCCAATAACAGATTACTGTACAAAGTGCCTTAAATGCAAATTCTCATTTAATGTGAGGAAAGGGGCACAGATAGGTTACTTGCCTCAAATCACAACACTGGGACTGAACCCAGTTCTGCCTGACCTCAACTGTGAAGAGATCAATGGAGTTACTCTGTTGTTCCACCTGCATGTAGAACAGACCCTGCTTCCTGTGCCTCCAATGTAAAGCTCAGGGCAGCAAGCTCCTGCCAAATGTATTCTTAAAGCCTGGGATTTCTGCAGATACTTCAGCTGCCTAGACATAGGCTGTTACCCCTGAACAAGTAGACCTCATTCTAAAAATGGCTAATAATATACATCAAAACTTCTGAACTTATAAAATAGAAAAGGAGTTTGCCACTATTAGGTCCATTATACAACATTTGCCTCCCAATTCAACATAATCTTTTCCTCCACAGAATGGCTATCAAGGAAGGGAAGAAGCAAGCGGAGTATCTGTGTCGCCCTCACCATCACCCCCCAGCACAGGTACCCAGACAAACCTGTCTCCAGGGCTCCCAGGGTTGCTAGTCTTGCAGCTTTCAATCCAAATCCCAAGTAACTGTAAAATACAGGATTGACTAATTTCATGCTGGTCCTGAAGTTCTCTAGCCTAAAGCTACCTCTTTCAAAAGCAACATGGTTCCTGTGTCCCTCTGGAAAGATGAAAACCTTATTCTGTCTCTGTGACATATTCATCTCCTGTGGTCAACAAGGGGTAATTTCTGCACAGTTTGGATCAAGGCTATTCAGTAAGAATTCCCCACAGTTATCATTCAAAGGCCAGAGACAGTGACAATTCCTAGGGTCCCACACTAGGAACCATTCCCAGAAAAGCTCTCTTTAGCTTAGCTCCTAGCCCCAACTGGGATCAAATTCCAGGCTAGATTCTGAACCTCTGAAGGCCAGCTCAAAGGAGTTGGCAAGGAGCTTTGCCTGAGCCTTCTTGAAGTGTCCTCTCCCTACAGAAAACTTTTGATTCTTTTTTTTTTTTTTTTTTGAGACTGAGTCTTGCTCTGTCACTCTGGCTGAAGTGCAGTGGTGTGATCTCGGCTCACTGCAATCTCCGCCTCCAGGGTTCAAATGATTCTCCTGCCTCACCCTCCTGAGTAGCTGGGATTACAGATGTGCGCTGTCATATCCAGCTAATTTTTGTATTTTAGTAGAGACGGGGTTTCTCTACTAAACCCCAGCATGTTTGCCAGGCTGGTCTCAAACTCCTGACCTCAGGTGACCCACCCACCTCGGCCTCCCAAAGTGCCGGGATTACAGGCATGAAGCCACTGCACCCAGCCGAAAACTTTTGACTCTTAAGTCATATATTAATGCTTTAGAGGCCAAGAATGGAGAAGCCTCTTAGGCTCCTCGGGCTTTGTAAGTGGCCCGGGTTTCAGTTGATAGGCCTTAGGGAATTGGCACAGACTTTGTTTTTGCTAATCAGATACAATAACAGATTTGAGAACACTTTGAAAAGTTAGGAGAATCATACAACATGAAATATTATTCTTCACTGTCCCCGTCCTCACCTATGTGTATAGAGCTTATAAGTGCTGTTAAACATCTCAAAGGAAGTGAGGTAGCCCCTAGGAGTTTGTTCCAGAGTTTTCTGCAAATCAGAAAAAGCAAAAAGACTATTCAGGATCTGTAATTACCTGAAGATGTTCATACCACCACCCGTCCCTCCCAGCAAAAAATCAGAGATAAAGACAGATTAAGGGGCTAATCTCACTCGGCTTGAGGAAACGAAGGGATTCTGAACAGTGAGATGGCAAGGGAACATTCACCCAGTTATTAATTGACTTGACTCTACCTAAGTGTGGTAGAACTGCTGGCTGAAAATGGGGCGCCTCTTTCTTGGCACCATGATATGCCTGCCAAGTGCACTTCTAACCAGATCTTCATTAAATGACTCACCTCAAACTGGGGCAGGAACGTGATTTGGGTGGAGGCTCCCCCTAGGTCCAAGGTCCCCACAGTCTCCTGTCTGTGGCCATGCAGCTGACCTGTCAAATGAGAGCCAGCTCTAAATATCCTCGACATCCTGGGCAGCCCAACACTTATCTCTCTTGCTCTTATCATACACTGAAGGTATTCCATACATACTCCACTGCTCCCCAGCCCCAAGGCTGCAGGTGAATGTCAACTCAGAAGGACTCTCGTTGCAGCAGAGGCCTTCAAGGCAGGTGTTTTTTTTTTTTTTTTTGGAGGGCCTTTTTGGAGACAGAGTCTTGCTCTATCATCCAGCCTGGAGTGCAGTGGCACAATCTCGGCTCTCAGCTCACTGCAACTTCTGCCTCCTGGGTTCAAGTGATTCTCCAGCCTCCTGAGTAGCTGGGACTACAGGTACACACCACCATGCCCAGCTAATTTTTGTATTTTTGGTAGAGACGGGGTTTCGCCATGTTGGCCAGGCTGGTCTTGAACTCCTGGCCTCAAGTGATCTGCCCGACTCAGCCTCCCAAAGCACTGGAATTAACAGGCATGAACTGCCACACCCAGCCTCCTTTCCTTTTTTAAAGAAGAAGAAACAATACAGAATGAAAGAAAGGGCTTTTTACTCTTCTCACTATGCATGTAAAAGATAGTTAAGCTCTAAAGATAAACTTGAGGATGTATTACCTGTCAGAAAATTCACAGTAACCCAAGCTAATATGCCTAAAAAGAAAGAAAGACAAGGATTAGATCCCAGAGCATTTTTTTCTCTTTCCTGGCCCCATCCTTGTTTTTTTTTTCCTCTCTAAATTCCATGTCTAGAGCACATGTTCCCTTCTCCCTGTCTTCTATTTCCTGCTATCCCATTCCTTCTGTTTATTCCTGACCCCAGTTCCTTTAGTTAGATCTTTCACTGATCCTGCCCCTCTCCCCCTGGAACACATATCAACACCTCTCCCACCTTCGTCGGACCCATCCATGATGCTAACACTGTCCTTTGGTACCAGAAAAGGTGACTTCCTGAAGATCTCCTTTACCTAGAGAAAAAGGAAAAAAAAAAATCCCTAAGGCAATAAAATAGATTTCCATATTTTGACAGTGTCCTAGAAAACTACAGTGCCTTAGAAAACTACTCCATTTTTCCTAGATAACATTTTGGCAAAACTCATTCCTTTGCCCTAAGAAACTAGAGAAGAAACTAGGCAAGCCATTACCAGTTTCTTGCAAAAACACAAACACAGAGATTCCTTTGACTTTAAGTAAAGCTAAATCAAACCATCTAAATGTATAGGTGAACTGGACCTACGGAAAGGCATATATTTAACCCTGCCAGCTCAAATCAGGATCCTGTAACTTTTTAAACCTGATAAACTCTACCTGGACATACACTGGAAACTAGGAGGAGCCTTCCCACTCCATTCCTTAGATGAGCTGACACGAACCCACTGTGGTGAAGTTCACACCTAAGGGCTGAGGTACTCTGCTACCAGCTCCTGTCAGATTCTGGCACGCATATGGCTAGGGTCTCTAGAGTGTGGGGAGACTCCAGATCTAGACTTAAGGAATCCTGTTTCAGGAGATGGGAATGAAGATCTTGCAAAAACATCTTGCCTTTCCATAATACAGACCATTGATATGGGTGTTATGTCTTATGTTTATATAATTATCAAGGGAAAGAAAAAAGAATTCTCCAAATAGGATAGGAAGAAATCTAGTCTGTTAGCTGTTCTCATTTCTGATGGGATGAAACATACCACATAATGACCTCTGGATCCTGTTTCAACCAGGAAAAACCAGTTAAGTTATATATAAACAAACTTTTAAAGACAGATAAGTGAACAGGATGAAGCACAGCAAGAGAGCTTCTGCTCTTGCCTTCTCCACTTTTCTCCCCCATCCTACAGTTTGTTCTCAAAACAGCAGCCAGAACGGTGCTTTAAAAATGGATGTCAAATCATGTCTTTCCTTGGCTCAAAACCTTCCAGTGGCAGCCGGGCATGGTGGCTCATACCTCTCATCCCAGCACTTTCGGAGGCTGAGGCAGGTGGATCACCTGAGGTCAGGAGTTCGAGACCAGCCTGGCCAACATGATGAAACCCCATCTCTACTAAAAATACAAAAAAATTAGCATGGTGGTGGGCACCTGTAATCCCAGCTACCTGGGAGGCTGAGGTAGGAGAATTGCTTGAACCCAGGAGGTGGAGGTTGCAGTGAGCCAAGATCGCGCCATTGCACTCTAGCCTGGGCAACAAGAGCGAGACTGTCTCAAAGAAAACAAAACAAAACAAAATGCCAAAAAACAAAAAACCTTCCAGTGGCTTCCTTTTTATAGAAAAAGCCAAAGTGCGGGCAGATCACCTGAAGTCAGGAGTTTGAGACCAGCCTGACCAACATGGTGAAAATCCATCTATACTAAAAATAGAATATTAGCCGGGCATGGTGGCACATGCCTGTAATCCTAGCTACTTGGGTGGCTGAGGCAGAAGAATCACTTGAACCCGGGAGGTGGAGGTTGCAGTGAGCGGAGATAGCGCCATTGCACTCCAGCCTGGGCAACAAGAGCAAAACTCAGTCTCAAAAAAAAAAAAAAAAAAGAAAAAGCCGAAGTGATTACACTGGCCTTTGAGATCCTACATGATAAACACCCCCTAACCCCGCCTCTCTGAGGTTACCGCCTCCTTACCTCTCATATCGCTCTTTCCTCTCCAGCTATGCTGACCTCTTGGATGCTGTTCCTAACATACCAAGCACATACCTGCCTCTGGCCTTTGCACCTGCTGTTTCTTTAGCCTGGAATATTCTTCCCACAAATGTTTTGTGTAACTTGCTTCTTCATCCCCCTCAGATCTCTGATCAACTGAATTTTATCAAAGACTTCTTCCCTGACTGTCCTATTTAAAATAGCATTTCTCTCACACTATCACAAGATTCCCTACCTGCCTTTCCCTGCTTTTTTTTCTTTCCCTCCATAGCAACTACAGAACCTAACCTAACTTTCTTTTGACTTGATCAGATGTTTATTTTCTGTCTTCCTGAAGTAGAATGTAAGCTCCAGGAGTGCAAAGACCATTTTTGTATTTTTGATTCCCTGCTGAATGTATTCCAGTAACTTCACCAGTACCCAGTACAAAGTAAGCACTTTTTTTTTCTTTGAGACAGAGTCTTGCTCTGTCACCCAGGCTGGAGTGCAGTGGCGCCATCTCAGCTCACTGCAGCCTTTGCCTCCCGGGTTCACACCATTCTCCTGCCTCAGCCTCCCGAGTAGCTGGGACTACAGGCGCCTGCCACCATGCCTGGCTAATTTTGTGTATTTTTAGTAGAGACGGGGTTTCACCGTGTTAGCCAGGATGGTCTCGATCTCCTGACCTCCTGATCCACCCGCCTTGGCCTCCCAAAGTGCTGGGATTACAGATGTAAGCTACTGCACCCGGCCCAGTAAGCACTCTTAAGTTGAATAAATGAGGAATAAATCAGGAATCAGGATTCAGGTTCTCACAGAGACATACTAGGCTGCTCATCCTTGGATAAGTGACTTAAGTCCTCTGTACTGACAGTCATAGGAAAATGGATTTAGGGGATTAGTACACCTGTAATACAGAGTCCTTTTTTGCCATAATTTTTTTTTTTTTTGAGACGGAGTTTCACTCTTGTCGCCCAGGCTGGAGTGCAATGGCACGATCTTGGTTCACTGCAACCTCTGCCTCCCAGGTTCAAGTAATTCTCCTGCCTCAGCCTCCTCAGTAGCTGGGATTACAGGTGCCCGCCACCATGCCCAGCTAATTTTTGTATTTTTATTAGAGACAGGGTTTCACCATGTTGGCCAGGCTGGTCTTGAACTCCTGACCTCAGGTGATCCGCCCGCCTCGGCCTCCCAAAGTGTTGGGATTACAGGCATGAGCCACCGCGCCTGGCCTACTATGATTTTTAGTTTCAATCTTTTTTATTTTTTTGAGACAGAGTCTCGCTCTGTTGCCCAGGCTGGAGTGCAGTGGCGTGATCTCGGCTCACTGCAAGCTCCGCCTCCCAAGTTCAAGCAATTCTCCTGCCTTAGCCTCCTGAGTAGCTGATCAACAGGTGTGAGCCACCATGCCCAGCTAATTTTTGTATTTTCAGTAGAGACGGGGTTTCACCATGTTGGCCAGGCTGGTCTCAAACTCCTGACCTCAGGTAATCTGCCCACCTTGGCCTCCCATAGAGCTGGGATTTTGGGCATGAGCTACCACACCGGGACTTAATTTTTTTTATAGAAATAGGGGTCTTGCTTTGTTGCCTGGACTGGTCTCAAATTCCTGGCCTCAAGCAATCCTCCTGCTTTGGCCTCCCAAAATATTGAGATTACAGGCATGAGCCACTGCACCGAGCCTGATTTTTTGTTATAATGAGATTATGCTTATATTCTTCACAACATGAAATTTAAATTTTATTAACTTACATGTTTACTGCATAACAAATATGTACAATAAAATTTAAAAATACTGAGTTTGGCCGGGCACGATGGCTCATGCCTGTAATCCCAGTACTTTGGGAGGCTGAGGTGGGCAGATCACCTTAGGTCAGGAGTTTGAGACCAGCCTGACCAACATGGCGAAACCCCATCTCTACTAAAAGATACAAAAATTAGCTGGGAGTGGTGGTGCACGCCTGTAGTCCCAGCTACTCGGGAAGCTGAGGCAGGAGAATCGCTTGAATTTGGGAGGCAGAGGTTGTAGTGACCTGAGGTCGCACTACTGCACTCCAGCCTGGGCGACAGAGCAAGTCTCTGTCTCTCAAAAAATAAATAAATAAATAAGAATAAAAATAAAAATACTGAATTTAACAAAACTCTCTATACTTAAATTTTTGATCTGAGTAAGAAGGGAGTTGAAATATATGACTTGGGGCCGGGTGTAGTGGCTCACGTCTGTAATCCCAGCACTTTGGGGGGCCAGGGCGGGTGGAGTTTGAGGCCAGGAGTTTGAGACCAGCCTGGCCAACATGGTGAAACTCTGTCTCCACTAAAAATACAAAAATTAGCCAGGCGTGGTGGCACATGCCTGTAATCCCAACTACTCTGGAGGCTGAGGCAGTATTGTTTGAACCTGGGAGGCGGAGGTTGCAGTGAGCCAACATTGTGCCACTGCACTCCAGCCTGGGCAACAGAAAAAAAAAAATGTATATATATATATATGACTTCACCAGGCGTGGTGACTCATGCCTATTCCTATAAGCCTAGCACTTTGGGAAGCCAAGGAAGGTGGATTGCCTGAGCTCAGGAGTTTGAAACCAAGACTGAGCAACATGGTGAAACCCTATGTCTACAAAAAAAAAATTATAAAAATTAGCCAGGTGTGGTGGCACATAACTGTAATCTCAGTTAATTGGGAGGCTAAGGCAGGAGAATTGCTTGAACCTGGGAGGTGGAGGTTGCAGTAAGCCAAGATCATGCCACTGCACTCAAGCTTGGAAGACAGAGCGAGACTCTGTTTCCAACAACAACAACAACAAAAAATCAAACTTTAAAATTCCATTATTCTTCTCAAAAACTTTATGCTGAGAGGAAAAAAGCCAGATATACAAAAATAAAAATAAAAACTGTATAATTCCATTTATATGAAAAGAATAAGCAAAACTTATTTATAGTGACAGAAAGCAAATTAGTGATTGGTTGGTTTCAGGGGTGAGGGAAACTCACTATAAAAAAGCATGAGGAAATTTCTATTTCTTGTCAAAACTCATTTAACTGTACACCTAAAATAGATAATTTTTTTTTTTTTTTGAGATGGAGTCTCGCTCTGTTGCGCAGGCTGGAGTGCAGTGGTGTGATCTCAGCTTAGTGGAACCTCTGCTTCCTGGGTTGAAGCAATTCTCCTGCCTCAGCCTCCTGAGTAGCTGGGACTACAGGCGTGCGCCACAATGCCCAGCTAATTTTTTGTATTTTTAGTAGAGATAAGGTTTCACCATGTTAGCCAGGCTGGTCTCAAACTCCTGACCTCAGGCAATCCACCCGCCTCAGCCTCCCAAAGTGCTGGGATTACAGGTGTGAGCCACCGTGCCCAGCCTAAAATAGATACATTTTATTGTACTTAAGTTTATCTTAATAAAGTTGATTAGAAACAATTTCTGATTCTGCTTTAAAAATCTAAAAGAATGAAGAATATCAGCCGGGCGCAGCGGCTCATGCCTGTAATTCCAGCACTTTGGGAGGCCGAGGCGGGCGGATCACGAGGTCAGGAGATTGAGACCGTCCTGGCTAACACAGTGAAACCCCGTCTCTACTAAAAATAAAAAAATTAGTCAGGCGTGGTGGCGGGTGCCTGTAGTCCCAGCTACTCAGGAGGCTGAGGCAGGAGAATGGCGTGAACCTGGGAGGTGGAGCTTGCAGCGAGCCAAGATGGTGCCACTGCACTCCAGCCTGGGTGACAGAGTGAGACTCCATCTCAAAAAAGAAAAAGAAAAAGAAAAAGAATGAAGAATATCCTAGATAGAAAGTACTTTAAATTTTTTAGGAAAAGCTCTGTACATTTAAGAGTGATAGTTAAAAATGTAAACAACTAGCTATAACAAGTGGTCAGAGTCATCACAGTGCTTTGGCAGTGGTGGAATACTGAAGGTAGTAGTCACATTCCAAAAGGCTAAAAACTCATAAAGTATTCACATAGGGAAAAGGGCAGAATGATCCAAGATGCAGCTTTAAAACTTACCTCAAAGAGCAGAGCCTTGGCTTTGTGTTCTGGCAGTAAGCGTAGTCCTGCTGTTGCCTTTAGGACCACTGGGGTCTTTTTCCAGTGACTTTGGGGGATTGAGTCTTTGGCCACCTCTAAGAGCCCTTGAACAGTCTCAGCACCCTTCAAAAGAGACAACCCATTCATCTGATGAACGATCCATTTAGTGGCTGGCACTGGTCTGTTCTGTCAACATACTTTGTGGGAGCAAGAAGAGGGAGGTGGCATAGGGCTCCAACCTCTCTCTGCTCTGTAGCAGGAGAAAACTAGAGAAGTGGGCTGCTTTGAAGAAGGAGAATCCAGGCCAGGCGCGGTGGTGTCTCACACCTGTAATCCCAGCACTTTGGGAGGCCAAGGTGGGTGGATCATTTGAGGTCAGGAGTTTGAGATCAGCTTGACCAACATGGTGAAACCCCATCTCCACTAAAAAATCCAAAAATAAGCCAGGCATGGTGGCACACGCCTGTAGTCTCAGCTACTCGGGAGGCTGAGGCAAGAGCATTGCTTGAACCTGGGAGGCAGAGGTTGCAGTGAGTCAAGCTTAGCTTATGCCACTGCACCACAGCCTGCGCAACAGAGTGAGACTCCCATCTCAAAAAAAAAAAGGAGAATCCATTTCATTTTGACACTCCTAATAAAACATTATTCTTTTTTTTTTTTTTTTTTTTTTTTGAGACAGAGTTTTGCTCTGTCACCCAGGCTGGAGTGCAGTGGTGTGATCTTGGCTCACTGCAACTTCCACCTCCCAGGTTCAAGCGATGCTTGTGCCTCAGCCACCCAAGTAGCTAGGATTACAGGCATATGCCACCACACCTAGATAATTTTGTATTTTTAGTGGCAATGGGGTGTCACCATCTTGGCCAGGCTGGTCTCGAATACCTGACCTCAAGTGATCCACCCACCTCACCCTCCCAAAGTGCTGGGATTACAAGCATGAGCCACTGTGCCTGGCCAAATTATTCTTTTACATTATGATCATTTTAGTTGATTATTTATTTTTCTTTTTTTTTTTTTTTAGACGGAGTTTCACTCTTGTTGCCCAGGCTGGAGTGCAATGGCACAATCTCGGCTCACTGCAACCTCTGCCTCCCGGGTTCAAGCGATTCTCCTGCCTCAGCCTCCTGAGTAGCTGGGATTACAGGCATGCGCCACCGCACCTGGCTGATTATTTCATGTTTCTTATAGGTAAATCAGCTTTAGGATGGTATAGTGAAGAAAACACAGGAGTTAGAGTCAGAAGACTTGCTTGCTAGCCCTGTGGCCTAACTTAGGTCACTTGGCCTTGTTGGGACTTGGTTTCCTCAAGTGTAGGATGGGAGATACGCCACCTACCACCACTAAACTGTCGTGTGCATGAGGCAGAGTGCATGTGGTTGCCACACAAACTGTAGCAGTAATGATGCCATACTTTTGATGATCTCCTAAAGAACATGTCAGGCTTATTTTTGTATCATCATATTGTACACAGTAGATGCTCAATTTGTAATAAATGAAAACCATTATTTTAAATCCACTATTTCCCTGAATGAACTTTTATTCTGATATCTGACTGCCCTTTGATCATTGTTAGCAACTACAACATGATCACCTTTTCTAAATGCCAAGTCAGTTTCTAATAATATAGTTGCTTTCAACAGCTCCTAATTTTTCTTTTTTTATTACTTATTTATTTTTAATTAATTAATTATTTATCTACTATTCAAATATACCCGACCCTGGTATTTTTTTTTAATACTTTAAGTTCTAGGGTACATGTGCACAATGTTCAGGTTTGTTACATATGTATACATGTGCCATGTTGGTGTGCTGCACCCATTAACTCGTCATTTACATTAGGTATATCTCCTAATGCTATCCCTCCCCCCTCTTCCCACCCCATTACAGGCCCCAGTGTGTGATGTCCCCCACCCTGTGTCCTCATTGTTCAACTCCCACCTATGAGTGAGAACATGTGGTGTTTGGTTTTCTGTCCTTACGATAGTTTGCTCAAAATGTATTGTTTCCAGCTTCATACATGTCCCTACAAAGGACATGAACTCATCCTTTTTTATGGCTGCATAGTATTCCGTGGTGTATATGTGCCACATTTTCTTAATCCAGTCTATCATTGATGGACATTTGGGTTGGTTCCAAGTCTTTGATACTGTGAATAATGCCACAATAAACATATGTGTGCATGTGTCTTTATAGCAGCATGATTTATAATCATTTGGGTATATACCCAGTAATGGGATGGCTGGGTCAAATGGTATTTCTAGTCCTAGATCCTTGAGGAATCACCACGCTGTCTTCCACAATGGTTGAACTAGTTTACAGTCCCACCAACAGTGTAAGAGTGTTACTATTTCTCCACATCCTCTCCAGCACTTGTTGTTTCCTGACTTTTTAATGATCGCCATTCTAACTGGTGTGAGATGGTATCTCACTGTGGTTTTGATTTGCATTTCTCTGATGGCCAGTGATGATGAGCATTTTTTCATGTCTGTTGGCTGCATAAATGTCTTCTTTTGAGAAGTGTCTGTTCATATCCTTTGCCCACTTTTTGATGGGGTTGTTTGATTTTTTCTTGTAAATTTGTTTAAGTTCTTTGTAGATTCTGGATATTAGCCCTTTGTCAGATGGGTAGATTGTAAAAATTTTCTCCCATTCTGTAGGCTGCCTGTTTAGTCTGACGGTAGTTTGTTTTGAACAGCTCCTAATTTTTCTAGTAGATTTGCTATCCATGTGCTACTGAACTAAGAAAATATATCCTCTCAGGGCCAGGCACGGTGGCTCACACCTGTAATCCCAGCACTTTGAGAGGCCGAGGTGGGCGGATCACAAGGTCAGGAGTTCGAGACCAGCCTGGCCAACATAGTGAAACTCCATCGCTACTAAAAATACAAAAATTAGCCGGGCATGGTGGCATATGCCTGTAGTCCCAGCTACTCGCGAGGCTGAGGCAGGAGAATCGCTTGAACCTGGGACATGGAGGTTGTGGTAAGCCGAGATCAGGCCACTGCACTCCAGCCTGGGTAACAGAGCGATACTCCGTCCAAAAAAAAAAAAAGAAAATGTATATATATCCATATATCCTCTCAGTTCTCCAAACTCAAATCATTTTTAACATCAACCATTTGGGTAATGATTATTCTTGTGACACTGAACAATAAATATCTTTACATTTGCTCCCTAAGTTTAATATTCTGCCTTATTCTATTTTATTTCAACGTGGCCTCAGACACTTAGGATGTAGTATGTTGTGGGTGCTCAAATGTGAAATATAGTCGCCACAAACTCTCTATTCATCCTCTACCACCAAAGATTTTTGTCATCATGGGTTGTTGCCTAATTTCTCAAGTATAGGTATGGTTCCATCCTGCATCAAGGCACTCTGAAATGGAATTCACTGCTCACCATCCCTTCAACTGCCATGTTTATACATCATACCCTATAGAACTTCATGTCTATCTTCTGCATTTACATGAACAAATGCAATTGATGGCTTCAACTCAAAATTTTAAACAGTAAGTACGTAGGGAGTAATGTCTTAAAAGCTAGTGTCATCCTTGCATTACCACAACCAATTTTCTAGCCTTCTTCCACCCAGCCCTCATGAGCGTGGGAAATATAATTAATTTTATCCAGGAGATTAGCTGAGGAGAGAAAGTTGATCTCACACATGACCTCAATCTCATTAGTGAATAGCATGAAATATTCAACAGCAGTGGTGTGGTCAAGATATCAAGGCATTGAGAATCTAAACGTCAAATCATAAGAAACTCACCTGCTTAGGTTGATCTACAAAAGCAGAAAGTCCTGGCTTCACAGAATCAAAAACTTCCCCTTCTAGAATTGGAAGCTGTCCTATTTTGTCCATGGAACAAAACAGAAGAGAAAGCTGGTTACCAAAAGTTAGGCTGCCTCAGATGCTGGGCTCTGTCTCTGTAAGCTTTCCTATGACTTCCCTGAAGTTATCCCAAATGATCCTACTTGTGAGGAATGTCTTGCAGGAGTACTGGCAAGAGGGACTAGAGCAACCTCTGAGGGTCCATTTCTGCTACCATTTCTCTGGTGGACACCTAGCTCCTCCACCTCTCCCCAGGCTCCATAAGTGACCTGAGGAAAAAACACTGACAATTCAGAAAAAGTTAATCTTCAGGGATTCCTAGCCTCATGTCCAAGGATGGCGGTGAAATTCTCATGTGATCCTTCTCCCAAAACTACTCCCCATATTCTGAATATTATGGATCTCTGGAGTATCCCATGTTTAAAGAAGAAGAACAAATTATAGCTATTCTTTTTGAACACATGGGTTTCAGACTACAGACAGCCCAGCTCTCTTCTAATTTCACACTGAATTAAACCATGTGTTCTGGCCAAGCATGGTGACTCACACCTATAATCCCAGTACTTTGGGAGGCTGAGGTGGGAGGATCACTTGAGCCTAGGAGTTTGAGGCCAGCCTGAGCAGGTCTCTATAAAAAAATTTAAAAATGAGCTGGGCATGGTGGCACAAGCCTGTAGTCCCAGCAACTCAGGGGGCTGAGGTGGAAGGATTGCTTGAGCCCAGGAGGTCAAGGTTGCAGTTATGTGTCATCATGCCACTGCACTACAGACCGGGCAATAAAGCAAGACCTTGTCTCAAAAAAAAGTTAAAAAATAAAAACAAAACAAATAAATAAAAATAAATAAATAAACCACATGTTCAATTGTAGTTCAAAGTTCTCTGAAGAAAGACATCCACTAGGTGTGCGATTCTGTAATTCACATAATAAACTCTCAGCATATTTGTTTCTGGGAGGAGATGCTAAAGTGTGGATTTACAGACTCTAGTAAGGGTCCCAGTTGCACTTACCTGGCATTTTCTGCACAAAGGTGTAAACATGAATTCGAGTTCCAGTGCTCCCTGCATCAAACATAATTCCATACAAGGTGCTGGCACTGACATTGATGGGGCACATGGAAGACAGGAAGATACCCTCAAACCAAGTCTGCTGGTTCCTGTGGGAGACAGCGCTGCAAACACAGGATACCACCAGAATGAAAAAGACTGTGCCCCAAGAGGTGGCCATTCTTTTCCCAAGATGTGGCTGGGTGGAGGCTTTTGTTGCAGAAGCAATCCTGCTCACACACCTGCAGAGGCTTATAGGAAAAAGACACACAAGTTAGACCAACTAGCTTTTTTAGTTACACCTGTAAAAGAAGAAACACTCACTCCTGGGCCCAAGGTGTTCTTTTCCCTATTCTAATAACCTGTACAACAAGCTAAACCAGGGTGATGTGGGCTCTTAGCACCTTTTCCGAAGGGTATCTAGTTCCAAAAGGAAATTGGAATTGAAGATATATTTTCCCATGCTTTGGTTTTTAAAAATACAGAGTAATTGTACATATTTATGGAATACATGTTATATTTTGATATATGCAGACAATGTGTAAAGATCAAATCAGAGAATCTAGGATATCTATTACAACATTTATCATTTTTTGTGTTGGAAACATTTCAAATCTTCTAGCTATTTTGAAATACACAATAAAATATTGTTAACTATAGTCACCCTACTGAACTATCAAACACTATAACTTATTCCTTCTATCTAATTGTAAGTTTGTATCCATTAACCAAGTTCTCTTAATCTCTCCACACCCCACTACCCTTCCCAGCCCCTCTGGTAACTGTCATTCTATTCTACTCCCATGAGATCAACTTTTTTAGCTCCCATATGTGAGTGAGAACATGCAGTATATATCTTTCTGAGCCTGGCATGTTTCACTTAATATAACGACCTTTGCTTTTTTTTTTGAGATGGAGTCTCACTCTGTCGCCCAGGCTGGAATGCAGTGGCGCAATCTCAGCTCACTGAAACCTCTGCCTCCCGGGTTCATGCGATTCTCCTGCCTCAGCCTCCTGAGTAGCTGGGATTACAGGGGGACACCACCACGTCCAGCTAATTTTTGTATTTTTAGTAGAGACGGGGTTTCACCATGTTGGTCAGGCTGGTCTCGAACTCCTGACCTTGTGATCCACCCATCTTGGCCTCCCAAAGTGCTGGGATTACAGGCATAAGCCACCGCGCTCAGCCACTTTGCTTTTAATTATAGGGTGGGGGCCAGGAACAGTGGCTCCAGCCTATAATTCCAGCACTTTGGGAGGCTCAGGTGGGAGGATTGCTTGAGCCTAGGAGTTCACGACTAGCTTTGGCAACATAGCGAGAGCCCTGTCTCTACAAAAAAATACACAGGCTGGGCGCGGTGGCTCATGCCTCTAATCCCAGCACTTTGGGAGGCCAAGGCAGGTGGATCACGTGAGGTCAGGAGTTCAAGACCAGCCTGGCCAACATGGTGAAACCCTGCCTCTACAAAAATACAAAAATTAGCTGGGCATGATGGCGGGTACCTATAATCCTAGCTACTCGGGAGGCTGAGGCAGGAGAATCTCTTGAACCCGGGAGGCAGAGGTTGTAGCGAGCCGAGATCGTGCCACTGCACTCCAGCCTGGGCAACAGAGCAAGACTCAGTCTCAAAAAAAAAAAAAAAAAAAAAAAAATTAGCTGGGCATGGTGGCAGGTGCCTGTAATCCCAGCTACTCAGGAGGCTGAGGCAGGAGAACCACTTGAACCAGGGAAGCGAAGGTTCCAGTGAGCAGACCTCGAGCCACTACACTCCAGCTTGGGAAACAGAGCGAGACTCCGTCTCAAAAAATATATATATATATAAATAAATAAATTAGCCAGGTAGGGTGGCACATGCCTATAGTCCCAGGTACTTGGGAGGCTGAGGTAGGAAGACCGCTTGAGTCCAGGAGCTCAAGGTTACAGTGAGCTATGATCATGCCATTGCACTCCAGCCTGGGTGACAAAGTAAGACCCTGTCTCTAAAAATAAAAAATAATAATTGTAGGGTGGCTCTCACATACTCAAAGGCTCTCTGTCACTCTGCTCCTATTGTTGAGTCTAATTTCTTCTTTCCATTTTGATGATTTTCCCTTTAGAATATAAATACCCGTTTCTCCCTCCCTCTTTTCTTACTCCCCACCTTTTTTTGAGACAGGGTCTCACTCTGTCACCTCAGCTGGAGTGCAGTGGCACAATCACGGTTCACTGCAATCGTCACCTCCTGGGCTCAAGTGATCCTTCCACCTCAGCCTCCCGAGTAGTTGGGATTACACGTGTGTGCCTCCATACCTGGCTATTTTTTTTATTTTGGTAGAGATGGGGTTCTGCCATATTGCCCTGGCTGGTCTTGAACTCAGCCTGAGATCCACCTGCCTCAGCCTCCCAAAGTGCTGGGATTTCAGGCATGAGCCACTTCACCCAGCTGGATTTGTTTTACTGGGAAATAATTTTTTAAATGTATAGGTTTTTTTTTTTCATCATTCTGCAACAAAGCCATTATCATGAGTTTGAATATTATTGAAACCTGTGATAAAAAACATTTGTGGCTGGTGCAGTGGCTCATGCCTGTAATCTCAGCACTTTGGGAGGCCGAGGCGGGTGGATCACATGAGGTCAGGAGTTCGAGACCAGCATGACCAATATGGTGAAACCCCATCTCTACTAAAAATACAAAAATGAGCCAGGCATGGTGGCATGCGCCAGTAGTCCCAGCTACTCAGGAGGCTGAGACAGGAGAATTGCTTGAAACCGGGAAGCAGAAGTTGAAGTGAGCCGAAACCATGCCACTGCACTCCAGCCTGGGTGACGGAGTGAGACTCTGTCTCAAAACAAAAACAAAAACAAAAACAAAAAATCACTTGGTAGTGTTGAATGGAATAATGGCATCCATCCTTCACAGTTGCTTTACTAGCAACTTTTTTCCCCCTCTTTTTTTCTGGATGGACATTAAATGAGAAACAAACAAAAACAATTAAGTGCTTTTTGTTTTGGTGATTTGTATCTGGCCTCCTGAAAAGCTCAGACTGTGTCCTATGATCTCATCCGTAAAGGAGAACTCAAGGTCAGGGTTTCTTAATCTTAGCACTGTTTACATTTAGGGGCCGGGAGCAGTGCCTCACACCTGTAATCCCAGCACTTTGGGAGGCCAATGCTGGCGGATCATTTGAGGTTAGGAGTTTGAGACCAGCCTGGCCAACGTGGTGAAACCCCCGTCTCTACTAAAATACAAAAATTAGTTAGTTGTGGTGATGCGTGCCTGTAATCCCAGCTACTCAGGAGGCTGAGGCAGGAACATCACTTGAACCCGGGAGGCAGAGGCTGCAGTCAGTCAAGATTGCACCACTGTGCTCCAGCCTGGGGGACAGAGCAAGAATCTGTCTAAAAAAAAAAAAAAAAAAGCAACAATAACCAAAAAAAAAAAAAGAAAAAGACAATTAGGGCTTGATGTGGGCGCTGTCCTGTGTAAGGTAGGATGTTTAGCAGTATCCCCAGCCTCTATCCACTAGAGGTCAGTAGCACATCCCACCCCTCCACCCACAACCAGTTGTGATAACCAAAAACGTCTCCAGACATTGCCAGCTGTCTGCTGGCTAATTTTCCTGCTCTAGATATTTACATATAAAATATATTCTATGTATTTTCATTTTAAGTTTATTTAAAAAAATTTTTTTAAATAGCCTGTAATCCCAGCTACTCAGGAGCCTGAGGCAGGAGAATCACTTGAACCCGGGAGGCGAAGGGTGCAGTGAGCTGAGATTGCACCATTGCACTCCAGCGTGGGCAACAAAAGCAAAACTCCGTCTCAAAAAAAAAAAAAAGGTATATATATATATATAAATATAAAATATTTTCATATATATGTATGTATATAAACATATGTTTTCTCTGCCATTTTCTTCCAGTAGTAATAAATAATGCCATATCTATCCTCTAAGGTAAGGCTTCCTGACTTGCACTTTATGTACTTTGCACCAAACAGTTTTGGGTCTTCTGATTCAGCTTTCATCTCTGGATCTCTTATGTAAGCCATAGTTTACTGGTTAAGTGACAAGATCTGATTCTAAAGTTCTCATTTCCCAGGCCCTTCAGCTCTAACAAAATACTTCATATATTTGGAGTACAGATTAAGGATTCTCAATCATCTCAACTTTGTTGAGTATCTAGGGTTTATCAAAATGTCTCCCTCCCCACAGGTGACATATTACATAAAATAAAGCAAATTAGGCCAGGCGTGGTGGCTCACACCTGTAATCCCAACACTTTGGGAGGCCGAGGTGAGTAGATCACCTGAGGTCAGGAGTTTGAGACCAGCCTGGCCAACATGGTGAAACTCTGTCTCTATTAAAATACAAAAAAAAATTAGGCGTGGTGGCGCATGCCTGTAGCTCCAGTTACTAGGGAGGCTGAGGCAGGAGAATTGCTTGAACCTGGGAGGCAAAGGCTGCAGTGAGTGGAGATTGTGCCACTGCACTCCAGCCTAGGCGACGGAACAAGACTCCATCTCAAAAAAAAAAAACACACACAAATTAAAGTTAATTGCAGCTGGGTGTGGTGGCTCACGCCTACCATCTCAGCACTTTGGGAGGCCGAGGCGGGCGGATCACTTGAGGTCAGGAGTACGAGACCAGCCTGGGTAACATGGCGAAACCCTGTCTGTACTAAAAATACAAAAATTAGCCGGGCATGGTGGTACAGGCCTGTAGTCCTAGCTACTTGGGAGGCTGAAGTACGAGAGTCGCTTGAACCTGGGAGGCGGAGGTTGCAGTGAGCTGAGACTGTGCCACTACACTCCAGCCTAAGAGACAGAGTGAGATTCTATCTCAAAATAAATACATAAAATAAAGTTAACTATATTTGGAATTTTAAAATATTTGGGCTGGGTAAAGTGGCTCATGCCTGTAATCCCGGCAGTTCGACAGGCCAAGGCGAGTGGATTGTTTGAGGTCAGGAGTTCGAGACCAGCTTGGGCAACATGACGAAACCCCATCTCTACCAAAAGTACAAAAATTAGCTGGATGTGGTGGCATGCACCTGTGGTCCTAGCTACTTGGGAAGCTGGAGGTGGGAGGATCTCTGGATCCTGGGAAGTTGAGGTTCAGTGAGCTGTGATTGCACTACTGCACTTCAGCCTAGGTACAGAGTGAGACCCTGTCTCAATAAATAAAATATTTAAAATAACTAGAGTTGGTCTTAGGTACTACAAAAGCAGAGTTGGAACCATCCGTTTGAACACTATTCAAGGTTGAACTTCTATCCTGTAGTTAAGAATAACAGCTATTGGTTAGGAGAGGAACAAACAAAATTGTTTGACCTTTTACAATCCCAAACAAAGGAAACTTCATGCCAGGAAATCAACCACTGATACAGGCATAGCTGCCTGGCCAGGTTCACACTCTGGCTGATTCTTTTACAGCAAATGAGCTAGACATGTAGATCAAACTAAATAACTCAAAACAGAAACAACTCTTCAGAGTCTCTGAGTGTTAACAGATCCTTGCTTTGTCCAACTCTTGGTCCCTCTTCTCCCTCAGAAAGTGAATTAATGGCATTCTAGGCAGCAGCTTTCCTTCCTCTGTGTGACTGCAGTTTCTTCAGGGGTCACCCATATTTTGTATTAATATATCATTGTAGTTTTTGAAAAACCTCTCCAGCTTCTATTTCTATTAAGTAAATATTTGTTTTTCTTACAGAGATTTCAAAGGTGAAAAAAAAACCCTAGGTATCTGTTTTCACAAGAAAACAAAAAACAAACAAACAAACAAACAAAAAACCCTGCAGAGTCATACCAGTTGTTCAGTATAAAACCAACCAACAGATTTTAGAGAAAGCAAAGGATGAATAAATAGAATGCCCCTTTCTGCTCTCAGTAACTACATTCTAAACCACTTGCAATCGCACTTTTAAGATTAGTTATTTTAAAATGGCATTAGGCATTATTTTATTTTTTTAAACTTTATTTATTTATTTATTTTGAGATGGAGTCTCACTCTGTTGCCCAGACTGGAGTGCAATGGTGCAATCTTGGCTCTCTGCAACTTCTGCCTCCTGGAATCAAGAAAGTCTCTTGCCTCAGCCTCCCTAGAAGCTAGGATTACAGGCGCATACCACCACTCCCGGCTAATTTTTTGTATTTTTAGTAGAGACGGGGTTTCACCATGTTGGCCAGGCTGGTTTCAAACTCCTGACCTCAGGTGATCCACTTGCCTCGGCCTCCCAAAGTCCTGGGATAACAGGCACGAGCCACCACACTGAGCAATGTAAGCCATTTTAAAATAACTAATGCGCCAGGTGCAGTGGCTCACGCCTGTAATCCCAACACTTTGGGAGGCCAAGGCGGGTGGATCATGAGGTCAGGAGTTCGAAACCAGACTGGTCAACATGGTGACACCCCATCTCTACTAAAAACACAAAAATTAGCCAGGCGTGGTGGCAGGCACCTGTAATCCCAACTACTTGGGAGGCTGAGTCAGGAGAATCGCTTGAACCCAGGAGGCGGAGGTTGCAATGAGATAAGATTGCACCAGCACTCCAGCCTGGGCGACACAGCAAGACTCCGTCTCAAAAAAAAAAAAAAGTCTTACATTTATAGAATGACATCCTATTTTACAGAACCCCAGTCTGCACAGCTTGCTCATTCACTATGTTAAAATCTTTGCTCAAATATGTCAGCTTCTCAGTGAGACCTTCCTTGTCCACCTTATTTAAAATTATAACCCATCTGACCACATCATGTTTTCCTATCTACCTTTTCTGCTTATTTTTCTCCACAGAACTTTTTACCATCTAAGACATTATATAACTTACTTTTGTTTATTTTCATATTTCCTGTTTCCTGCCACCTTTACCCACTATGTGAACTATACATAGGCAGGCAGAAATTTTTTTTTTTTTTTAATACAGAGTCTTGCTCTATCACCCAGGCTGGAGTGCAGTGGTGCAATCTCACCTCACTGCAACCTACGCCTCCTGGGTTCAAGCGATTCTCATGCCTCAGCCTCCCAAGCAGCCGGGATTACAAGCATGTGCCACCGCGCCTGGCTAATTTTGTATTTTTAATAGAGACAGGGTTTTGCCATGTTGGCCAGGCTGTTCTCAAACTTCTGGTCTCAAGTGATCCACCCGCCTCAGCCTCCCAAAATGCTAGGATTACAGGCATGAGCCACCTTGGCTGGCCCGTAAGCAGGAATTTTTATCTGTTTTGTTTTTTATGTGTTCCTGGTGCTGGAATGGTGGTGTGAGCACACAGCAGATGTTGAATGAATACTCCAAAGGGATAAACAATAATACAGTAACTCAGGCACTAGATCTCATCCATTTAATAAAAATATAACAGCTGGTCGGGCACAGTGGCTCACGCCTGTAAGTGTGCCACTGCACTCCAGCCTGAGTGACAGAGAGAGACTCTATCTCAAATAATAATAATAATAATAATAGCTGACTGCATTCCAAAAGGAGATTACCCAGCCCTTGAAAAAAATCACAATTCCAAGCTTCAGTGAAGGTTTTCCCCACATCTGTTATATAAAGGTGACATTTTTCCAAATGTGTCAAGTTTTACATGCTACTCAAAATAGTGCAGATAGGTGTACTTTTTGTAGACTAGGGAGGTATGTATACGTCAGTACATTTAAATCTACTCCTTTCAGAATTGGTCTTCTCATTTTCTCTTGCTCACTATCTCTTATTCACCCCCAACAAAGCCCTGTTTCCAATTCTTTTTGTTGAGACTGGTGCCAGCCAGTGTTTGTCACTATCTCCATCTCCTTCTATGGTCTTTTGTGTCTCTTTATACCTGGAGTAAACATGAATCGTCCCCACTCAGCTTTCCCAGAGCGCCACACTCTGGCTTCCTTTCTTCCATGTCCCCGGAAGCCTGAGAGACCACAATCCCAGAGGACCTGGGCCCCATTCATGTGCTCACCTGCTTGTGTCTGCCTGTTCCCTGAGTCCTTGCTTTCGCCGCAGGTTGCCTTTTGCTCTTTGCTCCTGTTTCAGCTCCTCTTAATCAAGCGAGCCTCATGAACCGCATTCACCTTTGTGCCAGTTTGCAACTAACAGTGTGGCATTTTGCTAACTCACTCCCTTCTCTATCCTTCCCTCCTCCCTTACTCTCCTTTTCTCTGAGTACACAATTCGTTCATCTACTTTTATCATAGTTAACTGCCAACTAGTAGGATTATCGCTCATAGGGCGGAAGCTGCTCAGGAACTCATTTCTGTGTTTTTGTTAGCCACATTGAAAAGTTAATAGCATTTCTCAATACCTTCCATCCCTGACACAGAATTTAGAAACATGGATGGAACATAACTTGGTCTCTTAAAAAAAAAAACAAAAAAACTTTAGAAACCTGGGCATTGAACTATCTAGTTAATAAGCATGTACTGAGTATCTAACATATACCAGGCACTGTGCTAGATTCTTGATATACACAGAGGAATCAGATATAGAAGAAATTTCAGCTTACTGGAGAAAACAGGGCTAGGCACAGTGGCTCATGTCTGCAATCTTAGCACTTTGGAAGGTCGAGGCAGGAGGATTACTTGAGGTCAGGATTTCAAGACCACCCTGGGCAACACAGTGAAGCTTTGTCTCTACAAAAATAAAAAAATTATCTGGGCATGGTGACATGCACCTGTAGTCCCAGCTACTCAGAAGGCTAAGGTGGGAGGATCGCTTGAGCCTAAGAGGTCAAGGCTGCATGAACCATGATTATATCACTGCATTCCAGCCTGGGCTACAGAGCAAGAACCTGTCTCAAAAAACAAACAAACAAACAAAACCCAGACAAGCAAACCAATGACTGTAATGTACCGTGATAAGTTCTCTGACAGAAATGCATGCACACAAAGTGCTCTAGGAACAGATATAAGGGACAAGAAACTTGACTTGGAAGAGGAAAGGTGAAGGTGGGATGGGACTGGGAGGCTTCTTGAGGGATGAGAGGTAGGAATTATCCTGGGAAAATGACACAAGGAGGATTCTGAGAACTTCAAGTATTAACAGCTTGATACAGCTGGAATATAGAGGTGTACCAGAATAAAGACAGCCAGAGTGAGGGAAAATGGCTCTGGAAGCAGAGAATCAGATTTCAAAAGGAGTGGACTTGTTTTCCTTTCCCATAGTGACATTGATTGTTAGTTATGTCTTTCTGTTGACTCCCTAAGCAAATATCATTATTGATTGACTTGGATAAAATAATACAGTATCTCACAACAGTGGAAAATTGGATAGGTGATTAGAAAGGTCCACCAAAAGGTCCAAAAAGAGTGAAATGTAAAAGCTCCCACTGACAATTCATCTGAGCTCCACAGCAAAGCTAGCCTTAACAAGTTAAAAATTAAACATAAGGCATGTTTAAAATGTAACTAGAATGAAATTTTTAAACAGTAAGCTGAACTATGGAACCAATATAGTTAAACCACCCAGTGCATAAGTAAGCCAAGCCAAGCAAAACCAAGATAGGTCTAATAAGCTAAGTTCAGGACAGGCTACAGCAAAGTGAACAATGCCTCATTTGAGGATATAACTTATAATACAAAGGGCCACAGCCCTGACACACCTTGCTATCTGAAGGATGTCTAAGGTAGGTGGTGCATGGTATCTTTTGTATTCCCAAAGACAGGTATTAATATTAGGCCTGGAACATGCTGGACACCAGTAATTGAATCCCAAATGGACTTGGTACAATTAGGCTAATGGAATATGCAGGCAGAAGCAATAGGGCAAGGAGTACCCCCTTTCCCAGTGTCCCACTACAGCCTAGGTATCACATGTCCAACTCCCAATTCCCCTCCAAACTAGCCCATGGATAGGGCATGTGAAGCCTATTTATTCCCATATTAATTCATTCATTTGGCCATGTGTTACAGGCAGAAAGAATGAGGGTCGTGACCAACTCAGTATGCCACTGGAGGTTATATGAGCAAACAGAAAACTGTTCTCATGAAAGCAGGATGTTGGAAAACTGACAAACTGCGTCTGCCACCAGAAGGCATGCTGAGGGCAGTCACACCCCCAGCGCAGTGTTCCTTGTGATTATCTATAGAAACATCTGAAGCCTGTTATACAAAGAAAGCAATTATGTGTACCTGTGATAAATCTAGCAGCTGACCAACTGTTACCTCTCCCTCCCTGCTCTTTCTAATAAATATGAAAGGCTGTAGAAGCTCAGGGCTGCCTTTGCTCACTAGAAGCAAGGAGCCCCCTGACTCCTTCTTTCAAAACAGATCCTTTTGTCTTTGTCCTCATTTCTGCGTTCGTCCCTTTCATTCACCCTGTAGCAACCGACAGTGACAGCCATTCCAGAAATTAGCAATTTCTTACTGCTGCTTACAAGTACAGCACACAAAGATAAATCACCTTAGAAACTTTAAGAAACCCTAAGAAACTATACTAAGTTGGAGAAAAAATACATGTCCATAAATTACCTCTATAAAGTGAAAATGTGTCAAGCAGCACAGTTACTATGCTCTGAAACTTCAAAGCTGGGATGATGGAGAAGGCTCTGTGAAAAAGGTCATATCTGAGGAGGGTCCTGAGGAGGGAAATGAATTAGGACAGGCAAGGAGTGATTTTCAGGAATAAAACCATGAATCAAGACATGGATGTGGAAAAGGGATGGGGGCCCCTGGGGAACAGTGAATGGATCAGTTTGACCAACTATAGTAGGAAATAAAGTTGAAAAGGTAGATTAAGGTCACATAGTAGAGGACACCAAATACTCAGCTAAGGAGTTTGGACTTTACTCTGCAGGTGATAGGAAGCCACTGAAGATATTGAACTAGGGAGTATCCAAATACGAATCTGGTAGTTACATGTAAGGACTGCAGTCAGAAGCCTTGTCAGGACCACTCAACTGCTTAATTCTACAAATGTTTACTGATGCCTACTAAGTGCTAGGTGCCAGAAAAGTAAAGGTGAGGAAAACAGATCTTTTTATTCAAGATGCTGAGGCTGGCAGAGGGGGCAGACATATATAAAAATAACCGTAACTTTTTAAACTAAGCATAAAAATGGTAAAGAAGCTAGGCGCGGTAGCTCACGCCTGTAATCCCAGCACTCTGGGAGGCCAAGGTGGGCAGATTACCTCAAGTTAGGAGTTCGTGACCAGCCTGGCCAACGTGGTGAAACCCCGTATCTACTAAAAATACAAAAATTAGCCAGGTGTGGTGGCATGCGCCTGTAATCCCAACTACTCAGGAGACTGAGGAACGAGAATTGCTTGAACTCAGGACGCAGAGGTTGCAGTGGGCCAAGATCACACCATTGCACTCCAGCCTGGGTGACAGAGTAAGACTCTGTCTCAAAAAAAAAAAAAAGGTAGGCCGGGCACGGTGGCTCACTCCTGTAATCCCAGCACTTTGGGAGGCCGAGGTGGGTGGATCATGAGGTCAGGAGTTTGAGACCAGCCTGACCAACATGGTAAAACCCTGCCTCTACTAAATATACAAAAACTAGCCAGGCACGGTGGCGCATGCCTGTAATCCCAGCTACTCAGGAGGATGAGGCAGGAGAATTGCTTGAACCTGGGAGGCGGAGGTTGCAGTGAGCCAAGATCGAGCCACTGTACTCTAACCTGGGCAATAAAGCGAGACTCAAAAAAAAAAAAAAAAAAAAGGTAAAGAGGTAAAGCGCCAGGTGCAGTAGCTCACACCTGTAATCCCAGCACTTTGGGAGGCCGAGGCGGGCGGATCACGAGGTTAGGAGTTCCAGACCAGCCTGACCAACATGATGAAACCCCATCTCTACTAAAAATTAAAAAATTAGCCAGGCATGGTGGCATGCACCTGTAATCCCAGCTATTCAGGGGGCTGAGGCAGGAGAATCACTTGAACCCAGGAGGCGGAGGTTGCAGTTAGCCAAGATCGCGTGACTGCACTCCAGCCTGGGTGACAGAGCGAGACTCCATCTCAAAAAAAAAAAAAAAGGTAAAGGAACTGAAAACACAGGACTAACTTCCTAGAGGATTTGGAAACGCATCAAGAAATGACATTTGAGGCCGGGCACAGTGGCTCATGTCTATAATCCTAGCACTTTGGGAGGCCAAGGGAGGCAGATTGCTTGAGCTCAGGAGTTCGAGACCAGCCTGGGCAACATGATGAAACCTCGTCTCCACCAAAAATACAAAAACTAGTCAGGCATGGTGGAATGCACCTGTAATCCCAGCTATTTGGGAGGCTGAGGTGGGAGGATTGCTTGAGCCCCCTGGGAGGTGGAGGTTGCTGTGAGCTGAGATCGCACCACCGCACTGCAGCCTGGGTGACAGAGTGAACCCCGTCTCAATTTAAAAATATATATATAAGCATATATAAAAGAAATGGCTGGGCACAGTAGCTCACGCCTGTAATCCCAACACTCTGGGAGGCCGCGGAGGGTGGATCACCTGAGGTCAAGAGTTCGGGACCAGCCTGGCCAATATGGTGAAACCCCGTCTCTACTAAAAAAGAAAAAATTGGCCAGGCGTGGTGGTGTGCCTGTAATCCCAGCTACTCAGGAGGCTGAGGTGGGAGAACTGTTTGAACCTGGGAGGCGAGGCTGCAGGGGGCCGAGATCACGCCACTGCACTCCAGCCTGGGCAACAGAGCGAGACCCTGTCTCAAAACAACAACAAAAATGAAATGACATGTAAGCAATCATGAAAAACGAACAGAAATAAAATAGAGACCAGATGTGTATAAGACCAGAGAGATTAGAAAAAGATGATAGGAAAAGTATAGTTTGATTTCATTTAAAAATTTCCTCAAGAGCCACATGCAGTGGCACGTGACCATAGTCCCAGCTACTCAGGAGGCTAAGGAAGGAGGGTCACTTGAGCCAAAGAGTGCAAGTCCAGCTTGGACAACACAGTGAGACCCTATCCGTATAAAAATTAAAAATAACGAGGCCAGGTATGACGGCTCATGCCTGTAATCCCAGCACTTTGGGAGGCCAAGGTGGGAGGATTGCTTGACCCCAGGAATTTGAGACTAGCCTGGGCAACATGGTGAAATGCTATCTCTATAAAATATTAAAAAATTAGCAGGGTGTGTCCGGGCGCAGTGGCTCATGCCTGTAATCCCAGCACTTTGGGAGGCTGAGGCGGGTAGATCACGAGGTCAAGAGATCGAGACCATCCTGGCTAACACGGTGAAACCCCGTCTCTACTAAAAATACAAAAAATTAGCTGGGTGTGATGGCGGGTGCCTACAGTCCCAGCTACTCGGGAGGGTTAGGCAGGAGAATGGCGTGAACCTGGGAGGCGGAGCTTGCAGTGAGCCGAGACTGCACCACTGCACTACAGCCTGGGCAACAGAGGGAGACTCCATCCCCAAAAAGAAAGCAAAAAATTAGCCAGGCGTGGTGGCGGGTGCCTGTAGACCAAGGTACTCAGGAGGCTGAGGCAGGAGAATCGCTTGAACCTGGGAGGCGGAGGTTGCAGTGAGCCGAGATCATGCCACTACACTCCAGCCTGGTGAGAGAGCAAGACCTCATCTCAAAAAAAAAAAAAAAAAAAAAGCCAGGCGTGGTGGTACACACCTGTAGTCTCAACTATTTGGGAGGCTGAGGTATGAGGATCATTTGAGCCTGAGAAGTGGAGGCTGAGGTGAACTGTGATGGAGCACCACTGTACTCCAGCCTAGGCGACAGAGTGAGACCCTGTCTCAAATAATAATAATTAAAAGCCAATGTCCTCAAGAATTTTTTATATGAATTTGAGAAACAAAAAGTAGAAGACTAGTGAAAGAGGATATAGAAGAAGAGGGTTAGCATTTAATGCAGAGGATAAAGATTGTGGTCAAAGAAATATAATCTGAGATTTTAAAAAGATAGTAACACTATTAGTAAATGCCAAGCATGATGTTAAGTATTCTACATAGATTAGCTCATTTAATCTCACATTACTGCTCTGTGAGTTAGGTGCTATTATTAAGATTCCCATTTTATAAATGAGAAAACTGAGCTTAGAGAAACTAAGTATCTTAAGACCACATCGTAGTTAAATGAAATGAGTCAGAAATCAAACCCAGATGGTTTAATTCCAGGGCCACAGTCTTAACTACTAGGCCACCCAAGAAGGACTATCTAATAGGGCTCTTGGAAAAGACGGATATGGGAGTGGGGAGGCGAGTGTAGAGCAGAGAATGGTCTGAGATGAGGGTGGAAAGTGAGACTTGCATCAGGATGTGAAAGTTTTACAGCAGTCTGACCTTCTTATATAAAATCAAGAGCTTATCTATTTATTTATGTAGAGATGGAGTCTCACTATGTTACCCAGGCTGGTCTTGAACTCCTGGCCTCATGCAATCCTCCAGCCTCAGCCTCCTGAGTAGCTGGGATAACAGGGTTGAGCCACTGTGCCCAGCTAATCAAGAGATTTTGAAGATCTTAATTTCCTGCTGTTGAATATATTTCCAGAATCCGACCATTTCTGACCACTTCCATTGCTACCACCTTCGCCCAAGCCACTATCATCTTTCGTGTGATTTGCTAATATTGTCCTAACAGATCTTCCTGCTTTTATCCTCACTCCCCTGGAGTTAGTCTCCTTTTAACAAACAACCAAAGTCATCCTTTTATATAAATTAGAGTATGTCTCTGTTTTATGCAAAATCCAGCACTGGCTCCCCATTTCAGAGAAACAAGGTCCTGACAATAGCCTTCTGTTTCCAACCCCACTACATCTCTGACCCCATCTACTAATAGTTTTCACCTTACTCTCCCCCAACACTGATCTCTGCGCTTATTCACTCATGCTCCTGCTTTAGGGCCTTCGCTCTAAGTTGTCCCCAGTGCCTAGAAATTCTTTTCCTATATATCCATTTGATAAATTCCTGCAACTCCTTCAAATACTTGTTTAAAAGTCACTTTTATTGAGACCTATTTAATACTATAACCTCTCTCCTTCACATGCTCCCACCTCTACCTGCTTTCTCAACTCCCCTTACTCTGATCCACTTTTCTTTTTCCACACCACTTATCACATTCTAACATACTGGAAAGCTTACTTATATTTATTGTCTGTGTTCCTCTGATAGAATATAAGCTCCTCAAGAACAGAAATCTTTTTGTTTACTGATGTAACCCAAGAACCTAGAAGAGCATCCAAGGTGGAATTCAACAAAAACTGACAATAGAAATGGGCTGGGGTTTCTCTCGGCCTTAGCGCCATTTTCTTGGAAACCTCTGCATTATGAGAGCCAAGTGGACGAAGAAGCGAATGCGCAGGCTTAAGCACAAAAGAAGAAAGATGAGGCAGAGGTCCAAGTAAACCACTAGCTTGTTGCACCATGGAGGCCACAGGAGCAGAAACATGGAATGCCAGACGCTGGGGATGCTGGTACAAGTTGTGAGACTGCATGCTACTGTCTAGAGCTTGTCTCAATGGATCTAGAACTTCACTGCCCTCTGATCGCTGATCACCTCTGAGACCCACCTTGCTCATAACTAAAACCGCCCATGTTGGTCCTTTGCCCTGGACCTGGGACATTCTGGACTATTTCTCTGTTTACTTGTGGCCGAGTGTAACAACCATACAATAAATCACCTCTTCTGCTGTCTTAGCTGAAGAATCAAAAAAAAAAAAGAAAAAGAAAAAAGAAATTGGCTGGGCATGGTGCCTCATGCCTGTAAATCCCAACACTTGGGAGGCTAAGGCAGGAGGATCATTTGAGGCCAGGAGTTTGAGACCAGCCTGGGCAACACAGCAAAACCCTATTTAAAAAAAAATTTTTTAATGAAAAAATTAGCCAGGCATGGCTGTGCACACTTGCAGTCCCAGCCACTTGGGAGGCTGAGGCAGAAGGATCACTTAAGCCCAGGAGTTCGAAGCTGCAGTGAGCTAGAATCATGCCACTGCACTCCAGCCTGGGTGACAGAGCAAGACCCTGTCTCAAAAAATAAATTAATTAAGTAAATAAATATATGTATTAAGCAATAAAAATATTTATTAACTCATCCCTTTTTTTTTTGAGACGGAGTCTCCCTCTGTTGCCCAGGTTGCAGTGCAGTGGTGTGATCTTGGCTCACTGCAACCTCTGCCTCCTGGGTTCAAGTGATTCTCCTGTCACAGCCTCTGAAGCAGCTGGCACTACAGGTGCCCCCCACCACACCTGGCTAATTTTTGTATTTCTAGTAGAGACAGGGTTTCGCCATATTGGCCAGGCTCAAACTCCTGACCTCAGGTGATCCATCTGCGTTGGCCTCCCAAAGTGCTGAGATTACAGGTGTGAGCCATTGAGCCAGGCCTATCTCATCATTTCTGTGGTTTGGGAATCTGAGAGTAGTTTAATTAGACAGTTTTGGCTCTGAGGCTCTCATGAGATTGCAGTCAAGATGTAGGCTGGGGCTGCAGTCAATATGAAGGCTTGACTAGGCCTGGAAGACCCACCTCCAAGATGGCTCACTCAATGGTTGGCAAGTTGATGCCAGCTGTGGGCAGGAAGCCTCAGTAGCTCCCCGTGTAGATCCTCCATAGGGTTGCTTGAATGTCTTTATAACCCAGTGGCTGGCTTCCTCCAGAGCAGTCAATCCAAGAAGAGCAGGGCAGAAGCAGTAATGTCTTTTATGACTTTGTTTTGGAAGTCATACACTATCATATCCCATATTCTAATGCTCATACAGACCAACCCTGACGAAATGTAAAAGGGGACTACACAAAGGCATGAATATTAGGAGGTGAGCATCACTGGGGAGCATCTTGGAGGTTGGCTACTGTAAGCTGTAACCAGTATTTGTGTAATATTTTGTGGGTTTTTTTTCCAGTATACCATATATATATTTCAATAAACTCATCTTACATACTTCTTATTTTAGGAACTGCATGTTATTCCAATGATATTAACTGTTTTTGTTCATTTGTTTATTCTTAGAAAAAAATAATATATAGAAATAAGCCAGGTTAGCTGGGCATGGTGGGACATGCCTGTAATCCCAGCTACTCGGGAGGCTGAGGCAGGAGAATCGCTTGAACCCAGGAGGTGGAGGTCGCAGTGAGCTGAGATCGCACCATTGCACTCCAGCCTGGGCGACAGAGTGAGACTCAGTCTCAAAAAAAAAAAAAGAAAAAAAGAAATAAACCAGGCACAGTGGCTCATGCCTGCCTGGGTGAGAGAGCAAGACTCGGTCTCAAAAAAAAAAAGAAAGAAAGAAAGAAAGAAAAGAAATATAGGCAGGGTTTCACTATGTTGGTCAGATTGCTCTCAAACTCCTGGCCTCAAGCAATCCTCCACCTCGGCCTCTCAACGTGCTAGGATTACAGGTGTGAGCCATCACATCGGCTGATATTAACTTTTAAAGATGAACAACTGGCCAGGTGCGGTGGCTCACGCCTGTAATCCCAGCACTTTGGGAGGCTGAGGGGGGCGGATCACCTGATGTCAGGAGTTCAAGACCCGTCTGGCCAACATGGTGAATCCCCATTTCTACTAAAAATACAAAAATTAGCTGGGTGTGGTGGTGCACTCCTGTAATCCCAGCTACTTGGGAGGCTGAGGCAGGAGAATCACTAGAACCCAGGAGGTGGAGGTTGCGGTAAGCTGAGATCATGCCACTGCACTCCAGCCTGGGAGACAGAGCAGGACTCCATCTCAAAAAAATAAATAAAAAACAAAACAAATAAACAAACAAAATGAACAACAATGCTGACTTGACTTTTAACTTCTCTCAAAATATCATACCCCACCACCTGAAGCTTTCCATCTTCTGTTATAGTCCTAATATTTTACTTAAGGAAAAGAATTAAAGTCAGAAAAACTACAAGTCACACAATGTACTTCTTGTTTCTAAAGGTGAAAAGAAATTTAAATACCTTTTTGTTTTTTTTGAGATGGAGTTTTGCTCTTGTTCCCCAGGCTGGAGTGCAATGGCATGATCTCGGCTCACCACAACCTCTGCCTCCCGGGTTCAAGTGATTCTCCTGCCTCAGCCTCCCAAGTAGCTAGGATTACAGGCATGCACCACCACGCCCAACAAATTTTGTATTTTTAGTAGCGACAGAGTGGGGTTTCTCCATGTTAGTCAGGCTGGTGATCATCTCAGGTGATCCACCTACCTTGGACTCCCAAAGTGCTGGGATTACAGGCATTAGCCACCTCGCCAAGCCTTTTTTTTTTTGAGACGGAGTCTCGCTCTGTTGCCCAGGCAGGAGTGCAGTGGCACAATCTCGACTCACTGCAACCTCCGCCTCCCAGGTTCACACCATTCTCCTGCCTCAGCCTCCTAAGTAGCTGGGACTACAGGCACCTGCCGCCACACCCGGCTAATTTTTTGTATTTTTAGTAGAGATGGGGTTTCACTGTGTTAGCCAGGATGGTCTCGATCTCCTGACCTCGTGATCCGCCCGCCTCGGCCTCCCAAAGTGCTGATATTACAGGCGTGAGCCACCACGCCCGGCCCTTTTTTTTTTTTTTTTTTAAATGACAAGATGTGTTGCTTTATCACCTAGGCTCAAGTGCAGTGGTGCAAACGCAGCTCACTGCAACCTTGACCTCCTGGGTTCAAATGATCCTCCTGCCTTAGCCTCCTGATTAGCTAGACTACAGGAATGAGCCACCATGCCCAATGAATTTTCAAATTTTTTGTAGAGATGGAGTCTTGCTATGTTGCCCAGGCTGGTCTCAAACCCCTGGCTTCATGAGATCCTCCCACCTCAGTCTCCCAAAGCATTAGGATTACAGGCCTGAGCTACCACACCTATTATTCAACTAAAAGTCAGATATAGTTAAGAAAGAGTAGGCAGAAAATAAATGAATCACTATATTTGTTTTGAAGATACATATCAATTAAGAATTGAGTAATCTGAAATTAAACACTAAATCAACAAAGATACAGAATGAAAGAAAATATTTATATTGGCAGAATAGAAACTTTATGCTACATACAGAAAAAAACTTCCAATCATATCAGGTAGCATTAATAATTAGGTACTAGCTGGGCATGGTGGCACACACCTGTAGTCCCAGCTACTCAGGAGGATCACTTGAGCCCAGAAGTTCAAGGCCAGCTGAGCTAACATAGCAAGATCCTGTCTCTTAAAAAAAAATTCGGTATGGCCGGGCGCGGTGGCTCACGCCTGTAATCCCAGCACTTTGGGAGGTCAAGGAGGGCAGATCACGAGGTCAGGAAATCAAGACCATCTGGCTAACACGGTGAAACCCCATCTCTACTAAAAATATAAAAAATTAGCTGGGCATGCTGGCGCATGCCTGTAGTCTCAGCTATTCGGGAGGCCGTGGCAGGAGAAATTGCTTGAACCCAGGAGGCAGAGGTTGCAGTGAGCTGAGATCACGCCACTGCATTCCAGTCTAGGTGACAGAGCAAGACTCTACCTTGGAAAAAAAAAAAAAATTAGGTACTGAAGAGGTATTTGGTGAAAAAGGACAAGACTGACAACTGGAACAGATTTGAAAACCATAGAAAAATTTTATAGCAATATTTTTCAAGTCAATAAAACTAATAAAAAGGTTTATTTAAAAGTCAGCTTTTGAGCTGAGCATGGTGACACACACCTGTAGTCTCAGCTACTCGGGAGGGTGAGGCAGGAGGATCGCGTGAGCCCGGGAGTTTGAAGCTGCAGTGAGCTGTGATTGCACCACTGTACTCCAGCCTCGGTGACAGAGTGAGACCTTGTGTTGAAAAAAAAAATTTTTTTTTTTTTTTGAGATGGAGTCTCACTCTGTCGCCGAGGCTGGAGTGCAGTGCAGTGGTGTGATCTCGGCTCACTGCAACCTGCACCTCCCAGGTTCAAGTGATTCTCCTGCCTCAGCCTCTCGAGAAGCTGGGATTATAGGCACCTGCCACCATGCTCAGCTAATTTTTTTGTATTTTTTAGTAAAGATGGGGTTTCACTATGTTGGCCACGCTGGTTTTGAACCCTGACCTCAAGTGATGTGTCCACCTTAGCCTCCCAAAGTGCTGGGATTACAAGCACAAGCCACCACCCCCAGACAAAGAAAAAAAAATTTTTTTTTAACTCAGCTTTTCTTAGATCATTGTCAAAGACTTACATATAATAAGACCAGTGAGCATGGAACCTCCTGGGGGAGAGACTGAACAGAATGAACTTCCAACAATATGAGCTGTCTCAAACTGGTAGGGAGGGAAGGGTCTTTGCTCCAAATCTGATCATGTTTCCAGAACAGATTCACTGATCAGAGGGCTAGTCAAATGATATAGCCTTTTATTTTTTATTATTTATTATTTATTTTTTTCTTTTTTTTTCTTTGAGATGGAGTCTCGCTCTGTCGCCCAGGCTGGAGTGCAGTGGCACGATCCTGGCTCACTGCAACCTCCGCCTCCCGCAGGTTCACGCCATTCTCCTGCCTCAGCCTCCCGAGTAGCTAGGACTACGGGTGCCTGCCACCATGCCCGGCTAACTTTTTTTGTATTTTTAGTAGAGATGGGGTTTCACAGTGTTAGCCAGGAGGGTCTCAATCTCCTGACCTCATGATCCACCTGCCTCGACCTCCCAAAGTGCTGGGATTACAGGCATGAGCCACTGTGCCTGGCCTAGACTTTTATTTTTTCATTCTTGAGACAGGGTCTTCTCGTGCCCAGACTGGTCTCAAACTCCTGAGCTCTAGTGATCCTCCTGCCTCAGCCTTCCGAGTAGCTGGAATTATAGGCTCATACCACCATGCCTGGCTGGATATATCCTTTAAGGTCTAACCCTAAATTCAAATACTGTAACTGCCAATAAAGAAATGAGAATTGATGTCACTGGTAGTTATCAACAAATACATCAGTCTTTCCTGTAAACAGGTCATTTTTTTATGTGTATTATTTCATTTTCATCAAAATATCATTATTTCATTTTCATCAAAATATCATTAGACACGTGTCAAAAAGGCCCATTCTGTACAATGAACTCATTTAGGTGTAATAACAAAATGAGTCAGGCATGACTTCATTCTCCATTGTTTCAGGCTTGACTTTGCTACAATAATCACTCGGAGGAAAGCTGTTGCTATTGTTGCCTCTTTTTCTTCACAAATCAGGAGGTCTTTTCTTGCCCATTCATTAAGAATCAAAGTCCTTTAGATAAGAAGATACTATCATTCAGGAGGGGGTTCATATTGCCCCAATGAAAAAACAGAATGAAAATCTGAGGTGATAAGCTCGGCCTGCCTCCAAACCCATATCCATTGTGGGAGGCACTATTTACAGAAGAGTAACTGCCACTAGGATCAGTGCCACTGAGCACCGTTTATATTGGATTTTAACTGTGGGAAGAGAATAAAAACATTTTCCCTTTCTTGTTATCAACTGAAAAATAGCTACTGCTTCAAACATGTTAAATCAAAATGAAAAACATGCCAAAGATAAAAAATATTACAATGATAGTTTCATGTATAAAGGAAGGAATAGGGGTTCCCCATAATTACATTTTCCCAAATTTGTCTTTCCCCCACCAAATGTGCCTTTAAAATGCTTTCCTTCTAAATACCAAAAAAACTTGGGGTTTTAAAAAAAAATTATTTTTATTGACAAGGTCTTGCTCTGTCACCCAGGCTGGAGTGCAGTGGAGCAAACACAGCTCACTGCAGCCTTAAACTCCTGCAATCCTCCCGCCTCAACCTCCCAGAGGGCTGGGACTTCAGGCATGAACCACTGCACCCAGATAATTTTTGCATGTTTTCAATTTTTTTTTTTTTTTTGAGACGGAGTCTCGCTCTGTCGCCCAGGCTGGATGGAGTGCAATGGCGCGATCTCGGCTCATTGCAAGCTCTGCCTCCTGGGTTCAAGCCATTCTCCTGCCGCAGCCTCCCAAGTAGTGGGGACTACAGGCACCCGCCACCACGCCCAGCTAATTTTTTGTATTTTTAGGGAGACAGGGTTTCACCGTGTTAGCCAGGATGGTCTCGATCTCCTGACCTCGTGATCCGCCCGCCTCGGCCTCTCAAAGTGCTGGGATTACAGGCGTGAGCCATCGCGCCCAGCCGTGTTTTCAATTTTTTTTTATAGAGAAAGGAGTCTCGCTATGTTGCCCAGGACGGTCTCAAACTCCTGGCCTCAAGTGATCCACCAGCCTCAGCCTCCCAAGTCCCAAACCTCTCAAGGGATTACAAGTGTGAGCCACTGCACCTGGCTCCACTATAACACTTTAACAGTGTTTGGTAAAAGTGTTTTTGGCCAGGCGCAGTGGCTCACGCCTGTAATCCCAGCACTTTGGGAGGCCGAGGTGGGCAGATCACCTGAGGTCGGGAGTTCGAGACCAGCCTGACCAACATGGAGAAACCCTGTCTCTACTAAAAATACAAAATCAGTCGGGCATGGTGGCCCATGCCTGTAATCCCAACTACTCGGGAGGCTGAGGCAGGAGAATCGCTTGAACCCAGGAGGCAGAGGTTGCAGTGAGCTGTGATCGAGCCATTGCACTCCAGCCTGGGCAACAAGAGCAAAACTCCATCTCAAAAAAAAAGTGTTTCCATTGTGAATTATATAATTTCCTACAGGGACTCCATCTCAAAAAAAAAGAAAAAAAAAAGTGTTTCCATTGTGAATTATATAATTTCCTACAGGGAATACCACTTTTATTTATAGTTCAGAGTCATGATTATGATTATCAGTTATATTTTCCTGTAAACCTGAGATGCTTCCAAGGGCTACAGTGGGTCTATAGGACTGTTTGCCGTTCTGTCACCGAATGGTCCCAGATTGCTATCCTTTTTGAGCTAGTTTTTTCTGACATCATGCTATCTATTATCACTGATCAGTACTGTCATGTGCCCAACTCCTTCAATAAACCACCATTACCTCCTAATTTTCTTTTTAAATCTGTTGTAGGATGTAAATCAGGAAGCCATAATTATTAGAATTTCATGTCAACATAAGCAAATGAAGGCCTCTCCAACAGAACAAGGGTACTGGACTTTGTGACAGCTCTTTCAGTGCCTTATAGACCCTTTTCCATCTACCGTGAGCTCTCAGCTACGAACAACAAAGCAGAATTTGCAGAAATCTGACCTATGAAAAAGTGAAGTATTACTTATATATGTTACTTACCAATTTTTTCTTTCCTTCTGAATTTTCTCCTTGGTTCCTTTATTGTATCACTTTTTCAACCTGTGTAAGATGGACATGAATAATCATAAGAACAGTTTCCTCTTTTTCTCTGCTGTCAGTATGCCTATTTTTGACTCAGTTATCTCTTCTACATTTTCATTTCTAATCTCTTCAGGCTTTGGAACCCAGATCACCAAGTTCATCTCCTGAGTTGTAGTCTAATGCCCTTCAGCTCTTTCTCCTCCCCTACACTTTCTTCTCAGACTACAACCTTAGCCACTTTACCACACATCCAGCTCATTTAAAAAGTCACCAACAGCAAGAGAAGCAAGTCACACTCCCTCTAGAAGCTTGTGTATATGTGTGTGTGAAGGTGGAGAAGGCAATGACCAAGGAGCTAATTCATAAGTAAAGTACACAGACTGGGCGCAGCAACTCACGCCTATAATCCTAGCACTTTGGGAAGTCAAGGCAGGCAGACAGCTTGAGCTCAGGAGTTTGTGACCAACCTGGGCAATGTGGCGAAACTCCATCTCTACAAAATATACAAAAAATTAGCTGGGTGTGGTGGTACGTGCCTATAGTCCCAGCTACTTGGGAGGCCGAGACAGGAGGATTGCTTGAATATGGGAGGTTGAAGTTGCAGTGAGCCGAGATGTGAGGTCTTTTTTTGCTGTTAAAATGCCAGCCATATGTTCCACAGTATGATCAATGAGTGGCTACTTACTATTACATGCACGAGTATGTGGTTAAAAGGGACCAAGCAGATGGGGGCTTGGTGGCTCACGCCTATACTCCCAGAACTTTGGGAGGCTGAGGTGAAAGAATCACTTGAAGAATTTGAGTTTATATATTATTTTCTATTCCCTCAGGAACAAAAAAGTTAAACTTACCTATGCAACATAAATCTGAAGATTACACATTCAAGACAGGATTTGAATTATGGATTTGACTCACGCAACCCATGTTATAAATTCTAACTATAAGGTCTCCAAAGTAAAATGTATTTTATTTATTTTTATTTTTTTGAGATGGAGTCTCGCTCTGTCACCCAGGCTGGAGTACAATGGCATGATCTCGGCTCACTGCAACCTCCGCCTCCTGAGTTCAAGCAATTCTCCCGCCTCAGCCTCCCAAGTAGCTGGGATTACACGTGTCTACCACCATCCCCAGCTAATTTTTTATTTTTAGTAGAGAGGGGGTTTCATTATGTTGGCCAGGCTGGTCTTGAACTCCTGACCTCAAGTGATCCACCAGACTTGGCCTCCTAAAGTGCTGGGATTATAGGCATCAGCCACCAGTCCCACCTGGGACTCATTCATCTTTGAACACTGATTACTTAACAGAGTACAATCTGGCATATATGTTTAATTAATGTTTGTTAAATAAATTAACAAATACATAAATCTCATCACTCTGCTTCTCAAAATTTTCATTAATGTCCCACTGTCCACAACAGAAGTTACAAACTCAAACACCTACAGGGACCAGGCAGGAAATGTAAATGAGTAAAGGTGTGTGTAAGACAAAAGGAACCAGTGGGGATTGCGGTAAACTGGAGAGCATGTGTCCCATCTAAAGGGGCAGCTTCTTGCTATTCCCACCAACTGCTACCATAATGGAATGTAGGCTCCACACTGCCAGGTCTTCTGATTTTTCAAGGTAAGCTGAAAGCACAGATTTCTTTGTAAAATCTGCTGATTTTTAAATGATGACAACTAATTCCATTTAAAAACCCCCAAAAACCTACCATTCAGGCCAAACGAAACACATTCTATGAGCCAAGTCCAGCCCTCAAGTGACAAACTGGTGCCTCTAGTCTGCAGGATAAAAGACAAACTCCCTGCCTGACATTCTAAGTCATTCACAATGAGTTCCCAGCCTACCTTTTTAGAGTGTTTTGCCTGCTTGTTCCATACAATAACCCTCTGCTCTAGTCTAGTGGTTCTGAAACTTTAGCACGCATCAGAACCACCTGGAGGGCATAGATTGCTGGGCCTCATTGCCAGTATTTCTGATTCAGTAGGTCTCAGGTGGGGCCTGTGAAACTGTAGTTCTAATAAGTTACCAGGTGATGCTGATGTTACCGGTCTGTGGACCACACTTTAGGAACCAATGCTAGAGTTAAACTACTCCCTATTTTAAGCATACTCTGAATTGTGCTCACATTGTTCTAACTTCCCAGAGGAACTTCCCTCTCCTTTCAGTCCATCTCCTTCTATAAACTTTCCCTGACTACGACAGTCTTAAATGCCTCCAAATTCTATAGCACCTAGGGTTTGGGCCAAGCTTAGTCAACCCACAGCCTATGGGCCGCATGTAGCCCAGAATGGCTTTGAATGCAGCCCAACACAAATTTGTAAACTTTCTTAAAATATTATGAGATTTTTGTGATTTTTTTTAAGCTCATCAGCTATCATTAGTGTTAGTATATTTTATGTGTGACCCAAGACAATTCTTCTTCTTCCAATGTAGCCCAAGGAAGCCAAAAGATTGGACACCCCTGGTCTATGCCATCTCTCCTTTATCAATCCCTGCTTGGTACTGTTTACTGTTAAGTGTTTGTGTATGGGTGACAATAAGGTTGTATATTCTCGGAGATCAACATCCAGGTCAGAGCTTAATACATCTGACTGTAAACAATTTGAGGGCAAGGGCCTTCTCTTGTTCCTTACTGTACCCATCAAGTTATCAGACAGGCTGTTATACAGTTGGTTTCATTAAATGTTTCTTAAATGAATGAATATTTGACAGATCTATGACATAAAAATGCAGACAAGTGGGCCTAAAATTTAGGTAATTTTTCATTGCTTTTTTTAAAAAATAGAGACAGGGTCTTGTTATGTTGTCCAGGCCGGTCTCAAAATCCTAGGCTCAAGCAATCCTCCTACCTTGGCCTCCCAAAATGCTAGGATTACAGATGTGAGTCACTGTGCCCAGTTCAGGTAAGTTTCCTTAGAGAACTTTTAGTCTGTGGCTCTGTTGGGATGGACAACTCATAAAAATGGGATATTTTGCAAATAAAGTAACAGCAGTTAATGATTATTTGTAGGCATAGTGGTGCATGCCTGTAGTCCCAGCTACTTGGGAAGCTGAGGTAGGAGGATCTCTTGAGCTCAGGAGCTTAAGTTCAGCCTGGGCAACATAACAAAACCCCATCTCAAAAATATATGGCCAAGCATAGTGGCTCACAACTATAATCCCAGCACTTTGGAGGGCAGAGGTAGGAGAACCATTTGAGCCCAGGAGCAACAGAATGAGACCCAGTCTTTACCCCCCTCCAAAAAAAAAAAAAGTTAGCTGGGCAAGGTGGCACAAGCCTGTGCTCCTAGATACTCAGGAGACTGACATGGGAGAATTGCTTGAGCCCAGAAGGTTAAGGCTGCAGTGAGTCATGATTGCACCACTGCACTCCAGCCTGGGTGACATAGCGAGACCCTGTCATTCATTCATAAACAAATAAATTAAATAAACAAATAATTATCTGTGGTAATATATCTTGTATATACGTAAAACAGTGAATGTTTTAAATTTTTAAAAATGTATCTAAAAGTGATAAGATTAAATCCTTGACCGCCAGGATTTCTTAAAATGCCCCTGCAGAGATGTGAACTAGTCTTAATATCACAAGAAAATGTCAATTTAGTAGAATTCTATATTTGCAGCACACACAACAAAAGAGCAGGACGAAAGTAACTCCTGGCCAGGTGTGGTGGCTCAAGCCTGTAATCTCAGCACTTTGGGAAGCCGAGGCAGGCAGATCACTTGAAATGAGGAGTTCAAGACCAGCCTGGCCAACATGAGGGTGAAACCCCGTCTCTACTAAAATACAAAAATTAGCCGGGCATGGTGGCAGGCGCCTGTAATCCCAGCTACTCGGGAGGCTGAGGCGGAGAATCGCTTGAACCTGGGAGGCAGAGTTGAAGTGAGACAAGATTGTGCCACTGCACTCCAGCCTGGGCGACAGAGCAAGACTACCTCTCAAAAAAAAAAAAAGAAAGTAACTCCCATGAGAAACAGTTTGGATAATAATATATGTATTTAGGATTCTAAAGGCTATGTAAAAACAAAATCTAAAGTTGTTCACTTAGACTGATCCACCTATAAAGTACCATCTGCTATAAGGTGATTTCAAGAATGATTTATGAAGAGAAACATGGCCTCTGAGGTAAACCCGAATAAAGTTACAGATGAATTTATAAAGTAAACCCAGTTTTGGAGCTACTAGAAGAAAAAAGCAGAAGTACTACCCACCCCCCGCCCACCCCCCTTTTATTTTTTTTGAGAAAGAGTCACACCATTGCTCAGGCTGGAATACAGTGGCACGACTCACTGCAGCCATGACCTCCCTGGGCTCACGTGATCCTCTGAACTCAGCCTCCTGAGTAGCTGGAACTACAGGTACATGCCACCACACCCAGCTAATTTTTGTATTTTTTGTAAAGACAGGGTTTTGCCATGTTGTCCAGACTGGTCTTGAACTCCTGGGCTTAAGCAATCCGTCTGCCTTGGCCTTCCAAAGTGTTAGGATTACAGGCATGAACCACCATGACCAGCCAGAAATTCTATCTATTTTGATACATAATAGTTCTAAATTTTATATATGGCTTGTTGGACAAAATTAACATCACTTGGCAAAAAACAGAGAATTAAATTCAGGACAAAAAGAAAACTACCATTCAGGAACATTTGAAATACATTTATAAATTTAAGCTAGTGGAGATATTACCTTACATCTGGATACGAGTCCTACCTAACAGCACCATAATGATCTTGTCTGTATGAGGATTCAGCCAAGACACTCCACATTTCTTTGTTGACCAGGAACAAGGAAAACTGGACAGAAAAAGAATTACAAAACCAAGTCAACAAAACATGAAGTGGCTTATTCCAAGTTTAAAAGCATTAGTGTTCTAAACAATGAAACAAGGCAAATTTATTTTGTAATAATTCCTGAAACTTCATAGTAAAGGCACCTACCAGTAACTGTGGAAGGAAATGCTACCAGATGAACTACTAAATAGCAACTTCCTACTCTACTATCTGTACTATCAGTTGTTGCTCACCAGCAGATGACAGTAACAACATCCAGTTCTTTGGTAGAAAATGAGGGGATTCAGAAGACTGAAGACTCTAGATCCACCTCTACCAGAGTATGAAATCTTGGCATTTCTCTGAGCCATATTCATGTCACAACAGCTTTATCTACAAAATCAAACTTAGTCAATAAAAAATATATATAATACAATTAAATAAACTAGGCCAAGTGTGGTGACTCATGCCTGTAATCCCGGCACTTTGGGAGGCTAAGGCAGGAGGATCACCTGAGCTCAGGAGTTCAAAACCAGCCTAGGCAACATGGCAAAACCCTGTCTCTATAAAAAATACAAAATTAGCCAGGCATGGTGGTGCATGCCTATAGTCCCAGCTATGCCAGAGGCTGAGGTGGGCAGATCACTTGAGTCCGGGAGGTCGAAGCTGTAATGAGCCATGATCCTGCCACTGTACTCCAGTATGGTTAAGAGTAAGACCCTATCTCAAAAAAACCATCAAAAAACCCAAAAACCAATAAAAGAAACTATAAAGTACTATAACTAAGGTACTATGCATATATTAATAATCTTGTTATAGTCAAATTTTTATGTTCATAAATTAATCTGTAAGCCTATGTTCAAATGAGGAGTCTTGGACTGACTTTCATATTATAAAGTTACCAATTTCTAGAATAAATTCCAAATATACAGCCTGTGACAGAAGATGCCCTACTCTCTTTTCTGCAGCTTATCAACAGTGTGCTTTTTCAGAACCTTACACATACAAAATTAATGGTAACTTTATAGATTTTACATCAGAGATAAACCCTTCAATATATGGCGATTCCGCCTATGGACTCATGGGAGTATGAAAGTGTACCAGAAATACACTGAGAAAAAGCCATGATCCGCCAGGCGTGGTGGCTCACGCCTGTAATCCCAGTACTTTGGTAGGCCGAGGCGGGCGGATCACCTGAGGTCGGAAGTTCGAGACTAGCCTGACCAACATGGAGAAACCCCGTCTCTACTAAAATTACAAAAGTAGCTGGGCATGGTGGTGCATGCCTGGATTCCCAGCTACTTGGGAGGCTGACGCAGGAGAACTGCTTGAACCCGGGAGGTGGAGGTTGCGGTGGGCCGAGATCGTGCTATTGTACTCCAGCCTGGGAAACAAGAGCAAAACTCCATCTCAAAAAAAAAAAAGAAAAAGAAAAAGCCATGAGCATGCTGGCAGATGGTATGTATAAAAATGTTTACGCCAGCCTGACCAACATGGAGAAACCCTGTCTCTACCAAAAATACAAAATTAGCCAGGGATGGTGGCGTGTGCCTGTAATTCCAGCTACTGGGGAGGCTGAGGCAGGAGAATCGCTTGAACCGGGAGGTGGAGGTTGCGGTGAGCCGAGATCGTGCCATTGCACTCCAGCCTGGGCAACAAGAGCAAAACTGTCTCAAAAAAAAAAAAAAAAAAAAAAAAATTTTTACAGCCGGGGGCGGTGGCTCATGCCTGTAATCTCAACACTTTGGGAGACCAAGGCGGGTGTATCACCTGAGGCCAGGAGTTCAAGACCAGCCTGGCCAGCATGGTGAAACTGTCTCTACCAAAAATACAAAAATTAGCCGGGCATGGTGGCAGGCACCTGTAGTCTGTTACTGGGGAGGCTGAGGCAGGAGAATTGCTTGAACCCGGGAGGCGGAGGTTGCAGTGAGCCGAGATTGCGCCATTGCACTCCAGCCTGGGCAACAAGAGCGAAACTCTTGTCTCAAAAAAAAAGGTTTACAGCCAGGGCGGTGGCCCACGCCTGTAATCTCAGCACTTTGGGAGGCCGAGGCAGGTGGATCACCTGAGGCCAGGAGTTAGAGACCAGCCTGGCCAGCATGGTGAAACTCCATCTCTACCAAAAATACAAAAATTAGCTGGGTGTGGTGGCATGCACCTGTAGTCCCACTTACTGGGGAGGCTGAGGCAGGAGAATCGCTTGAACCAAGGAGGTGGAGGTTGCAGGGAGCCGAGATGCCCCACTGCACTCCAGCCTGGGTGACAGGAGACACTCTCTCAGAAAAAAAAAAAAAAATTTACAAGGCTTATCATTACCAAATCGGCATGTTCGCTCAGAAGAAACAGAAATTCAGAAACAGAAACTATGCAAGTGGGAAACAAGGCGGAGGGGAGTAATTAGAGGTCAAAGACATCGGGAAGGAGTGTACAGATTAAGTCCTCCCTAGAGAAATGGTGACGAAGGATCTACAACGACATTTAAAATAAACTTTTTAATTTGAAATGGGAGTATAACATAGAGCAGAGCTTCAACCACAAGTCTCCTAACTATTGGCTTGGCACTCAGAATACCGTATCTTCCTTAATGACTCACTGACTGACTCTCATTGAAAAGTGAGAATACTTGTGAGTACACTCCTTTTCAGAGGTGTATTCGGGATTTCAGGAGTCGGGGAGGCAAGTTGAAGAGCTTTCAACTTTATGCAACTTTCAGGAAAGAAGGCTGCGGACCGGTATTAGCAAATGGAAATCCGGGGGGCGGTCGTGGGCGGGAAGTATCGGCCACACAGGACCTAGCGAGGCCGAGGACCCTGCTCCAGACCTCGGTGGCAGCACTCCCCTCCCCGCCCGGCTCCCTGGCGGGCTGCTGCTCTTGGGAGGCTGGCAGCCTCGCCCCCAACCACCGCCCTCGGGAAAGTCCTCAACTGCCTATCAAAAAACGTTTGGCCTGGGACGTCCGCTGGCTGCACTATCCCTTACAGAATCAGCAAGGGTGAAAAGCCAGGAAAGAGATGCAACCCAAAGGAGTAGGGCAGTGCCGGGAGCGGCAGAGGCGGAGCGGGGGCGAGGGCAAGGTAGCCGCGGCCACGCTGGCTGCGGCATGGAGACACGGGAGGAACGGGACCCGCGGGCGGCACGGGAAAGGGCTGCGGCTCAGACTACCGCGGCGGGACAGGTGGACCAGCGGGGATCTAAGTCTCCTGAGGCAAGGGCGCCCCGACCGCGGCGACTCCTGACACACCCGGGCCGCAGGACGAAGCGCTACCGCCCAGGGCTGCCAGCTCCCGCCTCCCGTCACCAGAGCCCGGGCCCCACGTAAAGGATCAGGCGCCGCCAACTCTCGCACACTCACCGCGCGCGCGCCACCCTGACGCGGCAGCCCGCCGCCCTCGGCGCGACCTCCGCCCCGCCCCGCGCGCCGCGGCGCCTGGGCTACGTCACGGGCGCGTGCGCTCTCCGCTCGCCGTCAGCGGCGCGGGCGGGGCATTGCCAGCTCGGCGTCCCGGTTCCCTTGGAGACAGAGCCGGCCAGGGCGGCCGCGGCTGGGTAACGACGACAGCGGAGGCCCTGGGGAAGCCAAGATGCCGTCGAAGGGAAAGGACAAAAAGAAAGGCAAGAGCAAAGGCAAAGACACGAAGTAAGGAGAAGCCACCCGAGAGTCCCCTCTCCCTGGGCCTGCCTGGGATTTCGGGTCTGGGGCTGGCTACCTGGCGCCCCCCGCGCCGGCCCACTCAGACCCTCTCCGGCTCTCCCGGCTTGTGAGGATTACAGCTCCCATGTCCATAGTCTGGCAGATCTCTACTATGTGGTTCAGATGATCTTAAACGTGTAGAGGATGTATAAAGTAGTTCCTTGGGCCTTTTCAGAGATCTCTTTTGGTTCAAAGGGGACACCTAAAGTATTTTACCAAGTTGGATAATTATTGAGGTTTTCCCAAACTGATCAGAGCCACTGAGGTGGGTAATGTTCTAGCACTAACCCCTTACAGGCCTGGAGCTGCTGCTAGATTGCTACTAGCCCTATTGGGGCTAGTAGTCCAGAAACGTGGTTTCTGGACACGTTGGAGTCATATGTGGTGTCCAGCAACAACACCATGTATGGGAACACAGAGTTGGCACCAAACTTGAGATGTTTGTAAAGTAACTTAAGAGAGTAATTCATGCTCAATACAGAAAGTTTCCGAAACATGGGAAATACCAAAAGAGAAAACAAAAATCACTTGTAGTCTCATTATCCAAAAATAAACACTACTATATTTTGGAGTATTCTTTTATTTTTTAATAAAACGATAGCCCAATGTACGTACTTATATGTGGCTTTTTTCTTCTCATTTATTAATGTAAGTATTCTTTTATGGTATTTTTTTTTGTTTTTACATAACTGCACAGTTAGTCTAGCCCTTAAAGTGCCAAGGGCTTATCACATTCCTAGAACTCACTAACATATGTTTTCAGATTTTGACCATGCTTCTACAGTACACATTTGAACAATGAGGAACACTGAGGGTAAGAGACCTTATTCCTTGGATTTTCCATGACCCATTGTTTGAGAAACCTGGCTTTGTTTCTACAGTGAGTATCAGTGGTCCTATTAGAGTGTCTAATTTCTTGCATCAAGTACTTTTTTTTTTTCTGGAGACCAAGTTTTGCTCTCGTTGCCCAAGCTGGAGTACAATGGCACGATCTCAGCTCACTGCAACCTCTGCCTTCCAGGTTCAACCAATTCTGCTGCCTCAGCCTCCCGAGTAGCTGTGATTACAGGCACCCGTCACCACGCCCAGCTAATTTTTTTATTTTTAGTGGAGACGGGGTTTCACCATGTTGGACAGGCTGGTCTCGAAATCCTGACTTCAGGTGATCCACCCGCCTCGCCTTTGCAAAGTGCTGGGATGACAGCCGTGAGCCACCATGCCCTGTCGCATCAAGTACTTCGAGCCACTCAGACCTGATACCGGGATGGTCGTAGTGAGGCAGTGTATCACTAGTGCCTAAATCATGCCAGAAAGGGACATCAACAGCTATAACAGGCTGAGGGGTTGGGAATGGAGCTGGCCTTAATTTGAAGAGAACAAAAGGTGAAAGTGGGACTTTGGTTCTCTCCACTGCAAACCCATTACCTCTGTGGAAGAGGACTGAGAACCAGAAGTAGGAAAGTGGATGTGGAGGGTGGCAGTATAGAAAGGTCCACATGTACATATGTGTGAAAATATTTAGAATTCAAATACAGGTGAAATATTCTTAAATATGTATGTATTTATATATCATGGTACCTACCATATATAAGGGGGAGTGTTTTGTTAATGCTTATACAATAAATATTTAGAAAAATCTCTTCCTTTACCACTTTAATCTTTGAATCCATCCTTTTCCCTCTCCACCTCTATATAAATGATTATGGTTTCTCAGGCATCCTTAAAGCCTGGTGGGTGGGGCATCGTGGCTCATGCCCAGCACTTTGGGAGGCTGAGCGGGGGAAGATCACTTGAGCCCAGGAGTTCAAGACCAGCCTGAACAACATAGGAAGACCCTGTCTCTACACAAATTTTTATTAAAAATTAGTTGGGCATGCTAACTCATGCCTGTAGTCACAGTTACTCAGGAGGCTGAGGTGGAGGATCATTTGGGCCTGGGAGGTTGAGGCTGCAGTGAGCTGTGATGGTGCTACTGCACTACAGCCTGGATGACAGAGCAAGATCTTGTCTCAAAAAAAAAAAGTCTGGTGAACTGTGGCACCAGCTGATAAACTATTTAACATAGTTGCCCTAGTGACTTGACTTTTTGTCCAAGACCTAGCCCAAAACAAAACAAAACAAAAACACCATCCTGGCTAACACGGTGAAACCCCGTCTCTACTGAAAATACAAAAAGTTCGCCGGGCCTGGTGGCGGGCTCCTATAGTCCCAGCTACTCGGGAGGCTGAGGCAGGAGAATGGCATGAACCCGGGAGGCGGAGCTTGCAGTGAGCCGAGATCGCGCCACTGCTCTTCAGCCTGGGCGAAAGAGTGAGATTCCGTCCCCCTCCCACCAAAAAAAAAAAAACACTCAAAAGTGGAGGGTAAAGTGGGTGGGAGATCACAGTTACACTACCAATGGGTATCATCATGCAGAAACTGAGCAGAGATAATGGGTTTGCAGTGGAGAGAACCAAAGTCCAGCACTGAGTGAGTAGGAATAGAAAAGATAGTTTAACTACAGGAGAATCAGGCTAGGGCACTGGTTCACACCTGTAATCTCAGCACGCTGAGAGGCCAAGGTGGGGGGATACTAGAGCCCAGAAGTTGGAGACCAGCATAGGCAACATAGTGAGACCCCATCTCTATTTAAAAAAATAATATATATGGGAGAATCAAATAAGTAAATGAAAAGGTATAAAAACTGTCCAAGCGCAGTGGCTCACACCTGTAATCTCAGCACTTTCGGAGGCTGGGGTAGGAGGATCACTTGAGCCCAGGAGTTCAAGACCAGCCTGAGCAACATGGCAAAAACTCATTTCTACAAAAAGTACAAAAATTAGCTGGGTATAGTTGCATGAACCTGTAGTCCCAGCCACTTGGGAGGCTCAGGTGGGTGGATGGTTTGAGCCCAAGAGGCAGAGGTTCTGGGGAGCCGAGATCGTGCTACTGCACTCCAGCCCGGTGACACAGCCAGGCCCTGTTTCAAAAAGAAAAAAAAAAAGATATGAAAGCTTTATGAAGTGAGTTTGGCTTATCCTGTCTTTTCCCTTTGTTTTACCAGTCTTTTCGAGTTATGCTCCAGGGCTCCCCTCTTCCAGGAAGAGGCAGTTACTTAATTCCCTTATGTGAATACAAGTGAATATGTATTTCTTTTTTTTCTTTTTTCAAATGTGAATACGTATTTCTTATTAACTTATTCTTCCAACAATATTTGCTCATGTGTGCCAGGCAATACCAAGCAAAACAAATAAAAAAAGAGAAAAATTTAATAGTAATATAGTAGAGTTATATACTGTCTGCATATTAGAGTTGTATAAATAGTCATGTACTGTCAATGTCCTCTTCCCATGCAGGAAGTTAATAAAAACAGATGAATCTGTGGTGGACAGAGCCAAGGCCAATGCCTCCCTTTGGGAGGCCAGGTTGGAAGTCACAGAACTCTCTAGGATTAAGTATCGTGATACTTCACGGATACTGGCAAAAAGTAATGAGGACTTAAAGAAAAAGCAATGTAAAATGGAGAAAGACATAATGTCAGTATTAAGTTACCTGAAGAAGCAGGATCAGGAGAAAGATAATATGGTAGGTAGGTAGAAAGCCTCCTCGGCCTCATTAACTACCTCTATGGTGATGCTGATGTGGTTATGTATTTCAAAGATTTTTAATTCCTTGAAATCTTAACATATAGTTAAGACATTTCAATTGACCTTAACTCTGTTTGAAGCAAGACACTTTTTCAGAATGGTTTTACTGTTATTGGCTCTCTTTTATTTTCAATCCTTGTTGCATGTTTTCTTGTCTGAAGCAAACAGAGATTGATGATCATAAGGGAACTTTATGATCTACTTTATTTTAAGGATAAGAGCATGGTATGTGATCTATATATTTTTTGATGCTGATTTTTAGTTTTAAAAATTTGTAAAGCAGTTCACTGATAATCCATGATAACGTTCTGAACCCAGCAAGTTGAATCTTTATTTTTATTTTTGTCCAGTTGAATCTTGTATCTTATTGTACCTTATTAAAATGTTGAGAGTAAAGCTATCATTTTATATTTGGAAGAAAAAGGGAGGCTGGGTGTGGTGGCTCACGCCTGTAATCCCACCACTTTGGGAGGCTGAGGTGGGCAGATTGCCTGAGCCCAGGAGTTTGTGACCAGCCTGGGCAACACAGTGAAACCCCATCTCTACTAAAATACAAAAAATTAACTGGGCATGGCTGCATGTGCCTATAGTCCCAGCTACTCGGGAGGCTGAGGCAGGAGAATTGCTTGAACTCGGGAGGCAGAGGTTGCAGTGAGCTGAGATCATATCACTACACTCCAGCCTGGCAGCCTGGGCGACAGAGCGAGAGACTCCATCTCAAAAAAAAAAAAAAAAAAAAAAAAAGAAAAGAAAAAGGGAAGGGAACTAACATTTTGGAGCCACTACAATGTACTATACTGGGTGCTTTACCTCTCTTGATTCTTTTACTAACCTCCTATTTAATTATTTTTATGACCCCGTGTAGCTATAATATTATTATTTCCATATTACAGATGAAGAAATTGACTTTCAGAAAGGACAGGTAACTTGCCCAAAGTCACACCCCTAGTGGGTGTTAAAAGTGGAAATTCAGGCTGGGTGTGGTAGCTCATGACTATAATCCCAACACTTTGGGAGGAAGAGGCTGGAGGATAACTTAGCTTAGGAGTTCAGGACCAGCCTGGGGAACAAAGCAAGACCCAGTCTCTACACAAAATAAAAAATAGCCAGGCGTGGCAGTGTGCACCTGTAGTCCCAGCTACTCGGGAGGCTAAGGCGGGAGGATCACTTAAGCCCAGGAGGTTGAAGCTGCAGTGAGCCATGGTCATGTCACGGCAGTCCAACCTGGACATCAGAGCAAAACTCTGTCTCATATTATTATTACTTTATTATTATTTTTGCGACAGGGTCTCACTCTATTTCCTGGTCTGGAGTGCAGTGGTATGATCACGGCTCACCACAGGATCGACCTCCGGGCTCAGATGATCCTCCTGCCTCAGTCTTCCAAGTAGCTGGGACTACAGGCACGCACCTCCATGCCTGGCTAATTTTTTGTATTTTTGGTAGAGACAGGGTTTCGCCATGTTGCCCAGTCTGGTCTTGAACTCCTGAGCTCAAGTGATCCACCTGCGTTGGCCTCCTAAAGTGCTGGGATTGCAAGCATGAGCCACCATGCCTGGCTGATTTTTTTGTAGTTTTTGTGGAGACAGGATTTCGCCATGTCGCCCAGGCTAGCCTCGAACTCCTGGGCTCAAGCAATCCTCCCAACTCAGCCTCCCAAAGTGCTGACATTACAGGTGTGAGCAATAGCATGTGGTCCAGAAATTTCTATCTTTATTTTATTTTATTTTTTGTATTTTTAGTAGGGATGGGGTTTTGCCATGTTGTTGGCCAGGCTGATCTGGAACTCCTGGCCTCGAGTGATCCGCCCACCTCACCCTCCCAAAGTGTTGGAATTACATGCATGAGCCACAAAACCTGGCCAATTTTTATTTTTAAAATTACTCTTTTAATAGTAGGTATTATTAAATTGCCCTCTATAAAGTATTTTCTAAAGTAAGTTTTTTTAGTCAGCCATAGAAATAATTTCCAAATGTGTTACTTAGACGCTTTGTTTTGTGGCTTGTAATAGCTCATTGTTATTGGTCTACATCAGTATCACTTGTATTTCCTGATTCTCATCTGCCTCCTTATATCAAAGGGCAGCATCTGGCAATAACAAATGGGTAATTTTTATAATCATGGATTGCCGTTAAACCAAAAGAAACAACCTTGGGAGGAAGAAACAAAGTAGACTAAATATATCCTCATTAACTAGCTTTCCCATAGTTTTGTTACTCATTTTGCTATATACTAGAAAAATGTTATGATGTTAAACTTTGTTTAAACTGTTTATAGTCATGTTAATTCTAGAAATAATAGAAATGAAATGTCTTTTGAAAACTATTTTATTATGAACAAAATTAGGAGATTCCCCTTAAGAGAATTTAATGCTGTACTGAATTAATCACAGAATAATCTCATTAAATGTCACACCTGTTTTATGTGATTTAGGATTGTCCCAGTTTATTTTTTAGAATATCTAGATTTTTTCCTAAGGTGGTCTAAAACATTGTACATAGTATCTCACTTGTGTCAACAACCATGTCAACAAGTCTTTAGTTTAAAAAGCTACTCAGATTCCCTTCTAAAACAAACCAGCATTCCTTGGAGAAATGGTTGATTTCAGGACTGGAGCAGGGAATATAAAAGATGAGGCTGGGCTGTTCATGATGGCCCACGCCTGTAATCCCGGCACTTTGGGAGGCTGAGGGGGGTGCATCACATGAGGCCAGGAGTTTGAGACCATCCTGGCCAACATAGTGAAACCCCATCTCTACTAGAAATACAAAGAATTAGCTAGGCATGGTGGTGGGTGCCTGTAGTCCCAGCTGCTTGGGAGGTTGAGGCATGAGAATTGCTTGAACCCAGGAGGCAGAGGTTGCAGTGAGCCAAGATTGTGCCACTGCAGTCAAGCCTGGGCAACAGAGTGAGACTCTGTCTCAAAAAAAAGAGACTGGGGGCAGTGGCTTATGCCTGTAATCCCAGCACTTTGGGAGGCCAAGGCGGGTAGATTACTGAGGTCAGCAGTTTGAGACCAGCCTGGCCAACATGACGAAACCCCATCTCTACTGAAAATACAAAAATTAGCCAGGTGTGGTGGTGGGCACCTGTAATTCCAGCTACTCAGGAGGCTGAGGCAGGAGAATCATTTGAACACGGGAGGCGGAGGTTGCAGTGAGCCAAGATCATGCCATTTTGCACTCCAGCCTGGGCAACAAGAGTGAAACTCCATCTAAAAAAAAAAAGATTCTGGAATATGTTATTGTGCCAGAAAATAAAAAATTTTAAAGGACATGGCCTTGTTTGAAGGGGCTCCCATTGGCCAAATCTGGGACAATCAAAATATTAGGTTGGTGCATTAAAAGAATGGCAAAAACCACAATTGCTTTTGCACCAACCTAATAAAGAATAGCAAAAACGGCTGGGTGCAGTGGCTCACACCTGTAATCCCAGAACTTTGGGAGGCCAAGGTGGGCAGATCACCTGAGGTCAGAAGTTCAAGAGCAGACTGGCCAACATGGCGAAACCCTGTCTCTACTAAAAATACAAAAATTAGCCAGGTGTGGTAGTGCGCACCTGTAATCCCAGCTACTCAGGAAGCTGAGACAGGAGAATCACTTGAACCCAGGAGGTGGAGGTTGCAGTGAGCTGAGATCGCGCCACTGCACTCCACCCTCAGGGACAGAGTGAGACTCCATCTCAGAAGGAAAAAAAAAAATGGCAAAAACTGCAGTTGCTTTTGCACTAACCTAATAAATAATGACAGTAATAGATTATAACCTATTGAGTGAAATAAAAATCCACGAGTGTATACTACTAATAAACACATACATGAATAAATAAGGGAGAAAGGAAGCCTTTTTTTTTTTTTTTTTTTTTTTTTTGAGACAGAGTCTCGTGCTGTCACCCAGGCTGGAGTGCAGTGGTGCGATCTTGGCTCACTGCAACCTCCATTGGGTTCAAAGGATTCTCCTGCCTCAGCGTCCTGAGTAGCTGAGACTACAGGTGTGCCACCACCCTACCTGGCTAATTTTTGTGTTTGTAGTAGAGACGGGGTTTCACTATGCTGGCCAGGCTGGTTTCAAACTCCTGACCTCAGGTGATCTACCCACCTCAGCTTCCCAAAGTGTTGGGATTACAGCCATGAGCCACCTCGCCCGACTTTTTTTTTTTTTTTTTTTTTTTTTTTTTTTTTTTTTGCAGGAGAATGCCAATTAATAAATTTCCAAGGAGTGATGGAGTTAGAAAAATCACCATTTGGCGTCATAGTAATAACTGAATCAGTCAAGAATCATCAATGGATGCTAAAACCTACTGGGTTTGATGAGGAGGATAATGGCATAGTCTCAAAAGATCTTCCCACAAATTACTTAATAATCACAGAAGAAAAAATAATAACTTTTAGGCGGAGAAAGTGGGCAGACCAACCTTAACCAACTGGTTAAAATTAGCATCAATCACCTAATGATGTGATGTACTGAAAAGGATACATCATCACTTAGGTACTATATATAGCCTACCAAAAACATACAACCTGAATATACTCATGAAGAAGCATCAGCTAAGCCCAACCCTGGCCAGTATTCTTTTTAAAAAGTCAATTTAAAAACAAAGACCAAGAAACTGTTCCAGATTAAAGGGGACTAAGACACATGACAGATAAATGCAACGCATGATCAAGGGTTGTATCGTAGACAAGAAAAATAAAAAATTACAATAAAGGACATTATTGGGATAATTGTAGCAGAATTTAAATATAGAGTATGTATTACATAATAGTATATTAATGTTAGACTTCTTGATCTTTATAATTTTATAGTGCTTGTAAAAGGGAATGCCCTTTTTCTTCAAAAATAGATACTGAATGGCCAGGCACAGTGGCTAATGCCTGTAATCCCAGCACTTTGGGAGGCTGAGGCTGGTGGATCACCTGAGGTCAGAAGTTCGAGACCAGCCTGGCCAACATGGTGAAACCCCGTCTCTACAAAAAATACAAAAAATTAGCCAAGCGTGGTGGCGCATGCCTATAGTCCCACTACTTGGGAGGCAGAGGCAGGAGAATTTCTTGAGCCCAGGAGGCATAGGTTGCTGTGAGCCAAGATTCCACCACTGCAGTCCAGCCTGGGCGACAGAGCAAGACTCTGTCTCAAAAAAAAGAAAGAAAAAGAAATAAGGAAATAGATACTGAAGTCTTCTGGGGTAAAAGCTCATCTTGAAATTTACCACTAAAGAAATACACACACATACACACACACACACACACACACACACACACAGAAAGAGGGAAAGCAAATGCGGCAAAATTAATGTATATGGGTGAATAGTATGGGAATTTTTTGTATTCTTCTTGAAACTTGTCTTGGCTAGGCGCTATGGCTCACACCTATAATCCCAGCACTTAGGCCAAGGCAGGAGGATCACTTGAGCTCATGACTTTGAGACCAGCCTGAGCAACGTGGCAAGACTCCATCTCTATTTTTATTTTATTTTATTTTTTTAGGCAGAGTCTTGCTGTGTCACCCAGGTTGCAGTGCAATGACGCAATCTCGGCTCACTGCAACCTCTGCCTCCCAGGTTCAAGTGATTCTTCTGCCTCAGCCTCCTGAGTAGCTGGGATTACAGGCGCGCACCACCACACCCAACTAAGTTTTGTATTTTTAGTAGAAGCAGGGTTTCACCATGTTGGCCAGGCTGGTCTTAAACTCCTGACCTCAGGTGATCCACCTGTCTCAGCCTCCCAAAGTGCTGGGATTACAGGCTTGGGCCACCACGCCCAGCCGACTCCATCTCTATGTTTAAAAATGATTTTAAAAAAGAAACTTTTTGGGTCAGATGCGGTGGCTCATGCCTGTAATCCCAGCACTTTGGGAGGCTGAGGCCGGTGGATCACCTGAGGTCGGGAGTTCGAGACCAGCCTGACCAACATGGAGAAACCCCATCTCTACTAAAAATACAAAATCAGCCAGGCGTAGTGGCACATGCATGTAATCCCAGCTACTTGGGAGGCTGAGGCAGGAGAATAGCTTGAACTCAGGAGGTGGAGGTTGCAGTGAGCCGAGATCGCGCCATTGCACTCCAGCCTGGGCAACGAGTAGAACTCCTGTCTCAAAAAAAAAAAAAGGAAAGAAAAGAAAAGAAAAAAGAAACTTTTCTTTAAAAAAAATTACCCAGATAAGGCTGGGCGTGGTGGCTTATGCCTGTAATCCCAGCACTTTGGGAGCCCAAGGCAGACAGATCACGAGGTCAGTAGTTCAAGACCAGCCTGGCCATATGATGAAACCCTGTCTCTACTAAAACTACAAAAATTAGCCAGGTGTGGTGGTGTGCGCCTGTAGTCCCAGCTACTCGGGAGGCCGAGGCAAAAGAATCAGTTGAACCTGGGAGACAGAGGTTGCAGTGAGCCGAGATTGTGCCGCTCCACTCCAGCCTGGGCAACAGAGAGAGATTCCATCTCAAAAAAAAAAAAAAAAAAGTTACCCAGATAAGAGAAATGTAAATAAAAACTACAACAAGATATCACCTCACACCCATTAGGATGGCTACTACCAAAAAAGCAGAAAATAAGTATTAGCAAGGATGCGGAAGTGTTAGAACGCTTGTGCAGTGGTGGTGGGACTGTACAATGTTGTAGCCATTGTGGAAAACAGTATGGAAGTTCCTCAAAAGATTAAAAATAGAAATACCAATCTCACTTCTGGGTATATTTAATATATCCGAAACAATTTAAAGCAGGATTTTTGTTGTTTTTGAGACAGGGTCTCACTCTGTCACCCAGGCTGGAGTACAGTGGTACGATCTTGGCCCACTGCAACCTTCACCTCCCCAGGCCGTAGCTGAGATCACAGGTGCTCGCCACCACACCTGGCTAATGTTTGTATTTCTTTGTAGAGATGGGATTTTGCCATGTTGCCCAGGCTGGTCTCAAACTCCTGAGCTCAAGCAATCTACCCACCTTGGCCTCCCAAATTACTGGGATTACAGGCATGAGCCACCACGCCCGGCCCAAAGCAGGATCTTGAAGAGATATTTGCATGCCCATATTCATTGCAGCACTATTCACAATAGCCAAGAGGTGGAAGCAACCCAAATTATCCATCAATGGATGAATGGATAAAGAAACGGTGTATGCATGTGGTGCAATATTATGCAGCCTTAAAGGAAATCCTGTCACATCCTATGACATGAATGAACCTCAAAGACATTATGCTTAATGAAATAAGCCAGTCAACAAAGGGCAAATAATGTGTGATTCCACTCATGAAGTATCCAAAGTAGTCAAAATTATAGAAACAGAAAATAGAGGATGGTTGCCAAGGGCTGGGGAGAGGTAAGGGGAAATTAGGATTTATTGAGTATAGTTTTAGTTTTGTAAGATGAAAAGTTCTAGAGATTTGTTGCACAACAATGTGAATATACTTAACACTACTGAACTATATGTTTAAAATGGTTAAGATGGTAAATTTAATGTTGCTTTTATTTTTTATTTATTTATTTATTTATTTATTTTATTTTATTTTTTTGAGATGGAGTTTCACTCTTGTTGCCTAGGCTGGAGTGCAGTGGCATGATCTCGGCTCACTGCAACCTCGCCTGCTGGGTTCAAGTGATTCTCCTGCCTCAGCCTCCTGAGTAGCTGGGATTACAGGCATGTGCCACCACGCCTGGCTAATTTTGTAGTTTTAGTAGAGAAGGGGTTTCTCCATGTTGATCAGGCTGGTATTAATGTTGCTTTTATTTTTAACCACAAAAAAAAAAAAAAAAAAAAAAGTTGACCAGGTACTTCTGATGATAGCCAGGTTTTAGAAACTGGCAATAGCAGGTTGAAGGTATGGGAAATTTCCTGTCCCCTCTTCTCTTTCCACCTCACTCACCTCTTTTGCCATATTGGTTTTAGTATTGTGTGAAACTAGTCTACTTAATAAAGGTAGACATAGAGCAGTTTCTTTATCTTCCTGACCCTGTGTTTTGATTTTCAACAGATTGAAAAACTGAAAGAGCAATTAAATGAAACAAAGGAAAAAGCCCAGGAGGAGAAGGAGAAATTGGTGAGTTATCTATGTGTACTAATACTCCACTTACTGGATGGTCAGGTTTCTGGCAAGCTCAGGTATTTAAGACCCAATGACAGTGAGTGAGTAAGTTCTCTGGGCAGCCTAATGACCTTAAAGCTTGATTGTATAGAAATTCAAAAAACCAGGCTGGGCATGATGGCTCATGCCTGTAATCCCAACACTTTGGGATGCCGAGGCGGCGGATCACCTGAGGTCAGGAGTTCGAGATCAGCCTGGCCAACATGGTGAAAGCTTGTCTCTACTAAAAATTTAAAAATTAGCCAGGCATGGTGGTGCACGCTTATAATCCCAGCTACTTGGGAGGCTGAGACAGGAGAATTGCTTGAACCCAGGAGACGGAGGTTGCAGTGAGCCAAGATCGCACCATTGCACTCCAGCCTGGGTGACAAGAGTGAAACTTCATCTCAAAAAAAAAAAAAAGAAGTTTAAAAACAACATATTATAAAAATAAGTTATTGTAAAAAACCATATGATATTAAGATTGCTTCCTGATACTGAATTTGCTATTGTTCCTAGTGCTTTTCAGTGGATGGAGCTAAGAGATGTAAGTTTTTTAAATATTAAAATAGATCATGACTCTATACTAATACTTTCAGTTTAAATGCAGGAATATAGAATTTTTACTTAACTTTATCTGTATCTGCTTTATCCCTTGCCAAAAGTCCTTATTCTTACTGATACCAATATAATTACCTACTTGCTTAAACCCCAATATATCAATCTCAGAATGCTAGTATTACCACCAAAAATAAATTACTGAAAACAGTTTAAGATTTTGGGGGGCATTTTTCTCCCTTAGGATATATACCAATAAGGATCTATGATAAAATTGCAAGGCTTAAGAACCATTTGAAATTCTTTTCTATGAGGTTATGCCACCAACTCAACAACACATTTTGCTTTTGATTTTTAGAGGTTGCTTTTTATTTTTTCATTCTACTGTATTTATTTAATTTTTTTAGAGATGGGAGTTTTGCTGTATTGCCCAGGCTGGTCTTCAACTTCTGACCTCAAGCAGTTCTCCTTGCCTCAGCCTCCCGAGTAGCTAAGACTACAGGCATATACCACCACACCTGACTTAGAGGTTGCTTTTTATTTATTTATTTATATTTTTTAATTTAATTTTTTTAGAGGTTGCTTTTTAAAAAATTAGTTTTGCATATAAAATTATGTAAAATATTTACATGGTTCTAAAGTCTGTAAAATAAGTTACACGTCGAGAAATCCAACTTTTTTTTTAGATGGAGTCTCACTCTGTCACCCAGGCTGGAGTGCAGTGGTGCAATCTCTGCTCACTGCAAGCTCCACCTATCGGGTTCACACCATTCTCCTGCCTCAGCCTCCTGAGTAGCTGGGACTACAGGCACCCGCCACCATGCCAGGCTAATTTTTTGTATTTTTAGTAGAGACGGGGTTTCACTGTGTTAGCCAGGATGGTCTCGATCTCCTGACCTCATGATCCGCCTGCCTCGGCCTCCCAAAGTGCTGAGAAATCCAGCTCCTATCCATGTCTTTTCCAACTATCTTCTCCCTCTCCCTGTGGAAAACCATTTTATTTATTTTGTGTTTTATTCTCTCTTTAAAAAAAAAAGTTGCTTAAAAAATTGTTTCCTTATCAGAAAAGCTAAAAAAAAAAAGTCATAAACATATATATATATAGAGAGAGAGAGAGAGAGAGGAGAGAGAGAGATTATATATAAGGATATTTTATATGTATAGGTTATATATAAAATCTTTCTTAGATAAAAGGTAGCGTGCAATATACATAAACCTGCACCTGCTTTTTTTATTTAACAGTATGCCCTGGTGATCACTCCATAGCAGTATGTAGAGACATTCTCTTTTTCTTCCTTTTTTTTTTTTTGAGACAAGATCTCCCTCTGTTGCCCAAGCTGGAGTGCAGTGGCACAATCATGGCTCACTGTAACCTCAAACTACTGGGTTCAAGGGATCCTCCCACCCCAGCCTCCAGAGTAGCTGGAACTGTAGGCGAGTACCACTACACCTAGCAAATTTTTGTATTTTTTGTAGAGATGGGGTCTCACTGTGTTACCCAGGGTGATCTTGAACTCCTGGCCTCAAGTGATCCTTCCAGCTTGGCCTCCCAAAGTGTTGGAATTATAGGTGTAGGCCACCACGCCTGGCATCATGCCCTTTTATAGCTGTGTGATGATTATTGTGTGGATATATCATAGTTTATTCAAATGGTCCCTGTCTTAGTTCAGGCTATTATGACAGAATACCATAGACTGAGGTGCTCAAAAAACAAACATGTATTTCTCATCATTCTGGAGGCTAGAAGGTCAGGGTGCTAGCATGGTTGAGTTCTTGGTGGAGGCCCTTCTTCTGGTTCATAGATGGCCACTTCCTGCTGGATCCTTACTTTTGGCAGAGAGAGAAAGCTCTGGTTTTTTCATCTCTTCCTTCACCAATCCCATCATGGAGGCTCCACCCTCATGATCTCATCTAAACCTAACTACCTCCCAAAGGTCACACCTCCAAATACCATCACACTGGGGATTAGGGCTTCAACATAGGATTTTTTGGGTTCACACATACAGCTCATAGCAGTCCCTTTTTGATGGATAGTTGGGTTGTTTCCAGTCTTTTTGTATTACAATGAATGTGCCAGTAAAGAGCTTCATGTATGTATCTTTTCACATTTTGGCCATTATGTCGTTGGGATAGATTCCTGTAAGTGGTATTGCTAGACCAAAGAAAAATATATAATTTTTCTAGGTATTGCCAAATTTCCATTTATAGATATTGTGCTGTTCTGTAATACCACTAGCCATGCATGAGATTGCCTGTTTCCTCACAGCTTTACCAACAGAGTCTATTCTCAAAGTTGATTTTTTTTTTTTTTTGAGACAGAGTCTCGCTGTTGTCTCCCAGGCTGGAGTGCAGTGGCGCGATCTCGGCTGACTGCAACTTCCGCCTCCCGGTTTCAAGCGATTCTCCTGCCTCAGCCTCCCAAGTAGCTGGGATTACAGGCACCTGCCACCACACCTGGCTAACTTCTGTATTTTTAGTAGAGACAGGGTTTCACCATGTTGGCCAGGCTGGTCTTGAACTCCTGACCTCAAGTGATCCACCCGCCTTGGCCTCCCAAAGTGCTGGGATTACATGTGTGAGCTACTATGCCTGGCCTCAAACTTGATTTTTGCAATGTGATAGGTGAGAAATAGGTATTTTTCAATTTACGTTTCTCTCTTTTTTTTTTTTTTTCCTTTTTTTGAGGCGGAGTCTTGCTCTGTCACCCAGGCTGGAGTGCAATGGCGTGATCTCAGCTCACTGCAACCTCCACCTCCCAGGTTCAATTGATTCTCCTGCCTCAGCCTCCTGAGTAGCTGGGATTACAGGCGCGTGCCACCATGCCTGGCTAATTTTTGTATTTTTAGTAGAAGTGGGGTTTCACAATGTTGGCCAGGCTGGTCTTGATCTCCTGACCTCGTGATCCACGCACCTCGGCCTCCCAAAGTGCTGGGATTACAGGTGTGAGCCACCACGTCCGGCCCAATTTACATTTCTGTTATTAGGAGCTAGATTGGACATTTTTTTCACATTTGAAAGCTATTTGCATTTCTTTTAGTACCTTTTGTTCATTTGTTGTTATTGGCCTTTCCTTCTTCCCCCCTTCCTTTTCTCTGTCCTCTTGCTTTCACTTCCCTCTCCTCCTCCTCTTTCTCCTTCTCTTCCTCTCAGTCTTTTATGTCTCCTTCCCTTTTTCTTCCTCCTCTTCCTTCCTCATCCTCCTTCTTTCTCCTACCTTCCTCTTTATTAGGGATATTTACCATACTCCCTTTGACTCCTAGCCAATTAATTTTAACTAGTTTGGGGTATTATTTATGTCAGAGATAAAAGGTGTGTTTAGTCTTCTCATATCCCTTTTTAATAAACATCTGCATTTTTTCCTTTCTATATAGACACTTTTCCAAAGTTTTTTCTTATTCAATGCAGATGATATCTTTTTACAGAAATGAAAACTTTATGCAAAAATAAAAGGGGGACTGGGCATGGTGGCTCACGCCTGTAATCCCAGTACTTTGGGAGGCCGAAGCGGGCGGATGACCTGAGGTCGGGAGTTCAAGACCAGCCTGGCCAACATCATGAAACCCCGTCTCTACTAAAAAATACAAAAATTAGCTGGGCGTGGTGACAGGCATCTGTAATCCCAACTACTCGGGAGGCTGAGGCAGGGAGAATTGCTTGAACCTGGGAGGCAGAGGTTGCAGTGAGCTGAGATCACGCCACTACACTCCAGCCTGAGCGACAAAGTGAGACTCCATCTCAAAAAAATAATAGTAATAAAATAAAGGCCGGGCGCAGTGGCTTACGCCTGTAATCCCAGCACTTTGGGAGGCCGAGGTGAGTGGATCACGAGGTCAGGAGATCGAGACCATCCTGGCTAACATGGTGAAACCCTGTCTCTACTAAAAATACAAAAAAATTAGCCGGGCATGGTGGCGGGCACCTGTAGTCCCAGGCTGAGGCAAGAGAATGGCGTGAACCCGGGAGGTGGAGCTTGCCGTGAGCCAAGATCGCGCCACCGCATTCCAGCCTGGGCGACAGAGCAAGACTCCATCTCAAAATAAATAAATAAATAAAATAAATAAATAAAAATAATAAAAATAGAAAAAAGGGGATATTTCTTCAAAGAAGATATGCAAATGGCTTAAGGCTTCAAATGAAACATGACTTTGTGGGACTTCTGTTCTTTTTCCTAACTCGTTTATCTCTTTTTTGAATATAGGAACAAAAGTATACCAAGCAAATTAATGAACTAGAGGGACAGTTCCATCAAAAAGCCAAAGAAATTGGCATGATTCACACAGAGCTGAAAGCAGTAAGACAATTCCAGAAGAGAAAAATCCAAGTGGAGAGAGAGTTAGATGATGTAAGTTTCATTCCTTTTTTACAAAAAGGAAATTAGAATTAACTATTTAATGCTTACAGAAGCCTTCACAAACATTTACTCCTGTGAGATGGCAAAGAACTCTCTTTGACATTTTAGAAATTATTTGAGAGAAAAAGGAGAAGACAGACTGGATGCCAAAGGTCTTGACTTTAGAATTCTCTTTTTCTAAGCATTGATTTATTTGGGAACTCACCAAATCTCAGACAACACATCCTCTTATGTTTATCAGCAGGTAACCCTTTGGACTGACTTCAGTAAGAAACAAACTACAAGTTCTTAGAAAACCTCAGGGAAAAAGTAGCAGACTTCTAAAGAAAAATGTTTAGGCTGATGAATGATAGTTTTAGAGAAATTTAGAAGGCTCTATGGTAGGGGTCAGTGGGGTGAGAAACACTGAGTACTTTCAGAAAATTTATGTTACCTTACTGTGCTCTTTCTCTTACTTTCCTTGGCTTAGAATATAGTTTTATTACATTACTGATAATTCAATAAGTGGCACAGGTGAGTGCCGGGAACAAGTAGCTGAAATCAGCTTTGTGACTATAGGCAAGTTACTTAACTCTTCTATACCTTGGTTTTCTTATCTGTAAAATGGGATAGTAAGAGTTAGTATCTCAGCCAGGCATGGTGGCTTATGCCTGTAATCCCAGCATTTTGGAGGCCAAGGCAGGATAATCTCTTGAGGCCAGGAGTTCAAGACTAGCCTAGGCAACATAGTGAAATCCCACTTCTACAAAAAAATATTTTAAATTAGCCAGGCACAGTGGCTCGTGCCTATAGTCCCAGCAACTTGGGAGGCTGAGGTGGGAGGATCACTTGAGCCCAAGAGATTGAGGCTGCAGTGTGCTGTGATTGCACTACTGCACTCCAGCCTGGGTGACAGTGAGACCATGTCTCAAAAAAAAAAGTAAAATAAGAGTTACTATTTCATAGAATTGTTATAGGATTAAATGAGTTAATATTTGTGAAGTGCATAAAATAGCACGTCACATGGTAAAAATTATATAAACGGTGTGCAGCTCTCTGTAAAAAAAAAAAGAAAATGGTCCTTATTTGTAGCATTTGCTGATTCTGGGGGAAATACTTTAGTATAGCACAGGCTTCAGTCATCTATCTTAAGGCTTGATTGGAGCTTGAGGATCTGCTTCCAAGGAGGCACACTCAAGTGACTGTTAAGTTGGTGCTGGTGATTAGTGGGAGACCTCTCCTCATATGGGCCTTTTTTTTTTTTTTCGAGACAGAGTCTTACTCCGTCACCCAGGCTGGAGTGCAGTGGCACGATCTCAGCTCACTGCAACCTCTGCCTCCTGGGTTCAAGCGATTCTCGCTGCCTCAGCCTCCCGAGTAGCTGGGATTACAAGTGTACACCACCACCCCCAGCTAATTTTTGTATTTTTTTTTTTTTTTTTTTAGTAGAGTCAGGATTTTACCATGTTGGTCGGGCTGGTCTGGAACTCCTGACCTAAAGTGATCTGGCCACCTCGGCCTCCCAAAGTGCTTGGATTATAGGCGTGAGCCACCATGCTCAGCCCATATGGGCCCTTTTATAAGCTGCTTGAGTGTTCTCATAACTTGGTGGGTGACTTCACCCAGAGTGAGTAATCTAAGCGGGATGTAGACAGAAGCTATCTTTTTCATGACCTAGCCTTCAAAGTCACATAGCATTACTTCCACCATATTTTATCATTAATAGTTAAAAGTGAATCCTTAAGTCTGGCCCACATTCCTAGCAGTGGGGAATTAGGTTCCATCGTTTGAAGAGAAGAGTGTCAAAGAACTTATAGACATATTTTAAAACTACCATACCACTACAGTCCAGTGTATACACAGCTACAGGAATACTTTTAAAATATCACAGTTCTTTTTTTTTTTTGAGATGGAGTGTTGCTCTGTCGCCCACGCTAGAGTGCAGTGGTGCGATCTCGGCTCACTGCAACCTCCACCTCCTGGGTTCAAGCGATTTTGGTGCCTCAGCCTCCCAAGTAGCAGGGACTATGGGTGCATGCCACTGTGCTAGGCTAATTTTTTTGTATTTTTAGTAGAGACAAGGTTTTGCCACATTAGCCAGGCTGGTCAAGAACTCCTGGCCTCAGGTGCTCTGCCCACCTCGGCCTCCCAAAGTGCTGGGATTACGGGCATGAGCCACTGCACCTGGCCTAAAATATCACAGTTCTTATCACGTCCTTCAAGAGTTGTCTTTAGGTGAGGCACAGTGGCTCACACCTGTAATCCTAGCACTTTGGGAGGCCAAGGCAGGTGGATCACCTGAGGTCAGGAGTTTGAGACCAGCCTGTCCAACATGGCGAAACTCTGTCTCTACTAAAAAATCCAAAAATTAGTCGGGCATGGTGGCATGTGCCTGTAGTCCCAGCTACTCCAGAGGCTGAGGCAGGAGAATCTCTTGAACCTGGGAGGCAGAGGTTACAGTGAGCGAAGATCATGCCACTGTACTCCAGCCTGGGTGACAGAGCGAGACTCTGTCTCAAAAAAAAAAAAAAAAAAAAAAAGCTGTCTTTAGTCTTCCTCCACTGTAAACAGAATACTGTCCACACACCTTAATGTGAAAGTCAAGACCCTGTACCTATCTGGGAACATTATTATCTCCTTTTACTACATCACCCACCCACCTCCATACTTCCTTTAATTCACCCAAAATGGGTATTCATTAATCCCTGAAATCTTGTCTCTTTGTTACATTGTTCACACTGTCTTTTATCTAGAATATATTCCTGGTAGAGCTTGGCCCATTAAAATATTATCTTTTTTTTTTCTTTTTTCTTTTTTTTTTTTTGGAGACAGAGTTTTGCTGTTGCCCAGGCTGGAGTACAGTGGTATGTTCTTGGCTCACTGCAACCTCTGCCTCCCAGGTTCAAGTGATTCTCCTGCCTCAGCCTCCTGAGTAGCTGGGACTATAGGCACGTGCCACCACGCCTGGCTAATTTTTTGTATTTTTTAGTAGAGACAGGGTTTCACCATGCTGGCCAGGATAGTCTCAATCTCCTGACCTCGTGATCTGCCCACCTTGGCCTCCCAAAGTGCTGGGATTACAGGTGTGAACCACCACGCCTGGCCTCTTTTTTTTTTTCTTGAGACAGAGTCTCGTTCTTTTACCCAGGCTGGAGTGCAGTGGTGTAGTCATGACTCACTGCAGCCTCTACTTCCCTGGGCTCAAGTGATCCTCTTATTTCAGGCTCCTGAGTAGCTAGGACTACAGGCACGCACCATCACACCTGGCTAATTTTTGTATTTTTTTTTTTTTTGAGATGGGGTTTCGCTGTTGCCCAGGCTGGTCTCGAACTCCTGGGCTCAAGCAGTCTGCCTGCCTGGGCCTCCCAAAGTGCTAGGCTTACAGGCATGAGCGACTGTGCCCAGCCACCTGTCTTTCAAAGGCTCAGCTCAAATTCGTGTTCTCCATGAGGCCTTCTCCTGGAGTCCTGTTTAAAAGTAATAATTTTCGGCCAGGCATGGTGGCTCACGCCTGTAATACCAGCACTTTGGGAGGCCGAGGCAGGCGGATGACCTGAGGTCGGGAGTTCAAGACCAGCCTGACCAACATGGAGAAACCCTGTCTCTACTAAAAATACAAAATTACCTGGGCCTGGTGTGGCACATGCCTGTAATCCCAGCTACTTGGGAGGCTGAGGCAGGAGAATCGCTTGAACCTGGGAGGCGGAGGTTGCAGTGAGCTGAGATCGTGCCATTGCACTCCGGCCTGGGCAACAAGAGCGAAACTCCGTTTCAAAAAAAAAAAAAAAAAGGAATAATTTTCTTTTCTATATGTTCCCATAGCATTTTCTATCTCTTTTATACCACTTAGCCCCATTCTGTCTTTTTTATCTTGTCTTTTTATGTACCTAAAGATATTGTCTTGATATTACATTTATTTATCATTTATCTTATCTCCCCTAATAGATTGCACTCACTTGAGGTGTGAACAGTGTTGTCCTTTGTATTCATTGAAATACAAGATACACAGTAATGTTGAATTAAGCTTTGCTAAATGCTGAGTGGGTCTTTTGTTAAAAACATAAATGAAGGAATGTCAACTTTTCTGGAAGGAATACAAGTTATGTTTTATATGAAAATGCTGTTGATTGAATCAACATAATTAACTTTTCATGAACTCTTAAAATAGCCTATGTACAGGTATACATTCTGAATCCAAATGAATTAAGAACTAGTTGTGCATATTCAAGTAGCCCATGTTGTAATTTTTTAAAGAACAGTGCTGCCACCTAGTGGAGAAATAGATTTCAGACCTTTCAAAGTGGGCCTTTGAGGAAGACTTAAAATTCAAAAGATATTGGCTTATGGGAAAGAATAAGGTGGTTCTGTGGAATCCCAAATGTGGCAGAATTGTGGCAGGTGTGAGAATCCATGAATTTTAAATTAGGAGGTATACATTAGGGAAGAAAATTAATTATACTGTGTATATAGAATTCATTATACAAATTACAAAGAAAACTAAATTGAGATTCTCAAAAGGTATTCAAAGTGTATGTTTTAAAGAAAAAAATTATTTCTGGCTGGGCACAGTGGCTCATGCCTGTAATAACAGCACTTTGAGAGGCTAAGGTGGGTAGAATACTTGAGCCCAGGAGTTCAAGACCAGCCTAGGCAATGTGGCAAAACACCATCTGTACAAAAAAATCACTTCACTCCAGCCTGGGCAACAGAGGCAGATCCTGTCTCCCAAAAAAGAAAAAAAAAGAAAGAAATGAAAAAGAAAAAAATGATTTCCATATACCCGATTAACAGAAGAAGCATATATTGCATATATTGTTACATTGCAGTTATTATTTTTTAAATAGTTTTAGTCTTCTTTTGACAAAATGATAATACTCATTACAGCAAATTTAGCTTGGCTGATAAAATTAGAAAATAAAAATGATCCATCCCTTACAATTACACTATGTAACCATTGTATAGTTTCTTTTTTCCTCTGCTGTAGAAACTTCTAAAAATAGCTATATGTTATTTTTACAAAAGTGAAGTCATGATATAAATTGTTAACCTGATTTTTCACTTTATATATTGTAAACATTTTTCAATGCTATTAAATATTTTCTATCACATTTTTTCAATAGATGCATGGAATTCCATTGGGTAGATATATCTTAATTTATTAATTGGTTGCTTGCTGTTGGACATTTGGACTTTTTCCTAATTTTTCACTATTATAAACTGTGGGGATCATCTAAGGAATGAAATCTTTTTCTATATCTTTAGTTTTGTTTTTGTTTTTTTGAGATGGAGTTTCACTCTTGTTGCCCAGATTGGGGTGCAATGGTGCAATCTCGGCTTACTGCAACTTCCGCCTCCTGGGTTCAAGTGATTCTCCTGCCTCAGTGTCCCAAGTAGCTGGGATTACAGGCATGTGGCATCATGCCCGGCTAATTTTTTTTTTTTGTATTTAGTAGAGACGGGGGTTTCACCATGTTGGTCAGGCTGGTCTTGAACTCCTGGACCTCAGGTGATCCACCTGCCTCGGCCTCCCAAAGTGCTGGGATTACAGGCATGAGCCACTGTACCCGACCTATATCTTTAGTTTTTAGGATAACTTCTTAGTAGAATTTATGGGTTAATGAACATGAACTTTTAAAGGTTTGTGGTGTGTGCTGCCTACTTACCTTTTGAAAGCTTTATTAATTTATAGATTTTTGAGGGAGTCTAATGGTAGATGAAAAATCCATCTCCACATACAATGGGATAGTAGGATAGTACATATTTCTATAAACTTGTATGTTGATACTAATTTTGAAAGTCTTGTTAATGTTGTCTCTCTCTCTCTCTTACAAAACATATATATATATATATATATATATTTTGAGACTAGTCTCGCTCTGTTGCCCAGGCTGGAGCAATCCGGGCTCACTGCAGTCTCTGCCTCTTGGGCCCAAGTGATCCTCCCACCTCAGCCTCAGTTCTGGAGTAGCCGGAACTACAGGTGTGCACCACCACACTCAGCTAATTTTTGTATTTTTTGTAGAGACAGGGTTTGGCCATGTTGCCCAGGCTGGTCTCAAACTTCTTCAAGCGATCTGCCCACCTTAGCCTCCCAAAGTGCTGGGATTACAGGTGTGAGCCACTGTGCTCAGCCTCTTAATATTTTTGAACCATTGTTGACTGCAGTTATCTGAAACTACAAAAAGTGAAACTGCACATAAGGAGGACTACTGTACTAATGTTATCAATCTGTAGAAGATTGAGGGAAATTTGGTGCTCAGAGGCAGGAACACAGATTTTTTCTGTGTGTTCAGGATTAAGAGGTAACATATAACAGAAAGCGTTTCCTTATTGATAATTTTCTGAGAATATGCTCAATGAACCCCATTTTCTATTGACCATTTTTGTTTGTTTGTTATTTTAATTTTAGCTGAAAGAGAATTTAAGAAACACAGAGCGGATACATCAGGAGACTCTTAGAAGACTGGAAAGCAGATTTTTTGAAGAAAAGGTACAGATTATTAGGGTTAATTTAAAATGTTTTGTTCACTAGAACATAAGTGTATTTATATGCATTCTGAAACATCAGCCTTCCATTTGGTATCTTAATAGAAGATTAGAAGATTGTTACCGAATTATAGCACAATACAATGAGGGAAAATAAAACCTTCTAGAAATCTCAATATCTAGTCCTTATTTTCTCTCTCATTCAGAGATTCTTGTACTCTTCTGAAGTCTTTGGGACATGTCTCCCCCAGCTTGATACTCCCCTGGTGAGACTAAAGCTATGTGTACTTCCATTATATAGGGAAGATGGGAGTGGAGAAATCACTCTCGGATGTGTAAAAAGATGTTTCCTTAGTCAAGCCGAGCTAAAGATGTTAATAAAAAATGTTGCTTAGGCTGGGCATGGTGGCTCACGCCTGTAATCCCAGCACTTTGGGAGGCCGAGGCGGGTGGATCATCTCAGGTCAGGAGTTCGAGACCAGCCTGACCCTATCTCCACAAAAATACAAAAATTAGCCGGGCATGGTGGCACGTGCCTGTAGTCCCAGCTACTCAGGAGGCTGAGGCAGAAGAATTGCTTGAACTCAGGAGGCAGAGGTTGCAGTGAGGCGATATTGCACCACTGCACTCCATCCTGGGTGGTAGAGCAAGACTCCTTCTCAAAAAAAAAAAAAAAGTTCCTTAGCACAACACAGCTTCCAACTCCAACTTAATTTCTGTGTTTCTGAAGTTAACTTTCCAAATTGTGGGAAGTACATTGGAACACTTCTGCAGAATCCTTTCAGAGGCCTCATGGTTGTTCTTTATTTTAATCTTTTCTTTAACTTTTTATTCTTAGGGAAGAATTAAATAGATTCTTTCAGAAATTGGTAGGAATGTAGGCACTTGAGGGTGGGGCAAATGAGGTTTGGTTGCTTGTTTGTTTATTTGAGACAGGATCTTGCTCTATCGCCCAGGCTGGAGTGCAGTGGTTCAATCACAGCTCACTGCAGCCTTGACCTCCACCTCCTGGATTCAAGCAATCCTCCTACCTCAGCCTCCTAAGTAGTTGGGGCTACAGGCATGTATCATCACACCTCACTAATTTTTATTTTTTGTAGAAATGGGGTCTTGCTGGGCCTGGTGTGGTGGCTCACACCTGTAATCCCAGCACTTTGGGAGGCCAAGGTGGGCAGATCACTTGAGGCCAGGAGTTTGAGACCAGCCTGGCCAACATGGTGAAACCCCATCTCTACTAAAAATACAAAAATTAGCCAGGCATGGCAGTGTGCACCTGTAATCCCAGCTACTCAGGAGGCTGAGACGGGAGAATTGCTTGAACCCAGGAGGCAGTGGTTGCAGTGAGCCAAGACTGCTCCATTGCCCTCCATCCTGGGTGATAAAGTGAGACTCTGTCTCAAATAACAACAACAACAACAACAACAACAAAACTGAAATAGGGTCTCATTATGTTGCTGGTCTCGAACTCCTGGGCTCCAGCAATCCTTCTGCCTTGACCTCCCAAAGTGTTGGGATTACAGGCATGAGCTACCATGCCTTGCTCCTATGGGGTTTAGATAAAAGGAATTGCTATAGAAAGTGGCTCTAGGTTCCAGTTTGTGTATGGAATAACCTGGAGGAAATGGGGCAAGAACAGCAACCTGGTGCTTTCCCTCTGAGACCCTCCCTGGCACTGTCAGGAATGGAAGCCCTCAGGAATAGGCTGTTCTCAGGAGCCTCTCCTATTCCACCCTAATCTTGATCTCTTTTCTACTTGGTGTAGAAAATAAAGGTTAGAAAGAGTTGGTCAGTTTACAGAATACCCGAATAACAGTGCTTACGTAAATAGGATTTTTATATATGAGAGCAGATGACTGCTGGCATTTCCTTCATGGTTACAAGATAGTTACTGCAGTTTGAAGCTTTGTGTTCAAGACAAGAAGGGAGGCTCCAGCTGTGTCTGTCCCTTTTATCTGGAAGCCATAACAACTTTCCCAGAAGCTGCTAGCACATTTCATCTTACATCTCACTGACCAGAACCATGTTATAAAGAATGCTGGGCAGCACACGCTGTTCTCCCACCTGCTCTGGAGACTGAGGCTCGAGGATTGCTTGAGCCCAGGAATTCGGGGCTGCAGTGAGCCACGATTTTGTCACTGTATTCCAGCCTGGACGACAGAATAAGACCCTGTCCTTCTCTCTCTCTCTCTCTTTCTCTCTCTCTCTTTCTCTCTCTCTCTCTCTCATACATACACACATACACACACTACTGGGAAAGTGAATGTTTGTTTTCCTCGCCATTAGTGGAAGCTGGGAAGGAAAAAGAAGGATGGGAAGGAATGTTGGTTTGGACATCACAGCAGGGTCTGCCTCTCCATGTTAGGTACAAACTTCATGGATATTTCTCCTGTGCTGGTTTGAGCCCCGGTGCTGCTGCTTCATGGTATTGGGCTTTCCAATAGGCCTGTTCATTTACTTCATACCTCAGCATGCCCCAGCCGGCCATATAAAGGATTTCCCAGGTCATTGGTGTTTGGTTTGATTTTCCCATTTATTTCTTTCTGTTCTTTGAATCACAAAGCCCTGTCCTACATTTATATATATATATATATATATATATATATATATATATATATTTTTTTTTTTTTTTTTAAGACAGGGTCTCACTTTGTCACCTAGGTTGGAGTGCAGTGGCATGATCTCAGCTCACTGCCACCTCTACCTCCTGGGTTCAAGTGATTCTCCTGCCTCAGCCTCCTGAGTAGCTAATTTTTGTATTTTTAGTAGAGACGGGGTTTCACCATGTTGACAGGCTGGTCTCAAACTCCTGACCTCAGGTGACCTGCCCGCTTCGGCCTCCCAAAGTGCTGGGATTATAGGTGTGAGCCACCACTCCTGGCCTCTACATCCATATTTTTATATTGCTAGTCCCTCTTTCTGGAATGCTGTTCCTCCAGCTCTGGATCATTCTTATTTAGAGCTCAGATATCATTTCTTTAGAAAGAGATTTCCTAAACTCTAATCTAAAACGAGGCTGGGCATGGTGGCTCACGCCTATAATCCCAGCACTTTGGGAGGCCAAGGCCGGCGGATCACTTGAGGAGAGGAGTTTGAGACCAGCCTGGCCAACATAGTGAAACCCTGTCTGTACTAAAAATACAAAAATTAGCTGGGCATGGTGGCGCACGCCTGTAGTCCCAGCTACTCGGGAGGCTGAGACATGAGAATCACCTGAACTCGGGAGACAGATGTTGCAGTGAGCTGAGATCATGCCACTGCACTGCAGCCTGGGTGACAGAGTGAGATTCTGTCTCAAAAAAATAAAATAAATAAAATAAATAAATAAATAATAAAATGACCTCCTCTAGTTACTATCTACCTTATTACCCCATTTATTTTACTGATAGCATTTATCACAGTCTATTAATTCTCTTTATTTGTTTACTTGTTAGGGGACTGTATAGCATCAGATTGCCTGCATATAAATCGCTGCTCTGCTACTTACTAGCTTTGTGACTTTGGGGAAGTCACCAACCTCTTCTCTTTTTTTTTTTTTTTTAAGACAGTCACCCAGGCTGGAGTGCAGTGGCACAACCATGGCTCACTGCAGCCTCTACCTCCCAGTCTCATACAATCCTCCTGGCTCAGTCTTCTGAGTAGCTGGGACCACAGGTGCACACCACCATGCCTAATTAAAAAAAAAAAAAATTTGGCCAGGCGCGGTGGCTCACGCCTGTAATCCCAGCACTTTGGGAGGCCGAGGCGGGTGGATCACCTGAGGTCAGGAATTCACGACCAGCCTGGCCAACGTGGTGAAACCCTGTCTCTACAAAAATACAAAAATTAGCTGGGCATGATGGTAGGTGCCTGTAATCTCAGGTACTTGGGAGGCTGAGGTGAAAGAATCAATTGAACCCAGGAGGCAGAGGTTGCAGTGAGCTGAGATCACGCCATTGTACTCCAGCCTGGGCAACAGAGGGATACTCCCAGAGATGGGGTCTCCCTATGTTGTTCAGCTGGGCTTGAACTCCTGAGCTCCAGTCATCCCGCCTTGGCCTCCCAAAGTGCTAGGATTACAAACATGAGCCAGCAGGCCCGGCCAACCTTTCTGTTTCTGTTTCCTCAGTCCTTGCTTTTGGGCATAATAGTAGTATCTATATAATAGGGTTGCTGTGACAAATAAATGATACATGTAATGTTCTTAGAACTGTTCCTGGCACATAGTAAATGCTCAAAACATGATAATTATGGCTTCTTGTTTAGATTTCACCCTAGAATATAAGCTTCATGAGATCAGGGACCTTGTCTGTTTTGTTCACCACAGAATTTCAGTATCTAAAACAGTCTGGTAATTATTAATGCTCATAGTATTCTTTGATTTTTTATTTATTTATTTTCTTGAGACAGAGTTTCGCTCTTGTTGCCCAGGCTGGAGTGCAATGGCACGATCTTGGCTCACCACAACCTCTGCCTTCTGGGTTCAAGTGATTCTCCTGCCTCAGCCTGCTGAGAAGCTGGGATTACAGGCATGTGCCACCACACTGAGCTAATTTTGTATTTTTAGTAGAGATGGGGTTTCTCCATGTTGGTCAGGCTGGTCTTGAACTCCTGACCTCAGGTGATCCGCCCACCTCAGCCTCCCAAAATGTTGGGATTACAGGCATGAGCCACTGCGCCCAGACAATGCTCATAGTAATTTTTAGACTGACCAAGCACTTCTAATTTTTATTTTCTATACCAAGTAAAAAAGAGATCAAGATTAGGGTGGAATAGAGGGAGAGGCTACTGAGAACAGCCTAGTCCTGAGAGCTTCCATTCCTGAATGAATGAATGACTCTCATTTCAGTGCATTTAGCAGAAATTCCTCCTAGTTCTGCTTTCCAACATGGAATTGAATTTTCTCCCCTATTTATATGTCATATTGCTTCCTTAAGTGGGAAAATGGGGAGGAACCCTGCGGTTCCTGTGTTCACACTGTCCTCTTTGTTGGCTCCTCCACCAGTGCTTGGAGTTCTTCTTTCAGGTCATGGGGACAGGAGTTTTTTATTTGACATTCTAAAATAAATATCTTTTGATGAGTAAAATTTGTTGTTAGAGGCATAACTATTTAAGCAGCCCATTCTCTTTTTTAGCACCGACTAGAACAAGAGGCTGAAAAGAAGATAATAATGCTGGCAGAGAGAGCCCACCATGAGGCTATTGTGTAAGAGACTGTTGCGTCCTTTCTGACTCTAATTACCTCTCTTACCTCTTTGCTGGTCTGTTTTCTTCTTACTTTCTTGTCTTCCCCCTTCTGTTCTGGCTTACTTGCTTCAAATTTTCTGGTCTACTGTCCCTCCCTGTTTCTTTCTCTTTGTATACTCCCAACCCTTTTTCCTCCACTCTTTCTGTGGCAGCATGGTGTGGTGGAAAGAACCTGGGCTTTGAACTTATTTATTTATTTATTTTTTGAGATGGAGTCTCGCTCTGTCATCCAGGCTGGAGTGCAGCGGCATGAGCTTGGCTCACTGCAACCTCTGCCTCCCGAGTTCAGGCGATTCTCATGTCTCAGCCTCCTGAATAGCTGGGATTACAGGCACCCACCACCACACCCAGCTAATTGTTGTATTTTTAGTAGAGATAGGGTTTCGCCAAGTTGGCCAGGCTGACCTCAAGTGATCCACTCACCTCAACCTTCCAAAGTGCTGGGATTACAGGCATGAGCCACTGTGCCCAGCCTGAACTTGACTTTGGTTCTCAACATGTATACTAACTAACCATAGGAAGATTTCTTACCTTTTTGATTGTTTCTTTGTTTTTGAGACAGAGTCTGGCTCTGTCACCCAGGCTGGAGTACATTGGCGCCTTCATGGTTCACTGCATCCTCCACTGCCTGGGCTCAAGTGATCCTCTCATGTCAGCCTCCAGAGTAGCTGGGACTACAGGCATGTGCCACCACGCCCAGCTAATTTTTGTATTTTTTGTAGAGACTGGGTTTTGCCCGGGCTGGTCTCGAACTTCTGGGCTCAAGCAATCCACCTGCCTCGGCCTTCCCAAGTGTTGGGATTACAGATGTGAGTCACTGCACCAAGCCACATTTCCTAACTTTCTTGAAGTTAAATTTCTTCATCTAAAAGCAGGGCTAATTTACTTCTCCCAGTAAACTGAGTTTATAAAAATAAATAAATAGTAAAACCAGGGCTAATAGTAGCAATCTTGCAGGGTTGTCATGAGGTATATTAGTGGAAGTACATCTAACTCTCAGGTCTTAATGGTTTATTTCTTGTTCATGGAACAATCCTGTATGGGTCTGGCAGCTCTCCTCCAGGGATGATTCAGGAACCTGGCTGCTTCCTTCTTGCACCTCTGCCATGTTGGAGTTTTTCATGTCCAGTCATGTGGACAGGAAGGAGCATAGGAGACTCATACCTGCTCTTAACTGCCTTGGACTAGAAGTAACCCGTCCTTTTCCACTTTATTTATTTATGTATTTATATTTGAGACAGAGTCTCGCTCTGTCACCCAGGCTGGAGTGCAGTGGTACAATCATGGCTCACTGCTGTAGCCTTGACTTCTTGGTCTCAAGTGGTTCTCCTTCCTCAGCTTCCTGAGTAGCTGCAACAGAATACAGGTGCAAACCACCATGTCTGGCCAATTTTTTAGATTTTCTGTAGAGATTGGGTCTCACTATGTTGCCTAGGCTGGTCCCAAATTCCTAGGCTCAAGTGATCCTCCCGTCTCAGCCTCCCAAAGTGCTGGGATTATAGATGTGAGCCACTGCATTCAGCCATTTTCACTTTTTTATTGGGTGAAAACTTAATTACAAGATTCCCACCTAACTACTGAGTACCCACCATAAGCTAAATAAGTGGTAGTCACTATTGCTAATATTGGGGGTGCAGGTGGTGAAGCAATCATTTTTCTATCTTGGTGATATCTAAAAGTTAGACCTGTGTTTTGAGATCTTATATCTATTTCAGGCAATTGAATGATGCTGGAAGAAATGTTTTTAAAGAGAATGTTTATCTCCAGAAAGCTCTGGCATATCACCTGAAGGAAACTGACGCTCTACAAAAAAACTCCCAGAAGTTGCAAGAGAGTCATACTTTACTTTTACATCAAAAGGTTCCCTCTCATTTAGACTTGGTGTCCTTCTTTTCTTTGTTTAAGTATTGGGTTGGTAAATACCAAAAATTGGGTATAATAATGATATATAAGGATAATGAGACCATTTTTCATCTGTTTGGATGATGTACTTCTTTTTATCTGAAAAGGTTACATACTCAATCTTATAATGCTTATAAGAAGCATTAGACTCAACTTTATAAAGAATATATCAGAAACATAAATATGACCCTTATCCTCACTACCTTAGAATATTCATTTTTCTTTGCTTGAAGTTGGTCCCTGAGTCACTTAGGAATACATTTAGCTGTGAGTAACAGTCCTGACATCAGTGGCATCACCATACAAGGGTTTATTCTTTCACCTAAAGGAGGCCTGGAGGTAAGAAATCCACAGCAGGAATGGTAGTGCCACAAAGTTAATAGACACTCAGCTTCCTTAACTCTGCTCTGCAACACTTGGCTTATATCCTCAAACTCACCTCACAGCCCGGGGGCGCTGCTGGAGCTCTAACCATTCCTTTAAATAGCAGGAAGGAAGAAAAAAAGAAAAAAGTGTGCCTCTCCTTTAAGAGGTCTTTCTGGAAGTCCTACACACATTTCTATTTACATATCATTGACTAGAAAATGGTTATGCTGAACTTCAAGGGAGACTGGGAATTTTCAGATGGACTTAACTGCCTTTCTGAATGAAGTTGGGGTTTTATTACTAAGGAGGAAAGGGAAAGGGAAGATAGATATTGGGATAGGCAACAAGGAGATGCCATAGTTTCCAATATAGTTATTAATGTTTTACTGTATAGTTTTATATATATATATATATATATATAGAGAGAGAGAGAGAGAGAGAGAGAGAGAGAAAGACAGAGTCTCACTCTCGCCCAGGCTAGAATGCAGTGGCATGATCTTGGCTCACTGCAACCTCTACCTCCTGGGTTCAAGTGATTCTCCTGACTCAGCCTCCTGAGTAGCTGGGACTACAGGCATGCACCACCACGGCCAGCTAATTTTTGTATTTTTTAGTAGAGACAGGGTTTTGCTATGTTGGCCAGGCTGATCTCGAACTCCTGACCTCAGGTGATCCACCCACCTTGGCCTCCCAAAGCTCCAGGATTACAGGCGTGAGCCACCATGCTCAGCCCTTCATTCTTTTTTATGGCTGCAAGAAAGTTTCTTAATTAGCACAATTTACAATTAGTAGATTGCCTTCCCAAGTCCAGACAAGGACCTTAGGATATTTGTTACTGTCTACATAGAATACCAAAATATCACCTCAGCTTGGCATAAAACTCAAATCTCATGAAGTAATGGAAATTAGTGAGGAACTTCGTTAAGTTCCGGAATGATTTAAAAAAAAAAAAAAAAAATCGGCTGGGCACAGTGGCTCACGCCTGTTATCCCGGCTGAGGCGGGCGGATCGCCTGAGGTCAGGAATTCGAGACCAGCCTGGCAAACATGGTGAAACCCTGTCTCTGCTAAAAATGCAAAAATTAGCTGGGCATGGTGGTGGGCACCTGTAATCCCAGCTACTCAAGAGCCTGAGGTAGGAGAATTGCTTGAACCCAGGACATGGAGGTTGCAGTGAGCTGAGATCGTGCCACTGCACTCCAGCCTGGGTGACAGAGCAAGACTCCATCTCAAAAGAAAAAAAAATCACCTCTCTCATCTTTCTGTTTTTAGGAGATAAATGATCTGTTGGTTAAGGAAAAGATTATGCAACTTGTCCAGCAGAGATCACAAATCCAAACCCTTCAGAAGAAGGTAGTAAACTTGGAGACTGCTCTGAGTTACATGACCAAAGAGTTTGAGAGTGAAGTTTTAAAACTGCAGCAACACGCAATGATAGAGAACCAAGCGGGTCAGGTAGAAATTGACAAGCTGCAGCATCTTCTTCAGATGAAGGACAGGGAAATGAATCGTGTGAAGAAGCTTGCCAAGAACATACTGGATGAGAGGACAGAAGTGGAAAGATTCTTTTTAGATGCTCTACACCAAGTGAAGCAACAGATCCTAATTAGCAGGAAGCAATATAAGCAAATAGCACAAGCTGCTTTCAATTTAAAAATGAGGGCAGCATGTGCAGGAAGAACAGAATATCCCAAAATCAGAACATTTGATGGCAGAGAGCATAGCACCAATAGTGTGAATCAGGATCTTCTGGAGGCCGAAAAATGGTACTAGCAATACTTTATTATCTTTTTTTTTTACTGCTATTTTTGTGTCCTTTACAGAAAGAGGAAGTCTGAAAAGTTTAGTTTTATAATATTCAAGTATTGAATAGATTTCTCAGTAGGTTACTTGAGGACAGGAACTGACTTATTCATCTTTGTAATCTCTAGGCTTAGCATAGCATGTGGAGCTTTGGATATATTCTTAGTACATTCCCCTCTGTCTCATGATAGAAGTCTTGTTAAGGAGACTATTTGTCCCATAGGTTGTTTTTTGTATAAGATATATAAGGTCATTATGTATCTTTTCACTTGTTCCTTTGTTTCCCATAAATTGGACATTTGTTATAAAAGCCTGATTAGATTCAGGTTAAACTTTTTTTTTTTAAAGGCAGTTTGTTTTAAAGGCACTATGTTGCCCAGGCTGGTCTTGAACTCCTGGCCTCAAGTGATCCTCTTGCCTCAGCCTCTCAAAGTGGTGGAATTACAGGTGTGAGCCACTGCACCAATCCAGGTTAAACATTTTTGATACGCATACTTTCAGAAATATTTTGTACTGTTTACTATCCTGAGATGAAATTCATAGGTAATAATATCTATCCAACCATATAATTAAAAAAAAATCAATGTAACAATTATTTGTAGGCCAGGCATGGTGGCTCATGCCTGTAATCGCAGCACTTTGGGAGGCCAAGTCAGATGGATCACTTAAGGCCAGGAGTTCAAGACCAGCCTGGCCAACATGGTGAAACCCTGTCCCACTAAAAATACAAAAATTAGGCTGGGCATGGTGGCTCATGCTTGTAATCCCAGCACTTTGGGAGGCTGAGGAGGGTGGATCACCTGAGGTCAGGAGTTTGAGACCAGCCTGGCCAACATGGTGAAACCCTGTCTCTACTAAAAATACAAAAATTAGCTGGGCATGGTGGCACATGTCTGTAATCCTACCTACTTGGGAGGCTGAGGCAGGAGAATCATTTGAATCCAGGAGGTGGAGGTTGCAATGAGCCAAGATCGCACCATTGCACTCCAGCCTGGGTGACAAAAGCAAAACACTGTCTCAAAAAAACAAAACAAAACAAAAAACAAAAATTAGCTGGGCGTGGTGGCAGGGGCCTGTAGTCCCAGCTACTCAGTAGGCACAAGAATCGCTTGAACCCGGGAGGCAGAGGTTGCAGTGAGCCAAGATTGCGTCACTGCACTCCAGCCTGGGCGACAGAGCGAGACCCTGTTTCAAAAAACAAACAAGAAAACCAAAACAATTATTTGTAACAATTCTTTGTTATAGAGAACTGTCCCATGGATTGGAGGACAATCAGTAGTGCCCCCATCATTGTATTAACCAAAAGTCCCCCAAAATTTTCCAAAATTTTAGAGATCTGCTGCCACTATGATAAAGGTAACAGAATGTTTGAGACAGTTGCAGACTATATATTACATAATGATTAACTTTGTTTCCTGTTAGCATTTTTGTTCTTAGAGCAGTCTCCTCCCTATAAACCATGGATTAAATTATAGTCCATTTTGAGGGTTATTCTGAAAGAAAATTATTTTATATTCCGATGCAATTAGATTCTTCAAAGGCCCTAACTCAAGAAACTTAAAAGGACTGCAGCCTGGAACTCCTGGGCTCAAGTGATCCTCCTGCCTCGGCCTCACAAAGTGCTGGGATTACAGGCACGAGCTGCCATGCCCAGCCTAACATCTTCCAAATGTGTTTTTTGCTTTAAATTATTTTTAAAGGACTAATTTTATAGGATGTTTTGAATTATATGGCTGTTGAGAAGGTTGGACATGCTCCGTAGTCTCTGATAGATAAGATTCTTCTTCAAAATGCCTAAACTATAATTTACTTCTTGTCATATTCAGAAATCTGTAATACTACTACTGTTACCAATAGATTTGCTGTAATTTCTTTTTTATTTAATATATCAAGTAAGTTGAGTCCCTACCATATATAAGGCAGTTTTCTTTATATCCTTTTGTTTATGGAATAGTAAGTGTTATACATTTTCAGAGGAAGTTAAATGATTGTCTACATTGTTATTGCAGTAACTGGACTCTTCCTATTCTGTGTTCTGCGTGACATTTTTGCTACTGACCACCTTAACACTTTAGCCTTAGTGTCCTATTGCCTCTATCAGCAGGGCAGAAATGGGGGTTAAAATATTACATCATCGGGCCGGGCGCAGTGGCTCACGCCTGTAATCCCAGCACTTTGGGAGGTCGAGACAGGTGGATCAAGAGGTCAGGAGTTCAAGACCAGCCTGGCCAAGTTGCTGAAACCCCGTCTCTACTAAAAATACAAAAATTATCTGGGTGTGATGGCACACACCTGTAATCCCAGCTACTCAGGAGGCTGAGGCAGGAGAATTACTTGAACCTGGGTGGCAGAGCTTGCAGTGAGCCAAGATCATGCCACTGCACTCCAGCCTGGGCGACAGAGCAAGACTCCGTCTCAAAAAAAAAAAAAAAAAAAAAAAAATTACATCATCTATTTAAATGGTAGATTGGAAAAGGACAGTTGAAGTATACGGTAATCGGCTGGGTGTGGTGGCTCATGCCTGTGAGTCCAGCACTTTGGGAAGCGGAGGCAAGAGGATCATTTGAGTCCAGTAGTTAAAGACCAGCCTGGGCAACACAGTGAGACCCCACCTCTACAAAAAACAAAACAAAAAGTAGCCTGGCATGATGGTGTGCATCTGTAGTCCCATCTACTCGGGAGGCTGAGGTGGGAGGATCGCTTGAGCCCAGGAGTTCGAGGCTGCAGTGAGCCATGATGATGCCACTGCACTCAAGCCTGGCAACAGAGTGAGACCTAGTCTCAAAAAATAATAATAATAAATAAAATAAAATTTTAAAAAAATGAAGTATATGGTAATCATAAGACAAAACCTAGACTTTTTAATTTAATTAATTAATTAATTAATTTTTTTGAGATGGAATCTCACTCTGTCGCCAGGCTGGAGTGCAGTGGCAATCTTGGCTCACTGCAACCTCTGACTTCTGGGTTCAAGTGATTCTCCTGCCTCAGCCTCCCAAGTAGCTGGGATTACAGGTGTGTGCCACCACGCCTGGCTAATTTTTGTATTTTTAGTAGGGATGGGGTTTCACCGTGTCAGCCAGGAAGGTCTTGATCTCCTGACCTCGTGATCTGCCTGCCTTGGCCTCCAAAGTGCTGGGATTACAGGCGTAAGCCACTGCACCCGGCTGACTTTTTTATTTTTTGTGAGACAGGGTCTCACTCTGTTGCCCAGGCTGGAGTGCAGTGGCACCATCATGGCTCACTACAGCCTTGACTGGGCTCAAGCGATCCTCCCACCTCAGCCCCCCAAGTAGCTAGGACTACAGGCATGTGCCACCATGCCAGGATAATTTTAAAATTATTTTTATAGAGAAAAGAGTTTCACTACGTTGCCCGGGCTGGTCTTGAACTCTTGCCCTCAAGCTATTCTCCCACCTTGGCCTCCCAAAACTCCAGGATTACAGGCGTGAGCCACCGCACCTGGCCAAAACCTAAACTTTTTTTTTTTTTTTTGAGAGAGTCTCACTCTGTCGCCCAGGCTGGAGTGCAGTGGTGTGATCTTGGCACACTGCAGCCCAAAACCTAAATTTTTTTTATTTAAAAAATGTTAAAATAATTTTCTCTCTCTCTCTCTTTTTTTTTTTTGTTGTTGTTGTCGTTTAAATGGAGATGAGGTCTTGCTGTGTTGCTTGCGTTGCCCAAGGTGGTCTTGAACTCCTGGCCTCAACCAAGATCCTTCCATCTTGGTCTCCCAAAGTGCTGGGATTACAGGCATGAGCCACCACACCTGGCCTCAAAACCTAAACTTAAAACAAAAACAGTTGAGTCCAAAAATAAAAAGGAAGGAAAAATAAATAAATAAATAAATAGCTCAATTTACCTATATGCAAATTTTTTTATTATTATTATTTATTTTTTTGGGGACGGAGTCTTGCTCTGTCACCCAGACTGGAGTGCAGTGGCGCGATCTCCGCTCACTGTAAGCTCCGCCTCCCAAGTTCACGCCATTCTCCTGCCTCAGCCTCCTGAGTAGCTGGGACTACAGGGGCCTGCCACCACGCCTGGCTAATTTTTTTTGTATTTTTAGTAGAGACGGGGTTTCACCGTGTTAGCCAGGATGGTCTCCATCTCCTGACCTCGTGATCTGCCCGCCTCGGCCTCCCAGAGTGCTGGGATTACAGACGTGAGCCACCGCACCCGGCTGCAAAAATATTTTTTACAATACCAGTACTCTACATGTTAGCTTTTATTATTATTATTATTATTATTATCATCATCATTATTATTATTTTGAGACGGAGTCTCGCTCTGTCGCCAGACTGCAGTGCAGTGGTGCGATCTCGGCTCACTGCAACCTCTGACTCTCGGGTTCAAGCAATTCTCCTGCCTCAGCCTCCCGAGTAGCTGGGACTACAGGTGCCCGCCACCATGCCCAGCTAATTTTTGTATTTTTAGTAGAGACCAAACAACTTTTTTTTTCTTGTTCCCTTTGTCTGTGTGTATTTTATTTCACCATGTTGGCCAGGATGGTCTCGATCTCTTGACCTCATGATCCACCCGCCTCAGCCTCTCAAAGTGCCGGGATTACAGGCGTGAGCCACGGCGCCAGGCCTCATGTTAGCTTTTATAAATAGAAAGTAGACTATGAATCCTCTGGGAAAGTTATAATATAGATAGAGACCTATCTGGAAAGCTTACCTGCAGCTTTGTTTGAAGGAAAGAAAATAGACTACATAAGTTATGCGTTATTTTTAAAATTTTGTTTAAATTTTGTTACAGTGTTTTCACAGGAAAATATTTAATACAAAAAGAAATGTTAATGGAAAAACACGTCAGTAATTTCACCAAACAACTTTTTTTTTTTTTTTTTTTTTTTTTTTTTTTTTGAGACAGATTCTCACTCTGTCGCCCAGGCTAGAGTGCAATGACGCCATCTCGGCTCACTGCAACCTCCGTCTCCCGGGTTTAAGTGATTCTCCTGCCTCAGCCTCCCGAGTAGCTGGGACTACAGGTGCGTGCCACCACGTCTGGCTAATTTTCTTTTTTTGAAACGGAGTTGCCCAGGCTGGAGTGCAGTGGCACGATCTCAGCTCACTGCAAGCTCTGCCTCTGGGGTTCACGCCATTCTCTTGCCTCAGTCTCCCGAGTAGCTGGGACTACAGGCTCTGCCACCACGCCCAGCTAATTTTTTTCTATTCTTTAGTAGAGACAGAGTTTCACCGTGTTAGCCAGGGTGGTCTCGATCTCCTGACCTCGTGATCCGCCTGCCTCAGCCTCCCAAAGTGCTAGGATTACAGGCGTGAGCCACTGCGCCCAGCCTAATTTTCATATTTTTAGTAGAGACAGGGTTTCACCATGTTAGCCAGAGTGGTCTTGATCTCCTGACCTCATGAACCGCCCACCTCAGCCTCCCAAAGTACTGGGATTACGGGTGTGAGTCACCGCGCCCGGCCTAAACAACTTTTTTTTTTCTTGTTCCCTTTGGCTGTGTGTGTCTCTAAATAAATAATGTTACATTACAGTTTTTTTTTTTTTTTTTTGAGTTGGAGTCTCACTCTCTTGCCAAGGCTGGAGTGCAGTGGCACAATCTCAGTTCACTGCAGCCTCCACCTCCCAGGTTCAAGTGATTGTCCTGCCTCAGCCTCCTGAGTAGCTGGGATTACAGGCGCACACCACCATGCCCAGCTAATTTTTGTATTTTTAGTAGAGACAGGGTTTCACCATATTGGTCAGGCTGATCTCGAACTCCTGACCTTGTGATCCTCCCGCCTCAGCCTCCCAAAGTGCTGGGATTACAGGTGTGAGCCACCGCACCCAGGGTCTTTTTTTTTTTTTTTTTTTTTGCAGTGGAGTGATCTTAGCTCACTGCAACCTCCCATCTCCCAGGTTCAAGTGATTCTCCTGCCTTGGTCTCCTGAGTAGCTGGGATTAGAGGCACCTGCCACCATGCCCAGCTAATTTTTGTATATTTAGTAGAGACGGCATTTCACCATGTTGGCCAGGCTGGTCTCGAAGTCCTAACCTCATGTGATCTGCCTGCCTTGGCCTCCCAAAGTGTTGGGTAAGCCACCGTCCCCAGCCTCCTTAGAGTTTTCTATTTTGCTTATTTCCTTAATGTCTGAGCACAAATATTTTTTCATGTTGTTAAAGTTTTTGTCATTTTCATCTTTATGATATGTAACATTTTGGATTGGCTAGTATATTGCTGTCCTTATCAACTTCATGATTTTGTGATGGACAGTTTGCTTTGTAGTTTTCTTTTTTTTCTTTCTTTCTTTTTTTTTTTTTTTGAGACGGAGTTTCACTCTTTTCTCCCAGGCTGGAGTGCAGTGGCGCGATCTCAGCTTACTGCAACCTCCACCACCTGGGTTCAAGCGATTCTCCTGCCTCAGCCTCCCGAGTAGCTGGGATTACAGACACCTGCCACCGTGCCAGGATAATTTTTGTATTTTTAGTAGAGATGGGTTTTCATCACATTGTCCAGGCTGGTCTCAAACTCCTGACCTCAGATGATCCACCCGCCTTGGCCTCCCAAAGTGCTGGGATTACAGGTGTGAGCCACTGCGCCTGGCCTGTAGTTGTTTCATAATATTCAATTATGGTATGGAATTTATCTTATGTTTACCCATTATATATTTTTTAAAAAGAAGAGAAGCCTATTTGACCACATTTTTCCTTTTCACATTTTTTTCCTTTGAAATTCTTTAGGACACATATTGAAGGAAATGTGGATATTGGAGATTTGACCTGGGAGCAGAAGGAAAAAGTATTGCGATTGCTCTTTGCAAAAATGAATGGCTGTCCTTCTAGGTAACTCCCTATTTCTGCAGTGAAATACCAAGTTGTTATCAAATCTAGAAACCACTTAGGAACAATAAACTTATTTTTCTTACTTAGAACTAAAGGGACGGGAAAGGACCAGAAAATATAAAAAGGCCCTACTGCTTAACTACTGCAGCTCCCAGAGATAAAGAATGGGAGATTAATGAATGAGCATGAAAATGAAATGAGTTGGAATTAAAGGGGGAGGGGAAAGATTCATCTTAGATGTTTAAGGTAGTGCTTATTAAGAAGTTACAATATTGCTCAGCTGAATGAGTGGCAACTGAAGAGAAACATAACAATATTAAGATTTTATTGGTTTGCAAAGATAAGTAAATTTTTTTTTTTTTGAGATGGGGTCACACTCTGTCACCCAGGCCAGAGTGCAGTGGCACAATCACAGCTCACTGTAACCTCCACTTCCCAGGCGCAAGTGATCCTCCCACCTCAGCCTACTAAGTAGCTGGGACTACAAGCATGTGCCACAACACCTGGCTAATTTTTTTTTTTTTTTTTTGAGAAGGAGTCTCATTCTGTTGCCCAGGCTGGGGTGCAGTGGTGCAATCTCAGCTCACTGCAACCTCTGCCTCCTGGTTCAAGTGATTCTTGTGCCTCAGCCTCCCGAGTAGCTAGGATTACAGGCACCACCACCATGCCTGGCTAATTTTTGTATTTTTTTGTAGAGATGGAGTTTTACCATGTTATCCAGGCTGGTCTCGAACTCCTGACTTGAGGTGACCTGCCCGCCTCAGCCTCCTAAAGTGCTGAGATTACAGGCATGAGCCACTGTGCCCGGCCCTAATTTTGTATTTTTAGTAAAGACAGGGTTTCACCATGTTGGCCAGGCTGGTCGCAAACTCCTGACCTCAGGTGATCCACTCACCTCGGCTTCCCAAAGTGCTGGGATTACAGGCATGAGCCACTGCCCCTGGCCAGTTGTACATTTTAAAATAACTAAAAGAGTGTAATTGGATTGTAACACAAGGGATAAATACTTGAAGGGATGGATACTTCATTCTCTATGATGTGATTATTTCACATGGCATGCCAGTATCAAAACATCTCATGTACCCCACAAATACATATACCTACTATCACCCACAAAAATAAAAAATAAAAAATAATTAAAATACAAAAAGAAAATATGAAGGCATGAGGAGACCCTGCCTCATTCATTATCTTTGTTGACTTTTACCCACTACAGGAAATACAACCAGAGTTCTAGGCCTCCAGTTCCAGACTATGTTGTTTCTGACAGTGGGGAAACAAAGGAATTTGGGTAAGAGCTCTCTTGCTAAAGTAATAAACATGAGCCCAACACGATGGTTCCTGTGGGCATCTTGAATGTGCTAATTGAAAGTAATATGACAAGTCTATTATTCTAAACCAGGTTTCGTGTGTGTAGAGTTGTTGACGGTTCTGTTGTTTTGTCATTATTGCAGGGATGAAAGTAAGCTTCAAGATAAAATCTTCATCACCCAGCAAATTCCAATATCAGACTCTTCTGGTAAAGTGGTGCTACCCACTATTCCAAAAGGACCTCAAGAGTCTGACACAGTAAGGAGTCTGTATCTAATCAAACAATACATATTGTTGTCACCCTTCCCCATGTTGCTTCTTGCTAAATCACAGTTATTTTCTCTACCAGTTAAGAGACTTCAGGGATCAGTGGAATGAGTAATAAATAGCATTAGTAGATTACATAAATTTTTAAAGCAATATCCATACAAATGCATATTATACTAATGCAAATGCAAATGTGTGCCTCTTTTTGTGTGGAAACCTATAGGTTGCCTTTTGAAGTAAGCAGCCTAGCCAAAATGTGTACTATCTTTTATGTAAGAGTAAACATAGTGACCTTGTGACTCTTGGCTTTCCATCACAGGTGGGAAGTCAGAGTCATTACAACCTAGAGGGCAAAGGCTTATAAGGAAATATGAAATGATTTTTTTAAGCCAAGTTTTTCTCTTTAAGAGTTTTTAATTTATAATTTGTTATTCATAATCAATTAGTACAATGTAAAATCTGAGAAATTTCAAGTGAAGCCACATTAGAACAAAAAGAAAAGAAAATACTGACTTTTTAGCTGCAATCACATGAATATAACTGATGAGTTTTTTTCATCTAAGAAATAAGAAACTCTGAGCAAATAGTTGGCCAGATGAGTTGTTTCCAATTAGAGCAGCACAATTCTGATTAGTGTGTTTTTTTATAAGTGATTTCCCTTAAATATAAGGAAAATGTTAGGAGTCTCTGTGACTACATTTAATTCCACTTGGAATATAGACAATAATGACCTTTTATTTAACCCAGCCTATAGTTGTTGGATTGGATTAAATATCACTACCAGGGCAAGGCGCGGTGGTTCACGCCTGTAATCCCAGGCATGAGACCCAGGATTGAGACCATCCTGGCTAACATGGTGAAACCCTGTCTCTACTAAAAGTACAAAAAATTATCCGGGCGTGGGGGCATGCACCTATAATCCCAGCTACTTGGGAGACTGAGGCAGGAGAATTACTTGAACCCAGGAGGCGGAGGTTGCGGTGAGCCGAGATCGTGCCACTGCACTCCACCCTGGGCAACAGAGCGAGACTCCATCTCAAAACAAAACAAAACAACAACAAAAAATATCACTACTAGTTGCCAGCTGTGATAAGAGCTAAAACAAGGGGCACTGTAGTCTCAAATTATAAATTTCTATTGCCTCATATTTAGGAAAGCACAAAAAAAAAAAAAAGAAAAGAAAAAAGGCCCAGTAGGATCATAAGTGTATTTTACAAAAGTTCCAGTCACCTTAAGTGATTGAAGGTTTTGACATTTTATCCAGCCAGGTGGTAGTAATAAGCCTCAAATCCACAGGGTACAAAACATTTTCAAGGTCTTTTTTTTTTTATCGTCCTTAATTCATGAATAACCCCCATAGTGTAGGTTAGTTAGCACTATCAAAGTGACTAGTAAGGATGCAGGAAAATAAAAAGAGGATTCAATTAGGCTGGTACTGCAAAAAGAATCCATTTTGTTCAGCACATGAATTTCTATTCTGACCTTAAGTTTAGATATATCAAAGAAACAAAAAGCATAAAGGCAGCTGGGGGTGGCTCACACCTGTAATCCCAGCACTTTGGGAGGCCAAGGCAGGCGGATCACCTGAGGTCGGGAGTTCGAGACCAGCCTGACCAACATGGAGAAACCCAGTCTCTATTAAAAATACAAAATTAGCCAGGCGTGGTGGCATATGCCTGAAATCCCAGCTACTCAGGAGACTGAGGCAGAAGAATTGCTTGAACCCGGGAGGCAGAGGTTGCAGTGAGCCGAGATCACGCCACTGCACTCCAGCCTGGGCAACAAGAGCGAAACTCCGTCTCAAAAAAAAAAACAACAGCGTAAAGGCAGTTGAACTAATGGCAGAAGAAGACTGTCAGAGCATTTCTCTTTTTTTTAACCACTTTATGTCATGAAAAGCTTCGAAATTTCTTAGGCCCAGTCAATTGCTGTACATGAAGTGTTGTTCATTAAAAAAATCACTAATTAGAAATACAGGCAAAAGAAAAGAATATATAAAATTTGGCAAGTAATAGCAGGTTAGATTTGCTTAAGGCAGGTGTCTAACCCATTTTCATGGTTAGAACACTCCTTGATTTCTGGACCTAAAATAACTTTTGAAATAATTTTCTAAGAAAATTATTTGCATCAGGCCGGGTGTGGTGGCTCATGCCTGTAATCCCAGCACTTTGGGAGGCAGGCGGATCACCTGAAGTCAGGAGTTTGAGACCAGCCTGACCAACATGGAGAAACCCCGTCTCTACTAAAAATACAAAATTAGCTGGGTATGGTGGTGCATGCCTGTAATCCCAGCTACTAGTGAGGCTGAGGCAGGAGAATCGCTTGAACCTGGGAGGCGGAGGTTGTGGTGAGCTGAGATCATGCCATTGCACTCCAGCCTGGGCAACAAGAGCGAAACTCCATCTCAAAAAAAAAGAAAAAAGAAAATTATTTGCATCTGAATTAATGGCTGAAGCATTAATTAATGATTGCTGAAGAGAACCCTGAAACTTAGTACTTGGCACATATAACAAAAAGTTGATTTATCCATTCCTTACTGAGGTATCCTTGAGAAGTGATCTTAAGAAGCAGGAGCAGCGACAATGGTAGAATTAATAGTGGTCATGAATTACTAGGAAACACAGTGGCATTGAGCAGAAAAGAAAGAAGCTGTTGCCACAACTTTGGGATATATAAAAATGGATTATATCTTGTGTATTGTGGGATAAAAGAGGGGCTAAAGAAAACTTTGCAGGAGGTCTCTCCCAGTGGCATTTAGGTAGCGCTATGTCTGAGGATCAACCAAAAGCAGTGAGTTATTTCTGTCCTGTTTCCCCATCTAAGAGTTCTTGCAATTATTGGAACATCGTCTTTAAAAAAATTTTTTTCCCTTTTCTTTTTTTACTTTTTCAATTTTTTTAAATAGATACGAGGTTTCGCCACGTTCTTCAACTCCTGGGCTCAAGCAATCTGCCCACCATGGCCTCCCAAAATGATGGAATTACAGGTGTGAGCCACCATGCCTGGCCGGAACATTTTCTTTACATACACTGGCTTTTCTCCCCTTCAAATCATCAGAAAAGGGGATAATTTTTAGAAATCCGGTTAAGCACTAATTTCAGATAAGCATTTCATAGTTACAACAGTTACCTCAAAAATAGAAGTATGAAGAGCAAGTGAGAAATCTGGTTTCATTGTTACACTAGGCAGTTCCCTATAGTAACTTTGCAGGGGTAATAGTCCTGAGGAAGATTTTAGTTACAATGTATTCCAATCCCATAGATCTGATCTGAGCAAAGCTGACAAATGAAGCTGGTCAAAAATAAAGGGAGATTACTCAGGATAGAGTCAGTCTTAAACAAACTTGTTTCTAACGGCCCATGGTAGGCATGACAACAGCAGGTGAGGAAAGAGTAGCATCTTCTTCTTTCCACTGAGAAGTAATGGTCTTTAACTGAGTGTAGAATTGGATGCCCTAAGGAAAACAGAAAAAAAGTTAGCATATATTTCTGGGGTTTCATGATTCTTCTTTTAATTAGCTTTTGAAGGAGGTATTATAAAGTGCTACTCACTTTCCTAATTGAGAAATGCAATCAGAATCCAATATATGTTGTTCATAAGATAACTGATCTAAAACATTTAACATAATACCTGGCAGATAGTAAACAATCAAACCTTAGCCATCATTATTATGCTGAAACTAGTATTTCTTTCTTTTTTGTTTGAGATGGAGTCTCGCTCTGTCACTTAGGATGGAGTGCAGTGGCATGATCTCAGCTCACTGCAACCTTTGCCTCCCGGGTTCAAGCAACTCTCCTGCCTCAGCCTCATGAGTAGCTGGGATTACAGGCACCTGCTACCACACCTGGCTAATTTTTGTATTTTTAGTGGAGATGGGGTTTCACCATGTTGGCCAGGCTGGTCTCGAACTCCTGGCCTCAAGTGATCCGCCCTCCTCAGCCTCTCAAAGTGCTGGAATTACAAGTGTGAGCCACTGTGCCCCCAGCCATTATATAGTAGGCCATTTATTTATTTATTTATTTATTTTGAGAAGAAGTCTCGCTCTGTTGCCCAGGCTGGAGTGCAGTGGTGTGATCTTGGCTCACTGCAACCTCCGCCTCCGAGGTTCATGTGATTCTCCTGCCTCAGCCTTCTGAGTAGCTGGGATTACAAGTGTGTGCCACCACGCCCAGCTATTTTTGTAGTTTTAGTAGAGAAGGGCTAATTTCAGATTAGCCCATGTCGGCTTGCACTATGTTGGCCAGGCTGGTCTCGAACCCCTGACCTCAGGTGATCTGCCAGTCTTGGCCTCTCAAAGTGCTGGGATTACAGGCATGAGCCACTGCACCCAGCGGCCATTTCTGATAATTATCAGAGATCATGAGCTCTATATTGAAGTGGCAGACCCAAAGTATCTTACAAATCGAAAGTAAAATGTCTGACATTATACAAATTCACTTCTAAATTACCTATAACATGTGAGCCCAAAAATTCAGCATATTTAATTCTCTATATATAGATAGATATAGTTTATAAGAGTAGGCTTGAGCAAAAAAGAATATATTGTGCAGATTTAACACTTATATAATTACTAGCAAGCTAGAATGACATTTTACCAGATTATCAGAGTAACTTATGATAATTAAACTGGGGGGTGCAGCCAGGAGCGGTGGCTCACACTTGTAATATCAGCACTTTGGGAGGCTGAGGTAGGCAGATCACTTGAGGCCATGAGCTCGAGACCAGCCTGGCCCAACATGGGGAAACCTCGTCTCTACTGGGAAAAGAAAAAAAAAAAAAAAGCTGGGCGTGGTGGCCAATGCCTGTAATCTCAGCTACTCGGGAGCCTGAGGCAGAATTGCTTGAACCTGGGAGGTGGAGGTTGCAAGTGAGCCGAGATTGCACCATTGCACTCCAGCCTAGGCAACAGAGCAAAACTCCCATCTCAAAAAAATAAATGAGAGGGTGGGCGGGAAACAATTTTTAAACAATAGTTGTACTCTGTTTTGCTTAAAAGAAATGTTACTAGTATCAAATTAGTCATTTTTGCAAAAGCTGTGATTAGGCCGGGTGCAGTGACTCACTCCTGTAATCCCAGCACTTTGAGAGGCCGAGGCAGGCAGATCACCTGAGGTAAGGAGGTCGAGACTAGCCTGACCAACATGGCAAAACCCTGTCTCTACTACAAATACAAAAATTGGCGGGCGTGGTGGCACGTGCCTGTAATCCCAGCTACTCGGGAGGCACAGATAGGAGAATTGCTTGAATCCTGGAGGCTGAGGTTGCAGTGAGCCGAGATCATGCCACTGTACTCCAGCCTGGGTGACAGAGCAAGACTCCATCAAAAAAACCCGAAAACAAAAAACCAAAAGTTGTGACTAATATACAAACTAGATAATCAACCTCCAAATACCAAAGTGTTGACTTCTTAACCATTTGGCCACACTGTCATAATGCTATGCAATCCCATTGTTAATTTTTTAATAACCCAAACATCAATAAATACAATAAAAAAGCCCCATATCCCCCGCCCTCTGGCAGCACACAGCTGGCACAGAAAAAAAAAATTAACCTATAAAAGGGGAGACTTGTATAGCAAAACATGTAACTTATTAATGAAGGTTTCAAAATGGCTCTAGTCCTACGACTAGAAAGAACTTCCCCTAGCCTATTTGTTCAACAAATGTTTGGGCAGCCTGCTCTGTGCCAGGTACTGCAGATAAGTAAATAACAACTACAGTGTGATGAGGGCTTCTTTAAACGGCTTAAAGAGCCCTACATGACTCAACCCCTGCCTGCCTCTCTAACCTCATTTCTTCCTTTTCTTCTCATTTGCTCACTGTGCCCCAGCCCATTTCTGCTGTCTGAATGTGCCACGCTTCTTCCTGCCTTAGGACATATGCACCTATTGGCCGATGTGGCAATAGTAATAATTCTTCTTTTTTTTTTTTTTTTGTTTTGAGATGGAGTCTTGCTCTGTTGCCCAGGCTGGAGTCCAGTGGTGCAATCTCGGCTCACTGCAACTTCTGCCTCCCGGATTCAAAGGATTCTCCTGCCTCAGCCTTCCGAGTAGCTGGGATTACAGGCACCTGCCACCACACCTGGCTAATTGTTTTATTTTTAGTAGAGGAGGTTTTGCCATGTTGGCCAGGCTGGTCTCAAACTCCTGACCTCAGGTGATCCGCCCGCCTCAGCCTCCCAAGGTGCTGGGATTACACGTGTAAGCCACTGCGCCTGGCCAATAGTGATAATTCAATCCTTACAATGTTATGAAATACATAGGTACTACTGTTACTCTTTTTATACGTGAATAAATTTAAGGCATAAAGAAGGTATCCCGGTCAGGTGCGGTGGCTCACGCCTGTAATCCCAGCACTTTAGGAGGCTGAGGCGGGCGGATCACCTGAGGTCAGGAATTCGAGACCAGCCTGGCCAAAATGGTGAAACCCCATCTCTATTAAAAATACAAAAATTAGCCGAGTGTGGTGTTGGGCACCTGTAATCCCAGCTACTTGGGAGGCTGAGGCAGGAGAATTGCTTGAACCTGGGAGGCGGAGGTTGCAGTGAGCCGAGATTGTGCCACTGCACTCCAGCCTGGGCTACAGAGTGAGACTCTGTCTCAAAAAAAAAAAAAAAAATTAATGGTATCCCCCAAAGTCAGACAGCTAATAACTGGCTTAGCTGGGATTTGAACACAGGCAATTTGGTTCCAGATCTGCTTTACTTTTCTTGTTCAGTGCTGTATTCATAGTGCCTAAAATAATGTCTGCTACAGACTGGGCACAGTGGCTCACACCTGTAATCCCAGTGCTTTGGAAGGCTGAGGTGGGCGGATCACGAGGTCAGGAGTTCGAGACCAGCCTGGCCAACATGGTGAAACCCTGTCTCTACTAAAAAACAAAAAATTACCCGGGCATGGTGGCAGGCGCCTGTAGTCCTAGCTATTCGGGAGGCTGAGGCAGGAGAATTGCTTGAACCCAGGAGGCGGAGGTTGCAGTGAGCTAAGACCATGCCACAGCACTCCAGCCTGGGCAACGGAGTGAGACTGCGTCTCAAAAAAAAAAAAAATAATAATAATAGTAATAATAATGTCTGCTACAAAGAAGGTGCTCAATAACATTTTTTGTAAATGAATAACTATTACAGAAAAATATGTGCAATGGGAACACACTGGGGTCACACCACTCAGCACTGAGGGAGGGGTGGTGGCAGTTGGAGGAGGTTTTCTGGAGGAGCTCATTTTTTAAAGTGAGACATGACAGATGATTAGGAGTTAGTCAGATGAAAGGGGAGAGATGGGGAAGAGGGTCACATGCTCAGGAAATGGCATATACAAAGGTTTGGACTTCCCCAGGCTCTTTCCTCAAAACTTTGTTGCTTTGAATTATTCAGGAAGAAGCAGCTTTGGCAAAATTTTGTTAACTTTTAAATCTTTTTTAGGGAACCTTCTGAGAAGCACTGATTATGACCTCACAGATGCTGCTGGCAGGCCCTTCCTTGCAGAATCCTTGCTCCTGAATATCTTTAAGAAATTTCTTAAAGGAAAAGACAAAAATTTTAACTCAAAAGTTACCTGTTTGCCATAGAAATTGGTGTCTCCCCTGAAGGAGGATCGAGAACCGGTGAATGAGAACATTGGCAAAGGCACTGGAATGGGGACATTCACTCCCACCTAAAACAGAAGAAATCCGTGTCATATCCTAAGGACAAAGGAACTCTCCATTTAGAAGCACAAAGGCATCAGAGACCAGTTTTAAATACCCACCTTCCACCCTATCCTCTACCCCATGAACTTTCATTCGTGAGGAAGAAATGGGGCAATGTGGGAGGTCATGGGGCAATCTTAAACCAATGACTCACCATTATTTACTGTTTCCTCTTAGGAAATAGTAAATGGATATAAGAATCTCTTAAAAATTCTGTTCACAAACCTGTCCGACATCCACCAAGTGGGCATATTTCCGAGCAGTGGCTCCATTGGTGGTGAAGATGGCAGTTCCATTTCCATATGGGTTGTTATTTACAATCTGGATGGCTTCATCCAATGTTTCTGTCTCCAGAACCACAAGAACCGGACCAAAAATCTCCTCTTTGTAACAGGTCATATTTGGCTGCCAGGAGTGATGCATCCAGAAAAGAAGTCAGCTTTTTGGATTCTGAGTATTTTATGCTTATTTGGTACTTTCACTTACTACACATCATTTACATGGACAACTTTCATATTACTAATCTCTTTTCATTTCAAATCACCTATTTTAAAAAAAGTCCTCTCTCAAGTGTATTCCATCTTCCAAGTTACCAATCATATAAACAACTTGGAATTCCTATCAACAATAACCACATTTCTTTTAAGGGACTGTATCTTCAGTTCATGACCCATCATCAGCTGCCTTTTTAATACCTGAACAACTTGTTTCATCCAATTGTTATCAAAAAGTTACATGAAAATTTATTTTTTATAAATCCAATCTATAGTAAATATACCAGGATAATTTTTCTCTTTACAGAAACCCCATGCTGTTTTCTGTAACATAAATAATCCATTTTTATTCACTCCTTTGCCTCCCAAATATGTCTGTATGTTTATATTTTGATATCAGGTCGCAGACACTCAGAACATCCTTCACCACGTAATTAATGTTTGTTGCTAATAAACGGATTTTTCTGTATGGTTCTGTGGCAAGAGATTTCATAATTTCTACTGCACTTACATTCAACACTTGATGATTCACTATTATAGTAGGGATATATGAATTTCAAAAAACGCCTCATAACCTCAATTTTTAAGTCATGTTAGCTGAGAGACTTTCAAAGTTTTGATAAATAAAAATTGACAAGTCAATTATTTTTGTCACTTTCAATAAATATTGGGTGGTTGATATACTGATTGAGACACTGCAGTAGCCATAAGCTAGGCAGCAAGAGGGAGAGGGGAGAGAAAATATTAACAAACCAGTATAAGATAAGATAGCATTTGGCAAACTATAGCCTGTGGGCCAAATGTGGCTTCCTGCCTGTTTTTGTACAGCCCAAGTTAAAAATGGTTTTTGCATTTTTAAATGGTTGAAAAAAATATTTAATCTTACATAAAATGATATGAAATTCAAATATCAGTGTCCATAAATAACATTTTTTTGGAACACAGCCAGACAATGTTTATGGCTGATCTCACACTACAATGTCAGAGTTTAGTTGCAACAGACACTATATCCCTGCAAAGCTGAAAATATCTATCCCTTTATGGAAAGCTTGCAGACTGCTGGTATAGTGGAATGAGTTTGGTTGGGAGTTAGAAGGGGAGGCTCATTCAGACTCCAGATAAAATAATCGATCAATCCTGGCAAGAGATGAGGTCTTAGTCATTAGGTATTTTCAGTAATAAATTAGAGGGATGAGATTCTATAGCCTTTAAGGCGCCTTCAGCTCTCATATTTGTGAAGTGAAAGTTGTTCACCTTGACATTCGAGATGATGGTTGGTCCAACAAAGTTGCCATTTTCATAGCCTTTCACTTTAATTTTTCGTCCATCAAGAAGGATGGAAGCTCCCTCCTTTGTTCCACTATCGATCAGATTACAGACTCGCTCTTTGGCCTGGGGAGTGATCAGAGGGCCAAGATCAGCTCCAGGCTGATCTCCTGTAAAACAACACAGAAGAATTTAAGGTCCTCATTAACATAAATTATGACTGCTGCCAGGGCTCATGCCTGTAATCCCAAAGCTTTAGGAGGCCAAGGCAGGAGGACTGCTTGAGCCCAGGAGTTCCAGACCAGCCTGGGCAACAAAGTGAGACTTCATCTTTACAAAAAATAAAAAAATTAGCCAGGTGGTGGTGCACACCTGTGGTCCAAGCTGCTCAGGAGGCTGAGGCAGGAGGATCACTTGAGCCCAACAGTTTGAAGCTGCCATGAGCTAGGATGGTGCCACTGCACTCCAGCTTGGGTGACAGACAGCCTCTGCCTTAAAAAAAAAAAAAAAAAAACTGCTAACAAGATGAATCCAAATGACAAGTACAGTATAAAGAGAGGAAATGGCAAGAATAGACATGATTGCTCCCACTGGCCAAGGCCAGTGATAGAACCCAAGAGCTTAGCGCCACAGATGCAAAATCTAAGGGGGCAAGTCAGGTGATTGATTACCTGCATTGACTCTCAGGTTTTTGGCACGCTCCACCAGCTCTGGCAGCCACTTCCTGGCTTCTCCCACAAGGACTGCTGTTGAAAGAGCCATGCAGCGCTGACCAGCAGCTCCAAATGCTGCCCCAACCAGCTGGTTCAGGGTATTTTCCTTATTGGCATCTGGCATGACTACCCCATGGTTCTTGGCTCCCTAAAAAAAATACAGAAAGCACATGAGTCTTCCTTGGCCAAATACAATTAAGCTAAGAAATTAAGCAGTGGACTAGGTGTGGTGGCTAATGCCTGTAATCCCAGCACTTTGGAAGGCTGAGGTGGGAAGGATCACTTGAGGTCAGGAGTTCAAGACCAGCCTAGGCAACATGGTGAAATGCCATCTCTACAAAAAATACAAAAAATTAGCCAGGCATGATGGTACGAGACTGTGGTCCCAGCTACTTGGGAAGCTGAGGTAGGGGGACCACTTGATCCTGGGAGGCGAAGGTTGCAGTAAGCCAAGATCACACCATTGTACTCCAGACTGGGTGACAAAGTAAGACCCCTGTCTCAAAAAAAAAAAAAAAAAAAAAAAAAAAAACAGAAAGAATTTATTATCTCCTGGGTTTTTCAGTTATATGAAGAGCAAAGTTAAAAAAAGAAAAAAAAAAAGAAGAACTTACAGCCTTACAGCAATAATGCCAGTAACCAGCTGAAAGGCAAAACAGAAAGTAGTCCTCTTGATATAGAATTTCAAGAAAGAGGCCAGGCATGGTGGCTCATGCCTGTAATCCCAGCACTTTGGAGGCCAAGGTGGGTGGATCACTTAAGGTCAGGAGTTTGAGACCAGCTTGGCCAACATGGTGAAACCCTGTCTCTACTTAAAATACAAAAATTAGCCGGGTGTGGTGGTAGGCACCTGTAATCCCAGCTACTCAGGAGGCTGAGGCATGAGAATTGTTAGAACCCGGGAGGTGAAGGTTGTAGTGAGCTGAGATGGCACCACTGCACTCTAGCCTGGGTGACAGAGTAAGACTCTGTCTCAAAAAAAAAAAAAGTGATTAACGTAACTTAGAATGAAACTCCTCGAAAGGTTCATGATTAAAGAGAAGACATTCAGGAGGACATGGTAAGGCTTACGCCTGTAATCCCAGCACTTTGGGAGGCCAAGGCGGGCAGATCACGAGGTCAGGAGATCGAAACCATCCTGGCCAACATAGTGAAACCCCGTCTCTACTGAAAAAAAATAGAAAAATTAGCCGGGCACGGTGATGTGTGCCTGTAGTCCCAGCTACTTGGGAGGCTGAGGCAGGAGAATCGCTTGAACCCCGGAGGCAGAGGTTGCAGTGAGCCGAGATCATGCCACTGCACCCCAGCCTGGCGACAGAGAGACTCTGCCACAAAAAAAAGAAAGAAACACTGACATTGGAGTGGGATGAGTGGCCTCTCTGCTGAAGGTCTGTTCCTAGGTAATTTTCATACATAGAACAAAGATTGGAGAAAAAAGGAATAAGAAGTCACCATATTGGCTTGAACCCTCTTGCCATGTCTTGATCCTCTCTCGAAGATATACTCTCCTGCCTTGTTGGATCCCACAAAGCTGATTGCTTTGATGTCCGGATGATCGCAAATAAAATTTACAGCTTTAAGAAGAAAATAAATGATCACTCACAAAGGAGCAAATGGATTCTCAACATGGCAAATTTCCCCTTTCCCTGCTGCTATGGATTTGAAGTTTTCCTGTGTTTTTCTTTTTTTTTTTTTTTGAGACAGAGTCTCGCTCTGTTGCCCAGGCTCGAGTGCAGTGGCACAATTTCGGCTCACTGCAACCTCCATCTCCCAGGTTCAAGCAATTCTCTGCCTCAGCCTCCCAAGCAGCTGAGATTATAGGCACCCACCACCATGCCTGGCTAATTTTTATATTTTTAGTAGACACAGGATTTCACAATCTTGGCCAGGCTGGTCTTGAACTCCTGACCTCGTGATCCACTCACCTCGGCCTCCCAAAATGCTGGGATTACAGGTGTGAGCCACTGCGCCAGGCCTGTGTTTGTTTTTCTATACTGGATTCTCATTGTGAAGTTCTCTCCTTGTTTCTTTTCAATTCTATTTAGCCGGCTGGACACGGTGGCGCATGCCTGTAATTCCAGCACTTTGGGAGGCCAAGGCAGGTGGATCACCTGAGGTCAAGAGTTCGAGACCATCCTAGCCAATATGGTGAAACCCCGTCTCTACTAAAAATACAAAGAAATTAGCCAGGCGTGGTGGTGGACACCTATAATCCCAGCTACTTGGGAGTCTGAGGCAGGAGAATTGCTTGAACCCAGGAGGCGGAGGTTGCAGTAAGCCGAGATCGTGCCATTGCACTCCAGCCTGGGCAACAAGAGCAAAACTCCATCTCAAAAAAATATATATATATAAATAAATTCTATTTAGCCTCTTTCCTTTCATGATTTTTCTCATGTGCTATTCCAGAATTTCCACTTCTAATCTAACTTTGGTTTTGTTTTGAGACAGGGTCTCACTGTTTCACCTAGGCTGGAGTACAGTGGTGCAATCTTGGCTCACTGCAACCTCTGTCTGCCAGGCTCAAGCTGTCTTCCCACCTCATGGGACTACCTGCATATGCCACCATTCCTGGCTAATTTATGTATTTTTTTTGTAGAGACAGGGGTTTTGCCACATGGCCCAGGCTGGTCTTGAACTCCTGGGCTCAAGTGATCCGCCTGCCTTCGCCTCCCAAAGTGCTGGGATCACAGATGTGTGCCACTGCACCCGGCCTTAATCTAACTGTGAAGGCTGCAACTCCTATTTTCCTCCAAAATAACAGCCTTTGAATACTGAACCCTTCTTTTTTGTCCTTTAAGAATAACAATAGGCAGCGCGCAGTGGCTCACACCTGTAATCCCAGCACTTTGGGAGGCTGAGGCGAGTGGATCACCTGAGGTCAGGAGTTTGAGACCAGCCTGGACAATGTGGTGAAACCCCGTCTGTACTAAAAATAACAAAATTAGTGGGGCACGGTGGCACATGCCTGTAATCCCGGCTATTCAGGAGGCTGAGGCAGGAAAATTGCTTGAACCTGGGAGGCGGAGGGTAGAGTGAGCCAAGATCGCACCACTACACTCCAGCCTGGGCGACACAGGGAGACTCCATCTCAAAAAGAAGAAAAACAATATTTCCTTAATGGTGACTATGTACTGGGACACTCAGACACTATTGTGTTCTCATGTGAGAAGTAATATAGCATAGTTTTTAAAAGCAAAAATCAGAGTCAGCCTTCCTGGCTGTACACCTTCTCCACTGTACACATCCTGGCTTTGACGGTTTCTAGCACTGTGACTTTGTGCTAATTAATTTCACTATGTCTCATTTTTCTCTTCTGCAAAATGGAAAAATAATACCTACCTCAACGGGTGATTATAAAGATTAATAGATAAAAAGCACTAGGAATGGTGCCTGAAACACAGAAGCACTATTTAAGTATTAGCTATTATTACATGAATTAGAAGGCCTTCAGTATCTCTGAGATCTGCAAATTCTCTGAATTAAATATCCTCATGTATTCTCTTCACACTGAAGAAAAAAGTTTCTTTTTAATCTTATCTGTGTCTAGCCCTAATCCAGATTTCTAGTGTCCCAATATATACTGTAGGGCAACAAGCACTGCTATTCCCCAATCAGTTACCTTGGCGCACAAAGATGGCAAAATCATCAACAAACATGGAGGTTAAAATGAGTAAATCCTTTCCTCCTTACAAGTAGGTTGCTTATCCTAAAACATCCAGTCATCACTCAACACTTTGATTTTTTGGTAGCCAGATTAAGTAGCCATATGCAGAAGGGCAGTTACCTTCATGTTGTCCATGGATGATGTTTAATGTTCCATCAGGGGCACCAGAATCCTGGAGCAACTTAGCAAGAAGCATAGTTGCTCCAGGGACTCGCTCAGATGGTTTCATTAGGAAGGTATTTCCACACACCATGGCCATGGGAAACATCCAAAGGGGGATCATGGCAGGAAAATTGAATGGAGCAATGCCTGCACACACTCCCAGAGGCAGACGGTAGGAATAAAGGTCCATGTCTTTGGTGATGGATGGCATGGTCTCTCCCATCATGAGGGATGTCACACTACAGGCATGCTCAACCACCTCTGGAATACAGAAGTCAGGCCATCAGCTCTCTACACTGTGTACTAGTTAGCTTTGTCCTGTTCTCTTCAGCCCTGAGGACAGGAAGTGGCTCAGGCCAATGAAGGGGCGCAGGGTACACCGACTTGCCCTTCCAAGTTAAGAGTTTCTGCAAAGTGAGATTCTCTGAATGGGAAAAATACAGTGATATGTATATACCCACTGGAAGATCATTTGAGTAAAGAGTAAAGTAAATCAGTCTTAGGGATACTGAATACTGCCATTTTTCACAAGTATTAAAAAAGATATCATGGGATGGCAAAATCTATATAAAGGAAGAAGCAACCTCCCATTCTGCGAGCTTTGCCTCCCATCTTCCTTTGCTCCTTCCCAAAAGTCCCATAAGGGGCTCCCAGCTTACGAAGGCCTCGAAATACATCTCCTTCAGCATCAGCTAGGGTCTTCCCTTGTTCCAATGTGATTAACTTGGCAATTTCTTTCTAGAGAGAAGACACACAAATAGAAATTAATGCAAGAATGTTCCTCTTTTAAATTCTGAGGTAGCCAAGGAAGAATAAGACTGGAGGAGATGCAGTACAAGGGAGAGAGCCATGATCAACATCTCTGCATACTGCAGAGTAAGGGAGGGTGGCTGAAAAGGTCTCTGTGAGAGTGACAAACATGCCCTAGGTGACAGTTTGGAAAAGCATACCATTCAGATTTCATACCAAGTTTTCTTTAATAAGTTGTTGATAGCGGAGCAAGACCTGCTGGCGGCTTAATACTGAAGTGTCTGCCCATGCAGGAAAAGCACGTTTGCAGGAAGCAATGGCTGCATCCATTTCTGCCTTGGTGGCCTGAGGGACCCGACCAATGACCTCATTGGTGGCCTGATGAGAAAAATAAGCACATGATCCTTTGCCCAACTCACCTTCTCCACTGTACATCCAGTCACAGAAGTGGCACTATGTGCTTTACAACAGACACCCAGGTCCCTTCTTGCCCATCATGTCCCTAGAATTCTAGGCTCATAAGTTGAAGTCCCAAAGCAGCTTCGCTTACTGGGTTGTGGATATCAATCCATTTGTCACTTTTGGATTCAACAAATTTCCCATCAATGAAGAGCTTTACAGTTGGCTGAAAAAAACAAACAAACAAACAAAAACATGAAACTTTGTATCAGCTAATTGCTTTGCTTTTCCCTTTCCCTTGCACCAGAAGGAAAGAAAACAAGTTGATAATGGAATCTTCTGGTCTTTAGAAATGTTACCACTAGGAAAGAGACACATAATATCCCTATCTATTGTGTGTGTGTGTGTGTATTTTTTACAGAGTTTCGCTCTTGTCCCCCAGTCTGGAGCACGCAGTAGTGTGATCTTGGCTCCCTGCAACCTCTGATTCCTGGGTTCGAGCAATTCTCTTGCCTCAGCCCCTCGAGTAGCTGAGATTACAGGCACCCGCCACAACACCCAGCTAATTTTTGTATTTTGAGTAGAGATGGGGTTTCACCATGTTGGCCAGACTGATCTCGAACTCCTGACCTCAGGTGATCCACCCACCTCAGCCTCCCAAAGTGCTAGGATTACAGGCGTGAGCCTCCGCACCTGGCCCTTATTTCTTATTTTTTATTTTTTTGAGACATGGTCTCACTCTGTTGCCCAGGCTGGAGTGTAGCGTGATCATGACTCACTGCAGCCTCAACACCCAGGGCTTAGGTGATTCTCCCACCTCAGCCTCCTGAGCAGCTGGGACTACAGGCACATGCTACCATGCCCAGCTAATTTTTTTGTACTTTTGATAGAGACGGGGTTTGGCCATGTTGCCTGGCTGGTCTTGAACTCCTAGGCTCAAGTGATCCACCCGTGTCAGGCTCTCAAAGTGCTGGGATTACAGGCGTGAGTCATCGTGCCCAGACTATAGTATATATTAAGATGTGGCAGAGCCTCTCAATACTGTGGTCTCTCTGAGAATGGGAAATTCCCTGCTATTCACGGTGGAACTTCATGAGTGGAAACACGATATTATGAAGCTTATACTAAAAAAGCAGCAACTCTGTTAACAAAGATTAGCTATTATGACTTTTTGGCCCAGCTGACTGTTACATTACTGTGAGCATGTATTACCTTTATGATCAAAAGATTTTTGGCTGGGCAAATGGCTCACGCCTGTAATCCCAGCACTTTGGGAGGCCGAGGCAGGTGGATCAATTGAAGTCAGGAGTTCGAGACCAGCCTGGACAACATGGTGAAACCTTGTCTCTACTAAAAATACAAAAATTAACTGGTTTTGGTGGTGTGCGACTGTAATCATAGCTATTCGGGAGGTTGAGGCAGGAGAATCGCTTGAACCTGGGAGGCGGAGGTTGCAGTGAGCTGAGATCACGCCACTGCATTCCAGCCTGGGTGACAGAGTGAGACTCCATCTCAAAAAAAAAAAAAAAAAAAAAAGATTTTAAAAATGTTTCTATGTATTTTTTTCTGAGATATAGCTCACTTTAACTAACTTTTTTTTTTAATGCAGAGTCTACTTTGTCACCCAGGTTGGAGTGCAGTGGCACAATCTTGGCTTACTGCAACCTCCGCCTCCCAGGCGCAAGCAGTCCCCCTACGTCACCCTCCCAGGGAGCTGGGACCATAGGTACGCACCACCACGCCTGGCTAATTTTTTGTAGAGATGGGATTTCACCATGTCTCCCAGGCTGGTCTCGAACTTTTGAACTCTGGCAATCCACCTGCCTCAGCCTCCCAAAGTGCTGGGATTACAGGCGTGCCACCGCACCCGGCCTCTTTCACTAATCTTTTTTTTTTTTTTTTTTGAAACGGAGTCTCGCTCTGTCGTCAGGCTGGAGTGCAATGGTGCGATCTTGGCTCACTGCAACCTCTGCCTCCCAAATTCAAGCGATTCTCCTGCCTCAGCCCGCAGAGTAGCTGGGACTACAGGTGCGTGCCACCACACCCAGCTAAGTTTTGTATTTTAGTAGAGATGGGGTTTCCCCATGTTGGCCAGGATGGTCTCGATCTCTTGACCTCATGATCCACCTGCCTCAGCCTCCCAAAGTGCTTTTTAAAAAATTTTTAAAGCCGTCTATGAACCAAAAAATGGTGATCTACTGTGGTACAGTGTGTGCATACTTCTGTGTGGAAAGAATGTGAGCAATAGTCCTTATTTATTAAATTTTAGATGCTGGAAGTGGTTGACAGACAGATGATCTGTAAAAACCACTCTAAAGGTCATTAAGAAGAAGACAACTATCTGGCAGGGTCAGCAGAACCTCTAGAAGCCATGAAAATGTTTGTATCCTTTGACATGGTAATCCATTTCAGGAGGGAAATAATCCAAAAGGAGGAAAAAACTAGAAAGTTTCACATACAGTCTGATGACAATTATGTAAAGAAGATAGAGATACCCAAAACTACACTGAATTCTTTCTCAGAAGTCAACCTCTATGCCAAATAAACTCACCACTGAAGAAGAGAAGGAAGATGCTGAATACCAGGTGGAATTGGATTTCACCTTGGAAGAAACCTGTGAGGCAAAAGAACGATTATTTTGATAAATGAGAGCAGAAAGTTATTTAAAAATTAGCAAATAGCTACTATATGCTTAATATTATACAAGCTACTGTGGGGGTATGGAAAAGGACTTGATGTTTCTCTCAAACGCCATACAGAATTTTGCAGTCGCTCCACCTCAACATCTGCGTAAGGGGCGTGGCTATAATTAGGGGAGGGGCTAGGCAAAGATTGCCCTATGAGGCGAGGGAATGAGACTGGGCTGCGAGTTGGGGATAGGGTTTCTCTCTGGGGGTGTGGCTTATGGATCCTCGTTTTCCCGCCGATGGTTGGCCACGTCACGTGACATGGGTTGGAAGATGGCGTCTCCCACAGACAGTAAGAGCCGGCTTAGAGATCTTTGCCTGCAGCCTCAAGCCTCAGCCTCCCAAATAGCTGAGAACACAGGCACGTACCACCATACCCAGCTAATTTGCTTTTATTATTATTATTATTTTTTTTGAGACAGAGTCTTGCTCTGTCACCCAGGCTGGAGTGCAGTGGTGCAATCTTGGCTCACTGCAACCTCCACCTCCCAGATTCAAGTGATTCTCCTGCCTCAGTCTTCTGAGTAGCTGGGATTACAGGCAGTGCCACCACACCCAGCTAATTGTATTTTTAGTAGAGACGGGGTTTCAACATGTTGGCCAGGCTGGTCTCAAACTCCTGACCTCAAGTGATCTGCCTGCCTCGTCCTCCCAAAGTGCTGGGATTACAGGTGTAAGCCACTGCACCTGGCCACATTTTTGTATTTTTAGTAGAGACAGTGTTTCACCATGTTGGCCAGGTTGGTCTTGAACTCCTGACCTCAGGTGATCTGACCATCTTGGCCTCCCAACGTGCTGAGATTACAGGGGTGAGCCATCACGCCAGGCCACCATTAACTCTTTAAGTTTCCCAAGGCTTGGTCCTAGGCCTTCTTTTCTTCTCATTCTGTATATGCTCCTTAGGTGATTTTATCAACTCTCATGGCTTAACTATCTAGATCCTGATGATGCCCAACTCTTTAGTCCTTGGCCAGAATTTTCCTCTTCAGGTGATACCCACGTAATTATCTTTACCACATCTCTATTTGGATGTTACTTAGGCACATGTTAAAAAAAGGTGGCTGGGCACAGTAGCTCACGCCTGTAATCCCAGCACTTTGGGAAGCTAAGGTGGGAAGATCACTTGCATTCGGGAATTTGAGACCTGCCTGCACTCAATGGAGTACAATGGTGCAATCTCGGCTCACTGCAACCTCCACCTCCCGGGTTCAGGCGATTCTCCTGCCTCAGCCTCCTGAGTAGCTGGGATTACAGGCATGTGCCACCACACCTGGCTATTTTTTTTTTCTTTTTTTTTTCTTTTTTTGAGACGGAGATTCACTCTGTCGCCCAGGCTGGAGTGCAGTGGTGCGATCTTGGCTCACTGCAAGCTCCGCCTCCCGGGTTCACGCTTTCTCCTGCCTCAGCCTCCTGAGTAACTGGGACTACAGGCGCCCGCCACCACACCTGGCTAATTTTTTGTATTTTTAGTAGAGACGGGGTTTCACCATGTTAGCCAGGATGGTCTCGATCTCCTGACCTCATGATCCGCCCGCCTCAGCCTCCCAAAGTGCTGGGATTACAGGCATGAGCTACTGCGCCTGGCCTAATTTTTTGTATTTTTAGTGGAGATGGGGTTTTGTCATGTTGGCCAGGCTGGTCTCGAACTCCTGGCCTCAAATGATCTGCCCACCTTGGCCTCCCAAAGTTCTGGGATGACAGGCGTGAGCCATGATATCTGACCTCTAGGGATAATTTTAAAAATTAGTTGGGCACGGTCATATGCACCTGTGGTCCCAGGTACTTGGGAGGCTAAGGCAGGAGGATCACCTAAGCCTCGGAGATTGAGGCTACAGTGAGCTGCGATTGTGCCACTGCACTCCAGCCTGGGTGACAGAGCAAGACCCTATCTTTACAACAAAAAACAAAAAACAAAAAAAACAAAAGGAAAAGCTAAACTCTGCATCTTCCTTTCGCCAATTCGCTATGCCTCCTATAGCCCACCTCTCGGTACATAGGGCTACTCTTTACCAAGTTGCCGAAGGAGAAACCCAAATACTATTCCAATTCCTCCCTCTCTCTCCGCAGGGAATCGAAAAACTCCTGGCAATCTGTCCTAGAATTGTTTGAAACCCATCACTCACCTCTAGCTGTCCTGCCATTATCCCAGTCTACACCATCGTCGTCTCTCACTTGACCTTCCGTAATAGCTTCCTAACACATCTCTCAGCCTCTCATCTTAAGCTCTTTCTTTTTTTTTTTTTTTGAGACAGAGTCTCACTCTCACCCAGGCTAGAGTGCAGTGGCACAACCACAGCTCACTGTAGCCTCAATCTCCAGGGCTTAGGTGATCCTCCTGCCTTAGCCTCCCAAGTACCTGGGACCACAGATGCACACAACCACGCTCCCAGGCTCAAGCGATCCTCTTGCCTCAGTCTCCCAAGTACCTAGGAGTACAGGCACATGCCACCATGCCCAGCTAATTAAAAAAAATTTTTTTTGTAGAGATGGGGCCTCCCTATCTTGCCAGGGCTGGTTTTGAACTCTTAGCCTCAAGTGATCCTCCTGCCTGGGCCACCCAAAGTGTTGGGATTACAGGCATGAGCCATCACACCCAGCCTACTCTTAAACTTTCTGAATCTAGTTTCCATCCCATAATCAGAGGGTCTTTCTGAAACATAAATCTGGTCAGATTATTCCCTTGTTTAAAATTCTTCATTGGCTTTCCACTGCCCTTGGAATAAAGACTAATCCCCTTGATGTTGCTTAGAAAACGCTACATAGTATCTTTGCTTCTCTAGTTACATAGCTGGCTACTTTCCTCCGTGTTCTCTATGCTCCTGCAATTTAACGTGTGTCTTGCTTTCTTTGCTCTTGCACATGCTGCTCTCTCTTGCCTGGCACTGTTTCATCTAATTTCCTTGGCTCATTCCCACTCCTTTAGGTCCCCACTCAGCCATCATCACTTTCTCTAGTAAGTCTCAACCTCAGGTCTATGGTAAGCAGCTGATTGTGAAGCTCATAAAGCACCCAAATTCCTTTATTTCTCATCTCACGCTATGAAATAATAGCTTGTCTAATGATTAACTTTCTCTCCTTTGAGGTCACTAGATTGTTGTGTCCCCAGCCCCTAGCACAATTCCTGGAAGATAGTAAGTACTTAGTAAGCAATATTTTGCACAATGAAAGAATGAGTACTCGCCAAGCAATCACTTGATATTGTTTCAGTACTCTCATTATAGGGCAGACAATGCACTGATCAGCCAACTTGAGCATTCTAGGCCACTTAAATTTTATTTTTTCACTTGTATACAGCCTCCCTGCTGTTAAGAGGATGTAAAAAGCACTACATCTGGTATACTAGAACATATTCATATAGTTTTTTGACAGGTTCGATCTTCTATCTTTTATTTCCTAAGAAACGCCCATTAGCACTGTTGCTGAAGAAACTATCCTGTGGCCAGTCAACCCAAACTGCTGCTCTCTAGATGTTTATTTTCTACTTGCTATATCAGGAACTCCTTCCTCTCCTGGTTCATGGCCTGCCAGTCCTGCAACACTTGGCTCTTTCCCCAGTATCCCAGATACTCCTATTATTTATCACTTATTGCAGTACAATAAAGGAGCTTTCAGTGAGCATTTTACTGTAAGCCTATGTCAGTGCCTAACATAGAAAGAGACGGCAAGACTTAAGTTCTGAATTTTCAGCCCCATCAGTTACTAGTTTGGTAACCATATCACCGAAAGTGGAAGTCGCTACATCTCTTTAAGAGTAATTTTCTTGCCCAGGTGCAGCGGTTCATGCCTGTAGTCCCAACACTTTGAGAGGCTGAGGTGAGAGGATAGCTTGAGTTTAAGAATTCAAGACCAGCCTGGGCAACATGGTGAAACCCTGTCTCTACAAAAAATACAAAAATTAGCTGGCATGGGGGCACGACCTGTTGTCGCAGCTACTTGGAGGGCTGAGGTGGAAGAATCACTTCAGTGTGGGAGGTCGAGGCTGCTGTGAGTTGTGATTGCACCACTGCACTCCAGCCTGGGTGACAGAGTGAGACCCTGTCTCGAACATTCCTTTATCTCTGCATGGGAGTGATAATATCACAAGGAGCAGAGAGAGGTTTTAGGTTAAGTTTGACTACTCTTCGTGGCAGAGAAAAATAAGCTGAATACTTAAAATAATTGAAAACATGAACTCTCTCCTTTATAAATCCTTTTGATAGTTCTCTAATATTCATGGCTGCCAAAATCGAGGTTTTTTTTTTTTTTTTTTGACGGAGTCTTGCTCTGTCGCCCAGGCTGGAGTGCAATGGCACGATCTCAGCTCACTGCAACCTCCGCCTCCCGGGTTCAACTGATTCTCCTGCCTCAACTTCCTGAGTAGCTGGGATTACAGTCGCCTGCCACCACACCTGGCTAATTTTTGTATTTTTAGTAGAGAAGGGGTTTTACCATGTTGGTCAGGCTGGTCTCGAACTCCTGACCTCAGGTGATCCACCCACCTTGGCCTCCCAAAGTGCAGGGATTACAGGCAGGAGCTATAGCGCCTGGCCCGTAGGCTACTTTTAATGAAAGTTTTAATCAAAGAGTCACGTTACAACTCCTAGTTGGCTGAGGATTACTCTATCTGTTCTTTTCCAGGTCACTTCAGAAGTTTCTCCAAATGAATCAGAAAATACATAGTGTCTGTTTCTGAAATAACGTACATGGAAAGAGAGATTCTTCTCCTTGATGGAAAAGGGCAAAATACTTTCTTAAGGTTCTCAATGACTCATTGTGATGGGAGGGCAAGAGGAGGCAAAGGAAAAAAGCCAATTTCAGTAAAAGATTTCAAGAAGTTGGTAAGAAAAATACAGGGTGGAAACTTTGTTTTCCTGCTACTAAAAAAAGATACTAGAACAGAACGAGGATCACAGCAAGAAATATGAGTGAGGCCAGACCATCTGCCAAACCCTTCAAACTCATCCTTTCTACCGTCCCCATTAAATAGCATATTTAAACATGAATCTTTGCTGACTATGCCAAGAATCTTAAAAATGCCCAAGTTTCTGGTGAATACTAATATTACCTAAAAGCTCAGCAATATAGAGGAAATTCTCAGACTGGATGTAATGAATAAGAAGGGCACTGTTGTTTCTTGCAGATTGTTTCTTGCCTGCGGTAAATCTTGCCTTATACTCTAAATCCTTGGTAGGCCATGAACAGGGGAAAGACTATAAACAGAGTTGGAGATTACAGGCCTCAGGCATGCAACTCCTGTAGCTTTACCATTTCTCCTTAGGTTGGCTTCAGAGAGGACTCAATCCCCCAAGTGCAGAGATGAGGGTGTGTGGCACTAGAAGAGCTGATTTTGGGGTGGGAACTTAGACTTCTTGTCTTACCTGGCTCCCACTTTCTATCACCTGTTTTAAAGATGTTTGGTACCTTGAACGTACATGGAACATACTGGTAGCGTTAACTGTGTGCCCTTATCTACCCTATGTAGATGTGCCCTATCTATGTAAACTGTAACTTAGCTGAGAGAAAGTTTAACTCGAAGTTTTGGCAAGAAAGGGGACAGCCAGTCCATGGAAAATACAAAGAGCCACACTTAGGGAAAATAGCTTAGCAAATGGCTGCCTTTGGTGAAAATCTAGAGTCCACTTCTAGAAGGAAATTCAAAGTTCATACACTGACCCTCGCCCCTCGCGTCCCCCCTCCCCCTTACCTCAGATCACCACGGATAGTGAAGTAGGGTGGGGGAAGGGAGCAATGGCAAAGTGGACGCTCACGGCAGGGGACAGAGTAACCAAAAAGAGTAGTTTCTGGGGGAGAGAGAGAAGGCTGGTGCAGAGGTAAAAGGGAAAGACGGTGGGCGGATGGAGAGATGAGGGCAAGAGAGTGACAGCAGTGAGCGGGCAGAACTGGAGAAGGAGAGTGGGCGAGAGCCAGAAAAGAGGAGGCTTAGGAGTAAAAGGGTAGAGGGCCAAGGGTAACAGCCCAGGGTTGGATCCGGGACCAGGGAGGGTATGAAGTGAGGGCTGGGCCTGGGACAGGGCCGCACAGGTCGGGTAGGAGGTCTGGCCAAAAAGGGGTTGGGCCAAGAAGGTGGTCCCGCCCGAGGATGGCTTAGGGAGCGGACGGAAAGGATCCAATTCCTAGCTTCATGGTGCCTTGGCACCACCCTCACTCGCCTGCAGGATCCGGGCTCGCGCTGCCGCCGCCGCCACTACCGCCGCCATGGCTCTCGGCCGCCCTAGCTCCGCACCCCGCGCCTCTACTGCCCAGAAGCACTACAGCTGCCAGGCCTCGCCCTCCATCCTGCCAGGCTTCGTCATTGGTGGGGAGGACTATTTTCTCCAGCCAATCACTGGTCCTAACACCTGATTCCTCCCCTCACACCCCCGTCCTGGAGATAAGTGATTGGTTAGGAACGAAAATGCCCTCTCCCTCTGCCACCTCAGCCAATGACGTAGGCGGAGGTAGAGAAGACGCCCCTGACTTGGACACTCCATACTGAGCACACGGGGAAGACGCCCCCCTAACCTGGAACTCCGATTGGCCAAGGGCGGAACCGAGGCCCCACCCCCTCACTGAAAAAAGTAAATAAGACCCTCCAAGAATTTTGCAGTCGCTCCACCTCAACATCTGAGTAAGGGGCGTGGCTATAATTAGGGGAGGGGCTAGGCAAAGATTGCCCTATGAGGCAAGGGAATGAGACTGGGCTGCGAGTTGGGGATAGGGTTTCTCTTTGGGGGCGTGGCTTATGGATCCTCGTTTTCCCGCCGACGGTTGGCCACGTCACGTGACATGGGTTGGAAGATGGCGTCTCCCACAGACGGTAAGAGCCGGCTTAGAGATCTTTGCCTGCAGCCTCCTTCTTTGCTCTACTGGGAACATCCACTCTGTCTCTGCCCCTCGAACATACATTTCTTTCTTGGGCTCTTCTCCTTTCCCTTTTATTTTTTTTCTTGAGATCCATCGCCGTCTTCAGCTCACCGGTTCTTCACAACAGCTCCGGAGGTGCCCAGTTTCCCCGCTCTGTACCAGGCGTGTGGAGGAGGGCACTAAGTGAGGGACTCATTCTGGGTAAAAGGACAGGGGGTCGCCCTGTCCCTTCCTTATCTCTATTTGGGCGAGGCTGAGGGTCGAGGAGGAGATGTTACTGGAGGACGTGCCTTACTGTAGTTTTCTCCTTGGGGTATCCCATTGAAAGGATCAGTTCTCTTCTGATTGAGCGCACGAATGGAACGATTCTCACAAACCCTCGCAGGGGCTGCTGGCCGACCTCATCTCGATACTGAACCGCAAGAGAAACGTGATCTCTCTCCTGTCTCCTCAGTTTGGGACCATTGCCATGGCAGCAAGAGAAGCGGGGGACGTTCTCGGCCCCTCGCCGTGAGAGTCGCGAGGAGAATCAGTATTGAGCTTTTAAGTGTTGTCTTGCACAGGTCGCAACCTCTCTTCCATCTGCTTTACGTGTTGTTTCTTAAGGCTGAGTGAATTAACGATTTCTGTTTATATATTGTGTAAAATGCAAGTCATTTCAAGTAACAATTAAGTTGTTTTGGTATACTCCCATGCTTTTGCTCTTGGTTCTGCTTTAGAGAGTTAGGGTCTTGCAGTCATTTTTAAACTCATTTTTAGTTCTACCATCCTCATCCCAACTATATATCGATTTTATTGATACATAGGTTTCCCTCCCTTAAACAAACACATTTTATATTTGGAAGGAATCTTGGAAGTTCATTGCAGGAATGAAGAAATTGAAGCCAAGGTGAGCTGTATTAAGTACCTGCTACATGAAAGGCATAATGCTAGGTGCTTTGGGAGACCAAAAGATGACAAACATATAAACATTTTTTTTTTCAGTTTCAGTTCTCTTTTTAGATGTCACCTCCCAAAGAGTCTTTCTTAGAACACAGTATCTGGAGTTGCCCTTTCCCACCATTATTCGTTATCTCAGTATCTTCCTTGTCAGCATAGTTACTCTGTTAACTTTGCCCCTTTTGCGCTAGATTATAAATTCCAAGTTTGTCTTGTTCATAGTTGGATCCAGGTTTAGTACAGTGCCTGACGAACAGTAGGTCTTTAATTAACATTTATTGAAAGATTGATTAGATATATGCAGAAATAATATATTACTTGATCTTAAGTTTTAAGTTTAACTGAGTCTTAAATTTTGTGAGCACAGGTACATACTGTATTAGAAATTATGGCTGGGCGTGGTGGTTCACACTTCTAATCCTAGCACTTTGGGAGGCTGAGGCAGGCAGATTGCCTGAGCTCAGGAATTGAAGACCAGCCTAGACAACATGGTGAAACCCCATCTCTACAAAAAAATACAAAAATTATCTGGGTGTGATGCCACACACCTGTAGTCCCAGCTACTTGCGGGGGCTGAGGCAAGAGAATCGCTGGAGCCCAAGGGGTGGAGGCTGCAGTGAACCATGTTGATGCCACTGCACTCCAGTCTGGGTGACAAAGCGAGACCCCGTCTCAAAAAAAAAAGAAAGAAATTATGGAAGTTTGGTGTCAAAAGAGATTCTCCTGCCTGGGTGCTGTCTTGCAAAAATGTCCTTCTCTTGCCAGAAAGAAGGACATTTAAAAAGTCAGGCAAGGGAATAGGGAGTTATTGTTAATGGGTACCAAATTTCAGTTTGGGAAGGTGAAAGAATTCTGGAAATGAATGTGATGATTGCACAATTAATGTACTTAATACCACTGAAATGTATACTTAAAACTTATTAAAATGGTAAAATTTATGTATATTTCACCACAATTGAAAAAAAAAGCCAAGTAATAGAAGTAGAGGTAATTGTTATTAAATTTTTAAGTTTATTTTTAAATTGTTTTTACAAACTTTGGGGATTTTAAAGATGTGTTCCTTGAGTTTGATTTTTTTTCCCCTGTCTTCTCTCAATTTAGTTTCCTTTCTTTGGCCAGGAAGAGTATTAAAAACATTAAATTTGGCTGGGCGTGATGGCTCACGCCTGTAATCCCAGCACTTTGGGAGGGCAAGACGGGTGGATCATGAGGTCAGGAGATCCAGACCATCCTGGCTAACACGGTGAAACCCTGTCTCTACTAAAAAATGCAAAAAATTAGCCGGGCATGGTGGTGGGTGCCTGTAGTCCCAGCTACTCAGGAAGCTGAGGCAGGAGAATGGCGTGAACCCAGCAGGCGGAGCTTGCAGTGAGCCGAGATCGCTCCACTGCACTCCAGCCTGGGCTGGGCACAGAGCGAGACTCCATCTCAAAACAAAGAAAAAAAAAATTAAATTTTTTTCCTTTTGGTCTTCTAGCCATCTCTATGGTTTGCACTCTGCCAAACCCTTATTTGCACTCTTGATTTTTAAGTTTTCATTCTCATCTCTTACAAAGTTTCACTCCTCTCCACCTAATGTTTTCTTTTTAATCTGAAAAAATCAAGTCAAGCACTTTGAACTTAAATTCAGCTTCTAAATAAGTATCTCATTCCAAAATATTCCACGGCCTAGCTCTTTCACTTCTATTTTTAGTGTTCCACCTGTCACTGTCTTTAAAATTTAATTCAGATAATATTTATTTTAATATGTTTGTCATTTACTCTTTTGTCTTTTTTGTGATAAATTTGCTGGAGCTTCTTTGAAAAGGAGAAAACAAATTCAAATACAGCCATCTAATTACTTAATTTATGAGAGTAAGACTCAGAGCAGAGTCTGAGTTCTATCCCAGACTGTGGTATCATAAGGTCACCCACGTAGGTTATTAGATTGTACCCCCAATAATTTTTTTTTAACTTTCTTTTAGAGACAGGGTCTCTCTCACTCTGTTGCCCATGCTGAAATGCAGTGATATGATTATAGCTCACTGCACCCTCAAAGGCTCAAGCGATTCTCCCATCTCAGCCTCCTAAGTAGCTGGTACTATAGGCTCACACCACCATGCCCAGCTAATTTATTATTATTATTATTTATTTTGTTTTGAGATGGAGTCTCACTCTAGTGCCGTGGCATGATCTCGGGTCACTGCAACCTCTGCCTCCTGAGTTCAAGTAATTCTCATGCGTCAGCCTCTCCAGTAGCTGGGATAACAGGCACACGCCACCACACCTGGCTAATTTTTGTATTTTTAGTAGAGACGGGGTTTCACCCTGTTGCCCAGGCTAGCCTTGAACTCCTGACCTCAGGTGATGCACTCACCTCGGCCTCCCAAAGTGCTAGGATTACAGGCGTGAGCCACCATGCCCCATCTTATTATTTTTGTAGAGATGGAGTCTCACTATGTTGCCCAGGATGGTCTCAAACTCCTGGGCTCAAGCAGTCTTCCTGCCTCGGCTTCCCAAAGCACTGGGATTCCAGACATCAGCCACTGTACCTGGCCCAATAACTTTATTTTTGTTATGGTTGAACATTCCTCAGAAATTGGTAACAAAGAGAAGCTAATTTTTGGATGCTTTAGTTAAGGCAATGTATTAGTTGAGTTCTTTACAATTGAAATGCCATTGGAAATTCCTTTGGAATATTTGGCAAAACAAATTCAGTTTAGAGAAAAGTACATTTTGTACGTATGTATATTTTCTGGGGAGTGAGTTCATTTTATTTCCCAGATTTCCAGAGATGTGGCTTACCCAGAAAATGTTAAGAACTGCTGTTTATAGCATTAAATGAACTAGTTATGCAACTGGTTAGCATACTGAGCATACAATAAAAACTCAACAAATGTTAATATTGAGTACCACTGCGTGCAAGGGAAGAGTGAAAGAGAAATGATGTCGAAGAATTAGGCAGAGGCTGAGTAAGATTTTATAGAGTGTGGTAGATACACATTCACAGATTTAGCTGGGAGGAACTTTAAGCTGGAGAGTGACACGAACTGATTGACATTTAAAAAAATCAATTCTGGCCTCTTTATGGAGAATAGATTCGGGGGCGAGAAGGGGAAAGGGTAAGAATGGGAGCAGAGAGATCTGTTAAGAGGCTGTTGAAGTAGTCTAAGAAAGAAGTGATGGTTCCTCGGGTTATTTGATTTCAGGGTGTATTCTGAAGGTAGAAATGACTAGATTTACTCATGGATTGGTTATAGAAGGGTGAAGGAAAAGAATGCATGAAGGATGACATCTGAGTTTTCGATTTGAGAATTGGGATTTATGGTAGTGTTATTTCTTGAGATGGGAGAAGATTGGGGGAATATGGTTTTGAAGATAATTAGGTTTAAGTGGGGATTTTTTTTTTTTTTTTTTTTTTTTGAGACAGGATGTGGCTCTGTCACCCAGGCTGGAGTGCAGTGGTGTGATCTTAGCTCACTGCAGCCGCCGCCTCTGGGCTTAAGCCATCCTCCCACCTCAGCCTCCCAAGTAGCTGGGACTACAGGCTGACACCACCACACCTGGCTAATTTTTTTGCTTTTTGTACAGATGGGGTTTCACTATGTTGGCCAGGCTGGTCTCAAACTCGTGAGCTCAAGCAATCCACCCACCTCGGCCTCCCAAAGTGCTGAGATTACAGGTGTGCACCACTGCATCTGGCCTTAAGTGGTTTTTTTATATGTAAATAGAGAGGGATTCAAATAACCACTTGGACATAAACCTTTGTAGTTCTTTAGAAAGGTTGGGAATGGAAATATAAATATGGAGTCATTGGCATACAGATGAAGATAAAGTCCTCATGTTGAAGTAGGAGAGTTCCCTAACCTCAGGACGTACGACAGGGTTGTCTGTGTGCACTCAATCCTCTTATGGGAGGGGGAGCATGCAGATGGGCAGGTGTAGGAGTCAGGGCGAGCACTTTTGGGCTCCAGCCCCACGGTAGCATCTAGGAGTGGGTGCCTGCAACTCCCAAAGCCCAAGTGGGTGTGTATAACAGTGCACTCTTTTTTTTTTTTTTTTTTTTTTTTTTTTGAGATGGAGTCTTGCTTTGTTGCCCAGGCTAGAGTGCAGTGGTGTGATCAAGGCTCACTGCAACCTCCACCTCCCAGGTTCAAATGATTCTCCTGCCTCAGCCTCCCCTGTAACTAGGATTACAGGTGTGTTCCCCCACGCCTGGCCAATTTTTGTATTTTTAGTAGAGACAGGGTTTCACCATGTTGGCCAGGCTGGTCTTGAACTCCTGACCTCAAGTGATCCACCCACCTTGGCCTCCCAAAGTGCTGGGATTACAGGCATGAGCCACCGTGCCCAGCCAGAGCACTCTTTTAGCTTGCTGTCTGCAGACGCTTAAGTGTTAAGTGGCTCAGTGCCCTCTTGGCACCGAGGTCCTTGTCTGGTGTCCAGAAAGAATCAGGTTGCACATGGACTTGAAGGATGGTAAATGTACGAGTTTTATTGGGTGGTGGAGGTGGCTCTAAGCAGGCTGGATGGGGAGCTGGAAAGGGGATGGAGTGGGAAGGTGATCTTCCCCTGGAGTTTGGCTATCCAGCAGCTGATCTCCTCTCTGACCATCCCCAGCCAAACTCCTCTTGGCATTCAGATGCTCCTTCTCTTCTCTCTGCAGTTCTTCTGCCCTTCTGTTCATCTCCTTGTGGAGCCTGGAGTTTGGGGTTTACATGGGTATAGAATAGTGGGGCATGGTGGGCCAAAAGGCAACTTTTGGGCATGAAAACAGGAATGCCTGTTCCCATTTCGGGCCACAGGTTTCCAGGCTTGAGAGTGGGGCCTTTGCTTGGGAACTACCCTCTTCTTCTACCCAGTATTTTCCTGTTTTCTGTTTGTATCAATTTATGCCATTAAAGTGAGGTAGAGAGTGGAGCTAGTGTAGGATGGGGCCTGAGTGGAAAAGGAGAAGGAAAAAGGAGAGTCAATGAGGTAGGAGAGAAACCAGCATAGTAGTTTTATAGGAGAGGGGAGTAGTATTTCAAGGAAAATAGTCAGCGTGTGGATGCTGCAAAGAGATCACATGAGACAGAACAGGCTGGGCATGGTGGCTCACACCTGTAATCCCAGCACTTTGGGAGGCAGGTCGATCACCTGAGGTCAGGAGTTCAAGACCAGCCTGGCCAACATGGCGAAACCCCATCTCTACTAAAAATACTAAAAATAAAAAATTAGTGGGCGTGGTGGCGTGTTCCTATAATCCCAGCTACTTGGGAGGCTGAGGCAGGAGGATCACTTGAACCTGGGAGGCTGAGGTTGCAGTGAGCCTAGATCATGTTATTGCACTCTAGCCTGGGAGACGAGAGTGAAACTCCGTCTCAAAAAAAAAAAAAAGATGGAATAGAGAAGTGACCACTGGATTTGGCAGCATAGGTCATAGATGCCTTGACAACAGCAGCTTCTATGTATGTAGGGACAGAAGCCTGATTGTTGTACATTAAGGAGAGAGAATGATGTGAGGAAATAGGGACAGCAGAAAAGACATCAAAAGAACTTTTTCAGTGAAGGGGATATGGAAGAGGTCATGGGGTCAAGAGAGAGGGTTTTTGGTTTTCTTTTCTTTTTTTTTTTAAAGCAGTGTCTCACTTTGTCATCCAGGCTGGAGTGCAGTGGAACAAACAGCTCACTCACTGCAGCTTCGACCTGCCAGGCTGAAGTGATTCTCCCACCTCAGCCTCCTGAGTAGCTGGGACTACAAGCGTATACCACCACGCCCAGCAGGGTTTCACTGTGTTGCCCAGGCTGGTCTTGAACTCCTGAGCTCAAGCCTCGGCCTCCCAAAGTGCTGGGATTATAGGCATGAGGCACTCCGCCTGCCCTGGTGTTTTTTGTTTTTTTGTTTTTTTTTTTTTGAGATGGAGTCTCATTCTGTTGCCTGGGCTGGAGTACAGTGGTGCGATCTTGGCTCACTGTAACCTCTGCCTCCCGGGTTTAAGCAATTCTTCTCCCTCAGCCTCCTGAGTAGCTGGGATTACAGGCGCCTGCTACTACATCCAGCTAATTTTTTGTATTTTTAGTAGAGACAGGGTTTCACCATGTTGGCCAGGCTGGTCTCAAACTCCTGACCTTGTGATTCACCCGTGTTGGACTCCTAAAGTGCTGGGATTACAGGCATGAGCCACCATGTCCGGCTGGGTTTTTTTTTGAAGCACAGAAAATTCTGCAACCAGCTTGATTGGTGCTGCTCCTTTTAAAAGAGATTTTTAAAGAGTTATTTATTTTGTAAATTTTTATTTATTTTGAAGCTAGTCAAATTTAGCACTGGGGGGTTGTATACAAACTTTAGTGACACTGAGATGAGGCTAGAGAAGGTAGAAACTGATGGTACATGAGAAAGATGATATTCAAGTGATGTCCTTGATAAAGCAAGAGAAGATGGCATCTAGAGTGCTATCAGAAGAGTCTGTTTCATGGAAGTAGAAACACTTAATTCATTGTAACTGGAGGGAAAGCACAAGAGTATGAATGAAGATGCAGGTGGGTTCATTGATACTCATTTTTCTTAACACTCCCAATAAAATATTCCCATTCATAGATTGAAAGAGTGAGGTTTGGTAAGGGAGAATGATTTATTTGTATTCTATTACGGACCAGTGGCATCAATAGTTACAGAACTCATATCTCTAGACTTCCAGGTAAGTGTTCCAGTTTATGTCCTTTGAGATTGAAGTATCATATACATTAATGTGTTTCCTGTCTTCTTGGTTCATCTGGATGTTTTGTTCTAGGGACAGATCTGGAAGCATCTTTGCTAAGTTTTGAAAAACTTGACCGTGCCTCACCAGATCTTTGGCCAGAACAATGTAAGTTTTTGCCTTCTTTATATCAGAGTCAATGCAGGAGAAACAATGCTCCTTTTTAAAGAGATTTTTAAAGAGTTATTTATTTTGTAAATTTTTATTTATTTTGAAGCTAGTCAAATTTAGCAGTGGGGGGTTGTATACAAACTTTAGTGACACTAACGTTAATAAGTTCTGATAACAGGCTGAGCCTGTTGGCTCATGCCTGTAATCCCAGCACTTTGGGAGGCCGAGTTGGGAGGATCACCTGAGGTCAGGAGTTTGAGACCAGCGTGGCCAACATGGTGAAACCCTGTCTCTACTAAAAAAAAATAGAAATATTAGCTGGATGTGTTGGCATACGCCTGTAATCCCAGCTACTCAGGAGGCTGAAGCATGAGAATCTTTTGAACCCAGGAGGCAGAGGCTGCAGTGAGCAGAGATTGTGCCACTGCGCTTCAGCCTGGGTGACAGAGTGAGACTCTGTCTCAAAAAAAAAGTTCTGATAAACCACTACCATCAGACCAGGCTGAAGAGTTATCATTTAACTTTAATGATTAAAGTTTTATTTTATTTCAAAGAGAAGAGATTTAAGTCCAGTGTTAAGAATAGCTGTTTGGTGGTTTAATTTGTTCAGAAGACAGTGTGACTCAGAAAATAAGGAGCCTTTAAACAATAATAATTATTTTGTTTGAACCAGAGTCTCTCTCTGTCACCCAGGGTGGAGTGCAGTGGTGCCCTCGGGTCACTGCATCCTCTGCCTCGGGGTTCAAGCGATTCTCCTGCCTCAGCCTCCCAAGTAGCTGGGACTACAGGTGTGTGCCACCATGCCCAGCTAATTTTTTGTATTTTTAGTAGAGACAGGGTTTCACCATGTTGGCCAGGCTGGTCTCGAACTCCTGACCTCAGGTGATCCACCTGCCTTGGCGCCCTAAAGTGCTGGGATTACAGATGTGAGCCACCGTGCCTAGCCAACAATAATTATTATTATTTTATATATGTGTATATATATGTTTTTTTTAGACGGAGTTTCGCTCTAGTTGCCCAGGCTGGAGTGCAATGGCGCAATGTTGGCTCACTGCAACCTCTGCCTCCCGGGTTCAAGCGATTCTCCTGCCTCAGCCCCCGAGTAGCTGGGATTACAGGCACATGCCATAATGCCCGGCTAGTTTTTTGTATTTTTAGTAGAGACAGGATTTTGCCATGTTGGCCAGGCTGGTCTCAAACTCCTGATCTCAGGTGATCCACCCACCTCAGCCTCCCAGAGTGCTGGGATTACAGGTGTGAGCCACCATGGCTGGCCATTAATTACTTTTTAAAACTACATTTATAGGCTGGGCATGGTGGTTCATGCCTGTAGTCCCAGCACTTTGGGAGGCCAATGCGAGTGGATCACTTGAGGCTAGGAGTTTGAGACCAGCCTGGCCAACATGGTGAAACCCTGTCTCTATCAAAAATACAAAAATTAACTGGCCGTGGTGGTGCACACCTGCTATCCCAGCTACTCGGGAGGCTAAGGCACGAGAATTGCCTGAACCCGGGAGGCGGAGGTTGCAGTGAGCCAAGATTGCACTACTGCACTCGAGCCTAGGCAACAGAGAAAAACTCTTTCTCAAAAAAATCCCCCAAACTACATTTATTTGTTTGTTTGTGTATTTATTTATTTGAGATGGAGTCTCGTTCATGTCACTCAGGCTGGAGTGCAATGGTGCAATCTCTCACTGCAACGTCCGCCTCCCTGGTTCAAGCGATGCTCCTGCCTCAGCCTCCTGAGTAGCTGAGATTACAGGCGCCTGCCACAATGCTCGGCTAATTTTTGTATTTGTAGTACAGACAGCTTTTCACCAAGTAGGTTGGTCTTGAACTCTTGACCTCAGGTGATCTGCCCACCTCGGCCTCCCAAAGTGCTGAGATTTCAGGAGTAAGCCACTACACCCAGCCCCCAAAACTACATTTATAAGAAATTCACATAATACTGAGATACATAAAGCATTTTCTCACCTCTTTCAATCACTCTTTTTTTTTTTTTTTTTTTGAGATGGAGTTTCACTCTTGTTCCCCAGGCTGTGCAGTATAATGGTGCAGTCTTGGCTCACTGCAACCTCTGCTTCTGGGTTCAAGCGATTCTCCTGCCTCAGCCCCCCAAGTAGCTGGGATTACAGGTGCACGCCACCACACCCGGCTAATTTTTGTATTTGTAATAGAGAAGAGGCTTCACCATGTTGGCCAGGCTGGTCTTGAACTCCCGACCTCAGATGATCTGCCTGCCTCGGCCTCCCAAAGTGCTAGTATTAGAGGCCTGAACCACTGCACCTGGCCCACTCTTACAACGTTAACCACTGTTAATCGTATAAATCCTTCTAAAAGGTACAACTCCGGCCAGGTGTGATGGCTCACGCCTGTAATCCAAGCACTTTGAAAGGCCGAGGTGGGCGGATTACCTGAAGTCAGGAGTTTGAGATCAGCCTGGCTAACATGGCGAAACCCCGTTTCTACTAAAAATACAAAAAATTAGCTGAGCGTGGTGGCACATGCCTGTAATCCCAGCTACTTGGGAGGCTGAGGCAGGAGAATCACTTGAACCCGGGAGGTGGAGATTGCAGTGAGTGGAGGTTGCAGTGAGCCGAGATCACTCCATTGCACTCCAGGCTGAGCAACAAGAGTGAAACTCTGTCTCAAAAAAAAAAAAAAGATACAAATCCTTTTGACCTATTTTATACAGATAAGAAAATAATAGTTTTTTAAGTATGTATAAGAGGGATTTTTTTTTTTGTTCATAATGTTGGAGTCATATACATGTGGCCTGCCACTTAACTTATTCCACATGTGAACAGTTCCACCTTGGTATGTGTATGTCTACTTCATTCTTTTAAATATATTTCATTGTATGGATATATTATAGTTTATGTATTCATACATTATTTGGAAACTTAAGTTATATCTAGTTTGTTGTTGTTTGTTTTTTTTTTTAATTTGAGCCAGGGTCTCACTCTATCACCCAGGCTTTGTGCAGTGGCGTGATCACAGCTGACTACAGCCTCAACCTCCTGGGCTCAAGTGATCCTCTCACTTCAGCCTCCTGAGTAGCTGGGACCACAGGCATGTACCACCACAACCAGCTATTTAAAAAATTTTTGAGGGGGACAGTATCTCACTATGTTGCCCAGACTGGTCTCAGACTCCTGGGCTCAGGCTGTCTTTCCACCTTGGCCTCCCAGAGTGCTGGGATTACAGGTGTGAGGCACTGTGCCCAGTCTATATCTAGTTTTTGATTTTACAGACAGTTTATCAGTGAATACCAATGTACACATGGAAGAGGATAACTGTATGAGGGCCCCTTTCCTCACATACTAGCCAGTATTAGATGTTACTAATCTATTACTTTCATTTTACATTTCCTTTTTGGTGAGATTGAACTTTTTTTTTTTTTTTTTTTTTTGAGATGGAGTCTTGCTCTGTTGCCCAGGTTGGAGTGCAGTGGCGTGATCTCAGCTCACTGCAACCTTCCCTTCCCGGGTTCAAGCAATTCTCCTGCCTCAGCCTCCTGAATAGCTGGGATTACAGGCACATGCCGCCACACCCAGCCAATCTTTTGTATTTTAGTAGAGACGGGGTTTCACTGTGTTGCCCAGGCTGGTCTCGAACTCCTGGGCTCAAGCAAAGATGTTATTTTAATTATTTTTTTTAGAGACAGAGTCTCATCCTATCACCCAGGCTAAAGTGCAATGTCACGATGATAGCTTACTGCAGCCTCCAACTCCTGAGTTCAAGCCATCCTCCTGCCTCAGCCTCCTAAGTAGCTAGGACTATAGGTGTGCATTACCATGCCCAACTAACTTTTTTTTTTTTTTTTTGAGACAAGGTCTTGCTCCGTTGCCCAGGTTGGAGTGCAGTGGTGTGATCATGGCTCACTGCAGCCTCAGCTTCCCGGGCTCAAGCCTTCCAAGTATCTAGGACTACAGGTGCACATCACTACGCCTGGCTAAGTTTTGTATTTTTTGTAGAGACGGGGTTTCACTATATTGCCCAGGCTAGTCTCCAGCTCCTGAGCTCGAGTGATTCACCCACTTCAGCCTTCCAAGGTGCTGGGATTACAGGCATGAGCCACTGCACCCGGCCCGTTTTTTAATTTTTTGAGAGTCTGGGGTCTTGCCTTGTTGCCCAGGCTGATCTTCAAGGGATCCTCCTGCCTTGGCTTCCCAAAATGCCCAGCCCTGATTTTTATTTTTCTGCATTTTAATGTGATTCTTTCTGTGAGAAATTTAAATAAACAAAATTGGATTGACAGAACAGCATCTCTAAAAAGGCAGTTTAAACTTTCTGGTAAGAGATATTGTATCTTACCACCCTCCCAACCAGCTAACTCCTGGTCCTTCCAAGTTCAGTTGAGGCATTATTTTCCTTGAGAGGCTTTTTATGTCCTCTGGGTCTGACTTAGGTTTCCATTTTTTGTCTTCTCATAGTCCTGGCATCTTTCTTTGAGGACTGAAACAGTGTTTTAGTTATTGGTTTATTCTTTCTCTTTTTCTAAACTATAAGAAAACAGACAAAGCTGTTTTCTTATTATTTGGATCCTCTATGCCTGAGCAACCATACTTACTGAATAAATAATGTTTTGTTTTTCTTTTTAGTACCAGGTGTTGCTGAATTTGCAGCTTCCTTCAAAAGTGTAAGTAATATCCCTTACCTACTGAGGTCGATCCAAAGTTTTGCTCCTGAGTGAAAGCTCAGATCTCTCTTCTTTATTTTATTTTATTGTATTTTATTTTATTTTATTTTATTTTATTTATGGCAGAGTCTCACTTTTCGCCCAGGCTGGAGTGCAGTGGTACGATCTCGGGTCACTGCAACTTCCACTTACCAAGTTCAAGCAATTCTCCTGCCTCAGCCTCCTGAGTAGCTGGGATTACAGGTGCCCACCACCACACCCAGCTAATTTTTGTATTTTTAGTAGAGACGGGGTTCACCATGTTGGCCAGGCTGGTCTTGAACTCCTGACCTCAAGTGATCCACCCACCTCAGCCTCCCAAAGTGCTGGGATTACAGGTGTGAGCCACCGCGCCTGGCCTTTTAAAATTTTTTGTGGAGAAGAGGTCTCACTATATTTCCCAGGCTGGTCTTGAACTCCTGGGTTCAAGTGATCCTCCTGCTCCAGCCTCCCATAGCGTTAGGATTACAGGTGTGAGCCAATGTACGTGTTTTTTTTTTTTTTTAAATATGAAAAATAATACCTACTTTATAGAGTTGATTTGGAGGTAAATGACTTGATGCAGGTAAAGTGTTTTGCTTGTCACATAATAGGTACTGAGTACATTTTAATTAAAAAAAGAGAAGGACGCAAAGCTGAAATAATGTTTCTCAACCCTACCTTTTGTGCATGACAGAATCATCAACATGCAGCTATGGAGCTCTTAAAAAATGCACTGTAACAAATGAGCACCAAGGGAAAAAAATTGATTAATTAAAAAAAACAAAAGCACATATGAGGAGTCCCTTGCTCTACTTTTTCCACTGGACCCTTCCCTACCCCTCATATTCTAAATCATTATGTCTGGAGTGTGGCCAAGGCATTTATATTTTTAAAAGTTACATAGGTGATTCTCGTGTGCAACTAGCATTAAACTGCCAACCCAGAGCTATTCTAAGAATGGGCTTTCTTTCATAGTTTTAAGTTCACTTTCATAAATGAAAAATTGTAAAATTCTGAAGTTTCCTAAAACCTCTACAATAAAATTGTGAAATTCCAAGTGATGACCATTCCAGACTTCTCTCACTTAAAATGAGGATTTTCTCATTCTTGATTCTTCTTTGAATCTCCCCTATGCCAGAGAATGTTACTTACTGATTAGTGTGTCAAACAGTTGAATTGGAGGCTTTCACCAGAACTGAATTTCAAGTAATTTCATTCATTGCTATACTAACTTGTTATGCATAAATCAGTAATAGTGGTCATACCTATTCTTCCACAGTAATTTCTCTGAGACTGACTTTCAAGATGAGCCATGTTTTTTGCAGTGACTATCTGTAGGCCATATATAAACCTGGAGAAATCCAGGTTTTTGAAATTATAATCTGCGAGTATTTCCAAACAACCTGAAGGCTATGTGATAAGGTGCATTTTTTCTTTTTCTTTTCTTTTTTTTTTTTGAGACAGAGTAATAATCTTACCCAGGCTAGAGTACAGTGGCACAATCTTGGTTCACTGCAACCTCTGCCTCCCACATTCAAGAGGTTCAAGCAATTCTCGTGCCTCACCCTCCCAAGTAGCTGAGATTACAGGTGTGTGCCATCACACCTGGCTAATTTTTTTTGTATTTTTGGTAGAGATAGGGTTTCCCTATGTTGGCCAGGTGGGTCTGGAACTCCTGACTCCTGACCTCAAGTAATCCGCCCACCTTGGCAGCCACCGCATCTGGCCCAGGCTACATTTCTTATAAGAATAATAGGGTCTCCTCGCACTTTTTATCTGTCTGAATGGATATATTATTTTTTGACAGCCTATTACTAGTTCTCCACCCAAATGGATGGCTGAGATAGAACGGGATGACATCGACATGTTGAAAGGTAAGTGATGCTAGTTACCACTTTTAACTGGATATTTATGTTTTTCCATAAACCACCTCTCTATTTTTTTTTCTGTTTCCTTCCAAGTATTTTTGGCTTCAGACTTCTCATTTAAACCTCCTTATTTGTAGTTTTTCATGTCTGCAATGCCCTTCTCTACCTTTTCCATGTGTAGAAATCCTGCCAATTCAAGACTCAGTCATAGTGAATTCTGCTGCTGCTGCTGCTAAATTCTTCTAATGTGAACTTGATTTTGTATAATACAGTTAACGAATAGCTCTAACATAAATTTTTTCATTTAATTCCCATAAAGGTCCTGTGAGTTGGGTATGATGATATTCAAAATTCATGAGTTAACCAAGGTAGAATGAGTTAAAATTTGGCTAGGCATGGCCCATGCCTGTAATCTCAGCACTTTGGGAGGCCGAGGCGGGCGGATCACCTGAGGTCAGGAGTTTGAGACCAGACTGACCAACATGAGAAATACATGCTGATGAGATATTATATAAATGTCTGTTTGAAACATTAGAAGAATGAACCTGAGATGCCCTTGAGACTTAATTTTTCCATGGTGGGAGGAGGGAATCTGCATTTAAGCATTTCATGAAGAACAATGAATTACTTCTAAAATCAAACAAAGGTGGTTTTTTTTAAATCTCATTTATCATGCCACAGTCATTATCTATACCTAGCATAAGTAGAGACGAAACCACGTCTCTACTACAAATACAAAAATCAACCAGGCATGGTGGCAAGCTCCTGTAATCCCAGCTACTCTGGAGGCTGAGGCAGGAGAATCACTTGAACCTAGAAGGTGGAGGTTGTGGCGAGCAATAGTTCCACTGCACTCCAGCCTGGCTGACAGAGCAAGACTCTAACTCAAAAAAAAAAAAAAAAAAGTTAAAAAATTTTAACTCTGATTTTTTTTTTTTTTTTTTTTCCAGACAGAGTCTCGCTCTTATCACCCAGGCTGGAGTGCAGTGGTGCGATCTCGGCTCACTGCAACCTCCACCTCCCGGGTTCAAGCGATTCTCCTGCCTCAGCTTCCTGAGTAGCTGGAACTACAGGCACCCCCCACCACGTCCAGCTAATTTTTGTAGTTTTAGTAGAGATGGGGTTTCACCATGTTGGCCAGGCTGGTCTCAAACTCCTGACCTCCAGTGATCCACCCACCTCGGCCTCCCAGAGTGCTGGGATTACAGGCGTGAGCCACCGCGTCCCACGTAAACTCTGCTTTTTTAAGTCTAGCCTCTTTCCATTATAACACAAGTGCCTTATTTAGAATTTACTGCCATATATTGTCAGTACTGTTAAATGACAACCTCTTAGTGGGTTAAGACCTATTTTTTATTTTTTTATCCCATCAATTTCTTCTATAAAGAATACTATAAGTAGTGAATATTGTTGTTTGATAAATGATTTGAAACTCAATCACAAAGTGGAAATTTAAATTAAAAAACATTAATTTTCCATGATTTTGCCCTACTTTATTTATTTTATCATCCTTCTGGTGATAAGATTCATGATGATTGTGAAGTAATAGACTGAAATTAAGGTAAAAACCTGGGATTCTTGAGGTATTTAAACAGCTGAACATAACAAGAAAGTCTACTTATGCTAGGTATAGATAATGACTGTGGCATGATAAATGAGATTAAAAAAAAAACCTTTGTTTGATTTTAGAAGTAATTCATTGTTCTTCATGAAATGCTTAAATGCAGATTCCCTCCTCCCGCCATGGAAAAATTAAGTCTCAAGGGCATCTCAGGTTCATTCTTCTAATGTTTCAAACAGACATTTATATAATATCTCATCAGCATGTATTTCTTAAGGCAACTTTAAATTTTTAGTGAGGGATCATAGCATTATATTCTATGCAAACTGACCTGTGTCTTAAACCTAAAAGGAATTGGGTGCTATTTAAATAAAAATTCAGGAAAGAACATTTTTAAGTATTGTCTTTGTGTGTGTGTGTGTGTGTGTGTGTATGTGTGTGCAAGAGACTGGAGTTTTTTTTATTACTCAGTCTCCCTGAGAATTTGGGGATCAGAGTTTTTAAGCATAATTTGGTGGGTTGAGGGGACAGTGAGTTGCCAGTGCTGATTGATTGGGCTGGAGATGAAATCACAGGGAGTCAAAGCTGTCCTCTTGCACTGAGTCAGTTCCTGGGTGGTGGCCACAAGATCAGATGAACCAGTTTATTGATCTGGGTGGTACCAACTGATCCATCAAATGCAAGGCCTGCAAAATATCTCAAGCACAGAAACACCCAATAGTGAAACCACCATTGCAGAATTGTAACTGTGATGGTGAAAGAGATCTGACCTAACCAACTCCATTTGCTCCTAACCTCCAACAGTATGCTATCTTTTTACTTAGTAAACTTAAAGATTTTTATAGGAATTTGATTTGAAGGGAAAGTTTAGATTTTTATTTAGTCTTTGTTTTCTAAACTTAGGGAAATGGGGAATAGTAAGTGTTTTGTTGCCACTTTATTATAAGTCAAAATAATGTGGACTTACAATTAACAGTGGGGACAGTGTCCATTTTGTCAGATCAGATCTGTCTTCAAGGCTTTCTTAATGCTATCAAAAGACAAGGTTTTACATTTTAATGATGTATTCCAAACGAATGTTATAAATAATGTTTCCTGAGGATGAAACACTTAATTTGTTACTTTATTATTTTTTTCTTTTTTTTTATTTGAGAAAAGGTCTCTCTGTCACCTAGACTGTAGTGCAGTGGTGCCATCATGGCTCACTGCAGCCTGGACCTCCTGGTGATCCTCCCATCCCAGCCTCCTGAGTAGCTGGGACTACAGGCATACACCACCATACCCAGCTAATTTTATTTTATTTATTTTTATTTTTTTGAGACGGAATCTCACTTTGTTGTCTAGGCTGGAGTGCAGTGGTACAATCTCAGCTGTCTGCAACCTTTGCCTCCTGGGTTCAAGTGATTCTCCTGTTTCAGCCTTCTGAGTAGCTGGGACTACAGGCGCCCGCCACCACACCCAGCTAATCGTTATATTTTTAGTAGAGACAGGGTTTCGCCAGGTTGGCCAGGCTGGTCTCGAACCCCTGACCTCAGGTGATCTGCCCGCCTTGGCCTTCCAAAGTGCTAGGATTACAGGTGTGAGCCACCACGCCTGGCTGAATTTTTGTATTATTTTTATACAGGTGAGGTATCATTGCCCAGGCTGGTCTTGAACTCCTGGGCTCAAGTGATCCTCTTGCCTTAGCCCCCCAAGCAGCTGGGACTGAAGGCATGTGCTACCATGCCTGGCTAATTCTGTTTTTATGCTAGTTCTTTTCTTATTAAGTGGGTAAGCTTATCTGAGGAATTTTGCAGTAGTGGGAAAATTCCCTGGTGTGTGTGTGTGTGTGTGTGTGTGTGTGTGTGTGTGTGTGTGTGTGTGTGTGTGTGTGTGTGTGTGTGTGTGTGTGTGTGTGTGTGTAAGATTGGGGGAGGAGTTACGGATCCATTTTCTACTTACTCAGTGGTAATTAAGCTTGAAAACTTGTATAACAAGAGTTCCCAACCCAAGTAAGTTGCTACTAGAGAAGAGTGGAAAGAAATGCTGAAATAAATGATTCTGTTTCAGAACTGGGGAGTCTCACCACGGCTAATTTGATGGAGAAGGTTCGAGGCCTACAGAACCTAGCCTATCAGCTGGGGCTGGATGAGTGTGAGTACCCCGATCGCATTTGTTCAGGGTTACATGCTGTGTATTCCACCCTGAGCTCCAGTTATAATTCAGAAAGTATATTAGGGAAAAGAGAAGCATTCTGAAGGTAAGAAGTCAGTCTAATTCATTGACTTTTTATGGTGGAGTGTGGTGGAATAATTACTGGATTTACTAGGTAACAAATGATTTTTCAATATACTAAAAGTATATTGAAATCCCTTCAGGTTATTATCTCATTTTTAAATAGGCAGAGTCTTACTATGTTGCCCAGGCTGATCTTCAACTCCTGGGCTCAAGCGATCCTCCCACCTTAGCCTCTGAAGTAGCTGGGACCACAAGCATGTACCACCATGCCTGGGTAATTAAAAAATTTTTTTGTAGAGACAGAGTCTCACTATATTGCCCAGGTTGGTCTTGAACTCTTGGGTTTAAGTGATCCTCCTGCCTCAGCCTTCCAAAGTGCCGGGATTATAGGCGTGAACCACCACGCCCAACCAGCATTTTACTTTACAAATAAATTTAGGGCTGGCCACAGTGGCTCATGCCTGTAATCCCAGCTACTTGGGAGGCTGAGAATCGAGAATCACTTGAACCTGGGAGGCGGAGGTTGCAGTGAGCCAAGATCATGCCATTGCACTCCAGCCTGGGCGACAGAGTGAGACTGTGTCTCAAAAACAAGAAAATTAATTTAAAATTTCTAATTTTCAACTGATAGTCGTCACTTCCTCAGACCTCTTTATCCTTCCTTTATTTCTATTACTGTCATCAGCTGTTGGCTTTCTTTTACCAAGAAAACATTTTTGAATTGGTTATGGAATCAAAAATAGAGAACAACAAACTGCTTCAAGATATGGTTGTTAGCTGCTCTGCGAAGTTCACTCATTAGTACCTAACTCTTCTGTATATACTGGTAATTTATTCTTATGATTAAAGTTTATACCTTGGCAAAATTACTAGTTACCATGTATGTCATGGACCTCCTTGATTTATAATGAAAAGGCAAATTTGTGATTAGTAAATTCATGAATGTGAGACTTTATAGTCGATTTTGTTGCTTGATTTTGTTTCTAGCTTTGGATAATAAATGCTGTAATGATCATTGTGATCAAGGCTTTATCTCTTTGTGTCAGTGTTTTTCAATGAAGTAAATGTTATGCTTGTTATATCAAGAAGATGCTATATTACCAAATAGATTTGTCAGTAGTATTATCTATAGTTATAGCTGAAATTATGGTTCCTCTAATTAGTTTCTCTTTTTCTGCTTTCCTACTGAGAAAGGTAATGAAGTATTTTTTCCTGCTTTTTACTATTTATACCAAAGTAGAGTGAATGGAATAATGACCCATGGCCCAGCTTCAATAATCAACATATAGCCAATCTTGTTTTACTTATAACAATTTCCTGTAGCTACTTTAAAGCAAATTCCAGGCATCATATTACCCCATTGCCGAGTAACTTTGTATGTGTTTCCAGAAGACAAGGACTCTTACTTTCTTTTGCTGTTTTGTTTTGTTTTGTTTTGAGACAGAGTCTTACTCTGTGGCCCAGGCTGGAGTTCAGTGGCGCGATCTCGGCTCACGGCAACCTCCATCTCCTGGGTTCAAGTGATTTTCCTCCCTCAGCCTCCTGAGTAGCTGGGACTACAGGCATGCACCACGATGTCTGACCAATTTTTGTATTTTTAGTAGAGATGGGGTTTCACCCTGGTGGCCAGGCTGGTCTCAAACTCCTTACCTCAAACAATATGCCCACCTTGGCCTCCCAAAGTGCTGAGATTACAGGTATGAGCCACCACGCCTGGCCTATTGTTTTTTTTTTTCTTTCTCTTCAGGAACACTGGCACAAAATGTAAGAATTTTTTTTTTTTTTTTTTTGAGATGGAGTTTTGCTCTTGTTGCCCAGGCTGGAGTGCAATGGCATGATCTTGGCTCACCGCAACCTCTACCTCCCAGGTTCAAGCGATTCTCCTGCCTCAGCCTCCTGAGTAGCTGGGATTACAGGCATGTGCCACCAGGCCCAGCTAATTTTGTATTTTTAGTAGAGATGGGGTTTCTCCGTGTTGGTCAGGCTGGTCTCGAACTCCTGACCTCAGGTGATCTGCCCAACTCTGCCTCCCAAAGTGCTGAGATTACAGGCGTGAGCCACTGGGCCTGGCCAGTTTTTTTTTTTTTTTTAAGAGACTGAGTTTTTCTATGTTGCCTAGGCTGGACTTGAGTTCCTGGGCTCAAGCAATCATCCCACCTCAGCCTTCTGAGTAGCTGAGACTACAGGCACATACAACTGTGCCTGGCTTTTTGTTTGTTTGTTTGTTTTTGAGACGGAGTCTCGCTCTGTCGCCAGGTTGGAGATTGGAGTGCAGTGGCGTGATCTCGGCTCACTGCAACCTCCGCCTCCTGGGTTCAAGCGATTCTCCTGCCTCAGCCTCCCAAGTAGCTGAGATTACAGGCTCATGCCACCATGCCTGGCTAATTTTTGTATTTTTAGTAGAGACGGGGTTTCACCATGTTGGCCAGGATGGTCTCAATCTCCTGACCTCGTGATCCACCTGCCTTGGCCTCCCAAAGTGCCAGGATTACAGGAGTGAGCCACTGCGCCCGGCTGGCTGCTGTTATTTTTTTAAAATATAACAATAGTTTCATTATTATAACTAAAATTTTTTTAACAAACTTGTTAAATATCAAATAGCCAATCAGGGTTTAGATTTCTCTAGTTGACTCATAAATGTCTTCATACAGTTCATTTGTTTGAGTCCAGATCTAAATAAGGTTCATATACTGTATTTGATATGTCTCTGAAATCTTTTTTAGCCTGTCATACTTCTACCTGCATTTTATTTCCCCTTGTCATTTGTTAAACCTAGTCATTTGTTCTGTAGATTTTTCAAAATCTGGGTTTTGTTGATTACATCCCTGTGGTAGAGCTTAACATGTTCACCTATCCCTTTTTTATGTGCTGATTGTTAGATCTAGAAGCTTGCACAGATACAGGCTTGATTTTTTTTTTTTTTTTAATTTTGGCAAGAATATTTCACAGTTGGTGTTGGGTACATTATGTGTGCTGGTCTTTCTTTTTGTGATACTAAGATTAATAGTTGCTGGTTTCTAGATCTAACTATCAGGAAATAAAAAGGGATAGGTGAACATGTTAAGCTCTACCACAGGAATGTAATCAACAAAACCCAGAATTTGAAAAATCTACAGAACAAATGACTAGGTTTAACAAATGATGGGGAAATAAAATGCAGGTGGAACTATGACAATCAGATTTATTCATTGTAATATTCTTCATCAGTCTTATACCTAGAGTAGCAGGCTTTGATCACAGTCTAGATTTACTGTTTTATTACAGGTTGCAAGGTAGTAATATTCTGTCATTTCTCTCATTGACTAGAATTTTTCTAAAAAGGACCGTATCTTATCAACTATTTGGTTACCTTGAAAGCTGCTTCTACTGGCATGATGGGATAAATGATTCTTTTTCTTTCTTTATTAGTTTTCAGAATAATGAGTTTGTTCCCTAAGCATCAGTAAAGTTTATTTTAATGGCTTTCAATGGAATCAAAAACTTGGTGTGGCATTTGTTATTTTTTTAAATCCACACAATTAAAGCCATTATTACTGCTAACTGTATTTATAAAAACTTAAGGCTTTGGGGGTGGGGGTTTGAAGTCATTTAATTCAGCCACCTTCAGCACTAAACCAAAACTGTACAAGAGAAATGCTTGTTTCTGCCAAATGAGTCCCATGAGCACAGCTGAGATTGTTCAGAATTATCTTCTAGCTCAAAATTTGGTGTTATTTCAGTTTCCATAGTATTGCTTTGCAACTGATTGCCATTTTCCTGGACCATCGTGAATTTAGCTGACATGAAATAGTTTTAAAATTTAGAATTAGAAACAATTACATTGATGTGTATTGAACTTCTTACATACGGTCTCTCTTTGTTTTATTGTGTGTAGTGTATTTGCATAAAAACAAGATTTTTTTTTTTGTCCTTACAGATTATTCATCTACTCTAGGGGTTGGCTTTTACTTGACACCCTAATCTGATGTTTCGATGTCTAAATCCTCTTTCCTGCATTAATTGAGAGGATGACATGGATGAAAAATAAGCAGTAGCAACTGATGAATCCCCAAGGACCAGTGATCCTGTTTTTATGCAAATATCTGCACTGATAAAGATGATGGAAAGAAAAAAAATGCAAAAAATATTTGTCCTCAAAACATGATTGTTTGTCACTTCCCAAGAGCATTGTTAAATGTTAGTATAAAAATTATATGAACCTTCTAGGGCTGATAGTAACTAGGTTGTGTCTTTTGGAAGATGAGTGCTACCCTTTGAATTGGTACATGATTATGCCTCAGATAACCCTTTTGGTGTGCAAATTTTGGAATGCAATAACTTTTCTTATAGGGATTTATAGTCTCTCAGATGATTGAGGCCTCTTGGCTTGATTTGGGCAGTTAATTTATATGAAATTCCCTTGAAATATATAGAAATATTTTAAAAAGTAAAACTCTGCCTTAGCATATAAAGAATTCCATTTCTATTATTTCCATCTGAGCTCAATCCTCCCTCTTTTACTGGAACTGTGTCCGGAATTGGTGGGTTCTTGGTCTCACTGACTTCAAGAATGAAGCCGCAGACCCTCACGGTGAGTGTTACAGCTCTTAAGGTGGTGCGTCTGGAGTTTGTTCCTTCTGATGTTCGGATGTGTTCGGAGTTTCTTCCTTCTGGTGGGTTCGTAGTCTCGCTGGCTCAGGAGTGAAGCTGCAGAGCTTCGCGGTGAGTGTTATAGCTCTTAAGGCAATGCGTCTGGAGTTGTTCGTTCCTCCCGGTGGGCTCGTGGTCTCGCTGGCTTCAGGAGTGAAGCTGCAGATCTTCACGGTGAGTGTTACAGCTCATAAAAGCAGCGTGGACCCAAAGAGTGAGCAGTAGCAAGATTTATTGCAAAGAGCGAAAGAACAAAGCTTCCACAGTGTGGAAGGGGACCCTAGCGGGTTGCCAATGCTGGCTCGGGCAGCCTGCTTTTATTCTCTTATCCGGCCCCACGCAAATCCTGCTGATTGGTAGAGCCAAGTGGCCTGTTTTGACAGGGCGCTGATTTGTGTGTTTACAATCCCTGAGCTAGATACAAAGGTTCTCCATGTCCCCATCAGATTAGTTAGATCCAGAGTTTCGACACACAGGTTCTCCAAGGCCCCACCAGAGCAGCTAGCTACAGAGTGTCGATTGGTGCATTCACAAACCCTGAGCTAAACACAGGGTGCTTATTGGTGTGTTTACAAACCTTGAGCTAGATACAGAGTGCCGATTGGTGTGTTTACAATCCCTGAGCTAGACATAAAGGTTCTCCAAGGCCCCACCAGAGCAGCTAGCTACAGAGTGTGGATTGGTGCATTCACAAACCCTGAGCTAAACACAGGGTGCTTATTGGTGTGTTTACAAACCTTGAGCTAGATACAGAGTGCCGATTGGTGTGTTTACAATCCCTGAGCTAGACATAAAGGTTCTCCAAGGCCCCACCAGAGCAGCTAGCTACAGAGTGTGGATTGGTGCATTCACAAACCCTGAGCTAAATACAGGGTGCTGATTGGTGTGTTTACAAACTTTGAGCTAGATACAGAGTGCCAATTGGTGTGTTTACAATCCCTGAGCTAGACATAAAGGTTCTCCAAGGCCCCACCAGAGCAGCTAGCTACAGAGTGTGGATTGGTGCATTCACAAACCCTGAGCTAAACGCAGGGTGCTGATTGGTGTGTTTACAAACCCTGAGCTAGACACAGAGTGCCGATTGGTGTGTTTACAATCCCTGAGCTAGATACAGAGTGCCGATTGGTGTGTTTACAATCCCTGAGCTAGACATAAAGGTTCTCCAAGGCCCCACCAGAGCAGCTAGATACAGAGTGTCGATTGGTGCACTCACAAACCTTGAGCTAAATACAGGGTGCTGATTGGTGTGTTTACAAACCTTGAGCTAGATACAGAGTGCCCATTGGTGTGTTTACAATCCCTGAGCTAGATATAAAGACCCTCCACATCCTCACCAGACTCAGGAGCCCAGCTGGCTTCACCTAGTGGATCCCGCACTGGGGCTGCAGGTGGAGCTGCCTGCCAGTCCTGTGCCATGCGCTCGCACTCCTCAGCCCTTGGGCGGCCCATGGGACTGGGCGCAGTGGAGCAGGGGGCGGCGCTGGTTGGGGAGGCTTGGGCTGCACAGGAACCCAGGGAGGGGGGAAGGCTTAGGCATGGCGGACTGCAGTCCCCAGGCCTGCCCCGCGGGAAGGCAGCTAAGGCCCGGCGAGAAATCGAGCGCAGCGCCGGTGGGCTGGCACTGCTGGGGGACCCAGTATACCCTCCGCAGCCGCTGGCCCGGGTGCTAAGTCCCTCATTGCCCGGGCCGGCAGGGCCGGCCGGCTGCTCCAAGTGTGGGGCCCGCCAAGCTCACGCCCACCCAGGACTCCAGCTGGCCCGCAAGCGCCGCACACAACCCCGGTTCCCGCTCGCGCCTCTCCCTCCACACCTCCCTGCAAGCTGAGGGAGTGGGCTCCGGCCTTGGCCAGCCCAGAAAGGGGCTCCCACAGTGCAGCGGTGGGCTGAAGGACTCCTCAAGTGCCACCAAAATGGTAGCCCAGGCAGAGGAGGCGCCGAGAGCGAGCGAGGGCTGTGAGGACTGCCAGCACGCTGTCACCTCTCAGAACTATGTTACAGTCACCTTCTAGCTGGTCCCTCTGCCTCTCAACTAGCCCATTCCAGTCTGTCTTGTTACTGCTGCCGCATTGTTTTTGTGTTTGTTTTTTTCAGACAAGGTCTCTCATCCAGGCTGGAGTGCCATGGCCTTGTCATGGCTCACTGCAGCCTCGAACTCCTGGGCTCAAGGGATCCTCCCACCTCAGCCTCCCAAGTAGCTGGGACTACAGGGGCAGTGCCACCATATCTGGCTAATTTTTTTGGTATTTTGTAGAGGCGAGGTCTCACTATGTTGCCCAGACTGGTCTTGAACTCCTGGGCTCAACCAGTCCTCCCTCCTTGGCCTCCCAAAGTGCTGAAATTACAGACATGAACCACCATGCCTACCCCAGCCTGATTTATTTTTTATTTATTTATTTATTTTTTGAGGCAGTGCCTTGCTTTGTCTCCCAGGCTGGAATGCAGTAGTGCAGTCTTGGCTCACTGCAACCTCCACCTCCCAGGCTCAAGTGATTCTTATGCTTCAGCCGTCCAAGTAGCTGAGATTACAGGTGTGCACCACCATGCCCAGCTTTTTAAAAATATTTTTAGTAGAGATGGGGTTTCACTATGTTGGCCAGGCTGGTCTCGAACTTCTGTCCTCAAGTGATTTGCCCACCTGCAAAGTGCTGGGATTACAGGTGTGAGCCACCACGCCCGGCCCCGCCTGATTTTTTGAAGTATATTTTCTTCTCTTTGTCTTTTGCTCGTAAATCATTAGTACTACTTCATTACTCATAGGATAAAATTTAGGCCCCTTAGTGTGGCATTCAAAATCCTTTGCATTCTGGCCCTCGCCAGATTACTCTAGCCTTCTTACATCTCCCCTACCAAAACACATGAACTGTCTCTGTCTGAAGCTTCTGGAAATTGTTCTTTTTCTGGGTAGTTGGTGTTTTAGTGATGAGATGTAATATTTGAAGGTCTTATAATGTCTGGAATGTCTTCTCTTATGACAGTGGACGGTCAACAGCACAGAATAAATACAGTGTGAAACTTGTTGATGATCGCTTGGTTTATCTTCTACTTGAACCCTACTCCATCACTATCATTACATGCTTATAATCCTAATTTAGACCTGTAAGTTTCAATAGTACATTGCTTCCTTTATTCCTAAGATTCATTATCATGAATCCTATTGAATACTAGTTCTCAGCAGTTTTTACCCTCACTCTTTCTGGAATACTTCCCCATCTTCTTAGTTCTACTCATGCTATTCCTTTTTCTCAGTAAGCTGTCCTTCTATCAGCTTTCCCTTTTCATCCTTGATTTAGAAAGTGAGTCTCTCTCTGGCCTCTCAAATTGCCCCTAGAGCAGTTTGTTTGTTTGATTTGTAAGGTACTTTTACCATTCTTCTTGGAGATTTTTGGTACATGTCTCAGTCCTTGGACTGATTGTAACTTTTTAAGATAAGAATCATATTTTTACTTTTTCAGCCCATAGCCCATAGATTTTTTTCCCATCTCTGAAGACCACAGACCAGTTAGTAGTCATGCAAATGACCTACTTACTAGCTATCTTTGAAATATTTTTAAATAAAATGTGAAAACTGGGAAAGCAGAGGATTATATCATTTGAAACTAGGGCTAAACCTTGGGACCCTGATACATTTGGTTTTTTTCTCTTTTTTTTTTTGTAATGGCTTTATTGAGATGTAATTCATATAGTCTATAATGCCCTATTTATAGTGTGCAATTCAGTGATTTCTGTATATTCAGAATTTTGCAGTCACCACCACAACCAATTTTACAACATTTTCGTCACCTGAAAAACCTTGTACCCGTTAGCAGTCACTCCCCATTACTTCCCAAACTCCCCAGACCTAGGCTGTTACTTACTGGCTTCATGTCTCTATGGATTTGCCTCGTCTGGACATTTCATGTAAATGAAATCATATAATTTGTGGTTTCTTGTGACTGGATTCTTTCTGTTAAGATAATGTTTTCAGTGTTCAATTATGCTGTAGCATGTATCAGTGCTTTCTTTCTTTTTATGGCTGAATAATATTCCATTGTATAGATACTCCACATTGTATTTATCTACCTGGTGATGGGCATTTGAGTTGTTTTCACGACTTGGCTACTTCAAATAATGCTGCTGTGAACATTCAGGTTCAACCAAAACACACAAGATTTTGGGTAAACATGTTTTCATTTTCTTAGGTTTATAGCTAGAGGTGGAATTTCTGGGTCATGTGGTAACTCTATATTTGATCTATTGAGGAACTGTCAGACTGTTTTCCAAACTAGCTGAACCATTTTGCATTCCCAGAAGCAGTGTATAAGGGTACCAGTTTTCTCACACCCTTGCCAATACTTGTTATTTGTATTTTTTGTTTTTTTGTTTTTTAAATTATTATCATGTCCATCATAGAGGGTATGAAGTAGTGTCTCATTGTGGTTTGGATTTGCATTTGTCTAGTAATAATGGTGTTTAGCATGTTTTCATGTGCTTATTATATATCTTCTTTGGAGAACTATCAATTCAGTTCCTTTGCTTGTTTGTAAATGTATTGTTTGTGTTTTTATTATTGAATTGTAAGACTTCATTATATATTCTAGAAACAAGTCACTTATCAGATATATGATTTGCAAAAGTTTTCTCTCATTCTATGGGTTGTCTTTTTACTTTCTTAATGGTGTCCTTTGAATCACAAAGCTTTAAATTTTGATGAAATCCAATTTATCTATTTTGTTGTTGCTTGTGTTTTAGTGTCCTACCTGATAAACCATTGCCTAATCCAGGTTCTCAAAAACTTATGCCTGTGTTTTCTTTTAAGAGTTTTATAGTTTTATCTTTTAGATTTAGGTCTTTGATTCATTTTGAGTTAATTTTTATATTTGGTGTGAGATAGGGATGTAAATTAATTCTTTCGCATGTGGATATCCAGTTTTCTTAGCATCATTTGTTGAAAAGACTATCCTTTTTCTATTGAATTGTCTTGACATTCTTGTAAAAAATAAGTTGGCAGCCAGGCATGGTGGCTCACACCTGTAATCCCAGCACTTTGGGAGGCCAAGGTGGGAGAATTGCTTGAGCCCAGGAGTTTGAGACAAGCCTGGGCAACAAAGTGAGACTCCATCTCTACAAAAAGATTAAAAATTAGCCATAGGTGGTGATGTGCACCCATAGTCTCACCTACTCAGGAGGCTGAGCCTGGGAGGTCGAGGCTTCAGTGAACCATGATCATATCTCTGCACTCCAGCCTGGGCTACAGAGAGAGACCCTGTCTCAAAACAAAAAAAATTAGTTGGCCGTAAATGTGAAGGTTTATTTCTAGACTCTCATTCTATTCCATTGATGTAATCTCTATCCTTATGCCAGTAATTCACTTTCTTGCTTACTGTAGCTTTGTAGTAAATTTTGAAATCGGGATGTGTGAGCTTTCCAACATCAACAATGTTTTGCAGTTTTCAAAGCATAAATATTATACTTCATTTGTTAAATTTTTTCCTAAGTACTTTATTCTTTTTGATGCTATTATAAATGGAATTGTTGTCTTAATTTCATTTTCAGTTTGCTCATTGCTACTATTGAGAAATAGAATTAATTTTTGTATATTGATGCTGTATTCTGCAACTTCGTTGAACTTATTTCTTTAGTTCTAATAATGTTTTAGTAGATTATTTATAATTTTCCATATGCAGAATTGTCATTTGCAAATAGAGATAGTTTTACTTCTTCATTTCCATTCTGATTGCCTTTAAATTAATTCTTTTCCTAATTGTCCTGGCTAGAAATTCCAGTACAGTGTTGAATAGACGTGGCAGGAGTGGACATCCTTGACTTTTCCTGATCTTTGGGAGAAACCCGCAGTGTTAGCGGTGGGTTTTTTGTAGATGTGCTTTAATGTAAATAAGGTGACACTGAATATATTACTTTCTAAAAAAGCTTTGAGGAATTTAGTTTACTTTGATATAAGTAGTTGCTTCTGCTGATTAATCATATAATTCTGTATGTTCATGTAGCAGTTTAATGGGACGTTATTTGGCTAAATTTTATCACTGTTGTTTTTTAAAAGCAACATTTCATTGTAAAAAGATTGAGAGGAATGCCACGGGGGGATGATTGCTTGAAGCCAAGAGTTTGTAACCAGCCTGGGCAACAAAACCAAGACCCCATTCTCTAAAAGAAAGACCCCAACTCTAAAAGAAAAAGATCAAGGCCAGTGTGGTGGCTCACGCTTATAATCCCAGCACTTTGGGAGGCTGAGGCGGGCAGATAACCTGAGGTCAGGAGTTTGAGACCAGCCTGGCCAACATGGTAAAACCTTGTCTCTACAAAAATACAAAAATTAGCTGGGCATGGTGGCACACGCCCATAGTCCCAGGTACTCGGGAGGCTGAGGCAGGAGAATCGCTTGAACCCGGGAGGCAGAGGTTGCAGTGAGCCAAGATCATGCCACTGCACTCCAGCCTGGGTGACAGAGCGAGACTCCATCTCAAAAAAAAAAAAAAAAAAACGAGGCCAGGCACGGTGGCTCACGCCTGCAATCCCAGCACTTTGGGAGGCCAAGGCAGGCAGATCACGAGGTCAGAAGATTGAGACCATCCTGTCTAACACAGTGAAACCCCATCTCTACCAAAAAAAAAAAAAAGTTAGCTGGGCGTGGTGGTGGGCACCTGTAGTCCCAGCTACTTGGGAGGCTGAGGCAGGAGAATGGCGTGAACCCGGGAGGCAGAGCTTGCAATGAGCCGAGATCGCGCCACTGTACTCCAGCCTGGGCGACAGAGCGACACTCCGTCTCAAAAAAAAAAAAAAAAAAGATGTCCCCATTCAAAACTTAATACTTTATCCCATTAATCTACATTGATGAAGTTGTCTATACAACTTTACTATTTGGTACTTTATTTGATGGTAGTAACTAAGAAAAACTTCTGCTTTCAAGAAGCAGAAGTTTCCACAGCACTAGCCTGTGATACTAGACTTCTCCACCCTCTGGGCATGTGATTTGCAAAACAGTGATCATTTACATTTAGAAGTTGTTTCCCATCTAGATAAAATTCTAAACAGTTCTTTTGATTTGTAATTTTAATATATAAAGGAGGGAAGGGAGAGTATAACTGTGATTCTTACACCTTTTTGTTTTTTTGGAGACAGGGTCTCTGTTGCCCAGGCTAGAGTGCGGTGGTGCAGTCTAGCTTACTGCAGCCTTGACCTCCCAGGTTCAAGCAATCCTCCCAGCCCAGCCTCTCGAGTAGCTGGAACCACAGGAGAGTGCCACCATGCGTGACTGATTTTTTTATTTTTATTTTTATTTTGTAGAGATGGGGTCTCCCTGTGTTGCCCAGGCTGGCCACATCCTCCTAGGCTCAAGCAATCCTCCCGCCTCAGCCTCCGAAAGCACTGGGATTATAGGTGTGAGCCACCATGCCCTGCCCCTGGGTATTTAATTAAATTAATTAATTAATTAATTAATTAATTTTTGTGGGCTGACATCAGAATTATTTGTCTGGCTTCCCTTATTTGGCCTATTAAGTCCTACCTCTCATAGAACTAAATTAATAGTCCCTGACTGAGGAGAAAAATCATCTAGCCTTTAACCTCTAGATGGCAGCATGAGTCTTTCTGTACCACTAACAGAAAGACTACCCACATCTCTTGAACTGGATTTTTGATCTATGTAAAAACTTGTTGTGATTTTTTTTCTTTTTTTTTGTTTTGAGATGGAGTTTCGCTCTTGTCGCCCAGGCTGCAGTGCAATGGTGTGATCTCAGCTCACCGCAACCTCTGCCTCCCCGGTTCGAGCTATTCTCCTGCCTCAGCCTCCCGAGTAGCTGGGATTACAGGCGTGCGCCACCACGCCAGGCTAATTTTGTATTTTTAGTAGAGATGGGGTTTCTCCATGTTGGTCAGGCTGGTCTTGAACTCCTGAACTCAGGTGATCTGCCCGCCTCGGCCTCCCAAAGTTCTGAGATTACAGGCATGAGCCACGGCGCCCGGCCTCTTCTTGTGATTTTTGCCAGACTACTTGCCTAACTTTGTTGATACCTTGTTCATTTTTATTTTTAGCTTTTTGTTTTTCTTTTTTATCTCTTCATCTTTTTTTTACATATTTCCTTTTTTTTTTTTTTTTAATTTTTTTTTGAGGCAGGGTTTCCCTCTGTCGCCCAGGCTGGAGTGTAGCAGCACAATCTCGGCTCACTGCAACCTCTGCCTCCGGTTCAAGCGATTCTCCCACTTAGTAGAAAAAAATTCTAAAAATGTGGTTAATTCAGTAGTTTTTATATCTGCATATAAGACCCTAAAAATGGGTTAAGTTTTCTTGTCTCAATAATTTCCCCTACCAGTGACTTATCTTGTATCCTTGGGCTCTTGGTTTTCATGTGGTATCAGGCAATGCTCTATTACATTAAACAGGAATGTTAGCTAAAGTTGATGAAACTACATTGGACTAATTAGTCCTTCAAGAAAAATTTAATTGTTTTAAAATAAAGCTTTCAAATATTTAGCCATTTTGAATAGCAAAAGAATGAAGTGTCCTGTTCAGCAACTGTTTGGGTTACTACTTCATACAAGGCTATGTAGGGGATAGGAAGATAATTACTGCCCTCTTGTAGATTAAAATCTAGTAGGAAAGGAAGATAAGACAACTAAGGTAAGTGATTCTTTAAAAAATATAGAGGAGGAAAGCTCTATGAGAGTACAAAAAACTATATGGATGGGGGAGAAGAGGCAATTGCATTAGATTGCTACAGGAGTGGCAGATAAGCTTCATTTTATTTAGTAAGACCTGCCTAGGACCATTGAATTGAAAAGGATTTTGAGAGGGAGCCTAGATTCAGAGGAGAAGGCAATTAGTGATGTCTGTTATAGGCAAGGGAAATGAGCGTGGTAATATTTGCAATTTCTGGAACATTGAAAATAAACCTGGCCAGGTGCGGTGGCTCACGCCTGTAATCCCAGCACTTTGGAAGGCTGAGTTGGGTAATCACATGAGGCCAGGAGTTTGAGACCAGCCTGGCCAACATGGTGAAACCCCGCCTCTACTAAAAATACAAAAATTAGCCAGGCGTGGTGGCGGGCGCCTGTAATCTCAGCTACCCGGGATGCTGAGGCAGGAGAATGATTTGAATCTGGGAGACAGAGGTTGCAGTGAACTGAGATGATGCCACTGCATTCCAGCCTGGGCAACAGAGCAAGACTCTGTCTCAAAAAAAAAAAAAAAAAAAGGAAGGAAGGAAAGAAAGAAAACCTTAAAGAACACAAAGATGGGTAGAAATGGAAAGGGAGCATATTCTAGGTAGAGTGAATGTTAAAGAGTTTGAAAACAACAGCTCTGCTCAAGGAACGGTGTGAGTGGTTGAATCTAGACCCCAGGTTATGTAGGTCTCATAATGACTAAGACTAGGAAGGAGATAGAGGGGCCAGACTGAGGAGGGCCTTGAACTCCAGGGGTCAAGGAGTTATACTCAGTGGTAGTAGGGAGCATGTGAAATGTTCTTTAAAAAGTATCTTAATGCTGTCAAATTAACTGTGTGCGTTATAGATGGTTTGGGGAGACCCTTTACTAAAAGAAATTTTACTACAATTTTTTTTATTGTAAAAATAAAGAAGAAAGTAAAAAAAAGAAAACCACCAACAAACCATAGCCTTACCACTGAGAGATAACCACTATTAACATTTCATGTGTTTCCTGGCCCCGCTTTTAGTCCCTTTATATGTCTATGTGTGTGTTTATATATATACTTGCATCCATTCATGTACCATGTACACAGATAATGCTATTTTTCTTTCTTTTCTTTTTTTTTTCTTTTTCTTTTTCTTTTCTTTTCTTTTTTCTTTTTTTTGAGACAGGGTCTCCCTCTGTCACCCGGGCTGGAGTGCAATGGTGTGATCTTGGCTTACTGCAACCCCTACCTCTCGGGCTCAAGCGAGTCCCCCACCTCAGCTTCCCGAGCAGCTGGGACTACAGGCGAGAGCCACAGCACCCGGCCAGAAATGCTTTTTTAATATAACTGAGATTAGTGTGTGTGTGTGTGTGTGTGTGTGTAGTTTTAACTTGTGCTTTTAAAAATTTTATTCTATCTTAAGCATTTTCCTGTGTCATTAAAAGTTCTACTACTGAAGATTTTTGAATAGGAAAGATACACACCTTTAGGAGGCATTGGTGCACAGGATAGAGTAGGATGGTGGAGACCGGAGGCAGGAAGTTACAGTGGGAATCCAGGGTGAAGGACTGAGAGCTTGAATGGATGATGGCAGTGAGAATGGGAAGAAGTGCACTGACAATAGATTTTTCAGATTTGGAATTTTTAGGAGTAGGTAAATGTCTGGATGGGGATGTTATGGGATAAGCTGAAATTAGAGCTTACCATGATGTTTTAGCCTAATTAATGACAAGGAAGTCAGAAGGAGGCTAGATGCCTGCTTAACAACAACAGCAACAAAAATCACATAATTCTTTTACTTGCTCCTTTGTAGGCAGGCATCTTTATTTTCTTAGAAATAAGTAAATGTCATTTGTAGAGGCTAGAGGTTAGTGTTATTAATGTCTAGTTCAGTCATATTACCTAGGCAACAGGTAATGTTTTAGATAGTGAATGGTGAGTTATTTGATCTCAAAGAAATCAATATGTGAAATAGGATATACATAACTTCAGAAGTTGACTTGTGAAGTCCCTGTTTTCTGTGGCTGGTCATTAGGCTGCTAAGTAGAATGACTGACTTTTGTATAGTTTTCTTCCACAGTAGTGCTTTTTCATTCGGTTACCTACCTATGAACTTTTCCTGAACTTTCCTACAAGTTTAAAAAGTTGTTATGGCCTCTCTATACAGTAGACATCCAATTCTTTGTTAACTGGAAAAAAGTTTCAGAAGTTTAAATCTGAAGTAACAGGAATTGGTCCAAAATATTTGTTGTTGCTCATGTTTTAAATAAGCGACATTGGATTATATCAGCATTGGGATAACTCCCGTTAGGTGTTATGACTGCAATTTACATGCAATTGGAGATTAGTGATTGAAAGGGAAACAGACTGCCAAATTATCTTCCAAAAAGGTACTCCCCACTCCATATCCTTGCTAATAACAAGTATTATAATTATTTAAAGTAATTGCCAACTTGATAGGCAAAATATTAATGTCTTACTCTAATGTTCATTTCTTCTATTGTGAAGGCGAACTTTTTTTTTCATGTTTCTTGATCCTACCTGTTGATGAGGGCTGGAAGTTCAAGAAAGTATAAATTTAAATTATTTTAACCTGAAAAATAAAGCCAGAGAACTTGATTCAAAAGCACCCCAAAGACTGTGTTGAAATCTGCATTGCAAATACTGATGGAAACTTATCCTTGTTTTCTTTGTTTTATGCATTACTTTACCATCTTGCCATAGTCATTAGCTTTGCACCTATTTAGGTTACAGCATAAAATCTAGGAACTCCACTTTGAAGAGATCATGGTTATTCTTAATTAGAAATTGTCAATTTAGCCTTAAGTATTTTGTGTTTTGAAATGTTTTATGATAATGTGAAGTAAACCATGCCATTATTTCTCATTTTTCCCTTAGTTAACAAATGAGGATATACAAATCTTCAAATTACCTTTAAGGCTTGTAAACATTCAAATCTTTTATCCATTAGTCAAGTTATTTCATAAACCCAACATTGCCTCTGAAATGGCTTTACACACAGAGGATTTTACCATAAAATGCTTGTGGTGTTTTATTCTCTTCTGATTTTTTGTAGGGGAAGGGGAGAGAGGAGAGTAGGCAGAGTATAAATTAATTTGGATGGTGTTGGTTTCAAAGTAGCGTTCCATATAATTCTGCAGAAAGTATGATAAATAAGAAAATGGGCCAGGCATGGTGGCTCATGCCATAATCCCAGCACTTTGGGAGGCCAAGGTGGGCAGATCACCTGAGGTCGGGAGTTTGAGACCACCCTGGCCAACATGGTGAAACTGTGTCTCTACTAAAAATACAAAAATTAACCGGGTGTGGTGGCACATGCCTGTGGTCTCAGCTACTGGGGAGACTGAGGCATGAGAATCGCTTGAACCCAGGAGGTGGAGGTTGTAGTGGGCCAAGATTAAGCCACTGCACTCCAGCCTGGGCAACAGAGTGAGACTCTGTCTCAAAAAATAAAAAATAAAAAAAAAAAACATAATAAAACAAAGTTCAACATTTGGGAAATACCAGGTGAATTATACTGTTACCCATACAGTAGAATACAATGTAGTCATTAAAAAACATTAAAGGGGCTGGCCACGGTGGCTTACGCCTGTAATCCCAGCACTTTGAGAGGCCGAGGTAGGCAGATCACTTGAGGTCAGGAGTTTGAGACCAGCCTGGCCAAGCTGGTGAAACCCTGTCTCTACTAAAAATACAAAAATTAGTCGCTTGTAGTGGTGGACACCTGTAATCCCAGCTACTCTGGAGGCTGAAGCAGGAGAATCACTTGAACCTGGGAGGTGGAGCTTGCAGTGAGCTGCCGAGATTGTGCCACTGCACTCCGGCCTGGGTGACAGAGTAAGACTACGTCTCTTTAAAAAAAAAAAAGAAAAAAAGCACTAAAGGGCATTTCATGACAGAAAGCTATTCATTATATATAAGGATAATAGCAAGTGACAAAATGCAGAACATACAATTTTACAGCAGGTGTTTTTTTTTTTTCTTTTGAGAGCATGGACATAAACAAATGGCTGGAAGGAAATGCACCAGTATGTTTTAATGACTATCTTGAGTGGTTTTTAAAATTTTCTGAATTTTCCAAATTAACAAAAACACATTCTAGTCTGTTGAATAGGAAAAAATACTACTTAAAAAAAATAAGGAAAAGTTGTATGCCATTTTAGAAACAAAATTGTACTTAAATCTCTGAATTTTCTAGGCAGTTAAATTTTTGAGCTCTTCTGTGGACTGTTTCTAAATAAAAATGAGTAGATCCATTAACAACAATTGATCAGTTTATACAAGTGATAAATAGCAAGGTGAATGTTTCCCATACATACCTCATTTCCTATACTTAGGATGTCCTTGCATAAGTAGGAATTGAGGGCAAAAGAAATGGTAGGCTGTTGGGTCATGGGCAAGAGATGGTTTAGTTGGCCAAAGAAGCATATTTTCTTAAGCAAATGTTGGCCAAGATGTTACTTTATGTTTTTGGGCTGTCTTCACTGTAGTTGGAGAACTGTGAACTCTTAGTATTAAGTACTCAGTAGGAGCAAAGGACCATTTGGAATGTCTGTCAATCTTAAATAGAACTGCAGCTGTTTGGCTGAAAGGTGAAATGGACCTGGATTTTGTTTTTTGGGGTGGGGGGGTGCTTTGAAAGTAGTTTTTGTATAACAAAGAGGTGATGAGAACTAAGTGATTACAAAAGTGTTCATAGGAGTTCAGTTTCTTTCCAGGCTTTGGGTTTAAGAATGACTGTTTCTGCCCATAGGGAAATAAATTGGCATTTTTCTATTTTCGTTTGTTTTTTAGTTATTGATGTTCTAGAAATTTCAACAAAATAAGGAGTGTTTTTATATTTCAAATGTAGTGCCCGTTTCTTTATTTCTTTCTGGTTCTTTCCACTGGTTTGTATTGATAATATGATCTGGAAGGGTAGTGATAGTGCATGGGAATTTATAAATGATCACAAAATACTTTGTCACAGGAAATCTGGAGAAATAATGACTTTGGCATATGTATAAGAGAAGTATCTCTAACTGTTAAGTCTAAACTAAAAGCTTGTTACTTTTCGGTTTGGTATAACCAAAAAAAATTTGAAAAATAAAACAGAAGTAATGATTTGTTTTCTCAGGTGTAGTTGTATTTGACTGACTCTATTGTAGGAGGACACATTTAAGACTGAATGGTTGGATAACGGTAAAGACGTCCTTTGAGCGGATAGTTGAATCTGATAGGTTGAAGTTTTGGATATTGAATGAAAAGAGAAAAGAGAGCTGGGCAAGCTGAGAATTCCTGTAGTTCCAACTACTGGGGAGGCTGAGGTGGGAGGATCACCTGAGCCCAGGAGTTTGAGACTGCAGTGAGCTATGATCATGCCACTGCGTTCCAGTCTGGATGACAGAGTGAGACCCTGTCTCAAAAAATAAGTAAATAAAAAGAGGAAAGAGCTAAAATGAGAATTCAATCTGATTCAGAATATAAAAATATTCTACTGTCCCATCATTTTTTGTTCTTTAATGAGCTTTAACATTGAAGTATAATGTATATAAAGAAAAGCACACAAATTATAATGTACAGCTCAATGAATTTTCATAAAATTAACACTCCCCTGTAACCATTGGTCAAAACAGATCAAGATGCAGAACGTTGTGCCTGGTGCTGTGGCTCATGCCTGTGATCCCAGCACTTTGGGAGGCTGAGGCTGGCAGATCACTTGAGCTCAGGAGTTCCAGACCAGCCTGGGCAACATGATAAAATCCAGTCTCTACAAAAAATACAAAAATTAGCTGGGCCTGCTGGTGTACACCTGTAGTCCCAGCTACTTGGGAGGCTGAGGTGGGAGGATCACCTGAACCTGGGAAGTCAAGGCTGGAGTGAACCAAGATCACACCATTTTACTCTAGCCTGGGTGACAGGAGTGAGACCCTATCTTAAAACAAAACACCTTTTCTAGTATATAAATACAAAATCTCCTTTGTGCCCCTTCTAGGCCCTACTTGCCCCTTCCTCTCAAAGCATTACTGTGACTTATACTGTCATAGAATAATTTTGTTTATCTTTGAACTTTATGTAAATGGAATAACAAATCACATACTCTTTTGTGTCTGACTTCTTTTGATCAGTGTTTAAATTATGACATCGGCCATATCATTTGGGTTTTCTCCCATTGCTATATAGTATTTCATTGTAAGAAGTTACCACAATTTATTTCCTCATTCTACTAATGATGGACATTTGGACTGTTTCCAGCTTTTGGTTATTACAAATAAATATCGTTAGTATTTTTAATATATATCTTTTTTTGGTACATGCATTTTCTTTTTTTTTTTTTTTTTGAGACCGAGTCTTGCTCTGTTGCCCAGGCTGGAGTGCAGTGGCACCATTTTGGCTCACTGCAAGCTCCACCTCCTGGGTTCATGCCATTCTCCTGCCTCAGCCTCCCGAATAGCTAGGACTACAGGCGCCCACCACCACACTCAGCTAATTTTTTTGGTATTTTTAGTAGAGACAGGGTTTCACCGTGTTAGCTAGGATGGTCTCGATCTCCTGACCTCGTGCTCCGCCCGCTTCGGCCTCCCAAAGTGCTGGGATTACAGGCATGAGCCACTGAGCCTGGCTTGGATTATCAGTCTTTAAAAAAATGATTTGTAAGTATTGTTTATATATTCTGGATATCCACCCTTTGTCAGTCACATAAATTGCAAATATTCCACTTTGTAGCTTCCCTTTTAATTTTCTTAATGGTATGTTTTAATGAACCAAAGAGTTTTTTCCCCCAACTTTTTATTTGTTGAAATTTGAAATCTTTAAAAAAGTTTTGGCCAGGCGCGGTGGCTCACAGCTGTAATTCCAGCACTTTGGGAGGCCAAGGCTGGTGTATCACCTAAGGTCAAGAGTTCAAGACCAGCCTGACCAATATGGTGAAACACTGTCTCTACTAAAAATACAAAAAGTAGGCCAGGCGTGGTAGCTCACTCCTGTAATCCCAGCACTTTGGGAGGCGGAGGTGGGCAGATCACCTGAGGTCAGGAGTTCGAGACCATCCTGGCCAGCATTGTGAAACCCCGTCTCTACTAAAAATACAAAAATTAGCCGGGCGTGGTGGTGGGTGCCTGTAATGCCAGCTACTCGGGAGGTTGAGGCAGGAGAATCGCTTGAACCTGGGAGGTGGAGATTTCAGTGAGCTGAGATTGTGCCATTGCACTCCATCTTGGGCAACAGAGTGAGACTCCCTCTCAAAAAAAAAAAAAAATTAGCTGGGTGTGGTGGCGTGTGCCTGTAGTCCCAGCTACTCAGGAGGCTGAGACAGGAGAATCACTTGAACCCAGGAGGAGGAGGTTGCAGTGAGCCACTGCATTCCAGCCTGGGCAACAGAGCGAGACTCTGTCTCAAGAAAAAAAAAAGTTTCAAGCCAGGCTCAGTGGTATGCACCTGTAGTTTCAGCTACTCTGGATGCTGAGGTGGGAGGATCATTTGAGCCCAGAAGTTTGAGTCCAGCCTAGGTAACATAGGGAGACCCTGTCTCAAAGAAAGAAAAAAAGCTTAAAACTATTCCAAAAAAAAACCATGTAGTAGGCACCACTGTTTCTACAGGGTAGATTTTCCCCTTGGAGTCAAGTTGTAAATTCTGTCAGCAGAGCATTGACCTAAATCATTATAACCCAACAGAAATCAGTGGCTCCCGTATAATTCCCAGAGGTTTCCCTGTCCCCACCCAAACAACTTTTCTCTATTCAGCAATTCTCCATTGCTTAGATCTACTGTTTCCATTCTATATTATTGATTTACTCTATATTTCTTATACCACTAGCCATAATGATTTTCATGCATGTACAGATTTCATCTATTGATTTCATAAGTAAGTGATGCAAGTTTTAATGGCTAATGTGAGACTAAAATTTTCCTTATTCGTTCCTTTCCAATTCTAAGATATTTTAATGCATCAACTGAATAGTGAAGTCATTATTGCAAATGCTTTTATCACATAGTGCCCAAGTTAGTCAGCAAATAGTTAAAGATGCTTTGGTTTTTCCAGGAAAGTGGTATTCCAAAAATTTTCAAATAATGATGGTAATACATTAAAAAATGTATCACTCAACAAGGTTGTCAGAAAACTTACACATCAAATCAAGAAACCAGTGAGTTAAGGAAAGAGGAAAACACACCTTCACTTTCTTTTTTTTTTTTTTAAGACAGAGTCTCACTCTATCATCCAGGCTGGGGTGCAGTGGCGCCATCTCAACTCACTGCAACCTCTGCCTCCCGGGTTCAAGCGATTCTCCTGCCTCAGCCTCCCGAGTAGCTGGGATTACAGGCGCGCACACCACATGTGGCTAATTTTTGTATTTTTAGTAGAGACGGGGTTTCACCATGTTGGACAGGCTGGTCTCAAACACGCCTTCACTTTCTCCACTGGAATTTTTGTTTATCATGTAACCAATAACAATATTCTCATATTCCCATGAGGAGAAGAGGTTGAGGACGAAAAGAATTCACACTAGTAATGTAGTATTTTATTTCTGAGATGCTACAGCTTTGGCATTATTATAACACAAATTAAAAGAACAGGAGTGTCATTAACCAAAAAGGAAAATATTGCTAAACCGAACTGTAGTAAAATTTAAAACTTCTGTTCAAATTGGAGACATTTTATTATGGATTGAAAATCAGATAATTGTGTTAAATTTTTTGAGTTTGTTAATTATATTGTAGCTATGTAGGAGAATATCCTTGTTCTTAGGAGATAATGCTGAAGTATTTAGGGATGAAGTATCATGGTGTCTGCAGCTAGCTCTCAGATAGCTCAGGAATAAAACAACAAAATTTAAAAATATAAATAGATGAAGCAAGTGTGTAATGTTAACAGTTGGTGAACAGGTGAAGAGTATATGATTATTCATTGTAGTATTCTTTGTTTCTATTTTATTTAAAATATGTTAGGATATTTTAGGCTCTAGAAAACTTCACTGTACACTTGTGAGAGAATGAGTGAAAAGAGCATCTTAGTATTATACAAATAGTTTTTATCTGTCCGGGTGCAGTGGCTCACACCTGTAATCCCAGTACTTTGGGAGGCCAAGATGGGCAGATCACTTGAGGTCAGGAGTTTGAGATCAGCCTGACCAACATGGTGAAACCCTGTCTCTACTAAAAATATGAAAATTAGCTGGGTATGGTGGTGGGCACCTGTAATCCCAACTACTTGGGAGGCTGAGGCAGGAGAATTGCTTGAACCTGGGAGGCAGAGGTTGCAGTGAGCCAAGATCATGTGCTACTGCACTCCAGCCTGGGTGACAGAGTAAGACTCTGTCTCAAAAAAACAAAACAAACAAAAACAACAAAAAAACCAGTTTTGACTTAGTGGACCCCCAAAAGAAGTATGGCGAGCCCAGGATCTGCAGGTGCTCCCTGACCACACTTTGAGATTTGTTGCCTTAGAGTATTATTTTGATGATTTGATACAGCCTTATTTATAAAACTCTTAGCTCACTGTCTGGATCTTAATAAGTTCTTAAAAACTATTAACTGTTGTTATTCTTATGAGCAGCATATGAGAAATTTTAAGCATGGTAGACACCTGATCATATTTACATTCTTAGGTCACTTTGCCAACATGGTAGAAGGTAGATTGGTGAGGAATGAAAATAGCAACAGGGAGATGAGTTAGATTCCTTTAGTAAGCTAGACTAAAATGGTAAGCCCTTGAACTAAGACAGTAGAAATATGACTGGAGCATAAAGGATGGGTTCTGTAAATCCTGGTAGGAGAATGGAAAGTTTTAGTGACTGATTGGATATATTGGGGTTGGGAAGTCCTGGGCAGTAAGAATGAGGAACCAAGAACAATTCTTAGGTTTCTAGCTTAGGTGTATATAGGAAGAAGAAGACCTTTGAGAAGAAAGATTCGGGAGTTCATTTATAAGTGTATCTGTAGGCTATCTAGGTGGAAATAAATACCTAGGAGACAATTGAATAGATACTAGAGCACAGGGAATTTGGATCCTTGATCCATAGGTTTTATTTAAAGCCATAGATGAGAGAAGCCAGGAGGATGTGTAACATTAAATATAGAACCGTGGTGTGGTAGGCACCCTCTAAGGTGGTCCCCAATGATCCCTGCTACTAGTGTGCCCTTGTTTAATCATCTCTTGAGGGTGGGCTGGACCTAATGATAGTAAAAGTGATGGAATCTCACTTCTGAGATTAAGTTACCAAAAGACCATGGCTTCTGTTCTCCCCTTCATCCCCAGAGAAGCACACTGCCATGTGAGTGTAAAGAAAACTAGCCTGGGATTTCAGAGATCCTGGTTATTGGAAGTAGATCTGTTCTACTTACTGACTTGATAAATAACCTCTCTCTGAGTTTCATTTTCCTTTTCTGTGAAATTAAGGTAATAATAATGCCTCTTAATGAGCTGTTGAGAGAGTTAAATTGGATGATGATTATAAAATGCTTAGGATGAATCTTCATGATCTTGGATTTGGCCATGGATTTTTATTTATTTATTTATTTTACAAGATGATCATGGACTTTATTCATTTCCAAATTGTAATGTTCAGATATGTTACTGGAATCAAAAAGAATTGAGCTAGGTTCCTGGAAACAAAATAAATAGACCAACCAAATTCTATATCCAAGACAAACAGATAAAAAGAAATTAAAAATACCATCTAAGATGTCAGACAGTAATAAAGATGTAGTACATCTACAGAATGATGTATGTAAGACCTCTATAGTTATACAATAACACTTCATGCAGAGCCTTTGTAAAAGACCAAATGAGTGAATATGAATAAATACTGTAAATAGATTAGAAAGCTCAGTATCTTAAAGATTCAGTTTCTCTTAGAAACATTCGTGGATTTAATATAATTCAAATTACAATCCCCCAAAATTTCTTGAAACTTGAAAGTTCATTTAAAAATTTTATAGAAAATCAAAGAGCCAGTAAAAGCTAAGAGGCTCCTGGGTAGGTGCAGTGGCTCATGCCTGTAACCCTAGCCCTTTGGAAGGCCGAGGTGGGAGGATTGCTTGAGCTCAGGAGTTTGAGACCAGCCTGGGCAACATGATGAAACCCAATCTCTGCAAAAAATGCAAAATTAGCTGGGCATGGTGATGTGCACCTATAATCCCAGCTACTCAGTGGGGCTGAGGTCGGAGAATCACTTGAGCCTGGGAGGTGGAGGTTGCAGTGAGCCAAGATTGCACCACTGCACCCCAGCCTGGGTGACAGAGCAAGACGCTGTCTCAAAAAAAAAAAAAAAAAAAAAAAAAGCTGAGAGGCTCTTGATAAAGAAGTGACCATGGGTTTAGATATGATACCAAAAGCACAAACAACAAAAGGAGACATAGGTAAGTTGAACTTCATTAAAATTAAAAACTTTTGTGTGTCCAAGGGCATTATCAATAAAGCAAAAGGACAACCAACAGAATGGGAGAAAAGTTTTGCAAATTATATTTCTGATAAGGGGCCAGTATCCAGAATAAATAAAGAACTCTTAGAACTCAACAACAAAAAAACAGCCCAATTAAGAAATGAGCATGTTTTATAATCCTCTGGGTATATACCCAGTAATGGAATGGCTGGGTCAAATGGTATTTCTAGTTCTAGATCCCTGAGGAATCACCACACTGACTTCCACAATGGTTGAACTAGTTTACAGTCCCACCAACAGTGTAAAAGTGTTCCTATTTCTCCACATCCTCTCCAGCACCTGTTGTTTCCTGACTTTTTAGTGATTGCCATTCTAATTGGTGTGAGATGGTATCTCATTGTGGTTTTGATTTGCATTTCTCTGATGGCCAGTGATGATGAGCATTTTTTCATGTGTCTTTTGGCTGCATAAATGTCTTCTTTTGAGAAGTGTCTGTTCATATCCTTTGCCCACTTTTTGATGGGGTTTTTTGTTTTTTTATTGTAAATTTGTTTGAGTTATTTGTAGATTCTGGATATTAGCCCTTTGTCAGATGAGTAGATTGCAAAAATTTTTTCCCATTCTGTAGGTTGCCTTTAAAGACATGTGCACATGTATGTTTATTGCAGCACTATTCACAATAGCAAAGACTTGGAACCAACCCAAATGTCCAACAATGATAGACTGGATTAAGAAAATGTGGCACATATACACCCTGGAATACTATGCAGCCATAAAAAATGATGAGTTCATGTCCTTTGTAGGGACATGGATGAAGCTGGAAACCATCTTTCTCAGCAAACTATCACAAGGATAAAAAACCAAACACCACATATTCTCACTCATAGGTGGGAATTGAACAATGAGAACACATGGACACTGGAAGGGGAACATCACACACCGGGGCCTGTTGTGGGGTGGGAGGAGGGGGGAGGGATAGTATTAGGAGATATACCTAATGTTAAATGACGAGTTAATGGGTGCAGCACACCAACATGGCACATGTATACATATGTAACTAACCTGCACATTGTGCACATGTACCCTAAAACTTAAAGTATATAAAAAAAAAAAAAAAGAAATGAGCAAAGGACTTGAATAGACATCCACTCCAAAGAAGAAATACAAATGGCTAACAAGCACGTGCAAAGATACGCAACATCATTAGTCATTAGGGAAATCCAAATCAAAACCAGTGTAATACCACTTTATACCCTCTAGGATGGCTATAATTAAAAAAACACCAAAACAAAAACAAAGTGACAGGTATTGGCAAGGATATGGTGAAATTGGAACCTTCATACATTGCTGGTGGCTATGTAAAATGGTATACCCCCTGTGGGAAACTGTTTGGTATTTCTTCAAAAGGTTAAAAGGTAGAATTGCCATATGACCCAGCAATTCCACTGCTAGGTTTATACCCAAAAGAATTGAAAACAGGTACTCAAACAAATGCTTCTACACAAATGTTCACATCAGTACTATTCACAAGAGCCAAAAGGTAGAAACAACCCAAGTGTCCATCAACAGATGAATGAATAAACAAAATGTGGTATATCCATACAGTGGAATATTATTCAGCCATTCAAATGAATGAAGTACTGATGCTACAGCATATAAATAAATCTTCAAAGTATTATACTGTATGAAGGCAGTTAGACACAAAAGGAAACATAATGTGTGATTTCATTTACATGAAACATCTAGGGTAGGTAGATCCAGAAGACATGAAAAAGCAGATTGGTGGTTCCCAGGGCCTAGAGAAAGTGTGGAATGGAGAGTGACTACTTCATGGATTTGGGATTTTTGTGGAGAAGGTGAAAATGTTTTGGAACTTGATATAAGTGGTGATTGCACAACATTGTGAATGCACTAAATGCCACTGAATTATATACTTCAAAAATGTGAATTTCACCTCAATCAAAAACTACCTAGTATGGTGTTTGACACCTAGCAAGCTACCAATAAATTTAAAATATTATTGCATAGTGTCACCTTTATCAGAAATTTAGCTTCGTGACCTTGGTCATCAGTTTCCTGAGCTGAAAAAATGAAGTTGTTGGAATAGAAGACCTCTAAGGTCCTTACAGCATTAAAATTCTACTATATTAAGGCCTATTATTTCTAATTCATACAGTTAATATTTATTATGTAACTTCAGAGTACTATGCTAGGCAGCAAGGACTTAGCAGTAAATAAGACATAGTTCCTGCTGTCATAAAGCTAACATTCTAGTAGATAAGGCCTTACACAAATAATTATTTGCTGAGACATTGTTCTAGGTACAATGTGGGACAAGGCTTAAGAGGGCAGGGATGGGTCTCCTGAGAAAAAGATATTTCGGTATGAAGAATGAGTAGGAGTTAACTGGGTGGAGAGAAGGGAGACGAGCTTTCAGAAGGGAACAGCAAAGTCTGGTAGTGGGAAGGTGCACAGTGTCTTTGAAGAACTGAAAGAAGACTAATATGAATTCAGACAGTGACTGATGAGATAGACAAAGGTTGGATCATGTGAGATTTCTTAGGTTTACTAAAGATTTTGGATATTATACTGAGAGCACTGGGAAGCCACTGAAAGGCTTTAAGCAAACAATATTCAGTTTCTGATCATGTAGAAAATGGTTTGCAGGAAGGCAAGTGAGGAACTAGGGAAATAAAGTAGGAAGTCATTGCAATAGCTAAGACTGTGCTGCCTAGAACTAGGGTACTGGTAGTGGACATGGAGAGAAGTAGTTAATTTGAGAATAACTTAGGACACAGAATAAGTCTTTTTTTTTTAACTTAATTTTTTTTTTTTTTGAGATGGGGTCTTGCTATGTTGCCCAGGCTGATTTTGAACTCCTGGCCTCAAGCACTCTTCCCATCTTGGCCTCCCAAAGTGCTGGGATTACAGGCGTGAACCACCACGCCTGGCCAGGACAGAGAATAAGTCTTGATGGACTGGCTGTGGGAAAGGGGAGAAAGGTGTCAGGGATGACTCTTAGATTTCTCTTGAACATGTAAGTTAATGGCATGCAAAGAACATTGGAGGGACCTCTGCTTTTGGTCAACTTGGTTTGTTAGGGACTAGATTCACCTTCTTACCCGAAACAGTTTTTTTAAATGGCAAAATATATGAAATAATGATTTTCAGGATGCTGAACATCAGGCAACAAAGGACACTAATCACCAAAGAGAAAGATGAACTTTATGACTGCCCCAAGCTTACTGCTTTGAAAGAATTCCCAGGCTGTGGTGCAGGGAGAGGGACCCAGGCAGAGGCTGGTGGTCTTCCTGAGTTGAAGAAATGGAGCTAAGAGTGTGGGGAGGCCAAGGCAGCTAGAGTTCACAGGACAGCAGAGTACCGGAGAGGAGAGGGCGGCACAGAGAAAGAAGAGAGATCCACAGAGGGTCCTCCTGGAGTATTTAGCTGAGGACTGATCAGCACATTCATGTGAGGGAGCTTCTTGAGGATGAAGAAAGAACCATCCGAAAGGATTGGAAGGAAGGAATGGTGCCTGGCACCACTGGGCCAGTAATAGTGCCTACTCCCACTGGACTGGAGAAACCTCATCATTCACAGGACACCAGGGAGGACTCAAAAGGATCTTGCCTCTGTAGTGTGGAATACATTTGTCAAAACATATCAAACTATACACTTCAAATATGTGCATTATCATATGTGAATTATATCTCAGTAAAACTTTTTACTAAAGAACGCTGTGGCCGGACGCAGTGGCCCATGCCTGTTATCCCAGCACTTTGGGAGACCGAGACAGGCAGATCACTTGAGATCAGGATTTCAAGATCAGCCTGGCCAACATGGTAAAACCTCGTCTCTACTACAAAGTACAGAACATTGGCCTGCTGTGGTGGTGCACGCCTGTAATCCCAGCTACTCAGGAGGCTGAGGCATGAAAATCTTGAGCCTGCTAGACTGAGGTTGCAATGAGCCAAGATCGCACCACTGCACTCCAGCCTGGGCAACAGAGCAAGACTCTGTCTAAAAAAACAAAACAAAACAAAACAAAAACAACAACCCTAGAGGAGGAACAGATTATAAGGAAAGATTGTGCATTTGGTTTTTGACATGGGGTTTGGCTTTGGTTGTTAACTGGAGACGTTGTTTAGGCAGTTAAATGTATGAATGAGTGAGTTCGTTTTAGTGGGATGGTAGAGGCAGTTTGAAATGGAGTGAGGAATGAGTGGAAGGTAGGAAATGGAAACAGGATAGGGAGATAATTCTTTCAGAGTTTAACTCTTAAGAGGGACAAAGGGTGAAAGCTAGTGGGAGAAGTGGAGTCAGAGTTTAGTTGCTTTAGTATGATAGACTTAATATATATTTAAATCTCAATGCCACGATAAAAGACGCAGGTGAATCAAATATAAGTAAGGTTTCTGAGAGGGCGCAGGTGAATCAAATATAAGTAAGGTTTCTGAGAGGGTTTGAAGGCATAGCACTTAGAATACAGATGTGTTGGCTTTAGATTGGAAGAGAGCTACTTTGTCTACTCTTGTATAACAAGGGAAATGACAGAGGATAGATGAAGATCAGGTTTGTGAGTTGGTGGGAAGATGAAGGGGTGCTTATATGTTGGATCCTAGAGTGCTTTTCTGCATCTCTAAATTACATGCAGCTGGGCACAGTGGCTCACACCTGTAATCCCAACACTCTGGGAGGCTGAGGCAGGAGGCTCACTTGAGCACAGGAGTTTGATATTAACCCAAACAACATAGTGAGAACCTGTCTGTACAAAAATAATTAGCTGGGTGTGGTGGCACACACCTGTAGTCCCAGCTACTTGGGAGGCTGAGACAAAAGGAGTCCTTGAATCCAGGAGTTCGAGGCTGCAGTGAGCTGTGACCATGCCACTTTACTCCAGCCTAGGGGACAGAGTGAGACCCTATGTATAGTCTGTTTTCATGCTGCTGATAAAGACATACCCCAGACTGGGAAGAAAAAGAGGTTTAATGGACTTAACAGTTCCACATGGCTGGGGAGACCTCACAATCATGGCAGAAGGTAAGGAGGAAAACATCACATCTTACATGGATGGCGGCAGGCAAAAAGAGAGCTTGTGCAGGGAAACCCCTCCTTTTAAAACCATCAGATCTCATGCAGACCCACTTGCTGTCAGGAGAACAGTATGGGAGAAACTGCCCCCATGATTCAATTATCTCCCACCAGGTCTCTCCTACAACACGTGGGAATTATGGGAGCTACAGGATGAGATTTGGGTGTGAACAAAGAGCCAAACCATATCACCCTGTCTCAAAAAAAATAAATAAATTACATGAACACACATTAGGGAATGAGGAATTTATTAGATAGGCATTTTTGGGTTTTTTGGGTTTTTTTTTTTTTTTTTTTTTTTGAGACATAGTCTTGCTCTTTTGCCAGGCTGGAGTGCAGTGGCTCGGCTCACTGCAACTTCCACCTCCAGGGTTCAAGCGATTCTCCTGCCTCAGCCTCCCAAGTAGCTAGGATTACAGGTGTGTACCACCACTCCCGGCTAATTTTTATATTTTTAGTAGAGACAGGGTTTCATCATGTTGGCCAAGCTGGTCTCAAACTCCTGACCTCAGGTGATCTGCCCACCTTGGCCTCCCAAAGTGCTGAGATTACAGGCATGAGCCACCACACCTAGCCTAAATTGGCCTTTTTTTTTTTTTGAGACGGAGCCTCACTCTGTCACCCAGGCTGGAGTTCAGTGGTCTTGGCTCACTGCAACCTCCACCCCCAAGGTTCAAGTGATTCTCGTGCCTCAGCCTCCGAAGTAGCTGGGATTACAGGCATGTGCCACCATGCCTGGCTATTTTTTTTGTTTAGAGATGGGGTTTTGTCATGTTGGTCAGGCCTGACCTCAAGTGATCCACCCGCCTTGGCCTCCCAAGGTGCTAGGATTACAGGAATGAGCCACCATGCCCGGCCCTAAATAGGCTTTTAATTGTAGAATTGACAACCAAAAATTTAAACATAATTTAGGAATTAAAATTTTTATTATTTATTTATTTATTTATTGAGATAGGATCTCTGTTGCCTGGCTGGTCTCCGACTCCTGGGCTCAAGCATTTCTCCTGCCTTGGCCTCCCAAAGTGCTAGGATTACAGGTGTGAGCCACGTCGCCCAGCCCAGAAATTAAATTTTTTATTCTTAAGTATTCTTATTGTCTATTTGCCTTCTAGGCTATCGTGCAACAAATAACCAGCCCAAATCCCATCATCCATTGTCCAGTATACTTTGTCAAATTCTATAGTTGTGCTTTTCATGGCTGTTAGCAATCTTGAGTAAATCCTGGTGTCAGCTTAGAATTCCTAAGTGCTGTGGTGTTTCTAAGTGAGATTGAGGGATATCCAAGAATAAACTTTGCTATTTAAGTGACTTTTTTTTTTTTTTTGAGACAGAGTTTCACTCTTTTTGCCCAGGCTGGAGTGCAGTGGCATGATCTCAGCTCACTGCAACCTCCGCCTCCCAGGTTCAAGCGATTCTCTTGCCTCAGCCCCCCGAGTAGCTGGGATTGCAGGCGCCTGCCACCACGACTGGCTGATTTTTTGTATTTTTAGTAAAGACAGGATTTCACCATGTTGGCCAGGCTGGTCTCGAACTCCTGACCTCAGGTGATCCACTTTGGCTTCCCAAAGTGCTGGGATTACAGGCGTGAGCATCGCACCTGGCCGTAGGCTTAAACTTTTTAATGCATGCCGATTTTATAGCTGAAAAATTATGTTTCAGTATTTTTAATACGCATTTCTTGGTTGCTAATAAAGTAATGTTTACTGGCCACTTGTTTTTCCTCCTTTTATGAATTTCCTGTTATACTGTTATAGTCCTTGTCTGTTTTTCTGTTGGTTGAGTTTCCAGGATTTAAAGATGAAGAAACTAAGACCTAAAAGAAGTGACTTTCCCAGGGCCAACTAGTAATTTAGTGATAGAATCAATCATCATAGCATGTTAAAGCTGGAAGGAATCTTAGAGATAGAGTCACAACCCTGTAATATTACAGATGCAGAAACACAGGCCTAAAGATCTTAGGTGACTTACCTAAAGACAGCTACAAAGCTCTTTAGTGACAGAACTGGCATCTGAATCTTGAGATCATGAAAAGGGAAAGGCATGTTAACATTTATGAGCCTGTTACGTTTCTTACATGTGTATTCTCATTTAATTCTCACTACTATTCATTATTATTCCCATTTAAACAGATGAGGTAACTTGAGGTTCAGAGAGCTTCAGTTATTTGCCCAGAGTCACAGTTATTTGTAAAACTGGGGCTGGAGTCCAGGTCTTCTGATTCTTAATCCAGAGGTTTCATTGCCTCATAATAGTAACAGTGGATGTTTCTTCGCTTCACTCAAATGCTTTTTTGATAAAATATGATTTGCTTCTTGGAGCTTGTAAATAAACCTTTGTTTCACAGTTTCTGTTGATACTGGACACCAGTCTGACACTTAAGACACTTGGAAGCTTAAGGAACTTTTTGTTATAAACAAAAGCAGATCAAAGACCATCTTATGCTTATTGGGTGAATAGAATTGAGATCCATGCACTACATGTGACCTAAGGTTTTTTTGCTTGTTTGTTTGTTTGTTTTTTGAGACGGAGTCTTACTCTGTCGCCAGGCTGGAGTGTAGTGGCACGATCTCAGCTCACTGCAACCTCCGCCTCCCCGGCTTAAGCAATTCTCCTGCCTCAGCCTCCCGAGTAGCTGGGACTACAGGCACGCGCCACCATGCCCAGCTAATTTTTGTATTTTTAGTAAAGACAGGTTTTCACCATGTTAGCCAGGATGGTCTCCATCTCTTGACCTCGTGGTCCGCCTGCTTCGGCCTCCCAAAGTGCTGGGATTACAGGCGTGAGCCACCGCGCCCAGCCATGACCTAAGTTTCTTATGGTAGTGATAGTCTGCATTGAAACTTTTAGCATTTCCTTAGAAATATTTTTATTCCAAGGAGAATAAAATCTTAATATATAAAATGAAAATGACATTTGGGTTCTGTGAAGTGTAAAATGGACCTCAAATCAACAAGGGGTCAGATGGGAGCAAAATCCAAACCATGTCAATTGCATCCTCCGTATCTGCAGAAAAAAAACCCCATTTCTTGACAGGGCTCAAAATTTCAAAATCTATCAGAGCTAATTTGGTTGAGGCTCTTCATCCTATGGAGATGCACAAAGATTAGTATTGACTTGTGTATAACTTTAATGACACTCTTGATTTGGTCCAGTTATGTAGAAGTTAGTTGGTAAAATCTGTGTTCTACATTTCTGCTTTGCAGAGAAATCTTGTGATTGGGTTGGTGTTTTTAAAACCTGCTAGTCGCATCTAAATAAGCTGGGGAAGATGGAAGAGAGCAGCATGTGATAAAATGTTCCTTTTTTCCCTTCCCATACTATTTTGTTAAAAGCCTTCTAGAATATAGGTACCAAAAATTAACTCACTTTATTCTTTCTAGTTTTCAATAGTGGGGATCTGTTAAGCCTTATTATTTAAGAAATAGATATTAATTCTTATCTCTGGTATTTTTCTGATTTGCTTTATTGTAACAAGAGCTGCACATTAATTAACACATTAATCAGTGCATGCAGAGATGGTTACATAACAGTCTGAGCCATTAACTCAGTCCAGTATTGAAAAATAAGTATCTCCAGAAGTAATTCTTATTCTAGTATCAAACGTAACAGTCCTTTAAAATTTCCTTTGGAATGTTGAAAAGAGATCAAATGAAACCTTCAGAATGGCTATTTATTAGGGAACAAGAAACCTCCAATTTCATTCACCCATTGTAGCTCCACTTTCTCATTTTAATGCTCAGTCCACAGTGGCGATGGTAAAAGATGTCCTGCGCCTTCAGAGATGGCAGTGGGAGAGGGGACATCACCTTTCCATTTATTGCTTGTTGCAGTTTGGCCTGTTTACAGACATAATTGCTCTGTGGGTTCTTTTAGTGGAGAGTGGAGGAAATCAAGATAGCAACAAGCAATCAGCATTTACACATGACCCATGAATTGGCTAATTTTTAACATGTAGTTAAGAAATGATTACAGCCTGCAGAGTCATGACCTCAACTTTTCATCAGTTCCATTGGATTGTGCCTCAGTTTGGAAATGAAGGAGGTATACGGGAAGTTTTAATTGTACCTGTGTGATTTATCCCTAGTCAGCTCTTTAATTTCTTCTGGCTGTCTAAGGTTTCCGACATGCTGTAAATTTCCCCAACTTTTTCATTATCTGCAATTTCTTTATGACTTGTGAATCGGAGTGGAGAGAGAGTGTGGATTTACAGCAGAGATAAACATGTCCATAAAGTCTGTATCTGTGTCAGTAATTGTACTGCTGTCAGTGACTGTCCTGTTTTACAGGCCTCTCTTGGGAAAGGAACAGGCTTCACTACCAGCAGCACTGAAGTGCTTGCTTTGATTTGCATTAACTTGCTAGGAGATTAGGTGGGAATGGTGGGATAGGAATTGATACTGGACCTTGGCCTCTCTTGTTTGTTTGAGGTTGGCCTCCTAGGATAACTGTGTGTTGAAGATAGAACATGGACAGACAATATTCATTTCCTAAATGAAAATGCAACTTGAATTGATACGGTAGATGTGAAAAATCCTTTCTAACTTCATTTTATAATGTACCTTTAAGGTGACTTCCCTTTCCTATCACTGTTGATAATTAAACTTAGGTTCCCTATGGCCCCCCTCCCCCATTTTCCTTTTCTTAGAATTAAAAACACAGGGTTTCTCTTTTAGAGCACTCATATCTGCTCAAGAGTGGGCCAGCTAGAGTTAAGGTGAAGACTACATCTGCCTCATCTTAATTCTCAACTATTGTTGGCTCTTTCCCATCTGCTTAAGGTGGTGTGCCCACAACCATTTACCATGAGAAAGGCAGTCACAAAGAGCAATTCTTAATATTCCTGTCTTTAAAAGGCCCTTTAGGATCTCTCTCTTTAGTGTTTTCTTCCTTATAGTAATTTTGAAAGCAACTGAAATTAAAAGAAGTCCTTTCTAAGTAGATGGAAAAGCAAACACATTGTTTTCTTCTAGTACATTTCATACTCAACAAATCCCTCAAGAATTGAAACTATCCTTGCATACCCTGAACCTTCTTTGAGGTAGGGATTTGTTGTTGTTGTTGTCGTTGTTGTTTTGAGACAGAGTCTTGCTCTGTCACCAGGCTGGAGTGCAGTGGCGTGATCTCCGCTCACTACGATCTCCGCTTCCCGGGTTCAAGCGATTCCCCTGACTCAGCCTCCTGAGTAGCTGGTCCTACAGTCGCGTACCACCATGCCTGGCTAATTTGTTATATTTTAGTAGAGATGGGGTTTCACCATGTTGGCCAGGATATTCTCGATCTCCTGACCCCATGTGCTGCCTGCGTTGGCCTCCCAAAGTGCTGGGATTACAGGCATGAGCCACCTCACCCAGCCTTTTTGAGGTAGTTTAAAAGCAGAGTAGGTGACAGAAGAATTTAACAGTGAGGGGATAAGATGCATGATAAGCATCAACCTATAGTCAGCCCACAAGTCCAAATAATATACTGAGCAATTAAGTTGATTTCTCCATAACTTCTCGTCTGCTTACATTCCTTTTTGACTGCAACTGACCATAGCCATTTTTTTATCATGGGAGTGGGAAGATTAAAGGAGGTGATGTGATACAAAATTGTTTGGCATCCTTCCAGAAGCTGTGGTGAAAAGTGTGGTTAAAATTGTTGCAAGAATAAGATTTGAAATTATCTTTGGTTTTAATTCCTTATCACATCTATTGCCATAGTAGAGTTTATTCTTACTTAACAAGGGATAAACTACTTTCTTTGAGCAAGAGTGATAATCTCTTCAGGCCCCTTTGTCAGTCATTTCTTGTCCTCCTTTAGAACAGGGAGGTTTTTTTTAACTCCTTAAAACATTTTTTTTAATAACACTTTGTTGAGATATCATTCACATACCATAAGGTTTATGTTTTTAAAGTTTAGTGTTCATTGGTTTTTAGCACACTCAACAATAAAAAACTATTTGGATATCTAAACTATTGAGATAGTTTTCTCCTTTTCTTTTTCAGTCCATGCTAATGGTGTTCCTCATGGAGTAAGCTTGTGAAATTCCATTGTTACCTAATTCTAGTTTGAGGAAACTTCTAGTGTATCACTTGCTACGTCCAATGTAGCAAACAAATACAATAATCTAAAATTAACCTAACAAAACCTAGAGTTATTGTGTTAGTGCTGTAACTCCTTGTTTTAGGACCTTAAATTTTTTTCTTCAGTGAATGCGCAAGTTGGAAGTGCTTAACATTCATCTTGATGCAGATCTTTATTTTTTTCTTTCATTAATTTTATACAATCTGATTGTAAGCACAGGTTTGGACCAAGTTAAGGAGTGTCACCTGTATGCGCAGTCAATCTGTTGAAAGAAGAGTGAGAAGTCTAGCTGGGTCTGATTATGGAAATAAGCTTTCTAATTGCTCAGGTTGAAAAGCTTGTTATTACTAAGAATTTCTCCTCCCAGAAGATAGCTTGAAAGGTGGGGAAAGTATAGTATTCTAGCTTCACAGGGGAAGCATTTTTCTTCTGATAGGAGGGAAAATAGTTTATGGTTGTTTGCATCCATTTCTGCTGCTGTCAGCTGTCAAGTTCAGTAAAAACAAGGGTTTAATTAGCCAACAGTCTCACAGTGTTGAAGGAAAATGTTATTAAAAAAGAAAAGAACAATACAATAAAATATTATTTGGATAATAAATTGTGTATCTACTGTTCTTTGAAATGACTCTGCAAGAGGGATTGATAACTTTGTATTAAAGGTTTAATAAATATAGGTGCTGGAGAATGATTCAATCAAATGTCTCCAGGTTGAAAGAGGACCGGCAGCTGCCCCCCTTAATCAGAGTGAGAATGGAATCCAATAGTAGCCAGGCTTGAAACTAAAGGGAGGGTTGGAGTATTCATCTGTTTACTTGTAGAAGGGATAATTATTGGGTTAAAATCCTTATGTGATGTTTTACTTTTTAAAATCCTGGATTTCCTTGGAACTATAGATTTTAAAAACTTATTTCAAATTATCAAGTAAATGAATATCAATGCCACAAATAGGTCAGGAAAGAAGCCCTTCTTCACTAAATTAAGAAGAAAAGTCATTAAGTCTTCTTTTCCTCCAACAGTTCATTACGAAAAAATTTTAATCACCCAGCAAACCCCCGTCTGTGTGTGTATATTTTATATATGAATATATATATATTTTTACTCTATATTACATATTGATATTCTCTTCTTAGCCATTTGGAAGTAAATTTCAGACATCATGGCACTTTACTCCTAAATGCTTAAGAATACATCTCCTAAGAATAAGGATAGTTTTCTATATAATATTATCACATCCAACAAAAATAATTTTAAAAATCTAATATATTTTCACATTCAGACCTCCCCAATTGTCCCTAAAAATCTTGTGTAGCGTTTTTATTAAAACCAAGATCCAGTCCAAGTTCTGGCATTGTAAATGCCATTACATTCTTGATAAGAGAACATTCAGCACTAAATTCTGCACAGCAGCTCTCTTCTTCTTTTTTTTTTTTTTTTTTTTTTTGAGATGGAGTCTCGCTCTGTTGCCCAGGCTGGAGTGCAGTGGCACGATCTCAGCTCACCACAACCTCCACCTCCTGGGTTCAAGTGATTCTTCTGCCTCAGCCTCCTGAGTAGCTGGGATTACAGGCCACGTACCACCATGCCCAACTAATTTTTGTATTTTTAGTAGAGACGGGGTTTCACTGTGTTGGCTAGGCTGGTCTCGAACTCTTGACCTCGTGATCCACCTGCCTCAGCCTCCCAAAGTGCTGAGATTACAGGCATGAGCCACCGCGCCTGGCCTCACAGTAGTTCTTTTAATAAATATTTACCAGCTTTTTCCTATGGTGAACATATATTTACTCAAATGACTATCATTTTCTTCTAGAATATTGAGTTTTGAGTTCTCTCTCTGCAATAAGCCTGCTTTATCAAGCTTCTTTATTTCTGGTATTCTCTCCTTCTTCCAATTGAATTACCTGTAGAACTGATATTTTCTCCAATAACTACTCCATTCCACAGTCAGAGTAATATTTTTGAAACACAAATTGACATGTGACCTTATTCCCTTCTTTTTAAAATCTATCAACGGCTTCTCATTGTTCTCAGGATCAAGTCAAAAACCTTTAACTTGGCCTTACAGCTCTGCCTGATCTAACGTTTTTCACACCATGCTCCCTTTCTGAGCATGTGTTCTGCACATTCAGAAAACAGAGGGAAAAGTGAGGTAAATAATCCAGGGAACACCTCTTGGAAGAGATGAAACTTGAAATAGAATTGATGTCTAATATTTGTATATAAGAGGAAAGAATACACTTCAGAATGGGAAGGAATTTTTGAGAATGGATGAGAGATATTTTGGGGGAAAAATTGATACATTGTAACAGACTAGAGAGATGAGTCAAAGTGATTTCAAGATTTTAAGCCCTTGTGACTAGGGGAATACAATTTAGTGTGGAACTGAGATATGCATTATAAAACTTCAGTTTTGTTTGCTAAGGTGTTGTTAAAGCATCTTTGAAGGCCAACGTGGCATGATCACTTGAGGCCGGGAGTTCAAGACTAGCCTGGACAGCATAGCGAGTCTCCATCTCTACAGAAAAATTTAAAAATTAGCTGGTGAGGTGGCTCAAGCCTGTAGTCTCTGCTACTTGGGAGGCTAAGGTGGGAAAATCTCTTGAGTCCAAGAGTGAGGCTGCAGTGAGCTGTGATTGCACCCTCACCCCACCCCCTATCCTCTGCACTCCAGCCTGGGAGACAGAGTGAGACCCTGCCTCAAAAAAAAAGCATCTTTGAAATGAATAACTTAATAACTTAAACTACTATCAGGGTTATATAGGCGAAAAGGTTGTGAATATATAGTCTGTTAATTACGATAAAGTGCAACCATATATAACAGGAAATCTAAAATAATTGTGGCTTACACAAGGTAGCATTTTTTTTTTCAACAAAAAGGAAAGCTGGAGGTAGATGCACTTAGCAGGTAGGGCAGTTCCAAAGGTGTCATCAAGGACTAAAGTTTCCATCCTTCCATCCTAAATATACTTTGTACACGCTAGAGCTCTAGCCATCATGCCTGAATTGTAGGCAAGAAGGTGGGGTAGGAATTTAATTTAATTTAAAAAAGGGATCCCACACAGCTGACACTTTTCTTTTTAAGCAGCCTTCCTGGAAGTCCCACAGAACTTAAATCACCTGGCCTGGCTGCAAAATAATGTGATTGTTTATTCTGAGCTATAATTTTGGTAGCAAAAAAGTCGGCGATCTGTTAATACAGAGGAAGGGGGAACATGGATCTTGGAATAGGCAGCCAATATTCTCTGCCATAGCAGGGGACAAGAGACCTTTGCAAGAGCAGTGGGGTCGGTAGAAGGATGTGAGGTGATGTGTTGAGAAGGAAGCTCAGAATTAGTGATTTTACAGGTGCATGTATGGACTTAGTGATCTTGTTTTCTTTACCACATTAAGCTTGTTTGGTGCTCCATAAATGGGTGACTGCATGCCCAACATGTCCTGTTAAAGGATCTTGCAGACATTTTTTTCCCCCTCCCTTTGGCTATTTCTCCAAGTAAATAAATATTAGAAAATCTCAGCTCTTTTTCATCTTCAGGGAACAAGCCACTCAAGAAATGGTCAGTTTTTAAAATTGCTGAGCAGAACCTGCTATAGATACTTCCAGTATGGAGAAGAGAAACACTTGGATTTCTGATTTCTGTATGTTTACCAAAACAGATTCTAAGATACAAGAAAAATATTGCTAGAGTAATATTTTCTTTTATGCAGCTAGCATAGACTAGTGAGTCCAAGAGTTTATTTTTATATTCACTGTGTTTCACATAGGCTTGATTATAATAGGCTATTGGTGTTGTTGAACGGATGATTGAATTATTTCTGAAGCCCGTATGAGGTAGACTGTGGTGATATTTAGAAGTTAAAGGCAGTCTACGGTTTAATGTAATAAAACGTGCTTCATAGCTAGTAAAAAAGCTATCCCTTTTATAATATATAGTGTATAGATTATATAATTAATATAAAGCCACAATAGCTTTATTACTAATTTAAAATTTAACTCCTAAGAACACTTTTCAGCAAAAACACAAAAATAGATTCACTTAAAACCTTTTTAAAAATAACTTAGCCCAAAACACCAAATAAATCTAGTAGAGTTTTGCTGCTTTAAATGTAAAAAGCAGCATTTTACTCTTAGTATTTAAAGGCGACTCCTTACCTTCTTGTAGCACTTTGTCTATTGCAGAATGTGCATGATTTTGCCCTACTTACGGTGACTGGATTCTCATCCTCTCAGTAGGATCAATATTAAGCTAGCCTTCTTTACCTCCTCGATCCATATTAAACCTGTCTTGGAAAGAGTCTGTTTATTGGATAATATAGCTACACCGGGGCTCTATGACAATATCTTTTGCTGCCTCATTAACTCTCGAGCATTAGAACAAGATAAAAATGCCCTAAAGCCTCTTATCTGATGTCTGGTGTAACCTGCTGTAAGCAGGATTGCTATTAGTTTATGTTAGAAATCAAATGACCCTCTCCAGTGGAGGAAGTACTGATTAAACCTGAAGTGTCCCCGGAGGACTCTACAGCTGTCAGAAGGGTGGTGACTGTCCCTCACGAAAAGGGAAATCTGGGCCAGAGGTCCCAGTGGGGCGGTGCTTTAAGAACCCGCACGTGGCTGCCCCAGCTGTTCTGCTTTGCCTAATGAATTGTTTTACAAGAAGAGGCTGGGTATTATCATCACAAGCTGCCTTCCTTAGGGACTGGAGCCAGCCAAATAATAAGTAATGTTAGTGATGGTAATTGAAATGTGATGGCTCTCCTGAGATCTTTATGGCCCTGGAGCTGGTTGGCACTTGTGGATTGCCTTGTCCTAGCAAGTGCCTAATTTTTTTTCTGTTTTGTAATACCGTTGTGTGCGTTTTTCTCTTCTGTCCCCCATGGAAATTCATTAATAAAAGCTATCTTAGGAACATTACAATTATGTTAACTACAAAAGGAACAGTTTTAACTTTTTCATTTCAATTATCAAACACTGTAATGGTAAATAAGTGGTTTCTGGAGGAAACCACTGCAAAGATCTCTCTGTGCTTTTAAAGGAATGTGTTAAACTTATACAAATAATACAAGCTCTTGATTTTAAGAATATTTTAAAATAACATGAAAGGATATAAAGTGAAAAGTAAAATCCTTATCTGCTGAATTTATGAGCGGTAACTGCCACCAACAGTTTCTCCATGGATGCTTCCAGACATTTTCTGTACATAGTAAAGTTTATATACATTACCATACACAGATGCAATCATAATATACATACTGTTTTGTGACTTATCTTTTACCCCACAACATGTCTTGGATATCTTTCCACAGCAGTACACATAGATCTGCTTCACTGTTTTCCAAATGTTTCATAGGATTTCACTATATGGATGTACCAATTCAAGACTCTTTGTAGATAGTTTGACTTGGACCTTATAAATGAAGCCTTACCATACAAGCAGGTTGCATCCACTGACTTATGTTCCATAGTTCAAACTCTGCTTTTACATGAAGTGATTTTCCTTTCTTCAGGAATGTTACATTTTAGTTCAGTATTGTTTTAAAATAGGAAATGCTGGAGGTAAAACTTCTAGGGGGGAGGTAGTGTGAGTCTTGTCATGCATCATTAGCTGGACATATGTGTAGTAATATGCACCCCACTGTGTGCTTTTAATTTGTTGCTTAGTTAAATGAGAAGTATTCTGTCCCAGATAGGTGGGGAAAACAAATAGCCTTTGATGAGTGTTGTCCAAGGCACTGACTGGCGGCTTCCTCTAAAGTTGAATGAGTGTTTTCTCCCCTAATTTTCTACTTCAGAAGTTCCAGGAATCAAGTTTTGAATGCATTAATGGACTTGGGAAATGATTTGTCAGCACGTGGAAATGAGGACTTAGGTTTCTTGTGTAACAGCTTGGCTAACAAAGCAAGTTTGTGCCTCATGAACTTTAAGGGCCCTGCTGGGAGTGGCAGTGTGATGAATAAAGCAAAGCAATTTTCCAGGAGCATTTCAGGTCAGTGATGGGAGAAATCAGTTGTCTTCTCAGTCAAACAGAAACTTAATTTTAGTTGCATCTGTCTTAATAAGAGAATCTGTATGCAAATTGAATGGTAGAAATTCCACATCTGCCAAAGATGGGAGCATTGCAAGTCTTTTTTTTTAACTCAAAGCTCTTTAGTCCCATTCTGAACACTTCAAAGTTGAGATTTGACCAAATATTGAAGAGATGTCATACTACTAAATTGCAAAATGCAAACTAGTTTTGTTTCAGACTTTTTATACAGTGCTTTTCCTGTCCTTGATGTTAGTCATTTGAATTGATGCCCAATCTTTAATTTAATAATTGGAGGCTATTATTAATAACAATAACTGATTTACTTCTTGTCCAAGCCTTTATTAGATTCATGGGATGCAGGTATACAGAGATTTCTGGGGCTGTTCTGGGCTATTGGAGATCTTGTAGACCTAAACTATTCAAAGCAGTAGCCACTAACTGCATGTGTTTAAAGTTAAATTAATTTAAAATAAATAAAATTTAAAATCTAATTCCTGAGTCACACTAGCAAATGCTCAGTAGCCATGTGTCGCTAATGACTACCACATTGGACAGCACTGCTCTAGACCAAAGGTCAGCAAACTATGGCCTGCAACCTGTTTTTGTATTCTCTGAGCTAAGAATGTTTTTTACATTTTTATGGGGGCTGTAAAAGTAAAACGAAAACAAAAAACAGAAGAATCTGAAACAGACTGAATGTGGCCCACAAGCCTAACATAACATCCTTACGTCCCATTCATACTTACGTTATGTTAGGCTTTACGTCCCATTCATACTTATGTTATGTTAGGCTTGTGGGCCACATTCAGTCTGTTTGGTTGTTTACAGAAAACCTTTGCTCAGCCCTGGACCTATGCTTCCTCTTGGTGACATTTTGGCTTTCTGATCAAATTAGGTTAGGACTTTCCATAAGCCATCAGAAGACTAAATCTAATAAGCAAATAGACAAATTTCAGATAAAGTTTCTTACTATAGATAGACTATGGAATGAGTCCAGAGCATACACAAATCAGTTCCCTGAAGCTAGGACAATCGGGGTGTGCATTTGAAATAGGAAAATACTTTATAGTATAAATTATCAATTTCCTACAAGCTTTGTGCATAATACCTAAGTTTAACAGAACGTCTTTCTTATTTTGTACACTATTTTGTGTCTTCTGTGTTCTATACTCTCCTATCTTACTCTGACAGAAACAGAATGAGCCTGGGCATGGTGGCTTATGCCTGTAATCTCAGCACTTTGAGAGAACAAGGTGGGAGGATCACTTGACCCCAGAGTTCGAGACCAGCGTGGACAACATAGAAAGACCCTGTCTCTGCCAAAAAATACCAATAAAATTAGCCAGGTGTGGCAGTGTGCCCCTGTGGTCCCAGCTCCTTGGGAAGCTGAAGTGGGAGGATCCATTTGAGCCCAAGAAGCAGAGCCTGCAGCGAGCTGTGATTGCTCCACTGCACTCCAGCCTGGGCAACAGAATGAGAAGCCTGTGTCTCCACATGGCCCACCAAAAAAGCATATGCACTTTTTAACAAAGAATTTACTGTGAAGATTTTTTTTTTAACTATACAAATTATAATTTTTTCAAATTTTTAATTGATACATATAATTGTACATGTTTATGGGGTACAGTTTGACATTTCAATTCATATATGTTGTATAAAGATCAAATCGGGGTAGTTAGCATATCTATTACCACATGCATTTATTATTTCTTTGTGGTGAGAACATTCAAAAGCCTCTCTTCCAGCTATTTCATAATATGTGATACCTTACTGTTAACTAGTCACCCTGCTGTGCAACAGAACACCAGAACTCTTGTATAATTGTAATTTTGTGCCTGTTGACCAAACTTTCCTCATCCTCCTCCCCTGCCGTCTTCTCCCCTCTTCCCAATTTCTGGTAACCACTCTGCTTCTATGATCTCAATTTTTTTTTTCTTATAAGATTCCACATACAAGTGAGATCATGGCAGTATTTGTCTTTCTGTGTCTCGCTTATTTCACTTAACATGATGCCCTCCAGGTTCAACCATGTTGTCACACATGACAGGGTTTTATTCTTCAGTTTTTTGTTTTGTTTTGTTTTGTTTTTAAGACAGGGTCTTGCTGTGTCACCCAGGCTGGTGTGCAGTGGTACAAACACGGCTCACTGCAGCTTTGACCCTGGGCTCAAGAGATCCTTCCACCTCAGCCTCCCAAGTAGCTGGTGTGGGAGCCACACCCAGCTAATTTTTTTTTTTTAATTGGAGCCATGGGGGTTGGGAGGGGGGTCTCACTTTGTTGCCCAGGCTGGTCTCGAACTCCTGGGCTCAAGCAGTCCTCCCACCTTGGCCTTCCGAAAGGCAGGGATTACAGATGTGAGCCATTGTGCCCAGCCTCAAATTATTTTTAAACCATCACATTATTTCAGTCTCTCCTAGGAAGAATGCAGCAAAAAGATTCTTTTTCTGGTATTCTCAGCATCTGAGAGATTGTCTTCCCTTAGCAAATGTAACTCTAACAAATTCTTATTAAATATAAGGTCTATGAAATGTACCTATAAAATGAGCACCTGGCACTTCTGTGGTAAATTAGAGAGTCAACTTGTTGCTTTCAAGATAGGACCTTGACATTCATGAGGTAACTGCAAATTTCCAATAACTCTTAGTGTATCATTTTTCCTCTAAAATGTGGTAAAGTACAGTTGAAAAAAATTTTTACCTTTTGGGCCTTTGGTATGAATTATTCTATAATTAGAAGTAAGTAAAGTATTCTCCCACTAAAATAAATGTTTCACTACAATATGTTTAATTACAAATAGAAATGTTAACTGGAACTCGTCTGAATCTTCAAACTCAACATGTCAGATGATCACGGGTTGTGTGGTTGAGATCATGAAGTGTGTACTAAGCCACAAAAAAAGTGACACTTCAACAATAACCTTGAAAACAAGGCACGTGATAGAAGAGATAAGAGAGATCATTGTGAAACAGTATTCTGAGAGGGAACCTTTGTGAAGTGATCGCTTCTTTCTAAAGAACTCTGAGTGGTAGCTGTAGTTGGTTTTTATTCCATGGTATGAAATCAGTGCAGATTTTAACAGTTAAAGCCCTATCCATTGATCATAAGCAGTTATAGTGTCAATTAGCTGTTTCTCCATTAGAACGTTGACTAAATTTATGAAAACCCAAAAAAGTTCTTCTAATTCTCCAGTGTCATCTCCTTTGCCATCTCATCTGTGAGTCTTCTTGCTTTTTCAGTTCTTCCATATTACTTTTATGTGTGCCCTCCAAACCTTTGCCAACCTCTTGCCTCTCCAGTATTAACAGTGTATTCTTCTTCATTGCCTGTGAAAATAATCTTAAAGTTATACACTGCCTCCTTCCTTACAGTATGCCAGTAAGCATCCACTTTTGTGGATCACCTGATTTCCAGTAAAAGATTCTCTATGTAATCCTTACATAATCAAGGATGAACCTCTTCTAAAGCTGCCTGTTAATAAGTTTGCTATCTTTGTCCACGGCATTTTTTGATGACAATGAAAGTGTGGCAAAGTCATATGCCTTGAGCTTGTGTCTTACAGTCCGGTCGAAAAGTCAGAAGTATTCAGAGGAAGGAACATCACTTAAGGGTTTAGAATTGTACACTATAGTCATTAAAGATAGCCTTCCACATTTTCCACAGTGGGGAGAACTTGAAATTTAAGCTTAGACATTTCTGGCACAAAGTGTTTTGTTTTTTTGTTTGTTTGTTTCTCAGCCCTTCTAAGAGACAAAATATGAAATGTTTTTGAAACCAGTCCAAAACACCTTGCCCAGTGTCTGAGGGTGTTTTTTTTCACTAGACTACCAATATTTGGAAAGACATTCCTTTTATGTCATGGGGTTTTCAGATTAGTATGGAAAACTTGTTTTTTCATAAAGACTGCAGATTCTATGATGTGAAATAGTCAAGTCTGATCTTAAACTCCCTCATAGAGCTCTATGAGGATATCTAAGTATTTGCAGGTTTCACCACTGAATTCCCAACATTTACCATACTTGGTACATAATAGATAGGTGCTTACTTTTCCCCTTTCATTATTTTTTCCTAAATCACATTTTGGTCATGAAACCCGTGTTTCCTGAATCATCCTCACTGCCTTTTCAGACAAGTATGTATTTTTCTCTCTATTGATGAACGTTTTTGATAAAAGCTGGCATACTTGTTAAAACGTTCCCACACACGGCTGGATACATTATGGAACTATTCATGTCATGTATCTGTGCCAACCGTAAGAAAAGTATGCCTTCCAAATTCCTTTTAGTTCTCTTCAGTTTCCATAAAATGTTATTTTTATCATGTGTGAGAGTACTGCTAGGGAATCTCATAGCCATTGTGGGATGCAGGTACTGGGTGGACCACTAGGTTCACTAGCCAGCTAAGTGAATTGCTCTTCCCGTGTGTGCTGTTCAGATTTGTTCCTAAGCAAAATTGCAGATAAACTCCTATGTTACATTGACTTTCATGCCTTCATAGTAGAAAGCCCACAGATATTAAAGACTTGAATTCAGATACTAGTAACAATTATAGATTGATTGTTCAGAATAACTTGCTTTCCTTCTTAAGCATAAAGTACAGAAAAATCAACACTGACAAGTTAATCCTAAAAATCACATGGAAATAATTGCAGGGGACCCAGAATAGCAAAACAATCTTGAAAAAGAACAAAGTTGAAGGACTTACACTTCCCAGTCTCAAAACCTACTACAAAATTACAGTAATTAAGAGAGTGCGGTAGTGGCATAAGGATAGCCATATAGATCAATGGAATATAATTGAGAATCCAGAAATAAACCCCCATATTTACAGTTAATTGGTTTTTGACAAGGACACCAGGATCATTCAACGGGGGAAAAGTAGTCTCTTTCAACAACTGGTGTTGGAAAGCAATATCCACATGAGGCCGGGCATGGTGGCTCACGCCTGTAAACGCAGCAATTTGGGACGCCGAGGTGGGTGGATCACTTGAGGTCAGGAGTTTGAGACCAGCCTGACCAACATGATGAAACCTCGTCTCTACTAAAACTACAAAATTAGCTGGGCATGGCAACGCACACCTGTAACCCCAGCTACTTGGGAGGCTGAGGCAGGAGAATCGCTTGGATGCCCGAGGCAAAGGTTGCAGTGGGCCGAGATCATGCCATTGCGCTCCAACCTGGGCAATAAGAGCGAAACTCCATCTCAAACAAACAAAATATCCACATAAAAAATAAAATAAAATAAAATAAAATTGGACCCTCTACCTCATATCATATAAAAAATTAACTCAAAATGGATCATGGACCTAAATATAAGAGCTGAAACTATAGAACATAGGCATAAATCGTGACCTTGAATTTGGCAGTAGTTTCTTAGATATGATACCAAAAGAACAAGCTCCATTAAAATTAAACACTTCTGTGCTTCAAAGACACCATTAAGAAAGTACTTGGGTAGGACAGATGTGGTGACTTATGCCTGAAATCCCAGCACCTGTGTTCATAGTAGCATTAATCACAATAGCTAAAAGGTGGAAGCAATCCAAATGTTCATTGACAGGTGAATGGATAAACAAAATGTAGTAGATACATGCAATGGAATATTATTCAGCCTTTAAAAAGGAAGGAAAATCTGACACACAACCTTGTGGACATTATGCTAAGTGAAATAAGCCAGTCACAAAAAGACAAACACTACGTAATTCCACTTATGTGAGGTAATTAGAGTAGTCAAATTCATAGAGACAGAAAGTAGAATGGGGGCTGGGAGGAATGGGGGAGTATTGTTTAATGGTTAGAGAATTTCAGTTTTGCAAGTTGAAAAAGTTCTGGAGATTGGTTGCACAGTGATGCAAACACACTTAATGCCACACTAAACTGTACACTTAAAAATGGTAGAGATTGTAAGTTTTATGTATATTTCACAGTTTTGAGTGGGGGAAGGTGACTTTTATGCTATGTGAATTATATCTCAAGTTTTTAAAAGTTATATGGGAAAAGAAGAAAAAAGAAAATAAAACCTATCTAGGAAGCCCAGAAAGATTTGACAAAGTGTATTATAGGCCTGCTCCTAATCAAAGGCCTTTTTTTTTATGTGTAGTGATTTTATATTCCACTCCTCAATTCATGAATAAGTCCCTTCTAACTCTCCTCTTCCCTTTATTATTTCACAAAATAGATTGGAAATAATCTCCTGATCCTCCCCAGTACTTATGTTAACATCTGGGACCCCACCAAAGGTTCACATCTATTTCTTAGGATTTTGATATTATCATAATAAGTAAATATTTATTATGTAAACCAATGTGCTAGACCCTGGGTGTCAAAAATACATAAGCTCTTCTCATGGCACTTATAATCTGACTAGAGAGACAAGGCAAATGTATAAAAAGTTTGATCACAGTACAAGAGAGCATGTACTGAGCCACTCGAGGAGCAAGGAGCATAGAAGTTGACAGAAATGAGAGATTACAGTAGGCTAAAGGTGTTTGGAAAAAGTCTTATAAAAAAAGTGGAATATAAACTGGAACAACAACAACAATCCTACATATCAACAGTGGCAAATTGGTTTCCTTCTTGCTGTAAGATTCCATGTAAAATGTAGTATTTTATATAGCAGTTGCTATTTGATTAACCTGCAAAAATTATTTTTTTCTCATATTCATTTCCCTTGTTAGTATCCCAGTTTGTTAGGTTAGAAAAAAAAATTGCTTGATTGTCTATTCCTCCACATATAGATCAGTATGTTAAGGGGGCGAAGTAACTTTACATCATAATTTGGCCACTGGGCCATGCAACAGCCTGTCTAGCTTTACCCTGCTAAGCCTGGAAGTGGCAACAAAGAGATAATAAAGCCACCATCAAATGTCTGTGGCCTAGTATGAGTTTGACCTGCACCTTGACAATGATTTTGATTATTTCAGCTTTCCATGGTGAATGGATTTACTACCTATCAGAGTCAAAAAAACCCTTAATTTTAAAAATATTTTGGGGTTTTTCTTCTACGTGTTAAATGTTAACTTCCTGTGACAGGCGGTGATGATTTCTGAATTTTCAGTGGGCACAACTCATTGTTGAAGCACTGAAGTAGTTGGTTACTATTGCAGGTAATTCTTATTTAAATGAACAAGAGTTCTTTGGAAAGATGAGGCAGCACAGTTTTAAAAATTCACAGCAACACTGATGTATATCAGTTTTGGCTTGGCAGACTTTGACCCAGGGCTGTGCAGTGTTTTATAACCCTCAGCTACATAAGGACACATACTTACAGCATCACTTTTGTTGTGGATATTTTTATAACTCTACAAAACGATTAGACTGACGTAAAGCAATTCTCTAAATTCATAGGTATTAAAATATTCTGGCAGCTGTCTCCTTTTTGCCTTTAAGTTGAAACATCATGATGAGATAAGACTGCACCAGGCCTGATCGGTACATGAATGAGGTTATGCGTGGTATTCTCACATTATTGACAAGGGTCTTTGTCACTATAAATAGGAGAAATCTTTGGGGAGGGGTTGCCATTATAGTAATTCCGATTCAATTCCAGCAATATTCTTGTTTTTCATAAACCTTTTTCATTCAAAACACATTCCATGCAATCAGATAAGAAAGAATGATATAAAAATGCCTTTGAATTCTAACTAAAATAATTTAGCTTATAGTTGAAATATATAATATCTTTATCTGGGAGTCTGAAGTATTGATTAGGGTTAGAGAATGTTTAGGAGAACCTGGATGAAAGAAACCTAGTGGTAAATTGGCTGTAGGGTACAGTGACATGGGATACAGACTCTTCTGTTTGCAAAATAGTCTTCTACCAACTCGTGGACTCCAGGTCATAGTCCTCAAGGGGGACCAAGAGTCTGGAAAGGTCTTGTGTTACGATCTTAGCAGCTCTCTAACCTCTCTTTCCCTAAGTGCTTCTTACTGCTTCTAAGTGTCTCAAATTCTTTTAACTGAGAACAATTTATAGTTAAAAGATTGTCCCCCTGCTGAGAAATAGGAGGCTTTAAATAGCAGGTGATTATCAGTACAACCATTTTGGAAAACTTAGGCGGTATCTACTAAAACTGATCATACCTCTACCCTATGCCTCAGTAATTTTTATGCTGTGTACCCTAGAAATAGGTATGCATACATTTGTGTGCCGAAAGACAAAGATACATACAAAAATGTTTGGAGCAGCACTGTTTATAACTGACCCAAACTAGAAACAACCTCAAATCAACTGGCAGTAGAATGAATAAATAATGCAAAAATTTATTATACAAGAACATAGTAGAATACTGTATAGCCATGAAAATGAACCAGCTCTTGCTACATGCAACAACGTGAATGAATCTTAAGAATATATGTAACAATGAATGATGAAGCTAGACACAAAAGAGTTTATATTGTACAGTTTCATTTCTATAAAGTTCAGAAACAAGCAGAGCTAATCTATGGTTATGCAAATCCAAATAATGGTTGCATTGGGGTTATGATGATGGCTGGGAGGGGGCCTGAGGAAGAGGCTTCTGCAGTGCTGGTAATGATTCTCTATGTGCCTATATGTGGTTGTTACACAGTATATTTATGATTTGTACATTTTTCTGTTCATATGTTATTCTTTTTTAAATTAACTAAAAAAATATTTAAAGACAAATAGTGACTGAGATAAAAATGAAAATGAATACATTCTAAGGGCTAATAGCCAGTCTGACCTTAAATTGAAATGGTAGCACTTAAAGCCTTTCTGGTTTGATATGGGAAGCTCATGAAAAAAGGATATTGAGCATCAGTAGTTTTCCAGCCAGTTAGGAAAAGAAGATGTTGAAGATGAAGGAAACCAACCCTCCCGCCCTCCTGCTCCAAGCTCCAGATTTCAAAATATTTCTTGAGCAGGCCTTATATAATGGGATACTAGTAGCTGGAATTGTTTTCGAAGGTATTTTTGTCATGGGCAGCTATGAATGTACACAACCTTTTCTGCCTTAGAGGTTTGTTTTTTAACATAAACCTCCTTAAAATACAATTTTTATACCCAGAGAGTCATTAATTGAGGTAACCGGCATAGAGAAATCGTGGTGATGAATGTGATTCAGTAGATGGCAGTATACCCTTTGAAGTTTTTAGTTAAAATGTGGGTGTACTGGGGTAGCAACTTTTTTCGGTGGGAATGAAGAAAGGTCACATACTGGGATAATTAGACCAGAAGGAACATTTTATTATTTTTGTCCATTTGTGGTATTACTATTGTGAATGAAGCAATAATAACCACAACATACAGAGTAAGAGGAAGTTTGTTTAATGTAGTATTGCTTTAAGTGGGAATTATTGGATAGAACACTTGGAAAGGATTTGGCCAGTGTCTTTTTTTCCTGTCTTATATTTAGGAAGATTGAGATAATGACTAACTGCTTTGTACAAAGATGTCAGTGAAATTTATTAATGAGGTGATTAGGATGCAGTTGAGCAGAAATTAAAAGAAAAAAGTGATTGACCAGTCTGTTTTTGCTGGTTATTTTAATATAAATCAAATGCTATTTGAATAGATTCTCTTTTTTAATGTTGAAATTGTCTTATAATAGTAGTGCTTGGTGGGCTTTAAGACTCTTTGCCATATAGGGGTTTTAATTTTCAGGAATTTGACATCGATTATAGTAACATGCCATAGAAGTCAAGAGTTATCAGCCAGTTAAAAGGACGAAACATGGCTATCATGCAGAACAAGAGCTCAATTAACAAACTAATCAGTTGGAGTCAGAAGAACTACATTCAAGTCCTGACTTTGCTCCTTATTAGCTAGTGACCTTGGGCAAATCACTTAACCTGCCATTTTTTTTTCTCATCTATGAAAAATATAGGTGATAAATAACTGCTGTGCCTTCCCCACAGGTTGTTAAGTTCATCAAATGGATGCATTGTCTTATTTAAGAGTGCTGTTGTTAGGCAGGGCGTGGTGGCTCACGCCTGTAATCCTATCACTTTGGGAGGCTGAGGTGGGCGAATCACTTCAGGCTGAGGTCAGGACTTCGAGACCAGCCTGTCCAACATGGTGAAACCCCGTCTCTATTAAAAATACAAAAATTAGCCTGGCATGATGGCACATACCTGTAATCCCAGCTACTCGGGAGGCTGAGGCACGAGAACCGCTTGAACCCGGGAGGCGGAGGCTGCAGCGAGCCAAGATTGCACCATTGCACTCCAGCCTGGGTGACAGAGCAAACCTCCATCTCAAAAAAAAAAGAATGCTGTGTTAATGGTGATGGACTCTACAGGTGGGCTCTACATTGTTTTTATACTGTTCAATTAACTTTTGTTTCCTCCTGTTCTGCCTATAGTCATCAGGTGCCTGCTAAGAGACATTGATAATCATTGCTTCAATAGCCATCATTATGAGTACCTACTAATAGGTACTTCATTCACTAAGTGCTTTAGGTACATAGTCTCTAAAGCCTCACAACAGCCCTGTAAGTTGGAACATTGTCGCCATTTTACAGTTGGCAAAGGTCTGGACTAGCCCAAGAGCTGTGAATCAGTCCAAGCCATCTGACTCCATAGCCATTGCTTTTAGTTTATTATGCTGTGCCTGCCGTTATGCACTTGAGTTTTGACTTTTCTGTATCCAATATTTTAGAAGCCAGGGCCAGCTGGGCACGGTGGCTCACGCCTGTAATCCCAGCACTTTGCAAGGCCAAGGCAGGCAGATCACAAGGTCAGGAGTTCGAGACCAGCCTGGCCAACATAATGAAACCCCATCTCTAATAAAAATACAAAAATTAGCTGGGCGTGGTGGCACACGCCTTGTAATCCCAGCTACTCAGGCAGCTGAGGCAGGAGAATTGCTTGAACCCGGGAGGCAGAGGTTGCAGTAAGCTGAGATCGCACCACTGCCCTCCAGCTGGGGCATCAAAGCGAGACTCTGTCTCAAAAAAAAAAAAAAAAAAAAAAATCCAGGACCATACATAGTATTTTTATGTATTAGATACTTAAATGAAAGACATTGAGCCTTAGTGGAAAAATTTATTATTATATTTCCCTTTGGAGTTAACAGAATCCTAGTGCATGTGATTACTAATTTGGGAGTGGGAGGAGTTGTGCTCCTGACCTGAGCCTACCTTTTATCTTTACCAGAGCACATGCAGATCGTTTCTTGAAGATTCAGACAAGGAGAGGAACACAGTAAAGAATGTAAAGAATGTTAATGTCTGGTTTGAGGATATGTTATAATTTTATTTGCAGATACCCCTCCCAACTATATTTTAATGTTAGAACTAGTTTGTTTTTTTTCTTTGTGTGTGTATGCTTTATGTGGGTTTCCCATTCATTGTAATAGTCACTGATATTTTGCATGGGGTTATCTTCTAGAGAATACATTTAAAACTGGGAACTAAATATGCTAATAACTAAATATATTTTTGCTATTCATATTAGGTTAAAAATAAGTATATATGAACATTTTCATTTATAAACATGTTGTCATTTAATATTCCAAAAATATTGTTTTTAATGGAAAATGATTTTTTTTTTTTTTTTTTTGAGACAGAGTTTCTCTCTGTCGCCCAGGCTGGAGTACAGTGGCGCAATCTTGGCTCACTGCAACCTACACCCCTCAGGTTCAAGTGATTCTCCTGCCTCAACCTCCCGATAGCTGGGATTATAGGTGCCCACCACCATGCCCGGCTAATTTTTGTATTTTTAGTAGAGACGGAGTTTCACCATGTTGGTCAGGCTGGTTTCGAACTCCTGACTTCGGGTAATCCACCCGCCTCTGCCTCCCAAAGTGCTGGGATTACAGGCGTGAGCCACCATGCCTGGTGGAAAATGATTTTTTTAAACTCTATCTTCTCTTGTAAAAACATAAAAGTTATTTGTGTTTTGGCCAGCTTCTGATTTAGTTTGTAAATTGTCACTAGTTATTTTTCAATAAGTTGTAAATTTTAGAATATTTTTAAATTTACAGGAAAATTAAGAAAGAGCGTTCCCATATAACCCACATGGAATTTCCCCTGTTGTCATTAGTGTGGTACATTTATTACAGTTAATGAACCAATAAAGCCCATACTTTATTCAGATTTCCTTAGCTTTTCCTTAATGTTTTTTTTGTTCCAGGTCCCATCTAGGATACTATATTACATTTAGTTGTCATGTCTCCTTGGGCTTATGTTGGCATGACAGTTTCTCAGACTTTCCTTGTTTTTTGATAGCCATGACAGTTTTAAAGAGTACAGTCAGGCACACTGTAGAATGTCCCTCAGTTGGGATTTGTCTGATGTATTTCTCATAATTATGGTTTGCCTTTCACTACATAAACTAGGCTATATATGGAGGTTGCCCTTAATCATAATGAGCTCTATAAGGAAGGCGGATTAGGATTTGAAGATATTGGCTGTGGTTAACCGAAGATAAGCATTAACATCATTCTTTGTTGGATCTGAAACACTGGCTACATTTTTTATATTTTACCATTTTTCCAAAGCAGCCAGTCCTAATTCTGGCTAGAAGTAAGAGTCTAGGTTATATGATCTGCTCATATCCCTGAAACAGTTTCTTTTCTAATTGCACCTATTGGGGCAGTTGGGATGGGTTTTAATGTTACTCCTAAGAGCTTTATTTAATCTGTATTGGCCTTTTAATTAGTAATGGGCAATTTTGGGTGAATTGCTAATTGATTAGAGTTGTGGAAATTATCCACAAAGCTGTTTTGTCCCTGCAGCCTAGAAGATGTAAGATGAAAACAGGGTCTGGTTTAGTTACTAGTGTAAGATGAATGCTTGAAAAGTATTATTTTAGTGGCTTTGGTTTGTATTCTGGCCTGGTGTTGGTTTTAACTCTGCTAAGAATTATTGTCTTTTAACTCACTGAGGTCCTCAATTCTACTCTATTAGGGGCCACTTTTCTGCCAATCAAAAAGCAGCATCCCTGAGATTGATTTTTGTTACAGTGGGTAGTAATGGCTGCCTGGTGACAACATTTCAAACTCTTTTATGTAAACAGAAAGCAATCAAATAAGTACTAATCCAAGGATTATGTGGACCCAAATCATGTGGCCAAAAGAATCTCTGCAGTGTATGTCCCTGGCTCTTTGCCTTCTAGTGCCAAGCAGCCCCTCTTCTTCTTCCTGGAAAGCTTGCTTGTTGCTTGTGCTGCCTGTTAGATTTCAGTGTGCTAAAACCAAAACACTCCTGCAGCTCCTGAATGAAATTCAAAAAGACACTTACATTTCCATAAATAAATTAGGAATTCAGTGGTTTCTTCGGGCTAATCAGGGCAGGCTGATAAACCTTGCTAGCTGTTTAATAAATGAATTGTGACTGATTACCTATTAATATGGACGCCTCAGGAATTCACCCTGGGGGAAGCAGAGCAGTGAAATAGAGAGGGGCATGGCCCCTTGGGAAATCAGGGCTTCATGTTTGCAGCTTAAATATCTCTGTGAAGTATCAATAAGGAGGTAATTGAATTTTGAACACAAACATGAGCGCCGGATGGATGAAAGGGGGTGGGGGATCTGATCGTCTCTTCTCTGCCCCTTCATTCTCCCCTCCCCTTTTCCTTGGAGACCACTCTAGTAAAGATAGATGCTAAATCCATTAAATAAAGATTAGACTCGGTCGTAGTAGAAAATGGCAGCTTAGCTAGATCCCCAGGCAAATTGGAGACTTTTGCAATACAGAAAATTAAAATATACATTTTTAACAAGTGTGCTATCTTCCTAGCAATAATGCTAGACTAGCTTGTGGGGTTTACTCCTCCTTCAGATTGGCTTTTGTTTGGGCAGATCACTTTCTCTTGTATTAATGCCAATCTTTTCTGTATTCCTGGAACAGAAGGGACTGGGTTTATTTATTTATTTTTAAAGCTTCTGTTGAGGCCTTTCCTCTAGCATCCTGCTTGCTTGTAATCAGAGGAGTGGGAAGGAGATTAGTGTCCCATGAATTGACGGTAGATAAATGTTCCCTCCCCTTCACTCGTGGGTCCAGAAGAGCCCAATCACTTGTATTTCAGGGATGATTGGAGACTGTACAGCCAAGCAAGAAAAGGGCTTACAGATTGAAATAAACATTTATGTTTTAGATGCAATTTTACTTGGCTTTATTTCCTGTAGATAAGGTTATTGATTTGCTTTGTCCTCCTATTTTAAGCCAGGTAAAGTCATATTAATGTAGGAAAAAAGAATTGGCATTATTTGGTTACAGATCATAATACTCCTTTTTTAGCAATAACAGAAAACAAACATCAAGCCTTAAATGCTTTTATTATGTTGATGTGAATGCCCAGTATTGTTTTTTTTAGACTAACCCTTGTTTACATGTCAATCTACAATTCTAATAACCCTTTCCTATAGTCAGTCTGTCTATCAACAAGTATAAATTGAGCATCTGTTAGGTGTGTAGCATGGTCAATGGTGAGAAAAGTCTATCCTCTGCTACCACAGTTACTTCTTTTCTTTGTTTTTTATGGTTTTGTTTTTTGTTTGCTTTCATTGTTTTTAATTGACACATAGTAATTGCACATATTTGTGAGTTATAGGGTGATATTTTGATACATGCATACAATGTGTAATGATCAAGTCAGGGTAACTAGTATATCCATCACCTCAAACATTTGTCATTTCTTTGTGTTGGGAACATTCAAAATCTGCTCCTCTGGCTACTTGAAAATATACAATAAATTGTTGTTAATTACAGTCACCTTACAGTTGTATAGAACACTAGACCTTAGTCCCCCTACCTAGCTGTAATTTTGTATCCATTGACCAACCTCTCCCATCCTTACCTCTCCCCTCCCTTTCCTAGCCTCCAGTAACCACTATTCTACTCTGTACTTAGGAGATCAACTTTTTTAGCTTTTACATATGAGTGAGAACATGTAGTATTTATCTTTCCATGCCTGGCTTATTGCATTTAACTTAATGTCCTCTAGTTCCATCCATGTCGCTGGGAATGACCAAATTTCATTCTTTTGTATGGCTAAGTAGTATTTCATTATGTATGTATACCACATTTTCTTTCTTTTTTTTTTTTTTTGAGACAGAATTTCACTCTTGTCACCTAGGCTGGAGTGCAGTGGTACGATCTCGGCTCACTGCAACCTCCACCTCCCAGGTTCAAGCGATTCTCCTGCCTCAGCCTCCCGAGTAGCTGGGACTACAGGCATGTGCCACCACACCCGGCTAATTTTTGTATCTTTAGTAGAGACGGGGTTTCTCCGTATTGGCCAGGCTGGTCTTGAACTCCTGACCTCAGGTGATCCCCCCGCCTCAGCCTCCCAAAGTGCTGGGATTATAGGCGTGAGCCACCACGCCTGGCCTCCACATTTTCTTTATCCATTCATCTGTTGATAGACACTTAGGTTGATTCTATATCTTGGCTAACCATAGATACTTCTTTGAAAACAAAGTGAATCATGGCGTACTCCTGCTATGTGTATATATATATATATATATATATATATATATATATTTTAATTAATTTATTTATTTTAGAGACAGGGTCTCACTCTGTCACTCAGGCTGGAGTGCAGTGGTGTGAACTTGGCCTACCTCAGCTTCGACCTCCTGGGCTGAAGGGATCCTCCCAACTTAGCCTCCCAATTACCTGGGACTACTCACCACCATACCTGGCTCATTTTTTGATATATTTTTTGTGGAGATGGGATTGCTCTGTGCTGCCCAGGCTGGGATTACAGGGATGAGCCACCATGCTCAGCATACTCCTGCTTATCAAAGTTCTATGTCTCCTTGGGTCCTACAAGATAAAATTCAAATTCTCAGGCTTTCACAAAGTGCCTTCCTGACATTGATCCAGGCGTTCTGTAGTGTCATCATTCTATGGAATCTACACCTGAGGCTCTGGGGATTTCCTATGGAAGAACAAATGTGGAACTTCTTGGTCTCAGATTAAGGGCTTTGTGTATCATTTGCCAGATGGTGTTTCAAATGTTCACAATTCTTTCTTTCAACTTCAGGGGTATATTGTTGTTCAGATTTTCAACAATTTGCCCTTATGACATTCACTTTATAATTTAACTTTGTTTGCAGCAATGGAGGAAACCTTTCTTGTTAAGACAAGGTGTCTATGCTTTCTATCATCACTGCTATATATATAATTTTTTTTTGAGACGGAGTCTCCCTCTGTTGCCCAGGCTAGAGCACAGTAGCGCGATCTCGGCTCACTGCAACCTCCACCACACAGGTTCAACTGATTCTCGTACCTCAGCCTCCCGAGAGCCGGGATTACAGGCGCGCACCACATGCCTGGCTAATTTTTGTATTTTTAGTAGAGATGGAGTTTCACCATGTTGGCCAGGCTGGTCTCAAACTCCTGACCTCAAGTAATCGTCTCGCCTCCCAAAGTGCTGGGATTATAGGCGTGAGCCATCGTGCATGGCCCGCCCCCTACTGCTGTCGTAAGTTATTTCTTCCTTTCTTTTTTATTTATTTATTTATTTATTTATTTTTGAGACAGAGTTTTGCTCTTGTTGCCCAGGCTGCAGTGCAATGGCACAATCTCAGCTTACCGCAACCTCCACCTCCTGGGTTCAAGTGATTCTCCTGCCTCAGCCTCCTGAGTAGCTGGGATTACAAGCATGCGCCACCATGCCCGGCTAATTTTGTATTTTTAGTAGAGACGGGGTTTCTCCATGTTGGTCAGGCTGTTCTTGAACTCCCGACCTCAGGTGATCCGCCCACCTCTGCCTCCCAAAGTGCTGGGATTACAGGCGTGAGCCACTGCGCCCAGCCATAAGTTATTTATTTCTAGAGATCAGAAATAGAATTTATTTAATTCTATCACCACAGTTCACAAATGGCCCTTAATAATTTTGAATGCTATTACTCAATGCCAAATAACACAAAATTTCAGAATTTTCTTGCAACTTCTTATGTTGCAAGTTACATTGATGTTATATCCAGATGCTTATAGTTTTCCTCCCAGGTCTCTCTAATCTCTGCTTCCAACTGTATTGCTGGGCCTCAGAGCTCTTTCCAACACAGGGTTGCTGGGGCCACGGGAGGCCAACATTTAAAGGCTTTGTATTCCTAGTGGTTGGGTCTTAACTATTATAAACTACATGTTTTAAATCTAATTTAACATTAGCAGATTAATGCAAGTGAAATATATTTTTTGTTTGTATTAATTATATTCATTATAGAGTGTATCTTTTTATTTAATTATAAGATTTAATACCAGAAATTCTGAGATTAAAAAAAAATCTTACCCAAATTCTCCCTACAATTTTTAAATAATATAGTGTCATTGGCTTTATTCTTTTAAGAGAAGATCTCTTGGTAATTCTCTTTCCTAAAGCATTCTGGTGATCTTAGCATAACCTTCATTCAACAAAATATCTCTTGCCTGCCTTTGTATATACATAACAGAGTACCATTAGAATTATCTGCGGTATAATGTTACTACTTACACAATTACTGATTTAAGTTTCTGTACTTGTGTGGATAAATGCTCAAATTGTCTGTCTTGTCCAGGCAGATTCTGTAGCCATGGTTCTTAACCTAGAGTCCTCATATGTGGGTGGTTTTTTTTGTTTTTTTTTTTTTGTTTTTTTTTGGTGAGATGGAGTCTCACTCTGTCACCCAGGCTAGAAGCAGTGGCATGATCTCAGCTCACTGCAGCCTCCGCCTCCTGGGTTCAAGTAATTCTCCCACCTCAGCCTCCTGAGTAGCTGGGATTATAGGCATGTGCCTCCACGCCCAGTTAATTTTTGTATTTTTAGTAGAGACGGGATTTCACCATGTTGGCCAGGCTGGTCTCGAACTCGTGACCTGAAGTGATCTGCCTGCCTCGGCCTCCCAAAGTGCTGGGATTACTGGTGTGAATCACCGCGCCCTGCCTACAGCTGTCTTTATGAAGTGCTATGACAAACATACCATACAGCAAGCATTCTCAGCTTTGGCGCCATTATGAAATTGTGTTTGTCTGTATACGTGTATAATTTTCAGCAGAGAGTTTCTATGACTTTTATCAGATTTTTTAAGATATCTCTGTTATGGATTGAATTTTGTCCCCTGTAAAAGATATGTCGGAGTCCTCTTCCTTATTTGGAGATAGGCTCTTTACAGAGGGAATTAAGTTAAAATGAGGTCATTGTGTGGGCCCTCATCCCAATATGGTTGAAATCTTTACATAAAGGAAAAGTTTGGACATAGAGACAGACATGCATATAGGGAAGACAGTGTAAAGAGACACAGGGAGAAGATGCCATCTACAAGCCAAAGAGAGAGGCCTGGAACAGAGCTTTGCCTCACAGCCCTCAGAAGGAATGGACAATTCTAGCATTAGCTCAAGCTGCTGTATGATGTAATTGTGTGAAGGATTATTTATGGGCCCAAATACCCTTCTCTCTATAGGAGTTTATAATCTCTATAGACTAAAAGGAATTAGGTCCCCAAGGTTGCTGCCGTTCTTAGCCTAGATTTAAAAACCTTTAATTTTTCACTATTTTATGTAGTTCCATATGCATATGGAGATTTCATGATCATTAGGTGAAAATTACTCTTTAAATTAATTATTCATAGTAAAGGGAAAGGGTTTGCCTTTTGAAAAAAGTATATCTTTTCCATTTTTCTAAATCTTCTACAGTTTAGGCCATACTGGTTTTCAGAAATCCCTTCTAGTTAAAGTCTACTAAACACTAATTAACTTACTCTTTACTTTCTCAAGCACTAATGGAAATACTGGATTATAACCAATCTAATACTCTCTGGGCATTTCTACTAGACACTTTGCTCAGTGTGATTTAAGGCAGTTTATAATCACTCCTTGTGGTCTTGAGGCCAGTTTTCAATTCATGAGACTCATATATCCTAGCTAGTTTTAATTAATTTTGCAAGGAAGATGCCAGGAGAAGCAATATTAAAAATGCTTTCTTATAATCAGGTTATTTCATCTTTTGCGTTCTCGTCAGCCACTAATCTTGTAATTTTATCTCAACAAAATACAGAACTTGCTTTGACATAGTTTGTTCTTTACTCATCATGTTTTTCAGTACATAGAACTTATGGTTTGGGTAACTTTATATTCATGATTGTCTTAACATTAGGATTTGGGGATAGACCTTAATTAGTATCACCTTGTGTTTCATATATTTGGTCTTTTTGGGTAATCATATTAGCCAAGAACAGTCAGGAGTAATTTGAACAGGAAAAAATTTATTTATTTATTTATTTATTTATGACAGAGTCTCACTCTGTTGCCCATGCTGGAGTGCAGTGCATGATCTCGGCTCACTGCAACCTCTGCCTCCTGGGTTCAAGCGATTCTCCTGCCTCAGCCTCCCAAGTAGCTGGGACTACAGGCATGCACCACCATGCCCAGCTAATTTTTGTATTTTTAGTAGAGATGGGATTTTGCCACATTAGCCAGGCTGGTCTCGAACTTCTGACCTCAGGTGATCCACCCTCCTTGGCCTCTCAAAAGTGCTGGGATTACCGGCGTCAGCCACCGTGCCCGGTCTGAACAGGGAAAATTTAAAATAAAAAATGTTAATTAGGTGAAAGGTGGTTAACTTCTGAAAGGAAAAGAAGAGTCAACGGTGTACAGAGGTAGCAGAAAGGCTGCTAACCCCTAGGACTGAAGGAGAGTCAACAGAGGAACTTAGTGGAGGTCCCCACAAGGCTGAGGTTCAGCCCTCTGAAGGGAAAACACATGGCCACGGGAACACTCTGCTGGTACATTGCAGGAGCAGCCCACCTGATGGCAGTGAAGAATCTTTGGGGGAGGGAGCCCCACCACTGAACTGTAAGGACTGCCATTGCCAAGGTGAACATAGCTGAGACCCTGCCCACCAACCTGCTTGTCGCTGCACAGAAGAGCCACATGGTGCAAGAAGGAAGAAAAGGCCTTTTTCCTGCCTCAGCTTTGCAGCCTCCCTCCAGTGCCCTTTATTGGCAAAGCAAAGCACCAGGCTAAGTGACAGAGGAGAAATGTAGCCTGCTGTTGGGTCCAGCTCCAGTATCACAAAGCAGGGCAAAGGGTGAGTTAGGAAGCGAGAGACAGTAAATGGATAAATTGGCACAGTGAGTAAAATTTTTGTGTAACTTTAAATATTACAAATTAAATAACTTTATTTTGCATCATGGGGTTTAATAACTATCATTCAATTAACAGGTTTTAACAAAATTTTCAAAAATAAAAAATCTGACAGTAATTGGAAGATAACAAACATAAGTGTGAATAAAAGATTGCCGCCTGTAATCCCAGCACTTTGGGAGGCCGAGGTGGACAGATCATTTGAGATCAGGAGTTCGAGACTAGCGTGACCAATATGGTGAAATCTCGTCTCTACTAAAAATACAAAAATTAGCTGGACTTGGTGGTGCACACCTGTAATCCCAGCTGCTTGGGAGGCTGGGGCAGGAGAATCGCTTGAAACCAGGAGATGTAGGTTGCAGTGAGAGGAAATCGCCACTGTACTCCAGCCTGAGCAACAAAGCAAGACTCCATCTCAAAAAAAAAAAAAGGATTGCTCTCCCACATTGAATTTTCTTACTTTCCTTATTTATTTTTTTTTATTGAAAAAAAAATATTAGAGATGGGGTATCACTATGTTGCCCAGGCTGGTCTCAAACTCATGGGCTCAAGGGATCCACCTACCTCAGCCTCCAAAAGTGCTGAGATTACAGGTGTGAGCCACTGCACCCGGCCGAATTTTCTTAATTTCATGTATGACTAATTTTCTCTTCTAATCATTTCATTTTTCTTGAATTGTTACTATTCTCTCCCAACTTTTCTTTTTTTAATGACATTGAGCTCTCCTCTTCCTGTCTTCCATTAGCACCTTTCCTAACAACCTTATTTGTTCTTCAATTGTTATTTATGCTTGTCTTCTCAACTAAATTGTAAGGCCCTTGTAGTGAACTCAGGGACTGTTTTATATTACTTCTGTATGTTACAGAATAGGACTATACAAATGCATGTTGAATAGATGGAATCATTTTATATTTACAAAATAAGAAAATGGAAACATAGCCATCAAAGCAGTCAAGGAACAGGTAGGCACTTACCCTTTCTTTTCTCTCTTGCTACCTTCTTTTTTGTTGTTGTTTTGAAACGGGGTCTGGCTCTGTCTCCAGGCTGGAGTACGGTGGTACAATCTCAGCTCATTGCAGCCTCAACTTCCTGGGCTCAAGCCATCCTTTCACCTCAGCCTCCAGGTAGCTGGGACTACAGGTGCACACCACCATGCACGACTAATTTTTGTATTTTTGTAGAGACGGGGTTTCACCGTATTGCCCAGGCTGGTCTCAAACTTCTTACCTCAAGCAATCCATCCACCTCTGCCTCCCAAAGTGTTTGGGTTACAGGCGTGAGCCACTGCACCCAGCCTCCATTGCTACTTTTTCAGAAGCTATTAATAGTCTGCCAGTTGTCTCTTGCTCTCTAGAAAGAATATAGCTAACATTATAAATGTAAAAACAAAACCAAAGTAGGAGTGGGGGGGATGACAAAACAGTTATAATCATGGAAAAAGCTAAAGACGTCTGAAGTGAAAAATAAATATGGAGAGAAGGTACTTTAAGGTTAATGATGGTTTTAATGTACTCTGGCTTTTCTTTCGAAACCCTACTAAAACAATTTTTTTAAAAAAGATAAGAGCCCTCAAGGAGAGAACAAGAGAGATGACAACAGCAGCAAGATTTTGGAAGGTGGAAAGTATGTGAATTTAGCAAGCCTATGAAAAATAATACTAAAGTGAGGAAAACCAAGAACCAAGGCAGTTCACGAAACTTCAAAGGCTGAAGATTGGTGGTACAGGTGAAAGGGGAGATGGCTTAAATAAGGAGGATTAAAGTGTATTTAGGAGTCACATACCTATATCACCTGCTTTATTCTCTCCCACAAAAGACTGGAGCTTTATTCTCTAAAGGTTAAAACACAATGGTTACTCAACCGGTGGATACTAGACCAGTGGAAGATGAGGTCTGTACTGAATTTTTTTTTTTTTTTTTTTGAGACAGAGTCTCATGCTGTCGACCAGGCTGGAGTGCAGTGGCGCAATCTCGGCTCACTGCAAGCTCTGCCTCCCAGGTTCACGCCATTCTCCTGCCTCAGCCTCCCCAGTAGCTGGGACTACAGGCGCCTGCCACCATGCCTGGCTAATTTTTTGTATTTTTAGTAGAGACGAGGTTTCACCGTATTAGCCAGGATGGTCTCAATCTTCTGACCTCATGATCCGCCTGCCTCGGTCTCCCAAAGTGCTGGGATTACAGGCGTGAGCCACTGCCCCCAGCTGTGGTTTTTTTTTTTTTTTCCTTTTGAGACAGGGTCTCACTCTGTCACCTAGGCTGGAGTGGAGTGACATGATCTCAGCTCACTGCAACCTGTGTCTCCTGGGTTCAAGGGATTCTCCCATCTCAGCCTCCTGAGTAGCTGGGAGTACAGGCAGGCGCCACCACGCCCAGCTAATTTTTATATTTTTTGGTAGAGACAGGGTTTCACCATGTTGTCCAGGCTGGTCTCAAACTCATGACTTCAAGTGATCCGCCTGCTTCGGGCTCCCAAAGTGCTGGGATTACAGGTGTGAGCCACTGTGCTGGGCCTATTTTCTTATTAAACATTGGTTAGCTTTGTTTCCATAAATGTTACAATATCCAGTCTCTGTCCCTCCGATTACCTATTTCACCAAATTTTTTTTTTTTTTTTTTTTTTTTTGAGATAGAGTTTTGTTCTTCTTGCCCAGGCTAGGGTGCAATGGCACGATTTCAACTCACTGCAACTTCCACCTCCCGGGTTCAAGCAATTCTGCTGCCTCAGGTTCCTGAGTAGCTGGGATTACAGGCATGCGCCACCATTCCCGGCTAATTTTGTATTTTTACTAGAGATGGGGTTTCTCCATGTTGATCAGGCTGGTCTCGAACTCCTGACCTCAGGTGATCGGCCTGCCTCGGCCTCCCAAAGTGCTGGGATTACAGGCGTGAGCCACTGCGCCCAGCTATTTCATCTATTTTTAACAATTAAGTTATTTTTTATTTTTTTTAAGACAGAGTTTTGCTCTTGTTGCCCAGGTTGGAGTGCAATGGCGCGATCTCAGCTTATCGCAACCTCCGCCTCCTGGCTTCAAGCGATTCTCCTGTCTCAGCCTCTAGAGTAGCTGGGATTACAGACATGCGCCACCACGCTGGCTAATTTTGCATTTTTAGTAGAGATGGGGTTTCTCCATGTTGGTCAGGCTGGTTGCGAACTCCCAACCTCAGGTGATCCGCCCACCTTGGCCTCCAAAAGTGCTGGGATTATAGGCATGAGTCACCACGCCCGGCCAAGATCTTTAAATTAAAACGTTATTGCTCACATATTTTCAGTTTTGTGTTATGAAATCTGTGTGCCCAAACAATCCAAAATATATACTTCATTTTCTGGGTGGGAAGCAACTATATTTCTGTCTCATGATGGGAAATAGAACCCAAATTCAAGGCTTTAGAAATATGTTGATCACACAGTTTGATTAAGGAATTTCACTTTTTCCCATCTTTGTCCCTTGGTGTAAGTGGTATTTTCCTGAATATGTAGCTGGATTGCAATTCACTTGGGAAAAAATAAAATTCTATGCCAATTTTCATTATTAAGGTCCTCTAAATATTGACCTCTGGTAATTGGTAGGTTTTGGTGGATGGAATTTTACTTTTTTGACATGACATTGAATTGTACATTTAGCACTGGGCCTGGGTGTTCTCTCTGGGGAGAGTGGAATTGATGGTTCTTTTTTCTGTCAGTCCCAGGTGGCCTGTCAGGAGAGCAGGTGTTGCTGGGATGGTGCATACATTCAAGAGTCATAGTGCAAATCTCATCAAGGCATGTATCCCCAAATCACTCAGGCTGGTATCTCTCCTGGGGAAGAGGCCAACACTGGCCTCTGCTGCTTTTTTTTTTTTTTTAGAAAAAGAAAGAAAAACTAATTATCAACCTGCAGCAAATGTCATTCAACTCAAATCCATGAAGGATAAAAGCACAGGAGACAAATGTTCCTGGAGACAGGGTTGAGCTGTCACTTGTCTTTTTAATGGATTGTTGTTTGGCTGTAGAATCACATGTTATTTCATCTAATTGTGTATTTCATCTGAAGAAATACTGAATAGAATTGTACCATTTTTATAACCCCTCTGGGTTTGAACAGAATCCTAGCATCAAGGAAGATATAAGAGGTTATTTTAATTGCTCTTAAAACATTCAGGGGACGGGTGTCTATTGACTTAGTCAATACTCGGCTAATGTTGGCCAGGCTGGTCTTGAACTCCTGACCTCAAGTGATCCACCCGCCTCAGCCTCCCAAAATATTGGGATTACAGGTGTGAGCCACCATGCCTGGCCTATGTCCCGAAATTCTTAACATGTAACCCAATTCACTCAGGTTTTAGATTAAGTATGTTTCCTTTTACTCTAAATGCTATTTGACAAGTGAAGTATTGTCTGTAATACTTCACCTATTTTTTCTTTTTTCAGTTTTTATATTTTTTATAGAGATGGGGGGGGGGGTCTCACTATGTTGCCTAGGCTGGAATTGAACTCTTGAACTCAAGCAGTCCTCCTGCCTCAGCCTCCTGAGTAACTAGGACCACAGGTGTAAGCCAGTGAGCCTGGCTTCCTTTCTTTTACTTACAGTTATTATATTCCATTTTATCTACCTTGACGACACCATGGGCAGTTGGGCAGTGATCCTTGTTACATTTCGGAGGGCAGAATTAGGAACAATGAGGAGAAGTTAGAGAGAGGTTGGATTTTGTTTTGGGGTTTATTTGTTTTGCCACACTCTTGGAAGAACTTTCCAAATGTCCAAAAATTAAATGGACCCTCAAAAAGTACTGAGTTTCCTATCAGTGGTAATGCTCAGGCAGAGCTCTGCAACTAACTATACAATGTTATGAGATACTGCAGGTTATTAGGTGGGAGTTTAGATCAGATATTCTTTTCAACTATAAGAATTAAGGATTCTATTATTTTTGCTTTCAACAGAAGATATACAAAATAAACAGCTAGTGTGCATCTTGAATTGCACCATTGTTTATAATATTTCTGTTTATTTTTAATCTTACAGTCCTCTCTGTTATAACAGTTATTACTTATTAATGGAGATAGCAATGCTATTAGTACTTGTCTTGAATTAGTAAGTGTTCTGATAGAAAAATTAACCAGCTTTGCCGGGCACGGTGGCTCACGCCTGTAATCCCAGCACTTTGGGAGGCCGAGGCGGGTGGATCACGAGGTCAGGAGATGGAGACCATCCTGGCTAACACGGTGAAACCCCATCTCTACTAAAAATACAAAAAATTAGCCAGGCGTGGTGGTGGGTGCCTGTAGTCCCAGCTACTCAGGAGGCTGAGGCAGGAGAATGGCGTGAACCCAGGAGGCGGAGCTTGCAGTGAGCAGAGGTTGTGCCGCTGCACTCCAGCCTAGGTGACAGAGCGAGATTCCGTCTCAAAAAAAAAAAAAAAAAAAAAGTAACCAGCTTTTCAAACAGCATTTAGAGTAAAAGGAAACATACTTAATCTAATACCTGAGTGAACTGGGTTACATGTTAAGAATTTTCTGGACATAGGCCAGGCGTGGTGGCTCACACCTGTAATCCCAACACTCTTTAGGAGGCTGAGGCAGTCGGATCACTTGAGGTCAGGAGTTTGAGACGCCTGGGCATGGTGGCGTGTGCCCAGCTACTTGGGAGGCTGAGGCAGGAGAATTGCCTGAACCTGGGAGGCGGAGTGTGCAGTGTGCCGAGATCGCGCCACTGTACTCCAGCCTGGGCAACAGAGTGTGAATCTTGTCTCAAAATAAAAAAGAATTTCTGGACAGAAAGGAATGTTAAAATTTGGAAACTGTCTGTTTTATGGGCCTTGAAAATGAACACATTTTCATATCTGGAATGACTCATTGACTTGAGCCTTACCTTAGTGACTGTTTCTAAAATGTCTTCTTTTCACACATCCCCAGTCCACATTTCTTTTTCTATTGTTTCAAGAGAAGTTCCCTTTTACCAGTAATACCTAGAGTATCTTGAGCAAACCTTCTTCTTTAATATCAAAATCCTTTGTGTCTCTTTTCTCCTCCCTTTTTCCCAATTCCAAGAAGTATCCTTTCTCTTAAGAGTTACCTTCCTTTTCTGTGTATTCTGGTTGCTGTTTTCTGGTGACTTGTAAGGGACCTTCAGCCTTATTTCCATGTTTTTTCCTCTCTCTCCAGCATCATAAGTCTATTCCTCTTCCAACATCATTTTCTCTCCAACATTTCCAGTGGAAGGGATCTCATTTCCATTGCCAGACAATTAGAATTATCCCAATAGAATTCTCCCATCTCTTACTTCTCTTAATTTATAGCCACAGTTGTTATTTATGATGTTAGTTGCAATACAGAAAGAAAGCAAATTTCTCTCACACATAAATAGTTCAATGTATTTGAAGAGATCTGTCATAGTACCCCCTTTTAAAACTTGTTCATGTTGCCAATCATGTGTTTCTGTTTTTTCAAAATTAGAGCTTATATTATGCCTCAGACACTATTAGATTCTAGGATCTCAAAGACAAAACATCTGTGAGATACTTATCCAGTGAGGGACAGGCATGTAATCAGATAACTGTATTTCAGTGTAAAAGAAGTTTGTATGAGGTTCATGGCTGACATGATGGAAGGAATAAGCAGCTCTGCCTGAGTGGGGGTTTCAAGAAAAGCTTCACAGAAGAGACACTTGAAGCTGGGTCTTGAAGAGCACATAAAAATCTGCCAGATGGACATCAGCAGTGCTGGAATACGAAAGAGGGAGGAGTGATGGGCCTGTTTAAGTAATTAGAATAACGTGGACAGGAACAGAAGTGTGAAGTCACATGGTGCATTTGAAGACCTGCTAGTTGTTCCTGTGTAGCAGAAGCATATGGAAGAAAAGCAAGAGACGAAGTTGTTCATTAGATGTGAGCTCCATGAGAGCCAGGACCTCACCTGGCCTATTCATTATTGTATCCACATTGCCTGGTGCATAACAGATGCTTAGTAAATACCCAGTGAATAAATAAATAAAGAGGTAGGTAAGGGCCAGATCTAGAAGTGATTTTTATCTAAATTCCACAAAGACTGACTTTTTTTTGCTCTTTTAGGACTTGTATATCTTCTATAGGTTCTTAAGCATAATTATTAATGGGCATTTTTTCCCTTTTTGTGTTTTTTTGGGGTAAATATGAACTATTAAATTATTTGATTACCTGCCAGAACTCATAGTGCCACATTTTGCCAAATTACCAACCTCAAAAAAAAATGGAAATAATTTTTATTGAGGTGAACTCTATAATACCCTGTTTAACTTTATAGAAGTTGCCTTGGAGTTTAAATGTTCCATTTTCTCCCTGATTAAAAAAGGAAGAGATAGAAAAGTTAGAGGTTATTTTTTTTTTTTAGTTTGATGTTTCATATTAGACTACAGTGTGATATAGTATAGTTTCTATAAGCAGTAGAAACTATAAAGATAGATATAAACTGTCCAAAATTAAGTACTGAGAGAAAAATATTAAAAGCAAAATTAATAGAACCTCAGTGGGACAATATCAAGCAGTTTAACATACATGTAACTAGAGTTCCAGAAGGAAAGGAGTTAGATACAGGCCAGAAAAAAAAAATATTTAAAGACATAAATGATCCCAGGCATGGTGGTTCACACCTGTAATCCCACACTTAGAGATACTGTGGCTGGTATATTGCTTGAGCCCAGGAGTTTGAGACAAGCCTAGGCAACATATTGAGACTCCGTCTGTACCAAAAAAAAATTAGCTTAGTGTACTCTGTATCTTTAACATGTTTCTGAAAAATTCTGCCATTAAATGAAAGGTACTGGCCAGGCATAGTGGCTCATGCCTATAATCCTAACACTTTGAGAGGCTGAGGTGGGTGGATCACTTGAGCCCAGGAGACCAGCCTGGGCAACATAGCAAGACCCCATCTGTAAAAAAAAAATTAGCCAGATGTGGTGGCACGCACCTATAGACCCAGCTACTTGGGAGACTGAGGCAGGAGGATTGCTTTGAAGGTCAAGGCTGCAGTGAGCTGCAATTGTGACACTACACTCCAGCCTAGGTGACAGAGTGAGAGCCTGTCTTTAAAAAAAAAAAAAACCCAAACAAAAGTCTATTGTATTTTTTACACCAGAAACAATTAGAAAATAATGTTTCAGAAAGATGATTTTCCCAATCGTAGTAAGAATATAAAGTACATTAAGTTTTAATCTACAAAAAATTTTAGTAGAAAAAAATTGTAAATTTTGTTGACAGGCATTAAAGAAAACCTAAATAAATGTTATGAACTAGAAGGAAAATAAAAGCCATTATACTAGAAATTTAGTAAAAGAATGTTGTCTAAAAAGTAATGAACAGTTATATGAGCAAAGTCAGAACTTACATAGACCTAGAAATAGGAAAATGAATTTAGATCCAATATTATTTCATGTCTCTCTTCATTTTAATATTTTAATTCTTTTTTTTTTCTTTTTTTTTTTTTTTGAGACAGAGTCTTGCTCTGTCACCCAGTCTGGAAAGCAATGGTGTGATCTCGGCTCACTGCAACCTCCGCCTCCCAGGTTCAAGCAGTTCTCCTGCCTCAGCCTCCCAAGTAGCTGGGATTACAGGCATGTGCCACCAAACCTGTCTAATTTTTTGTATTTTTAGTATATATGGGATGTTGCCATATTGGCCAGGCTGATCTCTAACTGACCTCAGATGATCTGACCACCTCGGCCTCCCAAAGTGCTAGGATTACAGGCATGAGCCACCGCGCTCGGCCCATTTTAATTCTTAGAGCAAACTTAAGTCATATTTCTTGGGAAATTTGTGTCTGTAATGTTTGAAACATTGAATGCTGTTTCTTCACTATTGTAAGGCTTTGTCCATTTCCCTAGCTTTTCTGTGCTCCTGCATTCTTCTGTTACAGCACTGTCATATTATATTATAATAGTATATGTATCTCTAGTCTGTGAACTCCTTTTACATCAGGGACCATGGGGAGATAACTGTAGCAAAACCATTAAGAACACAGGACCTGGAGATAATGCCACCCGGATCCAGTGCTGCCTCTGCCATTTACTGGTGGTGTAATCTTGAACAAGTTAGATAACTTCTCTCTCTCAGTTCCTTCATTTATAAAATGAGAATAATAAATTATATCTACTTATAGGGGGGTTGTGAGAATTTTAAGTAATAATACATGTTAAGTGAACATAATCATTAAGAAATGTTAATAATTATGGTTCTTAGCTGTTCCATAGCACAAACTCTTCACTGCGTGTGCTCTAAGTTTGATCGATGTATAATAAACAGATTAGCATTACAGTGGTGTCAGTTGCAACTTAGGACTGAGCAGGTTATGTGATGTGATGTGTGGAGCAGGTACAACTTGTTTTCAGTAAGAGGTAAGAAGTATAACATCAAGACAGCACCAAAGAAAGATGGCCTTTACTGGAGCCAGTGAGCACTTTGCCTCATTAACATAATATGAATGTAGTTAGATCAGAAAATGTTCTACTTAAATAGCCACACAGGACTGAATGGCAACCACGTAACTAGTGTGGTGATTATGGAGGTTCTTATGAGCCGTTTGAGAAATTATGCCATCAGAATAAGTGTGCTAACTTGTTTAGTGAGTTTCTGAATATTTTAATCTCTTCAAATTGTGAATGCAAAAAAGTTTAGAACTCCTAATCCTGTATAAAATTGTAACCAATAAATATGTATTGAATGAACCAATTAAAAAAAGAAACTATCAATATTATTTCTCAGTATCTTTCAAGTGTAGCACAATACTGATATAGAACCTATAATTAAATGCTTTTTGTATAAAAAGCATTCTGTTGTTCATGATCTGAATTTGGATTGCTGATTTGGTTATTACTTAGCCAATTATTTACATGTACTGAGGATTACTTAGTGTCTTTTTGTGTGTTTTGTTTTGTTTGTTTTTTGAGACAGAGTTTCGCTCTTGTTGCCCAGGCTGGAGTGCAATGGCATGATCTCAGCTCGCCGCAACCTCTGCCTCCCGGGTTCAAGCGATTCTCCTGCCTCAGCCCCCTGAATAGCTGGGATTACAGGCATGCACCACCACACCTGGCTAATTTTGTATTTTTAGTAGAGACAGGGTTTCTCCATGTTGGTCAGGCTCGTCTTGAACTCCCAACCTCAGGTGATCCGCCTGCCTTGGCCTCTCAAAGTGCTGGGAGTATAGGCATGAGCCATCGCGCCTGGCCTGGATTACTTAGTTTTTATAGCAACATTAATCTTTCATTTTGTGGATTTTGATATGTTTAAATATACAGCTTTGTTAAATGTTTTTGTATTTAATGCATTTGCATTCAACTAATCTACTTATTTTAAATCTAATTGTATCCTGACTTCCTGGCATGAGTGGTTAAACAAAAGGAATATTTTTCAAATAATTATTCATAGTATCTAAATAACCTAAGTACTGTACTTTTAAGTCAAAATATAGTATCTTTGTTATGAAAAAGAGTGCAGCATAAATACAAATTCTGATGTTATTTGAATTTAAACAGAATTGAATTTATGAAGTATTTTTTTCTTTAATTATATGGCAGTAATGTCCCAATGCTCAAATCTTTTATCCAGACCATTGATTAATTAGATTTTCTGCCAGTTCTCTTGCAAGAACAAAGCCAGAAGGACAGGGCAAGCTTCCTTTGTGCTTCAGGATAGAGGTAAGAGGTGCCATTGTCTTTAGTGAAGAAACCCAGGTTCTGTTGCCATAGATCTCCTCTTTGTGAATGAAGTCTTTCTATCAGGGGTTTGACTTGAACCTGAAGGTCTTTTTATGCCTCTGCATTTAATTTTTGCTCAGCTCTAGACATTGCCCACTTTTAAAAGGAGCTTTATTGAGATATTTTCCACATACAATAAAATTCACCCACTTGAAGTGTACAAGTCAATGGGTTTTTAATACAGTCATATGTTGCTTAACTCTGGGGATATGTTCTCAGAAATTCAACATTAGGTGATTTCATTGTGTGAACATCATAGTGTATTCTTACACAAACCTAGATAGTATAGCCTACTACACACCTAGGCTATATGGTATAGCCTATTACTCGTAGGCCACAAACCTGTACAGTATGTTACTATGCTGAATACTAGAGGCAGTTGGAACACATCAGTAAGTATTGATGCATCTAAACATAGAAAAGGTAGAGTAAAGATACTGTATAGCTGGGCATGGCGACGGGCACCTGTAGTCCCAGCTACTCAGGAGGCTATGGGGTGGGAGGATTGGTTGAGCCCAGGAGTTCTGACCTGTAGTGTGCTATGCCAGTCAGGTATCTGCACTAAGTTCAGCATCAATATGGTGACCTTATGGGAGCAGGGGCTACCAGTTTGCCTAAGGAAGAGTGAACCAGCCCACGTTGGAAACTGAAGGTCAGAACTCGTGTTCTTATCACTAGCGGGATCATGCCTGTGAATAGCTGCTGCACTCCAGCTTGGGCAACAAAGTGAGACCCCTTCTCTTAAAAAAACAAAAACTAAAACAGTATAATACATTTGAAAAAAAAAATGGTACACCTAGCCTGGGCAACATGTCAAGGTCCCATCTCTGCAAACAAATTAAAAAATTAGCCAGGTATGGTGGTGCATGCTTGTGGACCTAGCTACTCAGGAGGCTGAGGCAGGAGGATCACTTAAGCCCTCAGTTAAGGGAAGTCGAGGCTGCATTGAGCCATGATCACACCACTGCACTCTAACCTGGGTGACAGAGTGAAACCTTGACTCAAAGAAAATAATAATAATAATAATAATAATAACAATAATAATAATAATAATAATAATGTACACGTGTATAGGGTACTTACCATGAGTGGAACTTATAGGACTGGAAGTTGCTCTGGGTGAGTCAGTGAGTGAGTGGTGAGTGAATATGAAAGCCTAGGACATTACACTACTGCAAACTTTATAAACACTATACAATTAGGCTATACTAAATGTATTAAAATATGTTTCTTTGATAATAAATTAACCTTAGCTTACTGTAACTTTTTTACTTTATAAACTTCTAATTTTTTTTTTAACTTTTCAACTCTTTTGTAATAGCACTTAACTTAAAACACAAGGCTGGGGCACGGTGGCTCATGTTTATAATCTCAGCACTTTGGGAGGCCAAGGTGGGAGGATCAGTTGAGCTGAGGAGTTCAGGGTTGCAGTGAGCCATGATCAGGCCACCATACTCCTGTCCGGGCTATGTAGCGAGGCCCCAGGATCACTTGAAGCCAGGAGTTCAAGACCAGCCTGGGCAATATAGCAAGACCCTGTCTCTACAAAAAAACATAGAAATTAGCTGAGCATGGTACTGTGTGCCTGAGGTCCCAGCTATTTAAGAGGCTGAGGTAGGAGGATCGCTTGAGCCCAGGAGTGTGAGGCCGCAGTAGGCTATAATCACACCACTGCACTCCAGCCTGGGTGGCAGAGCAAGATCCCATCTCTTAAAACACACACACACACACACACACACACACACACACCCATTATACAGCTATACCAAAGTCTTCTCCTTCTTTATATCCTTTTTCTATAAGATTTTTCTATTTTTAAAATCGTTTAGGCCAGGTGCAGTGGCTCACACCTGTAATCTCAACATTTTGGGAGGCTGAGGCAGTAGGATCACTTGAGTTGAGGAGTTCAGGATTACAGTGAGCCATGATCAGGCCACTGCACTCCTGCCTGGGTGACATAGTGAGGCCCAGTCTCTAAGACACAAACACACACATTAACCTAAGACTACACATGGTTAGGATCATGGGCATTACTGTCTTCTATCTCCACATCTTGTCCCACTGGAAGGTCTTCAGAGGCAGTAACACACATGGAGCTGTCATCTCCTATGATAACAGTGCCTTCTAGAATACCTCCTGTAGGAGCTGCCTGAGGCTGTTTTACATTATAATTATTGAGATTGAGCCATGCTCTGTCACCCAGGCTAGAGTGCAGTGGCGCGATCTCGGCTCACTGTAACTTCCACCTCCTGGGTTCAAGCAATTTCTGGCTAGTTTTTCTATTTTTAGTAAGAGACGGGGTTTCACCATGTTGGCCAGGCTGGTCTTGAACTCCTGACCTCAAGTGATCCGCCTGCCTTGGCCTCCCAAAATGCTAGGATTACAGACATGAGCCACTGCACCCAGCTATAGTTAACTTTTTTTTTTAATAAGTAGAAATACTTTCTAAAATAATGACAAAAAGTATAATAAATACATAAACCAGTAATATTGTCATCTATCATTATCAAGTATTATGTACTATACATAATTGTGTGTGCTGAACTTTTATATGACTGTCAGCGCAGTAGGTTTGTTTACACCAGCATTACCACAAACACATGAGTAATGCGTTGCACTATGACGATGTTACAACAGCTACAACATCCCTAGGAGACAGGAATTTTTAAGTTCCATTATAATCTTATGGGACCACCATCATGTATGTGGTTCATTGTTGGCTGAAATTTTATGCAGCACATGATTATATTTACAGAATACTTCAGCTATCAGCACAGTCTAATGTTTTAATATTTCTATCATCCCAAAAGAAACTCCATATCCATTTGAGTCATTCCTTATTCCTCCTCACTCCCCCCACCTGCCCTGCTAGACCAAAGTAACCACTAACCTACTTTCTATCTCTGGGTTTTATTTCATTTTGTTGCCAAATAATACTCCATTACATGGATAAACTATGTTTTGTTTATTCATTCATCAGTGGGACATTTGGGTTGTTTCCACTTTTTTTTTTTTTGAGACTGAATTTCCCTCTTGTTGCCCAGGCTGGAGTGCAATGGTGCGATCTCGGCTCACTGCAACCTCCACCTCCTGGGTTCAAGCGATTCTCCTGCATCAGCCTCCCAAGTAGCTGGGATTACAGGCATGTGCCACCACACCAGGCTAATTTTGTATCTTTAGTAGGTATGGAGTTTCTCCATGTTGGTCAGGCTGGTCTCGAACTCCTGACCTCAGGTGATCTGCCTGCCTCGGCCTCCCAAGGTGCTGGGATTACAGGTGTGAGCTACCGTGCCCGGCCTGTTTGTACTTTTTGACTATTATAAATAATGCTGCTATGAACATTCATGTACAAGTTTTGTGTCATCATTTTCAGCTTTTGATGTAAGGGGATGTTTGTATATTATGCCATAAGATATGCATCAGAACACCCTAGATAAAGTTTTAACTTAATGTGAGAATAACATATCATGCAATGGTCCAAATACATTTTACTAAACTGATAGGTCACTCAACCATTCATTAGTCTCTCCTTTGTCTTTTTGAGTTATTTAGAAACTGTGACTTAGTAAGCAAAAGCGCAGCCCCTTTTGTTTTTATCAGTCTGAATATTGGATTTCATTTCAAGGGACTCTAAAGTTTGATATTTTATATCTTGAGCTAGGATGGAAAAGAATGACATATTGTGAATTCATTTATAGTTGGTTGGCTATCTTGGGGCATGAAAAGCTGAATGACAACAATTGGTCATACCTCTGTTATGTTGTTTTTATTTTGTTTGTTGGTTTATTTATTTATTTATTGAGACGAAGTCTCGCTCTGTTGCCCAGGCTGGAGTGCAATGGCGTGATCTCTGCTCATTCCAACCTCCGCCGCGTGCGCTCAAGTAATTCTCCTGCCTCAGCCTCCTGAGTAGCTGGGATTACAGGCACCCGCCACCAGGCCTGGCTAATTTTTTGTATTTTTGGTAGAGACAGGGTTTCATCATGTTGGCCAGGCTGGTCTCGAACTCCTGACCTCAAGTGATTCACCTGCCTCAGCCTCCCAAAGCACGGGGATTACAGGTGTGAGCCACTGCACCTAGCCTGTTGTTTTTAAATCTCAGTCATAGATTTTTGTTTCGTTTTTGCTTAGAGTGTAACTTTGCGAGAAAGAATCTATACACTTAAAATGCTGAATAGATTCTGGCATATAGAAATTAATTTTTATATTCACATTAACCTCAAAGACACATCATTGATTGTACAGATGAAGTGAATGTACCCAGCAGCTGAAGCTGAACTTGAGCAATAATGGTTCAAAGAATGTGATTAATGGTAGGAATCTTTAAGTGTGTTATTCATATTGTCTTTTGGCTGTTGACTCAATTCTGGATTTTGGGATTTATTAGAAATAGGATCCCTTAATCAAATCAAAGCTAGATTAGTGGGGACTTAATTAATAAGTAGTCTTTATTAAAATAATTTTTTTTTTGAGACAGATTCTTGCTCTGTCACCCAGGCTGGAGTGCAGTGGTGCGATTTTGGCTCACAGCAAACTCTGCCTCCTGGGTTCAAGTGATTCTCGTGCCTTAGCCTCCCGAGTAGCTAGGATTACAGGTGTGTGCCACCACACCTAGCTAATTTTTGTATTTTTTAGTAGAGACGGGGTTTCGCCACATTGGCCAGGCTGGTCTCAAATTCCTGGCCTCAAATGATCCACCCGCCTCAACCTCCCAAAGTGCTAGGATTACAGGTGTGAGCCACCACACTCAGCCTAGCTTTTGTAGTTCTTCTACCTTCAAAAAAAATACAGAGGCTGGACATAGTGCCTCACGCCTATAATCCTAACACTTTGGGAGGCCATGGTGGGAGGACCACTTGAGGCCAGGAGTTCAGGACCAGCCTGTCCAACATAGCAAGACCCCGTCTCTACAAAAAAAAAAACACTGAAAAATTAGCTGAGCATGATGTCATGCACCTGTAGGCCCAGCTACTCAGGAGGCTGAGGTGAGAGGACCACTTGAGCCCAGGATTTTGAGGAGCTATGATCACGCCACTACACTCCAGCCTGGGCAATAGAATGAGACCCTGTCTCAAAAAATAATAATAATACAGTAATATATTTATAAAGGCTCATTCAAGCACATCACTCCCTTTCTAAAGCTTTTCCTGTCCATCCAAAGCAAGTCTTCTGCAGAATTAATTATCTCCATTCTATCCTCATAAATGTGTTCTATACTCGTATAGGATTCATTACGTTATTTGATAATAATTTATTGCCCAGGCTGTCTTCTGCCAAGATTCTCAAGGTTAAGGACTGTATTGTAGCCTTAACACTGAATACAATAGATAGCAATAGAGGGCTATAGTTTTGGTAAAAATTCTAATTCTTTGGGCCAGGCATGGTGACTCATGCCTGTAATCCCAACACTTTGGAAGGCCTAGGCAGGCGGATCATTTGAGGTCAGGAGTTTGAGACCAGCCTCACCAACATGGTGAAACCCCATCTCTACTAAAAATACAAAATTAGCTGTGCGTGATGGCACGTGCCTGTAGTCCCAGCTACTTGGGAGGCTGCGGCAGAATCACTTGAACCCAGGAGGTGGAGGTTGCAGTGAACCAAGATCAGGCCACTGCACTCCAGCCTGGGTGACAGAGTGAGACTCCATCTCAAAAAAAAAAGAAAAGAAAAGAAAAGAAAAATCTAATTCTTTGGCTAAATGTTCTCATTTTTCCTTCTGTTGGTCATATTTTCTAAAAGACACCCACCTTGTGGTTTAATTGTGAGAAGTATGCTTTATGATTATAATTTTGATAAAATAAAAGCCTGCTTCCTCTGTTAGTAATGAATTAGAGCTGCAGGGAACTGGAAACAAAATGAAAGCCTGGATAATATAGGCTAATGGTTCTCAGACTTTAGCATGAGTTAGAATCACCTGTAGGGCTGGTTAAACCATGGATCCTGTGCTCAAGCTCTTGAGTTTCTGATTCAGTAGATTTGGTATGGAGCCTAACAAGTTCTGAAGTGATGCTTATGTAGTTGGTCCAAGTACCACACTCTGAGAACCACTAACATTATAAATTCTAACTAACCTACGTGAAAGACATTCAGTTTACTGAAATAGGTTCTGTTCCTGATATCCGCACCTGGCCCTCTCTTGAAGGTCTCGTGGGGGAAAGTACTCCATATTTGCAAAGCTCTCTACGTGCATAGTGTCTGCACCGAGGACAAACTCTTGGTGAGCAAACTTAAGTGCTCAAAGGAGGGAGGAGGAATTTTTTTTTTTTTTTTTTTTTTTTTGAGACGGAGTCTCGATCTGTCACCCAGGCTGGAGTGCAGTGGCGTAATCTCGGCTCACTGCAAGCTCCGCCTCCCGGGTTCACGCCATTCTCCTGCCTCAGCCTCCCGAGTAGCTGGGACTACAGGCGCCTGCCACCACGCCCGGCTAATTTTTTTTTTGTATTTTCAATAGAGACGGGGTTTCACCGTGGTCTTGATCTCCTGACCTCGTGATCCGCTCGCCTCGGCCTCCCAAAGTGCTGGGATTACAGGCGTGAGCCACCGCGCCCGGCCTAGGGAGGAGGAATTTTTTAAGGAAGAATGGTAGATCTCTTTTGGTGTCTCATTATTTGCAGTTGTAAGAGCACATAATGGGCACACAGTAAAATGTCTACTAACTGATTAAACTAGTTTAGAACTCTAACCTTCTGATTTTGAGGCCAGTGGTCTAGCATATAAAAATGCTTCTTTTCACTTTCACTTTGGCATTGGTTTGAATGCAATTAAAATTAATGAAGTGAAAAAAATACATTTTAAATTTAATAAGAATTATAGGCCTGGCTGGGCACAGTGGCTCATGCCTGTAATATCAATACTTTGGGAGGCTGAGTCGGGAGAATCACTTGAGCCTAGGAGTTCAAGACCAGCCTGAGCAACGTAGTGAGACCCTGTCTCTACAAAAAATAGAAAAACTACCTGAGCATGGTGGTGCGCACTTGTAATCCCAGCTACTGGAGAGACTGAGAGGTGGGAGGATCACTTGAGCCAGGAAGTGGAAGCTACAGTGAGCTGTGATCATGCCACTGCACTCTAGCCTGGGTGATGGAGCAAGACTCTGTCTCAAAAAAAAAAAAAAGAAAAGGAAAGAATAGAAGGCCACTTGCAGTGGCTCACACCTGTAATCCCAGCACTTTGGGAGGACAAAGTGAGAGGATCACTTAAGGTCAAGAGTTCAAGACCAGCTCTGGCAACATAGCGAGACCTCATCTACAAAAAAATTTTTAAAAAGAAAAAAAGCCAATCCAGGCATGGTGGCCAGCTACTCAGGGGGCTAAGGTGGGAAGACTGTTTGAGCCTAGGAGGTTGAGGCTGCAGTGAGCCATGATCACACACCAGTGTCCTCCAGCCTGGGCAATAGCGAGACCCTGTCAAAAAAAAAAAAAAAAAAAGGATTCTAGTACATGCTTATGCTTATACAGAATCTAATTAACCAGATTTTCCTCTGTCTATTGTGTTTTGCCACATTATGTATAATTTATTTTAAGATCCTAAATTATGGTCTGTATTATCATTGAAATAGTATTCTTTCATTTAATACACATTTACTATATGTTAACCATAAGCAGGTTAAGCTGTAGAGTTTCAGTGATACAGAGTATTATACTCAATATAATTTTCTGGCTGAGGATTCTTTTGTGTTCTAATTATTTTAAACTAGTAGTTCATGAATTTTGTAAATAAGATTATTCAGAAACATCAATATCAAATATTCTGAAAAAACAGAAAGTTTACTAGCGGTTATTTCTAATCACAGGGAAAATAACCACTACCATATGACTTCCTAAGTAGACATATCAAGTTCTTACCTGATTGTGATGTGGTTTTAAAACAAATTCATAAGCAAATGAAGACAGAAATTGTTGTACCCTTTGTACTGCTACATGATTTTAGAGGAAAAAGTTTTTTAAAATTAAGGCTGACTAGATGGCTACTGTATATTGTGCTTTTTATTTATTTGTTTATTTTTTTGAGACAGGGTCTCACTCTGTCACCCAGGTTGGAGTGCCGTGGCGCAATCTCGGCTCACTGCAACTTCTGCCTCCCAGGCTCAAGCAGTCCTCCCACCCCAGCCTTCTGAGTTGCTGGGACCACAGGTGCATGCCACCATGCCCAGCTAATTTTTTGTATTTTTTGTGGACAGGGGGTTTTGCTGTGTTGCCCAGGCTGTTCTGAAACTCCTGAGCTCTAGCGGTCTGCCCACCTAGGCCTCCCAAAGTTCTGGGATTACAGGTGTGAGCTACTGCACCTGACCTTTTGTGCATTTTTTCCAAGTCCATTAGGGAAATTATCTTTAAAAGTATTTTCACATTGATGAATTTATTGTTCAGTCAGGTTGAGAAAATGAGCCATATTTATTGAAACCACAATGCAAACAATTAAAATTAAAAATCAAATTATCAGTTAAATTATCAGCAAGTAATGTATCAGCAAGTAATTATCAGTTAAATTATCAGCAAGTAATGATTTGTCCAAATCAGCATCTATGAAGTAAAAGAATGATCACAGTAAAATTGGATTAGTGAGGACATCATTTATATACACAGTTGTTAATAGTGTGAGGGCAAAGTATTAATAGTAGAAATTTAGTTAGACTAGTGGAATTTTAACTTAAGCTATTCCTTTTTGTGACTTGTTAGCTATCAAACTGGCCTGGACCTTAAAGTTAGTCTTGCTACCTATCTCAAAAGCTTCTTTTGAGAAGATTCAGTAAGTAACCAAGGACTCTTTCTCTCCACTTGCCAGCAAATTTTGTAGAAGCAACATGTTGAGCCGGGGAGTTTCCCTCATAGCTGTTTTATGGGCAAAGTGAAAAATGTGTTCTTAGATTCATCAGTTTGATTTCTTAAATATTTAAGAGAGAGAAAGGTTGGAAGGTAGTAGCTCCTTATTATTAGGCTTAACCTGAGTTTGATTTGGTAGATTTTAAAAAATATGTAATCTGTGTTTGATTCTTGGTTGTATGTAATTTGTTCCTCATCCAAAGAATTTAACGGTGGAAATAAACATTCGTGACATGAAAAGTTACCCTTCTCTCTCTCTCTCTTTTTTTTTTTTTTTTTTTAGATGGAGTCTCACTCTGTTGCCCAGGCTGGAGTGCAGTGGCGCGATCTCAGCTCACTGCAAGCTTCACGCTATTCTCCTGCCTCAGCCTCTCGAGTAGCTGGCACTACAGGTGCCCGCCACCACGCCCGGCTAATTTTTTTTGTATTTTTAGTAGAGACGGGGATTCACCATGTTAGCCAGGATGGTCTCAATCTCCTGACCTCGTGATCTGCCCGCCTCGGCCTCCCAAAGTGCTGGGATTACAGGCATGAGCCACCGCGCCCAGCCGAAAAGTTACCCCCTTCTAAAGCTTTTTCTGTCCATCTATTTCCAGGCCAATTAATCATCCCCGTCTCTGCTCCCTGCCCTACTCTTCCCTGAGTACTCATTCATGTTGCTTGTAACTTATGAATGATATAATGATATGTAGTGATAATGAGGAAAAAGCTATATTTCCAGGGAAGCATTTGGTGAGGTTTTCTTTTTATTATGGAAAATTTTTAAGCTAACTAAAGTACAGAGAATGTTACAATGAACCCTGTGTACCCATCCCCAACTTCAAAAATGATCAACTTTCTGCTATTCTTGTTTTATCTGTACCCCCTTTATCACACTTTTTGTTGTTTATGTTGTTTACTATAATATTTTAAGGCAAATCCTAGATGTCATACCATTTCATTCATAAATACTTTCGTACATATCTCTAACCAGAAGATCCCCCCTTTTTTGAAACACTACCATTATTAACATATCAAACAGAATAAAATAATAATTATTTAATAACATCTAATAGTCCATGTCCAGTTCGGCTCAAAATTGTTTTTTTACAATAGGTTTGTTTGAATCAGGATCCAAACAAGGTCTGTACATTGCATTTAGTTGACATGAATCTTAAGTCTTATTTAATTTCTCTATAACTGCACCCCCTAGTTCCTCTGGGTTTTTTTCCCCATTAATTAATGAAGAAGATGGGTTGTTTGTCTGATAGGATTCCCCACATTTTCTCACTCTGTCACCCAGGCTGGAGTGCATAGGTGTGATCTTCGCTCACGGTAGCCTTGACATCCTGGGCTCAAGTGATCCTCCCACCTCAGCCTCCCAAGTAGCTGGGACTACAGTCACATGCCACCACGCCTGGCTAATTTTTGTATTTTTTGTGGAGATGGGATTTCTCCATGTTGCCTGGACTGGGCTCAAGCGATCCACCCATCTCAGCTTCCCAAGTTGGTGGGATTACAGGCCTCAGCCACCACACCCAGCCCCCACATTTTAAGTTTGGATAATTTTATCCTAGTGATATCATTTAACATGTTCTTCTTTCCCACCAAATTTCCTGTAAGCTGATAGAGCTAGATAATGGATTGGGTTTGGATTCAGTCTTTTTGGCAAGAGTGCTTCATAATGGTACTGTGTGCTTCCTGTTCCTTCACATCAAGACTGACGTGACATCTGTCCGTTCCGGTTTGAGTGAAGATCAGTGGCTTTGGGTGGTATCAGTCATATTATTTTCAAAATAATAACAGTAATGATAATAACATTTATTCTATTAAATCGGCAACTGTTTGGCTTCCCTGAAATACAGTTCAAAGAGGAATGGCAGAAAAAATGTTAAATTTTTCTTCTTTTCATCTGTCAATTTTCAGAATGAGTCGAAGTGACTGAGGACTTTTTTTTTAAATATCATAGATGTTTGTATTTGTTGTATTTAGATCTATTACAATCATTATTCTTTTTTTCTTCAAAATGGTCCCATCTTTAGTGGGTGCCCATTCAAGTTGGCTCCTGTCTTTTGACATGACCCTAGTAAATTTTTTTCTTTTTTATTTATTTTTGCTGCTTTTTTAAAATTTTTTTCTTATTTTTTGTTAGACTGAAACATGGAAGACCCTAGTAATCTTGATAACCTTCTTGCTTTCAGGCATGTCAGGATATCCCTGGTTCACTTACTTCTCCAGACTTGGAATCTTATCCATTTCTCCAAGGAACCCTGGTTTCTTTTAGTAGAAATCTAGGCACTAGTACTCATTGTTAAGAGACTGTCATTGTCTCTAGGCCTGTTCTATGAACAGGGTAGGTAAATATGGTTTTAGTGAAAAGATAAAAAGGAATTGTATTCTTACCAATAATGCAGCCAGTTCAAATTTAAAAAATACTTGGGGGTTGGGGGTTTTTATGTAATATATTTGATTTTATAATGATTTCTTTTTTTTTTTTATTTTTTATTTTATTTTTTTTTTTGAGACGGAGTCTTGCTCTGTCGCCCAGGCTGGAGTGCAGTGGCTTAATCTTGGCTCACTGCAAGCTCCACTTCCTGGGTTCACGCCATTCTCCTGCCTCAGCCTCCCGGGTAGCTGGGACTACAGGCGCCTCCACCACATCCAGCTAATTTTTTGTATTTTTAGTAGAGACGGGGTTTCACCGTGTTAGCCAGGATGGTCTCGATCTCCTGACCTCGTGATCTGCCTGCCTCAGCCTCCGAAAGTGCTGAGATTACAGGCGTGAGCCACCGCGCCTGGCCAGTGTTTTCTCTTTTAATGCTGAAAATCTTAGTTCCTAATAACTAACAGAATTATTTTATTTAACCTACAATAAAAGTTACTTCAAAATAACTAACTACATGTAACAACAAGACCCCCGGATGCAGCTTGAGGTTTCTTTCTATTTCATTTATTTATTTATTTTTGAGACAGGGTCTCACTCTATTGCTCAGGCTGGAGTGTAGTGACACGATCATCCCCCTCCCTATTGATGGACATTTGAGTTGTTTCTCATCTTCAGTTATTACAAATAGTACTGAACTGAATAGGCATGTGAGTAACTCTAAAGTGGAATTTCTGGGTTAAAGGGTAAAATGCATATGTAATTTTACTTAAACAAAAATATTTGATGCTCGGTGTTTAATTAAGAACTGAGGCCGGGCACAGTGGCTCATGCTTGTAATCACAGCACTTTGGGAAGCAGAGGTGGCTGGATCACTTGAGATCAGGAGTTCGACACCATCCTGGCCAACATGATGAAACCCCGTCTCTACGAAAAAACACAAAAAATTAGCCAGGCATGGTGGCTCACACCTCTAATCCCAGCTACTTGGGAAAGCTGAGGTGGGAGAATCGCTTGAACCCAGGAGGCGGAGGTTGCAGTGAGCCAAGATGGTGCCACTGCACTCCAGCCTGGGTGACAGAGCGAGACTCTGTCTCAAAAAAAAAGAAAAAAAAAACTGAAAAGGAAATAGAGTTCCTTTTTCCTCATATATGAATATATTATTTCAATAGATTGTTGATCACCTACCATATGCTTGGTATTGTTCTAATTGCTGGGGATACAGCAAGAGGTTCTGCAGAACTTCACGGAGCATGAAAGTAAATAAACAAAGTTAATTTCAAGGCCAGGCATGGTTGCTCACACCTTTAATCCCAGCACTTTGGGAGGCTGAGGCAGGCGGATCACTTGAGCCCAGGAGTTCAAGGCTGCAGTGAGCCAAGATTGTGCCACTACTCTCCAGGCTGGGCAACAGAGCAAGACCCTGTCTCAGGGGAACAAAAAGTTAATTTCAGATTTTGTTAAGTGCTATAAAGGAAGTAAATAGGTTGATATTCGAGAAAGCACCTGAAGGCCGGGTGCGGTGGCTCACGCCTGTAATCTAGGACTTAGGGAGGCCGAGGTAGGCGGATCACAAGGTCAGGAGATTTTTGGCCAGGCATGGTGGTTCATGCCTGTAATCCCTGTACTTTGGGAGGCCAAGGCTGTTGGATCACTTGAGGCCAGGAGTTCAAGACCAGCCTGGCCAACATGGTGAAACCCCATCTCTCCTGAAAATACAAATATTAGCCGGGCGTAATGGCGCATGCCTTTAGTCTGAGCTACTTAGGAGTCTGAGACACAAGAATCACTTGAATGGGAGGTAGAGGTTGCAGTGAGCCAAGATTGCACCACTGTACTCCAGCCTGGGTGACGGGGTGAGACTCCATCTCAAAAAAGAAAAAAAAGTAAAAAAGAAGAAAGAATTTCATACATTATCTTATTTAATCTCATAAGAGTCTGCAAAGTCTGTTTTATAATTCCCATTTTACAGAAAAAAACAATGTTCAGAAAAGTAAATTACTTGTTTGTGGCCTTAAAGTTTGGAAATGGGGGCTGGGGTTTGAATATGTCTAATTCCAAAGCCAGATAAGATAAAAACCTTTTTCAGTGTATTGCATTGCCTCTCTTAACCAAAAAGAAAGCAAAAAATAATGAGTTAGCAGAGTAAATGGTTTTGATTCTCATTTTAACCTGACAGAAATACATATTTTTTTTCTTTTAAAGTACTGCTCTTGTTTATCACTGGATTATTACACATTCAAAATATATATGCTTGTTTTATTTTGGGGATATTTGTTGTATAAGAAAATAGAGGAATATGCCTTTTTGTCCAAGCTAAATAAAACAACTTCAGTATCCATTTTTATTGTTTTTTATTTAATGATGGTTCTACTTTTAAAATACCACCACAAAAATATCTTACAGGTATTTCTAGCCTTTTCAAATTATGTGCCTTTTAAGTGTCCTATTTATTTATTTCACAAATATTTGTTAACATCTGTGTGCAAGTTACTTTACAAGTGTCGGTTGAATTAACTTTCGTAAATGTAATAGCAAAAACATTGTACAGGGTTCTGTAAATAGCCATAAAGTTAATCTTAGGGGGACTTTTTTTCTTGTGCCAGCACTTATTGAGCACTTAACTGTATTATCTTTAAGGCTCACAATAATTCAGCAAGGTAGATACCAATCCCCACTGAACAGAGGAAGGAACTGAGGCACGGAGAGCCTATGTAATTCATCTGAGATCACTAATACGTGATGGATTTACACCTAAGGTAGATTTAAATCCCTTACGATCATAGGTTTTCTGTCATAAGTATTAAAAGTTTCTATTAAACAACAAAATATTTTATAGGGAAATATTATATTTGTCCTCACAAGTATTTTAAATTAAATCCATAATGTTGTCCAATGAACCATACACAAAAATTCATAGAGATTTTTTGTATGTGCCTTAAACTAGAGCTAGCTGCAGTTAAAACCCAGACTGTAATTTTACAAACAAGGCCACCTCTAACAATATTAAAATAAAATGATATTATTCCCTGGCTTAAAGAAAAATTCTCCAATAACCATGGGAATGCTTGTGGTATGAAGACAGCATCTTAAATCTCGATGCAAGTCATACACAAAGTGTTATTGCGGTGAAAAAACAGTGGCGTGAATAATACCTGCTCACAGCCAAAGACACTTGATGTATCTTGGGCCTCAGTGTTTGTTGGATTTTACAGTTTCATGAGGAAGATTTGTATTTTTTTAAAAAGTTCTATATTTCTGTGTGTTCCACTTGATGTCAAATCTGTATTCTTAGGTTGTAGGGTTCCATTAAAAAAATAAATAATCAGCCCCTCCTCCCTCCACCCCCCTTTCCCCCCTCCACCCCCCTTTCCCCCCACGCTCATTTTGTATAATATGGTAATGATATCACCGTAGCAGTAATTACGGGTCATCTTCATTTCTTTCATCTCTGCCTGTTCTGATGGCTTCATTCCTTTGACGGAAAAGATTTGGCTCTGGGTGCTATGATTATTTTGTTAAGCATTATTCGAATAGACAGGAGTGAGAGAAATTAATCAATCCAAATGCAATTAGCATCATGTTTAACCCAGTGATGGACGTCTCAAGGTGAAACAGCCAGGGGAGTTTCAGACATTATTATTCAATCCAGTGGTTCTTATCTAAATTATAATCAAGAGAGGTTTTTATTGGCTTCTCAGTGTGAAGATGTAACCCTTTCCCTGCCCTGGGGGTCAAGAAGACTAGGCCTTCATCATCCCTAGACGTTAGCTGTTGCCAGCTGCCAGCCCCTTGAAGTCAGACAGACAGGGCAGGAAAGTTGTCTGAATATGCAGGTCATTTGAAATTATCTATACTGTGATCCTGGTCTGATTTTCCTGAGAGTGGAACCTAGCCTATGAATGAGCTACTCTGTCTAACTTGGGGCAAAATATTTTGTGTTCTGATCAAGTCACTTTGACTAGTTGTTGTTCTTCTATCTTAACCTTACATGATGGATTATTATTGCTGTCCTTACTTTATGGATGAGGATATTAAGTCTGTGAAGCTACTAGCCTTTGGTCATAAGAAGTGTTTCACCAGGATGTATTGCTATGTAAAGGCCCTGAAGCATGAATGTTCTGCACAAATTTATGAGTATTTAATAAAAGTTCTAGCCCCCAGAGTATTAATTCATTGCTCTGATCTCATTGCCTTTCATTCAATTGAGTTGTACCCTTGAAAAGGAAACCAAGTAAAACTATGAAATAGACCTGTCAGGTCCTCTGAAAAGGAAACAAAGTACAGCTAAGAAGTTGTTAGCTCTCATTTCTCGAACACAGATCTTTGGGGGTTTTTTGCTGTTGTTTTGGTTTGTTTCTAGTAGGAAGAAGGATGATAAGAATATGTATTTGAAATCTAGTCTTGTTTTGCTCTTAAAAGAGGGCAGGGCAAGGAGAGTTGATGGAGAAACAGTCTTTCACTTGAATGCAACATTTTTCAAATGCCTGACAATTAAGATTCTTCTACTTCTGCCTTCAATCATCAGGCATCATGGCTGACACTTCCCATATTTTATGTTCCTGCTTGATGTTTTATATTCTGAAAATAAATCTGTTGGCTCGATATTTCTGTCCTTTTTTTCTGTTATGAAAAGCCATTAAAATTATTTTCCATATTGGAACTGTCCAAATTTGTTTACCTGCACATTGAGTCCTGGCTTTTCTTTTTCATATTACTTCTTGGATAAAACACTGTCTGCAAATGGGCGTTACTATGAATTGAAAAAAATAAGTTTGATATAAAATTATCTTTCTCAGGCCGGGCATGGTGGCTCATGCCTGTAATCCCAGCACCTTGGGAGACTGAGGCAAGAGGATTGCTTGAGGCCAAGAGTTCAAGACCAGTTCAACATAGCAAGACCCCATATCTACAAAAAATTAAAGTTAAAAAGTAAAATAAATAATAAAATTTTCTTTCTCAGAAGTCACTGGAGGGAACATTGTTCTTAGCCACTGCACCCTTTTGGAAGAGTCCTGATAAAGAGCCAAGATACCCAATAGAAAAATAATCTAGAAAGTGTCTCCCAAAAAGATTTTTTTGAGAATACTGAGGACAAAAATTTTGATAGTCTGTGATAGTTTGATCCAGACTGTTCTTTTCTCAAGTATATAGTATTTTAGTCTCCTTTTTGAAATGTTTTATTATGCCTAAATAACTTTTTTTTTTTTTTTTTTTTTTTGGTGACAGAGTCTTACCCTGTCACCCAGGCTTGAGTACAGTGGTGCGATCTCAGCTCACTGCAACCTCTGTCTCCCAGATTCAAGCAGTCCTCCCCCTTCAGCCTCCCAAGTAGCTGGGATTACAAGCATGTGCCACCATGCCTGGCTAATTTTTGTATTTTTACTAGAGATGGGGTTCCACCATGCTGCCCAGGCTGGTCTCAAACTCCTGACCTCAAGTGATCTGGCTGCCCCGACCTCCCAAAGTGCTGGGATTATAGATGTGAGCCACCATGCCTGGCCACCTAAACAACTTTAGGCAAAAGCCTCAAGGCTGCTGACCTTCAAATGCTACTTTTATATATTTTAGAGAGAAGTAAGATTTACACCAAAGACTGTTGTTGCTAGTGTGTACTTCTCCACAAGAGCTGATGGAGAACAATCAGTGGACCTTATTACAGTTACACCACCTGCTGAGGGCCACCAAGTGTCCTAATGAGATGAAGCTCCAAAAGACCCCTCCTCATCCAGTGACACTGTGTGCTCTTCACAGCTCCTTCCACTCTTGACAGTGACTCCAGCACCAGCTGCTCTCATATCAGAGGCATTAAAAAGTGCTTAGTCCTTGACTTATTGATCACTTAGTGATACTTTTCCTGTGGAGATCTGACACTGAGCTGGAGTGTGGTGAAGAGTCTCAGTCTGGCAGACTGCCCTGGAACTGCTCTGCTGTACACCAGCTCTGCACCAGAGCCGCAGGGAAACGTTGCACATTCCTGCGAGACAGAAATCAGCATTATAAATCACATTGCTCTCTTTTTGTTCTCTGCCAATCCACCAGAATACCTGTTAACAACAGCTAGCTCCATCTCAAAGGCAGCATGGCCTTTGAGAATAGTCTCTTTCTGTGGGAAAGCGTGTCTTTGACTTTATTTGAATCTTCCTAATGTCTAGTACATAGTGTGTGCTCCATGTGACTGCCTTCACTCTTTACAACCCCCTCCATGCTTCTTTTCTGCATGGCACACACTGATAACCGATCAGTAGGTCCGTTTTGTCATAGCTGTTAGAATACATTCAAGATAGAATACATTCAAGATTTCAGGGACCAAAAAAGTAATTTTTAAAGAAGAGTCAAAACTATAACTATAACAAATGGCATTATTTCTATAAAAACATCTTTTATGAGGCCAATTAAATAAACAGCCTTTAGCACATTGATTTAAACTAAACTGGGATTTTTTTTTTTTTTTTTTTTTTTTTAAAGATGGAGTCTTGCTCTGTCGTCCAGGCTGGAGTGCAGTGGCGCAATCTCGACTCACTGCAAGCTCCACCTCCCGGGTTCACACCATTCTCCTGCTTCAGCCTCCCGAGTAGCTGGGACTACAGGCGCCCACCACCACACCTGGCTAATTTTTTTGTATTTTTAGTAGAGATGGGGTTTCACCGTGTTAGCCGGATGGTCATGATCTCCTGACCTCGTGATCTGCCCACCTCGGCCTTCCAAAGTGCTGGGATTGCAGGCGTGAGCCACCGTGCCCAGCCACTAAACTGGAATTTTATGGTTCCTTTTGGCTAGAAGTATCTACTGGTATAGTTAAAGAAAGTAGCTGCCTCCACCTAGTACCCGACATTACTCCAGCCAGGCTTAATACGTTACAGTATGCGTTCATTCACACAGATGCAAGTCATTCGTGTTACCATTTGTCTTGCATTGGAAGATCTTTTTAGAAATAAATAGGTCTTCTTTTGCCACTCCTGGTGCTATGTGTGTGCTTACTTGGTGTAGATCTGGTACCTCCTGTAAAGCAGCAGCTAAGGAGACTCCAGGGCTCACCATGACTGACAAGAAGGCCAAGGAAGGAAGCAAGACTGAGAATAGTAGTTGTTTTTTTTGTTGTTGTTTTTGTTTTTTGTTTTTTGAGACAGAGTCTCACTCTGTTGACCAGGCTAGGTTGCAGTCGCATGATCTCGGCTCACTGCAACCTCTGCCTCCTGGGTTCAAGCGATTCTTCTGCCTCAGCCTCCTGAGTAGCTGGGACTATAGGCGCACGCCATCACGCCCAGCTAATTTTTGTATTTTTAGTAGAGATGAGGTTTCACCATGTTGGCCAGGCTGGTCTCGAACTCCTGACCCCTCAGGTAATCCGCCTGCCTTGGCCTCCCAAAGTGCTGGGATTACAGGCATGAGCCACCATGCCCAGCCAACAGTGGTCATATTAATTTGAAGGTGGAGGGGTAGGATAGTTCAGTGGTGCAGTCTAAGATTAAGAAGCATACCCCACTTGGTAGACTAATGAAAGCTCATTGTGAACAACAGTTTATCAATGAGGCAGATCAGATTCCAATTTGATGGGCAGCCGATTAATGAGACAGACGCACCTGCACAGTTGGTAATGAGGATACAATTGATATGTTCCAGCAGCAGACAGGAGGTGTCTACTACAAAGGGAACCTGCTCTTTACTGCAGAAGAACTCCATTCCCACAGACCAGGAATACATTCTCAGAAAACTACAACTCCATTGAATTCCATCCTGACTACAACAGTGTAGATTTTTTTTGTCCTTTCGTGTACCCCTTTCTCATTCCTTTATTGTGCATAAAATGACTGGCATTTGTGCACAAGCATATTGCCTTTTTATTTTTTAAACTAAATGGCCAATGGTATGTTTTGATCAACATCAGATGGAGGTGAGATGGGGATAAATACTGATTCTGTGGCAATGCCCCCTTTCTCCTTTAGTGGCATGCTCATTCAGCTCTTATCTCTATACTACATTGTTATTTTGCCTCATCATTTAATAAAAATCAATAACAAAAAATCCTTCCATACTTGAAGCTAGTAGTTCAATATCCTGTCTCTACAAAAAAAGATCCTGTCTCTACAAAAAAAAAAAAAAAAAATTAGCCAGATGTTGCACGCCTATAGTCACAACTACTTAGGAGGCTGAGGCAGGAGGATCACTTGAGTCCAGGAGGTTGAGGCTGCAGTGAGCTATGACTGCACCACTGCACTCCAGCCTGGGTGACAGAGCGAGACCTTGTCTCTTATATTAAAAAAAAAAAATCCTTCCATAACTTGTTAAATTGGAGAATTTTGTTGTTTTTCACTTGTCATTCTAAAACCAACCAGTTTTTAAACTCGTACATAGCTGTTACATGTAGGGCAATATGTCTTTAAGTGGGGATGAGTTACTCTAAAAGAAATGAATTTTAGATAGTTTTCCCACCAGGCATCCTATTGCTTAAATAAACTTCCTGTTTGAAATGAAACAAATAGTTGTACAGTAGCTAGCATTTATTGAATACCTATGTGACTTTGTATTAATCCTACCTTGAATGGATGAGGAAAGGAGCTCAGAAAAATAACTTGGTAATTTGCCTATGTGGCCCAGGGTCAGTGTAAGAGCTGAAGTCCTGCTCTTTTCACAATATTATGTTGTCTCTTTTGTTTCCTGGCCACTCATATTAGAATCTCCTAAAAGCAACCTGTTATTCCTCTTCTGAATGTGAGAAAACCAGTGGAAAGTAATTTATCCCCACTTCACAAACATTTTTAATTATATTGAGGCATAGAAATATTTAAAGTAGTTTGCACTGGAATTGGAAAACTGAACTATGAGTTTCTTCCACTTCATTAAAAAGTTACTTAAACTTTACATTGTTCTCTACATAAAAGCTGAGCAGAATTTTATCAGGCAATTGCCTCAAAGTTATAATCTGGACAATCTTTCTGTAATAAAACCCATATGTCACTGGTGAAAGGTGCAGAGCCCTGGCAGAGAGGGCTGGTCTCAAGAGAGATTCTGCACCCAATCTCGTTAACCAGGGTGCCTCTGGTAATCCCTCATCCCCTCACCAGTGAGAAATCAATCTGTACCACTGAATCTTTTTCAACCAGCCACCAGAAAAATTTACTGCAGAGAAGGCAGTTTGGGGATAGTCATCGTGGAAAGTGAGCCAGAAGCAAGGCTAAATGTAGGATGGAGGAATTGGAGAGTCTAAAGAAGAGATTATATTAAACCAGACACCTCTTTCAGAGCAGGCACAGTGGAGTCCTCCTTTCAGCCCTGACCTCTCCAAGTATACCCAGGTATTTACAGCTGCCATGAACTGGATAGCCCTGGAGAAACTATGAAAGTAGTGGGGGATAACAGAAACAGTGGAAACCTGGAAGTTGATTGTAGTCTATCCATTTGCTGTCTCTCAGTGTATAGTAGCCAGTCCCCTCTCCACACTTTCTGCAGCATTTCACGTGTTAACCCTATGGTGACAGTTTCAATTGTGGCTTTTTCAATTTGTGATCTATGTACGACATAATAGGGCCTGTAAATCATGACTTGACGTAGGGGTCATGCTTCTCTCCTGCACAGCATACACCAGTGGCTGATGACCAGTGGGCCCCTCTTGGCATACTTATTAGAATGGAAGCGGTATTGCCTTCCTGTGAAACCTTGTAATCTTAGAGAATAAATCCAGAATCAAAAAAATAGTTGACAGGCTGGGAGAGATGGCTCATGACTATAATCCCAGCACTTTGGGAGGCCAAGGCAGGCAGATCACCTGAGGTCAGGAGTCTGAGACCATCCTGGCCAACATGGTGAAACCCTGTCTCTACCAAAAATACAAAAAATTAGACAAGCGTGGTGGTGCATGCTTGTAATCCCAGCTACTTGAGAGGCTGTGGCAGGAGAATTGCTTGAACCGGGGAGGCAGAGGTTGCAGTGAGCTGAGATTGCACCATTGCACTCCAACCTGGGCAACAAGAACAAGACTCTGTTTCAAAAAAAAAAAGAAAATAGTTGACAGATTTCACTGACTCTATATAACACTCTCTCTCCCAATCTTGTTGTGGCTAGAATTGTTTTCTATATAATATAATACATTATGGGGAACAAAGAACAAGGAGAAAATGGAGGAACTGGGAGTGCCAAGCTGAAGAACATGTAGTCTTACGCTGGCCATTCATTCTAGAATTATACCAAGCTACAACCATTGTGAAGAAGAAGGGACAGAACTAGGCAGTGGCTTTCTCTTCTCTGTAAGCAGACAGTAGTCATCTCTAAAGATTTTTCCCCAGAGAGATTTGAAATTCCTGATGGGAGCTTAAAAAGCTAAGAGTAAAATACACTTATTTATAAGACCCTACTAGAAGAGGTGTGTGTGGGGGTGTGTGTGTATGTGTGTGTGTGTGTGTGCGCGTGTAGACGAGGAATACAGAATAGTAGCAGAAGGCTGTCTCCCTACTCCTAATGGGATTTTGTAGCAGCATGTGCAAGTTTGTTTCAGAAGTCAAAAATGAACAGATGTTAGTATAAATTACCTCTGTGTCTGATGTCTTGCAAATTAAAAGCGCGGTTGGCATCACTAAACAATTTCACTAGGTTTGGGGGGGTGCAGTTAGTAGGCAGTGATTACTGTAGCAGGTCGGTAAGAATCTTCGCCCTGCAGCAAAGCAAGGTTAAAGAAATGAGGAATAAAATAAGGACTATATGAATTAATCAGAAATGTTAACATCTCTGATGACAAGTGAACAGGAGGGCACATGCTCTGGAGCAGCCCCTGACCCACAGCAATTTCTCTGTGCACAAAAAGGGGTTGGTGCTTAGCATCTGATTTATAGGGCACAGCCCTCTTGTAGGGAGCTGCTGTGTCATACATTCGTATATCTCCTATATGGGACTGGCGAGTAGGAAAAGTTTCTCTCCTCCCATGTAGGAGATGATGTCTTCTGAATTACTTCTACTTTTACAGGGTTTCATGCAGCTCTGTGTACTCGGATTAGGTTGAAGAGGAGGAATGATTGAGTGGAAAAAGGGTTGTTAAAAAGGATTGGTTAAATTCAAGGAGAGCTTGCCACTGAGAGACTTCAGAATATCTATTTATTTTTCCTTTTAAACCCTTTTGATCCCTTAAATTGTGTGGATCTTTTAAAATTCTAAGTCTTAAAATATTGGTCATTTTCCCATTTGGGGAAAAACAGTAAGGAGTTGGTGAGTCTGAAGGTCAGCAGGCAGAAATCATTAGTTAGAGCAGTGCAGTGCTCCAGGCCCAGGATTTTTGGAACAAGGCTCTGTTCTCTCCAGAAGAGTTTTGTATTGCCCATGTCTGGTTTCCAGGCTCCTGCTTCTAGCCATGTTGCAGGATCATTTGTTACATGTTTAAACTTGAGAGCAGGCAGATAACCCATCTAGTAGAAATAAGTGAGACCCAATCTGCCCAAAAGTATAAGTAAATTTCTTTTCCTTCAAGCTGAGGGAAAAGATTCCAAGGAACGGAGTTTTTTGTTTGCTAGCCTCCCTTTGTGCAGTTTGTTCATTCATTCATTCATTCATTCATTCATTCATTCACTCACTCAGAAAATACTAAGTGCAAGAGAACTTACCCCCCTCTGGAAAATGTTGTGTTAATGATTAGCACTATACCAAGCATGTTCATTGCTAATATCCAAGAGAAAAGTAGGGTATTAACATGCTCTCCATTACAAATGAAGAGACTGAGGCTCCGAGATCTGCCCAGCCCAAGGTGTCACCCTGCTGCTAAGTGGTAGAGCTGGAACTGAGTTCAAATCCTGTGTTCTCTGCAAGAAGCCCATGCTACCTCCTATGGGCAAGACAGTACTTGATTGGATTTTCTCTAGAGTAGTTAGTCCTTGACCCCAGTCTCTCCATGAACTTGGCATTATTTGCATTAAGGGAAATGATTTTCTTGCCAGATAAGCAAGGCACATTTAAAAAGACACCCATCATGTAGAGAATGGAGCACTGAGGGCCACTAACTAGTCATATTTGTTGATGGAAAGGAAGGAAACTAACATTTTTTGCATTTCTACTTGGTTCTAGTTCTTTGGTGTATTATAATTTATCCAGTCAACACTTACTCAGCAGACACTAGGTCTGCTGAGTCTGTAGCAGGTCGGTAAGAATCTTCGCACTGCAGCAGAGCAAGGATAAAGAAATGAGGAATAAAATAAGGGCTATATGAATTAATCAGAAATGTTAACATCTCTGATGACAAGTGAACAGGAGAGCACGTGCTCTGGAGTTTGGATCTGATTGTTTGGATCTTTTGCCAAAGGAGAGAAGACCAAAGCGCTAAACAGTCTCTGCCTTCAGTTTTTACATTTTAATGGAGGAAGACGACTATATAAGCAAGTAATTGCATGCAAGTCTTATAGGAACTTTGCTTGTACAGGATTTGCTGTAAATCCATGAAGAAAGGAATGGTCTGTTTGATTTGGTCTGGGTTGGACTTGTGAACACATGAGGCAAGACCCAACACTGGGCTTCTATGCCTAGTTAATGGAATTTCCTTTCCCTTTGTTGGAGCATGGGAACTAGTGAAAGATGGAGAATATATCGACTGAAGTTACAAAAGTCTCCCTGTGGTCCCAGAGGTTGTGTTGTTTTATTTCTTCATTGTACAAGAAAACAAGAAACTTAAGTTGGGGCAGAGGGGAGCTGGAGGCCATTCATCCAGCTCCCTTTGCTCTGGACTTGGGAAAGGCAACAAGGAGGCCAGGGTGAAGGTCTTTCTCAGTCCTGAGGGTGCCTCCCTAGCCACCTCACTTCTTTGGCCAGGATGGAGATGTGTTCTTGGGAGGCCACACAGCCTACCCTGTGCCTACTGCATGGTTCCAGAAGGCCTGGCTTCCAGAGCCAGCCATCAGCGATCAGAAACTTTCTACACTGTTAAATCCATTTAAGAAATCTGAAAACATGGCCTTGCAGGATGAGGATGAGGAAGGGGATGTTACACTACGTATGCTTTCTGAGATCTAAAATGGGGGACCTCTGGAGTGGCCCTTGTAATTGAGAAATGTTTTACTTTCATTTTGGAACCTTATATGTAGGAAAGTAGCTGTATAAACCCACTTGTAACTACAGCATTCAAAGATTGATGGTGCTGAAAGCCGGGGAAAGACACATAAACCTTGGCTGGCTATATTAAATATCTAAGGACTGACAATGCCAAGGGAGAGAAGACCAAAGCTCTATAAACCCTACTTTATGACACCATCCACAGATGAACTGCACTGAGGGAATATAAACCCTGTTATATTACAGTATCCAGGGACTACCACTGCTGAGAGATAGGGTAAATGATCTCTAATTTTGATTTGAGATTATAAATGTCCAGAGACCAGCAACTCAGAGAAGACTAATCTTGGTTGGATTTTAGGCTCCAAGAGCAAACCCCCTGAGATAGTGAACATGAGTATTAGGTTAGATTCTTGAGACAGAGATAGGTTTTGGGGGAATCCCCTGGTGATTTGTTTAAAGGTGGATGATAGAATCTTTCCCAGTCATTTGGCGTGTATCTCAATTGCCAACTTCAGAACAGCTTTGTTTTAGTTTTAGTTGTCTATAGTGGTTTCTTTTTACCCCCTTTTAGGAGGTTAGTTGGTGATGATTGAATCTGTTGTGATAGCAACTTGATATATAATTTAAATCAATCTGCATTTTTAAATTAAATCTTTCTATGATTCTTTTTTCAGATTTTAGGTTTTCATTGATCATTTGTTTGCTTTGTGATTCCAGCCAGAGAGATGACACGGGGGAAATTCCTCAATATTCTAGAGAAGCCCAAGAAGTAGCAGCTGCTTGCGGACAGGATGTCCTGGGGTCCGAAACCAAGCTCCCTTCCCGGTGCACCTCTAACAGTGCACACCTCACTGCTTGCTTGGGAGAGGCCCAGAGGGTGTACCTCCAGGACTGCCCTCTCCCCTGCTCCTGGCACTCTACACGTCTGAGGACATTCAGCAGCAAGAGAAGAATCTGCTCTACCCAAGGATCATTGCAGTTACTCAATCAGCTTTCAGACTTGAACCTTCTTAGCCTCAGATGTTGGTAACAGCTGAGGGCATATCATTCTTAAAGGTCAAAGTCCTGCTTTCTCATTTCTGGAAGTGATTCAGGAGCCCCAGGATCTTACGGTTGATTTGACTCAGTCATGGCAGTCAGTTGTGACATGTTGATTGGATGGGTTCTTTTGAATTGTTCTTGATCTCTTAGAAAGTGTTTATGATGTGAGGAGACCAGAGACCAAGTAGATTCTAGACCAGACCATGCAGCCTGACCTGTGAACTCTCCAGTATATACTAAGTTCCCAGAATCCCCAGCTGGAGAAACCAGAATCTTCTCGAAATGTATATCTGTTTTTTAAAACTTCTATACCTCTTATGATAGTCCCATTTGCTTTTCATTCATTATTTCCCAGCCCCACCTTCCAGTTCTGACTTCGGGCAGAGGGATCCCTGAGTCCCTCCTGGAATTAGCTTGTATAGTGAAAGGCCCATCCAAGGTTGTCTAAAGACCAATGTGAAGGTGACAGAAAGGACTTTTGAGTTCTAATTAATCTGTTACAGATTCAAGCAAGAAAGTCAGTATAGCCTGAAAGACAAGAGAAACGGGGTGGTTTATAGGAGTTCCCATTTTGTTGAAAACTAGAAGCCCTAATTGACCTTAAAGGAACATGCTATGGGATGGTGGGATTGTCCCCTCTGACAGCACATATGAGATAGTTCATCTATATAATAGAAACACACACACACGAAAGAGAATCTTCTGACTTAAATACAACTTTCTTGGAGTTCTTTACCACTTATATATCTCTGTTAAAATCTGAAAATCTAGCCCATGGGTAAAATCTATTATATGTGTTCTCCATATTTCTTGTATAAGCCAGTTCCCAGCATCTGATGTTTTGAGAAGTGCATGGAGTTTCCTAAACTTTGCACAAAAGAATATCCTGGGGCCAGGCGTGGTGGCTCACACCTGTAATTCCAGCACTTTGGGAGGCCGAGGCAGGCAGATCATAGGTCAAGAGATCGAGACCATCCTGGCCAACATGGTGAAACCTCGTCTCAACTAAAAATACAAAAATTAGCTGGGCGTGGTGGCGCGTGCCTGTAGTCCCAGCTACTCGGGAGACTGAGGCAGGAGAATCGCTTGAACCCGGGAGGCAGAGGTTGCAGTGAGCCAACATCGTGCCACTGCACTCCAGCCTGGGCGACAGAGCGAGACTCCATCTCAAAATAAATAAATAAATAAGAATATCCCGGCCAGGCGGCTCACTCCTGTAATCCCAGTACTTTGGGAGGCTGAGGTGGGCAGATCACTTGAAGTCAGGAGTTCGAGACCAGCCTGGCCAACATGATGAAACCCTGTCTCTACTAAAAATACAAAAATTAGCTGGGTGTGATGGTGCATGCCTATAGTCCCAGCTACTTGGGGGCCTGAGGCACGAGAATCACTTGAATCCGGGAGGTGGAGGTTGCAGTGAGCCGAAATTATGCCACTGCACTTCAGCCTGGGCAACAGAGTGAGACTCTGTCTCAGAAAAAAAAAAAAAAAGAATATCCCTGTGGCAGTAGTCTGATGGTGTTTGGACACAAGAAAAGTTATGGTCGAGTTTTGAGTCGTGAGTGTTTGCTAGGGCATGGCACTCTTCAGTTTAACAGCTGATCCATTAAACATTTTCTGACATTTGTGCCTTGTTCTCATGCTAGAATTATTGATGGATTTTTCTCTCATTTGACCATCCCTGTAGTTTTACTTATTGAAAGGAAAAAAGACTTAACACAAGATAGGAAAGATGAGTATGAGAAGTAAAACATTCTGCTGGGGTGCTACATAGAAGGTTAGGTTGTAGGGGCTTTGATTTTAATTTAAACTTATTATCGATTGATATTTCTGTATCTCACTAAATGCGGTTGAAGAGTGTGTGTGTGTGTGTGTGTGGCCAAAAAATAGTGCCATAATGTCAAATTCTTCCTTTGCTCTGTTTTTGAGAGTTAATGACATCAGGCACTTTTCAGTGTTTGGGGAAATTGATTGGGATACCTCCCCCAGACCAACTCAAGTCTGTAACTGGAAGCCAGGTAGTTGGTTTTCTGGTCCGCTTTGGCCTCTTTCTTTTACTGTCATCCTATTCACCAGCACTTAATGTAAGTAGATGTTTTAGAATTGCAATATTTATTGGTTTTGTATTTGTCATCCTTAGAAATGTTAATGATGTATTTTTATATTGATAATATAAATTTATGTACAGTATGTGCGTATATGTATTTCAGGATGTTAGAGTATTGTACTTTGTATGTGATGGTTTCTGTGTCTTCATAATAAATATGTCCCTTTTACAGGAGGGTGAGTTTTTCCTCAGAGGGCCGAGTTGGATATTTAAAGCACAGACCTCATCAGAAAGTACAACTATAATGATAAATAATCCACTGTTTTCCCCCTTAATATACTTAATGGATAGTTTGGGGCTTTACAGTCATCTACTTGGTCTCCTGCCTTCCAGTCTATCCTACCACTGCCCAACACCCTAAAGTAGTATTTAGAAACCTTTAATACCTTCCCGTGTCTACTAATAAAGTCTCAAGCTCTTGACCTGGCATTTTAAGACTCTCTACATGTAATCCTAAGCAACTCTTCCGTTTAGTTTTCTTCCTCTCCTATATATGAAGTCTCTGGTGCAGTTACTCTGAACAGTTCCCAGTTTTTCACTTGAGTGCCTTTGCTCCTGCCTTTGAGTTCCTAGAAGGTCTTGGATCCCTTTTGCATCTAGCAAACCTATGCTTCCTATAATCTCCTGATGATCCAGCTGGAAATGGTCCTTCCCCTACATTCCTATAGCATTTACCCATATCATCCCTGTGACTCTTACCACACTCTGCCTTATATTTAAGTGGTCTGAGTACTTTTTCTTTTTGAGACAAGAGTCTCACTCTGTTGCCCAGGCTGGAGTGCAGTGGTGCAATTTTAGCTCACTGCAACCTCTGCCTCCCGGATTCAAGTGATTCTCTGCCTCAGCCACCCTAGTAGCTGGGATTACAGGCGCATGCCACCACGCCTGGCTAATTTTTGTATTCTTAGTAGAGACGAGTTTTGCCATGTTGGCCAGGCTGGTCTCGAACTCCTGGCCTCAAGTGATCCTCCCGCCTCGGCCTCCCAAAGTGCTGGGATTACAGATGTGAGCCACTACACCTGGCTCTGAGTACATATCTTATTGCCCTACTAAATTCAAAGCTCCTCAAGGTATAGCTGTCTCCTACACATCTAGTTCTTCAGTGTCTTCTTTGAACTGGGGGTTCAAAACCTATTTGCTTGCAGGCTTCTGGTTACACATGACAGATTGAAAACAAGTATTAATCTGCCATCTACTAAATCCCTTAGTGTGGGTTCCTTTTCAACCATGTTCAAGAACTAGAAAAGAGGAAGTACTCATTACTGCTACTGCTATCACCCATTGATAGTTTACCTGCTCTAGACCAGAATATGCCCTTTAAAATGCTTAAAAAGAAAGCATTTCATTTTAAGGAAAGCAAATTGCTTCTCATCATAGACCCATCATTTATTTCCAAAAAAGACATCTGGATGAACAGTAGATTTCTGTGATCTAGAAAAGCATGGCTGATTGACTAAGTAGGGACAGTGTTAGGAATGTTCTAAGTCTTTAGAGACTATTTTTACAGTAAATAATTGTTTATTATTTGCCTACAAATATTTTTTCCCTTTTCCTTTGCCATTCCAAATACCATCCTATAAAGCATCTGTTAGCTGTGAGCAGCAACATTCTGAAAAGCATAGTATTGGAGCTTGGAGACACATTTGCAAATTCTTATTAACATTTTTTTCTTACCAGCACTCTCATTAATTCTTGCTGTCTTCAGTCTCACAGATTCTAGGCCTCTGCTGATTTGCTTGGCCTGCCTTCCATAGGTTAGAGCACTTAAAGTTCACAGGGCATTAATTGTGTTGATATTGAAATGCCATCATTCATTTTTATCTTTCCATTTTTGTCATATTTTTTAAATGGACACTTGCTAACTGCTCCATGGTTTTAGTTCTCTAGCTGCTCTTCTGGACTCTCCCAGATCAAGGCAGTGAAAATGGAACTGAGGAAAGTCATTCCCTTGTCCCAGTGGCTTCAGAAGTGTGTCTGGACTTCCACAGGAGCTTTGAAATGAAGCTGAGAAATTTCATTTCCAGTGGGATGCCCTGACCCCTCCTGTTTCCTCCAGGATTAAGACATCACAAGAAGGTGAACAGGCAGAGCAGAAAGTGAGGAAATGGACAGTTGGGCCAAGGTGGATGGTCGCAGAAGCAAAATAACACAGTTTCTTACCAGTTCTCAGCTTCTGCACTAACTCCATCTCCAAGAATTTAGTTATGTTCTCCATTTTCTGTTTTCTTCATCTTGTGAGAGCTACAAGGATACCTGATCCCTATGTGGGCTTTGTTTCACCAGAGAGTCTTGCAACCCCCAACCCCAGAGAGTGGCAAAGGGTGGTGTCTCCATGGTTGTAAGTTCTGATGGACTGGAACTGATTTTTCCTGTCTATGTAGGCTTTTTGGCATTTGGGGTGTGTGTCCCTGTCTATGCCTAAAGAGGCCACTGGCCTTCCCACCCTTTGCCTGGCACTTTTTCCTCTCGAGCAGCTGGGGGCTTCAGACGATACCAGGTGTAACTGTGAGGCTCCTGGTTGGCGTGAGTGCTGGCAGAGCCTGTTAATTAGCACAGGAACACCCCAGTGCTCCATTAGCTGGGCCAGGCATTTGGAACCTTCCCCTCCTGTGGGCCCCTTCCTCCTAATGAGAGCTGGAAGAAGGGCCCTCACAAAACACTGCCTCAGAATAATATTCTGCTTTGTCCCCACCAGTAACCAGGGCTGACAGGATCACTCTGTCCATTTCTCTTCTAATTAGCACAATTCCAGCATGGCCTGAGCCAGCAAATAGAGAAAAGCGATCAAAAGCGATCGGACAACCGTACCGAATCACAAACACAAAGACGGCCTTTCCCTGTAATTAGGTGAGACAATTCCTCAGTCTTTTCTCGGCTGGAGTTTGCCGCTAAGACTCTTGCTGTTTGGGTCCCAGCAACACAAGTTACATGTCTCCCTGGGACACTAATAAGCCCCAGATTGTCTTCCGCTTCACACAACTCTAACCAGAGGACAGACATGGGGTGGTGGGACAGGTGGCGGGGAGGGGGTGGTGCAGTGCAGTGAGGGGACAGGGTCTCCCAACAAGCAGCTGCTACAATGTTTCCCCAACTTCGAGAAGCAGACACGGGCTGTGGGCAGAGAGGTAAGAGTCAGTTGGCTTAAGAGAACTGCTCTGGGCACAGCCTGGCCCCTGTCACTTGAGCTGGAATCTGAAGCACTGAGAATTTCTGACCCTCAGGGGAAGCCCCCTCTCAGCCATTTGCCCCACTCTGTTCATTCGCTGCCTCCTGTCTATGGCCCCCTCACTCCTCCCACCTCCGCAGACTGGTAGCATCATTCCAGGAACTACATTGAGCCCTTCACAAACTGTAAGCCCTATACAACTATAGTTACCATTGCAAAGAAAGCTAACACACAGCACATGAGTGAATTCTGCCCTAGAAGACTGCATGACCTGGAAGGGGCACCCACTGCCCCCCTCACTCTGGCCTTCATTTCTAGCACCCATCACCTTTATGATTGTGTCCCCAACCCCTGCCTACTATCTCCTCTCTCCTGAAAGATCCCTGTTTTTTTAAAACAGAAAAGTGGCCCATCTGCCAGGGCAAGAAGCTGTAACTGGCCGCGCTCCATGTGGCTCAGAGGTTGGCCACTTAATGAACAAAAACAGCTCCCCCAGGATTGCAGCCCATTACGGGGATTACTTGGGGCGATACAGCCATAAACTTGGTCATAGCCAGGGACAAAGGAATGCAGGGGAGAGTGGCAGTTGGAATCTCAATTAAACTCAAGTTCGGAGCAGAATTGGGCTCACATATTTTCACCTCTCTCTCGCCCTCTGCTTTCTGTCTCAATCTCTATACCTGATGTTTCTGAAAGTGACCTCCAATACCAAAGGAGATTCAGTTATGTAGAATCCGAGGAGCCAAAAAACTCAAGTAATCAGAGTTGCATTGTTTTTCTACCTTCATTTTTCTGAGACACAGAGAGGATAATGATAAGATTTGACTTTTAAAAATAACTTTTGGGACATGCCAAAGAATTGATCCAAATTTGTTCAATTTCCTACAGTTTCTTTGGTTATAAACAGAACTACCTGGCACATAATAGGTGCTAAAATAAGAATTTGCTGAAAGGATGAACTGCCTTGACATTCATTGTTCATAGCCTCATTGCTGTTCTATGATATAGTAAGTGCTTGGATTTTGAGAGAGAGGCAGGGGTGATCTTGTGTAAGTTACTTCTCTCTAAGCCTTGGTTTCTTTAGGACTTTTTACACTTTAAAGAGTCATGTAAGCATCATGGATAAGGGCACAGGCTCTGAAGTCAGGCTGCCTGGGTGCAAATAGCACCTAACTACTAGGGTTGCTGTAGAGATTAAATGAGTATTGCAAAGTGTTAAGAATGGTGCATGGCATATCTTACCCATTATGTATATAATTGCTTGATGGATAGATCTATAAAACAGATTCCATGTAGTATTTAATTTTTTATTATACTCACATTTGTTAAAAATTGACAATCCCTAGGCCGGGCATGGTGGCTCACACCTGTAATCCCAGCACTTTGGGAGGCTGAGGCGGGTGGATCACTTGAAGTCAGGAGTTAAAGACCAGCCTGGCCAACATGGCAAAACCCCATCTCTACTATAAAAAAAAAATTTAAAAATACAAAAAAATTTAGCTGTGTAGGGTGGCAGGTGCCTGTAGTCCCAACTACTCGGGAGGCTGAGGGAAGGGAATTGCTTGAACCTGGGAGGCAGAAGTTGCAGTGATCTGAGATTGCACCACTGCACTCCACCCTGGGTGACGGAGTGAGACTCTGTCTCAAACAAAAACAAACAAACAAAAAATTGGCAATCCCTATAGGGAACCTTGACTAGTCAGTTAAGCAGAATACCATTTCTGTAACCCTTCAGAAGAGCTGACAGTTTACTATTTCTCCTACCCCCATCCTTCCACCCACTGAGGCCCTGTGCCAGCATGGACACTCAGTAGAAACCATCCTTGACTCTACAGACAGTGGCATTAAGCAAGGGAGGGAAAGGTGTTCCTTGTGACATTGGCAAGTTTCTGAACTGATATTGAACTTGGCATACATAAGCCTCAAATCACTGTGCTTTGCTAATCTTTGTGGTCCTAGTATTTTCTGAGCATCCATGTTTTTCCAGTCACTGCACAGGAACACATTTCCCTGTTTGATTCGGTCATAACCTCCTACCCCTAACCCACCAGTCCTCCACATTCCTCCAGATAGTTTTGTTTCTCCTTTCCTTTTCCTTCCCGCCTTCCCCCACTGCCCCCCTATTCATCCCTTCCTCCCTTCCTTTTTTTCGTGAGACAGGGTCTCCCTCTGTCACCAAGGCTAGAGTGCAGTGGCACGATCTCAGCTCGCTGCAACCTCTGCCTTCTGGGCTCAAGCAATCCTCCTGCCTCAGCCTCCAAAGTAGTTGGGACCACAAGCACGTGCCACCACATCTGACTCATTTTTGTATTTTTTGCAGAGATGGGGTTTCGCCATGTTGCCCAGGCTGGTCTCAAACTCCTGGGCTCAAGTGATCCGCCCACCTCCACCTCCCAAAGTATTGGGATGAGCCACTGTGCCTGGGCCAGATAGTTTTCTATGGTGTGAGATTTGTCAGGTTCTTGCAAACCTGTCAGGTCCCTTTCCAGGACTAAGCAGGGTCCACTCAGGCTTCTGCTCCCCCAGCAGCCTCCTCTGGGGTTTGCCTTCTCTGGGAGCCCATGGAGAGACCCTCGCCTGACTGCAGCCTGAGGCCTCAGGGTCAAGCAAGGCTGAAGGTCACATCCCAGGGCCTTCCTGGATGCAGCCAAGCCCCAGGAGCCAAGTTGGCCTGAGCCAGTGACTTCACACAAAGGAGCAGCTGAGAAGAGTCAAGATGGAAAAGTCAGTGACTTGAGGCTGAGTAGAAATGAGAAGTGCTGGCTGTGGCAGGACCCATGAGGGGTACGTGAGGATTGGAACCAGAAATGGTCTCTGAGGAATGGTGGTGGGGGGGCTCATGGGAAAGCAAGGTCCTGCGAGCTGCTTCACCTTGGCCTCCTGCTTCCCGCCATCCACCTCTGCTGCTGCTGCCTCTGCCTTCAAGTGGCCCAAAGGCTGTTCTGATGTGCAGCTGTTGAGTAAATCATGGTACATCCCATAGTGAACTACCATGCAGCCATTTGGTGTGTTTGCAAAGAGGTTATGATATCATGGAAGAAATAGTTTTGTCATAAGGATAAGTGAAATGGCCAGATGTAACATAATTACAGCAATGTGGGGCGGTGAATGGAAGGCAATAGGCGAAGGTGGTAATAGTGCTTGCTGCCTGGTTGGAGGAATATGGGGTATTGTTGTTTTCTTCTACATTTTTCAAACTCTCTAGGGAAACAGGTATTGATTTTATAATACAGGGAGAAAAAAGCCTCTGGGGCCGGATATACAGACTTTAAAAGCCCTGCTTCTCAGCTCAGCCTGTTATCCTGCACACATGTGCACACATACGTAGCTCATCGATGACCTTTGGTAATGAAATTTGTTCTTTAGTATGCAAATGTATATCAATCTGTACACCAATAAGTGTTTACTGAGCACTTAATAAGCATCCAGCTATACCCTAGGATCTCTACTCCATTGCATGTAATGTGGAAAAAAAACACTTGTTCCCTATTCACGACAGTCCCATCTCTCCCCACACTCCTCAGAGCCTTTGCCCAGGAACAGAAAAAATCGTTCAGTCAGTAGGTGTTCAGTGTTGCCAAATAGCTATCTTTTTCCTCAGTCTTTCCCTACCCTGAGAAAATATGTCTCACCTAACTTTGCTCTAGAGTCTTAGCGTTAAGTTTCCCCCAGCTCTTGGGCATGCAGCACCTTACTTCAGATGTGTTTGCGAGAGTTTCCTTCACTGCTTTCTCCTTGCTTCCCTTCCCCTTCCCAATTGGAGGAGAAGGAAGAAAAGATGAGTTAGGGGGTCAGGAACAGGAATGGGTCAGAGAAGAGTCTGGAATTATACTCATGTTTTCATCACAGACAACCAGTTGGAGGCGCTGCACAATCAGGAAAGAGAAGGAAGTGCATTTCATCCGAGTTGGGGTCTGGAAGACACAAGGGATATGTAGGAGGTGGTTCTCACTTTTACTGGGAGACAAGTGTGTATATAAAGTCAGTTTCCCTGCAGGATGAGAAGCATAGTCATGGAATTGCTAAAGAAGATATAAAACCCTTAGGACCAAATGACATGAGAAAATAGTGGACAAGAATTGACCTTGTCCCCAAGAAGTGACTTGACCACATCAGCCCCAGGTTCCCAGAATATACAAGCCCACACATCTGACTAGGCCTGGGCTAGAAAATGGGGGGAAATGGGGAGCACTCCCCATTTTCCTTGATAGAAACATGCAGCAATGAGTAAAATTCCGTGCCTGCCACATCTGCTGCGTCCTCCACTAGTGTATGCACTTGTCCATCCTGTTTTCCAAAGAGGGACTGCTTTCTGTCCAGCTCAGAAGAGCAAAACGAAGAAGGAACAATGTCAGCCATGTGTAGCCCTGAATCCTGCCCTACCATTGCGGTCCCTCTAGGGCTTTCAGCCAGAAGAACTGGGGTGGCCAGATCTGATCAGCCTTCCAAAGGAGAGAAGAGCACTCCAGAACAGACGGCTGAAGCAGTTGTTACAGCAGCAGGATTGCAGGGCAGGCGACACTTCACAACATCACCAAAGATTGATGCAAATTGGTTTGGTTCTGACCCTGTCACACCAGGAAGGATAATGACTCCAGCAGCGCCAGGCATGGGAGGGAGCACGTGGTGGGGGCCGTGAGGATTGGTGTCTCACTTCACGTCTTCATTAATGATCTGAAAGACAGGGGTAAACAGCATGCTAATGAAACCTGCAGATGATTGGTGTTACAAACCCCAGAGAGGACAGAGAAATAGCACAACGAGACCCAGAGAGCTTAGAAATATGGGCAGGAGACTGTCAGATGAGACTCGTCCTAGGAAAATGAAAGTCGACGTGTCAGGGAGGAATGATGAAGGTGCCTCTGGGTGGGGGCCTGCAAACCTGAAAAGCAGAGATGGGTGGCAGGGTCAGGAGGTTGAGGGATGTGATAAGGTTTGGGGTGTGTTGGAGGGAGACAGAGGAGCTGACCTTGAGGACCCAGGGGACAAATACCCTCGTGCATTTCTGCTCAGGACTGACCACGGGGCCAACAGTTTGTGCAGCCGGGGAGCCAAGCAGGTTGTACTGGCCCATTGGCCTGTGTCAGCCCCAGGACCCCTCTGCAACCCAGGACCTCTGATTTCACAGTCACAAGCTATGCCTATTTGCACCCAAGCCATTAAGGCTAAAAGCGCCATTTTGACCCGAACTGCTATTTTCCTAAAACGAAACAAGCCAAAATACATCTTTAACATTTTGCACTAAATTATTGGGGACAGGATATTCAAGAGCAGAGAAAGGAAAAAATGTCCATATTTTCAAGGGTTTCCTATTCAACAAAGATTTATCAGAGGCGTAACTCATTTATATTAAATCGACAAATCTTAAGTGAACAGCTCAATGATTTTTTTCCTTGACCAAATCACTTCACTTCACCAAGCCTTGGTTTCCTCGTCTGAAATGAGCATAACAGCAGAACATATCTCACAGCTGTGTTGTAAAGATTAAATTAGACTCGGTAAAGCCCCTTGGGCACAGTAAGTACTCACATATGGGGTGATTATTATTACTGTTTATTATCCTCTAATTTTATTCCTTAAGCTTTACTCTTAGCTCCCTAAGTAAATGATTAATTTCTTGAAGTCAAGGACTGCCTTAAACTTCTCTTCAGCTCATGGGTGCTGAATAAATCCTTGTTTGATGGATTAATGTGTTAGAAAATTCTTTTCATATAAATAATTTTATTCCTACCCAACTCAGATCTACTTTAAATGAAATCGCTTTCTTCAAAATAAAACAAAAACAAGTAAAATCCTTATATCACAAGAGTGTTTTGAAGACAAAATATTCTGCCTTGAGTCTATGTTAACATCACGTGCTGTCTGGTGAAATTTTAGGCCAGAGGAAATCCCAGCCTGATGATTAAGAGCTCACTTTTGGGGCCGAGGTGGTGGCTCACGCCTGTAATCCCAGCACTTTGGGAGGCTGAGGCGGGTGGATCACAAGGTCAGAGATTGAGACCATCCTGGCTAACACGGTGAAACCCTGTCTCTACTAAAAATATGAAAAATTAGCCAGGCGTGGTGGCGGGCACCTGTGGTCCCAGCTACTGGGGAGGCTGAGGCAGGAGAATGGCGTGAACCTGGGAGGCAGAGCTTGTAGTGAGCCGAGATCGCACCACTGCACTCCAGCCTGGGCGACAGAGTGAGACTCCCGTCTCAAAAACAAAAAAAAAAAAGAAAAAAAAGCTCCACTTTTGAGTCCAGTCGGGTTTGAATTAGGGTGACTAACAGTCTGATTTGCTTGGAACTCAGGGGTTTCCTGGGAGGAGGAACAGTCTTGACAATGTGACAGTTGATCACTCTAGTTTTAATCTGGTTTCTACTACTTAATAGCTTGGGGGTGTGGCCTTGGATAGGATTCTTAGCCTTATTGAACTTAGTTTTCTCTTCTGTTAAAGGGGGAAAATAACTACTTCACCAGGTTGTCGAAAGGATCAAGTGTCCCAGATGTGTTGGTTCACACCAGTAATCCCGGCACGTTGGGAGGCTGAGGCAGGAGGATTACTTGAGTTCAGGAGCTAGAGACTAGCCTGGGCAACATAGTGAGACCCCATCTCTACAAAAAAAAATTTTAATTAAATAAAATTAGTCAGCGCAGTGGCACATCCCTGTAGTCCCTGCTGCTCAGGAGACAGCACCGGAAGGATGGCTTGAGCTCAGGAGTTCAAGGCTGCAGTGAGCTATGATCACAGCATTGCACTCCAGCCTGAGCCACAGAGTGAGACCCTGTCAAAAAAAAAGGACGGGGGTGGCAAGCATGATGCTCACACCTGTAATCCCATTACCTTGGGAAGTTGAGTCAGGAGGATCACTTGGGGCCAGGAGTTCAAGACCAGCCTGGGCAACATAGTGAGACCTCATCTCTCCAAAATTAAATTAGCCAGGCATGGTGGCGCACACCTGTAGTCCCAGCTACTTGGGAGGCAGAGGCAGGAGAACCACTTGAGCCCAGGAGTTTGAGGCTGCAGAAAGTCATGATTGTGCTACTGTACGCCAGCCTGGGTAACAGAGTGAGACTGTCTCAACAACAAAAAAAAAAAATTCAAAGAATATACCTATGCCTATTCCACTTATACCCAACAAAAATGAGTTGACACCAAAAGACATGTGTGAAAACAATAGCAACTTTATTCATTCAAGTAAAAAACTGGGGGAACAAAGGCCATCAGCAGGAGAATGGATAGATTGTATATTCTATGTGGAATGCCAATTGGCAATAAAGAATGAACGAACTACCATGCCGCTTCACACAGTAATATGGATGAATCTCCCAAACACGAATGAAGGGCCCATACCGTATGACTCCATCTGTACGAAATTCTAGAACAGGCAGAACTAATCTAGGTGATAGAAGTCCAAATAGTAGTAACCTTGGAGGTATTAACTGAAAAGGGGCCTCGGGAGCCTTCTGGAGTTTTGGAAATATTCTCTCTCTTGATCTGAGTGGTGGTTAACACAGGAGGGTGTGTATAAACATTCATTGAGCTGTGCAGTTAATGGTTGCACACTTTAGGTAAGCTGTGCCTCAAAAGAAGTTAAGGTTCTCTGAGCCTCTAAAGGGAAGTGTTGAAGAAAGCTGATGGCTTTTATGTTTCAAACCACTCCATGGAAGCTATTTGGGGCAATAGCATAGGGGAATCTAGAGGATCCCAGACTCGCCCTGGGTTCAAAGCTATGAAGTCAGAAAGAAGGACAGAAGATGGTCAACATGTCCCTTTGGCAGCTGCCACTCATGCTCCACCAGTGACTGAGCATAAGGGCTGGAGGGCCCTGTCCTGTGCCCCACTCTCCGTGACCTCAATGTGGGGGAGGGCTGTCAGCCAAACTCCAAGCCCAGATGCTGCACCCTTGGGCTCTCCGAGGGAGCACCATTGTCTATCCACTCTTTACTGAGAAATCAGTCCCCAGACTGGGGGCTCCTCAAGAGCAAGGACCAGATGTGTGTTTCTGTTTCTCCAGAGCCTGACCTATCATAGATGTTCATTGCACAGTTGCCAAATGGATGCCTCCAGTGACCTAACTCATCACTTAGATTCTTCCCAGATGGAACTGGCCACTGATCTCAAAGCCAAAGACATGCTTTTTCACTCATGGATCATTCAGGCACTCCTTCCTAAAATAACTGAGATTCCAAGAGAGCTACCAGCATCTCTGACATGCTTCCGATCAGCGCAATTCTGATTCTGTTAGAAAGGATCTTCAGGCCAGGCGCAGTGGCTCACGCCTGTAATCCCAGAACTTTGGGAGACTGAGGTGGGCGGATTACCTGCGGTCGGGAGTTTGAGACTAGCCTTTATTTTTAAAATAAAATAAAATAAAATAAAATAAATTCAGTTTCTTAGTTGCGCTAGGCACATTTTGAGTGCTCAGTAGCCACTTATGGCTACTGACTACCACTGTATTCGACAGTGCAGAACTGCATTCATTTCCATCATCATAGAAAGTTCCAGTGGACAATGATGGATTCCAGGTGATCCTCTTGGAGCCTGTAGGGGAGGGGAGGAAGGAAATAGGTGGGTAGGACTGGGCCCCCACCCCCAGTTCAACCAGAGGCACTTTGCCTATAAATTCAGATTTCAAGTTAGATTTCATTTGGAAAAAAAAAGTATGACTTTTAAAATACTTTTTGAAAAGGTGTTAAATACAAACTGTATTTAAAATGAACAGATTATGAAAAAAATACATCTCCTTGCCAGCCCATAACCCTCAGACTACTAGTTAACAGCTTGTGGAAACTACACCTGTTCTGCAGCTTGCTTTTTTTTTTTTTTTTATCTTGGATCTTGTTCATGTTGGTACCTAGAGATGTGTAACAGCTACATACTATTCCACTGTATGGATGTGCCTTCGGTTACCTAGCCAGGCCCTGTGATGGACATTCAGGTCATTTCCTGTCTTCTGCTACTACAAACTATGTGGTGATGAGCAGATACCCTTGTGTTTAGGTATCTGTGGATATGTCACTGGCAGGGGAATTGCTGGGTCAAAGACCACGTGCATTTTAAACTTTAATATATATTGCTGAATTGCATGCCCTGTGCCCAAAAGAGATGGTAACAACAAGAAGGTCTTTTCCCCACACCTTCCACCAGGCCATTGTGATCAGGCCGGTAGGTGTCCTGCAGGGTAACGGTGGCTTATCTTGGGAGGGGGTTGCCATTGCCTCCCCACAGCGCTGGGGCCCATTCTACCCAAGCACTCTCTCTTCTTGTCACTCCTTCCTGCCACCAAGAATAGTTAACTTTTTATTAAAAAAAAAGTTAATGGACTAGTTAACATTTGATTGAGCACTCATCAGGTCCCCGGGTACAAATCCTGCTCAGCCTGACCCTGCTCATTCAATTCACAGATTTGTCCTTTACTTCAGTGTTTCATGGACTCTTCACAACAACCTCCTGAGGCAGGTACCATTATTATTCCCATTCTACAGTGGAGAAGCCTGAGGTTTAGTGATTAACTCACTGGTTCACAGTCACCTAGCCGCTTAGTAGCAGAGCTAGGATCCAGCCCCAGGTCTGTGTCACCCCACAGCCTATGCTTAGTTCCAACAGGCTGCCCCACTCACCCACTTCCCCTCATCCCTCTTCCCTTCATGGACACCAGCTCTCCCTCCCGCACTCCGGCCCTGTTAATACCCCACCTCTCTTAGGTGTCTTTGCTGAAGTGCCCACAAGCCCTCACTCCCTGCCCACTATCTCCCTCTTAAGGTCATGGCAGACACCTCCATCCGGACCCTTCCTCCCTCACTCCCTTGGCTTCCTCTACTCTTGGCCTTGGGACTGCCTCACCTGAACTCCTGGGTCGGCCCAGCCCTCCCCTAGGTGATCGCCTCAGCCTACAGGGGCCAGGAGAGCTGGAGAGGGAGAAGCAACGGCTTCCATCACCTGACCCTACTCAGCCAATTCACGAAGACAAGATGTCAAGTTAATGAGCCCGTGGGCCTCTAATTAGCTGTCAATTACCTCAAATTAATCACCTCCTCGCCTAATTAAGCATTAGCGGTAGGTGGGCACAAAGCAGACCATTGTGTGAGAGCCATGAGAAAAGCTGGGCTGGCAAACTTGGTTAGGATCAGCTCTGTGCACTGCGCCCGCCTCCCCACAGCGCTCAGCCATGGGCCCAGCTGAGAGGCCCTGGGGCCCTCTGCCCACCACTGTCCCCAGACACTGGGGTACTTGGGGACCTCCTGGGAAGCTGAGTGGACTGGGAGGGAGGTGCAGAGCCTAGAGGCAGGTGAGACAGCTTTGGGGCAGTGGGGCAGTAGGAACTGGAGGCCACGGAGAAGGGCGGGGCTTCAAGGTGTGGTGACCAGCTCCTGGCACTTACTGAGAGCCAAGGTGGGGGCTGGGCAGAGGGGACGCCAGGTTGTGGCTGGGCGTCCAGGCCTGTGCGGGCAGGCAGAGCTGGCTTCCAATGCTGGCCTGGCCACTTGTGAGTTCTGTGACCCCAGGAAGAGACTTAATGTTTTTGAGCCACAGTTTCCATCCCTGGGAAGAAAATTTTTTTTGTTCTAAACACTGTCCTGGGTCTTTGTGAGGGTTCAGTAGGATCATGCTTGTGGAGCACATGCCACATGGTAAATGTTCAATGTCTTTACTAGTGGCGACAGTGGACGTGGGTGGTTTAAGACCCAGGGCCACCTCACCTAACAACTGCTGAAGCTGTATTGTATCCCCAAATTCTGAGCCCCCGGGCCTCAAGCCTGTAGTGCACCCCTGAAAAATGTGAGTGGGCTGGCAAGGCGTGGTGGCTCATGGCTGTAATCCCAGCACTTTGGGAGGCCGAGGCGAGTGGATCACCTGAGATCAGGAGTTCGAGACCAGCCTGGCCAACATGGAGAAACCCTGTTTCTACTAAAAATACAAAAATTAGCCGGGTGGCGGTTGCCTGTAATCCCAGCTACGCAGGACGCTGAGGCAGAAGAATCACTTGAGCCTGGGAAACAGAGGTTGCAGTGAGCTGAGATGGTGCCACTGTACTCCAGCCTGGACAACAGAGTGAGACTGTCTCAAAAAAAAAAAAAAAAAAGGAAAGAAAAAAGAAAAATGTGAATGGGCTGCTAGGACGCACAGTTGCTGGATGCTGGGCTATCTGGCTACCACTTCCTCTCCACTCCCTCCCCATCGCCCAGCACCTTCCAGGGATCAGAGCTCCACTCACAAAGTGCCCTTGGTGCCATATGGAGCTCACCAGATGAGAAGACCACAGTTCTCTAACTAGAGACCAAGAAGAAGAGGGCCCCTTGGGTCTTGGGGCTGCAGGGCCTAAAGCAAGGGCGGTCTCCAGGCAGCCCCTGGGCACTGAGTTCACGCCCCCAGCCATGGTCCTGGGAGGCTGAACAGAGTTCCCACTCTCCTCGGCACAGGGCAGGGTGAGGCTGGGGGCCACCTGGACAGCTCTGCGCTCCCACTGACTGTCAAATGCCACCATTCCCATGCCAGATCTGTCCCCTCACCCCACCCTAGCCACTCCTTGTAATCTGTACCCACTACTTCAGCCCTGGCACAGGAAGACCTTTCCCTGTCTCCTGTGGCAACAGAGACCCTCAGCCTCGCCGCCATGAAAGCTTGGAAACATCTTCCCCCTCCTTGGTCTCGGTCATTTAGCAAACATTGTACCTTACTAATTAAGCTCAGTGTAAAGGAGTGATGCTCAGGTGAACACAAATCATTAATGCATGCTCTGGAGAGACAAAGAACAAAAAGGAGCTAGCACTTATTAAGTGCCTACTGTGTGCTGACAGAAGTGGTAAGAGATTCCGTGAATATATTACACCTGTATATACTGTTATGTTTAATGAATTATTTATTTATCAAAATAGATAATACATATACACACAATTTTTTAAACTAAAATAAGGGTGTAGAGGAAACCATAGGCTTCCCTCACTCCCCTGCCCTCCAGCCATCTGATTCCGTTTCCTACAACCAACCAGTAACCAGTTTTTCATATACTTTTCCAGAAATTAAACAAATTTATATGTATATACATATTTCATTTTCACAAGTGGAATAAAACATACTGTCCATCTTCCTTTTTTAAAAATAATACTGTTGGCTGAGTGCAGTGGCTCATGCCTGTAATCCCAGCACTTTGGGGGGGCCAAGGCGGGCAGATCACCCAAGGTCAGGAGTTCGAGACCAGCCTGACCAACATGGAGAAACCCCATTTGTACTAAAAATACAAAATTAGCCTGGCGTGGTGGCACATGCCTGTAATCCCAGCTACTTGGGAAGCTAAGGCAGGAGAATAGCTTGAACCCGGGAGGTGGAGATTGCAGTGAGCCGAGATCGCGCCATTGCACTCCAGCCTGGGCAACAAAAGCGAAACTCCATCTAAAAAAAAAAAAAAAACTGTCTTGGAGATTGAATGTGGAATAGCAGCACAGTATTCCACTTCATGAACATGAACTTTTTTCTTCTCTTTAAAATTACATAAAAGTTGGCTGGGTGCAGTGTCTCACACCTAGGAGCGTCTGTCCGTTAGCTTGTATGTCTGTCTGAATGGAAGTGCCTCCCTGGGCCGGGTGCGGTGGCTCACGCCTGTAATCCCAGCAATTTGGGAGGCCAAGGCAGGAGGATCACTTGAGCCCAGGAGGTCGAGGCTGCGGTGAGCCTTGGAGGCACCACTGTACTCCTGCCTGGAGTACAAAGCAAGACCCTGTCTCTAAAAAACGGGATGATGAGGCTCTTCCAAGTAAAAAGGTGAAACTACTGACCTAGTCCCACCCTGTCAGTTCACCATGAGGAAACAGGGTAGAAAAGGGGTTGACTTGTCCGTAGTCTAGAGCTGCCTTGTCAGGTTCTTCCAGGTACCACTTGATCACGTGGACGGGCTGGCATTAGCCGTGCACACTGGGCAAATGCTCCACCGCCCTCCCTGCTCTGCTGGGCTTGGGATGAGTATGTGGTGGGTGAGATGTCCCTGATGTGTTGTGCCTCCAAGGAGGCCCTTTGTTTATTTATTTATTTATTTATAGTTGAGTCTCACTCTGTCACCCAGGCTGGAGTGCAGTGGTGCTACCTCATCTCACTGCAACCTCTGCCTCCCCGATTCAAGCGAGTCTCCTGCCTCAGCCTCTCGAGTAGCTGGGATTACAGGCATGCACCACTATGCCTGGCTAATTTTTTGTTTTTTAGTAGAGACGAGGTTTCACCATGTTGGCCAGGCTGGTCTCCAACTCCTGACCTCAAGTGATCTGCCCGCCTTGGCCTCCCAAAGTGCTGGGATTACAGGTGTGAGCCACCGCACCTGGCCCAGGGAGGCACTTACATTCGGACAGACATAAAAGCTAACGGACAGACGCTCCTAGGATGGGTGCTATGCATTGCTTAAGAAGAGGAGCCTTTGAGGACCCTTGAAATCCCTCCCCTCTGATGCCTTGGAGGAAGGCGGACTGGCCCAGATTCATCTGCCACCTGCCTCTCTGGTCTCCTCCCACCCCGAGGGGATCGCGCCCGCGCCGCGTCACCGGCGCGGCCACCGCTAGAGGGAGCCGGGAGCGGCCCCGAAGGCTCCCGCTTGCGGCTTCGCTCAGGCGCTGCCTTTCACCCGCCTGGAAAGGGCTGCGAGGCTCCGACAAGACTGGTCCCGTCTTGTCATTAGGCCCTAGGCCCGCAGCCCTCCGCGGCCCCGACCTCTAGGAGGTGCCCAGCACCAATAGGCCGACGCTAGGCTCCCTACCCAGCCCTCCGCTATGAAAACCCTAACGCTGCTCTGCTACTGCCCGCATTTTACCAATTACGACACAGAGGGGCTGACAGATGTACCTAGGGTCACACAGCTAATGCGTGGCAGAGCCAGAAACCCAGGGGGCCTGCCTCCGGACCCCCATGCCTCAGAGGATCTCAAGCACTTTCCTGTAGGCTTCTGTTCAAGGGGAAACTGAGGCACAGAGCAAGTCTAGAGCATACTGTGTGGGTGGCCCAGTCTGTCAAGGACCGACAGGAGACTAAAACTAGGCGGCCAGCCCCTAGGCAGATGACCACAGCAGAAAAGCCTGTGGGGAGAAGAGGTGCCAGCCTGCCCCAAGGTGGGGGTGGAGGGGGCTGTTGGTGCCTCCCAGGATGGGTGACAGCTGCAGCCTTGGGTGGGAGGCTAGAGGCCCCACACGATAATAACTTTCACTTACTGCCCAAGAGCTAATCCCATTACTCTGCATGGACCCTCTGGGACCACCTCCCTAACCCCCCTTAATCCCCTGTCTCCCTCTGGGAATGGTCCAAGGGCCTCCCTGCCAGCCCATGCCAGCTCCAGGCACAGGCAGACCTTGCCCCTCAAGCTCTGTCAGACCACCTGTGCCCATGAATGCCCATCCGTGCCTGATTCTTGGGGCCCCAAAGGGACAGCCAAGAAGGGTGGAGGTCCAGCCTCTCTCACCCACATTCCCTGCCATCCTTGACCCTGCCTGCCAATCTCCAAGGCACCTTCCCAAGATAGCCTCTGGCTGGGATCCAGGTTTTCTGAGACTCGTATTCCTTTCTAAGTAGGCTTCTGGGGCTTGCTATCGTTTTTGTTGAAGGAATTGGCAGGAGAGAGCTTGGGTCCATAGTATATTCATCTTAAAACGGACACAATCGCCCCCACTTTCTATAATCGTTCCGAGGATACAATGAGACACTATGAGACACTGAGGACACAATGAGACACAAACCTCCAGAGTGTTATTATCAGTGCTACAGAGCTGTCTTCAGATATGCAAAGGAAGTGGATTTCTTTTGTGTGTTACCAGAAGGAAGCTCCATGGCCAGAAGGCAGATGTTAGAGGGGAAGATTCTGAAAGATATACACGGTCCTATAAGGGTGATAAGAGCTGCCATGTACTTGTCTTGGTCTCTTCCTTAGGTGCCAGGCACTTAAGCTTCACAGCACCCTATGAGGTGCTGTGATTACCTGTGTTTTGCAGACGTGGGAACTAAGGTTAGGAAACAGCCCACAGTGGTGGAGTTGTAATCAAAAACAGCTCTGACTCCAGAATTTTCTGGGGCATTCTGCCTCTCAAGGTCTGCTTCTAAAAGGGGGAGCTGATGTCTGAGAGCCACCCCGCCCCCAAAGTAGTGAGCTCCCCATTTGCCGGAAGTGTTCAAGGTGATGGTGAGGGGCCACACCAGGAACCACCAGTCAGGAGCCCTGAGGTCCCATGGCAGCCCCCAATCCTCCCAGCATCCCCAGGCGCCCGTTTCCAGGAGGAGCCAGGCCACTGCCCCCTCCCCAGCCTGGACACGGTGGGGGGGCTCCGTTTGTCGCCCTGGGCCTCCCTCTCCCCCACCTTCTGCTGCTCCTCATTTACATAAATTATCTCTCTCCAATTATCCATCCAGCTGTCCCAACGGTGATCTGTGAATGAATTAAAAATGGAATATAATTTAATAATGGCTGATTAGAAGGAGATTAGTTGTTATATAAAAATGAAAAGCCAAGAGCCAGCTAGTTGCCCTTAATCTGAGCCAATACCATCGTTATTCCGGAAAGGCCCCCCTGGCCACCATCAGGCAGGGCAGACACGGGGACAAAGATTGGGGGAGTGCCAGGTGGGGCTAGACCACCCCAGAGAGAAGATAGGGCACTGGGGGCCTGGAATTTGCAGCACCTCTGAGCTGTGGGGCGTGGGCATCTCCTGTGGCTTCCTTCAAAACAGGTTTGGGTGGCTTCTGGGGTCCCTTTTTGCTCTAAATTCTAGGCACCCTCGAATCAAACCACTGGGCTTTCCCAAGGCAGCCGATGACTTACACCAGACCCTGCTAGGCATAGGATCTGGGGTTCAGGAGTCTCGTTCCTGCTCAGACCCCCCCTCTAAGAACACATAGCAGTAGGGAACACAGACTTCCCCTGAGGGGGTCTGCCTGTCTGGGATAAGTGGTCAGAGAGGGTCTCAAGCTTGGTTGGCCCAGAAGGTCCATGGAGGATGGACTGGCTGAGACAAAGAAGGGTGAGTGTGCCCAGTGGGACCTCTGGGCCATCTGAAACTCAGGTTAATGACTAGATCTAGTGAAGGGGACTAGTGCCCCTCCTCCAGGAAGCCTGCCCTGATCTCCTGGGCTTTGGGGTGTCCCCAGTGTTTCTACGATGCCCTGTGTTTTCTCTATCAGTGCACTGAGCACTGCCAATGGGGTGTTCGGGCCCCCGTTTGTGAGCTCCATGGCTTTTTCATGTCTGTATCACCAGTGTTGGACACACAGTGGTTGCTCTACCACATCATCGAACAAATAAAGACACCACCTCCAAAAAGCCTCTGTGATTGCCCTAGTGTAGGTTATGCGCTCCTTTCTTTGCTCCCCAAACACACTGTGATTATGTCTTTAAAAATAAGGCAAGTCATTGCTGTGGAGAATATAGAGAAGGACAAAATTTTAGGTAAAGGTGGATAGATGGAGATGGAGCAAAGTGGTTAAGAGGACCAGTTTGGAGTCAGACTGCCTGTGTGTGCATCCCAGGTCTACCTCTTATTGCTGTGTGACCTGGGTGAGACATGTTACTAATTTCTCTGTGCCTCAGTTTCCTCATCTATACAATGGGTGTATATAACAATAGTACCTCCTCCATAGGATTTTGTGAGAATTAAATGGAAGCACTTGTGGTTCTTATAATGCTTGTCACACAGAGAGCCTCTCATCTCTGTTGATGGTGCTGGCTGGACAGTGGGCCTGCACAAAGCCATCCCAACATCCCTGGCTGCTGCTTTTACACTGCAGGGCCCACAGGGACACAACACTGTGGCGGGACCAGAATGTTTCACCAACCTCGGGCCTTCCTGAAGAGGCTCACTGCTCATGACATGCCCATGAGAGGGGTCTGAGCCCCGGGACTCAGGTCTGGGCAGCGAGGCCTGTGTGACTGACATAAGAGGATGTCTGCTAGGCCTGAGCTTGCACTTGTCTGAGCTTGCACTTGTCTGAAAGGGCCTGGTGGCCAGAGGAGATGGGCATGCAGACCAAGAAGGGAAGGCTGAAGAGCTCTCTGCAGCCGCTGACTCAGGCCTCAGGGGCCATCATGGAGCAGACAGCCAAGGAAATATTGTCCACAGTACCAGAGGCTGGGAATGAATGGGGAGGACACCAGAGGAGGCTGATTCTCTCAAAATGAGAGGCAGTACAGATTGTGCACAGCAAGTGTTTGTTGATTGGCTAACTGAGCTGCACCAGATTTTTCTAAACTTTCTTAGTCAAGAAAATCTTGATTTCTTATGTTTGCGGAAAGGCCTGGGAATCTGCACATTTGACAAGAGCCCCCGGTGAGTCTCATGAACAGGAGGTTTTGACCCCAAACTCCATCTGTCCCTCAGTCACTGCTGCAGTGCCCTCTGGGAGTGGGGGCTGACTGGTGACCCCTACCTTGCCCACTGCCCTCTGACACTCACTCCCATTTCCCCAGCCTCAGCCTCAGTCACTCCCAGGACAATCTCCCTTGTGAAGCCTGAGCACATCCGTCCATATTGCGGCCGGGGGAGGCCTCCCAGACCAGCCCAGGCTGTGGGATAATTTGATATTCAAATCCTGGCAAAGACCTGCTTCAAATTGCTGCAAATTAAGCTGATTTTGCCCCTCTGAATGAGGGATTTGCTCCTGTGGATCAACCCTCTTCCCAGGACTTGATGAGGTCAGGATTAGAGACGGGGAGAAAAAGCCTGAGGCCGAGGCCGGAGAGCTGGAGAGCTGAGGGGCGGGGGAAGCCGAGACCCTGGAGTTAGTGAAGGTTCCCAGGGTCTCAAAAGGCAGCTCTACCCAGTGATAGCAGAGCCTCTGAGGCCCAAATGGGTCAGCCCCACTCCTCCATCCCCCCAGGAGAGCACAGCTCTGTACTGTTCCCAAAGCAGTTTGTGGACCTCCTCCAATCTTTCCAAGCACCTGTGACCCAGGGTGGACCTGATCACCCCCATTTTACTGATGAAAGAGGAGATGAGGCTCTATTGGCAAAGACAATCTGGACTCAACCACTGCCACCGACTCGCTGTGTGACCTTGAGCAAGTGACCTCTCTCTGAGCCTCCTTGTAAGGATGACTGGCGATGCATGCATAATGCCAGGCACATAGCAAGCCCTCCATAGCATGGGCCAGTGTTCCTAGCCAAAGCCCTGAAGCTAGAAAATAGCTGAATGGAGAACGTGGGGCTCTCTGGACCTCAGGAAGAGTCAGTCCCCTGCCTTCACCTGGAGGTCTGTGCCTTCTCCCAGCTCTACCCCCTCCTGACAGGACCGCCCCCGTCCCTGGCAGAACCTCATTTCCATCTGTTTTGTCAGGGCCTGTACTGTATATTGCAGCAATTTCAAATTGCACCATTAAAGATTTTATGCTGGAGACGTTAAAATTAAAAAGATCTATGTGCAAAGAGTCACAACGAATTTAATCAACTTGATTTAATAGAAAACAGCAAATGGAATTTATGATGCTCCAAAAGACAAGGGAATTTTTTTTTCAACAAAAAATAATAAAAGGCACTTTGTGGAAAACAGAAAGTGGAGTGGGGTGGGGGTGGGGGCTCCCCATCTGAGAGTTGATCAGAACCTAATCCGCCGTGAACAACCCCAGTCGGGGCTGTTTGCCCACTAATCCCAGCTGCCATTAAAATATTAAAGATAAATCTAATCGTCTCTTTATCCAAAATAAGCGACTTTTGTGTGGGGAGAAAACATCTAACCCTTTGGGAGGAGAATTAGTCCTAATGCATCAAATGGAATTCGGTCCAGGCAGGGGCAGAATAGGGTTTACAGGCAAATGAGATGGTAATAGAAATAAAACCCAGCATAACAAATTAAAAACCCTCATTTACACGAATTAAAATGGCTCACAAAAGAGCTGGAGGCCCAGACCTGCCCTCCTCGGCCCCAGGCCCATTCCCCCCCTCCCCCTGGTCTCACCCACCCACATGCCCCAGAGGAGCCAAGGCCTGACCTCATCCTTGCAACTTCTGCCCCACACCCTCCTGGACACTTACAGGAAGATGCACCCAACATCCGCTCTCCAAGCCCAGGCGCAGGCTGGGTTTCTGAAGGCTCTCACCGAGTCTTCATTCATCTCCCCATCTCCCCCGCACCAGCTTTGGAGTCAGACAGAACTTCTTGCTTGTCCCAGTGCCCTCCCCTACTATGTGAGGTCTTGATTTGTTTCTATTTATTTATTTAAAGTATATTTTTTAGAGACAGAGCCTCACTCTGTTGCCCAGGTTGGAGTGCAGTGACTCAATCATAGCTCACTGCAGCCTCAAATTCCTGGGCTTAAGTGATCTTCCTGCCTCAACCTCCTGAGTAGCTGGCACTACAGGTGTGCACCACCATGCCTTTCTATTTTTTTTTTTTTTTTTTTGGTAGAGATGGGATCTTGCTATGTTGCCCAGGCTAGTCTCAAACTCCTGGGCTCAAGTGATCCACTGGCCTCAGCCTCCTAGAGTGCTGGGATTAGAGGCTAGAGGCGCGAGCCACCACGCCTGGCCCTAGTTTTGTTTCTTAACCCCCCTGAGCCCCTATTACTTGGGGAAAATGAGGATAATAACGGCTCCTGTCCTCACACAGCCCTTCTCCCCAGCCTTGACCCCCACTGCTGCTCCCTGGCCTGGCTCCATGGAATTTGATGAGGCAGCAGCATATGGAAGGCCCAGCACTGTGTCTGATCCACGGGGACCGCTCGATCACAAGCTCTCACAGGAGTCTCCCCCGAAAGGATTCTTAGTCAGCTCAGCCACTGAAGGACCCTAGGGAAGTTGGGCCTCTGTCCCTGGGAGGAAGGATGCCTAGCAATGGGCCAGCCAGGGGGGCAGAAGGAGCAGGCAGCAGCCAGTTTGAGTAACTACATGGGGTCACCCATTGGGTTGTCACTCATGGGGGCTGAGGCCACCCCAGATCTTCAGGGTTCTCCCTAAGCGGCCCCTTGCCCCCCAAGGTTGCCTCAAGTTTGGCCCTGTGGCTCCTCCTGTGTACCTTCGTCCGAACTGGGAACCCCTCCCCACCTTCTGCTCAAGGTCTGGATCCCCTCACATGAATATCCTGCTCTCTGCCTTAGTGGCTGGATGCTTCTCAAAGGAGATGCACGCTCCCTCAGGAGTCTCCAGGACCCTCTGTGAACCATCACAAACTCATGAGGCCTTGGTACAGACAAGTGTGACAAACCCCTTCCCGAGAGCCTGTTTGGCTTGCTGAGCGGAGAGGGTGAGGAGGGGGCCCTTGTGCGCGAGTAACCCCCACCACACACACCCTACTGGAGCCCCCACACCAGGAGGGCCGGAATACACCTCTGACCTCCCCAGCCTTCCTAACAAATCCACTTGAACAGGAAACTCATGTTGACAGCATTCTATTATGGGATATTAAGTGGAATTGGATTGTGGGGCTAAACCTTTCCCTGGCTGGGTTTCTGCATTCGGTTGGCCTCCTCGCCTCTGCGCCTACCACAGTCCTTCCCTCCAGCAGGGCTCGACGGGAGGGAGGGGGGTTTCCTGCCCGCCTTTGTCAAATTCTTCCCCCAGACTCTGTCCCCGACCCTTGGACTATGACAAATGGTGATTCTAGTAGTGATTTTCAAGAGAAAATTGGGCTGTGGCCACGTGAGAGTGGGTGACCTTCTTCCCAACATCTTCCCAGGATGGCTAAAAGAAAACGTGAGGATGGCCGGGCGCGGTGGCTCACGCCCGTAATCCCAACACTTTGGGAGGCCGAGGCGGGCAGTTCACCTGAGCTCAGAAACTCAAGACCAGCCTGGCCAACATGGTGAAGCCTTGTCTCTACTAAAAATACAAAAATTAGCTGGGCCTGGTGGCACATGCCTATAATCCCAGCTACTTGGAGGCTGAGGTAGGAGAATCACTTTAACCCGGGAGGCGGAGGTTGCAGTGAGCCGAGAGTGCATCACTGGACTCTAACCAGGGTGACAAGAGCAAAACATAAAAAAAAAAAAAAAAAAAAGGAAGAAAGAAAAGAAAAGAAAACATGAGGTGGTGGGCAGGGTGGGATTTTTCCAGAGGGGTGTCCTAAACCTGAGATTTGGTGGAAAAGCGTTGGTAGGAGATGGTCACAGGCAACGGAGCTGGGGCCTCACTGCTGCAGGCCAGTGATCATTCTAGCTTCGTAGTCCAGCCCCACTGCTGCCTCCTCTAGGAAGTTTTCCCTGCATGGCCCATATTAAAAAGGGGAAACTGAGGCATGGTGAAAGCTAAGTTGCCAGGTCACAGGCTAGCAGGTGGTAAATGGGGTACTTGAGCCCAGGACCGTGTAATTTAAGAGACAGAGTCACTAACCACTACACCACTCTGCCTTGCGGGTGATCTTTTTATTTTTGGAGACCGAGTTTTGCTCTGTCACCCAGGCTGGAGTGCAATGGCTTGATCTCGGCTCACTGCAACCTCCAACGCCTGGGTTCAAGTGATTCTCCTCCTGAGGAGGAGAATCAGCCTCCCGAGTAGCTGGGACTACAGGCATACGCCACCACATCCGGCTAATTTTTTCTATTTTTAGTAAACATGGGGTTTCACCATATTGGCCAGGCTGGTCTCAAATTCCTGACCTCAGGTGATCCACCCGCCTCGGCCTCCCAAAGTGCTGGGATTACAAGCGTGAGCCACTGCGCCCAGCCCTTGTGGGTGATCTTGGCCTGGAGGAGATTGGGGAGAAGGAAAGGCTGAAAGACCCAGTACCCACAGTGCGCCGGGGCCTGTCTGCATGCTTCATCGCCATCATGTCCCTGGATCCTCTCAGTCTCACTGCAGAGCAGGTTTTCAAAAGAGATTCCCATTTTACAGAAGGAAAAACTGAGAATTGAAGAGGTTAAGGGAGCCCTTTCTCCACTTTTGTTCACGTTACAGGCCTTCCTCGGGAGCCCTCTCTTTCTCTCCCTAACACCTTGCCAAGTAATGCCGACCTGTCTTCAGGCTCATAACAGTGTCTGGGCAGCCTTCCCGGATGTCCCTTTCCTGAGACCTTGGCCCTGGCCCCCCACCCCCACCCTACCAGCCTTCCCATCTTCTCTCCCACCCCAAGTCCCCCCAGAACATGGCCATTTGCACCCCTCTTCCCAGTCTTGCCCTTTGCCACCCACAGGCTTCTGTGCTCTGTCCCTGGCCAGTCACTGAGTGCAATGAAGCAGAGGCCCTGGCAGGATCCCCCCATGGACCCATCCCAGTGCCAGGATTTGGCAAGGCATTGAGAGCAACGGGTGGTTCTATAGGTGGGTTCTGTGGGCCTTAAGTGGAAAGGACTTGAGCTTGAGTCAGGAAACACCCATAGACATTTAGTAAATGTATATCAAAGAAGGGTAGAAGACATTTGGGGTATATTACAATGTACACAGGGAGGAAGAAAGTTTACAAAACAGTATACAGAAGGATCACTTTTAAAAAAATAGAGACAAGGTCTCACTATGTTGCCCAGGCTTGTCTCAAACTCCTGGGCTCAAGTGATCCTCTTGCCTCAGCCTCCTGTGTAGCTGGGATTACAGGTGTGAGCCACTGTGCCTGGCTCCCCATTTTTGGGAATACAAGTACTTACATGCTTAGAAAGCTGCCAAACAACAGGTAAACCAAAATATTAATGGCAGTTATCTCTGGATGATTTTAATGTTTTTCTTTTTATTTATCAGTATTTTCTTATTTTTCACCATGAACGTGTATTACTTGTATAATAATAATAAAAAAGGTATGTTAGGTTGAGGTTTTCCTAACAAGGCATTTTTCAGATTCTTGGTGATTCGTCTAAGTCTTTTTTTTTTTTCTTCCCACCGAGGCTGGAGTGCAGTGGCGTGATCTCGACTCACTGCAACCTCTGCCTCCCGGGTTCAAGCAATTCTCCTGCCTCAGCCTCCCAAATAGTTGGGATTACAGATGCCTGCCACCATGTCCGGCTAATTTTTGTATTTTTAGTAGAGACGAGGCTTCACCATGTTGGCCAGGCTGGTCTTGAACTCCTGACCTCAAGTGTCGGCCTCCCAAAGTGCTGGAATTACAGGCGTGAGCCACCGAGCCCAGCCTTTCTAAGTCTTGTTTGCCCCTGACCAGCCGCTGGCAGGGAACTTGGGTGTAGCAGGGGCATCTGGGAGTCATCGAGGCTGGGCCTTGTGTGAGCCCAGCAGGCTGGCAAATGGGAAGAGGTAAACCTAGGTCAAGAAGTGGGGTGGAGTAGAGGGGCCTGGAAGGCTCTGGGCCATGGGTGGCCCCTAGAATTATTGGAAGCACCCCTGGGGCTAAGGAAGAAGGGGAAGGAGAAAGGCCTAGAGATGGGGCAAGGATGGCAGAAGGAAGGGACAGAACGAGGCCTAGGAGACACACCATGCACAAGAAACGCCCTGTGGGAAGAGGCAGAAGTTCAAAGCCAGTGAGCCCATGGGAAAGGGGCAGGAGGGTGCTGCATCCCAGGTTGAGGCCTTGGAATAGAGAGGGCAGTGACCCTTGGGATGGGCATCTAGAAGCCCAGGGCCCAGCCAGGGCTGAAAACAAAGGGCCTCTGAAAAGAAGAGGTTTGGGGGGACCACTGAGGTAAGGCTTCACTCCAGAGGCTGGATGGGCTTGACCAAAAGAGACGAGTGCAGATGAAGCTTCTACATGGCCACTGAGTAGGGTCAGCACCAAAACTGCTTCTCTTCAGCATCCTCATCACCAGCCTTGGAACTGTGCATCTGGTGAGGTTACAGGTTGGCCAACGACATTGAGTTCTTTTGGGGAAGGCCACAAGGAGCATGGCTTTTGGAGTGTCCTGGGCCTGGACTCAAACCTCATCTCTGCCACTCACTTCTCTGTGGCATTAGCCAAGCTACATACCCTGTCTGACCCTTATTCTCTAAAATGGGATTTGTAACATAACAGGCAGAGTGTCTTAGTTAAGATCTTCTTTAGTTGATAGTGTGACAGAAACCCACATTGAACTGATGGGAATGCTGGAACATTACAGCACAACCTTGACCAGGGCAGGAAGGTGAACTTGAGCCAAAGGAGCGACTGGAGAAGGGACTCCCATGTTGGTCAACTCCCTCTTATCATCCTGATGCTCTGGCCACGGACTTTCTTCAGAGGCAGAAAAAATGGTTGCTGACAACTCTCAGGATTGTTGTGTTACATCTTTTCCACCATCAGCAACAGACTAAACCCAAATCTGTCTCAAATCCAGAAATCCCAAGAAATTGCGGGGGGACCTAGGTCAGGTACCCATCCCTGAACCAACCAACTATGGCCTGAGAGATGAAGTCATTTAGAACACAAAGAACAGGGTCAAATGATCCATCTGCCTCAGCCTCCCAAAGTGCTGGGATTACAGGCATGAGCCACCACGCCCAGCCTATTCCTTCACTTTCTTAATAAACTTGCTTTCACTTTACCATAGGGACTCACACTCTCTTGGGGTCTGGATCAGGATCCCCTTCTGGTAACACTATGGCTTTGCACTGCTTGGATGTCCCTTAAGAAAGAACTTGCTGTTCAGGTGCAAGAGTGCAGTTAATAGATGGCCTCTAGCTGTAGCCCCTCTGAACTCCATGGCAGTGTTTGAGTGACACAGGGTCTGGCCATTTCTGCCCAGCTCAAGCTCCTCTAATGGACAGCCTTTGCTCTGAGCTCCCTATTAGGTTGACTGAGATGGTCAGATGTACGCTGCAGTTTGAGGCTTCTTCTGCCCAGTCCTGCTTCCTCCTCTTCACCTTTCACAGGTGTCACCCCTCCCCTGATTAGCCACTTGCACTCCCCAGATTGTGTCCCAGATGCTGCTTCCTTAGAGTCCCCAAACTGTTTGCCACAAAACCTCATTCGCTGAGTTCAAATACTGACTACACAACTTCACTAGCTGCCTGACTGTAACCACGCTGTAACTCAGTTTCCCCATCTGTGAAAAGGAGATAATAGAAGCACCCACCTCATGGTTTTTTGTGAGTTTTAAATACGATAATCTGTATACAGTGTTGAGCAAAATGCCTGGCACATAGTAAGCACTCAATAAACGTTAGCTGAGATTGCCAGAGGTAGTTGTAAGTCTCAATAGATCAATCATACATCAATGACAGAGGGTAGAATACCAAGTCAACAGGAATAAATCTTCAGGTGGATCTTCAAAAGGCTGAAGGGTAAGAAATGTGGGAAGATGAGTCGCAATTGTGGACAAGTATAACACAGAAAAAATAACTAAAGCTTGTACATGACATGGTTGATATACTCTGAGTTATCATTTATAAACAAGAAACAGATGACCAGACTTCTGCACAATCCTTCACCATCTTCGGAGCACTTTTCTGAGAGCCCTCTAAGAAAGCCAGGACAGGCATCACTATCCCCAGTTTACAGACGAAAGAACTGAGAAACAGAGAAGCTAAAAGACTCGCCCCACAGGACACCACAAGTACTAGAGGCAGGATTAGAACCATGACTGTAACTCTGCGGCAGGGCAGGAGAGCCCCCACATCAGGGCTCTGTCTGGGAAGGTTTTTATTTGTTTGTTTGTTTGTTTGTTTTTTGAGACAGAGTTTCAGTCTGTCGCCTAGGCTGGAGTGCAGTGGTACGATCTCAGCTCACTGCAGCCACTGCCTCCCAGGTTCAAACAATTCTCTGCCTCAGCCTCCCGAGTAGCTGGGATTACAGGTGCCCACCACCACGCCCGGCAGATCTTTGTATTTTTAGTAGAGACGGGGTTTCACCATGTTGGCCAGGCTGGTCTTGAAATCCTGACCTCAGGCAATCCGCTTGCCTTTGCCTCCCAAAGTGCTGGGATAACAGGTGTGAGCCACCATACCCGGCCGAAAACAGCTTTATTGAGATGGCGGTGTTGCAGCTCTGTGACTGCCCCTGCAGAGCAGGATGAACCCACAGGCAGTGTTGAGAGTAGCTCCGGGGCAGGTCCGTAGTCACATTTACACCCACTTTAAATTGCATGCAAATTAAGGGGTAAGTTATTCAGAAATTTCTAGAAAAATAGTGGTGACTTCTGGGTGTTGCCATGGCTACGGTTAACTGTCATGGTGCGCTGGTGGGTATGTCTCATGAGGAGGTGCCTTAGCCTCTTCTCTGTTTCAGTCAGTCTTCAGTCTGGTCTGGAGTCAAGCCCTGCTTCCTACCTCAGCTTTTTCTGCGCAGAGAATGCTGGGCATTATGGAAAAAAACACCAAAACAAAATAGTAAGGAGCTTCCCTGCAGCAAAGCCAAAGTTGGTGGTACCTAGACCACTGCAAAAGCTATTCTAGGGGCCACCACTCAAGACGCTGGAGAAGGACACCTAGATGGCAGGGAAGAGAAGAGGATAAAGTGAGTATCGAGTTCTATGAGGCTGGAGAGGAGAGACAGATCCAAGAGAGATTTCCAGCTGTTAGGACCTGGGGACAAATCAGATCTCTGCTATGACAGCAACCCTTCCATTTTCCGGCAGGTCAAAATGTTTGATTTCAAATGCTTCTCCATGGTATCACTGAGGAATCACTTGCGGCCTCTAGTAACAGAGATCAGAGACCAGCGGCTTAAACGCTGAGCTCACTGGGGCAGTCCTGGGCTGATATGGTGGCTCACGGGTTTTTAGGCACCCAGACTCCTTCCTTCTTTCTGCTCTAATGTTGGCTTCCATCTTCAAGGTCACCTCATATCCAAAACAGCTGCTGGAATCCTAGCCATCATGTCTGTGTTTCAGAAAGGAAGCCACAAAAAAGGTGAAAAGAGCAAAAAGGGTATGTGCCAAATGTCTTAGAGTCTTCTAGGATGAAGGAAGCTGGGAAGCATAGTCTTTTATCTGGGGATAGTACCACTGAAAAAAAATAGGGTTCTCATACTAAGAAGGAAGGAGAGGGTGGAAATTGGTATGACAACCTTCAGTCTCAGCCATACCCATAGACCCAGAATTTACAAAGAGATCTCTCTCCAAAGCCTTTCCATTTATAATCCCATGCTAATCACAGCTCAAATTTGGCCCAAATTAGATTATTTAGAGAAACGAATGTCCCCAGCTTAGATTGTGGTGGAGAGTAGGGTTAGGTACCACATTCACATCCTGTAATAATTTGGGTTCTGGGTTATGAGCAAACTCAGAACCAAAATTTCACCAAACCCTTTTCACCAAAAAGGGGATTTACTAGAAAGATACTGAGTAGTGGCCGAGTGTGGTGGCTCAAGCCTGTAATCCCAGCATTTTGGGAGGCTGAAGTGGGCAGATCACCTGAGGTCAGGAGTTTGAGACCAGCCTAGCCAACAGGGTGAAACACCGTCTCTACTAAAAATTCAAAAATTAGCCAGGCATGGTGGTGCACGCCTATAATCCCAACTACTTGAGAGGCTGAGGCAGGAGAATTGCTTGAACCCAGGAGGCAGAGGTTGCAGTGAGCTGAGATGGGACCATTGCACTCCTGCCTGGGTGACAGAGCAAGACTCTGTCTCAAAAAAAAAAAAAGAAAAAAGACAGAAAGACACTGAGTAGCTCAGTCATTCACCAGTAGGTTTAGAGACTAGAATCAATGCCCAAAATCTTGCCACAGTACTAGTCTGATGAAGCTACTGTGATTACTGTCACCTTCACTGGACCCTAGGTAAGTGCCGAGGCTCTCACTGTTGCCACCATCAACCCTGGGCATGGAATTCTGTTGCTAACTTATTGCCCTGCAATTTGATCTTGCTGCAACCACTACTGCTACCAGAAAAGATTCTCCATGGTTCTTGCTTCTCGTGTCACTGACTCTGGTTAAAAGTCCAAGATGATTGCTTCTGATTGGTGGAGCTCAGGTCACATGGCCACATTATAGCTGCAAGGGAAGCTGGAAAAGCAAATGTTTGGCATTTCCAGTTTCGTTGCAGACTAAGAACTCTGGGACGGGCACGGTGGCTCACGGCTGTAATCCCAGCATTTTGGGAGGCTGAGGCAGGTGGATCACGAGGTCAGGAGTTTGAGACAGCCTGGCCAACAAGGTGAAACCCCGTCTCTACTAAAAATACAAAAATTAGCTGGGTATGGTGGCACATGCCTGTAGTCCCAGCTACTTGGGAGGCTGAGGCAGGAGAATTGCTTGAACCCAGGAGGCGGAGGTTACAGTGAGCCAAGTTCATGCCATTGCACTCCAGTCTGGGTGACCAAGCAAGACTCTGTCTCAAAAAAAAAAAAAAAAAAAAAAAAAAACACAAACACACAAAACTCTGTCTTCCACTGGGACTTGTAAGTTGGGGAATTTCCCTAAATAGGAATCAAATTGAAATGTAGAACAGCCCATGAAATAATCACTGTCCATTATAAGACTTCACATTGTTTCATGCGATCCTCACAACAATCCTCTGAAGTAGACCTTATGTTCCCATTTTTTGCATGAGAAAATGGAAGTTCAAAGAATGAAGTAACTTTCCCAAGGTCATTTAACTAGAAGGACCAAGCTGCACACCTCAGAGGGCCAATAAGTACGGAATCTGGAAATGTCTTCTTGGGGTCAGATCCTGGTCATGCCTCTGCAGGCCACACCCCTTTCCTTTCCTTGACTAGATGCCCCATGGCCATGGTCCCTGGCCCCCACCTGCTTTCTGGGTCTTTGGGGAAGCTACCCTCAAGGTCATGTGCTCTCTGCCTTCCTCACATCCACCTGCCTTTCCACACATTTACAACAGCTTAATAGCTTAATAGTAATGGCTGCTGTGGGCGCCAACTGTTCATCATGTGATTCTAGCTTTGCCCTTGATTTTGACAAAGAGATGGAAGCCGAATTTCCAGGAGCCAGAAAAGAGGCTGCAGGGCCCTTGACCCAGAAGAAGCTGACATGGAGGCTGCTGGGACTCTGTTGGAAGAACGCAGAAGTGGTTTTCAAAAAGACTTCAGGTTCCAAGGTCTCTGAGCTACAGGCTATCGGAATCATACTCCGCCTTGGGAGAGCACTGGGTACTTTCAAATTTCTTCTGTGTGAATCCCAAGGCCATCCTCTTCTCTCCATCTCCACTGCCACCCTCCACCCTGAAGCCATCCCCTGCTGGCTCTTGCCTGGACCACACTGTGAGCCCCTCACTGGCCTCCCTGTTTCACAATTGCCAACAGATTTCTCTCTCTCCCACTGGGGATAACATTCAAAGTCCTTGCCCTGGCCCAGGAGGCCCGGCTTATGAACCCTAATGAGCTCTTCTCAGAGGCTCACCGGCTCTTCTGCCCTTCCCTGTAGCCCCCTTCACCTCCTCACTGGTCCTCAGAGACATCTACCTGGTTGACCCCCAGGATACGCACACGTGCAGACCCCCTAACCCCACCCCCTGCCCGTGCACCTCACAAGATTGGCTTCTCCCCACCCAGGTCTCTGCCCAAATGCTAACTCCTCAGAAAGGCCCCTCCTGCTCTGCATCCAAAAGAGGCCCCTCAATTAGCCGGGTGTGGTGGCGCACACCTGTAATCCCAGCTACTCGGGAGGCTGAGGCAGGTGAATCACTTGAACCCAGAAGGCGGAGGTTGCAGTCAGCCGAGATTGCGCCATTGCACTCCAGCCTGGGCAACAGAGCGAGACTCCGTCTCAAAAACAAACAAACAAACAAACAAAAGAGGCCCTTCCTGCAGTCACTCACGCAGCTTGATTTCCTCCTTAGCACTTTTCACCTTCTTAAATGGTCTTGCTTATGTCCTTGCCTGTTTGTGAACTGTATCCCACAAACAGAACATAAATTCCATGACAACAGGGGCTTTGCTTTCTTTCACCCCACTATATTCCCACCAAAAATAGTAGCTGAAACGTAGTAGGTGCTCAATAAATATTTGTTGAAGGAATAAATACTCGATTGTCTTACAACAGTCTCATGGCAGGGGGGCTGTAAAACAGAACGCATGCCCTCTCAGGGCATCAGTATGGTGGCACCCACACCCTCTGAGCCTGAAGGGGAACCTGAGACACAGCCCAAGGAGGCCAGCCAGGTGGTGATAGACAGTCCTGTATGGTTGCATCTTTCCATTGTTCCACACTACCCGTAGCTGAACATGGCAGGAGAGACAAGGACATGGTGCGGGTGTCTTGCTTTTCCCTTGAGAGGCTAAGGAAAGGTTAATGCTGAAGGAGTCATGATGTAGGGGCTGTGGGCAGCTAAAACCTGATAGGTAATATTCTGCTAGATGAAACCCTCAGCTGAGCTACAAGAGGCACCTTGAACATGACTGACAGAAGTCAAGGCATTCTAGAGGGCTGGCTGGAGGCATTACCAAGATCCTGTTCCTTCCCTCCCACTCCCCCAGGCCCTCCGAGAAAACTCTAAGAGTACAGATGACCCCCTGGGCCCTTAGAAAACTAGAAGAAAAAACCAGGCCCAGGTGTTTGAGGTGAGATGCTCTTAGCAGCCCTGGGTTCTGTGGATGCCCCCCAGCCTGGACCTGGGTAGCCCTTCCCAAGCCCTCTGAGGACCCCTTCCTTTCTTCCCTCCCATTCTCCATTGGCCATGGTAGCTCAAGCATTTTGGGGGCAGGATTCACCTCCCTCTATCCAGGATCCCTTCCTCTGCTTGAGGCTGTGGTTCCATCTCTAAGAAAACCAGAATGCAGTGAACTTGGACTCCAGCTTTGCCCTGGAGAGCTGTGTGTTGTTGGGGAGGTCACCCAACCTCTCCGAAGTTGCTTCCTCATTTGAAAAAATGATACACACCTTTCAGGGTAGTTGGAAGGATTCACTGAGACAATGCAAAAAGTCCAGGAGTTAATAAATGTTCAGTGTGTGTCGGTTAAATGTGAATCAAAATCGCTCCTGTTTTCCTCCCATCATAAGCCTCTTTACTGAACAAAGGGAACTGAATATCTGGTCCAATGTCTGATGACAGGAGGAGGTGAGAGCAAGACATTTGGGGAAGGCACATCCTGAGACTCTCTCAAGAGAACTGTCCAGCACAAAGAAAAATAAGGTTTACCCCTCAGGGTAAGCCCAAAATACACAAGCATATTAAAAAAGTGAAACACACTCATGGGTGACAGATTCATAATGGGATTATTGATTCAAACACAGATCCTTTCTCCTCCCTGTATTTTCCAACCCCTCCCAAAAAATTGTTTCTGACGGCTGGATAGTGACTCAGGGAGGCAGCTAGCAAGGGAGAATGATTTGGCTGTAGCTGGTGCTACCAATGACCAGTAACCAAGGCAAAGTATAGAGACAGCATCCTCCCTCTTCCCTAATCCCCCTCTTGGAGCTTTAGTGTCTTATTTGTGACAAGGGGGACAGAACTTCTGGCCTCTCACAGAAGTTGAGTGGATTAGAGGTGACAAGGGGCCTGGCACCCATTCACAATAGCAGTAAGAGTCACAATGTATTGAGTCCCCAGGGTCAGACACCATGCTAAGTGCTTTAAGTATGTCACCTCCTCCCATCACTGGCCCAAATTCCAGGAAGGCAAGAACCAGGTCTTTATTCCCCACCACATTGCCAGTCCCAAGTACAGTATCCTGCTGCATGGTAATAATAATAGTAAACATCATAGGAGCCTTCATTTGTAGCCTTTTTGTATACTCACAGTCTACACTGATTCACCATGTGCAGCACTGGATAGCTCTAATCTTCATGACACTTCTTTTTTTTTTTTTTTTTTGAGACAGAGTCTAGCTCTGTCGCCCAGGCTGGAGTGCAGTAGCGCGGTCTGGGCTCACTGCAAGCTCCGCCTCCCAGGTTCATGCCATTCTCCTGCCTCAGCCTCCTGAGTAGCTGGGACTACAGGCGCCCGCCACCACGCCAGGCTAATTTTTTGTATTTTTAGTAGAGACGGGATTTCACTGTGTTAGCCAGGATGGTCTCAATCTCCTGACCTCATAATCCACCCGCCTCAGCCTCCCAAAGTGCTGGAATTACAGGCATGAGCCACCAGGCCCGGCCTTCATGACACTTCTTTTTTTTTTTTTTTTTTTTTTGAGACAGGGTCTCACTCTGTCGCCCAGGCTGGTGGTGCAATCTTGACTCACTGCAACCTCTGCCTCCCAGGCTCAAGCTATTCTCCTGCTTCAGCCTCCCGAGTAGCTGGGATTACAGGTGTCCACCACCATGCCCAGCTAATTTTTGTATTTTTAGGAGAGACCAGGTTTCACCATGTTGACCAGGCTGGTCTCGAACTCCTGACCTCAAATGATCCACCCGCCTTGGCCTCCCAAAGTGCTGGAATTACAGGTGTGAGCCACCACGCCTGGCCCTTTATGATAATTCTAAGGGGTGGGTCCTACTATAATCCCCATTTTATGGATGAGGAAACTGAGGCACAGAGTGCACAAAGAGGTTACATAATATTCCCAAAGTCACCAAGCAAGTGATAGAGTGGGAGTCTGAACCCAGGCAGTCTGGCTCTAGAAACCATGCCCTTGTTCTCTATGCTAATTCAGGGGGTCAAGGGATGCTCACAACCCCGTTATCAGGCTATTTTCTAGGTAAAGCAATCGATGTTAAGAGAGAAGAGAAATGATGAGCTCAGACAAGACCCAGGTTTGGACTCAGTATGAAAAAGCTAAATGCCTCTGAAAGGGTTCACTTCACTCCCCACACCCCTGGCCCAAGCTGTGGGGACCTGCATTTCCTTGTAGGGTCCCCCGCTATGGTCCACAAATGTCTTTTTTTTTTTTTTTTTGGAGACAGAGTCTCCCTCTGTCATTCAGGCTGGAGTGCAATGGCGCGATCTCGGCTCACTGCAACCTCCGCCTCCTGGGTTCAAGTAGTTCTCTCACTTGAGCCTTCGGAGTAGCACACGCCACCACACCTGGCTAATTTTCATATTTTTAGTAGAGACAGGGTTTCACCATGTTCGCCAGGCTGGTCTCAAACTCCCGACCTCAAGTGATCCGCCTCCCTCAGCCTCCCAAAGTGCTGGGATTACAGGCGTGAGCCACCATGCCCGGCCACAAATGTCTTAAGTCTGGGTCCAGCCCAAGCTGGGCAGCTGGGGAGCAGTAACAATGACACCTCAAAAGCTCAGAGACAGCCCCGTAGCCAGGAGTCTGTCAAGGAGTCCAGCTCCCAGAGTGGAGTTGGCCGCAGGTGGAAGCTGAGTCCTCCCTTCACCTTCAGCCTCTGGCAAGGGTTTTTCTTAGGGGGCCTGGGGTTGTCCCGGTCTCCAACCTCCTACGGCAGCATGGTGACTGTGTCTCTGATATTGGGAACTGGCAGCTTCAGACATGGGGTATGGTCAAGAGATTTTTCATCCTCATCTTCATTGCCTCATCGGCAAGAGCCGACTTCATCACTCACACACTTGTTTTCCATCACTCACGTTTGCCCATCAGCTGGCATCTGGCTCATCGTGGATGTCTCATGATAAGTCAGGGACATGACAGATGCCATTAACATAACATCCTCATCCATCCTCCCAGGGTGGGCTGGCATGGAGAGTGGGTTGAGAGAGGGATGGAGTCAAAAGAGAACAGCTTCTGACATCAGACTCATGAGGCTGACTCATCTGACCTCTGATGCTTACTAGCTAGGTAACCTCTTAGGCAACATAAGTTTGTGTATCCATAAAATGGGGACAGAAATTCTTTTCTGGCAGGTGAGTCTACCGCTTTGCACAACTCCATAGGGCACCATTCACATTGTTGTCTACATGAGTGGTGTTACTTGGGACCCACCTCCATAGAATATAAGGTGAAGAATGCCTTGAGATTGTGCCACCAGAGATGACACCATGTAAGGGGCCTGGGATGATGTAGGCACACAGTAGGCATGGCCTTATTATGGGATACGGAGGCACCGCTCTCCCAGATATCTCCTGCACTGTGAGATGCCCCTACCTAATTCCAGCTGTCATGTGGACAAAACCAATGGGAGTGGAGACCCTCCTCACAACAGCCCTGCTAGCAAGGTCTAGGTTCCACATCCTGAGGTGCCTCCTCTTACCTCTCAGGCTGGCCTCATGGCAGCCATGAGGGTACCAGACACCTTGGCAATATGCCAGGTATGGCTAGGGGGTTTCCTTCCATTTGGGGGTTTGCACCTGACTGGCTAAGAAATCCTGGATGGAATCTTCCCAGCCTGGTTTTCCAATCTCTGCTTAAAGCAACGGACCTTGTCCTTATCTCCCCATAGGGTGCCTTCAATTCAAGGAACATACCATAAACTGACCATATGCTAGGCGCAGTGGAGAGGGGAGCCTCAAGGTCGATAAGATAGTTCCCAGCCCCAAGAAGATCACAGAAGAGTTAGCTGAAGTGGTGGAGTGCAGCGGAAAGCAGCTCACCTCTTAATTTCCTCTCACCCCCTTCCTCCTTCCTCTCCCTCCACATCAACAATCCCTTCCTCTTCATTCTGTTTGTTCAATGAACTCTGAAGTATATAGCAGGGCCCTTGCCTTGTCTGATTTACTGCGGAACCCCTGGCTACTAGCTCGGAGCTAGTAGCTCAATACATATTAGTCGAATAAATTGGGTGGAAGAATCAAGTCCTCCCATGAAAGTTGGGCATGCTTCATGCTTACTCTAGGAAGAGGTTTGGATGTCCATGGTTGCTCTCCAAAAGTAATCAACACTGCTCCTGTTTCCCACCAGGGACCCCTATTTCTGACCCATTTACATTCATTCATTGGGCCAATATGTGTTGAGTAGCTCTTCCGAAATAGGCATTGTACCTTGTGCTGGGGAAGCAAGCTTTCCCCAGCCCCACATCACCCTCTGCACACCTTGGCCTGATCTTTTCCCAGCTTACTACCACACACACTGCCCTGGCACTTACCTCTCCCTTGTTCCACCGTTTACACAGAGGTGCCATATTCAGGCCGCCCCGATGCTGCCAACCTGCATAGGAGTTGAGGGAAGGAGGTCTCCCAGTCTCTCACCTCTGCCCTTAGCCCATCCTTCCACCTGACCTCAGGGACCTGTCCCTGCCAGAATCCGCCCAAAGCCCCAAGCCACTCTGCCTCCCGGAACAGCCCTGAACCTGAACCTGAACCTGAACCTGGTTGTCTCACTTCGGCCCCTGGGGTCCCTGCCCATGGGCATCCTGCAGAGCCCACCCGGTGCTCGACCCCCTGCACCCTGGCTACTCGACATTGCCTGCGGCGGGAGCTGCCAGCTTTTTGGAATTCCTAATCGCTCCTGGCCCCGGTGATTGGCTGCTCAGCTCTGACCCCACTTGGGCTGCCGCCTGGTTGGATAAAAGGGGAATCTCCTTGGGCTCCAGAGCATTAGACACCGGAGGGGGCACCTGGGACCAACTTTGCGAAGCGGGAAGCCCGGCGGGGGGGTGGGGGGAGCTAAAGACCTGCGGCCTCAGCCCCTCCAAAGAACCGGGAGATGACGGGGAAAGCAGGGGAAGCGCTGAGCAAGCCCAAATCCGAGACAGTGGCCAAGAGTACCTCGGGGGGCGCCCCGGCCAGGTGCACTGGGTTCGGCATCCAGGAGATCCTGGGCTTGAACAAGGAGCCCCCGAGCTCCCACCCGCGGGCAGCGCTCGACGGCCTGGCCCCCGGGCACTTGCTGGCGGCGCGCTCAGTGCTCAGCCCCGCGGGGGTGGGCGGCATGGGGCTTCTGGGGCCCGGGGGGCTCCCCGGCTTCTACGCGCAGCCCACCTTCCTGGAAGTGCTGTCCGACCCACAGAGCGTCCACTTGCAGCCATTGGGCAGAGCGTCGGGGCCGCTGGACACCAGCCAGACGGCCAGCTCGGGTAGGTGAGGAGAGGTTGTGCTGCTACCTGACTGGGGGGCGACAGCCGGAAGCCGCGCGCCTTCGGCTCTCGCTTGCTGGACCAGGCCTCCAGGCGGAAAAGTTCCTGCCAGGCCGGGGGTCGCCGCCCGGGCCTTGGGCCGACGCGCCTGGTGACGGGGCCCAGGAGGATGCTTCGGCGTCCGCAGGGTTTCGGCCCCAAGCGTTTCGGGCGGCCGCGCAGTTCTCCAGTCCCCGCGTTGGGCAGGGCTCGGCCACGGCACTCTGTTGGGGCCCCACTGAAAACTGGGTTTGGGGTGTCGGAGCCCGTGGTGCAGGGTCCCCGGATGCGTCGGAGAGCCCCAGCTCCGCGGCTCCACTGCGGCCCCGGCCTCGTGTAGGATCCGCACTCCCCGAGCCCGATGCTAATCCGGCTCCGGCCCCATCCCTGGTGTCCAAAGTTGTCTGATTCCCAAATCCCGCGTTGGTCAACTGGGGTTTATTTTTCACCCCTACGAGCTCAGACAACCCGGCCATCGCGGCAGCCAAAGCGGCCGCCATCCGCTCCCACATAAGCGCCACTATATACAGGAGCCCGGCGACGCGCGGGCTCGGGGACCCTGGGTGACCTCTCCGCCTTCTCCCCGCGCTGCTTTCCGGGAGGTGTGTCGCGGCCTGCTCGAACCTCCGATTCTTGTTTGAGCTTGGCAATTCCCCCGATTTTTCGTTGCGTTTTATTTTGTTTTACGTGGAAAGGCAACGAAAACCACCGCGTCGCAGGCTCTCGGGCCTCGAGTAGGGACGCATTGTGCCGCCCCGCGAAAAGGACTGTGCCCGGCAGCCCCCAGTCTTCCCGGAGCCCAGCTCCCCACGCCTCGGCTCCGCTCCTCGCTCCTCGAGGCCAACTTTCTGGCCCGGGGCACTGGGGCTGGCCGCGCAAGGTAGGGCACAGCAGGGTCGCGAGTGCTGCCGGGGGTCTCTGCGGCCCTCTAAGGCTGCCTCGCTCTCCCTCGTCCCGGTCCCAAGCGCGCCGGGGCCTTTGCCTCTCTTACAACGAAATCTGTTCAAAACCTCCGGATTCAGGCCCCGGCGCGGGAGAGGCCAGGCTGAGTTCAGGGATGGGACGGCCACTGGGGCGCCCGAAGACTTCTTGGGGAGACAGAGCAGGTCCCCGCCGCTCGCGGAGGCAGCCCGGGGTGGGGCCCTCGCGGGTTTCGGGCACAGTCGAGCGCGTCCCCTACTCTGCCACATGTCCGTCCCTCCGCCCGCTTTTCAGATTCTGAAGATGTTTCCTCCAGCGATCGAAAAATGTCCAAATCTGCTTTAAACCAGACCAAGAAACGGAAGAAGCGGCGACACAGGTGAGGCCCCCGCTTTCTGTTACCTCTCCTGCCCGCGCACCCCCCTGCTGTCCCCCGTTCTGGGATCCGGTCTCTCGGACCCTATTTTCGCCGACAACGGATCTGAGGTCCGAGGCCGTGCCAGGGCGCAGACCACGGGTTGTTTGGCGGAATCCGCCCGGGGCCTTGGCGTCCGCGCCGGTTGAGCACGATGAGTGGCCGCCGGGAAAGCGGCTCGGTTCGGGCTTTCTCCTACTTGTGCAGGAGAAAGGAAAGGCTCCAACACAGGCCAAACTGAGCCACAGAGTGGGGGCGGTCCCCAGATTCCCGCACCAGTACATTCCGAGAGCCACACAGACCTCGTGGCGGGCAGATTAGCTCCCACCTCTTGCCAGAGCCGGTTCTTTGCCCTCGGCCTCACCCGCCGCCCCCATTTCTCTCCCGGGGTCCATGTCCTCTCTGCCAACTCCCTAAGCTTTCTACTCCCACCGTTCTCCAAAGCTGGAGCGATCTCTGCACTGACAGAGCATTTTCTTTTGGCTTCTGCTCGTTCGTGATTCTGACCGAGTCGCTTCCCTTCCGTGAGCCTCAGTTTCCTCGTCTGTAAAATGGAGTGGGAGGCGATGTAAACTGTAGGGTCCCACCAGCCGTAGCTGGAGTAGGGTGGGCTGCATCAGGGTACAGACTAGAAAGGGTTTTTTGTTTTGTTTTGTTTTTGTTTTTTGTTGTTTTTTTTTTCTTTAAATGGAAATTACTTGCACAAAGTTAAAACTCAGTAGACGCCGACAGGTATATCTTGAAAAGTAACCTACCCTTCTCCCACCCCCGCCCTCATTCCCTTCCGCACCAGCCGCACTGCTACCAGTCCTTGGGTACATTTGTAAGGTGCTTTCAAAAATCTGCCTGCCTTTCTGCGGGTGCTGCTCGCGGGTGCCGCTCGCAGTTGCTGCCCCGGCGCTCACCTCGGAGCTATTTCCCCGCACCGCACTCCGTCCCCATCAGGTGGGGCCGCCGCAGGCTCTGCGCCCTTTCGAGACATTTCTCCACTAGGGCGTTCTCGGGCACCCCCGCCACCACATCCTTTTCTCCCACCCTAATTTGTTCTCAGCCTCTTTGCACCCTCTCTCTCTGTGCTTTTCTATGCTTCGTTCTTCCTTGGCCCTGGGAAACTCCACTGTTGACCCCCACCTTTTAAAACGGCCTATCCTCACCCCTCAGGCCCTAATAGGTTTTGGCCTGAATGCAGGTGAACTTCGACTTGGTTTCTCCGGACCTCGGTTTATTCTTTTTCCGGCAGCTGTTTGCATTTGTTTAGTTTGTATTGTTTTATCTTAAAAGGAAAAAGAAAATTTTTTTTGGTCTTGATCTTTGGTCTTTTTTTTTTTTTTTTTACATTCAATTCATTCAACGAATATTCATTAAAACACTTTTTATGCACCCATCTTACGCTGGTCCCAGGGTAGGTAATCGTGTCATCTTCCCCAAGCAGAGACAGGGACCTTGCAGGGAGGGCAGGTCAGAGACCCGTAAAACTGCTCTTGTGCTGGTGCCAGGAGGGGTGGGAGGGGTTCCCATAGCATGGAGAGCCCTGGAAAAAGCATCCCCAAACCCTGGGTACAGGAATGGCATTTCCGCATCAGGACATCTCACTGTATGGCACTTGGAGCTGGGTGACCCATAGCCCAAAGTCTATGCTTAAGGTCTCTGATCGTCTGTTTTCATCTGTCACTCTCTTCACCAGGAACACCTTTGGGGGTTTTGGTGGGTTTTCATGGGGGCAGAACAGCAACTCACCAACACCCGGGTATTAACTGCCTGGGGTTTCTATTTCTGTTGCATAAAGGGAGAAGGTTATTGGAGAGAGGAGAATGGCTGCGGATTTCAAGTGCTTGTTTTAATTAGGAAAAAATACATTTTACTCAAGCTTCTGTCATTTGGGGATTTGGGGTAAGAGACCCTGGAATCTCGTGATGAGAGATGGGCTTATTTTTATCTCCCAGAAACAAACCAGACTTAAAAGCGTTTGGGGGGTGGGGTGGGGACAAAGCAGCCACGGTGAGAGTCTCTCTGATTTTGCTCTTTCTCTCTACTGGGAAAGCTCGGCTCCTCTTCAGACTGGACACAACAGGAGCCTGAAGGGTCTGGGGTTTTGCATAAACCAGGAACACAGGCTGGGTCACATTATGGGGGAAGTGTGTCAGCTCTGAGGCATGAATTAGGGAAAGTTTGGGAGATTTGAGTTTTTGTTTTGTTTTTTGAAGAGGGGCTCTCCCAAGTAGAGACTGGGACTTGAATGGTTCTACATGACCTATAATCAGCTCTCCTCTTTGACTGCCTTTGTGCCTCACTTTCCCTGGTTTTGGAAAGGACTTGCATTTCTTTATTGTTTATTTTGACACTCTGTCCATGGGCCCTTCAGCAGATGGCAGAAGCAAAAAAGCAGCAGATCTTCAAAATTCTCAAGAATTAACTTTGTGTGTGCATAAGCATTTCACATCACCACCCCCCACCCCCAGAGAATAGGAGAAACGATTTAGAATCAAACCAGTCATTTTCTGTAAAGAGCACAATCTTTCTTCCCTGAATTATCCCCTGAGATATTAAAGTGGACACCAGCACAAGGAGTGTGTGAGGTTCAAATCTGTACTTTTGGGTTGTATTAGATGAGGGCGAGGGCCCAGCAGTGAGGGATTCTACACCCCTGTGCTGGCCCCAGAGTCTGATCCCAGGGGACCAGGCAAGGGCTGGACCATTTCTAAAAGTTCAGTTTGTGGACGCTGGACTATATTGCCTGTTGGCTTGTTAATGAGGTTTCAGGATAAAGATCACCCAAAACCTGGTGAAATTAAGGTCTGAAAAGAGAAGAGTTTGTGTCTGGAAGTAGGTGTTTAGTGGTTTATTCAAGAAAGGGGACCTATGAATCCCCTAATGTTGGAGGCAAAATTTTACAAATTGGGGCATATGTATTTGCCCATTTTCCTAGGGTGAGAGAATGTAGTTTTTACCAGATTCTTAAAGCAGTTTATAACACAAAATAGATCAATATAAACTGCTCTGTGGGGGGTGGGAAACTGTGCCTGTGGGCTCTCAGGGTGACCCGAATGGAACCCCCTGCAGGTGAGTGGCTGAGCTTGAAAGTATGGGATGGTTGGAAGGTGGCCCTTCCCTTCTCAGCACAGAAGAGGACGGGAAAAGGCTCGGGGCAGTGCTGGGAAGCTGGCAGGTCTGGGTGGTGTTGAGGAAGGGCGGGGAGGAGGAAGGGGTGCTGGAGTGAGTTGAGGGAGTGGGAGATTCAGTTCTCTGCTGTATAAACACTGAGGTTGAGGCTGCATTTGACCTTCTGGTGAATCTTCTAACTTTGAAAGGCATTTAAAAATTCAGCTCTAGTGACTGTGCGAGGGGCCCAGGAAGCTGGTCTGGGTGGAGCTGGGCTATTTAGTAATCTGGTAAGCCCCTCTTCTCTGTGCTTGGGAGGAAGAGGGGCTTTCTGCTTTTCTAGAATGTCCTTCTTAACAGCCTTTCCTCCAGAGCACCTCCAGAAAGATTCCCAGTGTGAAATGTCACTGAGGGCTGAAATAATGGCCACCTCCCCAAACACAGAAGGGTAGTGTGAGCTCTCAGCCTTGAGGAAGAAGAGTCCAGAGGGTTAAACTATGAGACAGAGAGAGAGAGAGAAAGTATGTGTGTATATGTGTGTGTGTGTGAGAGAGAGAGAGAAAGAGAGTGTGTGTGTGTGTGTGTGAGAGAGAGAGAGAGAGAATTTGTGTCCTATTGTGCTGAGCCAGCCTGGGTTCGGGGTCTGCCCAGGAGACACAGAGGAAGGCGGTTCTGTCCTCTCTGAGACAGGCTCTTTTAGTTTCTGGGGTCCTAAGTGTTCGGTCTTGCTCCCCTCAGGACAATCTTTACCTCCTACCAGCTAGAGGAGCTGGAGAAGGCATTCAATGAGGCCCACTACCCAGACGTCTATGCTCGGGAGATGCTGGCCATGAAAACGGAGCTGCCGGAAGACAGGATACAGGTAACAGCCCTGAGCCCCTCTCCCCTCCACTCTCCCCTCTCTCGGTGACATCTACCACTCCAGGGTTCCAGATGCCCACGACCCCGCCTCCCAGCCCCACTGTGGGCATGTGCTTTCCTGTGATCATGTTCTCAGCCTATTTAAGCTGAACACCTACCACATGAGGTGGGTGCTGTCAGGGGATGAGAGGCACCCAGTTGTGGCCTGGCTGTTGTTCCAGACTATAGGCTTCCCGGGGAGTGTGTCAGACAGACCCTGTGGGGGTCTGGGGATGAGAGGTGGAGTACTGGAGGGGCCCCCGGTCCTGGGCAGGGTCTCTGTTGAGGTGGAGGTCCCCTTGGTACAGCTAAATGTCTGTTCCAAGGCCAGAGGGTGCCCCAGGCCTCTGGGTGGCTGTGAAGAGGAAGGTGGCTTCTAGTCCTGACCCCAGTCTGTTTCCCTTCCCTCTGCTCCCCTCCCCATGCTGAAAGTGTTACCCCTTCCCTTCCTGCTTCCCACCACTCCATCCACCTAAGTCTCCTTCCTCCCACACACAGCCCAGCAACTGCTGCCCTGACCTGCTGCTCCTTTTCTTCTCCTGGGTCTGGCCCAGGATGTGAGCTGGGGCAGGTCCCTGCAGGTGGCTCACTAAGCCCTCCTCCTCTCCTGGGCAGTTTTGTGGCATAACCAGCCACTGATCTGGGCATGTGGTAGGCATGGGGCCTCCACTTAGCGGCAGCAGGACCTTGGCAAGTCCAGAGTCCCCTACTTGGGCAGGAGTAGGGCTGTGGAATCATTTCTCTGGGGGAGGATGGAGTCTGGGCAGGGCCTCCATGAGGCAGAAGGAGTAGGGTGGGAGGAACATTTCCAGAAGATTTGGGGTTGTCTTAGCTGGTGCTCAACCTTCAATGAAAGCTGCTCCCATCGCCTGAGTGGTCCAAAGCTAGTTCATTGCGGAGGCTGGGGCGTGTGGGCCAGGGGCTGGTCCTGACTTCCTGGAACTGCTCTGCTCTGCGTCTCTTCCCCAGTCTAGGTTCCTTGTATCTCCAGGTGTGATGTGTGCCTGGGAGGCGGGGGGAGCCAAGTAAGGTGTGTGAGTTGTTCTGTACTCTCTCACTGGAGGACCAGAGAATGTGAAATGAGGCTGTGAGGCCTTCCTCTCCCCTGGAAATCTATTTGGAATTTCAGCCGATGGTTTTAGACATTGACACTAACAATAAGCTCAATTATTCATAAGCAGATTATGTTTGGTGCATTATCCATGGTGGCCTGGACCCATTACCCTCCACCCAATTGGGTTCTAGTGAGGTAAGCTGGGCGTTGATGTTGAATTGTGTGTGTGCACATGTGTGCGTGTGTGTAAGCCAAGCCTTAAACTGTATGGCAGTAACCCCTGCCTGGCCTTCATTAGCATAAAGTTGGCCATTCCAGGTGGCTGCGGCAGGGAGGAACAATGACAAATCCCCGCTGTTGGCAGGCCCCACATTTGCAGTATTGACCAGAATGAAGGAATAGCTTGTCTCTTGCAGTGGGTTGTCCTGAAATCTGCTTGGTAGATTAGGTAGGGGAGGGTGGATGAGGTGTTTGAAACCTGCTGAGCTCAGGATTTGGGGGCAGGCTCTCCCTCAGCTGTAACTGCATTGCTACAAATGCCCCAACAGGCACATTTAACTTAACAGGGCTTTGTTAAGTTGCTTGGGGGTTGCCTATACGGTGGTATCTGAGGGCACAAGAACCAGCAGGAAGGGGCTTGGGGTGTAGGATGAGGAGAGCTCATCACCCTGGGACTGTGAGGATTGGCTCTGCAATTTGTGGATGTTGGAGAAATGAGGGAAGAGTCTCAGAGCCTTTGAGCACCACATGCCTGAATGCTACCCCCAGAAGCTGTCTGTGAGTTGTCAAGTCCTCTTGCCCCAGTTCAGTAAAATGGCCTGGGAAAGATCTTGGTGTGCATCAATAGCAGTCACAGCGATCGTTTCCAGAGGAGTTTCCATGTGCCAGGTGTTCTCCTGAATTTACGATGTGCACAGGACAGGCAGGGTGGTACCGTGGTTAGGGTCACTGACTCTGGGGCCAGACTGGCTGGGTTCCTGGCCGGGCTTCACCTCCCAGAGCCTCTCAGTCTTCATCTGTACAATGGGGGTGACAGTGGCACCTGCCTCTTGTGTGGAGGTAATGAGCCATATGTGTGCAGCGTTCAGGGCAGTGCCTGGCACGTGCCCCCAGCTCACTCGGTGTCAGATCTGATCTTATTAAATCCTGGTGACAATCAGGAGCTGAAGCCACGAATTTCCTTTGAGAACTGAGGCAGCTGAGGCACAGCCACTTGCCCAGGCCCCACAGCTAGTAAGTGTGAGACACAAGACTCAAAACTAACTCTGAATCAAAAGCCCACAGTGGCACTGTCCACCTCTTCTGTTTGAAGTCTTTGCTTTGACTTGAAGCTGGGGGAGCAGAGGTGATTTGAAGTCGGGCGGGGGACCTGTATCACAGTAAAGTTAATCAATGTTTATTGAGTACCAGGCACTGTTTAAAAAAAAAAAAATCCCAAAACTCACTTATATAACAAAATTATTTTTGAATGGGCAAATTCTGTACATGAATTCAAGAGGGTGAAAAGCAAGTCCTCGCCCTCCCTCAACCAGCAGCCCACCTGTGTCTTTCGTTTCCTCACAGAACTAGATCATGTATATTCAGCAGAGTCCTCAGAACACCCATGAGCTAGGGGCTATTATTCCCATTTGACAGATGGGGAACCTGAGGCACAGACAGAGGCCAGAGTTGAGTCCCTTTAGACTCCAAAACCCTTGCTTTTCTACCTTGTCTTCCCTCCCCATCATTTCCCCTCCACGTATTGGCCGCCACTCCTGAGCCAGCCCCCTCCCAGCCCAGCTTTGGGTCAGAGGACTCTGCAGGTGAGATGAGCGGGAAAGGGGAAGTTATTACTGGCTCCAAGTCTGGAGTTAGAAATTCTCGGCCACGCGGTGGCTCAGGCCTGTAATCCTAGCACTTTGGGAATCTGAGGTGGGAGGATTGCTTGAGCCCAGCAGTTTGAGACCAGGCTAAGCAAAAAAAAAAAAAAAAAAGAAAAGAAAACGAGACCCTGTCTTGGAAGAAAAGAAAAGAAATTCCTGGCCAGGTGCAGGGGCTCATGCCTGTAATCTCAGCCCTTTGGGAGGCTGAGGTGGAAGAATTCCTTGAGTCCAGGAGTTTGAGCCCAGCCTGGACAACATAGTGAAATCCCCATCTCTACAAAACAAAAATTTAAAAATTAGCCGAGCATGGTGATGTAAGCCCGTGGTCCCAGCTACTCAAGAAGCTGAGATGGGAGGACCACTTGAGCCCAAGAGGTAGAGGCTACAGTGAGCTGTAATCGCACCACTGCACTCTAGCCTGGGTGACAGAGTGAGACTGTCTCAAAAACAAACGAACAAAAAAAAAAAACCAGAAAGAAATTATCAAGGTGGAATGGAAAGGTTATTGAACTGAGATCAGGAACCCAGATTTTAGCTCCAACTCTGACATCTGGCGTGGCAGAGGCTAGGCCACTTCCCATCTGTGAGCCTCAGTTTCCCCATCTGTAGAAGAAAGAGGTGAGATCCCTTCCAGGGAGGTGCCCCCTGAGGATTCCCCCGCCACAATCCCCTGGGCTGCCATTGGTGGAATGGGGGTGCAGGGCAGGTGAAGTTTAACAGGCCCAGATGGACCGTTGGGGCATACACCCCTGCTGGGCCACACCAAGAAACCCCTGCATGTCTGAAGTCTACTGTCTGATGTTTGATGAGAACCTGCGGTGTGGACGTGGAAAGGCAGACACACCTACTTCCAGTCTTTGTTTCACTGCCAGCAAGCCAAAGTCTGAGTCTGAAATTACTCATTTGTAAGATAATAATATTTTTCCATAATGCTAACTTAATAAAAATAGTGTTGTTACTGGCATTTATTAAGTACTCACCATTGTCCCAGATATTAAGTGCTTTCCATGCCCCGTTTCTTCTCTTTTTCTCTCTTTTTTTTTTTTTTTTTAGAGACAGGGTCTCACTGTGTCACCCAGTCTGGAGTGCCGTGGTGTGATCTCGGCTCACTGAAACCTCTGCCTCCCAGGCTCAGGCAATTCTCCTACCTCAGCCTCTTGAGTAGCTGGAACTACAGGTGCCTGCCACCTTGCCTGGCTAATTTTTGTATTTTTAGAGAGACGGGTTTTTGCCATGTTGGCCAGTCTGGTCTCGAACTCCTGACCTCAAATGATCCACCCATCTCGGCCTCCCAAAGTGCTGGGATTACAGGTGTAAACCACCATGGCCCGCCTGCCTCATTTCATTTAATCCTTAACAGACAAATTAGTTAGATGTCATTCCTATAGCCATTTTCTAGATGAAGAAACTGAGGGGCTGAGAGGTAAAGTTAAGACTGGGATTCAAACCCAGTACTCAGCTACCGTGACATGAGATCCTATGAGATAGACACGAATGCCTCTCTATACAAACTGTAATAATGCAAAGAACAGTGATGACAAACCAGTCCCAGCAGAAAGGCATGGCAATTTCCTCTGCCTTTGTGTTTGGAGGGTAAACACGTCCTCACTCCACATCTCTCTGGGCTGGAGGTGGAGGATTATGGTGCAGTGTTGGGGAAAGAAGAGCTTCTACGTCTCCATGTCAGACTCAGGCACACCGTCTTCTTTGTGTCTTAAATAAATAAATAAAATGCTGGTGCCTGTGATCCCAGCACTTTGGGAGCCTAAGGTGGGAGGATCACTTGAGTCCAGGAGTTTGAGAACAGCCTGGGCAGCATGGCGAAACCTCATCTCCACAAAAAATACAAAAATTAACAGGTGTGGTGACACATGCTGGTCCCAGCTACTTGGGAGGCTGAGGTGGGAGGATTGCTTGAGTCCAGGAGGTCAAGGCTGCAGTGAGCTGTGATCGTGCTACTGCACCTCAGCCTGGGTGACAGAGCAGAATCCTGTTTAAAAAAAAAAAAATTTTTTTTTTTAAATGCTAGGATATGGCATTCTGGAAGTCCCTGCCAGCTATCAGCCCTGGGGAAGAGAAGGTGGGTTTCCAGACTGACTTAATTTCCTCTGTGGGGTCACTTGTTACTAGAATTGTGAGGGCAGGCTACATATATATTCACGTGTTTACTCTATTTTTTTTTCTAAGATGTGCTTGTTATAAAATGCAAACATTACAGAGCTATGAATGTTCGAAGTGAGCAGAGACTACATTTCACCCCTCTTAGAAGTCTCGTGTATGTTGAAGGCTGAGGTTTAGATTCTCTGCCGAGCACTGTGTGACTTTGCCTCTTCTAAAGTGGCCCCTGCCTAAGGGTAGGGAACAAAGTATCAGCGGGTCATATTCCAGAATTAAGAAGATGGGTGCTTGAGTAGGGAAGGGTTTGTATGGATCTCATCTCAGGATGGTTATTAGAATTACCAGGGCAGATTTTTTTTTTTCTCGGCTCCTTGCAACCTCCGCCTTCTGGGTTCAGGCAATTCTCCTGCCTCAGCCTCCAGAGTAGCTGGGACTACAGGTGCGCACCACCATGTCTGGCTAATTTTTGTATTTTTGGTAGAGACAGGGTTTCACCCTGTTAGCCAGGATAGTCTTGATCTCTTGACCTCGTGATCTGCCCGCCTCGGCCTCCCAAAGTGCTGAGATTACAGGCGTGAGCCACCGTGCCAAACCCCAGGGCAGATTTTTAAAACGCCCATGGGCTGCCCCGGCCAACACCTAGCAATTCCGATTTAATTGGTTTAAAATCAAACATCTTCGGCAGGTCGCAGTGGCTCACGCCCGTAATCCCAGCACTTTGGGAGGCCGAGGCGGGTGGATCACTTGAGGTCAGGAGTTCGAGACCAGCCCGGCCAACATGGCGAAACCTCGTCTCTACTAAAAATACAAAATTACGCCGGGTACGGGGGCTCACGCCTGTAATCCCAGAACTTTGGGAGGCGGAGGTGGGCAGATCACCTGAGTACAGGAGTTCAAGACAGGCCTGGCCAATATGGTGAAACCCTGTCTCTACTAAAAATACAAAAATTAGACGGGCATGATGGCGGATGCCTGTAATCCCAGCTACTCAGGAGGCTGAGGAGGGAGAATAGCTTGAACCCGGGAGGAGGAGGTTGCAGTGAGCCGAGATCGCGCCATTGCACTCCAGCCTGGGCAACAAGAGCGAAACTCCGTCTCAAAACAACAACAACAACAAAATCAAACCTCTTCATGTTGGCATGTGTATGCTTTTAAATCTCTCTAGGTGATTCTGTGTGCAGTGAATGTAAACACACTGGGTTGGAGGCTCAGGAGAGGGGTGTTTCTATTACGAGTGGGTTAATATGAGTGGAAGAAAGTGGCGTTTTGGGTGGCAGGGGGTTGGGGTGAGGAAGGAAATGGAATGTCAGTGCTCAGGCAAGACGCTGTCTGGAAATGTGGTCAGAGCTGCCCCCTAGTGGGTAACAGAGGCTGCAGCAAGACTCCACTTGTCCGAGCCTTAGGCTGGGCTGCACAGAGCGCGCTGAAATAAACCGCGGGCGAAGTGCTGAGTGGGTGCAGAGTGTGAAGCCCTTAAGTCACGCCAGCGATGAGCCCAAATTCATCAGCTTCCAGCCAGAGGGGAAGAAAGAGACTGGAGGACTGTGATGGACGCTCACCTGATGGCATGTGGCAAGATGGCAGGGCAGGGCCTGGGGTAGCGAGGAGACCAGAATGTGCAAAGGGCATCTGTCATGCACAATGTCTCCTTCCGGAGGTATTTAGGAAGGCGATTCTGGAAGGACTGCAGAGGGTCTCCTGGGAGACGATTGAGGGATGGAACCCTGGACATGTTGTCTGGTGGCAATGCCAGGGCGGGAGATTGCAGGACAGCAGGTATGTGATGATGCAGAGACAAGAGGAGGTGTGAGGCATGGCCTTTGCTGTTCCTGCTGATTGCCCACGTAGAGAAAGAGCTGACAGGGTTGCCTGGCCTGCTAGCTGTGCCTTTGCATCCACTTGGCAAGAAGTCCTTCCCTGGGCCCAGTCTATCCTTCAAGGCACAGGCACACTCTGTGCCTGCTGTGGAGGCACCGGCCAGACAACTGTGGACAGCCAGTCTTTCCGCACAACCTGGGCTTTCTTTTTTTTTTTTTTTTTTTGAGATGAAGTCTCCCTCTGTTGCCCAGGCTGGAGTGTAGGGGCACGATCTCGGCTCACTGCAACCTCTGCCTCCCGAGTTCAAGCGATTCTCCTGCCTCATCCTCCTGAGTAGCTGGGACTACAGGCTCACGCCATGACACTCAGCTAATTTTTGTATTTTTAGTAGAGACAGGGTTCCACCATGTTGGCCAGGGTGGTCTCGATCTCTTGGCCTTGTGATCCACCCGACTCGGCCTCCAAAAGTGCTAGGATTACAGGCGTGAGCCACTGCGCTTGGCCAACCTGGGCTTTCTGATTGCTGCTGGGGTATCACTGCTGATACCTCTGAGGAGAAATGTATCAAGAAACCCAGGCTTGTCCAGGTGTGGTGGCTCACACCTGTAATCCCAGCACTTTGGGAGGCCTAGGAGGGCGGATCACCTTGAGGTCAGGAGTTCGAGACCAGCCTGGCCAACATGGTGACACCCTGTCTCTACTAAAAATACAAAAATAAGCCAGGCATGGTGGCGGGTGCCTGTAATCCCAGCTACTCAGGAGGCTGAGGCAGGAGAATCGCTCGAACCTGGGAGGCAGGGGTTGCAGTGAGCCGGGATCGCGCCACTGCACCCCAGTCTGGGTGGCAGAGTGAGACTCCATCTCAAAAAAAAAAAAAAAAAGGAAAAGAGAAACCCAGGGTCATTCCCAAACTGGAAGGCCCTCCCAACTCACTTTGTCCTGGGACTCCAAATCTGGTGGCCCTGGGTGTCACTTTGGGCCCCTTTTCAGGCACCTGGCACCCTGACTGAAGTATAAGGCAGGGCTCTGGTCCTCGCTGGCACCTTGATGCAGGGTCTCCTGAAGAGCTTGGGACCAGACTCCCATGTGAGAGGAGCAGTCTCTTCTAGAAAGTGAGCAGTCAGGAAAGTGAGTGAGAGAGGGATCAAAGGAATATTGTGGGTTTGTCAGAACCAACAGACCACCTAGAAAAAGGAGCCTAAATGCTGAGAAGACATATCAAAGGTGGGAGATAAAATGATAGGGTTTTATGTGAAAGGTATCCTAGAACATTTGCTAGAAAGCAAAGCTTGTTGCACATCTGTCCACAGAATTCATCAGGCATCAGGCCAGTGTGTTTCAGCTATTACTATGTGGCAGGCATTTCCCACACACTGTTTAATTTCCACCAGAAACCTGCAGAGAGGTGGTATCACAGGGCAGGTAAGGAACGGGAAGCTCAGAAAGGTTAAGAAATGCACTCGGCTGGGTGTGGTGGCTCACACCTGTAATCCCAGCAGTTAGGGAGGCCGAGGCTGGCTGATCACCTGAGGTAGGGAGCTCAAAAGCAGCCTGGCCAACATGGTGAAACCCTGTCTCTACTAAAAATACAAAATTAGCCAGGCATGGTGGCGCAAGCCTGTAGTCCCAGCTACTCAGGAGGCTGAGGCAGGAGAATCCCTCGAACCTGGGAGGTAGAGGTTGCGGTGAGCTGAGATTGCGCCATTGCACTCCAGCCTGGGCAACAAGAGCGAAAATCCATCAAAAAAAGAAAGAAAAGAAAAGAAAAAGAAATGCACTCGTAGCCACAAAGGCACCTAGAGGCAGAGCAGAAATCCCCAGCCTAGGGCTTCTAGCTGCTGCGCCATGGTCCGCTCACAGGGAGTATGGGCACTGTGTGGGTGCTCCCCTGTACTGGAGCCTTAAGGGCTTGGGATATATTAGAAACATGGGGAGAGGCCAGGCGCGGGGGCTCACACCAGTAATTCCAGCAATTTGGGAGGCCAAGGGGGGCAGATCACCTGAGGTCAGGAGTTCGAGACCAGCCTGGCCAACATGGTGAAAGCCTGACTCTACTAAAAATACAGAAAATTAGCTGGGTGTGGTGCCAGGCGCCTGTAATCCCAGCTACTTGGGAGGCTGAGGCACGAGAATCACTTGAACCCAGGAGGTGGAGGTTGCAGTGAGCCGAGATCACGCCACTGTACTCCAGCCTGGGCAACAGAGCGAGACTCTGTCTCAAATTTAAAAAAAAAAAAGAAAAAAAAAAAAAGAAATGTGGGGAGAGTTTCAGGGACACCTGTTTAGCTCTCCAAATGCCTAAGGAGGAACTAGAGGCTATCTGTATTGAATATATAGCTGAAGGTTGGATCTTTCTTCCCCTCCTCCTGGACTGTTATTATTATTTGTAAGTCCAGCCTTGAAGGGCATGTGAAGGAGGCCAGAGGGCCAGGTAATGCCATTGATTAACTTGCCTTCCGGGCAGGCTCCCATTTATTTTCAGTGCCTCTACCGAAAACTAACTCTATCGGACACCTTCTGTATGACAAGCACTGATTTTAGGCACTTACTTATTTCATGTAATCCTCCAAAAACCCCGAAAAGTGGATTTTTTTTTTTTTTTTTTTTTTTGAGATGGAATCTCGCTCTGTCGCCCAGGCTCGAGTGCAGCGGCACGATCTCAGCTCACTGCAAGCTCCACCTCCTGGGTTCACGCCATTCTCCTGCCTCAGCCTCCCGAGTAGCTGGGACTACAGGCGCCCACCACCACGCCCGGCTAATTTTTTTGTATTTTTAGTAGAGTCAGAGTTTCACCATGTTAGCCAGGATGGTCTCGATCTCCTGACCTCGTGATCCACCTGCCTCGGCCTCCCAAAGTGCTGGGATTACAGGCGTGAGCCACCATGCCCGGCCTGAAAAGTGGATATTCTTATCTTTCATTTGGAGAGACTGAGACTGACAGAAGTCAAGTAACTTGCCCAAAGTCACACAGCAATTTTTCAGAGCTGGGAATTCCAGGTCAGGACTGGCTGGCCTCAATGCTTCTGGTAAATATTTCAGTTCTATATACAGGCTGGTGGCTTCCAGGAAGGGAATACAAAGGGACATATACAGAGAGGTTAGGGTTAATTCTAATTCCTTGTCCACTTCCCTCCAAGGCACCATTGCCATAGCGTCCTTGCCAACTGTCTTAGAAAGAAATTGTTTTGGCCGTCCAGGTTTCCTCCATAAATTGGAGCAGCATCTGGTCTTCACAGAGAGCCAGGCATTCCAGGAGCCCATAACTGAGGGTCTGGATGACTTCTGGTTTGAGCGACCAGCTGGCACCAGCTCCCCTGGGAGAGTGTCTGTGGGCAAAGTCTCATCTACAGATCAGCCGGATATTCATTTGCCCAAATTAGGAGACCCAGGAAAATGGTTCTGTTTATAGGCCCCAGAGATGATCAGAATCCCGAGTCTGCACAGCCTTCTTTAGTACCCTAAAAATGCTGTTTCCATCTGAGAACCTGCCCCATCTCAAGAATGGGTATTCATGGAACTCCTGGGGAAACCAGGGCGGTGCACCTTGCCAGGTAACCACACTGGGTGGGTGGGGGCATCTCTTTGTATATTCCACAGTGCCTTCTCCAGAAATCCTAAGTCCAAACTGCACTGAAAACAGAACGCTCTTTTATAAATTTGGCATCAAAACTCAGTGATGGCAAAAACTGGACCAGACCTTACAGAATTTATTTATCATTCTTAGTGTGAACATGTACATAAGTGCTTTGCTGAGAAATCGAAGCTGATGGGTTTGATCATGAGGTGCTGCTGCTGCGGCATATTATGTTACTGTGCTTTATGCATCACATCTTTTTTCTTAAATCCAAAACATTTTCCAGTCTGGCTGCACAGATACCAGTTGAGGAGTTGTGGCCTTGTTTTATTAGGTTGGTGCAAAAGTCATTGCGGTTTTTGCCATTGAAAGTAATTACTTTCGGCCAGGCATAGTGGCTCACACCTGTAATCCCAGCACTTTGGGACGCCAAGGCGGGTGGATCACCTGAGGTCAGGAGTTCGAGACCAGCCTGACCAACAAGGTGAAATCCCGTCCCTACTAAAAATACAAAAATTAGCTGGGTGTGGTGGCAGGCACCTGTAGTCCCAGCTACTCTGGAGGCTGAGACAGGAGAATTGCTTGAATGCGGAAGGCAGAGGTTGCAGTGAGCCGATGTCACGCCACTGCACTCCAGCCTGGGTGACAGAGCAGGATTCCGTCTCGAAAGAAAGAAAGAAAGGAAGGAAGGAAGGAAGGAAGGAATTACTTTCAATGGCAAAAACTGCAATGAGTTTTTGCACCAACCTAATATAATGCACTGTATTCAAGCAGGACAGACTCTCTCCCGACCAGGAAGTAGGTGGCTTCTCATATTCATGAACCAAATATCTCCAGCCCTCTGTGGTCACATTTGGTGTCTGGAATTCCATCACCAGGGGATTCATTCTTTGCTGTCTTCTCTGAGAGGTGGATAAAACCAGGAGTCATACTTTTTTGTTGTTTTTTTTTTTTTGAGACAGAGTCTTGCTCTGTTGCCCAGGCTGGAGTGCAGTGGCACGATCTCGGCTCACTGCAACCTCCACCTCCCAGGTTCAAGCGATTCTCCTGCTTCAGCCTCCTGAGTAGCTGGGATTACAGGTGTGCGCCACCATGCCCGGCTAATTTTTGTATCTTTAGTAGAGATGGGGTTTCCCCATGTTGGCCAGGCTGGTCTCAAACTCCTGAACTCAGGTGGTCCACCCGCCTCGGCCTCCCAAACTGTTGGGATTACAGGCGTGAGCCACTGCGCCACGTCGGGAGTCATACTTTTATGTAGATTAGTCCTTTTAGATTTTTCCTCTGTGGGAGAAAGCAGCTTGCAGCAAGCAGATACGCTAAGGGGAGGATGATGGAGCAGGATTGAGGCTCCAGACAAACCGCAGTCCCCGGGTAAGATAGCTAGTCGCGCACACATCCTGCAACACAGGCCCGCAGCGCTGGGGAGATCTACATACGGCATGGAGCCAGCCCGGGACGCAGGCCCGAGTTAGCCCGGCTGGCATTGCTGCCTCTCCCTTCAGGGCAGGGAGGACAGCCATCTAGCGGCCTTCGGATTACACAAACCCTTTCCTTGGCGGGGGTCTCCCAGGGCGGTCAGGTCCGGACCAGGCAGAGGCCTTGCACCTGTGCTTCCCAGCACCCCAGTTTTGCGCGGGAACTGCAGGTGCCAAACCCGGAGGCAGCAAAATTGCTGCCCAAACGGGGATGGAGCCACCCAGGGCGGGAGAGGCCGGGGGCATCTAAGGCCGTGTAGCGCCCATGTTTAGAGGCTCCCAGTTATTTACAAATGAAGAAAGGCCAGAGGACACGCGTTCGGGTCAACTTAAAGGTGCGCGTGCAGTGTTCTGTGACTTCGTGGGATGCGAGGTTGGCGGGCCGGAGCGCCCCCTGCCGGGGATGGTCGGCCGCGCTCCGCCTCAGACTCCGGGCCGCAGGGCGCTCGCTTCGCCACCTGGCGGCGACGGCGGGAACCGCAGGAGCGCGCGGACCCGCCGCCACCGCCCCCCCCCCACCGCCGAGCCCCGCCGGCCTCAGCTCGCGCTCCCCAGGAAGCGAAGGGTTAAGCTGTCAGCGGCGCGATGTTAAACAAGTGTCAAAGGCGCCCCATATATCTGCAGACTGAAATCAAATTCTTCGCTGTATAAAAAGATAAATTACCCAGGCGCTGCCGAGCGTCCCACTCATCACGCCAGCGCCAGACGGCAAGCAATTTTTTTTTTAATGTGCTAACGACCTAATCAAGCAATCAAGTCGGAGGAGATTGCAGCGTGACCTGGGCAGCCATCTGCCGCCGAGCCCGCATGCATTTCCGCGCCGCGCGGGGCGGGGGCCGCGAGGGGCTGCCGGGGGGAAGGGGGAAAATCCTAAACAAATTAACACCCAATTTTCCCCGTCTAATTAGTTAAATGAGAAGAGTTGGGGGTCCCCGGGGAAGCGGGGGCGCTCGCGACGAGGCGAGCACTGCCTCCCCAGCATTAATTAGTGCGGGTCAATGCCGCGGCTCCCGGGAGAGCAGCCGCTTTAATTTCCCGTGATATTTCAGTGCCTGAGGCCCATCGATTCAAACTGAAATTAACTTATTTTTCAATCAGCCCAGGGCTGCCCCTGGGGGTGACTCTTCTTTTGCCGCCTCCTGAATAGAGCTGGAGCAATTTTTCATTAAAAGCTGATACCTCGGCCGCGGGGGAGGGGGCCCGGAGGGAAGGGCGGGGCCGGCCCAGACCCAGGCAAGGAAATCGGGAGGAATGAACAGATTTCCCAAGCCCGCCTCGGTCCTCCCCTCCCGACTCCCTCGACTTCCCTGGGGCAACTCGCTGCCCCCGGGGTCTGAGCCTTTAAGGACTGTGAGGGGCGAGAAGGGACCCGCCAGGCTTGGGGCCCACCAGTTCCCCGCCGGCCTGGACCTCCTTGGCGGACAATGCGAGGTGCTCCCGGCTCTGTCAGCTGCGGGAAATCTCCAGAAAGCTGCTCTGGAGGACCAAGAAATCTTCCCTCCTCAAACCTGGCAGGGGTTCTGGGATCCTAGAATGGGCTAGAGTGCTGCAGACACCCCAGGGTACCCCACTGTCATTCAGACCCTGCACCAATCAGCTTTGGGGCCAGAGACACATTCGCTAGTGCTTCCTCCGCCCCTACTCCCTCCCAGGTCCCTCCTCCCATTTCCTCCTCAGCCCTGGAGAATGTTATCTTCATCCCTGGTCCAGCTCCCCCAAATACTATTCAGAGTTAGGCCCAGAGCTGTGGGGAGCAGGTACCTGGAGGGCACATGTGGCTTGGCAGAGCTTAACTGGGACAGGGCGGAGGAGGGAGGCTGACCCAGGCCTCCGAGGGGAGTCTCCCTCCCTGAGTTCCCAGCCTTCCTGATACCTGGGTGAAGTGCCCCTACGACTGTCCACTGCCCTTTGTCCCTGATCCCTCACTCACCTGCAGCCCTCCTGGATGGTTCTGGCTCTGGGCTTCTGGCAGAGAGGAAGCCCTGAGCCAGACACTGCTAGTCCAGCGCTGGGAAAGGAATTTGTCCCTCTGCAAATCAGAAAAAAAGAGTTATATGCTGGAGGTGTGAACACATGCAAGAGAGCCATCAGTGGCAGGGCAGGCTTCTCAGCTGCAACCAGTCGATGACACTGGGTCCTGCGCACCTGCAAGATCCTGTCCAGGAAGCATCCATACCCCATCTCCCTAGAATCACCCATGGTATTCTCATAAGACTGATGTCCTCCTTCTGAATACTCCCTGAGCCTGGAGGAACCCAGGGGGCACCACGGAGTAGGCGAGCTTAGGTTAAGGATGCCCTGCTGGAGAAAACTTCACTCCAGGCCTACAAGGGGTAAGGGCCTTGGGCCCAGCACCTCTCAGAGCAAGCCTCTGACCTGTTCTGTGCACCTGCAGGTCTGGTTCCAGAACCGCCGAGCCAAGTGGAGGAAGCGGGAGAAGTGCTGGGGCCGGAGCAGTGTCATGGCGGAGTACGGGCTCTACGGGGCCATGGTGCGGCACTCCATCCCCCTGCCCGAGTCCATCCTCAAGTCGGCCAAGGATGGCATCATGGACTCCTGTGCCCCGTGGCTACTGGGTAAGAGCCCGCACCCTCCTTGGGGTCCTGCCCCTGCGGTGAGGAGAGCGGGCTCCTTGGAGGAGGGGACAGAGCCTTGAGGCAGGGGGACTTGGGCCACAGCAGCCTAGCAGGAGAGAAGTTCTTCAAAGCAAACCTCTTGGTCTACCTTGGGGGACTCAGAGCAGGGTGGGCCTGGGGCCTGGTGTCTGTCACTTACACTGGGTGCCAAGAACTCTCATGAACGAGTCCCTAACTGGATTATTTTGTCCTGTGAGAAGGGTGTGGCTGTTGACCTGGGGTCTGTACCCTCCTCTCCCCTTGGCCAGAGGTGGGCTTATAGTGAACAAAACAGCCTTCCTTGGGGGTTGAGAGGACCCCTAGGTCCCTCTGGCTGCCATTCTGCTTTGCCCAAAGGACTTCTGTCCCCCAAATCTCTCTACTTGCTATCTTCCCCACCTGCCAACTTCCCCACCTGCCCTCTGGGCCTGTATCTGAGAACAGCACCAGCTTCTCTTGGGGTTCTAAGATCCGGAATCCCACAGGGGAGGGACAGGGGAGCATGTGCTGTGACCTGGAAGGGACAGAACAGGCCACCCGAGGCCCAGGTGCCCAGGGCTTTGGCAGGGGGAGGTCCTCCACAGGGCTGGCGACCCATCTCCCCATTCCCTGACCCTGGTCCAGCCCTGGGACTTGTGTGACTGCGGTGTGGGAAGTAAGGCTTTCTGCTCGTCCTTAATTCTGGCCTCTCTCTATCTTTGCCGTTTTCAGTTCAAGATGGCTTTCCCAGGCGCTTTTCTAAACCCGAATACCAACAATTCTTTCTAGGGATGCACAAAAAGTCGCTGGAGGCAGCAGCCGAGTCGGGGAGGAAGCCCGAGGGGGAACGCCAGGCCCTGCCCAAGCTCGACAAGATGGAGCAGGACGAGCGGGGCCCCGACGCTCAGGCGGCCATCTCCCAGGAGGAACTGAGGGAGAACAGCATTGCGGCGCTCCGGGCCAAAGCTCAGGAGCACAGCACCAAAGTGCTGGGGACTGTGTCTGGGCCGGACAGCCTGGCCCGGAGTACCGAGAAGCCAGAGGAGGAGGAGGCCATGGATGAAGACAGGCCGGCGGAGAGGCTCAGTCCACTGCAGCTGGAGGACATGGCTTAGGTCAAGGCGCGCTCAGATGCCGGAGCCCCAAGACTCTGCTCTCCTCGGGCCCTTTGGTGCTGGGAGATGCTCTCTGAGGCAAGGCCCAGGCCTGGCCTCTGCCATCCTCCCTGTTCCCCACAGGTCCTCCATCACCCCTGGTGGCTGCAGGCACTGCTGGGTTCTGACTCTGGACCATGCTGAGACATCCCTCATCTAGTCTTGACTCTCCAGCATCCCAGCCTCAGAAGCCTTCTTGCTGCCCACAACGTCCCCTCAAGCCCCTTTTCTCTGAATCCCTTTGCAACGCTCACTGGTTTTGGCCACCCCTTGCTCTCTGTTCTCTTGCTTTAAAGATCCCCTCCTTCCCAGCTCTACATTCCGCTCTGCCCATGCCTAAAGCCCATTGCTGCAAATGCATCGTGAATTGCCTGCCACGGCTGTGACACAGATGGAGGACCGGAACTGCAGCTCCAACGTCCTCAGCACCCCACTCCTCAGTAAAAGTCTTCTCCCAACTCAGCCTGTTCCTTCCTGCAGACCTGGCTGGGCCTGGGCTTCCGCAGTGTGCAGACACTGTGCAGGCCCAGGCAGGCCCAGCCTCTGCCCCACCCATCAGTGGAGTCCAGATGGCAGGCTACAGTTGGGAAGTCTCAGCCTGGGCCCCTCAGCCACGCTTGGTCTCATGCCCTGCCATGGTCACCCTCAGGAACCCACCCTCTCCACACCCAGCCTGTCCCACTGGCTCCTCCCAGCACAGGCACCTATGTGGCATGTGGTGATGTACGCCATGAGTCCATGTCCCATGCCTCACAAATGCTGTGGCTCACTGCACTGTTCAGGAGTCCAAACCTTCTACCCTGGGTCCTCGGGCCCCTGAGCCTGTGTCCTGAAGCATCTCGACTCTCGTGATATGCTGCTTGTGACCTTGACTTGCTGTGAAGGCACCCTTCCCCCACAGCTCCTTGCAAACTATGAGTTCACATGTGCCCTGCCTTCAACAACCCAATCTGGCTGGTAAATGACATCTAGGAAGCCACAGGCCTGGCCTCAACTGAGAAGCCAAGCCTGGAGTAGGCCTGGGGCTATGCATACGCATTAAGGGCCTGCTGGAGAAACCTTCACTCCAGACAGACAGGGGGCTAAGGGCCTACGGCTGAGCACCTCTCAGAGCAAGCAAGTCTTTGACCTGTTCAGAAGGATGGGAAAAAGGCTGGAAGAAAAGCAAGGCAGAAGGCCAGGAGTAAACCCAAGCTAAGCTGCAGGCACACACGCCTTCATGCCAGTGCATGCCAGGAAGCACGTCCACTAGACTAAAACATGGTAACCATGATGGAATAAGGAGCCAGGGCTTCTTTCTGCTGGCTGATGGGTGGACCTGTTAGTATGGTGACCTCTCTGGCCTGGCCTTTTCCATTCGCATGAGCAATGGGTGCACACAGCCCTGTTGACCTGCCTGATCCAGATTCCCAGGCCAGGCTCCCGACCCCATCCACTCATCCACCACCCCACCCACCTTTGGAGGGAATACCTCGTTAGAGAATGGCCTGAGACAGTGCGTTGCAACTTTAATTCCATATCAAAAGTTGATTTCTTCTTCATTCCACTTATGGAACTTCCCTCCCTCCAGTCCGGTTCTTCTTGTCTTTGTCCCTGTTGGTTTGAAGTGTTAGACTATAGCCCCTGGTGTGTAAATAATGTACATAGAGTGAGAAGAAAGAAACTTGATATTGAGGTGTTTGAAATATGGAACTGTAATAACTTCTAGGTATTCGAAAACTGTGATTTCTGTGCCATTTTCTGTAAAGATACAAGTAAGAATAAAATTGACTTAAAAATAGCAGGGGAGGAATCCAGGAGTCCACTGTGGGTGGGGAATGGTTTGTGTTCCGTGTGTATGAGTGGCATAAAAAGTAAATCTACAGCTGGGCGCGATGGCTTATGCCTGTAATCTCAGCACTTTGGGAGGCCGAGGTGGGCAGATCACTTGAGGTCAGGAGTTCGAGACCAGCCTGGCTAACATGGTGAAACCCTGTGTCTACTAAAAATATAAAAATTAGCCAGGGGTGGCGGCACACTCCTGTAATCCCAGCTACTCAGGAGGCTGAGGCAGGGGGATTGCTTAAACCCGGGAGGTGGAGGGTGCAGTGAGCTGAGATCATGCCATTGCACTCCAACCTGGGCAACAGAGCAAGACCCTGTCTCAAAAAAAAAAAAAAAAAAGTAAATCTACAAGTTGATATTTTAGGTCAAAATTACTGGGTTCCTTTTTTAAAAAATTACTCTAATTGTAGAGGTACAAGTGGCCTACGTCTCTCCACTGAGCTGATACCACCCTTCGATGACATTCGTCACTGTGACATGGGATCGGCCTCCATGATCGACACAACCTAAATGTCCCAACGATCCATAGTTCTTACCTCTGACTCCCTCCTACTCCCTACAAGGTAGTCGGCATTTGCCTCTCTCCTTGGTACTGACTTACTGATAACCCTGTTTCCTACCGCCCTCTGCAGAAGCTCACAGCCCACCTTGGCCCCCAAGAGAACTCCCTTCCTTTTGTGCACACCTGTGCCCTTCCACATCTTACCCTCAACCTAAACAACAACAAATGAAAAAGGTAACAGTATCTGGAGTTGAAAGCCAGACAGATTATGCTAAATCTGTGTCAAAGGGAAGGAGAGTCAAAGAGAAACAGCTCGAGGAAGACCATATGAAATTGTCTACAGACAGCTGTGACCCACCGACTTGATGATGTGATGGATGGAATTACGAGATGAGAGAGTGGGGTGAGCAGATGAGATAGGCTGTATTTGAGCTTTGGGCTCAAAGAATCTCGTAAGATTGTTTCAAATTGGCTTGGATGTGAACTCCCTCGTGGATGAGGTTTCTGGCAGCCCATCAGCGAAGGAGAATGACAGGAGGTCAGCAGTCCTAATACCCTGGATTGGACCCAGATGTGGTCCTCGCAGACCAGGACCCTGAGGGGCACACGTGGGAAATCTTCAGCTCCTGTGTGGGGATGGGAAAGAGCCATGAGCCTGGCTTCAAGTCCTGCCGTGCCAGGCTGCTCCCAGGCCTTCCCCGGCATGTCAGCCTCTGCAGGATTCATCCTCGGTCTAGGAATGTCTTTCTCCAACCCTCCAGGAAGTAAACCACCTGTCATCCTTCCAGTTCCCTCCCCTCCGAAGCCCTCCTGACCTTCCAGGAAGAGTGTATTTGTTTACTGATTTATTTATTTTTGAGACAGGGTCTTGCTGTTGCTCAGGCTGGAGTGCAGTGATGTGATCATGGCTCACTGCAGCCTTGAGCTCTCAGATCAAGGTGCCCTCCCACCTCAGCCTCCCGAGTAGCTGGGACTACAGGTGTGCATCATGCTGGCTAATTTTTAGTAGAGATGAGGTCTCACTATGTTGCCCAGGCTGGTCTTGAACTCCTGGGCTTAAGCAATCCTCCCACTTTAGCCTCCCAAAGTGCTGGGATTACAGGAATGAGCCACTGCGCCTAGCCAGCAATAGTTTATAATCTCTGTTCTCTGACAGCACTTGGGACATTCCTGATTATGGCATTTTCCACATTGTGTTGTAATTTTTTTTTTTTTTTTTTTGGAAATGGAGTCTCACTCTGTCACCCAGGCTGGAGTGTAGAGGCACGATCTTGGCTCACTGCAACCTCCGCCTCCCAGGTTCAAGGGATTCTCCTGCCTCAGACTCCTGAGTAGCTGGGATTATAGGTGCGTGCCACCATGCTGGGCTAATTTTTGTATTTTTAGTAGGGACGGGGTTTCACCATGTTGGTCAGGCTGGTCTCGAACTCCTGACCTCGTGATCCACCTGCCTTAGCCTCCCGAAGTGCTGGGATTACGTAATTTTTTTATTTACAAGTCTATCTTTCCCGTAAGACTGATTTCTTCAAGGGTGGCACTATATCTTATTCTTCTTTTATCCCAGGACCCATCAAAGGGCCTGACCCTCAATCCATTATTGAATGCATGGATGAAAGTTCTGCCTATAACTCATCACTTACTCAATAATTTAAAAATAATGACTGAGCATTTAATATGTATCAGACAGTGGGGCAAGGCACTGGGGATATAGTAGTAGGCAAAGCAGTCCCAAATTCCCTGTTTTTTTTTTTTTGTTTGTTTGTTTGTTTTTTTCTTTTTGAGACAGTCTTGCTCTGTCACCCAGGCCAGAGTACAGTGGCACAATCTCGGCTCACTGAAACCTCTGCCTCCTGGGTTCAAGCAATTCTACTTCAGCCTCCTGAGTAGCTGGGATTACAGGCATATGCCACCACATCTGGCTAAATTTTTGTATTTTTCATAGAGACGGGGTCTCGAACTCCTGACCTCAAGTGATCTGCCTGCCTTAGCCTCCCAAAGTGCTGGGATTATAAGCGTAAACCACCAAGCGCCTGGCCCCAAGTTCTCTGTTCTCATGGCACTTACAGTCTGGAGGGAAAGACAGCATTTAAGTAACCATACAAATAAAATATAAAATTGCAAATGTCCTGTGAACTTGGAGGCATGCTATAAGAAACCATGAAAGCATCTAATAGGGTGACCTGACCATCTGCGGGCCTTGGGCCAGGGTGTTTACCCTCTCTCTGTGTTCTAAAATGGAATAGTAACATCTGCTCTGCCCGTCGTGGCATGGAGTTTCAAGGAAGAAGCAAGGACATGGAGAAAGGCACTGTACAGCACAAAGGAAAGGTTGTGGGGCCAGCGAAAGCCTCTCAAGCCCAGGGGGCATCCTTGGCAGCTGTCCCACCCTCAGGTAGGCCTAGGGGACAACTGGGACACTCAGAGCCTTGGGAGATAGCAGAAATCCTCTTGGACGATCACCTCAGGGGATATGCCTGGAGGAGAAGCAAGCAGCTCTCTGCACAAGGAAATGCAAATAGGTTTACAAGTAATCGATGAGGGGAGAGGCTGGACAGGAAAGGAAGGCCTGGATGGCCAGGCCCAACTGAGGCAGAACAAAGAGAGAAGTCCTGTTAGGTGGGACTGTACCCCAGGAGTGTCTTCTTCCCTCTGACTCTGACACTCGGCTCTTGGAAGGGAGATTTTATTCCACATTCTGCAGGGCTAACAGGCTGCCAAGAGATGGCTGCATGCCCCAAGAAGAGCAGCAGAGAGCTACAGGGGCAGGAGGGGCTGGTTCATGAGGACTGCGGGAGCTGGTGAGCAGGCCTGGCAAGGAAAGATGAGGAGGAGTCTGGCTGGGGGTGGGAGAGTGGCAAGCAGGGCTGTTGACAGCGGGGGAGCTTCTGAGGCCAGTCCTATAGCCTGGAGAGAGCAGCTGCTGCAAGAAAGAGGGACTCGATCTCAGGGATCGCTGGGACCTGGTCCCAGCCTCCTGCTGGCCTTCCAGCCTCCTGTGTCTCCTGCACCCAACAGCTCAGTGGGGCCTTGAAGTCTTTCTCCTACTGCAGTGCCTTCCTCACCTCTCTTCAGAGTGTGGAGCTGAGGCAGCCTGGCCCATCAATTTCAACAGAGGTACCATACTAATATCAATGTCAATAAGAGGCAACACTGGGTTAGGGGGTGTCTTAGTCTGTTTTGTGTGGCTATAACAGAATACCAAGGACTGAGTAATTTATAAAGAAAAGAGAGACTGGTGTGGTGGCTCACACCTGTAATCCCAGCACTTTGAGAGGCTGAGGTGGGTGGATCACTTGTGGCCAGGAGTTCGAGACCAGCCTGGCCAACATGGTGAAACCCCATTTCTAGGAAAAATACAAAAATTAGCTCGGCGTGGTGGTGTATGCCTATAGTCCCAGCTACTCAGGAGGCTGAGGCACAAGACTTGAGCTTGGGAGGCAGAGGTTGCAATGAGCCAAGATAGCACCACTGCACTCTAGCCTTGGCAATAGAGCCAGACCCCATCTCAAAGAAAAAAAAAAAAGAGAGAGAGCGAGAAAAGAAAAGAAATTTATTTATTACAGTTCTGGAGGCTGGAAAGTCCAAGGTTGAGGGACTGCATCTGGTGAGGGTCTTCTTGCTGCGTCATAACATGGTGGGAGATAAAAGTGCACAAGAGCATGTGTTAGAGAACGAGAGGGGGCCGACTTTGCTTTTATAACAGGCCCACTACCATGATAATGTTAATCCATTCTCCCTTATGACCTCATCAGCTATTAGGACCCACCTACCAACACTGTCACACTGCGGATTGCGTTTCCAGCACATGAACTTGGAGGAACACATTCAAACCACAGCAGGGGGTTAAGAGGTCTCTGTACTATGGATCTGGGAACTCCTCTGTACCACCTTCAAAATTTTTTTTGTAAATCTAAAATTGTAAAAATAAAACTTACTTTTAGGCCAGGTGTGGTGGTTCACGCCTGTAATCTCAGCACTTTGGAAGGCTGAAGCAGGTGGATCATTTGAGGTCAGGAGTTTGAGACCAGCCTGGGCAACACCGCGAAACCCTGTCTCTACTAAAAATACAAAAATTAGCTGGGCATGGTGGTGGGTGCCTGTAATCCCAATTATTTGTGAGGCTGAGGCGGGAGAATCCCTTGAACCCAGGAGGCAGAGGTTCCAGTGAGCCAAGATCGTGCCACTGCACTCCAGCCTGGGCAATAGAGTAAGACTCTGTCTAAAAAAACAAAAAAAAAAAGTTTATTTTTTAAAACAAACTAGTTTGTTTTCTAGAGGGAAAACAACAGAGGGCTTCTTTGTGTTGGAACAAGTGCCAGGGCTACCCCTCTCCCTGTCTCTGACCCCCCCCAGGGCTCCATTTACCAAGTATCCCAGTTGGTCCCCCAGGCACCCAAGACCTACCCTCTGGGGAACCAAGCTGGAGTCAAGAGCCCCTGGCCCTGGCTGGCCCTGTCTCCTAGAGCTTCCTGCCCCTTATTTCTTCTTTAAGTCTCCCTGTTGTCCCCACCTCCCGCCTGGCTGCTGCTCAACTCAGGCAGCAATGAAGTCAGGGAAGTCTCTGCTTAGTCACAGCTAAGCAGGCCCAGCAGTGATTTGCTCTATTAATTCCTCACTCCAGATCAATCCCTTCCAATGCTATTTTCATTGATTGTTGGCCTCCTCCCCTCCCCCACTCCTCGCCTCTGAGCCAAGGATCCCTCCCATTTATCTCCGTGGCTCTGTTGCTCATGAGGCAGAGCCAGGCTGTGGACCTCAGGGAGTCTCTGTCACAGAAAGGGGTCAAAGAATAAGGAGGTGGCCTGTTCAGCTGCAGAACTGCTTGAGCTGCTCACCAGGCTGATATTCACTCACCCCTTTGCTTGGTGTTGAGGCCAGAGAAAAGGTGGTTGAGCAGGGGGACAATAGTGGGCCCAGAGGTGAGAGGAAAGAGGAGGAAACATTCACCATTTCCTCCACACAGCCTCAGTGAGGGTAGACCAGAGCAGTTTTTACCTTCTCAGATGCAGAAACAAATTATTAAAAGGCAAATCTATACTCAGCCAACAAAGAGCTTCGCAGCCATCAAAGAGATGATTACACAGGAATTTGATTGATGAATATATTTATGAAAAAGAAAATATTAAGGCTGAGCTGGGACCAGGGGCTCACACCTGTAATCCCAGCACTTTGGGAGGCTGAGGCGGGTGGCTCATTTTAGCCCAGGAGTTCGAGACCAGCCTGGCCAACGTGGTGAAACCCCGTCTCTTCTAAAAAATACCAAAAATAGCCGGGTGTGGTGATGCACGCCTGTAGTCCCAGTTACTCGCGAGGCTGAGGCTGGAGAATCACTTGAACCCGGGAGGTGGAGGTTGCAGTGAGCTGAGATCATGTCACTGCACTCCAGCCTGGGTGACAGAACAAGACTGTGAAAAAGAAAGAAGAAAAGAAAGCAGGCAGAAAAGAAAAAGGGAAAGGGGAAGGGGAAGGAAAGGAAAGGAAGAAATTAAGGCTGGGCATGGTGACTCACAACTGTAATTCCAGCCCTCTGGGAGGCTGAGGTGGGAGGATCCCTAGAGTTCAGGAGTTTGAGACCAGCCTGGGCAACATAGGGAGACTCCATCTCAAAAAGAAAAAAAAAAAAAAGGAAAGGAAAGATTAAGACAAGTCTGAGCTTAACAGCAACAGATATAGGAGGATGTTCAAAGGACCAAAGGACAACAGCATTCTCTAACAGGAGTGCCTCTTTCTCCTCCACCCCACATTTCTGTCTCCCACAGTGTCCCGTGATTCAGGAGTCAGTCCATGTATGGTTTCCATGCAGAAGGCACAAGGTTTTAGGAAGGGAGGGGCAGAGTACCGTGAAAGGTGAAGACTTCCCAATAGCCCTCCCTCATCTGGGACCATTTCTATACAGAAAACCGCAAGGCACCATGGCCCAAGGAAGACAACCCGTGATGAGAAGTGTGACCTAAAAATAGAAAGAACATCAGAGTGGATCTAGAAGACCTGAGTTTAAGTGCAGTCTCTACTACTCTTTTTTTTTTGTTTTTTGTTTTTTTTTGGAGACAGAGACTCGCGTTATCCAGGCTGGAGTGCAGGGGCGCGATCTCGGCTCGCTGCAACCTCTGCCTCCTGGGTTCAAGCAATTCTGCCTCAGCCTCCCAAGTAGCTGGGACTACAGGTGCACGCTGCCACGTATTTTAGTAGAGATGAGGTTTCACTGTGTTGCCCAGGCTGGTCTCGAACTCCTGAGTTCAGGCAATCTGTCCGCCTTGGCCTCCCAAAGTGCTAGGATTACAGGCGTGAGCCACCGTGCCTGGCCTTTACTACTCTCTTAACTTCCTCAAGTATTGGTATGCTCAGGCATAAAACTGCAGTGCTAACAGCCCTGCACAGCACTGTTGTGAAGCCCAATGAGATGAGGTGGTTTGCACTAAACTTTATTTCTCCTTGAGTCAGTTTTATTTTGTTGTTATTTTAAAAAATTTTCCTACCTTGTATCTTTTTTGGGGGAGAGTGGGCTTTTGCTAACTTCTTAAACACTTATCTCATTCTTTTTAAATCTTTATTATTTACTAATACAGATATTAAAAATCATACATTTCTTTTTTTTTTTTTTTTTGAGACGGTCTTGCTTTGTCACCTAAGCTGCAGTGCAATGGTGTGAACATGGCTCACTGCAATCTTCATCTCCCAGGCTCAAGTGATCCTCCCACCTCAGCCTGACCAGTAGCTGGGATCATAGGTGTGCACAACCATGCCTGGCTAATTTTTGTATTTTTTTCAGTAGAGACAGGGTTTCACCATGTTGCCCAGGCTGGTCTCGAACTCCTGAGCTCAAGTGATCTGCCTTCCTCAGCCTCCCAAAGTGCTGGGATTACAGCTGTGAACCACAGTGCCTAGGCTTAAAAATCATACACGTCTAAGTTTTATTAGAGTTGCATCCCAAAAGACTGCACAGAGTTTTCACTTATTTTCTGTTTCACATATTTATTAAATCCCATTTTTAAGCTTCTGAATGTTTTGAAATTTCCAAGCTCTAGGATTTTTGTGAGAGAAGTGATTCTATTATTGCCTTCTAATTTTTTTTTTTTTTTTGGAGACAGAGTCTCACTCTGTCACCCAGGCTGGAGTGCAGTGGCGTGATCTCAGCTCACTGCAACCTCCACCTCCCAGGTTCAAGCGATTCTCATGCCTCAGCCTCCCGAGTAGCTGGGATTACAGGTGCCTGCCACCACGCCCAGCTAATTTTTGTATTTTTAGTAGAGATGGGTTTTGTCATGTTCGCCAGGCTGGTCTTGAACTCCTGACCTCAGATGATTCACTCGCCTCGGCCTCCCAAAGTGCTGGGATTACAGGCGTGAGCCACTGCGCTTGGTCTAATTTTATTACACTATGATCAGAGATCATGGTTCATCATCTTGCTCTTTTGATATACTGAGACTTGGTTACGGATAGTATGTGGTTAATTTTCATAAATATTCCATTTGTGATTAAACATGTTTTTTCTAATTTTGGGAAACTAGAGTTTAAAATCTTCTGCTTTGTGGATTTGCCAATTTTGCCTTGTAATTTTGCTTTTTGTTTCTTGCATATTTTACTCTCATAGCATACTGTCTGCTTGTGTGTTTTGTTATTGACCACAACGAGCTTTTCTCCTTCTCTTTTTCTGTGTGAATACTTGCATTGTGTAAGTGTTCGTTCCAGTCCTCACCATGAGGTCAGCTCTTTTGTCCCCAAGTGGACATTTAAAATGCAAGTCCCGGCCAGGCGCGGTGGCTCACGCCTGTAATCCCAGGACTTTGGGAGGCCGAGGCGGGTGGATCACCTGAGGTCAGGAGTTCGAGACCAGCCTGATCAACATGGTAAAACCCCATCTCTACTAAAAATACAAAAAATTAGCCAGGCATGGTGGCGGGTGCCTGTAATCCCAGCTACTCAGGAGGCTGAGGCAGGAGAATTGCTTGAACCTGGGAGGCGGAGGTTGCAGTGAGCCGAGATCATGCCACTGCAACTCCAGCTTGGGTGGCAGAGCGAGACTCCATCTCAAAAAAAAAAATTAATTAAAATAAAATTAAAAAATAAAATGCAAGTCCTAAGGGCTGGGCACAGTGGCTCACACCTGTAATCCTAGCACTTTGGGAGGCCAAAGTGGGCGGATCACTTGAGCCTTGGAGTTTGAGAGAAGCCTGAGCAACACAGCAAAACTCCAAATCCACAAAAAATACAAAATTACAAAATCACTTGAACCTAGGAGGTTGAAGCTGCAGTAAGTCATGATTGCACCACTGTACTCCAGCCTGGGCAACATAGCAAGACCCCATCTCATAAATAAATAAAATGCAAGTCCTAGTCAATAGTCACCTTCTGACTCTGACTGTCATACCTGGGATTCCCTTTCTTGTTTCCTATTCCAGTCATGCATGAAACTTGTTTTTGTTATATTTTGTTCACCTCTAGATGTTCTTAATCAGAATTGTTTACCAGCCCACTCCACCATTGTCCTAGAAGCTCCTTTGTAAACTATAAAGGGCTGTGAAATGGGAACAACATGTTACCACTCAAGCCTTTGGCTTTTTGGTATCCTTCCTTATGGCTGGTGGTCACTGCCCCACTCAGTTCCCTGTTGGGACATTTCCCCCAGTCCTGACATCAGTTATCTGTGTGGATTTGTTTTGCCTGGTTCTTATCAATCCCTTCTGGCCAAGAGCCTTCCGTAAACGCTCCGGGGTCTCTGAACCAAACGTTTAGCCTCCCTGGGCCACGGTTCTGCGTCTCTCCTGTAACTGGCACCTTCCTCTTCATCTCTGCCCTCTGCATTTAGAAGCGTCAAGTAAGCACTGGAGGAGTGAGTGAGTGACTGGTTAGGCAGAGAGACAATGAAAATTTTTTTTTTGTTTGAGACGGAGTCTCGCTCAGTTGCCCAGGCTGGAGTGCAGTGGCACGATCTCGGCTCACTGCAGCCTCTGCCTCCCAGGTTCAAGTGCCCGGCCGAAAATATTAAATGTATTTTCTTCCAGTCTTTTGTTCCAGGCTAGGTGCAATGATACCTGGAAGAATGGAAGTTCTCCCAAAGGCACATAGACCATACAGTTGGTAGGATAGTCAGGGAGTCAGGTAGAAACAAAGGGAAGGACTCTCTTAGTAGTACTTAAAAAAATACTCGCCAGGTGCAGTGGCTTACACCTGTAATCCCAGCACTTTGTGAGGCTGAGGCAGGAGCATCAGTTGAGGTCAGGAGTTCGAGACCAGCCTGGTTAACACGGTGAAACCCCGTCTCTATTAAAAATAAAAAAATTAATTGGGCGTAGTGGCGCATGCCTGTAATTCCAGCTACTCGGGAGGCTGAAATAGGAGAATCCCTGGAACCTAGGAGGTGGAGGCTGCAGGGAGCCGAGATGGTGCCACTGCACTCCAGCCTGGGAGACGGAGCAAGACTCTTATCTCAACAACGACAACAACACAAAACTCTTAGCCGGGGGTGGTGGCTCACGCCTGTAATCCCAGCACTTTGGGCGGCCAAGGCGGGCAGATCCCCTGAGTTTGGGAGCTCCAGACCAGCCTGACCAACATGGAGAAACCCTGTCTCTACTAAAAATGCAAAATTAGCCAGGTGTGGTGGCACATGCCTGTAATCCCAGCTACTTGGGAGGCTGAGGCAGGAGAATTGCTTGAACCCAGGAGGCGGAGGTTGTGGTGAGCCAAGATTGTGCCATTGCACTCCAGCCTGGGCAACAAGAGTGAAACTCCGTCTCAAAACAAAAACAAAAAAAAATCCAGTTCACTACATTATTTTATTATTCACTCTGTATAGCTACTTTTACTTTTTTTTTTTTTTGAGATAGGGTCTTCCTCTGTCACCTGGAGTGTAGTGGTGTGATCATGGCTCACTGTAGCCTCAGCCTCCTGGGTTCAAGTGATCCTCTCACCTCAGCCTCCCAAGTACCTGGGACTACAGACGTGCACCACCATGCCCAGATAATATTTTTTAATTTTTTTGTAGAGACAGGGTCTCACTATGTTGCCCAGGCTGGTCTCAAACTCCTGGGCTCAAGTGATCCTCCCACCTTGGCCTCCCAAAGTGCTGGGATTATAGGCATGACCCCCCCTTGCCTGGCCTATTTTTGCATTTTTTTCTAAACCATTTGATAGTAAGTTGGGGACATGATACCCCATTACCATTTAATACTTCTGTGTATATTTCCTTAAAATGAGGATACTCTTCCACATAACCAAATACAACCAACAAAATCAAGAAATTGACATTGATTTGTCCAGAAGGGTATTAAATACTATCAACTAGTCCACAGAACCCTGATCATTCCAAAAATGTCCTTTATCAACTGTGATCAGATCCAGGACTGCACGCTGAATTGAGTGACCCAGTCTCTGTAGTCTCCTCCAATCTGTAACTGCCTTCTATGACCTTGACGTTCTTGATGATTTCTGCCCAGTTACTTTATAGAATGTCCTCAATTTGGGTTTTGATATTTCCTTATAAGACTCAGGTTGCATACCTGAATCTGCATTTTTGGAGAAAATTCCATGGAACTGGTTCTCCGTTCTCAGTGCATCATATCAGGAAGGACACCATGTTGTTCCATTCCTGGTGATGTTAATGTTTATCATTTGATTAAGATGGTACCTGCTAGCCAGGTGCAGTGGCTCATGTGCCTGTAATCCCAGGACTTTGGGAGGCCAAGGTGGAGCAGAGGGCTTGAGCTCGAGAGTTCAAGACCAGCCTGGGCAACATGGCAAAACTCTGTCTCTACAAAAAATACAAAAATTAGCTGGGTGCAGTGATGTGTGCCTGTAGTCCCAGCTTCTTGGGAGGCTGAGGCAGGAGAATCGCTTAAGCCCAGGAGGTGGAGGTTGCAGTGAGCCAAGATTGTGCCATTGCACTCTAATCTGGGCAATGGGAGTGAAACCCTGTCTCAAAACAAAAACAAAAACAAAAACAAAAAAAGATAGTACCTGCAGATTTTTCCATTGTAAAGTTAATAAGTACCATGTACTTATTAACAAGTATTTTGTGGGATGATGCTTTGAGACTATATAAATATCTTATTCCTCATCAAACTTTAATCTACTAGTTTTAACATCTGTTGGTTCCTCTTGTCTGGCTTTTTAGTGGAGAATGGTATTTAGGTACCAAAATCTGGGCACAAGGTATGCTTACTGTTATTGTAGTACAATTGCTTCTAGGCCTTCTCAGGGGACAGAGTTGGGAAAACACACTGTATAGTGCTTACAGTTGCACGTTATTATTCTTTTTAATTTAAATTTTTTTAATTTTACTATGTTTTTGAGACAGGGTCTTGTACTGTTGCTCATGCTGTAGTGTAGTGGTGAGATGAGGCTTACTGCAGCCTCAACCTCCCAGGCTCAAGTGATCCTCTCACCTCAGCCCTGCCAGGTAGCTGGGACTACAGGTGTGTGCCACCACACCCAGCTAATTTGAAAATTTTCCACAGGAAAAAAAAAAATTAAAATTTTTTGTAGCTCAATATGTTGCCCAGACTGGTCTTGAACTCTTGGCCTCAAGCAATCCTCCTGTCTTAGCCTCCCAAAGTACTGGGATTACAGGCATGAGCCACTGTGCCCAGCCACAGATGCATTTTGAATATCCTGGCATGAAAGACTTCCCAGACCCCTTTTCTCTGACTGGAGGGGTCCAGGGTACTTTGATGTCCCCAAGCACATGTAGCTAATACCTCACTCACACCCCTGGAATGAACCTTTGAAATAAGCAAGAATTAGGCTTTCTCTAGTTTCAAATCCAGCCTGCCCCCCACTATAAGCCACACATCCTTGCACTAGCTACTGCTTTTGTAAATGGGTTTGGGACAGTTTTTAATAAAGGCAGCATGTGCTAGAACCCTAACCAACGATTTATCAACATGGACACTAGACTGTCTACTCTTCTAAGTGCTAGGGGTATAGCAGTAGCTGTCCAGATTTCAAACACAATCAACTTACAGTGGGGGTGGGGGGTATAGTTATTCCAGAAAACTTAGGCTAAAGCCAGATGCTGCAATAGACAGTAGGATTTGGTTTTGATCCTCCCAGGAGACTGGGTGAAGGGGAAGCATGCTGATGACTTAGCATACTTCCAACTGAGTAACAGAAGGCAGAGCTATCAGCCAGAGAGCATTCTGGGCTTCTGCCTATATTAGTCCGTGACTGCATGGTGGATGTGCGTCCAGAGTTAACCATAGCCCTGTGAGGCCACTGGCTGCATGTGGCTCCCTGGCCGTGGTACATCAGGATTAGAGGGGTGTGATGAAGGAAGGCCTCCCCGGTCTGGAACTAAAGGGAAACCAGACTCCTCTGGTGGTTCTATCTGCCTGGTGGGGTGCAGAGAGGGCTGTGGTTGAGCTTGGTGGTGTGGTGCCAGGTCCCCTGGGGCAGCATCATCTTTTCCACTGGAAGGGGGAGACAGATGGTAGGAGGAGTGTACTCTGTGGCTATGCTAGGACTGGAAAGTGCTCACCCACCTGACCACCCCTGGCAAAGGTGGGGGCCAGGCCCACTCTTCTCTGGAAGCTGCGGTTTGGCTAGTGAGTAGAGACAGATGTCAAGAATGTGGACAGACTGGCTGGGCGCGGTGGCTCACACCTGTAATCCCAGCACTTTGGGAGGCCGAGGTGAGTGGATCACTTGAGGTGAGGAGTTCAAGACCAGCCTGGCCAACATAGTGAAACCCTGTCTCTACTAAAAATACAAAAATTAGCTGGGTGTGGTAGCGTCTGCCTGTAATCCCAGCTACTTGGGAGGCTGAGGTGAGAGAATCACATGAACCCGGGAGGTGGAGGTTGCAGTGAGCCAAGATCATGCCACTGTACTCCAGTCTGAATAACAGAGTGAGACTCCGTCTCAAAAAAAAAAAAAAAAAAAATTACAGGAAGAATGTGGGCAGACAGAGTGAGCAGTGTGTGAGAAGACAGCCTGGGCTGGGAGGACTGGCATCAGGGAGAGGCCCTGGGGTACCTCTTGAGCAGAAGGGCAAGGGTGATCCATGTGTCCCTAGATGGGGAGGGCCTCCCACAGACTGTCTAGGCCTGCCTTGGGGGAGCTGGTGAGACCATTTTTTTTCTTTTTTTTTTGAGATGGAGTTTTGCTTTTTTTGCCCAGGCTGGAGTGCAATGGCGAGATCTCAGCTCACCACAATCTCCACCTCCCGAACCCCCGACCTCAGGTGATCTGCCTGCCTCAGCCTCCCAAAGTGCTGGAATTATAGGCATGAGCCACTGCGCCCGGCCGGTCAGACATTTATTGAGCGCTCCCTATGCCTGAGGCTCCTTGCTAGCCCCATGTTTGGCGACCAGGTCTGCTGCTGCCAGGACAGCTAGAGTGGGGCTGGGGTTTGGGGCAGAAGTGGGCAAGGGCAGACACGGGAGCCTAGATCCCTGCAGGGGTGCCACAGGAGGGCAGCATGGGAGGAAAGGCCAGGCGTCTGACTCCACTGCTCACTCACCTGTCCCAGCACCATCTCCTCATTCTGGGCTCCTGTCTGGACCAGTGCCTGGAGAATTCTGTCAGCCTCAAGACTTTCCCTGCCGGAGGCTGTTGGTGGCTACATTCAGCTCACCATGCTGGCTTGGTACCTTGCTTTTTTTTTTTTTTTTTTTTGAGATGGAGTTCCACTCTTGTTGCCCAGGCTAGAGTGCAGTGGTGCAATCTCAGCTCACTGCAACTTCTGCCTCCCAGGTTCAAGTGATTCTCCTGCCTCAGCCTCTCAAGTAGCTGTGATTACAGGCGTGCACCACCACGCCTAGTTTTGTATTTTTAGTAGACAGGGTTTCCCCACGTTGGTCAGGCTGGTCTCAAACTGCTAACCTCAAGTGATCCACCCGCCTTGGCCTCCCAAAGTGCTGGGATTACAGGTGTGAGCCACCATGCCCAGCCTGCAGTGGGATGCTTTCTGTCTTTGAAAAGGCACATGGAATCCAATCATGCTGGCAAACCTTTCTCTTCTTCCAGCTCCAGTGCCAGTTCTGACACCAGGTCCAGAGCTAGGGCCAGATCCGGTGTCAGCTCTACCATCAGCTTCAGCACAAGCTGTAGAGAGTAAGCCAGTTCTAGCACCAGCTCCAGAGCTAGAACCAGTTGTGCCAACTCCAGAGCTACATTCAACTTCAGGAGCCAGCTCCAGATCCAGTGCTATCTCCAGAGCTAGAGTCAGCTCTAAAGCTGGAGTCAGCTCCAAAGCTAGAGCCTGCTCCGGCTCCTATGCCAATGTCAACATTAGTACCAGCACTAGCTCCAGCTCTAGAGCTACAGACAGCTCTGCACCTACTCCAGCACCAACTCTGGCATCCACTCGTGAGCTATAGCCAGATTTAGTGCCAGCTCCAGAGCTAGAAGCAGGTTCAGCACCAACGCTGGCACTAAAGCAAGTTCTAGGTCCAGAGCTAGTGCCAGCTCCAGCACCAGGAGCACAGCTACAGCCAGCTCCATCACTAGCTCCAGCACCAGATGAGAAGCTAGAGCCAGCTCTAGCACCAGCTTCAGAGCCTAGGCCAGCTGAAGTGCCAGCTTCAGCACCACCTCCAGAGCTAAAGCCAGTGCTAGCTCTAGAACTAGCTCCATCACCTGTTCCAGAGCTTGAGCCAGTTGTGGTGCCAGTCACAGAGCTATATTCAGCTTTGGTGTCAGCTCTAGAGCTAGAGTCAGCTCCAATGGCAGTTTTGAAGCTAGAGCCTGCTCCTGCTCCAGCACCAGCCCTAGATCCAGCTCCGGAGCTAGACAGTTCTGGCACCTAGTCTAGCACTAGCACTAGAGCCAGTGCCAGCACCAACTACAAAGCAGGAGCTAGCTCCAGCACCCACCACAGCAGTCATCCCCAAGCTAAAGCCAGAATGAGTGCCAGCTGCAGAGCTAGAAGCAGCTTCAGCACCAAATCCAGTGATAGAGCCAGTGCCAGTTCATCTGTTGATGGACATTTTTGAGCTGTTTCCACTTTCTGGTTGTTGTGAATAGTGCTGTTATGAACACTCCTATAAAAGTATTGGTTGGGGTACCCATCCTTGGTTCTTTTGAGATATGCCTGAATGGAACTGCCAGGTCATATGGTAGTTATTTCACTTTTTGAGGAACTACCAGAATGTTTTCCATAGTGGCTGCACCATTTTATATTTCTGCCAGTAATGTACAAAGGTTCCAGTTTTTCTTTTTTTTTCTGAGACGGAGTCTTGCTGTGTTGCCCAGGCTGGAGTGCAGTGGTGCAATATTGGCTCACTGCAACCTCTGCCTTCCAGGTTCAAGTGATTCTCGTGCCTCAGCCTCCCGGGTAGCTGGGACTACAGGTGTGTGCCACCACTCTGTGCTAATTTTTGTATTTTTAGTAGAGACAGGGTTTCACCATGTTGGCCAGACTGGTCTTGAACTCCTGAACTCAGGTGACCCACCCGCCTTGGCCTCCCAAAGTGCTGGGATTACAGATGTGAGCCACCACGCCCAGATCCAATTTTCTATTTCCTCATCAGCACTTGTTATTTTCTGTTTTTTAAATTATAGCCTCCCTAGTGGGTATGAAATATCTCACTGTGGTTTTTATTTGCATTTCCCTCATGACTAATGATGTTGATCATCTTTTTGTATGCTTGTTGGCCATTTATATATCTTCTTTGGAGAACTGTCCATTTTTAAATTGGATTGTCTTTTTGTTGTTGAGTTGTAAGAGTTCTTTAAATATTTGGGATACTAGACTCTTATCAGATTTCTGATTTGCAAATATTTTCTACCTTTCACTCTCTTGAGAAGTTCTGGCTGTTACTTCCTCAAATATTCTTCCTTCCCCTTCCTCTTCTCTTCTTCCAAGAGTCCCACAGTCTCAGGATGTTGTTCCCCTTGATGGTGTCTCACAGTCACTTAGATTCTGTTTACTTTCTTTCATTCTGCTCCTTAGACTGGAGACTTTCAATCATCCTGTGTTCAGGTTCGCTGGTTCTTTTTTTTTCCGCTTGTTCTCACTGGCTGTAGAACCCCTCTAAGTGAATTTTTTATTTCAGTTGCTATACTTTTCAGGTCCAGCTCTATTGGATTCCTTTACTCCTTTTTTTTTTTTTTGGATGGAGTTTTGCCCAGGCTGGAGTGCAGTGGTGCGATCTCAGCTCAGTGCAACCTCTGCCTTCCAGATTCAAGCAATTCTCCTGCCTCAGCCTCCTGAGTAGCTGGGATTACAGGGGCCTGCCACCACAACCGGCTAACTTTTTGTACTTTTAGTAGACACAGGGTTTTGCCATGTTGGCCAGGCTGATCTCGAGCTACTGACCTCATGTGATCCACCCACCTTGGCCTCCCAAAATGATATGATTTCAAGCATGAGCCACTGTGCCTGGCCTGAATCCCTTTTCATAATTTTTATCTCTTTCTTGATATTCATTTTGTTTGTATGTCATTTTTCTGGTTTCCTTTAGTTCTCTGCCTGTGCTTTCCTTGAGCTCTTTGAGCATATTTAAATGTCTAGGCTTCCTTAGAGACAGGTTCTGTCAACTTTTTTCCTCTTGAATGGACCATCATTTCTTATTTCTTTGTATAATCGGTGAGGTTCTACTTGTTATTGAAAACTAGACATTTGAAGGTCAGGCGTGGTGGCTCATGCCTGTAATCCCAGCACTTTGGGAGGCTGAGGTGGGCAGATCACCTGAGGTCAGGGGTTCAAGACCAGCCTGGGCAACATGGTGAAATCCCGTCTCTACTAAAAATACAAAAATTAGCTGGGCGTGGTGGCATGAGCCTGTAATCCCAGCTACTCGGGAGGCTGAGGGAGGAGAATTGCTTGAATCTGGAAGGCAGAGGTTGCACTGAGCCGAGATCACACCACTGCACTCCAGCCTGGGCGACAGAGCAAGACTCCGTCTCAAAAAAAAAAAAAGAAAACTAGACATTTGAATATTATAATATGGCAACCCTAGAAATCAGTTTGTCCTCCTTCCCCAGTTTACTGTTTTTAATTGCTGAAGCCTGTAGTTGCCTCTTTGTTTGGTGACTTTACCAAACTATTTTTGCAAAGTCTGTAATCCTTGTCATGTGTGGTCTCTGTTCAGCTAGTGCCTTGAGAGATTTCCTTGAATGCCAAGAGCTAAAAACAAATGAACCCCTCCGTCCTGCCCTGAACTTGAGCCTTCCCTGAGGCTTCCGACCTTCAAGACTCTTTCCCACCTACAGATGAACAAATCCACTGGCCCACCCTGGCCAGCCTCACCCTGCTTGGAGCCTCAAGGTCAATGTTCCCTAGCCCATGTCCTCCTGCTTGATGCCCAGGGCCAGGGTCTAGCTAAGCTTCTCCCCCCACCAGGAGGGCATTGCTGCAGCCTCCCACAAGGGCACTGGCCCCCCTCTCAGCTGACTTGTTCTCCAAGGGCAGGCTGTCCCAACAATTACATGTGCCCCCACAGGGTCCTCTGTCCCAGGGATTAGCTCAGGAACACTCATTGTCCCAAAATCCAAGTACGGCGTCAGCCAGGAGCTCCTGGCACCAACAGGACAGTGCTTCCAGAAAGAGCATTTACAGAGACTAACTGACATTGTGTTTCTCTGGCTTCCTGGAACTGACAAGCTCAGCTCTGTTGCGGACACAGAACACACAGCACAGCTCTCTCTGGCCTATGGCAAGAACAGAGGCTTATTTGTGACCTGCCAGTCTCTATCACCCTCAAAATGACCAGAGTGACCAGCCCGAGTCTCTTGGGGGCTCCTTATCCTCTGCCCATGAGAAGCATCTCCCTCCCTCTTTCCTCTGCCCAGAGCCTTTCCCACTCTGCTTCCTTCTCAACTGGCCTGGTCCGTATGGCCAGGTTACCAGCTCACCTTCCTCAGTCTCTGTCTTTCTTCCACACCTAGCAGAACCCCCAGGCATTTTGTTTTGCAAGGACTCAAGAACCCTACCTCTGGCAGCCCCATCAGTGATAGCCCAAGCCCTGCAGCCCTCCTTGCTGCTAGGTCTGTGATGACAATTAAATGAAAAAATGGGCAGGGCACAGTGGTTCACGCATGTAATCCCAGCACTTTGGGAGGCTGAGGCAAAAGGACTGCTTGAGCCCAGGAGTTCAAGACCAGCTTGGGCAACATGGCGAGATCCCCATCTCTACAAAGAAAAAAGAAAATGGCCAGGCACAGTGGCTCACGCCTGTAATCCCAGCACTTTGGGAGGCCAAGGCAAGAGGACTGCTTGAGCCCAGGAGTTCAAGACCAGCTTGGGCAACATGGTGAAACCCCATCTCCACAAAAGAAAAAAAAAAAAAAATTTAGCTGGGTGTGCTAGTGCACACCTATAGTCCCAGCTACTTAGGAGGCTGAGGCAGGAGAATTGCTTCAGCCCAGGAAGTCGAGGCTGCAATGAGCTATGATTGTGTTAGTACACTCCAGCCTGATGACAGAGAAAGACCCCATCACTCATACATACACATATACATAAATGAAAAAATGTCTGCAAAATGCTGGATGCGGGGGAGGTGTGGCAGCTGTTTATGACGACTTCTGTTTGCAGTGCCTGCCCCACAGATGTTGCATTCATGAACTTTTGTTCAAAAGCTAAGATCACTTCCATCCTCCCTGGTCTCTCCTGAGATAATCTGTCCCGGAATCCAAGTTGTCCCCTCCAGTACCCAATCCTTTCAGAGGGGTTAAAGGGATTGCAGGGGAGATACACGAGAAGGAGAGAAGACACAGGCCGCTGTGTAAGAAGTGAAACCAAGGGAAAGATAATGGGGATGTTAAAGATGGTTTCCAGGCCAGGCGCAGTGGCTCACGCCTGTAATCCCAGCACTTTAGGAGGCCGAGGCAGGTGGATCGCCTGAGTTCAGGAGTTCAAACCCACCCTGGCCAACATGGTGAAACCCTGCCTCTACTAAAAAACAAAAAAATGGCCAAGCGTGGTGGCTCACGCCTGTAATTCCAGCACTTTGGGAGGCTGAGGCAGGCGAATCACGAGGTCAGGAGATCGAGACCATCCTGGCTAACATGGTGAAACCCCATCTCTATTAAAAATACAGAAAATTAGCCAGGCGTGGTGGTGGACGCCTGTAGTCCCAGCTTCTTGGGAGGCTGAGGCAGGAGAATGGCATGAACCCGGGAGGCAGAGCTTGCAGTGAGCTGAGATTGCGCCAGTGCACTACAGCCTGTGGGACAGAGCAACTCCGTCTCAAAAAAAAAAAAAATTAGCTGGGCATGGTGGCATATGCCTGTAATCCCAGCTACTAAGGAGGCTGAGGCGGGAGAATCGCTTGAACCCGGGAGGCAGAGGTTGCAGTGAGCCGAGATTGCGCCATTGCACTCCAGTCTGGACAACAAGAGTGAACTGTGTCTCAAAAAAAAAAAAAAAAAAAGATGGTTTGCTTTGCAGCAGGTAATAGGACTCCCTACACACTCATGAACCATCTGGTAACATTCTGTAACAGTCTTCCATGGTTTTGTATTTGACTTGATGTTTTGGGGAATGCTAGAATGCTCAAGTTCTAGAGGCAGCTCAAGAAGACCTGCTAGAGTATCACAACAGACATACGATTTTGTAAATGTTTTCCACTTGTAGTTGAGCCCAAAGCGTTTTCCTGCTGCTTTCTGTCTTCAGACCCACCATGTACCACATGGAACACGCGAGCTCCAGCAGAGGTGCCAGGTCCATCTTGCTCCCCACTGTAATCCCGGAACTGAGAATGGTGCCTCAGACATGGTTGGTGTGCGGCAAACCAAAGTGCCCTCACTTTCAAGAGCTGCCCCATAGCCCACAGAATGCCGTGCCACTGGTTACTAACATTCCCTACGTGGCAGGCTCAGGCTGCCTCCTGACACTTCTTTTTTTCAGAGTCCAGCTGCCGTCCAGGCTCCTGTTCCTCGATTCTCCTTGTGGTTTTTCTCATTTTTCTGGCTCCCTCTGAGCTGCTTCTAGCTAGGATTCAAGCAGGTGAGAGAAGTGAATGGCTGGAAGATTTACTTATGGGGTCAGATCGACAGCACCTGGTGATGTGCTAGATGGACAGTAACGCCACTTGCCATCAGAGGACATGCTAGAAAAGGCTCTGGGGAAAGCTTTTTTTTTTCTTTTGAGACGGAGTCTCGCTCTGTCGCCCAGGCTGGAGTGCCGTGGCACAATCTCTGCTCACTGCAACCTCCGCCTCCTGGGTTCAAGTGATTCTCCCGCCTCAGCCTCCTGAATAGCTGGGACTACAGGCGCCTGCCACCACACCCGGCTAACTTTTGTATTTTTAGTAGAGACGGGGTTTTACCATATTGGCCAGGCTGGTCTTGAACTCGTGACCTTGTGATCTGCCCAACTCGGCCTCCCAAAGTGGTGGGATTACAAGCGTGAGTGGGAAAGCTTTTTTTTTTTTTTTTTGAGACGGAGTCTTGCTCTGGCCCCAGGCTGGAGTGCAGTGGCACGATCTCGGCTCACTGCAACCCCCGCCTCCTGGGTTCAAGCGATTCTCCAGCCTCAGCCTCCCGAGTAGCTGGGATTACAGGCATGTGCCACCACACCCAGCTAATTTTTTTATTTTTAGTAGAGACGCGGTTTCACCATGTTGGCCAGGATGGTTTCGATCTCCTGACCTTGAGATCCACCCACCTCGGCCTCCCAAAGTGCTGGGATTACAGGCATGAGTCACCATGCCCGGCCAGGGAAAGCTCTTGTTCAGTTTGGGACATGTTGGGTTTGAGGTGCCTTTACTAGACACACATTGACATGTTAAGCCAACAGTGGATAGAGATGACAAAAGATGGCTTTTCTGCCTGTCCTGCAGCCCAGGATCCTCCAGAAGAGTGATGGGAAGCCTATGGCTATCTTTATGTCTCATCCACATGGTCACTGTAGATTCCTGGGTGGCCAAAATGGGTCTTAAGTTTGGGAAACTATTTGCCTGGCTGATGTACGATGCATTTAAAACAAACATTTTGTCCATAATGTACTATGAAGGACACAAGACCTGTTTTTCCTCCATGCATGTTTATATCGACTCATCTAAGAGCAGTCTCCTTCTCTGACATGAGGGAGGGATAGAGGTGCAGAGTGTGCCCCTAGGAGTAGCTTTCTTGGGCAGTTTCTGTGACGGAGAAGGCGGAGTGTTAAGAACAGAACAGCACTGGGAACCAGTCAGAAGCAGAGGAAGCAGCAAATGCAAAGACCCTGAGATAGGAATGAATTGGTCTCCAGAATAATCTGGATGCTGGGCATAAGAGCTCCTGCCTGTGGTCCCAGCTACTTGGGAGGCTGTGGTGGTAGGATCACTTGAGCCAGGGAAGTCAAGGCTGCAATAAGCTGTGATTGTGCCACTAGACTACAGCCTGGGCTACAGAGTGAGGTGTGAGACACTGCCTCAAAAATAAATAAGTAAATAAAAAATAAAAATAAACAAAATAACTTGGCAGCAGCAGCAGCATCTGTGAAAAAGGCTTAGGAGCTGAAGAAGTCAGTAAGGATAGAGTAAGTCATTTTTAAGTGGTACCAAGAAGGCATTAAATAATCTTACATTTTACAGTGAGAAAATACAATTCTCACTCCATCTTTCTAATTTTATTAAGGAGAAAAATCTCAGTTGAGTGCCAGTCCGTCTAACTCCTCACCTCCCTTTTTTACAAAATGAACAAGCCTCAGGCCCAGAGTCTATGCAGGCAACAGCATCTAGTCGTAAGTTAATAACACTGATGGTTTTTCTTGTATTTATTTTTAGTTACTTTCCATTTATGTTAAGTGTAAAATTTCACTTAAAAATCCATTTAAACTTAAAAGGTGAGTTTGTTTTTAAACATATTAACTAACTCAAGTACTAGAAGTACAGAAGCCTGGCAAAAATTATGAAGGTAAGGAAGGTAATACGTAGACAACTGAACTGGAGGGGCACTGGTCTGAGTGAGGACTTTGGGCACAGTAACTCCACCTCATGCTTTGTGTTTTCTGGGTTTTGTCTAATTTGCTGTTGTTGTTCCCTAATATAGACTATTTTTTTTAAAAACCCAACCTTATTTTGGCTAAGGGGAAAGGGATTTACTTTCATTTGGGTTAAGGTAGGACAGACCAAAGGCCCCTAGAGGTTAGTGGTTCAGGTTCTAACTACACAACACTGACAAGTGGAAAGGGAGATGTGGGGAGAAGTGAAAAACCCTGGGCAGAAGATTCCAGAACAGCAGAGCGTGCTTCCCTTCCTACCAAGCTCTCAAATACAAATCTGGAGATTCAATAAAAAAGATCATTGCATGATAGAGAAGACAGAAGGCTGTAATTCTTTTTAATGTTTAACTTTTCTTTGTAAAAAACTTATAAAAAAACTTAAATGGTCAGTTAATTAAAGTTAAAAATCTATTGCTGCACAATTTAACTGATTAAAAGATTTCCAGATCTCTTGACTCCAAGAGATCTCTTTCCACCCTGACCTTTCATTTCTTACAGATCTCACACTTCTAGATTTCTCTTTAGCAAACATGATCTGAAATCATTTGTAGGTAATCAGCACTTCAAGCATATGGAGGCTCTGGCTGAGGCAGCAGAGTCCTGGGAGACTGAACACTGGGAGACTCAGTGTCCCCCACAGAAACCTAGACCTGGGCTCAGCCCACCACTGCCAGGGCTCCTGCAAAGGACTTATGTGGCTCCTGCACGGGATCTATGTGGCGAACCTGAGCTCGATCTTCGCTGTCAGTCCTCCTGGTCTCTCCTGAGGGCTGCCGACCCGCCAGAGTGTGGTTCTCCTTCCAAAAGCCAGAGCTTCATTCCAGTTTGATTCTCATCAGCTCCCATCTTCCTCCTCCACAGAGTTTCAGAACCAAGGAATGAAACTACAAGAGACCACCACCACATGGAGATCAGGCTGCCCTGGCCGCCGGCAAAGGAGGCCACTCGGTTCTCTCTGCTACTGCTACTCCCCGTTTTGAGGGGCCTCTGGCCCTGGCCAGGCTGAGCCTTTGGATTCTTTCTCCTCCTCAGGCCATCCTTGTGAGCACGGGTACCTTCTCAAGGCTCTGCCGATGTCCCACACTGATGAACGTCATCCCCAGCTGCTGGCCGATGCGATAGAGCTCACTCTCCACCTCCTCTGTCAGGGCACTGGTGGCTTCATCAAGCACTGAGGGCAGAGCACAGAGGAAGAGATCAAAGCCCTGCCCTCTGCCGCCGCTGCTTCTCCTCCCACCCATACTCAACCCCAGCTGGGACCCAGGGGAGGCTGAAAGCTGCTCTGGCTTCCAGAAGCCCTGACTCAGGGAGAAGGATGGGCCAGAGGAGCAGAGGGCCAGACTCTCTGAGGGAATCGCCTGTGAGCAGCTGCATGAAATCTCTCAGCTTCTACAGATAAGCACCAGCCACTCCCTGGGACCACTCAATCCAGGGAATCCCAGTCCCCCGCAAGGATGTCAGTCTTTGGAAAAGTCCACACCCATCCCCCTGCCAGACACAGCTTGGTGGGAGAGGAGGATGGGTGCCCATTCATTTGATGGTGGAGCCAGAGGAGCATAAAATTATAACCCTTCAAGGTTGGCTCCTGGCTCCAGCTGCTACCAGGCAAAAAGCTTATGAGCTGGGCATAGTGGTTCATGCCTGTAATCCCAGCACTTTGGGAGGCCAACGTGGGAGGATGGCCTGAGTCCAGGAGCTCCAGACCAGCCTGGGCAACATAGCATGACCCTGTCTCTACAAAAATAAAAATAAAAAAATTAGCAGGGTGTGGTGGCACATGCCTGTAGTCCCAGCTACTCAGGAGGCTGAGGTGGGAGGATGACTTAAGCCTGGGAGTTCCAGGCTGCATTGAGCCATGACTGTGCCCCTGTACTCCAGCCTGGGTGACAGAGTGAGACTGTCTCAAAAAAAAAAGAAAAGAAAAGAAAAGAAAAGAAAACAGAAGAAAGCTTATGAGCTGGCAGTACGGCATATTCAGTGTTACTCTGAAGATGCCAAGCACTGTTTACACGGGCAGGGCCTGCTGTCCTCTCCAGCAGGGAATGCGGAGAAGCCCAGTCATTCACAGGTGTGCCTGGGTGCCTGTGAACACATGCTGCTACACCCGTTGAGTGCAGACAGTGCATGGCATGTGCAGCCACAAGGCGAGACCTCACCTGCGTACTTCGGCTGCAGGTAGAAGAGTCGGGCAAAGGAGAGCCGTTGCATCTCCCCCGGGGAAAGAACATCATACCTGAGGAAAGGGAGGAGAGAGGACTGCTAGAGGAGGAAGAATATAGCTTGGCTTTTACCTAGAATGGTCTGGGTAGGAAGAGGTTTCTCTGCACAGAGGTGAGCCCCAGGAGACAGAAGCCCCTCCCCTTTCAACCACAGGCCTACAGCCCTCACAGAGTGAGGCAAAACTCTGTTCCCAAGGGCATAAACTTGCACCCGATTGACCAGCCAAACATCTGGACTTTGGGGTCAGGAGCCATTCCATTCCTTGACAGGGACCCTGAAACCCACTGTCTTTATGGTGGGGCTATCTCTGGAGCACCAAGCTCTTACCAGTTCCAGTCCACCTGCTGGTCCAGACCCTCTGTCCTTGCCACCAAGTTGGACTGTAACAGACCCAGAGGGCACGATGTCCATGAAATGGCCAGCCCTGCTACCTGCCATCACGGGGAACCTCCCTCACTCCCCAGCACACACACAAACCTCTAAGACAAATATATGCCCCAGTGGCATACCAAGGTGGGGGACTGTGTGGGACAGTCTGCCCCAGGCAGAGAGGAATATTCTACCAATGACACTGTTTAGACTTGCTGGAGCATGGTGACAGTAAAAAGCAAACTGCCTTCATCAATCCTATTTTTATTTTAAAATTCTCCAATGAGAGCACTACCCCCTTCGTGCCTAAACCTGGCCAACAGCACACACTGTCAACTGATACTCCCATTCTCCACCCCAGGTTCAGACTTCCAGTCCTGGGCCCAGGCACAGCAGGGCCAGCACCTGCCTACCTGTAGCTGGTGCTCCCAGGTGGGCTCGAGTCCTGAGGGTCCCTGCCCCCACTTACCAGTCCTGCTAATTCCAAGAACCTCAAGATCCTCTCATCATCAGCAGAACCTGCACAACAGAGAAGCCGTCTGCAAAAAGCCAGAGCCTCCTGGCTGGTCAAAATAGACAGCGCAAGGCTAGGCACAGTGGCTCACGCCTGTAATCCCAGCACCTTGGGAGGCTGAGGCGGGTGGATCACAAGGTCAGGAGATGGAGACCACCCTGGCCAACATGGTGAAACCCTGTTTCTACTAAATATACAAAAATTAGGCAGGCGTGGTGGCATGCACCTGTAGTCCCAGCTACGTAAGAGGCTGAGGCAGGGGAATTCCTTGAACCTGGGAGGTGGAGGTTGCAGTGAGCCGAGATCACACCACTGCACTCCAGTCTGGGTGACAGAGTGAAACTCCATCTCAAAAAAAAAAAAAAAAAAAAAAAAAAAAGAATAGACAGGGCACATCATGGATGGCAGGGGTGGGGGCCCCAGAATGCTGGGCGAAGGCTTTGAAACCACAGGTTGCAGCCCTTGATAAGGGAAGGGGTAGGTGAAGGAAGGCATCACTTTCCTTGTCCCAACGGGCGTCTCTCCTTAAGGACAGAAAGACAGAATGAGGTAAGATCTGGGTGCAGACCCCAAAACAGTCAAAGGAAGAGGAGAGGAGCCCCTCTTCCTTGAATCAGCAGCCTGGCTGGAGCCTCTCCCAAAGGGCACAGGTGAGGCCACAGTCAGGTAGAGCAGGGACAACCACGACAGAAGGAGAGGACGTGACCTAAGGAGGACCAGCTCACCTGAGTCGGGGTAGACCTCCTTCAGGGGATATATCACCTGAGAAAAGAAAAAAACCACACCAGCCTAGGAGGAGGGCCAGCAAAAGACGGAGCTGCACACAGCCCACCCTCCCTCCAGAACCCACTGGAACTTCCCAAGGAGGAGAGGTGGGAACACCTGGCCTGGGTCAGATGGGAGAGGCTCTGGTCCGCAGACAGTGGGGCAAGGTCCCTACAACCTTCAGAAGTGTGTTTAGGGGGAAGAGTCTGACAGCCTCCTGAGGGCAGGGGCCCCAGAATCCGACCTCGGGTGTTTGACATACGTGTGTGGTATTTGGCGTGAGTCCTTGCCCCATTTACCTGCCTCAGGAGCTGCTCTGAGTAGTGGGCCCAATCCATGGATGAGAATAGAAGGTTCTTAGGGCCAGCAGTTCCCAGGCCCAGGCTACTTCACCACCTCACCTTTTGCCCTGACTCTAGGGCCTGAGACTTGTTACAGTGCCAGAGGTCCCAGCTGTGGGTGGGCGGGGTTGAGGAGGGAGGAGTGGGCCCCCTGAACTAGGCTGACCTGCTCCCGAAGGGTCCCGTCAGTGAAGAACGGCTTTTGTGGCAGGAATAGCACCCCATGGGGCCCAAAGTCCGTCAGCATCTGCACTGAGCCTGCAGAGCCCACAGAAACCTCCATTGTGAGATCTCCCAGAAGAGGCAACTGCCTGTCTCCTCTCTTCCTTGTTCCCCAACAGAAAAGAATGGATTCTACCACACTGTCCCCGCCTTCACCCCACCCCTAGGGCCCAGGCTGGATCAGAGGCAGGGAGGGCCTGGCTCTCACCCCGTGTACTCGTCCAGAGGCCGCCCAGAACCCGGAGCAAGGAGGTCTTGCCAGTGCCTGTGTTGCCTGTGATGAGCAGGCTCTGTCCGTCAGAGATCTTTAGGCTCAGATCCTTGATGAGGGGTTTGTCAGAGGAGGGGGCAGAGATGGAGACCCGCTCAAGGAGAAACGCTGTGTCTGCTGGCTCTGCCGCTGGCCACCGTGGGGCTCTGTGTCAGAGAAGAGACGGGGCATGAGGAAGATGAGCAGGGTCACTATTGCTGTGCGGGAGGCACTTCTCCCGGGAGCTACCACCTGTGGATTGTTATGGGCTGACTTGCATCCTCCCAAAATCACATGCTGAAGCCACAGCCCCTCAGTGACTCAGAATGTAACCGCGTTTGGAGGCAGGGTCTTTTTTTTTTTTTTTTTTTTTGAGAGAAAGTCTCGCTGTCACCCAGGCTTGAGTGCAGTGGTGCGATCTCGGCTCACTGCAACCTCCGCCTCCTGGGTTCAAGCCATTTTCCTGTCCCAGCCTCCTGAGTAGCTGGATTACAGGTGCCCACCATCGCGCCCATATTTTTAGTAGAGACAGGGTTTCGCTATGTTGGCCAGTCTGGTCTCGAACTTGTGACCTCAGGTGATCCGCCCACCTCAGCCTCCCAAAGTGGTGGGATTATAGACGTGAGCTTCCGTGCCCAGCTGGAGGTAGGGTCTTTAAAGAAATGATGTTAACATGAAGTTGTTGGGGTGGGACCGTAATCCAATATGACTGGTGTCCTCTTAAGATAGAGGTGGCAGGGGCACACACATACAAACGAAAGGCCACGTGAGGACACAGCAACAAGGTGGCCACCTACAAGCCAAGGAGTGGCCTCAGAAGAAACCAACCCTGCTGACAACTTGATCATGGACCATAAGCATCCAGAATTGTGAGAAAATTAATTTCTATTGTTTAAGCCACCAGGTTTGTGGTTTTCTGTCATGGCAGCCTGAGCACATTAATACAGGGGTAGGGGTGGAACTTCTACTCTGTGCCTGGCTGGACAAAGCCCCTTATGGGACTGATCTTACTCAGTCTAATGCCCATGAGTCTCAAATATCATCACAGATGAGGACACTAAGAGTCAGGTGGCTAAGCAACTGCCCAGGTCACAGAGCGGTATTCAACTAATTCTAATGCTGGTGGGTCTTCATGGCATCACAGTGTGACCAGAGTACTAGTAACAAGAATGGGAGTGGTTAAAGCTAAATGGTTCTGGAGTTTCTGGCTCTGCATGGATGCCTGGCTCCCCACAGAACAGCAATTCCAGTTTCCTACAGACCCTCCTTCATGCCTAGCCTCTGGACTCCTGGTTGTATGAAGCTTTCATTTGGAACAGAAGCAACAGTTAAGGTATTAGCTCCTAAGAAAAGCAAGTTGGGTGTAGGCCCTGGAATTCAGACTGATTTTTGAAAGCTTATGATGTGGCCACTGTCCAAGCACTTTCCATGGATGATGATATCTAATCCTTACAACAAGTGAAGGAAGTTCATTATGACCTCCTTTTCAGACATGAAGAAACAGACAGAACAGTTAGGTAATCTGCCCAAGGCAAGTGTGGAGATCAAACAAATCCTGAATGCACAGAAATATTACAGATCCACGCAGACACACGAATACAGATATCTCTGGGGCTGAGTGAGGTGGGGGAACAAAGACAGACATGCCCGAAGGAAAGGGGCAGGGAGAGGAATCAGCAGGAGGAGGAAGCACAGGAAGGGGAGGACACTGCAGATTCCTGTTATCTCAGGCAGGTGTATGTACTTTGCTTCCATTGGCTAGGGGAATGGTGTAAATTAACACAACAGATGCCGGAACAGCAACATCGACTGTGAACTTACATGTACCTGGCATTCCATTTCCATTTACTCCTCACAACTCTGCTGCCCAGTTGGGAAAGGGCAGGGCTCCAGGGTAATCCAAGCCAGGTGATGCCACAGCCTGCAGCCTCAACTACTGCTCTGCCAGCCCGCTACTCACGTGTCCAAGCCCCACTCGCTCTCGCCCAGGATCTCGCAGTCCTGCGACTTCAGGGACATGTCCAGAAGCGTCTCCCGAAGCTGCCCAATTCTGAACAAGAAAAGAAAATCTGAGGCATGGTCTGGGGGCCAGGTGAAGGTGAATTCCTTTTCCTATTTCACACCCACGAATACATGGTATGTCTCTGTTCCTTTTTTCACTCAGCCACTTCTTCCAGCAGCACACACTTTGCTCAGGAGCCAGAGGGGTGGGACATGGCCTCACCTGTGCGTGTAGCCAGCCACATCCGAGAGCGTCGTGGACAGGTCGATGAGCTGGGTGAAGCAGCTGATGAGGTAGATGCACACAAAGGCATTCTGGACAGGATGGGGAGAGGTCAAGCAGGTCTCGACTCTAGCCCACAGACACTGGGCCAAGGACAGAGAGGGACAGCATGAGGGATCACCAAGAGGGAGTCTCACCTTGCTGACCAGGGTGCTAAGCTCTGCGGGACTCAGGTCTCCATAGACCCCGCTAAAAATGGGGATTGCGATGACAACGTAACTCAGGATGCTGCCCAGATAGTCAAAGGTGTTGATGCCGACTGTAGAAAACAGATGTATGAGACACCCAGGAACCATCCACATGCCCTGCAGGGGACACAACCCTAAGACAGGGAGCAGGACGCCAAGTAGGGCCACGTGGCCTCCCTGGATCCTCATTCTCCTGAGGACACTCACAGAAAGGCAACAGCCCCCCCTCCCCGTCCCCAGTTAATTCCTTCATCACGGCACATTTATCCTTGCGGACAGGAGGTAGAGAGGTGTGGGAAGGGAAGCAGACCAGTCCAACCCCACGGTTCCCACTTCCCTGGGCCCCCTCGCCTACTGTATAGCCAGAGCTCTTTGGACATCAGCTCCCTCTGGGTCTGAAGGAGTCTCTGCAGCCTGCGGTCTGTCCTCATGTGCTCCACATGCCCAGCTCTGATAAGGAAAGGCTGGGATGTCCACAGGGCTGGAGAGGTTCAGCCAGGTTGGGGGGCCCCCTGTCCCATATCACACCCTCCTTTAGAAACCAAGGCCATCCAAATGATCTTGGTCTCAGGCTCTGTCTACTGCTAGCACCCATTCACGGCTTCAGTTATGCCTTATGGTACTGTCTGTGTGAAGAACATAAACTCTAGAGTTGGACAGACCTAGTTCAATTCCTGGCTCTGGCCAGTTACTAGCTGCGTGACACAGGCAGGCTACTTAAGCCTCCAAGCCTCCGTTTTTTAAATCTATAAAATGGAGCCAATAATACCTATGTAATAGATTAGAGTGAGAATTAAAAGTTTCTAAATATAAAATGCCAAGCACATAAGGAGCCCTCAATAAATAAAAACTATTGTTAAATAAACATACACAGAGCGGTCACTAGGTGTACCAGGTGCTGCACTAGTTAGCTAGTGCAATAAAGAGATGAGAAAATTATCTCTGTCTTTGAGGAGCTCTCAGTCCAGAGGGCAGGCAGGCACACTGCATTCTTCACTTGGAATCAGGAGTACTAAGTGTGCCCTCAGGGCCATGGCAGCAGATAGGCTTAGCCATTAAGGGAGTCTGGGAAGGCTCTCCAGAGGAAGTGATCTGGGGTTTCAAGGATGGGAAGAAATTTCCTAGGCAGAAAAGGTGGAGGGAGATTTCAGATTTTGCACAGAGGCCACAGAAGAACTCATCTGAAACTCTATGAACTAACCTGCCTTCCCAGAGCTTCATGAGCAGAGGTTGCAGAATCCAAAAGCAACTTTTTTCTTTTTTTGAGACGGAGTCTTGCTTTGTCACCCAGGCTGGAGTGCAATGGCAGGATCTTGCCTTACTGCAACCTCCGCCTCCCGGATTCAAGCAATTCTCCTGCCTTAGCCTCCCGAGTAGCTGGGATTACAGGTGCCCGCCACCACGCTCAGCTAATTTTTTGTATTTTTAGTAGAGATGGGGTTTCACCATGTTGGCCATGGCTGGTCTCAAACTCTTGACCTCAGGCAATCCACTTGCCTCGGCCTCCCAAAGTGCTGGGATTACAGGCATGAGCCACCATGCCCGGCCTCCAAAAGCAACTTTTTTACACACCCAGCCCTGCCCACCTCATAACCCGACCCCAGTGCAGATTCCCAGTATTCTTGGTGCCCTCAAGTGGTGGAGGTTGCAAACTGCAGCAGAGACTGAGAAGCAAAGGTCCCAGGGCTATCACATCCACCCCAAGTACAGGTGAGCCAAGGAGTAGCTTCCACTTCTTAAACGCAAACCTCTGCCTGCACTATGAATCCTAACGCTGATTTCAGAGGCCTCACATAAGGCAGAGCACAGGGACCGGTTCTGGCCCTGGAGGGAAGGGATGGAATTTCATGCTGTTGCTGCTCCTGCTGCTGCCGTCAGGAGACCAGATGCTTGGCTCCATTAGACAGCATTGTGGGGAGCAGGTCTCCTGGTTTTCTGAGAAGCTCCCGTTCCACCCCACGCTACAGAGACAAAGGATCAGGCTTGAACCTCAGGCACTGGCAAGAAAGCTTCTTAACAGACAGAAGAGCAGAGGCAGAGGGATGTCTTATAGTCACCAGCAAGAGGATGAAGCATTCATTCATTTGACAATTTCAGGCCCCATGCTAGGCCACTAAGACTAAAGCTGGCCACAGTAAGGAACCACCAGCTTCAGAAGCAAACCCCTGGACCTAAGGATGAGGCAGACAAGGGCAGGGGGAGGTAGAGGGAGAGGGTCACAGCCAAGTGTGACAACACTCAGCCCCTGAGCTCGGTGGTGGTGGGACGGTTGTAGGATTCATCTTTCCTTCTCCACTCTCAGCTCTGGCAAGGCAGAAGGGGAACCATCTCTCCAGACTCACCTGTAGAAAGCAGCAGGCTCCGCATTCACCCGAATCTGCATGTGCTTGAACCTGGGTGGACCAAAGGGAAATGTGTGCTGACAACAGGGAGTACTGGCCTCACTCTTGTTGGAGTCCTGGATCACGAAGACCCTCCCAAGTGGAGCCCGGCTCTGCCTCAAAACCGTGGCTGCCTCAGTCTGACCCTTTCCTGGACTGTTATGGGATAGAAAACCCCAGGGCTAGGTGGTGTGGCAGGAGCTCTGCAGAAACAGGGCTGCCCCTCAGCTTTCTGCAGAGAGGACAGGGGTATTCCTGCTCACAGCATCTCCTCCTCCCAAGGCCTGGCCCGAAGGAGGGGGACAAGAAGCACAGGGTAGGCGCTGGATCCATTGGCTGCCACGACCAACTGATCCAAGACAGGGCGGTTATGCCAGGGCAGTGAGAAGGCCAAGAGATGACAGTGACGATGGTGATGGCCAGCCAGACACGGTTCTCAGACCTTCTCAGGTATGATTTCATTAATCCTCCTAATTCTCTCAGTAGGCAACGGTACCATTTCCACTTTAGAGACAAGAACATTGAAGCTTGGAGAGGTTAAAGACCTCTCCAAGATCACACAGCTAGTAACAGGCACAGCTAGGATTTGAGCTTAGGCAGTCTTACTCCAGATCCCCTTCCTTAACCATTATGCCCCAGCCCAGAAACCTCAAGTGAGGGAGACACACCTAAAATCTCCCTCCAGCTTCTCCTGATGCACCAGCTTCGTCACAATGGGGCCCATCAAAGTTTTGTTCACCATGGTCCCCAAGATGAAATACCCGAAGATGCTCACAGGCCCGAGCCAGCCTGTGCTGAAATAGAGAGAGGGAGAGAGGAAGGGAGAGGGTGTGGGGTGAAACCTATCCCCACATGCCTCAGCCCTGAGTCCTGTTCCCTCTCGGGTAGCCCCTGTCCAATCTGAGTGGCGCAGTGGGCCCTCTGCTCCTATGTGGGGGCATCTGGTATGAGCTCTCAGAGCCAGGATACCTGTGACACTGCAACAACACAGGGCCAAAGGAAGGGCAGGGGCCTGAGCACGTGGGATGGGAAGACTCCGTAAGGTACAGTGGGAGGGGAAATAAGCTTCTCTTGGACCTTGACCTGGGAGAGCTGACTGAGGGCCCTCTGGGGAAACACCAGGCTGGGGAGGAGGGAGGCTTCACCTTTGGAAGCACTGGTAAGTGTAGTAGACGAGGGTGAACGGGGAGATGATCAGCTTGCTGGCCATGCTGCTGAGCTGCCGGCAGAATCGCTCCACATCCTGGCTGATGCGCTGGTCCCTGGAGCCAGTGACACAGAGTAGCTGGACCCAGGGAGATGGGCCCAAACGTAGAGAGAGCAAGAAACTTTCACATCACCTCTGCTCTTGACCTTGCCTCACAGTGCTATGAGCACTGACCCTACGGGAAGAGGGAACCAGACAAGGCTGGTTTCCTAGGGGCAACTAAATCCCGGGGCCTTTAAACAAGGTTCTAGAGAGTTGCATCTTACGGTGCCTCAGTTAATCCCCTGAAAAAGTGGGAACTGAAAGGTCCAGCACCCAGGGGCCTGAGCCAGCTCTGAGCAGAGCCAAAGAAAAACTTGAAGGTAGATGAGCTGTTCTGGATGATCAAGAAAACTATCCCCTTTGTCTCAATCCTCCCAAATTTCTCTTATATGAGCCCTAGCCTAGCCCCTTTAGTTATCTGGCTGTGAAAGCTCCAGGCTGTGAGGCACACCTGTAGTCCCAGCTACTCAGGGGGCAGAGGCAGGATGGAAGCCATAGCCATCAGAAAGGGGCCTAGAAGTTAGGCAGCAGCAGCAGCCTCCCACGCATCTTTGCACCAAAGCTCAGCTTGAGCTGAGAGGCACCCCAAGCAACAAAGTGCTTGCTAGGAAGGTGGTGAGAGAGGGGATGGGTGTGAAGGAGACCCCGTATGTCTCATCTCACCACTAGGGCCATACTGACTCCTATTCCTAATGAGCGACGTGACCTTGGGCAAGTCACTTGCAATCTCTGGGCTTCAGCTTCCTCACCTGTAAAATAACAATAGCTAACTTACACTGGAACATTTGCTATGTGTCAGGCACTGCACATGTGCATTACATGAATGATATTTCATCCTCGCTACACCCTTTGAGATAGGAACTATTATTCTCATTTTACAGAAGGGGAACCTGGGGCTTGGTGACTTTAAGAGTTATAACCTGAGTGGTGATAGAATGGAGATTTGAATCCTAGACTGAGTCCTGGATAGCGGTAATTTTTTTACTGATGAAAATCTAAGAGCTGGTTTTTCTAGCAAGGACATTTTCTTTAGAACCCTCTAAAGAAACCCCTTAGTCTTCTTACTGGAAGACTAAGATATAAAGTATGAAAAGGACAAAAGAAAGCTGCTCCTAACATTTTTTTTTTAAGAGATGGGGTTTTCTGCTATGTTGCCCAGGCTAGAGTACAGTGGCTATTCCCAAGCGTGCTCACGGTGCACTACTCCTGGGCTCAAGTGATCCTCCTGCCTCAGCCTCCTGAGTTGTTGGGACTACAGGTGCATGCCACTGCACCTGGCAGGCTTCTTCTTTTTAGCTGCCTATTCACAGCCCTGCAGCTTCTCCAGGAGTCCTTTGCAGGGCACCCTCCCCCATGATTCTGGGCAGCAGCATTTGAAAACGACTGTAGACGATCTCCTTGGTGTCTGCCACCAGGAGTCTCCAGGGCTAGGCCAGATGGAAGGGACCACACAGAGTGTAGAAAGTACTGAGTTGGGGCGCCTACGGGTTATCGATGTCATCCCGCAGCACGTTGAGGGTGTAGTACACACGGCCCCGGAAGTAGAGGCGGTGGAGGTGCTCAGTGAGGTCCTTCCTCCAGCTCACATACAGCAGGTTGCAGGTGAACTGATCAAAGCTCTTCAGCTGTGCAGTGAGGGAAGCAAGGGGAAGGGAGAGATGGCTTCCTGAAAATCTCAGCTCAAAGCTCAAGGCTGGCAAGAGCCTCCGCTGACCCATCCCAGCCCACTCTGACTCTGATTACTCCGTCCACTCAGCACTTTTCTTGTTTAAATCATCAAGTCATGGGACTTTCCCTTCCTCACTCACTCACGTGTTCATTCCTTCACCAAATTTTTTTTCTTTGAGATGGAATTTTACTCTTGTTGCCCAGGCAATGGCACGATCTTGGCTCACCACAACCTCCGCCTCCCAGTTTCAAGCGATTCTCCGGCCTCAGCTTCCTGAGTAGCTGGGATTACAGGCATGCGCCACCACGCCCAGCTAATTTTGTATTTTTAGTAGAGACAGGGTTTCTCCATGTTGGTCAGGCTGGTCTGGAACTCCCGACCTCAGGTGATCCGCCTGCCTCGGCCTCTCAAAATGGTGGGATTACAGGCGTGCGCCACTGTACTCAGCCACCTTCACCAAATATTAAAGGGCTTACCAGAGGCAAGACCCTCTTTCTACACTGTCTTATTTGAGAGTAGATGAGCTTCTGAAGATTGGAGACCATATTGTCGATTCCATTTATGTTCTTACTCCTTTGTCCCCCAAGCTTGGGACAGAGATTTGTATGCATAGGTGCTTACTGACCAAAGACCCAACAAAAGTGGCCACGGTACGACGAGAAGTGGCTTCCCCAAGAAAACAGGCAGCACAGCCTAGCAGACAGCATTAGGCTTGAGTTCTGGTACAGCCCTGAGTCTCATCATTTACCATTTCCAGGGCACCTATGTGCTAAGCACTAGGGACATTATGAGCTCACAGTTTAGCCAGAAAACAATTACAAGCGTGTGAGGAGTGTTACAGCGAGGTAAACTCAAGGAATTCGTTAAGTACAGAAAAAGGGCAGAGTTTGGTGGAGGAGACACAAAGGAGAAAGCTGAGGAAGACTTGAAAGAGGTGACAACGGAGGGATGATGAAAAGTGAGCAGGTGGTAGCCCCCATACTGAATGAGGGGTAGGGGAGGAGGCCATTCTGCAAGAAAGCACTGTTCAAAGGCTGGGAGGTGTGACATGGTGCCAGGGTGAGTCACGGCCTCGGTCCTGCAGACGAGCAGCAGCAGCTCTGGCTGCCGAGCCGTTTTAATGAGCTGCCGGAAACAAGGGTTCTAGGAAGGAAAGGGGCAATGATCAGTTCTGCTAAATGCTGAATTAAACCAGAACCTGTGGCCTGGGCCCTGGAGTGGAAACATCTGAGGAATCAGTCCCACTTGGGCCAATAGCAAGATCAATGTGCTTAATAAAGGCAACTATCCCTTTAGTTCCCAGAAAAGGGAGGAAACACACCCCCACAGCTTGCTTCCTGTTTCCTGGAGGCTAAGTTCCACTAGGCGTTACGCTCACACTGGACTGGAGAGGAAGAGAGACACAGAGAGAGAGAAAGATCTTACCGTGGAGTTCAGAACAATGAGCATGACAGCCAGGAATGTCAGAGTCTTAAACCCTTCCAAGTCTTTGTTTCCCAGGACCCCATAGTACTGACTGGGGATCAAGCCAACCCGGTAGATCACAAATTGCTCTGAAAGGAGGGAGAGGAGTAAGAAATCAGTGATGAGGGGTTAAAAAGAAGGGAGGCTTCTTCCTGAGTCCCTGCCTCATCAGCACCCCAAAGAGATGAAAAGGGGCCGGGCGCGGTGGCTCACGCCTGTAATTCCAGCACCTTGGGAGGCTGAGGCGGGTGTATCACCTGAGGTCATGAGTTCGAGATCAGCCTGGCCAAGATGGTGAAACCCTGTCTTTACTAAAAAATACAAAGTTTAATCGGGCATGGTGGTGGGTGCTTGTAATCCCAGCTACTCAGGAGGCTAAGGCAGGAGAATCGCTTGAACCAGGGAGGCAGAGGTTGCAGTGAGCTGAGATCATGTCACTGCACTCCAGCCTGGGCAACAAGAGACAAACTCTGTCTCAAAAAAAAAAAAAAAAAAAAGATTGAAAGGGACCCCAAACCAGAGCTCCCCTCCCTCCTCTAGTCTGGGCTCACTCACTCACCCAGGAGGGTCAGGCACAAAAGGGTCAGGAACATCAAGGCATTCTGTGACGACCAAGAAGGAAACAAAACCTTCAGTATCTGCAGGAACCGCTGGAGAAATTGCAGATCTAACCTGGGCCTGAAGAGAAGGTGGGGAGGCAGAGAAAAGCCCAAGACAGTAATTAAGCCTTAGGGAGTAGTTATTAAGCTTATCCACATTGTTCTGTAGAGGGTCCAGGCCATGCAGAAAGAATGGTTTCCAAATGCTGAAGATGGTAGGCTGGGAACAGACCACGGATACAAAGGAAATTCTTGGGCCAAGCGTGGTGGCTCATGCCTGTAATCCCAGCACTTTGGGAGTCCAAGGCAAGAGGATTGCTTGAGGCCAGGAGTTCAAGACCAGCCTGGCCAACATGGTGAAACCCCATCTCTACTAAAATCACAAAATCAGCTGGGCATGGGATTACGCCTGTAATCCCAGCTATTTGGAAGGCTGAGGCAGGAGGATCGCATGAACCCGGGAGGCGGAAGTTGCAGTGAGCTATCAAGCGAGACTCCATCTCAAAAAACAAACAAAACCGTTACTGGCAGATGATGTGATCGTTTACACACGAAACAACCAAATCAATAGACAAACTTGAAAATAAAGAATTTACCAATGTCATTAGATATACAAATATCAATAGTGTTCTTCTATACCAGCAATAATCAATTAGAAAATATAAAGAAAATAAGATGTAATTTACAAATGCAAAAAACCTACAGAAAAACTATCAAATATCCAGGAGATAACTTTTAAAAGGAACATATTGGCTGGATGCGGTGTCTCACACCTGTAATCCTAGCACTTTGGGAGGCCGAGGCCGGTGGACTGCCTGAGCTCAGGAGTTCGAGACCAGCCTGGGCAACACAGTGAAAACCCATCTCTACTAAAATACAAAAAATTAGCCGGGCGCGGTGGCGGCGTGCATCTGTAGTCCCAGCTACTCGGGAGGCGAGGCAGGAGAATGGCGTGAACCCAGGAGGCGGAGCTTGCAGTGAGCCGAGATCGCGCCACTGCACTCCAGCCTGGGCCGACAGAGAGAGACTCCGTCTCAAAAAAAAGAAAAAGAAAAAGAAAATAACATTAGACATTTTAGAGGGAAAATGAAAAGCTCTATTGTAGGACATGAAAGAAGACCTAGAAAGACAGGGTTGGCATGACCCAACATCATGAAGACCTCAGTTGTTTTGTTTTGTTTTGTTTTTGAGACGGGGTCTCGCTCTGTTGTCCAGGCTGGAGTGCAGTGGCGTGGTCTCAGCTCACTGCAACCCCCACCTCCTAGGTTCAAGCAATTCTCCTGCCTCAGCCTCCTGAGTAGCTGGGATTACAGGTGCCTGCCACCATGCCTGGCTAATTTTTTGTTTTTTTGTTTTTTTTGAGACGGAGTCGTGCTCTTTCACCCAGGCTGGAGTGCAGTGGCGCGATCTCGGCTCACTGCAGGCTCTGCCCCCCAGGAGTTCACGCCATTCTCCTGCCTCAGCCTCCCGCGTAGCTGAGACTACAGACGCCCGCCACCTCGCCTGGCTAATTTTTTGTATTTTTTTTTTTTTTACTAGAGACGGGGTTTCACTGTGTTAGCCAGGATGGTCTCGATCTCCTGACCTCATGATCCGCCCGCCTCGGCCTCCCGAAGTGCTGGGATTACAGGCGTGAGCCACCGCGCCCAGCCAATTTTTTGTATTTTTAGTAGAGACAGGCTTTCACCATGTTGGCCAGGCTGGTCTCAAACTCATGATCTGCCCGCCTCAGCCTTCCAAAGCACTGGGATTACAGGCATGAGCCACCGCGCCTGGCCCGAAGACCTCAGTTCTAACAAAAGTAGTCTATAGGTCGGGCGTGGTGACTTACCTCTGTAATCCCAGCACTTTGGGAGGCCGAGGCAGGTGGATCACTTGAGCCCAGGAGTTCGAGACCAGCCTGGGCATCATGGCAAAACCCTGTCTCTACAAAAAATACAAGAATTAGCCAGGCATGGTGGCGCACACCTGTAGTCCCAGCTACTCAGGGGGCTGAGGCAGGAGGATTGCTTGAGCCCAGGAAGTCGAGGATGCAGTGAACAGAAATCTTGCCACTGCACTGCAGCCTGGGTGATAGAGCACGACCCTGTCTCAAAAAAACAAAAAACAAAAGCAATCTATAAATTCATTGTAATACCAATCAAAAGCAGGACTTCTCTGAGGAACTTTGTATGGAAATATAAAAAGTCCATAGCTCTCCGTCTCAAAAAAAAAAAAAAAAAAGGTCCATAGCTTAGGGCAATTATGAAAAACAGGAGAGGAGGAGGAAGAGACCCAAACCATCAGGTTATTAAGACATATCAAATTACAGCGCTAGAATACTATAATACTAAAGTATAGTATTAATACAACAACGAAAAGACCAACGGGACAGACCAAAATAACCTACAAAAACCACACACAAAAAACCCACAAAAACAAACACCTATGTTCACATAGGCACACAATAGAGGTTACATCACAAGAAAGGACACATTAATACTAACAACTGCCAACACTTATTAAGCATGCATTACGTACCCTATTCTAAGTGTTTTACATGTATAATTCATTTAATGGCCACGACCCTAGGAAATAGTGACTATATCCTATATTATGGATGAGGAATGGAGGCAAAAAGGGGTTAAATAACTTGTCCTGTGTCACCTACCTGGTGAGTGGCAGCCTTAGAGCCTGAACACAGTCAACCTGCTCCAAGAATCTGCGCTCTTAACTACGCTATACAGCTTCTCTAATTTTTAACTAATTAATTAGTTATTAATTGGGCCAGGTTGGTGGTAATCAAAAACAGTGGAAAAAAATCTTAGGTCATTATCTCAAACCATTTACAAAAATAAACTTAAGGCCAGGCGCAGTGGCTCACGCCTGTAATCCCCACACTTTGGGAGGCTGCGGCGGGTGGATCACCTGAGGTTAGGAGTTTGAGAGCAGCCTGGCCAACATAGTGAAACCCTGTCTCTACTAACAATACAAAATTAGCCAGGCGTGGTGGCATGCACCTGTAATCCCAGCTACTCGGGAGGCTGAGTCAGGAGAATTTCTTGAACCTGGGAGGCAGAGGTTGCAGTGAGCCGAGATTGCGCCATTGCAACAAGAGCCTGGGCAACAAGAGCAAAACTCCGTCTCAAAAAAAAAAAAAAAAAAAAAATTAAAAATTAAAAATGGATTAAAAATCTAAACGTGAAAAGTAACACTATTATGTTAATAGAAGGCAATGTAGAAATATGTCTTAATGAAGATACCTTAAAAACCTATACAGGGGAAAACTGATGAATTTAACTTCATTAGAGTTAAATGTTTTTATTCAACACAGTGCCATAGATTAAGTTAAAAGACTTGGAGGTGGTATCTGCAGAGTGCAAAACCAACAAGGACTTAAAATCTTTTTTTTATTTTTTTTGAGACGGAGTTTTGCTCGTTGCCCAGGCTGGAGTGCAATGGCGCGATCTCAGCTCACTGCAACCTCGGCCTCCCCGGTTCAAGTGATTCTCCTGTCTCAGCCTCCTGACAAGCTGCAATTACAGGTGCATGCCACCACACCTGGCTAATTTTTGTATTTTTAGTAGGAGACGGGGTTTCATCATATTGTTCAGGCTGGTCTCGAAATCCTGACCTCCGGTGATCCACCTGCCTCGGCCTCCCAAAGTGCTGGGATTACAGGCGTGAGGCACCGCACCCAGCCTAAAATCTTTTTTTTTTTTCTTTTTGAGACAAGATCTTGCTCTGTTGCCCAGGCTGGAATGCAGTGGTGTGATCTCAGCTCAGGGCAACCTCTGCCTCCCGGGTTCTAGCGACTGTCCAGCCTCAGCCTCTTTAGTGGCTGGGAGTACGGGCATGCGTCAACACGCTCAGCTAATTTTTGTATTTTTGGTAGAGATGGGGTTTCACCATGTTGCCCAGGCTGATCTCGAACTCCTGGACTCCAGTGGTCCACCCACCTCAGCCTCCCAAAGTGATAGGATGACAGGTGTGAGCCACCGGGCATGGCCAGGATCTAAAATCTAGAGCCTACAAGAATTCTTGCAAGCCAGGAACACAGGAAATCCATAGAGAAGTGGGAAGGGATATAAACAGGCAATTCAAAAAAGGGAAAACCCACGTTTAATAAACACATGAAAATGCAGGCCGGGCGCAGTGGCTCACATCTGTAATCCCTTTATGCACTACCCGTTGGGAAGTGTAATCCCTGCACTTCGGGAGGCAGAGGCGGGTGGATCACCTGAGGTCAGGAGTTCAAGACCAGACCGGCCAACTCCCCCATCTTTACTAAAAATACAAAAAATTAGCTGGGTGTGGTGGCGCGCGTCTGTAATCCCAGCTACTCAGGAGGCTGAGGCAGAAGAATCGCCTGAACCCGAGGCGGAGGTTGCAATGAGCTGAGATCATGCCACTGCACTCCAGCCCGGGCAACAAGAGCAAAACTCCATCTCAAAAAAAAAAAAAGAAAGAAAGAAAGAAAGAAAATGTACACGATGGGATACCACCTTACACCCACCAGACTGATAAACATTACAAAACCAACCACCACTGAACGATGGAGGGATACTGGGAAACAGGAAGCTTTATGCACGGCCCGTCGGGAAGCATAAACTGGTGTGACCCCTCCAAAGAACAATCCAGCAAAATTAGATATGACCAGGACCCAACTCTGGGGTGGATACCCAGAGAAATGCAACAATATGCACAAGGAGACAACTGCCAGAATATTCATTACAGTGTGGCTTGTGGGGGTGTCAATATTAGAAAAAATCTAGGTATCCACCACTAGGGGAATAAGTTTATGCACATAACACCCACCACGCAAGCACTCAGAAGTGAAAACGAGATGACTAGCATGGATGGACTCAAAAACACAATGTTGAGGAAAAAGGTTTAAAGAAAAATCACAGCATATTATACTGAAGAATTCGAAACCACTATATAGATTTCAAAGTAACACTTGCACAAATTTACACAAGGTGGACCGTAAAGCCACTTATATAACACACCAGAGTGGCTGTCTGAAAAGGGGAGTGAAAGCGGTCTGGGAATAGGAACGAAGAGAGGAAGTGATAAAATAAACAAGGAGCCTTGCATTGGCCCACAGGGTGTCAAGAACTGAGAAGGATCAACTCAATTTTGTGCACCTGAGGTTCTTTTTTCAAAAAAAGAATGCCAGTTGCGAGGGAGAGGGTCCCCCACCGCAGGAGATGGCACAAGTCCGGCCAAGAACGGAGGGGGCCGCGGCCGGTGCGGAGCGGCCTCGAGCGGCGGGAGGGCGGACGCCCCTTCGAGAGCTCCTCTTTCTCTCAGAAGTCACGGGGGCGAGACGGGGGCGCCAGGGCGGCGGACGAGGCACGGAGGGCAGGATAGCCCATTCCCCACAGCCCGGAACTCCTGCTCCCAAACCTCCTCCCCGACCGCCCTCCTTACCTGGCGCCAGCTCCGGGCGCGGGCCCCGGGATCGCCATGACCTGAGACCCGAGGGACTCTGGAGCCCGGCGGCCCCGAGTTCACTACCCGGCAGAGTCCGAGGAGGGGCGGGGCCCCGGCTACCACAGAGACGGCGTTGGATAGAGAGGAAGGTGCGGGAGTCGCGGCTTCTCCCGGAAGCGACCGACGTCTCTAAAAGTACCAGAGAGTGGACTCGGCTGACCCGGCGGCTATAGTGCCCCCATATTTTCTGGGAGACTTCCCTTTTGACAATAGGTATCCGAGAGTGTAACTACTTTATGGCAAGTATTTTAGATTCTGAGTATAAAAGATGTTTTACATATTCTCCCAGAGAAGCCAGCATGATCTTTAAAAAAGTATAAATTAGGCTTCCAGCTGGGCGCGATGGGTTACTCCTGTAATCCCAGCACTTTGGGAGGCCAAGGCAGGAGAATCGCTTGAGCCCAGGAATTCAAGACCAGCCTGGGCAACATGGCAAGACCCCGCCTTTACAAAAGATAAAAGCATTAGCCGGGGATGGTGGCGAGCGCCTGTGGTCCGAGCTACTCTGGAAGCTGAGGCAGGAGAATCACTTGGGCCCGGAAGGTCAAGGCTGCAGTGAGCCGTGATTGTGCCACTGCACTCCAGCCTGGGCGACAAAGAGAGACCCTGTCTCAAAAATAAATAAATAGATGATGATGATCGATAGATAAGATAGATAGTTGAATGAAATGCTTATCAGTTGACTGAGTAGTACCCAAAGGGAGGTGGGAAATGGCTCCAAAAAAAAAAAAAAAAAAAAAAAAAAAACAGCATGATCCCACAGGTCCCTAAATTTAAATCTGGATGTATCTTCTCACTTTCCTCCAATCCTTATTAAGTTTCAACTGCATGCCAAACACTCTACAACATACATGTATCACTTGTCTTTATGAAAGTTGCAGTCTAGGTGGGTAGGTCAATCAGTTGACAATTACAGCTTTTTTTTTTTTGAGACGGAGTGTTGCTTTTGTTGCCCCGGCTAGAGTGCAATGGCGCGATATCGGCTCACCGCAACCTCAGCCTCCCGGATTGAAGCCATCCTCCTGCCTCAGCCTCCCGAGTAGCTAGGATTACAGGCATGTGCCACCACGCCCAGCTAATTTTGTATTTTTAGTAGAGACAGAGTTTCTCCATATTGGTCAGGCTGGTCTGGAACTCCTGACTTCAGGTGATCTGCCTGCCTTGGCTTTCAAAAGTGTTGGGATTACAAGCGTGAGCCACCGATCCTGGCCTTTTTTTGTTTTTGTTTTTGTTTTAGACGGAGTTTCGCTCTTGTGGCTCAGGCTGGAGTGCAATGGTGCTGTCTTGGCTCACTGCAACCTCTGCCTCCCGGGTTCAAGCGATTCTCCTGCCTCAGCCTCCCGAGTAGCTGGGATTACAGGCATGCACCACCATACCCGGCTAATTTTGTATTTTTAGTAGAGATGTGGTTTCTCCATGTTGGTCAGGCTGGTCTCGAACTCCCTACCCACCCACCTCGGTGATCCACCCACCTCGGCCTCTCAAAGTGCTGGGATTACAGGTGTGAATCACTGTGCCCGGCCTACAGCTGTCTTTGTGAAGTGCTATGACAAACATACCATATAGCAGGGGTTCTCAACTTTGGCGCCATTAAGTTTTGGGGCCTGATCATTCTTTGTTGAGTAGGCTTTCCTATGCCATGTAGGATGTTTAGCTGTATCCCAGGCCTCTACCCACTAGATGCCAGTAGCATTCCCTCTGACCTAGGCATCCCAAAATGTCCCTAAACATTGCCAAATGTCCTTTAGGGGAGAAAGGACCAAAATTCCAGCTTTACCCCACCCCCTAGCATTGAGAACCACTGCCCCAGAACCAAAGAGAGAGGCATTTAACTCAGCATGGGGAAAAGTGGAGTCTAGAAAGACTTTGAAGAGGAAATAACTTTATTTAAGTATGTCTTTCTTATTTTGAAAACCAAAAAAAAAGGATGCAATTTTTGAAAAATTAATAAGGCAACCAAAGTATTAAAGCAAGCAACCTCACCTCTCTAGGGTAATCTAGGTTTACAGATCTTGTCCCCTTTCACTCTCAAAAATGTCCTAATTTGGTATTCGGTGGCATTACTGTCCCAGGGTGCCTCAGCATTGTCTATTACTGTAAACTTTTAAGAAGTAGCAGGCTGGGCACGGTGGCTCACGCCTGTAATCCCAGCACTTTCGGAGGCCGAAGCAGGCAAATCACCTGAGGTCAGGAGTTCAAGACCAGCCTGGCCAAAATGACGAAATCTCGTCTTTACTAAAAATAGAAAAATTAGCCAGGTGTGGTGGCGGGTGCATGTGATCCCAGCTACTTGGGAGGCTGAAGCAGGAGAATTACTTGAACCCAGGAGGCAGAGGTTGCATTGAGCTGAGATTGTGCCATTGTACTCCAGCCTGGGTGACAGAGTGAGACTGTTTCAAAAAAAAAAAAAAAAGAAGAAGAAGAAGTAATACACCAGAGTTACCAGTGAGCAAGTGGGAGGGTCTTTGGCTACTGGAGTGCAGCGGAGCAGAGCAATGCCCAAATCAAAGGAACTTATTGCTTCAAGCTCTTCTGGCAGCGGTTCTGACAGTGATGTTGACAAAAAGTTAAAGAGGAAAAAGCAGGTTGCTCCAGAAAGACCTGTAAAGAAGCAAATGGCTGGTGAAACTTGAAGAGCTCTGTCATCTTCCAAAGAGAACAGCGGCAGCAGCACAGATGATGACATGATGTTTCAGGTTAGGAAAATGAGGTACATTAGTGTTTGGGATTTTTTTTTTTTTTAGACTTGTCCCCCAAGGCTGGAGTGCAGTGGCACGATCTCGGCTCACTGCAACCTCTGCCTCCCAGGTTCAAGCGATTCTCCTGCCTCAGCCTCCTGAGTAGCTGAGACTGCAGGCACTTGCCACCATGCCTGGCTAATTTCTGTGTTTTATGTCGAGACAGGATTTCACCATGTTGGCCAGGCTGGTCTTGAACTCCTGACCTCAAGTGATCTGCCCATCTTGACCTCCCAAAGTGCTAGGATTACAAGTGTGAGCCACCAAGCTGGGCCAGTGTTTGGAATTTTAATGGGTAATTGATATTAAATAATATTGGATGGATCCAGAAGGTGAAATGAAACCAGGAAGAGAAGGTATTTCTTTGAATTTGGAGCAAAGAAGCCAGCTGAAGGAACAGATTTTTTAAAATTTAAATTTAAAGCTTATATATATATAATATATGTAAAAATATATATGTAAAATATATATATGTAAAAATATACATATATATATATATATATATTTTTTTTTTTTTTGAGACAGAGTCTCGCTCTGTTGCCCATGCTGGAGTGCAGTGGTGGGATCACAGCTCACCACAGCCTCCATCTCTTGGGCTCAGGTGATCCACCTCAGCCTCCCTAGTAGCTGGGACTGTAGGTGCTGGCATCACACACAGCTAATTAAAAAAAATTTTTTTTGTAGAGAAGGCAGGGATGGGGGGAGGTGTCTCACTGTGTTGTCCAGGCTAGTCTTAAATTCCTAGGCTCAAGTGATCCTCCACCTTTGCCTCCCTAAGTGCTGGGATTACAGGTGTGAGCCACTGCACCTGGCCAAGAACAGATTTCTGACACTGATGATGCAGTTAAGAAAACTGTGAAATCCAAGCCATATAAAACCTATACTGTTCTAGTGTAGTTGGTTTGTGTGTGTGTGTGTGTGTGTGTGTTTGTGTGTGTGTATGTGTGTGTGTTTTCTTTTTTTGTTTTTTTGTTTTTTGACAGGTTCTTGCTCTGTGGTCCAGGTAGAGTGCAGTGGGATAATAATCACAGCTCACTGCAGTCTCCACCTCCTCCCACCTCAATCTTCTGAGTAGCTGAGGCTACAGGTATGCGCCAACATGCCTAGCTAATTTTTAAGTTTGTTTTTTTTTTTTTTTAATAGAGATGAGGTCTCACTGTGTTGCCCAGGCTGGTCTAGAACTCCTGAGCTCAAGCGATGCTTCTGCCTCAGCCTCCCAAAGTGTTAGGATTACAGGGCGGAGCCACCGCTCCTGGCCTCTAGTTGTTTTAATCTGTCTTTTTACATTGGCTTTTGTTTTCTAAATGTTGTCCTCCAAGCTATTGTATGTTTAGATTGCAGAACAACTTGTAAAATGTATACTTGTTTTAATGTGCATTATTTAAAATGTTCGGAGTGAAGCTAATTGTCTACTTTATAAGGAGAATTGCTCTGTGCCCACCACTTAGTATACAATAAAATCAAATAATACATTCTTAACTGTTGTGGCCCTTTTTTTTTTTTTTTGAGACGGAGTTTCACTCTTGTTGCCCAGGCTGGATTGTGGCTCACTGCAACCCCTTCCTCCCAAGTTCAAGTGATTCTCCTGCCTCAGCCTCCTGGGTACTTGGATTACAGGCACCCGCCACCACGCCCCACTAATTTTTTGTATTTTTAGTAGAGATGGAGTTTCACCATGTTGGCCAGGCTGGTCTCAAACTCCTGACCTCAGTTGATCCACCTGCCTCCACCTCCCCAAGTGCTGAGATTACAGGCGTGAGCCACTGCGCCTGGCCCTGTTGTGGCCTTTTTTGATCATGAGAGTTGGTGCTCTTGAAGGCCAAAAATGACAGTTTTTTATAGATCTTTTAATTTCAATTCAGCTTTCACAATAAAAAAGAGTGTATTGCATTGAACAAAAAAAGTATTACACCAATACTAAACTTGATGTAAAATGTGATCTCAACTATGAAAATAAATATATATGTAAATATCTGTATAGAAAAATCATAATGAAGCATAGCAAAAGGCCATATATCATATTGGTTGTTAATATTTGAGTTTATATTTCAGAGTTATCTTTTGGATAAGATCCAATTTTTTTTTCTTTTTTTTGAGATGGAGTCTTGCTCTGTTGCCCAGGCTGGAGTGCAGTGGCGTGAACTTGGCTCACTGCAACCTCTGCCTCCCGGGTTCAAGCAGTTCTCCTGTTTAGCCTCCCAAGCAGCTGGGACTACAGGCGTCCGCCACCACGCCTGGCTAATTTTTGTATTTTTAGTAGAGACAGGGTTTCACCATATTGGCCAGGCTGGTCTCGAACTCCTGATCTTGTGATCCACCTGCCTCAGCCTCCCAAAGTGCTGGGATTAGAGGCGTAAGCTACCGGGTTTAGAGCCAACTTAAAATTAGTTCAAATTTCTAATTAGCTCATAACTGTGATCGATGTTTTCTTTTTATTTTATTTTTTTCTTTTCTAGGTTTTTAAAAAATTCACAATCCACTTGGGCACAGTGGCTCACACCTGTGGTCTCAGAACTTTGGGAGGCCAAGGCCAGAGGTTTGCTTGAGCCTAGGAGTTCAAGACCAGCCTGGGCAACATAGCTAGATCCCCATCTCTACAAAAAAAAAAAAAAATTGGGATCCAAATAAGGTCTACACATAGCAATTGATCATATGTCATTTAACACTCTTTTAGTTTATAGGTTCCTCTTCTACCCCTTTAGACCAGCTACTATTATCTCATTTTCATGTCCTTCTGCAAAACCTTCTAACTGGATTTCTACACTTGAATTTCCTCCTGCTCTAATCCAGTTTCTACAAAGCAGCCAGAGAAATCTGAACAAATGTAAACCAGATCAACAGTCCACTTAAAGCCCTTCAAGGCTTCTTTTTTTTTTGAGATGGAGTTTTGCTCTTGTTGCTCAGGCTGGAGGGCAGTGGTATGATCTCGGCCCACTGCAACCTCTGCCTCCCGGGTTCAAGTGATTCTCCTGCCTCAGCCTCCTATGTGCTGGGATTACAGGCGCCCACCACCACGCCCAGCTAATTTTTGTATTTTTAGTAGAGACGGGGTTTTGCCATGTTGGCCAAGCTGGTCTCGAACTCCTAACCTCAAGTGATCTGCCCGCCTCGGCCTCCCAAAGTGCTGAAATTACAAGCATGAGCCACTGCGCCCTGCTCTTCAAGGCTTCTTATGCCCTGGCCTTGCCTATTGCTCTAACTTCTGTTTTTTAATTTTTTTTATTTTTGAGACAGTCTTGCTCTATTGCCCAGGATGGAATGCAGTGGTATGATCTCAGGTCACTGCAACCTCTGCCTCCCGGGTTAAAGTGATTCTTGTGCCTCATCCTCTTGAGTAGCTGGGATTACAGGCTTATGCCACCATGCCCAGGTAGTTTCTGTTTGAACCTCTTTAGGGGCTAGAAAACAAACCTTGTTTTCCTCTACTCTTCTGCTGATTTTTATTCTTCCTTCCATCCCCACTGTGAATGTCCCTTCCCCAGAGAGTCTTTTCCTAACCACCCTTTATTGTTTCCTTCCACAGCAGCCCACTTTTTCCTGCTTCTAGCATTTATTGTAGCTGGTTATATTTTCGTTTTGTGCGTTTACTTCATTCATGCCTTTCTCGCTCCACCCCAGGAGGACAAGGACCATGTCTGTTGTGTTCACACTACTGTGTCCCCATTTTCCAGAAGCACTCATAAGAGTACAATAGCTATTTGTTTAACAAATATTTGCAAAACCTTCTAACTGGGTTTCTACACTTGAATTTCCCCCAGCTCTAACCCAGTTTTTACAAAGCAGCCAGAGAAATGTGCACAAATGTAAACCAGATCAACAGCCCACTTAAAGCTCTTAAGTGATTCTTGTGCTGTTTGTTGAACAAAGATAAACCAGACAATCCCTAACCTCAAAAAACACACAGTGAGGCTAGGGCTCACTGCAGCCTCAACAACGGAGGCTAAGGCGGGAGGATTGCTTAAACCCAGGAGTTCGAGGCTGCATTGAGCTATGATCATACCACTGCACTCCAGCCTGGGCAACACAGCGAGACCTCGTTTCTAAAAGTAAATAAATAAAATTAAAAAAAACCCACAGGTCACTGTCTCTGCTTATACTGTTTTCTAATGGGACCGAACTTCCCTTATTTCAGCGACTAGAGTCCTGTGCTACTTCCTCACTCTTATACGTAGATAAAGGGAAGACAAATTGATGTTTTTTTAAAAGAAGGAAAATAATTTGGTGATAACTATCAAATTTTAGATGATGCCGTAGTTTCATTTCCAGGAATTCTCTTATAAATATATTTACCCAAAAGCACAAAGGACAAAGGGTCTATCACAAGGATGTTTCTATAGCATAGAAGGTAATAGCAAAATCCTAGAAGCAACCAGAATGCTTATCAAAGGAGGAGCAGTTAAACAAAATATGACACCGTCACTGTGTAGAATATATTTTGCAGCTATTAATAAGAAGGAGATGGCGGGGTGCCATGGCCTGTAATCCCAGCACTTTGGGAGGCTGAGGTGGGTGGATCACCTGAGGTTGGGAGTTCAAGACCAGCCTGACCAACATGGAGAATGGAGAAACCCCATCTCTACTAAAAATACAAAATTAGCCAGGTGTGGTGGCACATGCCTGTAGTCCCAGCTACTCGGGAGACTGAGGCAGGAGAATCACTTGAACCCGGGAGGCAGAGGTTGCAGTGAGCCGAGATTGCGCCATTGCACTCCAGCCTGGGCAACAAAAGCAAAACTCCATCTCAAAAAAAAAAAAAAAAAAAAAAGAAGAAGAAGTAGCATTGCCATAGTGATTCAGAACATGGACTTCAGAGCCGGATTGCATGGGTTCAAATCCCCACTCTATCACTTGGTATTTGTGTGACCTTGGGGGCATGCTGCCTCTGTTTTTTTTTTTTTTTTTTTTTAACACAGAGTCTTGCTCTGTCGCCCAGGCTGGAGTGCAGTGGCACAATCCCGGCTCACTGCAGCCTCCGCCTCCTGGGTTCAAGTGATTCTCCTGCCTCAGCCTCCCAAGTAGCTGGGACTACAGGCATGTGTCACCACACCTGGCTAAATTTTGTATTTTTAGTAGAGATGGGGTTTTACCATCTTGGCCAGTCTGGCCTCAAACTCCTGACCTGAAGTGATCCACCCACCTTGGCCTCCCGAAGTGGTGGGATTACAGGCATGAGCCACTGCACCCGGTGAGGTTTTTAAAATTTTCTTTAAAAAAAATTTGGGGGGTTAAAGACAGGGCCTCACTATGTTGCCTAGGCTGTCGAACTCCTGGCCTCAAGCGTTCCTCCTGCCTTGACCTCCAAAAGTGGTGGGATTACAGGCATGAGCCACTGCACCTAGCCTCAGTTTTTAAAAATCTGTAAATGAGGGTAATAATAGTTTCCACATCAGAGGGTTGTTTTGGGGAATAAACAAGTTAAAAGATATTAAGACTTAAACATTACCTGGCAATAATAAGAGCTAAATGTGACATTAATATTAAACATTGAACAATGTCCATGCCCTATTGTTTCATTTAATTAACTAGTTTTTTAATTGAAAAATTGAAAAGCATGTGGTTAAAAAAAATTTCACAAAAGATGATAGGACATATAATGAAAAATAACTTTGTCTTCCACCCCGGAGCCAAGCTGTTCACAGCTTCTTGGGAATCGTTCCAGAAATGTTTTATATATATGCAAACTTATATGTATTAATATATTTCACACATACCCACACTCAAACACAAATACTCCTTTTCCTTTTAAACACTCTGTCTTGCAGCTTGCATTTTTTTTTTTTTCTCTCTTTGAGACAGACTCTCATTCTGTTGTCCAGGCTGGAGTGCAGTGGTGTGATCTTGGCTCACTGCAACCTCTGCCTCCTGGGGTCAAGCTACTCCCAAGTAGCTGGGATTACAGGCGTGCTCCACCATGCCTGGCTAATTTTTGTATTTTTAGTAAAGACGGGGTTTCACCATGTTGGCCAGGCTGGTCTTGAACTTCTGACCTCAGGTGATCCACCTGCCTTGGCCTCCCAAAGTGCTGGGGTTACAGGCATGAACCACCGCGCCCAGCCAGCATACACAGATTTAAGTAATTACTTTTTTCCACTGTTAAGTTCGTGACAAACCCATTGTCAAATTGTACCATCATAAGTCAGGGACTGTCTCTACAGAGGAACTATATATCTAGTTTCCTATTGACAGACATTTTAGTGGGTTATAGTCTCTTGCTATTACATATAATGCTGCAATTAACATCTTTGGATATATCCCAAATATGGCTAAGTTTAAAAGAAGATAGGCTCCATATTTTGTTTTTTAAAAGCATGTTTGTGTGTGCATAAGTGTGCACCCACTGAAGATGATTGCAATCTGTAGGAATTCAGAATGCAAGGAATGGAGGGGGCAAAAGGCAGTTTGACCAAAGAGCCTGTATGTTTAAGTGTTTTGTTTTTTAATCTCTCTTTTTTTTCGAGACAAGGTCTCGCTCTGTAGTCCAGGCTGGAGTGCAGTGATGTAGTTTTGGTTCACTGCAGCCTCGACCTCCCAGGCTCGAGCGATCCTTCCACCTCAGCCTCCCGAGTAGCTGGGACTACAGGCACATGCCACCACACCCAGCTGATTTTTGTATTTTTTGTAGAGACGAGGTTTCACCATATTGCCCAGGCTGGTCTCAAACTCCTGGGCTGAAGTGATCTGCCTTCTTCACTCTCCCTAAGTGCTGGGATTACAGGCATGCACCACCGCACCTGGCCTGTGTTGTGTTTTTGTTTTTTGTTTTTTGTTTTTTAAGGCAGAGTCTTGCTCTGGCGCCCAGGCTGGAGTGCAGTGGCAGGATCTCAGCTCACTGCCACCTCCGCCTCCCGGGTTCAAGCGATTCTCCTGTCTCAGCCTCCTGATTAGCTGGGATTACAGGTTCACTCCACCATGCCCAGCTAAGTTTTGTATTATTAGTAGAGACAGGGTTCCACCATGTTGGTCAGGCTGGTCTCAAACTCCTGACCTCATGATCCACCTGCTTCGGCCTCCCAAAGTGCTGGGATTACAGCAATGTGCCACCGCGCCTGGCCTGTGTTTTGTTTTTTAAAATGTTACCTATACAATAAATTTTCTTCAGAGGTTATACCCTAAAAGAGAAGCAATCATTTTATCTTCTGGTCCTCCAAGCTCTTGGTTCACACCTCAGTTATAGACAGAGTTGGACCTGTCTGTTTCCCTTGCTAGCCAAGGAGCTTGCCTAGTCAACCTCCAATACCCAGCCCAGTGCATGGCACATAGAAGGTGTTCACTAAACACTTCTGGGATGAGTGAAGCTACTCCTCTGACCTAGGTTTCCCTGTGTATAAAATTAGAATGATAAAGCGACCCACATCTAATGGCTATCCTAAGAAATTCCTGAGCAAAAAAAAAAGAAATTCCTGAGCAATGTGAATGTTCTTAAAAAACATGAAAGTGTGTAAAAATACTCAAGAATAGCTGCTTAATCTAAAATTTATCCTGTGGGCTGACCAGGTCAAAATGTCTGCAGTGTAGCTGGTTCAAAGGACGGTGGCATCTTCCCCAAGTGAGAACAGCCTATTAAATTTGTGAGCAGGAGGGACAGAGTTGTCAGCTGAGCAGAGCCCTGCTGTCACGTCCTCTAGATCTGAAACCATCTTGGCCTGTTTCCACCCTGGAATCATTTTGGAAAGATTAAGGCCCCTGCAAGTCTGTTAAAAAGTTGGAACCTTGGCTGGGTGTGGTGGCTCATACCTGTAATTCCAGCACTTTGGTAGGCTGAGACAGGAAGATTGCTTGAGCTCAGGAGTTGGAGACCAGCCTAGGCAACATGACAAGACCTCACTGCTACAAAACAAAAACAAAAATTAGCTGGGTGTGGTGGTGCAAGCCTGTAGTCTCAGCTGCTTGGGAAGCTGAGATCGTGCCACTGCACTCCAACCTGGGCAACAGAGCGAGACACTGTCTCAAAAACAAAAAACAAAAAACAGTTGGAGCCTTTATATTAGATATCACCCAAGGACTCCCCAACCATAGAGTAATCTTAGAGTATTGAAGGGATGGAAAGGTGTAATAAATTTCCTCCTTATCGTAAGGGTCATGGCCACCACTCCTATAACAAAAGGCTGGTTAACAAGAGAAAAGCATAAGCAATTTATAACTTTCTCTTTTAATTTTTGTTTTAGAGACAAGGTCTTGCTCTGTTGTCTAAGCTGGAGTACAGTGGTGTGATCATGGCTCATTGCAGCCTTGAACTTCTGGGCTCAAGCTATCTTCCCGCCTCAGCCTTTCCAGTAGCTGGGGTTGCAGGTGCACACCACCATGTCCATCTAAAACCATATCAGATTTATCTAATCAAAATTGTATGTGACGTGGGAGCCTTCAGAAATGAGGACCAAAAGACTCAAGAAAAAAACTGTTCTTTTTTTTTTTTTTGAGATGAAGTCTCACACTGTGGCCCAGGCTGGAGTACAGTGGCACGATCTCGGCTCACTGCAACCTTTACCTCCTGGGTTCAAGCAATTCTCCTGCCTCAGCCTCCTGAGTAGCTGGGACTACAGGTGCACACCACCATACCTGGCTAAATTTTTTTTTTGTATTTTTAGTAGAGACGGGATTTCATCGTGTTAGCCAGGATGGTCTTGATCTCCTGACCTCATGATCCGCCTGCCTCAGCCTCCCAAAGTGCCAGGATTACAGGCATGAGCCACTGCGTCCAGCCAAAAACTTCATTTTTATGCTTAGATTCAATGAAGCATGACAGCTGTGTTGAACTGTGATTAGACAGAAAGGGAATGATCTAATAGTAACAGACTGAGTGGGGAAACCCAGCAAGGCCTGTGTTCAGATTCTTCTTGGCCTGTTTGTGTGGTGTTCCTTTCTCCTGGGTTTAGGGCAGTGCCCCTTCTGAAATGAAGGTCTTATGGTCTATTTTCAGACAAGGTAGGTCAGAATTTTATGGCCAGCTCCTACACAGAAGGATGGAGGAAGGTTAAAGTCCTATTTCTAGGTTTTATGGTTGGCTTTGGAGAAGAAGGGTTCTAGTTTCTATGGCCTGCCTTGGGAGAGGAAGGGAAGCAGGAGAAAGAAGAAAAGGAGACGAGAAGAAAGAGACTTTGCTTTTGAGGTCCTTCCAATGTCTTTCAGTTCAAAGTATCAGCATGCCAAAGTGCCATACTTTGGGGTATTGTTTTCTGAGACCCAACAGTATTAAGGAGATGACAGTGATACTTCTTTTTTTTTTAAATTGAGACAGAGTCTCACTCCGCCCAGGCTGGAGTGTAGCGGTGTGATCTTGGCTCACTGCTACCTCCACCTCCCAGGTTCACACGATTCTTGTGCCTCAGCCTCCCGAGTAGTTGGGATAACAGGCATGAGCCACCACGACCGGCAACAGTGATAATTCGTTCAACATCCAGTAATTATTGACCAGGCTGGGAATGGTGGCCATGCCTATAATCCCAGTGCTTTGGGAGGCCAAGGCAGGAGGACTGCTTGAGGCCAAGAGTTTGAGATCAGCCTGGGCAACATAGCAAGACCCTGTCTCTACAAAACAAAACAACAAAAAAGCAAACAAAAAGTACTTACTGAGCAACTACTCTGTATGTGCCAGGCATAGGTGCTGGAGATATAGCAGTTTCAAGACAAAGTATCTGCCTTCACAGACCTTAGGCAGATACAAAACGATATTAAATATAAATCAGATAGTGCTAAGAAAACTACAGTGGGTGTCACAGGTAGGGTCCACTGGATCCACACCCTGAGACAATGCTTATCATGCTCAATGACTATAGAGATTGCATCTTGGTAGGGAGATGAAGGAAGCATGATTGGGCAGAGGGAGGAATCAAGCTGAGAGGCAGGCCCTACTACAGCCTCAGCCGACCCCATGGGGAGCACTAGAGTGGACATGGCCCATCTCAGTTGCTTCCTGTTGGGCCACAGTGGCCCTCCTTTCTAACCCCACCCCAATCAGTCACTGGGCGTGGGATGTCTTGCAAAGGGCGTAACCTCGGGCAAATTCTCTCTTGTAGCTGAGGCGATTCTCAAAGGAGCTGATAGCTGAAGGCTGTCTGCTTACGGCACTCCCAGCAGCTGGGGCAACAAGTCCTGCCTTGAAAGGGAATCTGGGCTGTGGGTCAACATGTCCATCACCCAGCATATGGGGAGAGAGGATGATGGTGGAGGTGCTTCTTGGGATATGGTGGTCAGGGAAGGACACTCCGAGGACGTTTTAAAGAACCTAAATGAGGCTGGGTGTGGTGGTTTACGCCTGTAATGCCAGCGCTTTGGGAGGCTGAGGTGGGCGGATCATGAGATCAGGAGTTCAAGACCAGCCTGGCCAACATGGTGAAACTCTGTCTCTACTAAAAATATAAAAATTAGCCAGGTGTGTTGTTGCACGCCTCTAGTCCCAGCTACTTGGGAGGCTGAGGCGGAGAATCACTTGAACCTGGGAGGCAGAGGCTGCGGTGAGCTGAGATCGCGCCACTGCACTCCAGCCTGGGCAACAAAGCGAGACTCCATCTAAAACAAACAAACAAATTAACAAACAACCTGAATGAAGTGAAGGAAGGAGCCATGCAGATTCTGAGGGAAGAGCATTCTAAGCAAAAGGAACAGCAAATGCAAATGCCCAAAGGAGGGATTATTCTTTTTTTTTTTTTTTTTGAGACGGAGTCTCGCTCTGTCGCCCAGGCTGGAGTGCAGTGTCGCGATCTCGGCTCACTGCAATCTCCACCTCCTGGGTTCACACCATTCTCCTGCCTCAGCCTCCTGAGTAGCTGGGACTACAGGCGCCCGCCACCACGCCCAGCTAATTTTTGTGTATTTTTAGTAGAGATGGGGTTTCACCGTGTTAGCCAGGATGGTCTCGATCTCTTGACCTCGTGATCCGCCCGTCTCAGCCTCCCAAAGTGCTGGGATTACAGGCGTGAGCCACCGCGCCTGGCAAGGATGGATTATTCTTGAGATGTTCAAGGAAGAGCAAAGAAGCCAGCATGGCCAGAGTGCAACGAACAAGGGGAGAGTGATAGGAAATGCACAAGGGCCAGGTCATGTAGAGTCTTGCACACTATCACAAAAAATTTGAATCTTTATTGTTACAGGAAGCCATTGGAGGGTTAAAAACAGGAGTGACAAAATTTAGTGGATGATTTAAAAGGATCACCCTGGATGCTGCTGTATGGAGAGGTAGAATGGAGGTAGGGAAATCAGATAGGAAGCTATTCTGGTATTTCAGGTGAGAGAGTCATGGTTGGGACTATAGAAAGGGACAGGTTGGTGGGGACTATAGAATGGTACAGAGCTGTAGAGAAGTGGCTCTCAACCAGGGTGACTTTGCTGTAGCTTATCCACATACCTCTCCCCAACTCTCCCTACCAGCCAAGAACATTTGTTCAATATCTGGATATTTTCGGTTGTCATAACTGGGGGATGCTATTGGCTTCTAGTGAATGCTGCAAAGTATCCTACAATAATGCACAGGACAACTCCCCATGACAAATAATTACTTGGTCCAAAATGTCAATAGTGAGCCAGGCACGGTGGCTCACGCCTGTAATACCAGCACTTTGGGAGGCCAAGGTGGGCGGGTCACCTGAGCTCAGGAGTTCAAGACTAGCCTGGCCAACATGGTAAAACTCCGTTTCTACTAAAAATACAAAAATTAGCTGGGCGTGGTGGCAGGTGCCTATAATACCAGCTACTTGGGAGACTGAGGCATGAGAATCACTTGAACTTGGGAGGCGGAGGTGGCAGTGAGCAGAGTTCGTGCCACTATACTCCAGCCTGGAGGATACAGTGAGACTCTGTCTCCAAAAAAAAACAAACAAACAAAAAACAAAAACAAAATCTCAGTGGTGGCTGGGCACAGTGATTCATGCCTGTAATCCCAGCGCTTTTGGAGGCCAACATGGGAGTATTGCTTGAAGCCAGGAGCTTTATACCAGCCTGGGCTACAAAGCAAGACCTCATCTCTTTTTTTAAATTAGTTGAGCATGGTAGCAAGCAACTGTAGTCCAGGCTATTAGGGAGGCTGAGGCAAGAGGATTGCTTGAGCCCAGGAGTTCAAGGCTGCAGTGAGCTATGATTGTGCCACTGCACTCCAGCCTGGGCAACAGGGTAAGAACCTGTCTCAAAAATAAAATTAAAAAAAAGACAATAGTACTAAGGTTGAGAGACCTTAGTACTTGCTATAGAGGAAGTGAAAAGTATTAGATTAGAGATGTATTTTTTTAGACGGAGTTTCACTCCTCTCACCCAGGCTGGAGTGCAATGGCGTGATCTCAGCTCACTGCCATCTCTGCCTCCCGGGTTCAAGGGATTCTCCTGCCTCAGCCTCCTGAATAGCTGGGATTACAGGTATGTGCCACCACGCCCGGCTAATTTTTTTTTTTTTTTTTTGGAGACGGAGTTTCGCTCTTTGTTGCCCAGGCTGGAGTGCAATGGCGCGATCTCGGCTCACCGCAACCTCTGCCTCTTGGGTTCAAGTGATCTCCTGCCTCAGCCTCCCGAGTAGCTGAGATTACAAGCATGCGCCACCATGCCCGGCTATTTTTGTATTTTTAGTGGAGACGGGGTTTCTCCATGTTGGTCAGGCTGTTCTTGAACTCCCGACCTCAGGTGATCCGCCTGCCTCGGCCTCCCAAAGCGCTGGGATTTACAGGTGTGAGCCACCACGCAAGGCCCCGGCTAATTTTTGTATTTTTAGTAGAGAAGGGGTTTCACCATGCTGGCCAGGCTGGTCTTGAACTCCTGACCTCAGGTGATCCGCTTGCCTTGGCCTCCCAAAGTGCTGGGATTACAGGCGTGAGCCACTGCATCCGGCCTTTTTTTTTTTTTTTTTTTCAAATGGAATCTTGCTCTGTTGCTCAGGGTGGAGTGCAATGGCCCAATCTTGGCTCACTGCAACTTCCACCTCCCAGGTTCAAGCGATTCTTGTGCCTCAGCCTCTCAAGTAGCTGGGGACTACAGGTATGTGCCACCATGCCCAGTTAATTTTTATATTTTTAGTAGAGACCAGGTTTCACCATGTTGGTCAGGCTGGTCTTGAACTCCTGACCTCAAGTGATCGACCTGCCTCAGCCTCCCAAAGTGCTGGGATTACAGGCATGAGCCACTGTGCCTGGCCTCGAGATGTTTTTTTTGGTTTGTTTGTTTTGAGATGGGGTCTCACTCTGTCACCCAGACTGGAGTGCAGTGGCTTGACCTTGGCTCACCACACTGAAACCTCCGCCTCCCAGGCTCAAGCGATTCTCCTGCCTTGGCCTCCAGAGTAGCTGGGATTACAGGCCTGTGCCACTACTGCCTGGCTAATTTTTGTATTTTCAGTAGAGACGGGGTTTCACTATGTTGGCCAGGCTGGTATTGAGCTCCTGACCTCAAATGATCCACCCTCCTTGGCCTCCTAAAGTGCTGGGATTACAGGCATGAGCCCGGCCCGTGCCCGGCCCCCTTGGGATGTATGTTTATAGTATTTTGACAATAGAAACAATCAGATTTGGGTTTGGATGTGGTGAATGGAGAAAAAAGAATCAAGTGTGGTTCTGCAGCTCATCCAAACAGCCCTCTGCTCTACCGACTGAGCTATCAAAGACCCCGCTTCAAGTGCAACTTTAAGGCTTTGGACTGAGCAACTGAGTGAATGGTGGTACCATTTACTGGGGTTGGGAGTTCTGGGGAAAGAACAGATTATGTGTGAGGAACAGGTGGTAAATCAAGAATTTGTTTATGGACAGGTTAAATTTGAGATGCCTGTTGGACACCCAGTGGTGATGTTACATAAGCAATTGGCTGTTTGAGTCTGGAAGTTAGGGAAGATGTCTGAGCTGGAGCCATAAATATGGAAATCATCAGAAGAAAGGTGGGGTTTTAAATTAGTAGATTGCAAGAGATCACCTAAGGGGTGACTGTAGATTGAGAAGAAAAGAGGTCAGAGGACGCACCTTTTGGGAGTCCAACATCTAGTAGTAAAGAGCCAGCAAAGGAGATGGAGAAGGAGCAGCCAGGGAGGTAGGAGAACTGGACAAATGTGTTGTCCTGAAAGCCAAAGAAAAATGAGTGCTTCAAGAAGCAAGCCCTGGCTGGGCACGGTGGCTCATGCCTGTAATCCCAGCACTTTGGGAGGTGGAGGCAGGAGGATTGCTTGAGACCAGCTCAGGCAACATAGTGAGACCTCCCTCTTTACAAAAAATAAAAAATAAAAAAATTAGCTGGGCATAGTGGCATTCTCCTGTACTCCTAGCTGCTCCCACTACAGGAAGCTGAAGTGCGAGGATTGCTTAAGCCCCAGTCTTCAAGGCTGCAGTGAGCTATGATTATGCCACTGTACTCCAGCCTGGGTGACAGAGCAAGATCTCATCGCTTTTTTTTTTTTTTTTTTTTTTTTTTGAGACGGAGTCTCGCTCTGTCGCCCAGGCTGGAGTGCAGTGGCACAATCTTGGCTCACTGCAACCTCCGCCTCCTGGGTTCACGCCATTCTCCTGCATCAGCCTCCCAAGAAGCTGGGACTACAGGCGCCTGCTGCCACCACGCCCAGCTAAATTTTTGTATTTTTAGTAGAGACGGGGTTTTACCGTGTTAGCCAGGATGGTCTCAATCTCCTGATCGTGTGATCCGCCCGCCTTGGCCTCCCAAAGTGCTGGGATTACAGGCTTGAGCCACCGCACCCGGCCTCTTTTTGAGACAGAGTCTTGCTCTGTCACCCAGGCTAGAGTGCAGTGGCGTGATCTTGGCTCACTGCAACCTCTACCTCCTGGGTTCAAGCGATTCTCCTGCCTCAACTTCCCAAGTAGCTGGAATTACAGGTGCCCGTCACTGAACCCAGCTAATTTTTGTATTTTTAGTAGAGATGGGGGTTTCACCATCTTGGCCAGGCAGGTCTCAAACTCCTGACCTCATGATCCACCCACCTTGGCCTCCCAAAGTGCTGGGATTACAGGTGTGAGCCATCGCGCCTGGCCAGATCCCATCTCTTAAAAAAAAAAAAAAAAAAAAAAAAAAAAAAAAAAAAAAAGAAGGAGAAGCAGCAGCAGCAAGGGTGGATCAACTGTGTCAAATGTTCCTGAAAGGCTGTGGATAAGGATTGAGAATTGCCCACTAGAAATGCATATGAAGTTTATCAGTGGCCTTGACAAGAGCAGGTTCCATGGAGTGGGTTCAGGAGAAACAGGAAGGTGAGAAAATGGAAATGGGAATTACAGACAATTCTTTCAAAGAGTTGTGCCACAAATGGGGACAGGTAATGTGTCAGTAATAAGAGGAGGATCCAGGATCAAGGATGGAAAGCTGTTACAACACATTTGTAAGCTGCAGGGAAGGTGTAGAAAAGAGAGGAAAATTGTTAATGTTAACCTCTATTGAATATTTACTAAGTAGGAGCTGCATGAAGCATTTTATATAGATTATTTCCTTTAACCTGCACACCCAACCAATGAGGAAGAGAATATGATCATACTGATTTCACAGAACACAAAACTGAGGCATGGAAAGGATGGGGTGGGGTACATGGATGTGGTCATAGGGCTAGTAAGTGGGGGAACTTGGAAGTAACCAGGATGTCTGGCTCCAGAGCCCACATTCTTGCTCTCTTTCATTTGCCTTTTTTTTTTTTTTTTTTTTGAGACAGAGTCTTGCTCTGTTGCCCAGGCTGGAGTGAAGTGGCGTGGTCTCGGCTCACTGCAACCTCCACCTCCTGGGTTCAAGCGATTCTCCTGCCTCACTTCCTGAGTAGCTGGGATTACAGGTGTGCGCCACCACGCCCCACTAATTTTTGTATTTTTAGTAGAGGTGGGGTTTCCCCATGCTGGCCAGGCTGGTCTTGAACTCCTGACCTCAGGTGATTCACCTGCCTCAGGGTCCCAAAGTGTTGGGATTACAGGCATGAGCCACCGTGCCCAGCTTTTCATTTGCATTTTTAAAATGTATTTTTATTTTATTTATTTATTTATTTATTTATTTATTTATTTATTTATTTTTTGAGCAGAGTCTTGCTCTTGTCCCACAGGCTGCAGTGCAGTGGCGCGATCTTGGCTCACTGCAACCTCCGCCTCCCGGGTTCAAGCGATTTTCCTACCTCAGCCTCCTGAGTAGCTGAGACTACAGGTGCGTGCCACCACACCCAGCTAATTTTTTGTATTTTGTTTTTTAGTAGAGACAGGGTTTCACCATGTTGGCCAGGATGGTCTCGATCTCTTGACCTCGTGATCCACCTGCCTCGGCCTCCCAAAGTGCTGGGATTACAGGCGTGAACCACCGTGCCCGGCTCCCCATATTTTTATTTATTTATTTTTTGAGACAGGGTCTCACTCTGTTGCCCAGGCTGGAGTATAGTGGCACAGTCATGGCGCACTATAACCTCTTGCCTCCTGGAGCTCAAGCAATCCTCTCACCTCAGCCTCTTGAGTAGCTGGTACCACAGGAGTGCACCATCAGGCCCAGCTAATTTTTATATTTTTTGTAGAGATGGGGTCTCACTGTGTTGCCCAGACAGATCTTGAACTCCTGGGCTCGAGTGATCATCCCTCCTCAGCCTCCCAAAGTGTTGGGATTACAGGCATGAGCCACTGCACCTGGCCTATTTAAATTCATTTCTTATTGCAAATTGTAACCACTGTCTAAAATTTATATCTATTATTGTTTGTTCTCCCCTTGGTAGGAAAACACAATTATTGGCCTTTCAAGACTCCACTGAAGCGAATCCCCTGAAATTTGCAACTGACTGCTCCCACCCTGTCCCTCTGCTTCTAAAGCAAATCCTGTCATAGCCCCTATGGAGCTGTCCAACCCAACACCCCCTGTATTCCTATTGTGTCTGTTTTCTTGTCAGTGTCCTGCAGTGGAACAGAAGCTCCTCAAGGGCTCCGGTTGCCTCCAGTTCTCCTTTCTGTCCCTGGCTGGCAGGACAAGCCTTCAAACAATAAATATCTGTCAGGAGTTTTATGGATGGATGACTGAATGAACGTAAAAAGCATACTAGGGGCCGGGCACGGTGGCTCACGCCTGTAATCCCAGCACCTTGGGAGGCCAAGGTGGGCAGATCACCTGAGGTCAGGAGTTTGAGACCAGCCTGGCCAAAATGGTGAAACCCTGTCTCTATGAAAATACAAAAATTAGCCAGGCATGGTGACATGTGCCTGTAATCCTAGCTACTCGGGAGGCTGAGGCAGGAGAATCACTTGAACCCAGGAAGTGGAGGTTGAAGTGAGTGGAGATCGTGCCACTGCACTCCAGCCTGGGTGACAGAGTGAGACTCCATCTCAAAAAAAAAAAGCATACTAGGAATATTGGGAGCCACAGGACAGCTGAATGTGGGCTTCTCCATCTACAAGCTGCATAGAGACAAAAGTGCTCTCAAAATTCAAAGTTCAAAAAAAATATCTGGGGAGTAGAGGTTTGAAGGTGAGGATACTTATTAAAAAGTGCAGGTTCCGCCTGGGCGTGGTGGCTCATGCCTGTAATCCCAGCACTTTGGGAGGCCAAGGCGGGCAGATCACCTAAGGTCAGGAGTTTGAGACCAGCCTGGCCAACATGGTGAAACCCCATCTCTACTAAAATTACAAAAATCAGCTGGGCGTGGTGGTGGGTGCCTGTAATCCCAGCTACTCAGGAGGCTGAGCAGGAGAATCGTTTGAACCCGGGAAGTGGAGGCTGCAGTGAGCCAAGTTCGCCCCACTGCACTCCAGGCTGGGTGACAGAGCAAAATTCTATCTAAAAAAAAAAACCAACCAACCAAACAAAAAAACCAGTGCAGATTCCTAGGCTTGACTCCCAGAGATTCTATTCAGTATGTCTGAGGTGGAGTCCAAGAGTTAGTACAAGGGGTTTCTTTCCAAAGAATTCCAGGCAATACTCCCTAGTCCTCCCACTGGAAGGTCAGGGAATCAGGAGACCTGGATTCTAGGCCACATTCTACTACTTATCATCTGGGAAGGGTTGCCAGATAAAATATGGCATGCAATATTTGGGACATGCAATACTAAAAAATTATTCATTATTTATATGAAATGCAAATTTAACTGGGCTTCCTATATGTCTGTTTGCTGAATCTGGCAACCTTCCAGCTGGGTGACCTCAGCCAAGCTGCATAACCTCCTAGAGCTTCAGTCTACTTGTCTATAAAATGGAGAAATTTGATTTTTCCTTATGGTCCTGAGGAGTGAGAACTTCATGTAAAGTGCTTAACTGCAGTGAATGGCACATGGTAAGTGCCCAGTAAATGAGCTATAAGAGGCCGGGCGTGGTGGCTCATGCCTGTAATCCCAGCACTTTGAGAGGCCGAGGCAGGCGGATCACGAGGTCAGGAGTTCGAGACCAGCCTGGCCAATATGGTGAAACCCCATCTCTACTAAAAATACAAAAAGTTAGCCGAGCATGGTGGCGGGCGCCTGTAGTCCCAGCTACTCAGGAGGCTGAGGCAGGAGAATCGCTTGAACCCGGGAGGCAGAGATTGCAGTGAGCTGAGATGGCACCACTGCACTCCAGCCTGGGTGACAGAGTGAGACTCTGACTCAAAAAAAAAAAAAAAGAATTAAAGACATTAATTTTAATTTTAATCTCTCTTACAGCATTAAAATGGAATTCATCAAGTAAGATTTACACATACTTCTCAGAAATACATCTTATGGCCAGTCTGTCTGGCAGCTGGCTGAGATGGTGAGATATGGACAGCCTGAGGCAGTCCTGGGCCCCAAAGAGAGGGTTAATGGGGGACATTTAAATTCTCATTCAGGCCGGGTGTGGTGGCTCACGCCTGTAATCCCAGCACTTTGGGAGGCCAAGGCAGGATGCTCACTTGAGCCCGGTAGTTTGAGGCCAGCCTACGTAACATGGTGAGACCCCGTCTCTACCAAAAATACAAAAGTTAGCTGAGTGTGGTGGCGCATGCCTATGGTCCCAGCTACTCAGGAGGCTGAGGCGGGAGGATGGCTTGAGCCCAGGAGGTGGAGGTTGCAGTGAGTTGAGATCTCGCCACTGCACTCCAGCCTGGGAGACAGAGTGAGACCATATCTCAAAAAACTAATAATAAATACAATAAATAAATAAATAAATAAATAAATAAATACATTCTCATTCAGACACTGATTTCTCAATCAGATTTTAGAGTTTCCCCAAATGAGCAAACCAGTAGAAAAAAAAAAAAAGAGTGTGATCCTTCCAGAAACCAGTAGGGGGGAGTGTGTGCATTTCAGGATAAAACTAAAATACTACAGGATTCAGTCAAACAGCCCTGGCTGCAGGCTTTCCACATCTGGGGAACAATGGAGGGCCTAATAAAGTCCTGGGGAGTGCGCTGGTCAAGGCGAGGGTCAGTGCAGACCCCAAGATGCTGAGAAAATCAGCCTATACATGAACAGCTCCTGTGGGCCATCTGTGGGAGGATGTTGTGGAAAATGAGAAACTAATGCAGATTTGGGAATATGGTATATAGAAGGAAAAAGAGACTTTGTATGTTGAAAGGCACCAAAAAGTCAAAAGCAAGTGACAAACCAAGAGAAAAAAATTGCAAATTGTATGACAAAGAATTACAAAATGTATAAAGCTGTCCCACCAATTATCAAACCAAAGGACAAAAAAAAAAAAACCCAAAACAAAAAAACTAGAAATAAAATGGATAAGAGATGAACACAGGTAATTTATGTAAGAAATAAGAACTATAAATAGGCTGGGCACGGTGGCTCACGCCTGTTACTCCAGCACTTTGGGAGGCCAAGGCAGGAGGATCTCTTAAGCCCAAAAGTTCGAGAACAGCCTGGGCAACATAGTGGGACCCCTGTCTACTCAGGAGTCCCAGCTACTCGGAAGGCTGAGGCAGGAAGATTGCTGGATCCCAGGAGTTGGAAACTGCAGTGACTCATGATTGCACCACTATACTCCAGCCTGGGCAACAGAGTGAGACCCTGTTTCAAAATAAAAAAAGAAAAAAAAGAGGAAAGAAATATTAATACATAATAAACATACATTAAAAAGATTCATCTCTCTGGCAACAAGGAAATACAAATGAAAACACTGCAGGGACTTTCTGCCTTATTTTCCTGTGCTTATTATCCATTGAGCACTTGTTCTGGGCCAGGCATTGTGCAAAGAGCTTTCTAGACATCAACTCAGAATTTAATGCGTACAAAAACTCTGAGAAGTAGGAACAAACATTATCCTCATTTTACCTAAAGAATGCGGCTCTGAAAGGTTAGTACCTTGCCTGGAGTTTACCCAGCTGGGAAGGGCAAGCAGGGTTCGGACCCATGTTTGTGTGATTCCAAGTCCTCCTTCTCCCCATACTGATTTCTCTGGGATCTCAATCGATAAGTCCAAGCAGCATCTAGTGCTTGAATATAGTGCTTTGGAGAAGGCCCTGGAAGCTGTGAGCCCCAAGCAGCCAAAGAGGAACAGAAAAGAAAGAAAGAAACAAACAAAACCTCAGAAAATCAGACAGCAATGGAAGTGGTCCTGGGGAAGCAGGGTGTTTTGGCAGAGCATAGAAAATGGGAATTTGGGGACTGGAGAGATGGGGGTTTGGAACGCCAATTGGGGGCTAGAGGAAACAGTTCGTGGCACATTCTAAGCAGGCTGGGGTCTGGCTGGTTTGAATGTTCACAGCCCTGGAGGATGGAAGCTGAGGAATCTGTTTGTCATCCACTGCATGCTGAGCTGCCATTCTCATATCTAAACCTTCCAGCCGCAAGTCCCTCATTCCCTCCCTCCTTCTCGCACCTGCTGGCAGCGGGGGCTCCAATGAATGGACAAGTTCCATGAATTCTTGCCCCTTCCCCCACCTTTTACATAGCCAAGCCCTGGAACAAAAGGCGCCCTGAGTCTGGGGCCCCTTCCCTGGACTCCTGCCAGCTCCAGGGAGTGCTAGACAGCTGGAGCCGCAGTCCATACCACACCATTTACATCTTTTACAGCCTTCCCACCCCATGCTTCTCTCTCCCCACTCATGGCCACGGCCACAGGCCCACTGGACCCCAGGACGCTCCTCCTGGTTCCCTGGAGGTTGAGGGGAGTTGCTGTGACACAGATAGGCGGGGCGGTGGGATATGGGTGTGTGGTTCACATCCTAGAATCCAGGGCTGAAGGTGTAGATCCTTTGTCTAGGACAATCCATCCCACCCACCACGCAGCAGCAATGGGAAGCTCCTTGCCTGTCACTTTGTGCTCCTGATTTCAGGCCCCACAGGTGGCTGTCCTGTAGGATTTGGGATCCTCTTTCCTAGGTGGTTCCCTATCACCTTGGATTAGGTATCCTAGTGGTTTTATCCACTGATAAATACACTATTTATTGAACACCTATTGTGTGCTCGGAACAATGGTAGGTGCATCACATCTGTTTCCTCATTTAATCCTCACCACAGCCCAAGGTGAAATATATATGGACCCAGAGGCTCGCTCCAGGGCTTCTCGGGTCAGCTGGTCTGCAGTAGTGACGGGATGTGAATCCAGGTCTTCCCCACCTGCCACCTTAAGTAGGAATCTGAGGACCAACTGGGTAACTCTTCCCTCAAACTCTCTTGCACAGTTCTGCAGTCTGCACTGTTTACCTGTTTACCGACTGTCTCCCAAATCACAGGAGCCATCCTATGATCCTGCCCTTTCCTGATTTGCAGGGATGGCCCCACCCAGGCTCCCCTTCCTCCCAGGCAGCCTCTTACAGTCCACATTTTGTTTCAAATGCCTGTAGAGCAGGACAGGCCAGGAAAAGGGGCAGTTATACCTTCCCTTGGTGAGAAGCCCTCTCAAGACACAGGCCTGGCTTTGGTTTGCTGCTCCACGATTCCTCCTTCCTCTCTTGCAAGCCTTGCCCTTGTGGACTGGGCCTAGTTTCAGACAACATGAGCACTGGTTTGTTTTATTATTATTATTATCATTTGAGACGGAGTCTCACTCTGTTGCCCAGGCAGGAGTGCAGTGAATGGTGCAATCTCAGCTCACTGCAACCTACGCCTCCCGGGTTCAAGCAATTCTCTTGCCTCAGCCTCCCGAGTAGCTGGGACTACAGGTGCCCACCATCACGCCTGGCTAATTTTTGTCTTTTTAGTAGAGACAGGGTTTCACTACGTTGGCCGGGCTGGTCTCGAACCCCTGACGTCAGGTGATCCGCCCACCTCAGCCTCCCAAAGTGCTGGGATTACAGGCATGAGCCACTGCGCCTGGCCCTTGTGGATGATCTTGTCCTGGAGATCAGCGGAGAAGGAAAGGCGTGAGCTACCACACCTGGCTAGCGCTGGTTGATTCTAATTGGTATGTTCCACCTCTTCTGAGATCCTCCCGAAGTACCTCCAACTTCCTGGGTTATGGGCCAATATATCAAAAGGTACCCTGCAGGGTGAGGACGGAAGACCCTGTGCCCTGGCCACCTCCTGCCTCAGAGAAGCCACAATAGAGCTGTCAGAGGTGGCCATGATTTCTATCAGCCCAGCCAGCCCTCTGTCTCGAGAGCCCAGTGGATTTCTGTAGTCCCTTGAAGGGCTCAGAGGCCAGTTCAGCCACAATAATCCCATATATGTACCCAGTGAATGATATCACAAAGTGCTGCCTTCGATTACCCCAAAATAAAAATATATAAATATATATATGTCTACAGATTGTTTTTTTGACCAAGAAATTCTACTTGGTGAGTCTTACAGGAAGGAACATTTGCACAACATACACACATTTGTTTACTGCAACACTGTTTCTAATAGTGAAAAACAGGAAAAGGTCAATGTTCAGTTGCAAGGGATTGCTTAAATAAATTATAATACCTCCCTGCAACAAAACATTCTACAGCTGTTAAAAAATGAGGTAATTTTATACTGACAAGGAAAGAGATCCATGACATACTGCAGGGTTAAAAAGAGTAAGTTGGCCGGGCATGGTGGCTCACACCTGTAATCCCAGCACTTTGGGAGGCCGAGGCAGGCAGATCAGGAGATCGAGACCACCCTGGCGAACACGGTGAAACCCCGTCTCTACTAAAAATACAAAAAAAAAAAAAAAAATTAGCCGGATATGCTGGCGGGCGCCTGTAGTCCCAGCTACTCAGGAGGTTGAGGCAGGAGAATCGCATGAACCCGGGGAGCAGAGCTTGCAGTGAGCCGAGATCGCGCCACTGCACTCCAGCCTGGGAGACAGCAAGACTCCGTCTCAAAAAAAAAAAAAAAAGAGTAAGTGCCCTGGCTCATGCCTGTAATCCCAGCACTTTGGGAGGCTGAGATGGGGGGGGATCACCTGAGGTCAGGGGTTCGAGACCACCCTGGCCAACATGGTGAAACTCTGTCTCTACTAAAAATACAAAAATTAACCGGGTGTGGTGGCACGTGCCTGTAATCCCAGTTACTTAGGAGGCTGAGGCAGGAGAACTGCTTGAACCCAGGAGGCGGAGGTTGCAGTGAGCCGAGATTGCACCATTGCATTCCAGCCTGGGTGACAGAGCGAGACTCTGTCTCAAAAAAAAGAGGTGGGAGGATCACTTGAACCCAGGAGATTAAGGCTGCAGTGAGCCAAGATAATGCCATTGTACTCTAGCCTGGGACAGAGTGAGACCCTGTCTCAAAAAAGGACAAAAGAAAAGCAAGTGTAAGGAAATCATTAAGAGCGAATAATAACACTAAAACAACAGGATGGGCACGGTGGCTCACACCTGTAATCCCAGCATTTTGGGAGGCCAAGGCAGGCGGATCACCTGAGGTCAGGAGTTCAAGACCAGCCTGATCAACATGGTGAAACCCCATCTCTACTAAAAATACAAAAATAAGCCAGGCATGGTGGCGCATGCCTGTAATTCTAGCTACTCAGGAGGCCGAGGCAGAATCTCTTGAACCCGGGAGGCAACGGTTGCAGTGAGCCAAGATCGTGCCACTGCACTCTAGCCTGGGCGAAAAGAGCGAAACTCCGTCCCCCTCAAAAAAAGAAAAGAAACAGTGTCTCACTCTGTCACCCAGGCTGGCGTGAAGTGGCATCTTCCAGGGCTCCGGTGATCCTCCCATCTCCTCAGCTTCCCGAGTAGCTGAGACTACAGGCGCGTGCCACCACGAATAGCTAATTTTTGTTGTTGTTGTTGTTGTTGTTGTAGAGATGAGGTTTTGCCATGTTGCCCTGACTGGTCTTGAACTCCTGGGCTCAAGAATTGACCCACCTTGGGTCCCCAAAGTGCTGGGATTCCAGGTGTGAGCCATAGTACCTGGCCTGTGGAGGCATTTTTTTTTTTTTTTGAGACAGAGTCTCTCTGTCGCCTAGGCTAGAGTGCAGTGGTGCGATCTCGGCTCACTGCAACCTCCGCCTCCTGGGTTCGAGCAATTCTCCTGCCTCAGCCTCCTGAGTAGCTGGGACTACAGGTATGCGCCACCACGCCCAGCTAATTTTTGTATTTTTAATAGAGATGGAGTTTAAACATGTTGGCCAAGCTGGTCTCGAACTCCTGACTTCAAGTGATCGCCCACCTTGGCATCCCAAAGTGCTGGGATTACAGGCATGAGCTACCGTGCCCGGGCTTTTTTTTTTTAAACGGAGTCTTGCTCTGTCACCCAGGCTGGAGTGCGGTGGCACTATCTCGGCTCACTGCAACCTCTGCCTCCCGGGTTCAAGCGATTCTCCTATCTCAGTCTCCTGAGTAGCTGGGATTACAGACACGTGTCACCATGCCCGGCTAATTTTTTTGTGTTTTTTAGTAGAGACAGGGTTACACTATGTTGGCCAGGCTAGTCTTGAACTCCTGACCTCAAGTGATCTGCCTGCCTCGGCCTCCCAAAGTGCTAGGATTACAGGTGTGAGCCACTGTGCCGGGCCTGGAAGGCATTTTTTAAATCTCCCCAGGTGTTTCCCATGGGCAGCCAAGTTGAGAAACACTTTTCTAAAGAAACAGAAGGAAAGAAAGATTGATTTGGAAAGGAAAGTGAGGTGATACTCTGTTTGTTCTACATGAAAGCTAAACAGATACTACTTGCCCTGCTCTTTCTGGGGAAAAAAAGTAAAGGGCCCCAAGTGGCCTTGAATTACTACTAGACTTATGTAAGCACTGAGTTAGTTGAAGTATAGCCCTTAGCAGTATCAAATTTTCTTTTTTTTTTTTTTCAGACAGAGTTTCGCTCTTGTTGCCCAGGCTGGAGTGCAATGGTGCGATCTTGGCTCACTGCAACCTCCACCTCCCTGGTTCAAGTGATTCTCCTGCCTCAGCCTCCCTAGTAGCTGGAATTACAGGCATGTGCCACCACGCCCGGCTAATTTTGTATTTTTAGTAGAGACGGGGTTTCTCCATGTTGGTCAGGCTGGTCTTGAACTCCTGACCTCAGGTGATCCGTCTGCCTCAGCTTCCCAAAGTGCTGGGATTACAGGCATGAGCCACCGCGCCCAGCAGCAGTATCAGACTTTCTGACTACACCTGAGGCGTTCTAGAAGTTGACCACTTGACTCTAGCAGATCAAGTCTGCAAGAGCAGAAAGAAGGGAAAGAGCCCATGTTGTTGCCTCATTCCGAAGGGCAAGAACCACCTCCTCATTGGCAAAACAGGAGCATGAATAAAACACAAGTCTGGGCCGGGCACGGTGGCTCAAGCCTGTAATCCCAGCACTTTGGGAGGCCCAGGCGGGCGGATCACGAGGTCAGGAGATCAAGACCATCCTGGCTAACATGGTGAAACCCCGTCTCTACTAAAAAAAATACAAAAAATTAGCTGGGCATGGTGGTGGGCACCTGTAGTCCCAGCTACTTGGGAGGCTGAGGCAGGAGAATGGCGTGAACCCAGGAGGCGGAGCTTGCAAGGAGCTGAGATCGCGCCACTGCACTCCAGCCTGGGGGACGCGGTGAGACTCCGTCTCAAAAATAAATAAATAAATAAATAAATAAATAAATAAATAAATAAATAAACAAACCACAAGTCTGGGCTGGGCGCAGTGGCTCATGCCTGTAATCCCAGCACTTTGGGAGGCAGAGGTGGATGGATCACCTGAGGTCAGGAGTTCAAGACCAGCCCAGCCAACATGGTGAAACTCCGTCTCTACTAAAAACAGAAAAAATTAGCCAGGCATGGTAGCAGGCACCTGTAATCCTAGCTACTGAGGAGGTTGAGGTAGGAGAATCGCTTGAACCCAGGAGGCAGAAGTTGCAGTGAGCCAAGATTGCACCATTGCACTCCAGCCTGGGCAACAAGAGCAAAACTCCATCTCAAAAAAAAAATTATATATATATATGTATACAAAAAAGAAAACACACAAGTCTGCACAGTGCCTGATATAGTAGAAGTCCTCAATAAGTTCTAGCTTATTCATTTCAGGAATGGAGGGAGCTTAGAGGTAATTTTAGTGCCTGCAGAATACTAGATGTGCACACGTTACATTGTGTAAGACGTGAAATCTTCACAACATGCCTTTCACGCAGACATTGACATCCTTATTTTACAGATTAATTTAACTAGGTTGGTATCTTGTTAGAAGCTAGAAGTAAAAGCCCAGTTTTGTTCAACTCCGAATTCTGTACTTTGTTCACCACACTCTGTCACTTCTAAGGGACACTTGGGGTGGGAAATCAACTGTGATTAGGTCCCTCATTTTCAGCCTCACCCTACATATGCCTCCAAAGGAAGGGAGCATGTGGCTGAAGTTATCTGGTATTACTTTGCTTAGAGATGATAGGACACCTTAAAAGACTGTGCCCATATATAGTTCTGGAAGGGCCTGAAGTTGAAGCCACACCACGAGAAAAAAAAGGAAGGTCCCATCTCTGAGCCCCAAGGGGAGATGTTAGGGGTTTTGGACCTTTGTTCTGTATTGTAGATAGATTTGCACAGAGGTCCCCTCCCAAACCTACCCACTCCCAACCCCAAAGCTTCCATTTCCTCCTCCCTCAAAGCAACTGCTGCTTACCTGGCTTTCACACCTGTGTTTTCTGGCCTGACAGGACAAGTTTACCTTTCCCCCTCCGGAGGATCGACTCCTAATCTGTTTTTTTTTTTTTTTTTGAAATGGAGTTTCGCTCTTGTTGCCCAGGCTGGAGTGCAGTGGCGCGATCTCGGCTCACTGCAACTTCCGCCTCCCGGCTTCAAGCGATTCTCCTGCCTCAGCCTCCTGAGTAGCTGCGATTACAGGTATGCGCCACCTTGCCCGGCTAATTTTTATATTTTTAATAGAGATGGGGTTTCTCCGTGTTGGTCAGGCTGGTCTCAAACTCCTGACCTCAGGTGATCTGCCCGCCTCGGCCTCCCAAAGTGCTGGGATTACAGGTGTGACACCATGCCTGGCCTCCTAATTATTTTTTTTCCTTCACTTCCTTTAACAACCAGTGCCCTTGGGCATTGTCCCATCAACTCTTTTTACCTCTTTTCACATTGCTTGAATCAAATATTCACAAACAGGTATTTCTTGAGCACCCACTTGGACCCAGCAGTGTGAGTGGCACATCAGTCCTGCAGAGACTGTCATGAATCTTCTATTGCTTCCTTCTCTTGAAATCTTTGCTCTCCCATGCCACCTTCTTCAGGAGACTTTCCTGGGTCTCAGCTCCTCAGTGTCCTCATGGCATTCAGACACGTCTGTTACACGGCTTCCCATATTCTATTCTCGGGTTATGGTTATTTGGATGCATGTCTCCCGAGCTAGATTTCTTTGAAGGCAGAAATCACGTTATTTGTCTTTGTATTCTTCAAATGCCTAACACAGTGACTGGCACATTAAAAAATACGTTTATAGGCTGGGCACAGTGGCTCATGCCTGTAATCCCAGCACTTTGGGAGGCCGAGGCAGGCGGGTCACCTGAGGTCGGGAGTTCGAGACCAGCCTGACCAACATGGTGAAACCCCGTCTCTACTAAAAATACAAAAATTAACTGTGTGTGGTGGCATGTGCCTGTAATCTCAGTTACTTAGGAGGCTGAGGCAGGAGAACTGCTTGAACCCAGGAGGTGGAGGTTGCAGTGAGCCGAGATTGCGCCATTGCATTCCAGCCTGGGCGACAGAGCCAGACTCCAACTCAAAAAAAAGAGGTGGGAGGATCACTTGAACCCAGGAGATCAAGGCTACAGTGAGCCAAGATAATGCCATTGTACTCCAGCCTGGGACAGAGTGAGACCCTGTCTCAAAAAAGGAAAAAAGAAAAGCAAGGGTAAATAAATCATTGAGTAAGAGTGAATAATAACATTAAAACAACAGGGTGGGCACAGTGGCTAACACCTGTAATCCCAGCACTTTGGGAGGCCAAGGCAGGCGGATCACCTGAGGTCAGGAGTTCAAGACCAGCCTGATCAACATAGTGAAACCCCTGCTCTACTAAAAATACAAAAATTAGCCAGGCATGGTGGCGCATGCCTGTAATTCCAGCTACTCAGGAGGCTGAGGTAGGAGAATCGCTTGAACCCGGGAGGTGGAGGTTGCGGTGAGCCAAGATCATGCCATTGCACTCCAGCCTGGGCGACAGAGCGAGACTCTGTCTCAAAAAAATAATAATAAAAATAAATAAATAAATAAAATAAAACAACATAAACAACATTTGAGTGTTCACTATATGTTCACTGCATTGTTCTAGTTGCTTTACATGCACCATCTTATTTAATCTTCATAATGATTCTATGAGGTTACTACAGTTACAATCACCATTTCACAGATGAGGGAACTGAGGCACAGAGAGGTTAAGCAACTTTCCCAAGTTCACACAAGTAGTAAGTGGCTCACCCAGGCAATGTGGTTCCAGAAGCTACACTCATTACCAAAGCCCTCAGAACATGAATGTTAGGCATTCTATGCATACATCTGGTTTGTGGTTTGGCTCTGAGGTTCCTGGAAGCCAAAGCCAAGAAGTAAAGGTATTAATGATAGAAGTCCATTAAAAACAATAAACCTAGGCTGAGCACAGTGGCTCATGCCTGTAATACCAGCACTTTGTGAGGCTGAGGCGGGCAGATTGCTTGAGCTCATGAGTTCGAGACCAGCCTGGGCAACATGGTGAAACCCCATCTCTAACAAAAATACAAAACATTACCCAGGCATGGTGGTGGGTGCCTGTAGTCCCAGCTACTAGGGAGGCTGAGGTGGGAGAATCAATTGAGCCCAGGAGGCAGGGGTTGCAGTGAGCTGAGATTGCACCACTGCACTCCAGCCTGGATGACAGAGCAAGACTCCATGTCAAACAAACAATAAACCAATTGCTGGGGAGAAACATAGCTTTTTGTGACCCTGAGTCTGAGAGAACTTATAAAGAAGATACTGTTTTCCAAATTTTATAGGTTAACATTCCATGAGCAAAATGGTTAAACTTCCCAATATAGGTGCATTTCTTTATAAATGATATGTATGCACTGTTATATTCTGTGCCTTGTAAAACACAAATGTAGAAATGGAAAAGAATGAAAGAAAATACATTTCTACAAGGAAGTTGTTCTGAGAATCATCTTGCATACTCCCAGGTATATGCCGCCCACCTCTGAGCTCCTTGGTACAGAGGGTGGGTCTATGGATTGGATTCTGGCAGTAGATAACAGTAGCAGTCTTCACATCACCATTGAGTAACTTGAAGAATACAAAGACAAAGAGTATGATTCCTGCCTCAAAGAAATCTAGTAGGGGAGACCTGCATTCAAATAACCATAACGCAAAGGCCAGGCATGGTGGCTCACACCTGTAATCCCAGCAGTTTGGGAGGCCGAGGCAGGTGGATCACTTGAGGTCAGGAGTTTGAGACCAGCCTGGTCAACATGGTGAAACCTTGCCTCTACTAAAAATACAAAATTAGCCAGGTGTGGTGGTGCATGCCTGTAATCCCAGCTACTAGGGAGGCTGAGGCAGGAGAATAACTTGAACCTGGGAGGCGGAGGTTGCAGTGAGCTGACATCATGCCACTGCACTCCAGCCTGGGTGACAGAGCAAGAAAGAACAACCATAACTGGATAATAGAACATGGGAAGCCATGTAGCAGACGCATCCAATAACCCTCAGTGGGGATCCAAAGCATGACACAGAAAAAGCAATTCAGTGACAGCAGGTCTAGAGATGTCGACATAATGTGGTCCAAGTGCATACCTCTCTGATTGGCTAGTTTGATCTAATCACTATTTTAAAATATGACTAGTATTAATTGAGCCTTTTGTGTATGATAGCCACTGTACTAAATGCCTGACTTGTATTTCTTCATTTAATCCTTATCAAAGTCCTGTAATGAACTTATATTATTATATCACTATTTTATAGATGAGGAAATTAAGGCTCAGAGAGGTTAACTGGTTCATGGCAGTAGAGCTGGGATTTAATTCAACTCTAAAGCCAGTGATTTTCATTGCCATTCTATACAGGCTCAGAAATTTTCAATATAGGTGTCCTTAAGCAGTTTCTCCCCTTTTACAGATGTTCTATTTTTTGTGTGTGTGAGATAGGGTCTTGCTCTGTTGCCCAGGCTGGAGTGCAGTGGTGTGGTCTTGGCTTACTGCAACCTCCGCCTCTTGGGTTCAAGCAATTCTTCTGCTTCAGCCTCCCAAATAGCTGGGATGACAGATATGAACCACTAGGCCCAGCTAATTTTTGTATCTTTAGTAGAGATGGGGTTTCACCATGTTGGCCAGGCTGGTCTCAAACTTCTGAGCTCAAGTGATCTGCCTGCCTCGGCTTCTCAAAGTGCTGGTATTACAGGTGTGAGCCACCGCACCCAGCCTCAGATCTTCTTTGTTTATTTACAAAAAGAATGCATTCTTGTGGCAAAAATGCAAACAAAACTGAAGTGTGCAAAGTAAAAAAGCCGGCCAGGTGCAGTGGCTCACACCTGTAATCCAGCACTTTGGGAGGCTGAGGCAGGCAGATCACCTGAGGTCAGGAGTTTGAGACCAGCCTGACCAACATGCAGAAACCCCATCTCTACTAAAAATACAAAATTAGCTGGGCATGGTGGTGCATGCCTGTAATCCCAACTGCTTGGGAGGCTGAGGCAGGAGAATTGCTTGAACCTGGGAGGCGGAGGTTGCAGTTAGCCGAGATTGCACCATTGCACTCCAGCCTGGGCAACAAGAGTGAAACTCTGTCTCAAAAAAAACCCGCCCCTTTCCACAAACCTCTTCTCCAGGGTTTTCCATTTGTTTGCTCCATTTATAGTCTTCCAGACACTTCTTTCTAGTCCCTAAACACGTGTGTATATATATATGTATCTATATATGTATACATATATACATATGTATATATATACACATATATATACATATGTATATGTATACACATATACATATATATGTGTATATATATACATATATGTGTATATATATACATATATAATAGATAGATTTTTGCAAAAGTGGATTCATAAGATTTATTTAACTCTGAAATCCCACTTTAATTTGGCTGTCTTTCTGGGTTAGTTCCCATAGATCTATTCACACATCAGTAGTGGGTAATATAATTGACTTAAAATGTTCCCTCCTGGTGAATCGCTTGAGCCAGAGGGAGGTGGAGGTGAGTCAAGATCGTGCTGTTGCACTCCAGCCTGGGCAACAAGAGCAAAACTCCGTCTCAAAAAAAAAAAGTTTCCTCTTGGTAATTCTTTTCGCTATTTTCCTCTAGGTGACTCTAGAGGATTGTCCTTTTTCTTTCTGTCCTCTTTTTCTCCTCTTTTCTTACCCCTTTGGCTTTAGATCTTATCTAGATGCTAACAGCTGCCACACTTACTTCACTCTTACCTGGAACATTTTGTAATTTTATGTATTTTGAAAATTTACTTTGAATTGGGTTTATGCCTGTTCAGAACATACTGTCCTTGAAGAATGTATTTTTGTATTTGTTTGTACTGATGAAAAGAAACTCTGGGCCAGGTGCAGTGGCTCACGCCTGTCATCCCAGCACTTTAAGACTGAGGTGGGTGGATCACTTGAGGTCAGGAGTTTGAGACCAGTCTGGTGAACATGGTGAAACCCCATCTCTACTAAAAATACAGAAATTAGCTGGGCATGGTGGCACATGCCTGTAGTCCCAGCTACTGGGGAAGCTGAGGCAGGAGAATTGCTTGAACCTGGGAGGCGGAGGTTGTAGTGAGCCGAGATCGTGCTACTTTACTCTAGCTGGGTGACAGAGTGAGACCCTGCCTCAAAAAAAAAAAAAAAAAAAAAAAAGAAAGATAACAACAAAAAAAGAAACTCTGGAAGGAAACTAATAAAGGTGGTTGCCTGTGTGTGGTAACGGGATGAAAGGAGTTGGGAGTAAACTAACCAAGACCAAAGATACTAGGCCTGAGAGGAAGAGCAGGGTGATTGGGAGACAATGAGTTTGGCCTTGTGGTCTTGTTTCCTCTTCATGGATGAAATAGAGACGGCCGAAGAAATGCAACAAACTCGGAGGGGAAGGACCACAAGCCCTTGAAACTGCTTCAGGGCCAGCTGTTCCCCTAGTGGGTACCTGTGCCTGTTTTCTTGGGGTGGGAAAAGGGCTGAGTTATTGACAAGCCTTCTACCCTTGCCAGGTAAGTTTCCTGAGGACAGCTGCTCTGTGAAGCCCATTGCCCCAAAGGCACCTATCAAAGACCCTGCAAACAAGCAGATGGCAATCCAGGTGGCCAATGACATTTCCCATCCCAGGTACCTGGGCTGCCTGCTTTTCCCTGAAGTGGGAGCCTGGCTTGCAGGTAAGTGTTCTTCCTCCTTGCTCCTTTAAAAGTGATACTTCACTCCTCAAAGAAAATATTTCATCTTTTTATTGTAAAAGTTATTAAACACACCCAAAATGAAAAATGGTATAATGAACCACTCAGAATGAACAGTATAATGAACTCCTGATCCAAAAAGTATCACATTGTGCCATATATATTCTTTTTTTCTGATTAAAAAAAATCAAATCCCTGACATTTTATTCCTAAATTCTGAAATGTATATCTAAAAGTTTAGAACATTTTCATATGTAACCATCATACTGTTCTCACTCCTAACAAATTTAACATTAATTGCTTCTTATACTCTAATATCCAATCTATATTCACACTTACCCCTAAGTGAAATGACTTAAAGCCATGAATAATGTTAGACTGGAGTTGCAAATGAAACCAGAGAAGCCAGCATCAGCCTGACAGCCCTCTTAGCACAGATCTCTGAGAAATGCCAGTACCCAAAAGTGAGGGGCTCAAGAAATACTTGTTCCTTTCCTCAGTAACAGCAAGTCATGGTAGGTCTCATTATGAGCTCTTACCATACAGAACTTGCTATGCACCCTTCTGTCCTGACTGGAAGACTGCATTCACTCTTTGTGTGTCTTCCACAGAGCTGAGTATAATGCCTACACAGAGTAGATGTTTAACAAATTGTAATTTGTTTTTTGTTTTAGAGATAGAATCTTGCTCTGTTGCCCAGGCTGCAGTGGAGTGGCACAATCACAGCTTACTGAAGCCTCAAACTCCTGGGCTCTAGTGATCCCCCTGCTTCAGCCTCCTGAGTAGCTGGGACTATAGTTTCATGCCACCACATTCAGCTAATTATTTTTGTTTTATTTTTTATTTTTGAGATCGAGTCTCACTCTGTTGCCCAGGCTGGAGTGCAGTGGCAAGATGTCAGCTCACTGCAACCTCCGCCTCCTGGGTTCAAGCAATTCTTGTGCCTCAGCCTCCTGAGTAGCTGGGACTACAGGTGTGAGCCACCATGCCTAGCTAATTTTTAGATTTTTAGTATAGATGAGGTTTCACCATTGTTGGCCAGGTTGCTCTTGAACTCCTGACTTCAGGTGATCTGCCTGACTTGGACTCCTAAAGAGCTGGGATTACAAGAGTGAGCCACTGTGCCCAGCCATTTTTTTCTTTTTTTTTGAGACAGGGTCTTACTAGGGTGCCCAGGTTGACTTTGAACCCCTGGCCTCAAGTGATCCTCCTGCTTCAGCCTCCCAAGTAGCTAGGATTACAGGTGGGAGCCACTAATTGTAATTTGAATTGACAATCATATTTCCCTGGTATTATTTCCTCAGGGCCAAGTAGTGATATGGCTGTTTTATCAGATCATTTCATTGGCCCTGTAAAGTAGATATCACTCGCCCCATTTCACAGACGAGGAAACTGAGGGTCAGGCTTGTTTAAAGTTCTGTAACTAGGAAGTAGGGGAGCTGAGACTCAATTCTGGTTGCTCTGACTCCAGAGTCTGAGTGGTCATCCATCTCTTGGTAGTCACCAAGGGACTCTGGTGGGGGAGTAAAAGTCTCAGTCCTGGGTAGAGGCAAAGAGAGGGTAAAAGAGAAGGGTGGAGGAGGGGGAGAGAAAAAGGAAGGAGAAAGAAAGAACAAAAGAAAAAGAAATCAGGGTGGGCATGGTGGCTCACGTCTGTAATCACAACACTTTGGGGGCCAAGGCGGTGGGAAGATCACTCGAGCCCAGGAGTTCTAGACCAGCCTGGGAAAAATAGTGAGGCACCATCTCTACAAAACATAAGAAAAAATTTCACTGGGCATGGTGGCACATGCCTGTAGTCCCAGCTACTTGGGAGGCTGAGGCGGGAGGATCGATTGAGCCCAGGATTTTGAGGCTGCAGTGAGCTATGATTGCACCACTGCATTCCAGCCTGGGCAACAGAGCAAGACCCTGTCTCAAAAACAGAAAATAAAAGAAGCTAGGAGAATATGATGTCATAAAAGTAAGACTAGCAGTAATTGGATTTAAGGCCTTCATTTATAGTGAATACAATAGGTGTTTGTTGTGTTGTAGAATGAATGAGAAGGCTTTTCTTTTTTTTGAGATGGAGTCTCACTCTGCTGCCCAGGCTAGAGTGCAGTGGCATGATCTCGGCTCACTGCAACCTCTGCCTCCTGGGTTCAAGCAATTCTCCTGCCTCAGCCTTCTCAATAGCTGGGAATACAGGTGTGTGCCACCACACCCAGCTAATGTTTGTATTTTTAGTAGACACGGGGTTTCACCATATTGGTCAGGCTGGTCTGGAACTTCTGAGAGGTGATCCGCATACTTCGGCCTCCCAAAGTGTTGGGATTACAGGCGTGAGCCACCACACCCGGCCAGTGAGAAGCCTTTGAGTTTCAACTCTCACACTCTAAAGTCTAGAGTTCAGTCTGTAGACATCATTGTATTCCTGGGGCTAGCCTGGAACCTGGCACATATTAAGAGCTCAAATATCTGTTGAATGAATGACTGAATGTATGAATAAATGCACAAGTGAATAAATAAATGATTGAATGAATGATGAATTATATGAAACAACAATTTATTTTTATTTTTTGAGACAAGAGTCTCGCTCTGTCACCCAGGCTGGAGTGCAGTGACGTGATCTCAGCTCACTGCAGCCTCTGCCACCTGGGTTCAAGCAATTCTCCTGCCTCAGCCTCCTGAGTAGCTGGGAGTACAGGTACACACAGCCACTCCCGGCTAATTTTTGTATTTTTAGTAGAGAAGGGGTTTCACCATGTTGGCCAGGATGGTCTTGATCTCCTGACCCTGTGATCCGCCTGCCTCAGCCTCCCAGAGTGCTGGGATTACAGGCGTGAGCCACCGTGCCCAGCTGAAATAACAAATTATTTAACAAGTCATTGAGTGAATGAATTAATTGATGGGACAGATGGATGAATTATTTAAATCTCTGTAGAAAGAAGGTGAGTAGGGAAGAGAATAACTGAATAGCAGCACTATTTACTGAGCATTTCATTATTAGACCTGTGCTAAGAATTTCACAGTTTTTCCATTTAATCCTCACAGCAACCTCTCTGGGGTTGTTACCATCATTTTCTAAGTGAGAAATTAGATCTGGGGAGGCCAGGTAGTTTACTCCATGTCCCACAGGGCAGAGCTGGAATACTGACCCTATCATACTCCGAAATTTAAACTTTTTACCACCCAATCAATGTCCTATTCAACACAGGACTTGCTTTTAGTAGCTGATGCAAGTTCAGGTGAACCACCACTTACGCAACCACTGGAAAGCTGTAAATTTAAACGTAAACATTGTTAATTACTTATCTAAAGGTTTTCTATTGCATGCCTCTTTATTTATTTATTTTGAGACGGAGTTTTGCTCTTGTTGCCCAGGCTGGAGTGCAATGGCACCTTCTTGGCTCACTGCAACCTTTGCTTCCCGGGTTCAAGCGATTCTCCTGCCTCAGCCTCCAGAGTAGCTGGGATTACAGGCACCCAGCACCATGCCCAGCTAGTTTTTGTATTTTTAGTAGAGATGGGCTTTCACCATGTTGGCCAGGCTGGTCTCGAACTCCTGACCTCAGGTGATCCACATGCCTCAGCCTCTCAAAGTGCTGGGATTACAGGCGTGAGCCACCACACCTGGCCGCATGTCTCTTTGTAAGTGAAGGATTACCCCCAACTCCTCTGCTTCTGAAATCTGAATTTTGTTCAAAGCAAGGTATATATTAACTAAAGATGTCTACTTGTGGAAGCTGGTTTAGTTATTGCTGGGAAACTGGGATTTTGGTGTTTGAACACCTTAATAACCAGGCCCTTAATTTTGCGACATCTCATCTTGACAGTTTAAATAAAAGTAAATCCCAATTCCATTAAAGAAAAGACAGATATGTCAGTCCAGGAGTTTGAGATCAGCCTGGGTATGGTATGTTCCTTCTCCTCAGGAGGCAGAGGCAGAGACAGAAGAATCCCTTGAACTCAGGAGTTCGAGGCTGCAATGAGCTGTGATTACACTACTGCATTCCAGCCTGGGTGACACAGCAAGACCCTGCTACAGAAAAAAAAAAAAGACAAGGCAGATTTGTACCATATCTGTTTGGACTGTAGTTCAAAGTCCAACTAGGAACCACAAATTCAGAAAAAATATTTCTAATTCCTGTCATCAACCAAGGACTGTCTTAATATATCCTACATTTATTTCTGAGGGCTTGTGCAAAATAAAACTATATATGTATGTGTATGTACATGTGTATATATGTATTCATGTGTATATGTATATGCGCACATACACGTGTGAATGTATATATGTGTATGTGTGTGCATATATGTGTACGTATATATACACACATATACACACTGTACAAAGCTCTGACAAATCAATAAGAAAAAGGGCTATAACCCAATAGCAAAATGGGCAAAGGATATTCAAAGGAAAAAAACATAAATGGCTTTTTTTTTTCCTTGAGACAGAGTCTCACTCTGTCACCCAGACTGGATTGCAGTGGTGTGATCACAGCTCACTACAACCTTGAACTCCTCAGCCTCCCAAGTAGTTGGGACTACAGGCGCATGCCACCACACAGGGCTAATTTTTTCTTTTTTACTTTTGTGGAGACAAGGTCTCACTGTGTTGCTCAAGCTGGTGTTGAACTCCCGGGCTCAAGTCCTCCTGCCTTGACCTCCCAAAGTTCTAGGATTACAGGTGTGAGCCACCACGCCAGTTTAAAAGGCTCTTACATATATGAAAAATGCTCTTTTATCATAATTTAAAAATGTAAATTAAAACTATACTGAGAAAAACAACAAAAAAAACTATACTGAGGGAAAAATTTTTCACCTATTAGATTGACAAAGATTATAAAACACTTTTTCTGATAACACATTATACTGGCAGGGTGGAGAAATTGTACTCTCATACTGTTTTTGGGAAAGTAAATTGATACAACTTTTTTTTTTTTTGAGACAGAGTCGTGCTCTGTGGCCAGGCTGGAGTGCAGTGCTGTGATCTTGGCTAACTGCAAACTCTACCTTCCAGGTTCAAGCGATTCTCCTGCCTCAATCTCCCAAGTAGCTGGGATTACAGGCACATGCCACCATACCCAGCTAATTTTTGTAATTTTAGTAGAGACAGGGTTTCATCATGTTGGCCAGGCTGGTCTCAAACTCCTGACCTCGGTGATCCATCTGCCTCAGCCTCCCAAAGTGCTGGGATTACAGGCGTGAGCCACTGTGCCTGGCTGGCCTGGTATAACTTCTAAGTGGGGAAATCTGCAAGATCTATACAAATTATTATTACACATACAAGTTGAAGGTACAGCTATACTTGTACATGTGGAAAATTATGCATGTACAAGCTTACCCACCATAGCATGGTTCAATCAGCAAAAGATGGAAATGACCTTAATGTTCATCAGTATAAGACTGGATCCATAAATCACGCCCATGCATTAAATGGAGTTCATGCTATCTTGGCTAAAATAGAAGCCACCAGCCACATGTGGCTGTGGAGTATTTGAAATGTGGCTAATCCCAATTGAGATGTGCTTTAAGTGTAAAAGACACACCAGATTTTGAAGACTTGGTACAAAAAAGGAATGTGAAACATACATCGCATTAGTTTTTTTTTTTTTTTTTAAAGATGGAGTCTCACTCTGTCACCAGGCTGGAGTACAGTGGCGCAATCTTGGCTCACCACAACCTCCGCCTCCCAGGTTCAAGCAATTCTCTTGCCTTAGCCTCCTGAGTAGCTGGGACTACAGGGGCCTGTCACCACGTCTGGCTAATTTTTTTTTTTTTTTTTTTTGAGACGGAGTCTCCCTCTGTCACCCAGGCTGGATTGCAGTGGCGTGATCGTGGCTCACTGCAAGCTCTGCCTCCTGGGTTCACGCCATTCTCCTGCCTCAGCCTCCTGAGTAGCTGGGACTACGGGTGCCCGCCACCAAGCCTGGCCAATTTTTTTTTTTTTCGTATTCTTAGTAGAGACGGGGTTTCACCGTGTTAGCCAGGATGGTCTTGATCTTCTGACCTTGTGATCCACCTGCCTCAGCCTCCCAAAGTGCTGGGATTACAGGCGTGAGCCACCGCACCCCGCCTGTATTTTTTTTTTTTTTTTTTTTAGTAGAGATGGGATTTCACTGTGTTAGCCAGGATGGTCTCGATCTCCTGACCTCCCAATCCGCCCGCCTTGGCCTCCCAAAGTATTGGGATTACAGGTATGAGCCACAGCACCTGGCCAATAATTTTTTATTCCTGTCAAAATGATTTTTTTTTTTTTAGATGGAGTTTCGCTCTTTTTGCCTAGGCTGAAGTGCAATGGTGTGATCTCGGCTCACCGCAACCTCCACCTCCCTGGTTCAAGTGATTCTCCTGCCTCAGCCTCCTGAGTAGCTGGGATTACAGGTGCGTGCCACCACACCTGGCTAATTTTGTATTGTTAGTAGAGACAGGGTTTCACTATGTTGGCCAGGCTGGTCTCGAACTCCTAACCTCAGGTGATCCACCTGCCTCAGCCTCCCAAAGTGTGGGGATTATAGGCGTGAGCCACTGCACCTGGCAAAAAGATATTTTGATATTGATTTCCTGTCAAAATGGTATATCATTTTAAATAAAATGTATTGTTAATTCATTGCCAGTACCTTGGCTCATGTTTGTAATTCCAGCACTTTGGGAGGCCGAGGCAGGAGGATCACGTAAATCCAGGAGTTTGAAACTAGCCTTGGCAATATAGGAAGACCTCGTCTCTAGAAAAAATAAAAAAATTAGCCAGGCAAGGTGGTGTACACCTTGTAGTCCCAGCTACCCAGGAGGCTGAGGAAGGAGGATCACTTAAGCCCCAGAAGTTGAGGCTGCAGTGAACTGTGTTGAAGCCACTGCACTCCAGCCTGGATGATAGAGTAAGACACTGTCTCAAAAACAAACACACACTAACTTCATCTTTTCCTTATAACTTTTTTTTTTTTTTTTTTGAGATGAAGTCTCGCTCTGTCGCCTAGGGTGGAGTGCAATGGCACCATCTCGGCTCACTGCAACCTCCGCCTCCTGGGTTCAAGTGATTCTCCTGTCTCAGCCTCCCAAGTAGCTGGGATTACAGGTGTGTGCCACCACGCCCGGCTTATTTTTTTGTATTTTTGTAGATGCGGGGGTTTCACCATGTTGGCCAGGCTGGTCTCAAACTCCTGACCTCAAGTAATCCACCCGCCTCAGCCTCCCAAAGTGCTGGGATTGCAGGTGTGAGCCACCACGCCTGGCCTCCTTTTAACTTTAAAAAATGTGTTTACTGGCTGGGCATGGTAACTAATGCCTATAATCCTAGCATTTGGGGAGGCCAAAGGAGGAGGATCACTTGAACCCAGGAGTTCAAAACCAGCCTGGACAGCATAGCAAGACTCTGCTTTCTACAAAAAATAAAAATAAAAATTAGCCAGGTGTGGTGGTGCCCAGCTATGGTCCCAGCCAGTTAGAGAAGCTGAGGTGGGAGGATTGCTTGATCAAGGTCAAGGCTGCAGTGAGCCATGATCATATCAGTGTACTCCAGCCTGGGTGACAGAGCAAGACTGTCTCAAAAAAAAAAAAGTGTTCACTAGAAAATGTAAAAGTGGCTGGGCGTGGTAGCTCACACCTGTAATCCTAGCACTTTGGAAGGCTGAGGTGGGTGGATCACTTGAGGTCAGGAGTTTGAAACCAGCCTGGCCAACATGGTAAAACCCCATCTCTACTAAAAATATTTAAAAATTAGCAGGGGCATGGTGGTGGGCACCTATAATCCCAGCTACTCAGGAGGCTGAGGCAGGAGAATCACTTGAACCTGGGAGGCAGAGGTTGCAGTGAGCTGAGATTGTGGCACTGCACTCCAGCCTGGGCAACAGATGGAGACTGTCTAAAAAAAAAAAAAAAAAAAAAAGGAAAAAAAGAAAAATGTAAAAATATGTGTGTAACCCTCTTTAAATTTCATTGGACAGTAGTGGCTCTGGATAAAAAAATAAAGTGAAAAAAGCAAGGTGCATAAGAGTGTATAGTAGACTACCATTTGTGCTTTAAAGAAAGGAAAAAAGCTCTCTCTCTGATACTTGCTTGTTTATACATAACCTATCTCTGGAGTGATGGACTAGAAATAATATTGGCTGCTTCTGGGGAGAGAAACTGTAGGTAGAGAACAGAGCTGAAATTTGAATCCTGATCCTTTTGTAAAATTTTTATTTTTGTTTATTTTTCATTTATTTTTTTGAGACAGGGTCTTGCTCTGTTGCTCAAGCTGAAGTGCAGTGGCACAATCTTGGCTCACTGCAGCCTTCACCTCCTGGGCTTATCGATCCTCCTGCCTCAGCCTCTGAGTAAGTAGGATCACAGGTGCATACCACCATGTCTGGCTAATTTTTAAATTTTGGTAGATATGGGAGTTTGGTGTGTTTGCCCAGGCTGGGCTTGAACTCCTGGGCTCAACTGATCCTTCTGCCTTGGCCTCCCAAAGTGCTGGGATTACAGACATGAGCCACTGCACCCTGCCTATTTTTTTTTTTTTTTTGAGATGGAGTTTCACTCTGTCTCCCAGGCTGGAGTGCAGTGGCACAATCTCAGCTCACTGCACCCTCTGTCTCCCAGGTACAAGCAATTCTCCTGCCTCAGCCTCCCAAGTAGCTGGGATTATGGGCACCTGCCACCATGCCCAGCTAATTTTTACATTTCTAGTAGAGACAAGGTTTCACCATGTTGGTGAAACACCCAGTCTGCACCCTGCCTATTATTATTTAGTCAAAAATGTTTTTAAAATTGCTTAACATAAAACAAAAATACCCAGCATTTTGGGAGGCCAAAGCGGGTGGATCACCTGTGGTCAGGAGTTCGAGACCACCCTGGCCAACATGGCGAAACCCTGTCTCTACTAAAAATACAAAAATTAGCTGGGCGTGGTGGCAGGGGCCTGTAATCCCAGCTACTGGGGAGGCTGAGGCAGGAGAATCGCTTGAACCTGGGAGTTGGAGGTTGAGGTGTGCCGGCCGAGATTGTGCCACTGCATTCCAGCCTGGGCAATAAGAGCAAGACTCCATCTCCAAAAAAAAAAAAAAAAAAAAAAAAAGCAAAGAAAATACCCATAGAGAAACTAGAAAAATAAACACATATATAAGCACATAAAAAGATGAAAATGGGCTGGGCACGGTGGCTCACACCTGTAATCCCAGCACTTAGGGAGGCCAAGGCAGGAGGATTTGAGCCCAGGAGTTGAAGACCAATCTGGGCAACATAGGGAGACCCTGTTTCTACTTAAAATATATATATATTATCTGGGCTTGGTGGCGTGTGCCTGTTGTCCCAGCTCCTCAGGAGGCTGAGGTGGCAGGATCACTTGAGCTCGGAGTTTGAGGCTGCAATGAGCTATGATCCCACCATCTCACCCCAGCGGCAACAGAGTGAAACCCTGTGTCAAAAAAAGAAGAGAAAAGAAAAAAAAGATGAAAATGCACAGCAAAAGGACTGGCAGGTATAGTGAAGGGAATGTGTTGGGTGTGGAAAAAGGACTTGCTTGTCTACTCTTTTTTTTTCTTTTTTTGAGACAGGATCTCACTCTGTCAGCCAGGCTGGAGTATAGTGGTGCAACGGTGCCATCATAGCTCACTGCAGCTTCTACCTTCTGGACTCAAGCAATCCTCTGGCCCCAGCCTTCCGAGTAGCTGGGACTACAGGCATGCACTACCACGCCTGGCCATTTTATTCTGTATTATTTCAATCTTTTGTAAAGACAACGCTTAACTTGTGTAATTCTAAGAAAAAAGAACTGGATTAGAACAAAATATACTGAGATGTTAACAATAGCTGTCTTTAGATAATGGGATTATAGGTAATTTTTCTTCCTTTTACTTTACTTTCAAAAAATTTCCCAATTATTCTATAAATAACACTCTTACTTTTGTAATGGAAAAGCCAACAAACCTTTTTGTTTTTTCGCTACTTTCTTTTTTAAAGACACTTCTAAAGATTCCATTAGCCTTTTAAAAATTTTTAAATTATCTTCATTGCTTTTTAAAATGATAGCAAGTAATGCAGATGTTTTTTATAAAATGTCAAACAGCACAGAAAGAACATAGCGTGGAAAAAAAAGGTATTTCGTAATTCCATCTCCTCCTATGAGATAACCACTATTCTCTAAAACTTTAAAAATACAGCATATTTATATTAAGAATTTAAAAATAATTTCAAATTAACTGGAAAGGCTGAGAACTGGAATACACTTTCATTGTACCAAGCAGAGTTCTAAATGTTTTAAATTTTATCATCTCATGGAATTTACCCAATGACTCTCTGGGATAGATGTTATACCCCATTAACCACAAAGTCAGGCTGGGAGGGGTTAAACAATTTGCCCAAAGCCACATTCTAGTAAGGGGCAGGATTGGCATTCAAACCCAAGTCCAAGACACCCGCTAAGCCACAGCCTCAGGCCACTGCCATTCATGGTGGGTGGGGCGGGTGTGATTAAGATGCAGGAACTGGACTTGAGTTCAAGTGTGGCGGCTCTTCTTCCAGTGCCCCTGGGAAAGGGTGTTTAGTGAAGGATTTTTGCTTTTGGTGATAAGTGTGGAGCTGTGATTGAGAGAGTAGAAAATGATAATAGTGGAGCTGGAGCATAATGGATGCTTGGGGGCATTTTACAGTGGTTGTCAGGGGAAAGACAGCACGGAGGAGCTGTGGGTGGAATTGGAAAGAAGCAGTTAGCTACAGCACTCCAAAGGGTTAAAGCCAGGCTGGAAAGCCCCTTGGGGGGAAGCTGCCACCAAGGCTGCAATCCCGAGGCCTTCACCTCCCCCATCAGCAGGGGCTGGACTGGTTCCTCCTGGGATTATTTGAGGCCCCTGGGCCCTAGGTGAGCCATGGGGGAGGGACCGAAGCTGCAGGTACTGCTTGCCCCCAACTTTCAGTGGGGCTCAGTAAGTTAGGTGCCCTGGGATAGGCCCCCTGGCTCCTAACAGATGCAGCTCTGGCCCAGGCTTGCTTTGGGAATGAGAGGTGTTGAGCCCCAAGCCTGGGGGATGCTCAGAGAATGGTGGAGATGCAGCCTTTAGAGAAAGTGGGGCCTTCCTGGATGGGAAGGGAGCCTGCACCATGATGAGGCGGTGAGTAGCTCTCCAGTCTGCCTGGTTCTGCCTGTCTTACAGGACTGGGGTTGGTGAGAGCTGCCTCACAAAGAGATGCATTTTGAGGGTTCAGAGAGCCTCAAGGTATTTCTCTTAAGCAATCATCCATAGCTAGTTTCTGGGCCCCAGCTTTGCTCTCTTCCACCTCCTCTGCAAGCCTGGCCACAGATTTTCTTCCCCTAGGTCTTTCGATCTGAACCTTCTCCTCCCCTTCCCTCCCCTCCCCCCAAACTCTTTGGAAATCTTTCAACTTTCTTTCAACTTTTCTCTGGGCAGTTTGGGGTTTGTTTCAGAGCTGGGTCAGGGCGCTTTAACACCCCCAGCTGGGGAGAGTGGATGACAATAGCTGCTATCACTTTACCATTGGAAGTGACCCCCGAATTTGCACTTCTTTCATCTTGGTACAGAGCACTTGAGGGTGGGCGATTTCCTGGGGGGAGTGGCTTAAGCCGCTTCCCCACCGGCCAGTTGGCTGTAGACGGTCCATGCTCAATGGTCCTCTACAGATATGAAACTGGTTCTGGAGTGAGACGAGCTCGGCTGGGGACGCTGCCTGAGAAGGCCTTTCCCCACAGGGTGACTTAAATGTCCCAGGCTGGAAGGTGGAGCGAGAAGTGGATGCCCCCAGGGCTCTGGGTCACCCTCCAGGTCAGTAAAACAGCGAGTTTCCTCAAAACTAGGAAGGGTGGGGGTGCCCCGTACAGTTTGGAGGCTCCAGCGGGGTCAGGGATGATCTCGGGACCCTACTGGGCCCAGGTCAAGGAGTGACCCCGTGAAGATGCTGTGGTGTGTGTGTGTCTGGGTGTGTATGTAGAGGGAGAGGACACATTGTTTCAAGTTCTCTTTCTCCCCACCCCCACCTCCACCTCCAGCCCTGTCCCCACCCCCACCCGTCTGCCTATCTCCCTTCCCCACCCTACACAACGGTCTGGCCTCCGTCCCTCCCCAGGTTCCCGGAGCTTCTCAGGTTGGATCCCTCGTCCCTGGAGCCCTGGACCTGCCAGCTCCCTCTTTTGCCACTCATTGCCTCCTGGCACCTTAAGGGGCAACCAGGAGCCTGTGCTGCTTCCCCTTGTGGGCTGCACTCTTCCTCCCTTCCAAACACGTGGTCCAGTAGAGCAACTGAGCTGGGCTGGATTGACTTGGTGGCCTGAGGCCCACCCCTGTGACCCAAGGTGCAGCCACTACCCTTGGTGGTGGGAATTTCCTTGGGAAGTCGCAGCCCAAAGGCTTGGCTGCCACCAGCCAACCCTGGCAGCTGCCCTTGCCCGGCTGGGCCTCCAGGGCCACCAGGGAGGGTGCAAAGATGGCTGGCGCTCCCTTAGGCCCTGGCAGGGTGCAGCCTGTGCAGTCGGGCTGGTGTGGCCAGGGCAGGGAGGGCAGGGCAGAGAGGCATGGAGCAAGGCCGGGTGAGGAGCCAGCCATCCAGGGGAGAATCAAACCCACAGCCTTACTGAGACCAGTGGCCCAGGTGCAGGTTGACTATAGAGAACATAGCGCCTACTTTGGGAGGGAGAGGAAGAAAAGGGAGGGCTGAGAACACGGGATCCATGGTAAGCTAGAGCCCAGGATGAGGCTGGTGGGGAAGGATTTTGTTCTAAAGACCAGGCCAGGCTCATAACAGCAGATCTCTTGCCCCTCCATCCCTTGGCCCACCCAGATTCCTGGCTCACTCCTAAGATGCAGGGGACAAGAGGCCAGACCTGGGTTCTGAGACCCCATATGCTTGAAACAAAGAATGCGAGAGCTGGGAGGCTGACCTTGGTGAAGGCGAGGCTGTGAGTGCCCTGCAGAGTAGCCTGTGGCCATTCATTCATTCCCTGGCTTTACTGGAGCTAAGATCCTGGCTGGATGCCTCTGGATGTCCTGCCTTTACCCCCACCCTTCTAATCTCAGGCAAGAGGAGGGGAGAGCCTGTGCAATCCAAGTGTGCCTTGCCTCCTTGGTTTCATACTTTTTCAGATCACTTCCAAGAGTTGTGGGGGCCAGGGCAGGCCAGCTGGGCAAAGTCCATAGATTAGCTATCACTTTTTGCACCTCCTTCCCTGAATGCACCTGGCAACCGGCCTGTCTGCTTTGCATTGCACTTCTAGGAAGAGAGCCATTGTCAAAAAGACTGTTGCACCTGAACCCCATCATCAATTGTCTACTTAAGAGTGATAGGCTTCCCCGTGCAGCCCCTACTCTTTCCACACGGCCCTATTCTCTGGTGGGCCAATCCATCTGTGGGTTGGGAGTGAGTGTGGAGCTGCTTTTCCTTAAGCTTTTGAGGAAGCCAGAAGTGGGGTATCACATACTTGTACCTCCTACCTCTTTGGGGAAGAGAAAGGAATGAAATTGGGTGGAGCCGGGTGGAACTGGGCCTGGGAAGAGTAGATAGGGTGGGACGAGGAGGGTGGGGACAGGTGGAGACTGTGCAAGAGGAAGTGTGGCATATCTGGACGTTGTGTTGGAAGGTATCTGGACACTGCTGTATGAATTCAGGCAAGTCGACTTTACCTTTCTGGACCTCAATTTCCTTATCTGTAAAATGGCCAGGTTTGTCTTAAAGTCCTAAAAATCTGTAAGTTTCTGGATCCATTGGATAATGAGAATTTTGGAGATGGAATTATAGTGCTTAGAAGGGGAGCTTGAGAGTCAGGCTGCTTAGACTTTGTAGCTTTTAAAAGCTGTGTGGTCTTGGGAAAGCTACTTAATGTAAACCCGGAGGCTCCAGGTGTGAACTCAGACTAGGGATCCTGTAGATAGTATAGGTGTGATGGAATTGTAGTTCACATGGAAGGAAGGTGAGAACCACATATAAACAAAAGTACCTCTGAAAAGCCTGAACTCCAAATGCTTGAGGGTGAAAAGCTGGCAGATACTTGTTAACACTTCAGGGAACATCATGCTCTGCCCAGGAAATCGGCTAATTGCATGTAAGGGTATAAAAATATCATCCACACAGCTTCAATATATTGTTCCCTCTTGTTTTTCCTGAGATTTTGGTTGAATTACCTAGTTAAATGCACATAGGAAGCAGTCAGTAAATGGTAGCTATTTTCCTAATTTTGTTTACAAAGTATCTAGCAGAGCACTCATTTGTATGCAGTTGTAAAATAGCATTCAACAAGTGACATCATGCAAGAAAAACAAAAACCCAACGTCTTGCTTGACATCATTGTCTGCCAAAATGTCTTGTCTATGTGTACACAGTTTGTTCTTCAGGTTTCCTTTTTTAAAAATTGTATAATGTAAGTGCTGTCTTTACTAAGAACTGATATGGTTTATCTCCTGAATCCAAAGAAAAGTAATAGTTTTCTTTTTAAAGTAAATATAAAAGGCATAAAAGTTGACAGATTAATAAAAGCCAACTTCTAGAGTTAAATGATATGGTACAAATAGAAATATGGTGAGAGGTTATACCAGATTTGTTATAATATACACATTTTAAAGAAATCTACAGCCTAGAAATTTTATCCAAAGGTGATTCTGATTACCAGGTTTTTTTTTTGTTTTTTTTTTTTTAAGACAGTCTCACTCTGACACCCGGGCTGGAGTGCAGTGGTGTAATCTCAGCCCCCTGAGGCTCAGGTTATCCACCTCAGCCTCCTGAGTAGCCTGGACTACAGGCACATGCTACTATGCAGTCTAATTTTTTTTTTTTTGTAGAGATAGGGTTATGTTATGTTGTCCAGACTGGTCTCTAACTCCTAGGGCTCAAGCTATCCGCCCACTTCAGCCTCCCAAAGTTCTGGGATTACAGGCGTGAGCCACCGCACTTGGGCTGATTACCAATTTTTAAACGACTTTTCTTCTTTGGTTATCAAGTAAAATTCTGGTGGGTGTTCCCTCAGTACTTTTTTTTTTGAGATGGAGTCTCGCTCTGTTTCCAGGCTAGAGTACAGTGGTGCGATCTCGGCTCACTGCAACCTCCGTCTGTTGGGTTCAAGTGATTCTCCTGCCTCAGCCTCCTGAGTAGCTGGAACTACAGGCGCGGGCCACCATGCCCAGCTAATTTTTTTTTTTTTTTGTATTTTTAGTAGACACAGGGTTTCACCATGTTGTCCAGGATGGTCTTGATCTCTTGACCTTGTGATCCACCTGCCTTGTCCTCCCAAAGTGCTGGGATTACAGGCCTGAGCCACCACCACGCCCGGCCTCAGTACTTTTAATTTTTTTTTATTTATTTTTTATTTTTGAGACGGAGTCTCACTCTCTCACCCAGGCTGGAGTGCAGTGGGCGATCTCGGCTCACTGCAACCTCTGCTGCCCAGGTTCAACCAATTCTTCTGCCTCGGCCTCCCGAGTAGCTGGGATAACAGGCACCTGCCACCGCGCCTGGCTAATTTTTGTATTTTTAGTAGAGATGGGGTTTCACCATCTTGGCCAGGCTGGTCTTAAACTCCTGATCTTGTGATCCACCTGCCTCGGCCTCCCAAAGTGCTGGGATTACAGGTGTGAGCCACTGCGCCCCAGCCCTACTTTTAATTTTTTAAAACATTTTTACTAAATTACAATTTGCATTCATCCACTCCTTTCAAATGTAGCTTTTTTGTTTTGTTTTGCTTTTTGGGGACAGTCTCCTCTGTTGCTCAGGCTGAAGTCCAGTGGCGTGATCATAGCTCACTGTAACCTCGAACTATGCTGAAGTGATCTTCCTGCCTCAGCCTCCTAAAGTGCTGGGATTATAGGCGTGTGCCACCACGCCTGGCCTTAAGCGTACAGTTTGATCTGAAAAATGTATATACCCAAACACCATTTTTAAACCTAAGGCTCATCTAAAGCAATTTATTGAACTCTGAGAACAAGTTTAATTTGAGAACATGATCTGAGAAACCAGAAAGGATAATGGTCCCTCTCCTAATGTAAAAAGTGTCTATGAAGGAATACCACTCTGCTTTGCAACTGAACAATAAAAACATACCAGTAATCAAGATGATTAGTTTTGTGTTAAAAGGTGGTTAATGGTTTAAACAGGAGATGAATCACAGACCTTAAAGAGCATTTGGGGCCAGGCATGGTGGCTCATGCCTGTAATCCCAGCACTTTGGGAGGCCAAGGTGGGTGGATCACCTGAGGTCAGGAGTTTGAGACCATGAGACCACCCTGTCGGACATGGTGAAACCCCATCTCTACAAAATAAGCTGGGCGTGGTGGCATGTGCCTACAGTCCTAGTTACTCAGGAGGCTGAGGCAGGAGAATCGCTTGAACCCCGGGGGTGGAGGTTGTAGTGAGCAAAGAATGAGCCACTGTACCCCAGCCTGGGTGATAGAGTGAGATTCTGTCTCAAAAAAAAAAAAAAAAGTGTTTGGTTTCAACTAACTTGTATTATGACCTTGGGCAAATTAGGTTAACTTCAATTGCCTCAGTTTCCTCACCTGTAAATTGGGGATAATGGTAGTACTTAAAGTATTAGTGTCAGGATTAGGACAGTGCATGGCAAATAGTAAATGCTCAGTAAATCGTAGTTATTAGATCTTTGTGCAGTGAATAGATTGTTGCTGCCCCTTTGAAAGGCTGTTTTTGTTCTGGGGCAGCACTTCTCAAACTTTTTGGTTTCAGGACTCCTGTATGGTCTGCAGACCCTAAAAACCTTTTGTTTATTATATAGGTTATATCTACCAATGTATATTGTATACACAATTAAAACTGAGAAATAAATTTTAAAAAGCCTGTTATACAGTAACAAATAATCATTTTTATGAAAAGTGACATTTCCAAAGCAAAAAAAAAATTACTTTTTTTTTTTTTTTCTGAGATGGAGTCTCGCTCTGTTGTCCAGGCTGGAGTGCAGTGGCGTGATCTTGGCTCACTGCAAGCTCCGCCTCCCGGGTTCACGCCATTCTCCTGCCTCAGCCTCCTGAGTAGCTGGGACTAGAGGCGCCCGCCACCGTGCCCGGCTAATTTTTTGTATTTTTAGTAGAGACAGGGTTTCACCGTGCTAGCCAGGATGGATTTTTGTATTTTTAGTAGAGACAGAGTTTCACCATTTTAGCCAGGCTGGTCTTGAACTCCCGACCTCAAGTGATCTGCCTGCCTCGGCCTATCTTCTTTTAAACCAGATACTATGGAGACTTGGAAAAATGTTAAATAATGTCCGAGAGCACATTATTCTACATTTTTACATTTTACATTTTTCTGTATCTCCATAGTATTTGGTTTAAAAGAAGATGGGTAGTTTCTCATATCTGTTTCTATATTCAATCTGTTTTGATATATTGTTTTGGTGGAAGCATCTGAAGAAAATCTAACTTCATCTAGATATATAGATGGAAAAAGGAGGAGTATTTTGATCACTTTTTCAGTGGATTTTTTTGATATTATACCAAAACTTTACAAGTAGTAGCCTCTCAAAGCTTAGTTATAATGTGGAATTTGAAACATATCCATGAACTTTTTGTACCCTGTTATATTAAAATCCATGGGTCTTTTTTTTTTTTTTTTTTTTTTTTTTTGAGATGGAGTCTCGCTCTGTCACCAGGCTGGAGTGCAGTGGTGCGATCTTGGCTTACTGCAGCCTCCGCCTCCCAGGTTCAAGCAATTCTCCTGCCTCAGCCTCCTGAGTAGCTGGGACTACAGGCATGCGCTGCCACTCCCGGCTAATTTTTGTATTTTTAGTACAGACGGGGTTTCACCACGTTGGCCAGGATGGTCTCAATCTCCTGAGCTCGTGATCCGCCCACGTCGGCCTCCCAAAGTGCTGGGATTACAGGCATGAGCCACCACACCTGGCACCATGGGTTTCTTTTATACTTTGAATGATTCTTCTACAAGTGCATGACTTTGTAACAGCACCCATTGGCTATTTGGAAAATGCTCACTGAGTGATGTAGATCTTTAGTGGAAACAATTGACAATTCATTATACAGCATAAAAAATTATATTTGTTAGGGCTGGGCATGACGGCTCATGCCTGTAATCCCAGCACTTTGGGGAACTGAGGCGGGCAGATCATTTGAGGTCAGGAGTTTGAGACCAGGCTGGCCAACATGGTGAAACCCCATCTCTGCTAAAAATACAAAAATTAGCTGGGCATGGGGGCGTGCGCCTGTAATCCCAGCTACTCGGGTGGCTGAGGCAGGCAAATCGCTTGAACCCAGGAGGTGGAAGTTGCAGCCAGTCAAGATTGTGCCACTGCACAATCTTGTATTTGTAGAGATTTGTATTTTTTGTAGAGATGGGGTTTTGCCATGTTGCTCAGGCTGGTCTCGAGCTCCTGGACTCAAGCAGTCCACCCACCTCAGCCTCCCAAAGTGCTAAGATTATAGGCATGAGCCACCACGCCCAGCCAACATCTCTTTATTGTCTCATTTATGCCCAGAACAACTCAAGCATATTTTATTAATTTTTTTTTTTTCCCTTTTGGAGACAGTCTCACTTTGTTGCCCAGGCTGGAGTGCAGTGGCTCTATTTCAGCTCACTGCAACCTCTGCCTCCTGGGTTTAAGTGATTCTTCTGCCCTAGCCTCCAGACTAGCTGGGATTACAGGCTCCTGCCACTATGCCTGGCGAATTTTTGTATTTTTAGTAGAGATGGGGTTTCACCATGTTGGCCAGGTTGGTCTCGAACTCCTGACCTCAAGTGATTCATCTGCCTCGGCCTCCCAAAGTGCTAGGATTACAGGTATAAGCCACCGTGCCTGGCCTATAAAGCAGATTTTAAAACACCATTCCCATTTTGTAGAAAATGAACAGAAGCATAGAGAGGAAGTGATCAAGGTGACCAAGCTTATGTCAGAGCCAGGATTCAAAGCCAGGTTCCAGAGACCACACTTTTCCTCAGTACCATTCAGTGATGAACCAATCCCGTCTGTTCTGGGAGGATGGGAGCAGATAGACATTACCTTTTAGGAGAAAGTGCAGGAGTGGACAGGGCACCTTTGCTAGTCATCATCTGGGCACTTCCACCTGACTACTGCCCCTTTATCTTTTGCCCTGGCAAGGATGACTTCTCGGAACCAGCTGGTGCAGAAGGTGCTGCAGGAGCTGCAGGAGGCAGTGGAGTGCGAAGGCCTGGAGGGTCTCGTAGGTGCTGCCTTGGAGGCCAAGCAGGTCCTGTCTTCCTTCACTCTCCCCACCTGCCGGGAGGGAGGCCCTGGCCTCCAGGTGCTGGAAGTGGACTCGGTGGCCCTGAGCCTGTATCCGGAGGATGCTCCAAGGAACATGCTGCCGCTGGTGTGCAAGGGGGAGGGCAGCCTGCTGTTCGAGGCGGCCAGCATGCTGCTGTGGGGTGACGCAGGCCTCAGCCTGGAGCTGCGGGCCCGCACCGTGGTAGAGATGCTGCTGCACCGACACTACTACCTCCAGGGCATGATCGACTCCAAAGTGATGCTGCAGGCTGTGCGCTACTCCCTGTGCTCTGAGGAGTCCCCTGAGATGACCAGCTTGCCTCCCGCCACGCTGGAGGCCATCTTCGATGCTGACGTCAAGGCCTCCTGTTTCCCCAGCAGCTTCTCCAACGTGTGGCACTTGTATGCTCTCGCCTCTGTCCTCCAGCGGAACATCTACTCCATCTACCCCATGCGCAACCTCAAGATCCGGCCCTACTTCAACCGTGTCATCCGGCCCCGCCGCTGCGACCACGTGCCCTCCACGCTGCACATCATGTGGGCTGGCCAGCCCCTCACCAGCCACTTCTTCCGCCACCAGTACTTTGCCCCTGTGGTGGGGCTGGAAGAGGTGGAGGCTGAAGGTGCCCCTGGCGTGGCCCCAGCTCTTCCAGCCCTGGCCCCACTGTCATCGCCGGCCAAGACCTTGGAGCTGCTCAACCGTGAACCTGGCCTCAGCTACTCTCACCTCTGTGAGCGCTACAGCGTCACCAAGAGCACCTTCTACCGCTGGCGTCGGCAGTCCCAGGAGCACCGGCAGAAAGTTGCTGCCCGCTTCTCCGCCAAGCACTTCCTGCAGGACAGCTTCCACAGGGGGGGCGTCGTGCCGCTTCAGCAGTTCCTCCAGCGGTTCCCCGAGATCTCCCGCTCAACCTACTATGCCTGGAAGCATGAGCTGCTGGGCTCTGGCACCTGCCCGGCCTTGCCCCCCAGGGAGGTGCTGGGCATGGAGGAGCTAGAGAAGCTGCCGGAGGAGCAGGTGGCTGAGGAGGAGCTGGAGTGCTCCGCACTGGCGGTGTCAAGCCCTGGAATGGTCTTAATGCAGCGGGCCAAGTTGTACCTGGAGCATTGCATCTCCCTGAACACACTGGTACCCTATCGCTGCTTCAAACGCAGGTTCCCTGGCATCTCACGGTCCACCTATTACAATTGGCGGCGAAAGGCCCTCCGGAGGAACCCCAGCTTCAAGCCCGCACCAGCCCTCTCTGCTGCCGGGACTCCCCAGTCGGCATCTGTTGGGGAAGGGGCTGTAATTCCTTGGAAGAGTGAGGTGGAAGAGGGGGCAAGGAAAGCCACGGGTGAGGAGCCTCCCGCCCCCCGGGAGCTCCTGCCACTAAGGATGCCCCTGTCCCGTTGGCAGAGGCGTCTGCGCAGGGCTGCCCGCAGGCAGGTGCTGAGTGGGCATCTCCCTTTCTGCCGCTTCCGCCTCCGTTACCCCAGCCTGTCACCTTCTGCCTTTTGGGTCTGGAAGAGTCTTGCTCGGGGTTGGCCCAGAGGCCTGTCCAAACTCCAGGTGCCGGCCCCCACCTTGGGCAAAGGGGGGCAGGAGGCTGAGGAGAAGCAGGAGAAGGAGGCCGGCAGGGATATGACAGCTGTGATGGCCCCACCTGTGGGGGCTTCTTTGGAAGATGTAGAGGGAGGGCCTTCCAGAGAGGGGGCCACAGCCCAGGGCCAGCCCCACAGTGGGTCCCTGCTGAGCCAACCTGTGGTGGCAGCAGCGGGTGGCAGGGATGGCCGGATGCTGGTGATGGACGTGATCGCTACCACAAAGTTCAAGGCCCAGGCCAAGCTGTTCTTGCAGAAGCGCTTCCAGTCCAAGAGCTTCCCCTCCTACAAGGAGTTCAGCGCCCTCTTTCCCCTCACTGCCCGCTCCACATACTACATGTGGAAGCGAGCCCTCTATGACGGCCTCACCCTGGTAGATGGCTGACAGGGAGGTACAAAAGGGGCTGGGAGGAAGGGGGACCAGTTTGGAGAGGGTCAGGGACCTGAGCTGACCCCAGGCTTGGCCAGGATGTCCTTTGCTCTGGGTCCCACAGTGTCTACCCTAAGTCCAAGGGTATATTTTTGTTATTTTCTGGCTCCAGGACAGAGAGTGCCAGAAATCAGCCATCTGGTCTCCGGTAGGAAGCTGTGGGACCAGAGATATCCTCTTTGGTTGTTTGCTGGTCATATTTTTACTATTATGATTTAGTTTTTGGTTTTGATTTGAGTGGGTTGGCTGGCCCCCTTGCTGGAGTTGGAAGCCGTATGTATGGCAGGGGGTTTAGAGGGGGGTTGGTTAGCTAGAGCTGCTTTCAGCTTTTCCTGGGGACAAAAGGAGCATTATAGCATGATCATCGGTCCCACTGGGCAGAATGTTATCTTCAGTTTCTTTTGGGGGTTGGCATCCTCTTAGTTGTTTCCCAAAGGAACATTAGGCTTGAATATGGGGGCCAGGTGTGGTGGCTTATGCCTGTAATCCTAGCACTTTGGGAGGCCAAGGCAGGAGGACCACTTGAGGCTAGGAGTTAGAGACCAGCCTGGGCAATGTAGTGAGACCCCATCTCTTAGAAAAAAAAAAAAAAGAAAGAAAATCAAATGTGGAGCTGATCAGCAGCTTGTGCCTGGCATCCCCAAGGGAGAAGGTGCCAGGTCAGCATGAGCAGCAGCAGGGATGTATAGGAAGAATCACAGCTGGACTCTAAGGGATGGCATTGAGGCACCAGAGATCTTGAGGCACCGGAGATCACTGAGGGGCTGGCCTCTCCCCAGCAAGGAGTGTGGTACCAGGTGGGGCAAGGCTGGGAGGAGATGCAGACTCTGTTTGGGGGTTATGGCCCAGAATCTCTGCTTGTGGGTGCTTGATCCACCTGCTGGGACCCTGCAGTCCTCGGCCAGCCTGGCTGTCTGTTGGGGATTCCACCTTTCTGCTGAGCGTCTCCTCGGAGCTGGAGGCCCATCTTCAGTGAGAGATCACCAAGCGGCCAGGCAGGTGGGAGACTGAATTTGCCCTGTTCCAGAGTAAAGTTTGAAAACCAAAGAAATAAAGTGATGCAGTGCCCACAGTGCTTGGTCTCTGGTATTTGTTTTGCTAGAATGTGATTGCCCATTCCCATGTTCCCCTTTGGTTTGAGGGGACAAGAGTGACCTCTCTCTCTTGATGGGACACACTCAGGTCTAGGGCTTGGGGGATGAAAAGAGTTATTCTGGGGACTCTGAATTGGATCTAGAAGTGATCTTGGGTGCTTTTCCAGCTGAAGGGTGGAGCTCTGGCTACCTGGAAATGCCCTCCCTCCCATGGGAGAAACCTGGCATTCCCAGGTGGGGAAGGGGCTGCTGCTACTACAGGTTGGCTCGACAGGGGCCCACTGTGAGGCTGGCCCTGGGCCATGGAGGCCAGGCCAGCACCTGGAGTCAAGTCTGTGCCAGGCATTCTATTTAGTCCTTGCAATGTGCTCAGGCAGGTAGGCCCAGTCACAGATAAGGACAAAGCCTTACAGTGGCTAATTTGCATGCTCCCTCTGTCTGGTGGGACAAGGGTGAGGGCAGCCTGCTGTAATGAGCAGCAGCAGGGATGTAATGGGAGCTTTAAGCCCAGGCCTTTGCCTGTTTGGTGAGGGAGGAATCATTAGGGAAGAAGTTTCCTTAGGCCCTTCTCCTTTTGTCTAGGTTTCCTGCAGTGGCTGGCATCCTTGTGCTCCTGGGGAGTCATTCTTACCTCTGCTTTTTATTCACCCCACATCCAATCCATCAGCAAGTCCTATTGACGCTGACTCCAAATGATACCCAGAACCCTCTTTCCTCTCTGCTGCCATTGTCTCTCCTGGCCCACATCACAGCTTCCTACCCCATCTCCCTGCTTCCCTGTTTCCACTCTTGCCCCTATACCCCTATACAATCCATTATTTTTATGATTTTTTGAGACAGAGTTTCGCTCTGTTGCCCAGGCTGGGGTGCAGTGACGTGATCTTGGCTCACTGCAACCTCCACCTCCCAGGTTCAAGCAATTCTTTGCCTCAGCCTCCCAAGTAGCTGGGATTACAGGCACCTGCCACGATGCCTGGCTAATTTTTGTATTTTTGGTAGAGATGGAGTTTCACCACCTTGGCCAGGCTGGTCTTGAACTCCTGATCTCTTGATTCACCCGCCTCAGCCTCCCAAAGTGCTGCAACCCATTATTTTTATTTATTTATTTTTTGAGTCAGAGTCTCTCTCACCTAGGGTGGAATGCAGTGGCACAATCTCAGCTCACTGCATCCTCCACTTCCTGAGTTCAAGCAATTCTCATGCCTCAGCCACCCGTGTAGGTGGTATTATAGGCATGTGCCACCATGCCTGGCTAACTTTAGTCTTTTTAGTAGAGACAGGGTTTCACTATGTTGGCCAGGCTGGTCTCGAACTCCTGACCTCAAGAGATCTGCCTGCCTCGGCCTCTCAAAGTGCTGGGATTATAGACATGAGCCACCATGCCTGGCCCCTATACAACCCATTCTCCATAGAGCAGCGAGAGAGTTTACGAAATCGGATTTTCACTTTCCTGCCTAAAATGTGTCCGTGGCTTCCCTTTACTCCTAGAATTCCTTGTGCTGCCTTACAAAGCCCAGATAATCTGCCCCTGACTCTGCCTCTTGCTCCATGCTGGCCCTAACCCACCATGCTACAGCCATACCAGCTGCCTCTGGTCTTGAACACTTGTTTCTGCTCTAAAGGCCCTTGCATTTGCTCCTATGGTCTAGAATGCTTTTCCCTGTCATATTTACATGGCAGACTTCTTACCATTCAGATCTCTGAGGGTCACCATCACACCACTTTTTCATTCTCATGGTGTTTACTCCCATCTGATGTTTCTCTTGTTTATTTGCTTATTTGATTATTGCCCACCTCCCCAGCAGAATGTAAGCTCCATGAAAATCTGGGCTTTTTTCCCTGGCTTGCTCACACCACCGTGTTCCCAGCAGGTAGATTTGTTCCTGGCATCGTAGGTGCTAAAATGTGTTGCAAGAAGGAATGAGTGAAATGGGATCTCTATCCCTTTCCTGCTGTTTTCCTTTGGGATTTGGTTTTATCAGACATAATCCTCCTTCCTCCATATTTCTTGTGGACCATTTTTCTGCATCCCCACAGCTACCCCCTAATCTATACCAGCATCTGTTCCTCATCTTTGATACTGGAACAATTTTCAAACCGACTCTGCCTCCACTCATACTATCCTAGTTCTTCCTGACAGGCCAGGATGATCCTACCGAAAGTCTGACTCACTGCTGGATTTCCCGCTGCCCTCAGTACAAAATCCTAACTCTGTATTGAGGCCCACCTGATTCTGGCCCCTACTTTCCTCTCCGGCTTATTTCTCCCCACCAACCCCTCATTCAGACTGACCTTTTCCCCTGCATGCTTCTCTCCCTCCCACAAGTGGCGTTGTTGAGGCTCTGGACTGAGCCCTGGAGTCTTCACTGAAGCCCCACCACCAATGTAACCATTTAACATTTGATGGAGCGGTTGGACTGGGGATGTTCCCATCTGGCCTGCAATAGCCACATATAGCCAGCAGATGGCAATCGGGTGCAGCAACAGACAAAGTCTCTGGGTTCCCAATACGCAGGCGGCTCTGATTTCCCAACCCCCGGTGTATCCGCCTTACTGCTTTGGCCGTCAGAGGGTGGTAGCAACTTCCCGAGAACGACCCTTATTGGGGTTCTGGATTCTCCTGTTTCCTCTTTTGCCTGCACTCTCAAACCAGAGCAAATCCTCTGATGCCTGGAGGAGTATCTCACAGTGGGGTCTAAAAACCACCTGGATTGCAGTCTCCGTGAGAACTTATTAGGAGTGTGGATTCCAGGGCCCCATTCACACCTGCTGACTCCAACCTTAGACATTGGAGAGGTAGTATATGCACATGGATGAGTTACATAACCTTGCTGTGCCTCACTTTTTCCATCTGTAAGATGGGATTACAGTAATGCCTATAGGATAGTACCCTGCACATAGTGTTAGATGAGCCCAGTTTGAGAACCCCTGGGAGTCTGATTCCTGTTTTCTAGGAGGAAGTCAATACCCATGGATACTGTCGTTCAAGGTTACCCTCTAGGTTAAAGACACTCCTGTCCCAGGACTGAAAGGTGTTTTTGCCAGAGGCTAGCACTGAGCCCTGAACTCACAGGCAGAAATTTTAGCTTCTGTTGGAAGAAATTAAGATTAAAAATGGCATATCAATATTTATTGATTTGGAAAAGGTTTCATAAGTATGGATAAATTATTCTTGTGTAGAAAAGCTGTTCCCTTTCTAATCTGCTTAGAAAGGCAGGGATACCAAGTGGTGACCATATTTGCTAAGAATACTTCATGCTGATTTTTGAAATCAACATCTGTTGAACTTATTTGTATTTTTCTTCACGATTTTCTGTCTCTGATGCAGTGTAGAAAGAAAGTCCAGTGAAATGAACAATGTGTGAATAAAGGAAGAAAAAAAAATGTGAGGTTAACTTTGCATCTTCTTCCAACATTCTGTGCAGTTGTAATTTAACAAGTGCTTCTAACAATTTTTTTTTTTGAGACAGAGTTTTGCTCTTGTTGCCCAGGCTGCAGTGGTGCAATCTTGGCTCACTGCAACCTCCGCCTCCTGGGTTCAAGCAATTCTCCTGCCTCAGCCTCCTGAGTAGCTGGGATTACAGGTGTGCGCCATCACGACTGGCTAATTTTGTATTTTTAGTAGAGACGGGTTTTCACCATGTTGGTCAGGCTGGTCTTGAACTCCTGACCTCAGATGATGTTAAGATTTAACAATCTTAAATATAAAAGCTTCACCACCCCCTAAAAAATCCAGTGAAACATTGAATAATTAAAAAAAAATTATCTCCACATTTATCCCCTGGAGGAAGAGGATTTTGATGGAGATCAACATAAGCTGCTCCCCAAATGTTTCTCTGCAGTCCAGCACTCAGGCCCCAGGGCATTGCTGGTGGCTTCTGGGTCCTGAGCATCCACCTCATATCCCAACTGCTGCTCCTGGATGTCCCACCATTGCTTCATTTTCACTGCCTGCCAATCTGGCTCATCCCCCCGTTCCCCTTGGACACACTTCTCTGAGTATTTTTCACCCCAGTTTCTGCAGCATCAGGTTCTTAGTTAAACTGTCCAGAAAGCTGAGAGTCGTCCTAGAACGTTCTCTCTCCCATACCTCCATCCCAGCAGTACCCTAGAAACATGGCAGGTTTCACAAGGTTGCACACTGCCGGGTAATCACAGGGAAGAGAATTCCACTGGTCCAGCCCATCCCTGTCCCATCCTTTTCCCTGAGCACAGCTTTCATGCCAGGTCACACCTGAGGCTACTGGACAAGTCTTGGCCAAGGGCTGTGTCGGCCCTGCTCACAAGGGATCTGGCAGATGTAATAGGTTCCTATCTAGCAGCCTCTGAGAGGCTGAGCTCTGTGCTGTGAGCTGAGGAGACAGAGCCGTTTGTATTCAACTCTTGTCCTCACAAAGGCCTCAGTTTGCAGCAGCTGTGGTGTGACACAGTGTGATAGAGGCTTCCATATGGAACGGGCAAAAAGTGCAGCAGGCTCACAGGAAGCCTATGCTGGCTGATCTGTGTCTGGTACCTTGTGGCCTATTTTCTGAGAATGAGCCAGCTCTTTGAGTGTCGGCTGCCTGGGAGTCTCTGGGAAATGCCTCAGTTGCCCCTCAGGTGACCCTAGTCACTGGTTGTAAAAGACTCATTCCAGTTTGGTGGCTGTCACAGGAGGATGGGAAGCTAGGGGACAGGGCTCATGCCACCAGGCAGTTGTCAGGATGGGGCTGGAAGGCTGAGAAGCAAAGTCCTGAGAGTGTGTGCAGGGGATCCTGCTCCTGCCCCATGGCTGTCTCCTTTCATTGGCCTGATATCTCACCAGAACCTTCTCCTAGTGTGATTGCTTCTCCCCAACCCCAGCCAGTGACACCCAGGTTACCTGTAGGGTGTCAGTAGTGGGTTCGTAAGTGTTCCCATTGCTAGGTTATCTCATGGAAGAGGAGGAGGGAAGGTTTTAGATAAGAAGCAGCAGAAAGTAGGTTTAATGGTATAAAAATTTTTCCATGTGGCTGGGAGCGGTGGCTCTCGCCTGTAATCCCAGCACTTTGGGAAGCCGAGGCGGGTGGATCACAAGGTCAGGAGTTCGAGACCAGCCTGGCCAATATGGCGAAACCCCGTCTCTACTGAAAATACAAAAATCAGCCAGGTGTGATAGCGGGCATCTGTAATCCCAGCTACTCTGGAGGCTGAGGCAGGAGAATCGCTTGAACCCAGGAGGAGGAGGTTGCAGTGAGCTGAGGTCGCGCCAGTGCACTCCAGCCTGGGCAACAGAATGAGACTCCATCAAAAAAAAATTTTTTTTTCCATGAAAAATGACTTTGAAAATAGCATGAAATCTACTTAACTCTAGGAGGTCTTCCCTGCCAGGCAGAGAGCTGGGGGAACAGAGATAGGAGGGCAGCCAGGAGGAGACTGGGCAAGCAGCTGCTCATGTATGACCCTCTGCCTGCGGAGAACACTGGGTTGGCAGAAGGCAGGAAGGCCACGGGGGTCCTCACCAATGCCTCACCCAGCTCCATACTGCAGCCCCCAGGGCCAGGAGGAGAAGAAGTGCAGGCTGTGGGGTCAGGGAGGTATTTGGGGAGCATCCAGGCTGAGTGGCTTTTGGTTCTCTTTCCTTCACCTGCCTCCCTCCCCCGCTGCAGCCCATCCTGGCTCAGACAGTTGCCTCTGCAGTGTGGCAGACTGCGGGTATTACAGTCAAGATCAGTTTCTAGGCTCCTTAACTGGGCAGAGTTATCTGTTGTCACTTAAGTTAGAATTGGGAGGGTGGGCCGGGCATGGTGGCTCACGCCTGTAATCCCAACATGTTGGGAGGCTGAGGCAGGCGGATCACCTGAGGTCAGAAGTTTGAGACCAGCCTGGCCAACATGGTGAGACCCCGTCTCTACTAAAAATACAAAAATTAGCTGGGCATGGTGGCAGGTGCCTGAAATCCCAGCTACTCAGGAGGCTGAGTCAGGAGAATCGCTTGAACCTGGGAGGCGGAGTTTGCAGTGAGCTGAGATTGCACCACTGCACTCCAGCCTGGGTAACAGAGCGAGACTCCATCTCAAAACAACAACAACAACAACAACAACAAAACCAAAAACAAAATTGGGGCACAATGGTACATGCTTGTAATCTTACTGCTTTGAGAGGCTGAGGCAGGAAGATCACTTGAGGCCAGGAGTTCAAGGCTGCCAGTGAGCTATGATTGAGCCACTGCACTCTAGCCTGAGTTACAGAGTGAGATCTTGTGTCTAAAAATAAGAGGAAAAAAAAAAGGCCAGGTGCAGTGGCTCACGCCTGTAATCCCAGCACTTTGGGAGGCTGAAGTGGGCGGATCATTTGAGGTCAGGAGTTCGAGACCAGCCTGGCCAACAAGGTGAAACCCAGTCCCTACTAAAAATACAAAAAATGAGCCAGGCATGGTGGTGCATGCCTGTAAACCCAGCTACTTGGGAGGCTGAGGCAGGAGAATCGTTTGAACCCAGGAGGCAGAGGTTGCAGTGAGCCGAGATTGTACCACTGCACTCCAGCCTGGGAGAGTGAGACCCTGTCTCAAAAAAAAAAAAAAAAAAAAAAAAGCTGGGTGAAGTGGCTCATACCTGTAACCTGTAATCCCAGCACTTTGGGAGGCCAAGGCACGCAGATCGCGAGGTCAGGAGTTCGAGACCAGCCTGGCTAAGACGGTAAAACCCTGTCTCTACTAAAAGCACAAAAATTAGCCAGGCATGGTGGTGCACGCCTGTAGTCCCAGCTACTCAGGAGGTTGAGGCAGAAGAATTGCTTGAACCTCGTAGGAGGAGGATGCAGTGAGCTGAGATTGTGCCACTGCACTTCAGCCTGGTGACAGAGCGACAGTCTGTCTCCAAACAAACAAACAAAAAACCTCGAATCTAATACCAAACAAACAAAACACACACACACACACACACAAACACACACACACACAAAAGACAAAAAATAGAATTGGGACACAACAAGGGAGGCATAACTTAGTTGCATGGCAGTATCCAGGACAGGGGCTGATGGCTGCAGGATCCACTGATCCTCAGAGCTCATCTTCATGGAAATAGGAGGGAGCCAAATATCTTTGACTTGTGTTTTCTTTGTTTTGCTTGTTTTTTAGACAGAGTCTTGCACTGTCGCCCAGGCTGGAGTGCAGTGGCACAATCTCGGCTCACTGCAACCTCTGCCTCCTGGGTTCAAGCAATTCTCCTGCCTCAGCCTCCCGAGTAGCTGGGACTACAGTCGCACACCACCACGCCTGGCTAATTTTTTGTATTTTTAGTAGAGATGGGATTTCACCGTGTTAGCCAGGATGGTCTTGATCTCCCGACCTCAGGTGATCTACCCACCTCGGCCTCCCAAAGTGCTGGGATTACAGGCATGAGCCACCTTGCCTGGCAAGAGTTTGGTTTTTTATTTATTTATTTATTTATTTAGACGGAGTCTTGCTCTGTCATCCAGGCTGGAGTGCAGTGGTGCGATCTTGGCTCACTGCAAGCTCCGCCTCCCAGATTCATGCCATTCTCCTGCCTCAGCCTCCCCAGCAGCTGGGACTACAGGCGCACGCCGCCACTCCTGGCTAATTTTTTTGTATTTTTAGTAGAGACGGGGTTTCACCGTGTTAGCCAGGATGGTCTCGATCTCATGACCTCGTGATCCACCCGCCTTGGCCTCCCGAAGTTCTGGGATTACAGGTGTGAGCCACCGCGTCTGGCCTAAGACTTTGGTTTTTAAAGTCAGTTTTTCTCCAGCCAGGAATATGTTATGAGAGGAAACAGGGAGGCAATGGTGTTGTGGGGCAAAAAGGAGCAAGACTGCCTCTCCTGGATTTCCGAAAGGGCCTCTCAAAAGTCTCAGTGCTTACCTGGGTATGGTGGTGCACTCCTGTAGTCCCAGCTACTTACTGGGAGGTAGGGGGCTGAGGTGGGAAGATCACTTGAACCCTGGAGATCATACCACTGCTCTACAGCCTGGGCGACAGAGTGAGACCCTGTCTAAAAATCAAAAATTGCCGTGAATGAGTGGAGAAGATGGATGGGGAGAAGAAACTGAGGCCTATAGCCTGGAAAAACCCCATGTGAGTAGGATCTTAATACAGCCATTTGGCCCTCACACTCTAAGGTCCAAAACCATTTAAAATGTTAGCTTCTGGCCAAGCGCGGTGGCTCACGTCTGTAGTTCCAATACTTTGGGAGGCCAAAGTGGGAGTATGGCTTGAGTCCAGGAGTTTGAGACCAGCCTGTGGTAAAACCTCATCTTTACAAAAAAAATTAGCCGGGTGTGGTGGTGTGCACCTGTAGTACCAGCTACTCAGGAGGCTGAGGTGGAAGGAATACTTGAGCCTGGGAGGTCGAGGCTGTAGTGAGCTGTGATTGTGCCACTGCACTCCAGCCTGAGTAACAAAGTGAGAGTGAGACCTTATCTCAAAAAAGTAAATAAATAAATACATAAATATTAGCTTTCTTAAAATTGCCGTGTCATATGGGTAGCTTGGAATTGGCTAGGATGGAGTATTCACACCACAGGAACTGGCAAGTCCCACCAACCGGCCAGACGTGCTGGAGCCCTACCCGATGGAAGACTCCTCCCTACGTGTTTATGTAGCTGGCTCTTGCCAGTCCTTCAACTCAAAGTAATGTCACCTGCTCAGTGAGGCCCTCTCAGACCCCATCTCAAGTTGGTCTCAGTCACTGTTGCCATGTCCTTTCACTGCTGTCATCACCATTTCAACAGTCGTTTTCTGGGTTATTGTCCATTTCCTCAACCTGAAATGCAGGAACAGAGGCCCCCAGAGAGCAGGAACTCATCTGACTTGTCCACTGCTTATCCCTCTGGCTAGAACAGCGCCTGGCACATAGTAGGTGCTCAAAAAATATTCACTGAATGAAGAAGTGAGTGTGTTTGGAGTGGAAGGCTGAGTGTTTCCCCCAGGTCCTGTGACAGAAACCCCTGTGTGTTCTCAAGTAAAGGCTGGTCAGTGGGGTGAGAGGGAGCCGGTGCCTGTACTGACCTGCTCTTGGTCAGGCCAGACTAGGGATGAGACAGGAGCGAGAGGAGGAGGCAGAGGCAGAGAATAGTCCCTTTGGTCTGGAAGCTGCTGAACTGGATGGGAATGAGCCAAACCCATTGGATCCTTGTCTTGGGGATAGAATTGCCACATTTGGCAAATAAAAATAGGAACTACCCAATTAAATTTGAATTTCAGATAAACAAATAATAGATATTTTTTTTGAGACGGAATTTTGCCCTTGTTGCCCAGGCTGGAGTGCAATGGTGTGATCTCGGCTCACTGCAACTTCCACCTCCCAGATTCAAGTGATTCTCTTGCCTCAACCTCCCGAGTAGCTGGGATTACAGCTGTGTGCCACTATGCCTGGCTAATTTTGTATTTTTTTTTTTTTTTATTAGAGATGGGGTTTCACCATTTTTGTCAGGCTGGTGTCGAGCTCCTGACCTCGATTGATCCACCCACCTCAGCCTCCCAGAATGCTGGGATTATAGGTGTGAGCCACTGTGCCTGGCCAAAAATAATAATTTTTTAGTATGTATATGCTCCATGCAATATTTGAGACATACTAAAAATTATTCATTATTTACCAAAAATTCTGATTTGATTGTATTTTCTCTGGCAACCCTACCTAGGGAGTCAGTGGTGTGCTAGTAAGTGCTCCCTGGGTCCCCTGCTCTCATTAGCTTCCTCTACCCTCCCCACCAGTCAGCTTTCTCTGGGTTGTGAGAAGATGGCAGGGGATGCCCCCCCAGCTCCATCTTCATCCCCATGTGTCCAAACAGACCTGAGCAGATTGAGTGTTGTTCTTCTGAGTAGCTTTCATCTGAGGCCCGTGTAGAGCAAGCTGTGGGCTGGACACAGACCTCACCTGCGGCTCAACATTACAATTACATGGGTGCTTTTAAGATTGGCTCTGCCCAGGCCAGACTGCACACCAATTAAATCAGAATCTCTGCATGGTCTCATTAACCTGCCCTACGGTTTTAAATATCTCTAGATATTCCTTTTTATGAGACAGAGTCTCACTCTGTCTCCCTGGCTGGAGCAGCCTCGACCTCCTGGGCTCAAGCGATCCTCCCACCTCAGCCTCCTGAGTAGCTGGGACCACAGGTGTGCACCACTATGCCCAGCTAATTTTTTTTTTTGAGACACAGTTTCGTTGTTGTTACATAGGCTGGAATGCAATGTTGTGATCTCGGCTCACTGCAACCTCTGCCTCCTGGGTTCAAGTGATTCTCCTGCCTCAGCCTCCCGAGTAGCTGGGATTACAAGCACCCGCCACCACGCCCAGCTAATTTTTTGTATTTTTAGTAGAGACAGGGTTTCACCATGTTGGCCAGGCTGATCTTGAACTCCTGACCTCAGGTTATCCACCCACTTTGGCCTCCCAAAGTGCTGGGATTACAAGGGTGAGCCACTGTGCCCAGCCATGCTCAGCTAATTTAAAAAAATATTTTTTTTTGTAGAGATGGGAGTCTCAATATGTTGCCCAGGCTGGTCTTGAACTCTTGGGCCCAACTAATCCTCCTGCCTCCCAGCCTCCCAAAGTGCTGAGATTACAGGCATGAGCCACCACACCTGGCCAGGATATTTCTAAACATCTCTAGAATCTGCCTACTTCTCTCCGCTTCCACCATCACATATTAGACTGCAGTATACTCCCAACCAATCTTCCCCACATACATTCTAGCCCCTTCTAATCTGTTCTTCATGTTGCCACCAGCGCGGGATTTTTAAAACATAAATCTAAAGTTACTTCCCTTGCTTCAAATCCTTCAATGCCATCCCTTTTTTCTTAGTAAAAATGTTAAAACAGTCACTTTGCAATGGGAAAACCTGGCAGACGCCAAGGAAATGAAGTGATTGAGGTTAACAGTGCCAGTGCTAAGATAATGTCTGTGGAATTCTTGCCAGAAATTTATAACCTTGATCTAATCCTGAGAAAATGTCAGACAAGCCAAAATTGCAAGACACTCTGCATCCTAACTGACCAGTACTCTTAAAATGTGTCAAAGCCATGAGGCAAACCTGAAGAACTGACATAGATTGGAGGAGACGAGGGAGACAGCAACTAAATGCAACGTGGACCCTGGATTGGATCCTGAAACAGGAAAAAGACATTGGGGGAAAACTGGTGAAATGTGACTAAGCACTGTAGTTTGGTTAGTAATATTGTACTGCTATTTTTCTGGTTCTGATCATTTTATGATACTTATGTGAGTTTTAACATGAGGGGAAGTTACATGGATACATGGGACTTTATTATTTTTGCAACTTTTCTATCAGCTTAAAATTATTTCAAAATGATTTTATTTTATTTATTTATTTTTTGAGATAGTTTTACTTATTTATTTTTCATCTTCCATGGTGGAAGATGAAAGTCACATTTTACTCTGTTGCCCAGGCTGGAATGCAGTGATGTGATCTCAGTTAGCTATAACCTCAGCCTCCCAGGTTCCAGTGATTCTCCTGCCTCAGCCTCCTGAGCAGCTGGGATTACAGGCATGCACCACCATGCCCAGCTATATTTTTTTTGTATTTTTAGTAGTGACAGGGTTTAACCATGTTGGCCAGGCTGGTCTCGAACTCCTGACCTCAAGTGACCCACCTGCCTCGGGCTCCCAGAGTGCTGGGATTACAGGTGTGAGCCACCGTGCCTGGCCTTTTTTTTTTTTTTTTTTGTATTTTTAGTAGAGATGGGGTTTCACCATATTGACAAGGCTGGTCTCTAACTCCTGACCTCAAGTGATCCACCCACCTCAGCCTCGCAAAGCACTGGGATTACAAGCATGAGCCACCGCACCCGGCCTTATTTCCAAATAAAAGGATAAAAAGATAATCCTTGACATGGCCTTGAAAGCCTGGTATTTTCTAACCCCTGCCTGCCTCTCTGCCCCACAGTCTCCGACCACTCTCCCTGTGCTGCAGCTGTGCTAGCCTTCCTTACCGTCTGGCCTCTTAGAGTGAACCCTCAGAGATCAGCCAAGCACCCTTTCTGGGACCTCTTCCTTCCTTCCTTCCTTCCTGGATCAAGCCTCGTCATTACAGGTTCTCATAGCTCTCCATCAGAGCCCTCCCTAAAGTTATCATCAACACTGCAAGGCAGTGCTTCTTAGCCTTGGCTGAATATTAGAATCACCTGCAGAATGTTAAAAACCTCTGGTGCCTCAGATGGGATGGTGAATTGGTACACCCACGTTGGAAAATTGTCTGGCAATATCTATTAAAGATATTTTAGTAATGAATATATACATCCTCTATGACCTAGGAATTCTACTACTAAATACAGTTATGTGCCACATAATTTTGTTTCTGTCAATGACAGTTCACTTATAAACAGTGGTCCCATAACATTATAAATGAGCTGAAAAATTCCTATCTTCTGGTGATGTGGTAGAAGTCTTAAAGTCATTGTAGGCTGGACGTGGTGGCTCACACCTGTAATCCCAGCACTTTGGGAGGCCGAGGTGGGTGGGTCACTTGAGGTCAGGAGTTCGAGACCAGTCTGACCAACATGGCGAAACCCTGCCTATGTTAAAAATACAAAAAAAAAAAAAAAAAAAAATTAGCTGGACATGGTGGCAGGCACATGTAAGCCCAAGTATTTGGGAGGCTGAGACAGGAGAATCACTTGAACCCGGGAGGCAGAGGTTGCAGTGAGCCAAGATTGTGCCATTGCACTCCAGCCTGGGCAACAGGGGCGAAACTCTGTCTCAAAAAAAAAAAAAAAAAAGGAAAAATAAGCCGGTGCGGTGGCTCACGCCTGTAATCCCAGCACTTTGGGAGACTGAGGCAGGTGGATCACGCGGTCAGGAGATCAAGACCATCCTGGCTAACACGGTGAAACGCCATCTCTACTGAAAATACAAAAAAATTAGCCAGGTGTGGTGGTGGGCGCCTGTAGTACCAGCTACTCAGGAAGCTGAGGCAGGAGAATGGCGTGAACCCAGGAGGCAGAGCTTGTGGTGAGCTGAGATTGTGCCACTGCACTCTAGCCTGGGCGACAGAGGGAAACTTTGCTCAAAAAAAAAAAAATAATAAATAAATAAATAAATAAATAAATGAAAAATAAAGTCACTGTAGTGCAATGCATTACTCATGTGTTTGTGGTAATGCTGGTGTAAACAAATCTGTGCTGCCAGTCATATAAAAGTATAGTACACACAATTATGTACAGTGCATAATACTTGATAATGATAATTAGCGACTCTATTACTGGGTTATGTATTTACTATACTGTACTTACTTTGAATTTTTATTTTATTTTGTAGAGATAAAGGTCTCACTTTGTTGCCAGGCTGGTTTTGTACTCCAGGCTTCAAGCAATCCTCTTACCTTGGCCTCCCAAACTGCTGGGATTATAGGTATGAGCCACTGCACCCGGCCTATGCTGCGCGTTTTAATTGTTATTTTATTTATTTATTTTAGAAAAATACATGTTTTAAATTAATTGATTTTTATTTTTTATTTATTTATTTTTTTGAGACAGAGTCTCACTCTGTTGCCCAGGGTGGAGTGCAGTGGTACAATCTCGGCTCACTGCCGCCTCTACCTCCCAGGTTCAAGTGGTTCTCCTGCCTCAGCCTTCCCCATCCCTGAGTAGGTGGGATTACAGGCATGCGGCACCACACCTAGCTAACTTTTGTATTTTTGGTAGAGGCGGGGTTTCACCGTGTTGCCCAGGCTGGTCTCGAACTCCTGAGTGCAAGCAATCTGCCCATCTCGGTTTCCCAAAGTGTTGGGGTTACAGGCATGAGCCACTGTGCCTGGTCTGATTTTTATTTTTAGAGACAAGGTCTTGCTTTGTCTCCCAGGCTGGAGTACAGTGGTGCAATCATAGCTCACTGCAGCCTCAAACTCCCGGGTTCAAGTGATCCTCCTGCCTCAGCCTTCCTGTTATTTTAGAGTACACTCCTACATACATCTTGCGTTTACTGCATCTCTTGATTACACCTTTTTCTCTGTTTGATTTGACCTTGCGTCATTTTGTTTTATGGCCCCCACACATACAAAATTCACAGCTAATGTTGCCAGGAAGAGGCCACATCGAGTGGTTGACCTGGAAGCAAAATTAAAAGTGATTAAGAACTACAAAGGTGGCAAATCCGCAATGGCTATTGCTTGCCAGGCAGGCAGGTCCATTCCACCATAGCTATGATTTTGAAGAACAAGAACAAAATGATGGAAGCTGTTAAAGGATCTGCTTCATTGAAGGCAATGAAATGAACAAAAATGAGAGAAGGGCCTAAATCTGATCTGGTTACATTTCTAATGACCTGGATTGAAGACCAGACACAGAAGCATATCCCTCTCAGCCACATGACAATCACTGACAAAGCAAAGTTTGTGATGTTGAAAGAAAAGACTGAATCCAACTACAGTGTGGAATTTACTGCTAGCTCTGGGTGGCTTAAACTATTCAAGAATCGTTATTCATTACATAATGTGAAAGTGAGTGGTGAGTCTGTAAGTGCTGATGTGAAGGCAGCTGAAGAATTTTTGGAAACTCTAGATAAGCTGATTGTGAGGAAAATTACTTGCAGGAGCAAATCTTTAATATGGATGAAACCTCCTATTCTGAAAATGGATGCCTGAAAGTACTTTCATTTATAAAGAGGCCAAGTTAATGCCAGGTTTCACGGCTTTTAAGGACAGAATAACAGTCTTGCTTGAGAGCAATGTGGCAGGTTACAAACGGAAACCCTTTGTGATCTGGAACAGGAAGAACTCCAGGGCCTTGCAGCTTATCAATAAATGCATGTTGAGGCCTGGCATGGTGGCCCACACCTGTAATCCCAGCACTTTGGGAGGCCAAGGGAGGAGGATCTCTTGAGCCCAGGAGTTCAAGGCTGTAGTGAGCAATGATCATGCCACTGCATTCCAACCTGGGTGACAGAGTGAGATCCTGTCTTTTAAAAAACAAACAAAAGGCTGGGCGTGGTGGCTCACACCTGTAATCCCAGCACTTTGGGAGACCAAGGTGGGTGGATCACGAGGTCCAGAGATCGAGACCATCCTAGCCAACATGGTGAAACCCCATCTCTACTAAAAATACAAAAATTAGCGGGGCATGGTGATGCATGCCTGTAATCCCAGCTGCTCGGGAGGCTTAGGCAGGAGAATGGCTTGAACCCGGGAGGTGGAGGTTGAAGTGAGCTGAGATCATGCCACTGCACTCCAGCCTGGCAATAGAGCGAGATTCCATCTCAGAAAAAAATAAATAATAAATAAATTAAAAATTAAAAATTAAAACAAAAAAACAAGCACACACTGCCAGTGTACTTCAGGAGCAATGAAAAGTCATGGAACCTCCGCTTCCAAGGTGCACTCCTGAATTGCTATGCCAGCACAGTGGAGAAGTATTGTTTGGGGAAGAACATACTTTCCAAGATTTTGCTTATTGTTGATAATGTTCCCAAACGTCTGCCTTTTACTGGTGATCTTCATCCCAGTATCAGAGTGGTGTTTCTGCCTTCAAATACCACCTCTTTGATCCAACCAATGGATCAAGGAGCTGTAGCAGCTTTTAAGGGCTACTACTCTATTAGTCCGTTTTCACGCTGCTGATAATGACATACTCCAGGCTGGGTAGTTTATAAAGAAAAAGAGGTTTAATGGACTCATAGTTCCACGTGGCTGGGGAGGTCTCAGAATCATGGTGGAAGATGAAAGTCATATTTTCCATGGCTGGAGACAAGACAGAATGAGAACCAAGAGAAAGGGCTTTCTCCCTATAAAACCATCAGATCTTTTTTTGTTTGTTTGAGTCCACGTCTCGCTCTGTCGCCCAGGCTAGAGTGCAGTGGCGTGATCTCAGCTCACTGCAACCCCCACCTCCTGGGTTCAAGCAATTCTCCTGCCTCAGCCTCCCCAATAGCTAAGATTACAGATGCGCACCACCACACCCGGTTAAGTTTTGTATTTTTAGTGGAGGTGGGGTTTCACCACATTGGCCAGACTGGTCTCAAATTCCTCACCTCAAGTGATTTGGCTGCTTTGGCCTCCCAAAGTGCTGGGATTACAGGCATGAGCCACCATGCCCGGCCCCATCAGATCTTGTAAGATTTATTCACTACCATGAGAACAGTATGGGGGAAACCGCTCCATGATTCAATTATCTCCCACCGGATTCCTCCCACAACACATGAGAATTATGGGAGCTACAATTCAAGATGAGATTTGGGTAGAGACACAGCCAAACCATATCAGCTACCCAAGGAAGACCTTTACCCAGGCTATTACTGCAACTGAGAGAGACACTAAGAAGACACTAATGTAATTCTAGAAGGATTACAACGTTTACGACCGCACCAAGGACCTTGCTTGGGACTGGGGCAATGTCATCAAGGCACGTCTGCATGGCATCTGAAGAAGAAACTGAATAGGTTTGTTCATGACTTCAAAGGATTTGCCAAGGATAAGGATTGCAAAAAATTAGCATAGCTGTGGTTGGAGATGGCAAACAACTTTAACCTCAGTGTGGATGAGGATGCCATTGAGGAGGTCCTAGAGGGGGTTCCTAAGGAACCGATGAATGAGAGGTTATTGGAACTGGAACAGGAACACATAGCTGAAGAACAGACAAGAGAAAAAGAAACTGCAGAAGAAAAAGAACTTCCAAGAAAATTCACAGTGAAGGGCTTAGCAAAAGCTTTTACAGACCTCAACCAGCTCCTTAAAAAGCTTGGAAACATGGGCCGGGCGCAGTGGTTCACGCCTGTAATCCCAGCACTTCGAGAGGTCGAGGTGGGTGGATCACGAGGTCAGGAGATCGAGACCATCCTGGCTGACATGGTGAAACCCCGTCTCTACTAAAAATACAAAAAATTAGCCGGGTGTGGTGGTGGGCGCCTGTAGTCCCAGCTACTCGGGAGGCTGAGGTAGGAGAATGGAGTAAACTCAGGAGGTGGAGCTTGCACTGAGCCGAGATCGCGCCACTGCACTCCAGCCTGGGCGAGAGAGCGAGACTCTGTCTCAAAAAAAAAAAACAAAAAATTTTGGAAACATGGACCCCCTGACAATGGATTCCTCTCTATTTTCCTTAATAGAGAGGAATGTTTATGGTGCAGTATTTGCTGACAAGAAAATCTATGATGAAAAAAGAAACAGGTCCAGGTGCAGTGGCTCACACTTCTGATCCCAGCACTTTGGGAGGCTGAGGCAGGAGGATTGCTTGAGCCCAGGAGTTCAAGAGCCTGGACAACATAGTGAGACCCCATCTCTACAACAAAGTAAAAAGATTAGCTGAGCATGGTGGCACATGCCTGTAGCTTCAGCTACTTGGGAGGCTGAGATGGGAGGATCACAAGCCCAGGAGGTTGAGGCTGCAGTGAGCTGTGATTGTGCCACGGCACTCCACTCCAGCCTGGGTGACAGAGTGAGAATCTGTGTCCCAAAAAAAAAAAAAAAAAAAAGGAAAAGGAAGGAGAAACAAACCAAGCAAACCACCATGTATTTCTTCAGAATGATACCTTCTCAAGAAGAGCCTCAGGCAGGTCCTTTAGGAAGTATTCCAGAATAAGGCATTGTTATTATAGGAGATGACGGCCCCATATGTGTTACTGCCCTTAGAGACCTTCTGGTGGGATGAGATGTGACAATGGAAGGTGGGAGACAGTGATATTGATGATCTGGACCCTGTGTAGGCCTAGGCTAATGTGTATGTTTGTGTTTCTTTTTTTTTTTTTCAGGCTTAATCACTTTATTTTTCTTGTATAAAAACCCTATGTTGTAGCCACAGCTTGAGCCCGGGTCCGCTGCACCGAGACCCTAGTGTGGGTCTTGACCAGGTGGTCAGTGAATTCCTGATAGGGAGACTTAGTGAATACAGTCTTCTTCCAGAGGTCGGGGGTCAGGTAGCTGTAGGTCTTAGAGATGGCATCAAAGGTGGCCTTGGTGAAGTTGCCCAGGGTGGCAGTGCAGCCCTGGGCTGAGGTGTAACAGTCATTGATACCAGCCGTCATGAGCAGCTTCTTGGGCACAGGCGCCAAGACGATGCCAGTGTCCCCAGTTGTAGGGATGAGGTGCACCAGCACAGAGGCGCAGCGGCCTGCCATCTTGCAAGGGACGGTGTGGGGCTTGCCAATCTTGTTCTCTCAGCAGCCTCTGCTTACGGGGACAATGGAGAGCTTGGCCAGGATGATGGCCCCACGGATGGCAGTGGCCACCTCCTTGGAGCACTTAATACCCAGACCGACGTGGCCATTGTAGTCCCCGATGGCAACAAACGCGCCGGCACGGGTCTGCTTCTGGACGGGCATAATCTTCAAAATCTCGTCCTTGAGAGAGGCCCCCAGGAAAAAGTCAATGATCTCAGATTCCTTAATGGGCAGGGAGAAGATACAGATCTCCTTCAGGGACTTGATCTTCATGTCCTTGAGCAAGCGGCCCAGCTTGGTGACGGCATCCACTCCTTATCCTCGGCCTTGCCTCCGCGAGCTCCGCAGCCTCGGCCCTGGCCACGTTCACGGCCGCGAACCCGGCCCCCGATGCCACTGTCGAAGCCTCCGCGGAAGCCACCATGGTTCCCCATCCCAGTGCCCCCAGGGCCTCCGGGCCCCCCCGCTGCACCGGCATCATCCGCCATTTGGTGTTTTCTCGGATAAGAAGGTTTGTGTCTGTTTTTAACAAAAAAAGTTTAAAATATAAAATGTTTATTTATTTATTTATTTTTGAGATGGAGTCTTTCTCTGTTGCCCCGGCTGGAGTGCAGTGGCGTGATCTCAGCTCACTGCAACCTCCGCCTCCTGGGTTCAAGTGATTCTCCTGCCTCAGCCTCCCAAGTAGCTGGGATTACAGGCATCCATCACCACGCCCGGCTAATTTTTGTATTTTTAGTAGAGATGGGGTTTCACTGTATTGGCCAGGTTGGTCTCGAACTCCTGGCTTCAAGTGATCAACCCACCTTGGCTTCCCAAAGTGCTGGGATTACAGGCGTGAGCCACTGCACCCAGCCCCCAAAATAATTTTAAACAGAAAAAAAGACCGGGCGCGGTGGCTCACGCCTGTAATCCCAGCACTTTGGGAGGCCAAGGCAGGTGGATCACGAGGTCAGGATATCGAGACTATCCTGGCTAACACGGTGAAACCCCATCTCTACTAAAAATACAGAAAAAATTAGCCGGGCATGGTGGTGGGCGCCTGTAGTCCCAGCGACTCCAGAGGCTGAGGCAGGAGAATGACGTGAACCCAGGAGGCAGAGCTTGTGGTGAGCCGAGATAGCCCGCTGCACTCCAGCCTGGGCGACAGAGCGAGACTCCGTCACAAACAAACAAACAAAAAAACAAACAAAAAACCGAAAAAAAGTGGCCGGGCGCCGCAGCTCACGCCTGTAATCCCAGCACTTTGGGAGGCCAAGGTGGGTGAATCATGAGCTGAGGAGTTCGAGATCAGCCTGGCCAGCACGGTGAAACCCCATCTCTACTAAAAATACAAAAATTAGCTGGGGGTGGTGGCGTGCACCTGTAATCCCAGCTACTTGGGAGGCTGAAGCAGGAGAATTGCTTTAACCCAGGAGGCGGAGGTTTCAATGAGGTGAGATTGCACCATTGCATTCCAGCCTGGGTGACAGAGCGAGACTCTATCTCAAAAGAAAAAATAAAAAAGGAAAAAATTAAAAAATTAATTTAGTGTAGCCTAAATATACAGCGTTTATATGATCTGGAGTAGAGCACAATCACGCCCTAGGCCTTTACAGTCACTCACCACTCACTCACTCACTCACCCAGAGCAACTTCCAGTCCTGCAAGCTTCCTTCATAGTAAGTGCCCTATACAGGTGTATAATTTTAAAAAAAAATCTTTTATACCATGGTTTTACTGTACCTTTTTAAAGTAAATAAATTTATTTGAGACAAGATCTCACTCTGTTAACCAGGCTGGAGTGCAGTAGCGGGATCAAGGTTCACTGCAGCCTCAAGTTCCCAAGCTCAAGCAATCTTCTCACCTTAGCCTCCAGAGTAGCTGGGACCACAGGTGCGTGCCACCGTGCCTAGCTAATTTTTTGATTTTTTTTTTTTTTTTTTTTGTAGAGATGAGGTCTCACTATGTTGCCTAGGCTGGTCTTGAACTCCTGGGCTCAAGCAATCCTCCCTCCTTGGCCTCCCAAAGTGTCGGGATTGCAGGCGTAATCCCAACAGCTACTCAGGAGTACAGGCCGTGCCTGGCTTTACTGTACCTTTTCTATATTTAGATACACAAATACTTACCATTGCATTGTAATTGGCTACAGTGTTCAGTCCAGCAACGTGCAGTATAGATTTGTAGCCTAGGAGCAATAGGCTGTAGCATATAGCCTGCATGTGTAGTAGGCTGCATCACTTAGGTTTGTGTAAGTGCATTCTATCACGTTCGCACAATGACAAAATTACCTAGCATCGAATTTCTTGGAATATATCACTGTTGTTAAGTAACGCATGACTATACATACCGAAGAGAATGTAAACGTGTTTAGCAAAAATGTGTTTACGAATATTCATAAAAACACTTTTCATAATAACCAAAGGAAATAATCTGAATGCCTGTCAACAGTAGGATGGATAAATAAGCTGTGGTGTAGTTACATAATGGAATGCTACGTGATAATGAGAATGAATGATCTACAACTATACTCAACAATGTGGATCAATCTTAAAAAAACATGTTGAGCTAAAGAAGCCAGATATGAAAGAGGAGCTATTGTATTATTCCATTTATGTAAAGCACAAAAACAAGCAAAACTAATTTATGCTGTTAGAAGTCAGATAACGGTTACCTTTGGGGAGAGATAGTACTTGGAAGGAAGCATGAGGGGGCACTTATGGTGTGTTGGAAATGCTCAGTTTTTTTTTTTTTTTTTTTGAGACAGAGTCTTGCTGTGTCGCCTAGGCTGGAATGCAATGGCACAATCTCGGCTCACTGCAGTCTCTGCCTCCTGGGTTCAAGCGATTCTCTTGCCTCAGCCTCTCGAGTAGCTGGGATAACAGGAGCATGCCACTATGCCTGGATACTTTTTGTATTTTTAGTAGAGACGGGGTTTCACCATGTTGGCTAGGCTGATCTCAAACTCCCCACCTCGTGATCCTCCCACCTCAGCCACCTAAAGTGCTGGGATTACAGGCATGAGCCACCGCGCCCGGCCATGCTCTGTATTTTTTTTTAGAGACAGGTCTCACTCTGTCAGAGCTCACTGGAGCCCTAAATTCCTGGGGCTCAAGTGATCCTCCCATCTTAGCCTCCCAAGTAGTTGGGATTATAGGCATGTGCCACTACCCTTGCCAGAAATGCTGTTTCTTAAATCAAATTCTAGTACTTGGGTGTGTTCAGTTTGTGAGAATTTGCCAAGCTGTATACTTGTGTTTGGGTACTTTATGTATACGTCAATAAAAAGTTTAAAAAAAAAAAAACAAACCCAGGCCGGCTGTGGTGGCTCACACCTGTAATCCCAGCACTTTGGGAGGCTGAGGCGGGTGGATCACGAGGTCAGAGGTTCAAGACCAACCTGACCAACATGGTGAAACCCTGTCTGTACTAAAAATACAAAAATTAGCTGGGCGTGGTGGTGGGCACCTGTAATCCCAGCTACTCAGGAGGCTGAGGCAGGAGAATTGCTTGAACCTGGGAGGCAGAGGTTGCAGCGAGCCGAGATCGCACCACTGCATTCCAGCCTGGGTGACAGAGTGAGATTCTGTCTCAAAAAAAAAAACAAACCCAGATTTCTGGGTTGAGAAATGCCATTAAGAAAACAAATAGGCAAGCTACAAATTGGGAAAAAATATTCATAAAATATATCTGACAAAGAACTGGTAGACAGGATATAAGAGAATTTTTGCAACTTAAGACAAATGACTCAATTACAACAAAATTGACGAGAAATATGAACCGACACTTCACAAAAAAAGATATACATATGGCCAATAAGTACATGAAATTGTGCTCAAAATCGTAAGACACAAGGGAAACGAAAATTAAAATCACAATGCGGGCCAGGAGTAGTGGCCAACATCTGTAATCCCCTCACTTTGGGAGGCTGAGGTGGGAAGATCACTTGAAGCCAGAGTTTGACACCAGCCTGGGCAAAATAGTGAGACGCCCCCGCCTCTACAAAAACAAACAAACAAACAAAAAACCCACAATGAGATGGTATTACCCACCCATGGCTGGCTAAACTTTTTTTTTTTTGAGACAGGGTCTTGCTCTGTCACCCAGACTGAAGTGCAGTGACACAATCGTGGGTCACTGCAGCCTCAACCTCCTGGGCTCAAGTGATTCTCCCACCTCAGTCCCCCAAGTAACTGGGGCTAATTTTTTGTAGAGACAAGATCTCACTATATTGCCCAGGCTAGTCCTGAGCTCCTTAGCTCGAGGCAATCTCCCACCTCAGCCTCCCGAAGTGCTGGGATTACAGGCATGAGCCACCACACCTGGCCCACAGCTAAACTTAAGAAAGACTGGTAACACTAAATATTGGTGAGGATATGGAGCAACTGGAACTCTCATACATTGTTGATGGGAAGGGCTTGGGAGTTTCTTTTCCTTTTTTTTTTTTTGTTTTTTTGTTTTGTTTTTTTGAGACAGAGTCTTGCTCTCTTGCCCAGGCTGGAGTGCAGTGGCACGATCTCGGTTTACTGCAAGCTCCGCCTCCCGGGTTCACGCTATTCTCTTGCCTCAACCTCCCGAGTAGCTGGGACTACAGGCGCCTGCCACCACGCCGGGCTAATTTTTTGTATTTTTTTTTTTTTTTTTTTTTTTTTTTTTTTTTTTTTTTTTTTTTTTTTTTTTTTTTTTTTTGCGTATACTTGTAATTCAAGCATTTAGTAAGGAGAGATTGCAGAACATTCAGGAATTAAAAAAACTGAAAATAAGCACAAAAGAGACATAATAAAAAGCCAGAATCACAATGCTCAAATTACATGGTGCTGGGAAATGTGTAATAAATGCACTTTTTAAAGGTTACACATCACCAAACTCCCTTTTCACCAACATGAGGCCAGGGAACTAACACAAAAGGAGAGACAGAATAAATAAATGACATAATTCAAGTCAGTGATTCATTAGGAAACAGTTCCTGAGGGTCAAATGAGTCATCATCCATTTTAAGCAGTAAAATTTTCCAATTCTTATTTGGGGGGACAAGTACATTGCCCTATCCCTACTTCAAGTCAGTATTACAACAGATAAAAAGTAACACATAAAAACATAATTTCAAAATATGAAAATATTTTTTAAAATTCAAAAAGTAAAAAAAAAAATATGAGGGAATAGTTCTGCATCTGTGATGGGTAGAAACCAGAATCAGTTCTAAAATTCTGCTTATGGCTGGCAGCTGGATCCTAAGGCAGAATGTGGCTGTTCCCAGAGCAAAATTGGACACAACAGACTGCTTAGAAGGGCATCCTGTGTAAGGCCCAGTCACTACTAGCATGTTTCAAATTAGGCCAGTTCCAACTTGGGCAACAACAGCCCTTTTCTAAGTTAGTTTTGGCTTGCCAATTGTCAGTACCTATCCCCAGGGTCCCCATAGGAGACTGTGTACCCCAATACCCCTTGGCTGCTCCATGAGCTGGGGAGTCGGCTAGCTTCTGCCCTTCAGATAGGACCTATTAAGGCCACCTGTTGAAGTGGTTGTGTTCTTCTACTCAAGACACCCTGACAATAGGGAGTGGGGCCGGTGAACATATGGGTTGGTCACCAGTCCATGCCTGGCTGATGGACAGGATGGATCCAGCACTCATACTCTGTGGACAGCGGCACAGAATCTGTAGTGGGTGAGAGTGGGGGACACTGTGTCTACACAAAACTTTTCTGCCCCACTGGCCTTTGGGTTCTCCAACCTTACTTGTGTACTCTGCATTGTGATCTATTTCTTTTTTTTTTTTTTTTTGCTTTGCTTTTTCTTTCTTTCTTTTTTTTTTTTCCTTTTAGTTGTAGCTTTTATTTTTATTTTTATTTTTTTTTAATTTATGAAGTATTTATTGATGATTCTTGGGTGTTTCTCGGAGAGGGGGATATGGGAGGGTCATAGGATGATAGTGGAGAGAAGGTCAGGAGATAAACACATGAACAAAGGTCTCTGGTTTTCCTAGGCAGAGGACCCTGCGGCCTTCTGCAGTGTTTGTGCCCCTGGGTACTTGAGATTAGGGAGTGGTGATGACTCTTAAAGAGCATGCTGCCTTCAAGCACCTGTTTAACAAAGCACATCTTGCACCGCCCTTAATCCATTTAACCCTGAGTTGACACAGCACATGTTTCAGAGAGCACGGGGCTGGGGGAAAGGCCGGAGATCAACAGCATCCCAAGGCAGAAGAACTTCTCCTAGTCAGAACAAAATGGAGTCTCCTATGCCCACCCCTTTCTACACAGACACAGCAACAATCTGATCTCTCCTTCCTTTCCCCACACTTCCTCCCCTTCTCTTCAACAAAACCGCCATCATCCTCATGGCCCGCTCCCGATGGTCGCTGTCTCTTCGGAGCTGTTGGGTACACCTCCCAGACAGGGCAGCCGGGCAGAGGCGCTCCTCTCCTCCCAGACGGGGCGGCCGGGCAGAGGCGCTCCTCACTTCCCCGACGGAGCCGCCCGGGCAGAGGCGCTCCTCGCTTCCCAGACGGGGCCGCCCGGGCAGAGGCGCTCCTCACTTCCTCCCAGACGGGGTGGCGGCCAGGCAGAGGCGCTCCTCACCTCCCAGACAGGGCGGCCGGGCAGAGGCGCTCCTCACTTCCCAGACAGGGCGGCCGGGCAGAGGCGCTCCTCACTTCCCAGACTGGGCGGCCGGGCAGAGGCGCTCCTCACGTCCTAGACGGGGTGGCCAGGCAGAGGCGCTCCTCACTTCCCAGACGGTGTGGCGGCTGGGCAGAGGCGCTCCTCACTTCCCAGATGGGGCAGCCAGGCAGAGGCGCTCCTCACTTCCTCCCAGACGGGGTGGCGGCCAGGCAGAGGTGCTCCTCACCTCCCAGACGGGGCGGCCGGGCAGAGGTGCTCCTCACTTCCTCCCAGATGGGGTGGCGGCCGGGCAGAGGCGCTCCTCACCTCCCAGTCGGGGCGGCCGGGCAGAGGCGCTCCTCCCTTCCCAGACGGAGTGGCCAGGCAGAGGCCCTCCTCACCTCCCAGAGTGGGCGGCCGGGCAGAGGCGCTCCTCACTTCCCAGAGTGGGCGGCCGGGCAGAGGCGCCCCTCACTTCCCAGAGTGGGCGGCTGGGCAGAGGCGCTCCTCACTTCCCATAGTGGGTGGCAGCCGGGCAGAGGCGCTCCTCACTTCCCAGATGGGGCAGCCGGGCAGAGGCGCTCCTCACTTCCTCCCAGATGGGGTGGCGGCCGGGCAGAGGCGCTCCTCACCTCCCAGACGGGGTGGCCGGGCAGAGGCGCTCCTCCCTTCCCAGACGGGGCGGCCGGGCAGAGGCGCTCCTCCCTTCCCAGACGGGGCGGCCGGGCAGAGGCACTCCTCACCTCCCAGAGTGGGCGGCCGGGCAGAGGCGCTCCTCACTTCCCAGAGTGGGCGGCTGGGCAGAGGCGCTCCTCACTTCCCATAGTGGGTGGCAGCCTGGCAGAGGCGCTCCTCACTTCCCAGATGGGGCAGCTGGGCAGAGGTGCTCCTCACTTCCTCCCAGACGGGGTGGCGGCCAGGCAGAGGCGCTCCTCACCTCCCAGATGGGGCGGCCGGGCAGAGGCACTCCTCACCTCCCAGACGGGGCAGCTGGGCAGAGGCGCTCCTCACCTCCCAGAAGGGGCGGCTGGGCAGAGGCGCTCCTCACTTCCCATATGGGGTGGCAGCCGGGCAGAGGCGCTCCTCACTTCTCAGACGGGGTGGCGGCCAGGCAGAGGCGCTCCTCACTTCCCAGATGGGGCAACCGGGCAGAGGCACTCCTCACTTCCTCCCAGATGGGGTGGCGGCCAGGCAGAGGCACTCCTCACCTCCCATACGGGGCGGCCGGGCAGAGGTGCTCCTCATCTCCCAGACGGGGCAGCCGGGCAGAGGCGCTCCTCACTTCCTCCCAGACGGGGTGGCAGCCGGGCAGAGGCACTCCTCACCTCCCAGACGGGGCAGCTGGGCAGAGGCACTCCTCACCTCCCAGAAGGGGCGGCTGGGCAGAGGCGCTCCTCACTTCCCATATGGGGTGGCAGCCGGGCAGAGGCGCTCCTCACTTCTCAGACGGGGTGGCGGCCAGGCAGAGGCGCTCCTCACTTCCCAGATGGGGCAACCGGGCAGAGGCACTCCTCACTTCCTCCCAGACGGGGTGGCGGCCAGGCAGAGGCGCTCCTCACCTCCCATACGGGGCGGCCGGGCAGAGGTGCTCCTCATCTCCCAGACGGGGCAGCCGGGCAGAGGCGCTCCTCACTTCCTCCCAGACGGGGTGGCAGCCGGGCAGAGGCGCTCCTCACATCCCAGATGATGGGCGGCCGGGCAGAGGCGCTCCTCACTTCCCAGATAGGGCGGCCGGGCAGAGGGGCTCCTCACATCCCAGACGATGGGTGGCCAGGCAGAGATGCTCCTCACTTCCTAGACAGGGTGGCGGCGGGGCAGAGGCTGTAATCTTAGCACTTTAAGAGGCCAAGGCAGGAGGCTGGTAGGTGGAGGTTGCAGCGAGCCGAGATCACACCACTGCACTCCAGCCTGAGCACCATTGAGCACTGAGTTAGCGAGACTCCGTCTGCAATCCCAGCACCTCGGGAGGCCGAGGCAGGCAGATCACTCGAGGCCAGGAGCTGGAGACCAGCCCGGTCAACACGGCGAAACCTCGTCTCCACCAAAAATACAAAAACCATTCAGGCGTGGCGGCGCGCGCCTGCAATCCCAGGCACTCGGCAGGCCGAGGCAGGAGAGTCACAGGAGCCCGAGGCAGGGAGGTTGCAGCAAGTCGAGATCATGGCAGTACAGTCCAGCTTCGATAATAGTGGGAGACCAAAAAAAGAAGGAGAGGGAGACCGAAGAAAGGAGAGGGAGAGGGAGACCGAAGAAGGGAGAGGGAGAGGGAGAGGGAGAGGGAGAGGGAGAGGGAGAGGGAGAGGGAGAGGGAGAGGGAGAGGGAGAGGGAGAGGGAGAGGGAGAGATCGAGATCGAGATCTATTTCTTAGCATAATTTTTTGTATTTTTAGTAGAGACGGGATTTCACCCTGTTAGCCAGGATGGTCTCCATCTCCTGACCTCGTGATCCACCTGCCTTGGCCTCTCAAAGTGCTGGGATTACAGGTGTCAGCCACTGCTCCTAGCCTGGGAGTTTCTTTAAAAAACTAAATATATGCTTACCCTCTGACTCAACATTTTCTCCTCTAGGTATTTACCTGAGAGAAAAGAAAATATATTTCCACAAAAAATATCTGTATAAGAATGTTCAAGCTTTTTTTTTTTTTTTTTTAAAGACCAAATTTTGTTCTTGTCGCCCAGGCTGGTGTGCAATGGCATGATCTCGGCTCACTGCAACCTTCCCCTCCAGGGTTCAAATAATTCTTCTTCCTCACTCTCTGGAGTAGCTGGGATTACAGGCATGCACCACCACGCCTGGCTAATTTTTGTATTTTTAGTAGGTGGGGTTTCATCCGTTGGCCGGGCTGGTTTCAACTCCTGAACTCAAGTGATACACCCACCTTGGCCTCCCAAAGTGCTGGGATTACAGGTGTAACCCACTGCACCCAGCCCATGGAAGTTTTATTCCTAAAAACTCCAAACTGGAAACAACTCAAATGTTTATCAGTAAGAAAATGCTAAAACACTATTTTTATCTATAAGAATGACACTATTCATTAATAAAAATAAACTACTGATACATGTAACATGAATAAAACACTACGCTGAACAAAAGAAGCCTAACATGAAACAGTTTGTACTACATAATTCCATTTCTATAAAGATCTAGAACAGGCAAATCTAATCTATGGTAGAAAATAAAAACCAGAAAAAGTGATTGCCTCTTAAAGGAAAAAGGAAGGGATTGACAGGAAATGAGCAAAAGAGAACTTTCTGGAGTTATGGTAATGTTTTATATCTTGATAGGGATTTGATTTCCACAGGTGTATGCAATTGTTAAAACTCAGCAAATGTACACTTAAGCAAATGTACATTTGGCAATTCATTATAATGTAAATTTTATATTGAAAGGAAAAGAGGCTGGGCACGGTGGCTCAGGCCTGTAATCCCAGCACTTTGGGAGACCAAGGCAGGAGGATCACCTGAGGTCAGGAGTTTGGGACCATCCTGGCCAACATGATGAAACTCTGTCTCTACTAAAAATACAGAAAAATTAGCTGGGCGTGGTGGCAGGCACCTGTAATCCCAGCTCCCAGCTATTTGGGAGGCTGAGGCTGGAGAATTGCTTGAAGCTGGGAGGTGGAGGTTGCGGTAAGCTGAGATTGTGTCACTGCACTCCATCCTGGGCGACAGAGAGAGACTCTGTCTCAAAGGAAAAAAAAAGGAAAACAAAACTATAACCAAATATTGAACTCTAGTTGATAATATGCATGATGAAATATTTAGGGAGCGTGGATGGATGTCTGTCATTTACTTTGAAATATATTTTAAAAATGAGGATGGAATGATAGATGGAGGAAGGATGATAGATGGATAGAGCAATAATGTCACTGAGAGAATCTAGGTGGGTGTTCGTTACAAAATTATTTCACCTTTGCTGCATGCTTAAAGTTTTTTATTATTTTATTTATTTATTTATTTTTTGAGACAGACTCTCGTTCTGTTGCCCACCCAGGCTGGAGTGCAATGGCCCGATCTCAGCTCACTGCAACCTCCGCCTCTCGGTTTCAAGTGATTCTTCTGCCTCAGCCTCCTGAGTAGCTGGGATTACAGGCATGCGCCACCATGCCCGGCTAATTTTTGAATTTTTAGTAGAGACGGGGTTTCACCATGTTGGTCAGGCTGGTCTCGAACTCCAGACCTTGTACTCCACCTGCCTCGGCCTCTCAGAGTGCTGGGATTACAGGCGTGAGCCACTGAGCCTGGCTTTTTTTATTATAAAATGTAGAGAAAAATGAGTGTTTTAATGAAGTCTCTCCCAAGAAGTATTGAGTCCTGCTTAAAATATGCCACTCTTAAACATTCAATGTCAAAGATGATGTTTAAATATCAAAGAAGATTATCAGTCTGTCCTATCTAACCCTGCCAGCTAAAGATGTCATAGTCTACACTTAATAAATAGGAAGTAAATGACATAAAATTAATCGGCCAATTAAAAAAAAATCAGTGCCTAAGTCCTACCCCCAAAATTTTGATCATCAATCTAGAGTGTGTCTGGGAATTTTTTAACTTCCCTAGGTAGTCTTTTTCTTTTTTTTTTTTTATTATTATTATACTTTAAGTTCTAGGGTACATGTGCACAATGTGCAGGTTTGTTATATATGTATACACGTACCATGTTGGTGTGCTGCACCCATTAACTCTTCATTTACATTAGGTATATCTCCTAATGCTATCCCTCCCCCTTCCCCCGACCCCACGACAGGCCCCGGTGTGTGGTGTTCCCCACCCTGTGTCCAAGTGTTCTCATTGTTCAATTCCCACCTATGAGTGAGAACATGCGGTGTTTGGTTTTCTGTCCTTGCCATAGTTTGCTGAGAATGATGGTTTCCAGCTTCATCCATGTCCCTACAAAGAACATGAACTCATCCTTTTTTATGTCTGCATAGTATTCCATGGTGTATATGTGCCACATTTTCTTAATCCAGTCTATCATTGATGGACATTTGGGTTGGTTCCAAGTCTTTACTATTGTGAATAGTGCTGCAGTAAACATATGTGTGCATGTGTCTTTACAGCAGCATGATTTATAATCCTTTGGGTATATACCCAGTAACGGGATGGCTGGGTCAAATGGTATTTCTAGTTCTAGATCCTTGAGGAATCACCACACTGTCTTCCACAGTGGTTGAACTAGTTTACAGTCCCACCAACAGTGTAAAAGTGTTCCTATTTTGCCACATCCTCTCCAGCACCTGTTGTTTCCTGACTTTTTAATGATCGCCATTCTAAGTGGTGTGAGATGGTATCTCATTGTGGTTTCGATTTGCATTTCTCTGATGACCAGTGATGATGAGCATTTTTTCATGTGTCCGTTGGCTGCATAAATGTCTTCTTTTGAGAAGTGTCTGTTCATGTCCTTCACCCAGTTTTTGATGAGGTTGTTTGATTTTTTCTTGTAAATTTGTTTATTCTTTGTAGATTCTGGATATTAGCCCTTTGTCAGATGGGTAGATTGCAAAAATTTTCTCCCATTCTGTAGGTTGCCTGTTCACTCTGATGGTAGTTTCTTTTGCTGCGCAGGAGCTCTTTAGTTTAATTAGATCCCATTTCTCAATTTTGGCTTTTGTTGCTGTTGCTTTTGGTGTTTTAGACATGAAGTCTTTGACCATGCCTATGTCCTGAATGGTATTACCTAGGTTTTCTTCTAGGGTTTTTATGATTTTAGGTCTGACATTTAAGTCTTTAATCCATCTTGAATTAATTTTTGTATAAGGTGTAAGGAAGGGATCTGGTTTCAGCTTTCCACATATGGCTAGCCAGTTTTCCCAGCACCATTTATTAAATAGGGAATCCTTTCCCCATTTCTTGTTTTTGTCAGGTTTGTCAAAGATCAGATGGTTGTAGATGTGTCGTACTATTTCCGAGGGCTCTATTCTGTTCTATTGGTCTATATCTCTGTTTTGGTACCAGTACCATGCTGTTTTGGTTACTGTAGCCTTGTAGTATAGTTTGAAGTCAGATAGCATGATGCCTCCAGCTTTGTTCTTTTGGCTTAGGATTGTCTTGGCAATGTAGGCTCTTTTTTGGCTCCATATGAACTTTAAAGTAGTTTTTCCCAATTCTGTGAAGAAAGTCATTGGTAGCTTGATGGGGATGGCATTGAATCTATAAATTACCTTGGGCAGTATGGCCATTTTCACGATATTGATTCTTCCTATCCATGAGCATGGAATGTTCTTCCATTTGTTTGTGTCCTCTTTTATTTCATTGAGCAGTGGTTTGTAATTCTCCTTGAAGAGGTCCTTCACATCCCTTGTAAGTTGGATTCCTAGGTATTTTATTCTCTTTGAAGCAATTGTGAATGGGAATTCACTCATGATTCAGCTCTCTGTTTTTCTGTTATTGGTGTATAGGAATGCTTGTGATTTTTGCACATTGATTTTGTATCCTGAGACTTTGCTGAAGATACTTATCAGCTTAAGGAGATTTTGGGCTGAGATGATGGGGTTTTCTAAATATACAATCATGTCATTTGCAAACAGGGACAATTTGACTTCCTCTTTTCCTAATTGAATACCCTTTATTTCTTTCTCCTGCCTGATTGCCCTGGCCAGAACTTCCAACACTATGTTGAATAGGAGTGGTGAGAGGGGGCATCCCTGTCTTGTGCCAGTTTTCAAAGGGAATGCTTCCAGTTTTTGCCCATTCAGTATGATATTGCCTGTGGGTTTGTCATAAATAATTCTTATTATTTTGAGATACATCCCATCAATACCTAATTTATTGAGAGTTTTTAGCATGAAGGGCTGTTGAATTTTGTCGAAGGCCTTTTCTGCATCTATTGAGATAATCATGTGGTTTTTGTCTTTGGTTCTGTTTACGTGATGGATTATGTTTATTGATTTGCATATGTTGAACCAGCCTTGCATCCCAGGGATGAAGCCCACTTGATCATGGTGGATAAGCTTTTTGATGTGCTGCTGGATTCGGTTTGCCAGTATTTTATTGAGGATTTTTGCATTGATGTTCATCAGAGAAGTAGGTCTAAAATTCTCTGTTTTTGTTGTGTCTCTGCCAGGCTTTGGTGTCAGGATGATGCTGGCCTCATAAAATGAGTTAGGGAGGATTCCCTGTTTTTCTATTGATTGGAATAGTTTCAGAAGGAATGGTACCAGCTCCTCTTTGTACCTCTGGTAGAATTTGGCTGTGAATCTGTCTGGTCCTGGACTTTTTTTGGTTGGTAGGCTCTTAATTATTGCCTCAATTTCAGAGCCTGTTATTGGTCTTTTCAGGGATTCAACTTCTTCCTGGTTTAGTCTTGGGAGGGTGTTTGTGTCCAGGAATTTATCCCTTTCTTCTAGATTTTCTAGTTTATTTGCATAGAGGTGTTTATAGTATTCTCTGATGGTAGTTTGTATCTCTGTGGGATCAGTGGTGATATCCCCTTTATCATTTTTTATTGTGTCTATTTGATTATTCTCTCCTTTCTTCTTTATTAGTCTTGCTAGCAGTCTATCAATTTTGTTGATCTTTTTAAAAAACCAGCTCCTGGATTCATTGATTTTTTGAAGGGCTTTTTGTGTCTCTATCTCCTTCAGTTCTGCTCTGATCTTAATTATTTCTTGCCTTCTGCTAGCTTTTGAATGTGTTTGCTCTTGCTTCTCTAGTTCTTTTAATTGTGATATTAGGGTATCAATTTTAGGTCTTTCCTGCTTTCTCTTGTGGGCATTTAATGCTATAAATTTCCCTCTACACACTGCTTTAAATGTGTCCCAGAGATTCTGGTATGCTGTGTCTTTGTTCTCATTGGTTTCAAAGAACATCTTTATTTCTGCCTTCATTTCATTATGTACCCAGTAGTCATTCAGGAGCAGCTTGTTCACATTGCATGTAGTTGAGCAGTTTTGAGTGAGTTTCTTAATCCTGAGTTCTAGTTTGATGGCACTGTGGTCTGAGAGACTGTTTGTTATAATTTCTGTTCTTTTATATTTGCTGAGGAGTGCTTTACTTTCAACTATGTGGTCAATTTTGGAATAAGTGTGATGTGGTGCTAAGAAGAATGTATATTCTATTAATTTGGGGTTGAGAGTTCTGTAGATGTCTATTAGGTCTGCTTGGTGCAGAGCTGAGTTCAATTCCTGGATATCCTTGTTAACTTTCTGTCTCATGGATCTGTCTAATGTTGACAGTGGGGTGTTAAAATCTCCCATTATTATTGTGTGGGAGTCTAAATCTTTTTGTAGGTCTCTAAGGACTTGCTTTATGAATATGGGTGCTCCTATATTGGGTGCATATATATTTAGGATAGTTAGCTCTTCTTGTTGAATTGATCCGTTTACCATTATGTAATGGTCTTCTTTGTCTCTTCTGATCTTTGTTGGTTTAAAGTCTGTTTTATCAGAGACTAGGATTGAACCCCTGCTTTTTCTTGTTTTCCATTTGCTTGTAGATCTTCCTCCATCCCTTTATTTTGAGCCTATGTGTGTCTCTGCACATGAGATGGGTCTCCTGAATACAGCCCACTGATGGGTCTTGACTTTTTATCCAATTTGCTAGTCTGTGTCTTTTAATTGGAGCGTTTAGCCCATTTACATTTAAGGTTAATATTGTTATGTGTGAATTTGATTCTGTCCTTATAATGTTAGCTGGTTATTTTGCTCATTAGTTGATGCAGTTTCTTCCTAGCATCGATGGTCTTTACAATTTGGCATGTTTTTGCAGTGGCTGGTACCGGTTTTTCCTTTCCATGTTTAGTGCTTCCTCAAGGGTTGAGAACCACTGCCAAGGTTTCGGCTTAGTTGCAGGGCCCAACATAGTCTGTGGCACATAGCAGGTGCTCAAAAAATACAGCACATATGAATTAAATGGAGAGTTGAACAGTCCAAGGAGTGAGTGAATATAAATGTATAAATTTTGGTTCTATGCAGGGCCTGACATAGTCTGTGGCACACACTAGGTGCTCAAAAAATACAGCAAATATGAATTAAATGGATAAACAGTCCCAAGGAGTGGGTGAATATAAATGTATAAATTTTGGCCATTAATAATAATGATGCTAACAATATAACAAATAAAAACAATAAAGTAGGCATCACAGGCATTCAACTCAGTTTTGGGATGGGGAAGGAGGCAAGGAGAGAGGTCCTGGGGTGAAAGGCAGATTAACAGGATTAAAGGTGGGCAAATAAGAGGCAGAAAGTCTCATTTTTTGGTTAGATGCAAGTGGGCTCTGTTCTGTCTCCCCAGAATCCCTAGGGCTGAGGGTGGAGAGGTGGATGGGGTGCCATAGGAAGGCCCAGCAAGCCTAGTGATGAGACAAGTGTTGAAATAGTCTAGAGTGAGTTGAGGGACTGGTCTTCCTGAAGCCCAGTGGTTATTCTGCTTGGATGAGGAGTCAAAGTCCCACTGCCTTCCATTCTGGAGAGCACTGAGCTTGGTGGAACTCAGAGAGCCTGGTGCAGACCCTGCTCTGTAGAGGATTCGTCAGCTGCATGGCTTTGGGTGGTCATTTCAGCTCTCTGGTGCTGACTTCCACCACTCATGAACTAGGGGCGATCATAACTGCCAGGATTCCTTAGGGATTGCTGAGAAGATCAAAGAGAAAAACTTGTGGAAACATCTTTATGGAGGTGGGAAGTCCTAGACATTCACCCTGTTCTCAAAACCCTTCCCACCCCCAACCTAAACTTCTGGACCTCGGTTAAACCCCTTTCTCTGCAGGGCCTCAGCATCTGGCTGTAGGGTGATGGTGGCATAGGCTTTGTCTTTTTAGCTTCTCCCAAAACCTGACCGTCACCTCTGCTTGTTGAGAGCAGGAGTGGAAAGGAAGCAGTTATTTTGAGCCACTTTCTTAGTGTCTGGCACAGTGGGGATCACAGAGTTGAGGCTTAAACAAAGCTGTTTCTGGTATCCAAGTTTCCAGAAGGGCAGGGCCAGAATGGCAATAGCCTGAGAGGAATCGTGGGGAGGGTAAAGAAGGATTGGTTGGCAGCGTGAACACTTGTGGGGCCGTTTCCTGGGATCTTCCAGATAAAATACAGACAAATTTAAATCCAGATAATTTAAATTTCAGAATAACAATGATAAAATTTTTAGTGTAAGTATGTCCCAAATCCTGTCCTGTCCAAATGTGTGTCCTGTATTTTTGTTTGCTAAATTTGGCAACCTTATTATTGCTATTTGAGAATGTACTGGAAGTCCTAACTAGAGTAATTAGGCAAGAAAAAGAAACAAAAAGCATCCAAATTGGAAAGGGAGGATAAAACTATCTCTATTTGTAGATCACATGATTTTGTATCTAGAAAATGCCAAAGAATCTCCCCTAAAAAACCCCACTAGAGCTAATAAACAAATTCAGCAAAGTTGTAGGGTACAAGATTAATACACAAAAATCAGTTGTGTTTCCATATAACAGCAATGAACAATCTGAAAAGGAAATTAAGAAAACAATTCCATTTACAGTAGCATCCAAAAGATAAAATACCTATAAATAAATTTAACCAAGGAGTGAAAGGCTTGCACATTGAAAACTACAAAACATTGCTGAAATAAATTAAAGAAGACTTAAATAAATGGAAGGACATCGCATGTTATTGATTGGAAGACTTAGTGTAGTTAAGATGGCAATACTCCCTAAAGTGAGCTACAAATTCAATGCAATCCCCATCAAAATCCAAGTAGCTTTTTTTTTTTTTTGGTAGAAATGGAAAAGCTTATCCTCAAATTCTTATGGAATTGCAAGGGACCCTGAATAGTCACAATATTGAAAAGGAAAAACAACACTAGGTAACTCACACTCCCCAATTTCAAAACTTACTTCAAAACTACAGTGATCAAAATGATGTGGTACTGGGATAAATATGACATATAGACCGATGGAATAGAATTGAGATTCCAGAAATAGACCTAGAATATCTATGGCTAGTTGATTTTTGACAAGGGTTGCAAGACCATTCAAAGGGGAAAGAATAAACTCTTTGACAAATGATGTTGGTACAACTGGATAACCACATGCAAAAGAATGGAGTGGACCCCTACCTTACTCCACATGTACAAAGTAACTAAAAATGGATCAACAATCTAAATATAAATGCTAAAACGATAAGCACAAAACAAAGGGGTACATCTTGATGACTTTAGATTTGGCAAAGAAGTCTTAGATTTGACACCAAAAGCATGAGCAACAACAACAAAAATAGGTTCACCAGACTTCATAAAAATTAAAAAGTTTTGCACATCTTAGGATGTTATCTACAAAAGGGAGAAAAGATTTGCAAAGTAGAGGAGTTTAATATTCAGACTAAGGACTCTTGCAACTCAACAACTTTGATCATTGCTGAGGAAGGAGAAGAGGGGGAAATGGGGAGCGATTGCTTAATGGCTAGGGGTGTTTTAGGGTGACGAAAAAGTTTTGGAACTAAAAAGAGACAGTGATTGCACAACACTGTGAATGCACAAAATACCACTGAATTAAAATGGTCAATTGTATGTTATGTTAATTCCACCTCAATTAAAAAATACATCTGGCTAGGCTGGGCACGGTGGCTCACGCCTATAATTCCAGCACTTTGGGAGGCCGAGTCGGGCGGAATCACTAGGTCAGGAGTTTGAGACCAGCCTGGCCAACATGGTGAAACCCTGTCTCTACTGAAAATACAAAAATTAGCTGGGCTTGGTGGCAGGCACCTGTAATCCCAGCTACTCGGGAGGCTGAGGCAGGATAATCGCTTGAACCAGGGAGGCCGTGGCTGCAGTGAGCCAAGATTGCATCACTGCACTCCAGCCTGGGCAACAGAGAGAGACTCTGTCTCAAAACAAACAAAAAAACAAACAAACAAAAAACCATCTGGCAGCCACACTCACAGGGCTCCTCCTCAGCCCTATGCTTCATTCTCCCCAGTCCACAATCTGGGACTTCTACCTTGCAACTATGGAGTAAGAGTCAACACTCACTTCCTAAGCAAAAGATATCATTCCTGTTAGGTGGGAGCATGGCCAAACATTCAACTACAGTGCCTACAAACCCTTCTCTGGGTCCTCAGGGGCTGCTGGAAACAGGACCACCCGGGGTCTCTTCCCTAATTCGATGTTATTTCATTTATTTATTTGAGACAGGGTCTTGCTCTGTCACCCAGGCTGGAGTGCAGTGGCACAAGCATGGCTCACTGTGGCCTCAATCTCCCGAGCTTAAGCAGTTCACCTACCTCAGCCTCCTGAGTAGCTGAGACTACAGGCACGTGGCACGATGCCCGGCTAATTTTTTTATTTTTGTAGAGAGGGGGTCTTGCTATGTTGCCCAGGCTGGTCTCCCACTCCTGGGCTCAAGCAATTCTCTCATCTCGGCCTCTCAAAATGCTAGGGTTACAGGCGTGAACCATTGAGCCTGGCCTCCTCATTCATTTATTAGGTACTTCCTATGCAACAGATAAGGTCCTGGCTCTCAGGTTAAGTAAAATCTTGGTGGGAGAGGAGATGGGAACAACTGAAACACAAGCAAACTATAATAATATGCGACATTTAATTTGGGTGTGTGTACTCAGTGGAAGACATAATTAACAGTGCCTGGAGGAGGGAGGCAGCTTCTGAATGGTGAAGAGGAGGAGGAAGAATTCCTGAAAGGGAAAGGCCAGCTTAGAGTCAAACACACCCAGAACAAAGGGAAGGAGAGAATTGGCTCTTGAGAAACAGGGGTGAGTGGGCAGAGGATGAGGCCAGAGCGGCTGGTGGAGCCTGACTGTGAAGGGCGGGTGAGGAATTTCGGCCACATCCTGTAGGCCACAGTGAGCGGTGTGGTAGGTGTAACCTGGGGTGGCCCTCAGGGGCTCTGACCAGCCCTGAAGTTGTGTATAAAATTGTGTGTGCAGGGGTGCTTTTCCTCAGGGAGGGTCCTCAGCTGCTGTCAAATTCTCAAAGGGGTCTGGGGCCCCAAGAGCGTAAGAAGTCAGTTGTTAGCTGAGCTGGTTATTACTGCTCTCTCCCAGCCTCCTGGGTTCCCCTCCTCTTCATCACTCAGTCCCAGGGGGACTCATCTCCGCTCCTCAGCATTATGCTGTTTCCAGGTCATGTTTGCTACCTGAGCCACCTGTTCTCCACCTGCCTTTATCCCATGCTCCCTGCCCAGGGCTTCCAGGAGCCACCCTGCAGCCCTTATCACCTGGGCCACCTCTGCATCGGTCATGGGTTGCTTAGCTCCCTTGTGAGAGTCTGTGGTTCTCCTCTCCATGGAGGACCACATGGATGGCCTCCCTCTCCTAACTGGCTGCAGTCTTGTTCCACCCCTCCCCTCTCCCGAAGCAGTGATCAGATGTCACCGATGAGTGATGAGCAATGTCCCAGGTGTCAAATCTGAAGTCACTTCAGGGTACCTCCTCCACCTCCTCCTCATTTTCTGAAAAGCTCCCCTCTCTTGACCCCCGTGACATTGCATCTGCATATCTGGAATCTCCTACCAACATCCCTGCTTTTCTGTTTCTCTTTCTGGCTTTTCCTTTCCTTTAAAATGATGAGTTTTAAAAAATAGGTAACGCACGTGCATAGGGAAAAAAAGGTCAAACAGAACAAAAGAGCATATAGTGAAAGCTACTTCTTCCTTTCCTGATTTCCTTCCTTCCTTCCTTCCTTCCTTCCTACCTTCCTTCCTTCCTTCCTTCCGTCCTTCCTTCCTTCCGTCCCTCCTTCTTTTCTTTCTTTTTTCTCTTCTCTTCTCTTTTTTCTTTTCTTTCTTTCCCTCTTTCTTTTTTTCTTTCTTTTTCTTTCTTTCTTTCTTTCTTCCTTCCTTCCTTCCTTTCTTTGTTCTTTTTTTTTTTTTTGAGACAGAGTCTTGCTCTGTCACCCAGGCTGGAGTGCAGTGGTGTGATCTTGGCTCACTGCAAACTCCACCTCCCGGGTTCAAGTGATTCTCCTGCCTCAGCCTCCTGAGTGGCTGGAATTATAGGCATGTGCCACCACACCCAGCTAATTTTTGTATTTTTAGTAGAGATGGGGTTTTGCTTTGTTGGCCAGGCTGGTCTCGAACTCCTGACCTCAGGTGATCTGCCCTCCTCGGCCTCCCAGAGTGCTGGGATTACAGGCACAAGCCACTGCTCCCAGCCCCTTTCCTGATTTTCAATTACCTGAAATCTCTCTTGTTACCATCCTCTGAAGTCCTTCCAGAACTGTCCTGTCCAGTATGGTGGCATGTGACTATGGAGCACTTGAAATGTGGCTAGTTTGAATTGAGATGTGTCGTAAGTGTAAAATATATACAGATTTCAAATACTTGGTACAAAAATATAGATACAAAGTAATTTAAAAATATTGATTAAATGTTCAAACAATAATATTTTGGCTATATTAAGTAAAATATATTAATATTAATTTCCCCTATTTGGTTTTACCCTTTAATGAGAATACTGGAAAATTTAAAATTACATAATTACATACATGGCTTGCAATTGTGGCTTACATTATGATTTTATTGGACAGCACTGTTCTAGAGCTAGTCTTTGCATTTGTTAAGTATGTATGTATGTATGTATTCCTTGGGGAAAAACCACACAAATAGGATAGTACATAGACTTCTGTAAATTTATTTTTGCACTGAATCATCTGTCTCAGAGATTGTATCATGTTTTGCATATTTAAGCCTGCTTCATTCTTTTTAATACCAGCATTTATGCAGCCAGCCCTCTACTGATGGGCATTTAGGTTGTTTCCAATCTTTTTTTTTTTTTGAGACAGTGTATGGCTCTATCACCCAGGCTGGAGTGCAGTGGTGTGATCTTGGTTCACTGCAGCCTCGACCTCCCGGGCTCAAGTGATCCTCCCATCTCATCCTCCTGAGTAGCTGGGACTACAGGCACATGCCACCATGCCAGGCTGATTTTTGTATTTGTTGTAGAGATGGTGTCTCACTGTGTTGCCCAGACTGGTCTCAAACTCCTGAGCTCAAGTGATCCTCCCACCTTGGCCTCCTAAAAAGCTGGGATTACAGACATGCACCATCTCGCCAGGCCTGTTTCCAATCTTTTAATGCTACCATAACACAAGGCTTCAGTGAGAATCCTTGAGCCTACATCTTTGGGCAGGTGGACAAGGGTATCTGTAGTATGACTTCCTAAAAATTGATTCATCACAAATACCTGTTCTTGGAATACTGTTGAAAGCTTATTGGCTTATCTCTTTGTGTCCTGCAGTGCCCAGGCCAGTGCACCACAGATTATTTGTTGAACTAAAAACTGAGACTTAGAGAAGTTCTGAGCTGGAACAGTCCTCAGAGTTCACAGTTGTTTATTTCTCAAACATGTTCTAAACTCCCATGGGCCTAGGCTGGGCATATGCTAGGCACAGCGGTTCACAGATGAACAGATGGGATTCTCTCTTCAAGGAGCTCACAGTAGAATAAGGAGACAGGCATGCAAACAAATGATTGAAATCAGTAGGTACTTTAATAAGGGTATGTGTGAAACATAGTAGGGACATTTTATAGACAATGAAACCAAAGCCCATATGCCAAAGTGACTACTGTGTGATCATTGGTGTGGCTCTCTCTCCCTCTTTAGAATACCAACTTTCAGGATTTTTTTTTTTTTTTTTTTTTTTTTTTTTTTTGAGACAGGGTCTTGCTCTTTCACCCAGGCTGGAGTGCAGTGGCACAGTCACAACATACTGCAGCCTCAACCTCCTCATCTCAAGGGATCCTCCCACCTCAGCCTCCCAAATAGCTGGAACTACAGACACACGCCACCACACCTGGCTATTTTTAAATTTTTTGTAGAGACAACATCTCAACACGTTGCCCAGATTGGTCTCGAACTCCTAGGCTCAAGTGATCCTCCTGCCTCGGCCTCCCAAAGTGCTGGGGTTACAGGTGTGAGCGACTGCACCCAGCTAGACTTTCTGAAAGCTAGGTTCTATCCTATCTATTTTACCTCCTTCATAAGCCTGAGTTCCCTTTCTCCTGCAGTCAGTATGCAGTAGTTACGGTGATGTCACAGGCACCGAGATTTGCTTTTTCACCTGGTCTCATTTAAGTGCCCCATCAACCTCGTGAAGCAGGTTGTTATCACCTGAATCAGTGCATACCCCGCCTTCGCCAACCACTGAGCTCTACTGCCTCTCCTCAGGGCTTTTGTCTGCTCTGCTCACCTGGTTCCTGGTCAGCAGGGCTGCTTGACAAGGTGTGACCAAGATACCAGCTGAGCACCGGGTGGTTACGGGTTTGTCCTCTGAATCCCAGTCTGGGCTCGGTTGCCAAATCCACCACTATTCACCGTGTGACCTCGAGCAGCTGCCACATCTACAGAATGGTCATGACAGTCCCTATCTCAGAGAGCCTGAGGGTGAGGAGTGAAGATAAAGTGCACACAAGGCTGAGAATGGTGGCCCACTCCGAGCCACCCACAGAGGAGGCTGTGCTGGTGGGGCTGACCACGTTATTTTAAGCAGAGCCATAGAATCAGGTCCTGAGACCTACAAGCACTTCTCTTTCTATGATTCGTATTTTATAAGCTCTTGTCTACCAAACACATGTGTTTTTTTTGAGACGGAGTCTTGCTGTGTCGCCCAGGCTGGAGTGCAGTGGTACGATCTCGGCTCACTGGAACTTCTGCCTCCCGGGTTCAAGCGATTCTCCTGCTTCAGCCTCCTGAGTAGCTGGGATTACAGGCATGCCCACCATGCCTGGCTAATTTTTGTATTTTTAGTAGAGATAGGGTTTCACCATGTTGGTCAGGCTGGTCTTGAACCCCTGACCTCGTGATCTGCCCGCCTCAGCCTGCCAAAGTGCTGGGATTACAAGCATGAGCCACCGTGCCTGGCACCAAACACATCTTAGCCCAACAAAATGTAGTCAGATTTTAGATGAAAATATAGGGGACAGTCAAAACAAATTTTTCAAATTTGTCTTTAGCCAAAATAAATTTTATGGTCTTATCACAGATTTGGGAAAAGCTTGTAAAAATAGCTCACAGCCTTTATGGGTGAATGGATAAACAAATAGTGGTCTATCCAGACAATGGAATATTGTTCAGCCATAAAAAGAAATGAAGTGCCGATGCATGCTGTAATGTGGACGAACCTCAGAAACATTATGTAAAAGGAAAGCAGCCAGACATAAAAGGCCATGTATTGTATTTTTTCATTTATATGAAATATTCATAATAGGTAAATCCATAGAGACAGGACTCAGATTGGTGGTTTCCAAGGGCTTGGGCATGCGTGGGGATGGGGAGCACCTGCTTGCTGAGTGCAGGTTTCCTTTTGGGGTAACGACAGTGTTTTGAAACTAGATGGAGGTGGTGGTTGCACTACACTGTATATGAAATAAACACCACGGCATTATTCATTTTATGTTATGAGAATTTTACTTCAATTTAAAAAAATAGTTCATGGACCCCTTGCCCTCATTCTCCTTTTGATCACACTTAGGGATCCTGATTAAGACCCCAGTTAGAAAGCACCAATCCTTTCACATTATGAGTGGGAGGCCAAAGCCCTGGGAGGTGGATGGAGGGGCTCTGCAGGGGGTCACAGAGCTGGTTCCAGCTGGGTCTCATTCATTGAAGAGATCTTTACTGGGAACCCATGTGCCCATCCCTGTTCTAAGCCCCAAGGAGTCAGCCATGAATAAGACCTAGGAGTCTCTTTCTCGTGGAGTTTGCATTCCAAACAGGGGAAGGCTGACCAACAGACCGGTAAACAAATGTCAGGAAGGAGGGGAGCTATGAAGAAAAATGAAATAGGTCAGGGGATAGGAGCAGGGTGGTTACTTAAGACAGGCCTGTCTGGGATGGCCTGGAGGAGGTGATGTTGGAGTGAGCAATGCAGATATGGCAGACACTGGGAGAAGGCTGTTTCTGGAGGAAGGACCAGGACCGGCCAGTGCAAAAGCCCAGGCAGGGGCATGCTTGGTGTGCACAAGGATCAGCACGGAGGCCATCCCCACTGGCCTCACTTCTGCAGAAAAGAGATGGTTTCTGCTGTGGAGAACGTAGTAGACTGTTTTATGCTTACCAGATGCTCAGTCAATATTTAATTGATGCTTAATCATGGAAGGAAGTTGGGAGTCTGGGCAGAGCCTGGGCAGGGGCCAGAGCTGGCTGGTGGAAGGGGAGAGGGCAGCTCCCCATCCTACTCGGCCTGGCCCCTGGCTGGGGAGCTCTGAGGCATCCCAGGTAGACTCCTGGGAGCAGGGGCGAGTGGGGCAGGGAGTGTTCAAGCAGCACTAGGTCCAGCAGCTCTGCCAGGGTGAGGATCCTTAATTGGCTTCTTGGAGTGTGGAATCCTCCACATCCTGCCCCTGGGAGATGGTGCAGCTGGAGAAGGCTGCTCATCACCCCTCTACCTGCAGGCTGTGGGAGTGTGAAAAGAGGGGATTCGGAGCCTGTAGGGGGACTGGAGGGGGCTTTGAGTTAAGGGGGCCAGCTGTGTTGGGCAGAGGGCTGGTGAGTAATGAGATGTTTCCCTGCTCACACAACCAGACACAGCTCCTGCCCAGGTTGAGGTAAAGAAGAAAGTGAAGAATTATTTCAGGTAGGAGTGGAAGCTGGTCCCTGCACCTGAGTTTTTCCCCCATTTTCAGACTCTTCCTTGCTGGAAGATGGGGTTTGAGGAGCGGAGGGTTAATCTGGAGACTGAAGACCTCGCAATGAATTCAAAGGCGCCCCACTTCCTTGCTAGTTGGGCAATTTAACTTACCTCTCTGAGCCTCAGTTTTATGGTCTATAAAATGTGGGCTAATTCAAAAAAGAATAAGCACAGTAGCTGGCATATGGTGGCACTTTAGAATCCAAGTCTAAAACTCTGAAGTCTCCTTTCATTGCCTGCTCGTGGTTTATCCAACGTAAGCAGGCAGCTATCCACAGGAAACCTCTGGCTCCAGCACATCCCTCCAGCTATCCTGAGCAACACACAGTTTCCCTGCATGGGCAGGGTGGCAAATGGCCTGTCTCCCAGGCAGGGGGCTGCGCAGTGGGAAGGGTATGGCAGCCAGGACCTGCACTCATGCCACTGACACACGTCTCTGGCTGGATACTGGCTGTCATCCCCAACGCAGGGACCAACCCCCTCCCCAGGTCCTGATGGTTCTGTTTCCCAGGATCCCTGTTCCCTCTCTAGGTGTCTGTTCTGGGTCCCTATGGGCTGTGGGTTCCTATGGCTCTGTCCTCCTCGTAGAAGACCAAAGGCTATTCTTGGTCATCACCATCCACTAGCTGGCTTCACAGGTGCTAGGCAGTTTTGCCGGGCTTCTTGAGGTTGCAGGGAGCAGCTATTCCTTAAAACACACATGCCTCTCTCTATGACCCTAGTGTCATTTAGGGAAGGTAAGAGGAAAGAGGCAATGGGGGAAGTGAGGAGGGCAGAGAGAAACAGATCAGTGGCATCAGGCTTGAGGTTTGGGATGGGGTCATGACTGAGGTGCCTGAACTGTGGAGGAGGATGACCTGTGCTCAAATTCCCCTTGCTAGCTGGGTTTAGATTCCAACTTCCACCTATTAGCTGTGTGACAAAGGGCAAGTTACTTTACCTTTCTGGACCTCAGTTTCCTTATCCCTAAAGCAGGGATCTGAATAGAACCAGCCTCCTAGGGATATTCCAAGGGTTCACTGAGTAATATTTGTAAAGTGCTTAGAACAAGGTTTGGCACGGAGTAAATACTCTATCTTTTTATTATGATGCTTCAATTTATGTAGTTGATTTTATGAGTCTTTGACAGTCCTTTTGTTTTTGTTTGCTTAAGTTGTCACCTACCTGGGCACAGGAGTTATAATGTGAGAAGACAGACATTAATCTGATACTCAGAGAAATAAACGCACAATTGCAGCTGGAACCCGGGCTTTGAAGAAGGAGAACATGGGGCTCAAAGATTTCAATCATGGGAATAGACCTGGCCAGGCTGGGTAGAAGAGGGCTTCCCAGAGGAAGTGGCTTTAGAACCAAGGCAGGAAGGACGAATAGGAGCTAATTAGTCCAAGAAGGAAAGGAAAAGTATTTCAGGCAGAAGAAGTTGCATACGCAAAGACCCTGCAAGTGTGAAGGCCTGAAGGAAGGCAGACATGGTGGGGTGCAGAGAGCTTGGGGTGTGGTGTGAAGTGGCAGGGGCTCATAAGCAGGTTAGTTTGGTTTTTTATCTAAGAGAAATAGATGTCCTTTGAAAGCTTTAATCAAGGGAGGATGACTTGACCAAATTTGCCTTCAGGAAAGTTCAATTTGGCTAAAAAGAGGCCAGGGAGGGGACAGGGAGGACATTTCAGAGGGTTGCTTTTTTTTCCTCTCTGCATTAAAATCATCCTCGAAAAGAGACTGGACAGATTTATAATAGTATTAGAATATTTAAAAAATGTGACACATTTGTTTAACTTCAAACACATTTCAGCATTCTCAACATACAAAAAATAACAGAACATTACAAATCGTGTTTAAATACAGACAGTTCTTGAACTTTCATTGATGTGATGTCTCTTGCTTTGCTGATAATGAGGAGTTCTACAGTTTGTTTAAAAACAGTTTTCTGCTGGGCGTGGTGGCTCATGCCTACAATCCTAGCACTCTGAGAGGCCGAGGTGGGCAAAGTGGGCGGATCACTTGAGCCCAGGTGTTGGAGACCAACCTGGGCAACATGACAAAACCCTATCTCTACAAAAAAATACAAAAATTAGCCTGGCCTGGTGGCAGGTACCTGTAGTCCCAGCTACTCAGGAGGCTGAGGTGGGAGGATCACCTGAGCCCAGGGGGTTGAGGCTGCGGTGAGTCGAGGTCACGCCACTGCACTCCAGCCTGGGTAACAGAGTGAGACCCTGTCTCAAAAAAAAAAGTTTAAAAATTACCACACTTAACTAAAACAAACAAAACCCCCCAAACACTTCTCATGCCAGCTGACCCTCTTTGTCCACAGCTAAGAATGGCAGCAGAATGCTGTGTCACTATATGGAGAAACAAGACAACTTGGAGCTAAATGGAAGCCCTGCAGAGTCAACAGGTCCAGCCTCACAGTGCACGCCCTGAGCTACAGCCCCTCCAACAGGCATCTTCCCCCACAGCCTCAATGCCAAGCAAGGAGCCGTCAAGAGTCTGCCTTGGTTGTTTTGTTCTTTTTACAAACCGTACATATATACAATTGATAACTCAGGATTTCTAGTCAATAACCAGATAGTTAACACCACCTTATTAAAAAAAAAAGCCAGAAACATCTTTAAATGCCTTGTCACTCCAATAGCAAAGCGCACAGAATGAGAACACAAGAGTGCCTTTTCATTTTAAAAATGTTTGGAAATACGTACAACTTTCATAGCATTTCAGAGTGCTCCAGACACCACTGCCGCTTCATGTATACCACTGACAATTTCTAGACCACTTTGAGAGGCTACAGTATGATCATGATCAAATTTTGTAATTAAACCTAATAAGGGCAACAGGCACTACTTCTCAAATAAGAGATGTGTCAATTACAGCGCTCCCCTACTCTAAGGCAGGAGTGTCCGATCTTTTGGCTTCCCTGGGCCACACTAGAAGAAGAATTGCCTTGGGCCACACATGAAATACACTAATAATAACGATAGCTGATGAGCTAAACACACGCGCGTGCACACACACACACACACACTTCATAATGTTTCAAGAAAGTTTACGAATTTGTGTTGGGCAGCATTCAAAGCTGTCCTGGGCTGTGTAGGCTACAGGTTGGACAAGCTTGCTCTAAGGTACTTACAAGGAAACAGATAAACTATGTTTAAAATTTCTTGCCAGGTGTGGTGGCTCACGCCTGTAATTCCAGCACTTCAGGACTTTGGGAGGCCGACGTGGGGGAATCACTTGAGGTTGGGAATTCGAGACCAGCCTGGCCAACATGGCGAAACCCTGTCTCTACTGAAAATACAAAAATTAGCTGAGTGCGGTGGCATGCACCTTTAGTCCTAGCCACTTGGGAGGCTGATGCATGAGAATCACTTGAATCTGGGAGGCAGAGGTTGCAGTGAGCAGAGATTGTGCCACTGTACTCCAGCCTGGGAGACAGAGCAAGATTCCGTCTCAAAACAAAACAAAACAAACACATAGCATAAAATTTACCATCTTACCCATTTTAAGTGTACGGTTCAGTACAATTAAGTACCTGCATGTTGTTTTGCAACAGATCTCTAGAACTTTCTCAATTTGCAAAGCTGAAACTCTATGCCCATTAAACAAATCCCAGTTTTTCCCTCCCCCAGCTCCTGGCAATCACCATTCTTCTTTCTCTTTCTAGGAATGTGACTACTCGAGGTACCTCACATAAATGGAATCATCTAGTATCTGTTCTTTGGAGACTGGCTTATTTCACTTAGCCTGATGTCCTTAAAGTTCATCCATGTTGCATCATGTGATAGGTCATTTAAGAGGTTTTGCAGGAGTCTGAGTAAGAGCTGATGGGGGCTTGGATTAGGGCTTAGAGATGGTGATGGCAGGAAATAGAGTCAGGGAGATTGGGGAGTGGTAGAGTCACAGGACTTGGTGAAGGATGGGAAAGTGCTCCTATTTTCTGGCCTTGGTCTTCAGAGGTGACTGTGGACAGGCCAGTGGTACCCAGACTTGTAGGCTCCTTTGGACAATGGGGGTTGGGGGTGACCCAGGGTCTAAGTTGGATGCAGAGGAAACCAAGGAAGAACCTCTTCTCTATCCTCAGCCCACAGCCTGGGGGAGACCAGAGGAGGAGAGCAGCGAGTAGCTGCTCTGGCTTCTTTGTTCCCCTTGTTTATTCTTCCTACAGAGCACAGACCTTGCAGCACCAGAAGGGTGGTCTTTATGGCATCCCTGATGAAAGGGGGGAGGAGGTGGGTAAAGTTCTGTGCTGTGTCCCTTTGCAGATACCACCAGGCTGGGCACCCCACGGGCTCATACTGCTGTTTCTGGTCTCTTTGATCGTCCTTGGAATTGTAAAGTCCTTGCCACCTAGAGACTTCCTCCCTGCTCCCATCTCCCCCAAGACGTGGGTGATTTTCCCATTGAAGAAGAAATTAAAGTGGAAAGAACCTTGCCCCGACTCCCTCCAGCCTGGAGGCAAGTCACTTCTTTCCCAGTGATGTTAACAGTGAACAAGAGTCTGTTGAAGGCAGTCCCTACATCAGACCTGGGATGCCCTGAGCAAACACGAGCTCCATCCTCAGAAAAGCAGATGTGTAGATGTGGCCGTCATGTCGATATGAACAGGTGTAGTGGTGGTTCACGAAAGAGGGTGGCTAGTTCTACCTGGTGTTGGGGCTGGGGTGAGTTGACAGAAACAGCTGCCGAGAAAATGAGGTTTTCTTGAGACGTGTCTTGGAAAATTATTTTTATTAGTTTGGAAGAAAAGAATTTCAGGGTGTGGAGGCAGATAAGAGAATCACAGGCAGGGGGAGCAGCCTAAACAAAGGCAGCGAGACGGGAAACAGGCCCTGCCTTCAGCTTGCTGCCAGAGGAGATCTGCCCAGAGATCATCAGGGGCTGGAGCTATCGGGACTTTGGCTATTATCTCTGGCTATGGAAGGGATGGGGCTGAGGGAGGTGACACACTTCTGGCAGGGAAGCCATTTAAATGGTGGTCAGCTGGAGATAATTTTAAAGAAATTCCATATAGCACTTACGGGACACTCAATGTTGCGGGAGCCATACAAGTGTTAATTCATGTAATATTCACAGTCATCTTAATGGGGTCAGTCACCATCACGATCCCCGTTTTCCAGATGAGAAAACACCAAGCAACATCTTACCCGAAGTTGCACAGAGGCTGGGGATGGGATTTGAACTGGGTGGTGGGCTCCCCTCTGCTCTTAACCACTGGGCTGTGCTCTGGGCCAGCCAGCTCAGAGCGCAAGTGTTAGGGACAGGGCTGGAGGAAGTTAATGAGGGAAAATGGCCAGGAGTTGGCTTCAGGGAGGGAGGCAGTGGGTGAGGGTGGAGCCACAGCAGGCTCCCAGAGGCCGAGGCATCATTCACTGATCTGTGGAACTGGGAAAGGCCTCACAGTCCTCAGTCTTCCTGTCTGTGAAATGGGGACAAGAACACCAGCCTCAGTGGTAGAGAGAGTGGTGTGAAGGTCCTTTGTGCACCCAGGGTTCTCTGTCAACGTAGCCTGGCCCTGCTGCCTCACCCCAGACCTGCCCACTGGTGCAAGCACACTCACTGTCCCCTTTGTCCCCTTCTGGCTGCCTCTGAGGGATCCTGCCCCCTGGGAGTTCCTTTCTCTGTCATTTCCTGGAGGAGCTAGAACCGGCTTTGAAACCCGCCTGGCTCTTTAGTGGGAGAGAGGTAAAAGCAGTTCAAGGGATGTGGGCTGGAAGTATTTGGAAATGCAGATGGGCCGCACGAGCACCTTTTATTTTTGTTCAGAACATCTGAGTCTCTCCGTGGGGACTCCCCCGCCCAGAGTAGCGCCTCCCCCCATGGCAGAGAGGATGAGAGAGCACCCGGGGGCTGCCAAAAGCAAGGCTGTCGCTCTCCTGCCCCACCCCTACCAAGCCACCAAAAATAGAAGGGCCAAGGTGTCAGCCCCAGGGAGGGGCCAGCCGGGGAAGCCTTTGAAGCCGGAAACAGCCCGGGAAGGAAGGCTGAGAGAAGCAAGTTTGTTAATATTCATTGGGCAGCAGCGGCAGTTGTCCCTGGGTTTTCTGTTTCCAAGGCAAGCAGACATCACCAGCCTAGCTCAGCAAGTCCAGGGCCTGTGAGGCAAGGCCTGGGCTTGGCTGGTGACTTGCTGTGTGACACTGGGCAACTGGCAACCCTTTCTGGGTCTCTGTTGTCTCATCTATAGCACGAGAGATTGTGACTAGATCACCTCCCGGGTTCCTTCCTGCTGCAGCGTTCCAGGACTCACACCTTTGGCCACTGACCCCTGCCCCACCTTCTGAGTGGGGCTCAGGGACTGTGCGGAGTCTCTGGGAAGCAGCAGGGTGCAGAGTGGTGCATGTGCCCAGGGGCAACATCAGAGCCATTTAACCACCAGGGCAGTCAGGCTTGGACAGATGCATTTGGGAGGGGGTGGGGCCCTGTGTCAGCTGTTAACACTTCAGCTCCTGGAGTGGAGAAGTCTGGAGTTCTGGGGAGGGGCCGGGGAGGCAGGAGAGGGAAACACTGGGAGGGTTTAGGGCTTGGCCTGTTTATCAACTACTGTGGAAGTATTTCACTGTTCTGACAATCCCTGCAGCTGTGTCCACGGACCTGCTGTCTATCCGCCCTGTTCATGGGGAGGGAGAGATGGAGAAGGCTGCCGGGGTTCTGGGAGTGGGTTTCTAGTCCTTCCCACCATCAGAAAAATTCCTGTCACTCAGAGTGGGGCTAGGTCACTGTTGCCCCTTGGTCCAGCCCCCAGGACCCCTGGCCTGCCACCCTTAGGACACCCCTTCTTCCCTGGGGCTGGGGAACAGTGAAGGGAGGCTCTCCTCCCACTACTTTGCCCACAGCCCCCGTGGCTCCACTTGCCCAGCAGCTGCCCTGGACCACAGGCCAGGTGGCCTCAGTTCCTGGCTCCTCTGGGGCTGCCCCCTCTGCCATCTGCCGACCCCCACACAGGGCCCATTTGGCCATCCTCCCTTATATCCCACGTCCCCTAGGTGAGGCCCTTTTCCATCCCATTCCAGCCTGGCCTGTAGGGGAGAAAGTTGAGATGGGGTTGGAGGGTGGGGGCGGCCAGAGCAGGTCCAACATCAGGGCAGCTGCGGGGACGGGGGCTGGGTTCTTGCTGCAGGGCCCCCACTCTGCTGGCTGCCCTGACTTCCCTGTGCAGCAATTTCAGTTTCTATTTTGAACAGTTTGGGTTGGTTGCTTCTCTGTCTTCCTGCTGGGTGTTTATAGTGAGGAAAATAATTGGTAATATTTGCACAGATATGCTGGCATTGCAGCTCGTCACGGGCACCTTTACCCAGGGGACCCTCCCTGCCCCCAGCCTGTCTCTGCCAGCCTGAGGAACCAGCCTGAAGGGGAGTAGCTGAAGCCCCTATGCCTCCCAGGGGCCTCAGGCAGCCAGACGCAGGCAGAGCTGGGAAGCAGGAGGCCTCAAGTGCCCCAGGCGTGCCAGAGGCGGCCCTTAGCTGGAAGGGGGTGGGTGGGTGGGTGTCTGTGCTCCAGGGACTGATCAGGACAAGCCTGGGCTCCACAGGATGGATCCTTTCTAGGGGCTGCATGAGGGAGGCCCCCAGGGCTTTGTTTCTGATTCCATTTTCTCCTACAGAGCCTGAATTTGCAGCTGAGGGTATGGATGGGGTGAAAAGGAGAGGGGCAGGTCCAGGGTTGAAAATAGAAAATTGTGGCCAGGCGCCGTGGCTCACACCTGTAATCCCAGCACTTTGGGAGGCCGAGGCAGGCGGATCACCTGAGGTCAGGAGTTCCAGACCAGCCTGACCAACATGGTGAAACCCCATCTCTACTAAAAATACAAGATTAGCTGGGTGTGGTGCCATGCATATGTAATCCCAGCTACTCGGGAGGCTGAGGCAGGAGAATCACATGAACCTGGGAGCCAGAGGTTGTAGTGAGCCGAGATCGCACCATTGCACTCCAGCCTGGGCTACAAGAGTGAAACTCCATCCCCCCCACAAAAAAAGATAGAAAATTGTTTGGCTTCTCTTTCCCCTTCTGAAAGCCTGGAACAGCATTTCAGAGGGCTGGGAAGGAGGTGAGAATTGTGGACCGTGAGGCTGCCTGCCCAGCCCAAGCAGGGCCTGGACCAGGGTGCACGCTGCCCAGTGCCTTTTCCGGGGCCCCAGCCAGGCTGGTGATGGGTGGGACCACAGCACAGGCAGGGCCAGGTGAGACTCCTCAGCCACCGTGCCTCCTTCTCTTCCTCCTTTTTTAAAAATAATCTCTCTTTTTTTTTGACAGGGTCTCACTCTGTCACCTAGGCAGGAGTACAGTAGTGTGGTCATGGCTCACTGCAGCCTCGACCTCCCAGGCTCAAACGATCCTCCTGCTTCGGCCTCCCATGTAGTAGTGCGACCACAGGCATGCACCACCATCCATCACGACCAGCTAGTTTTTAAATTTTTTTGTGGAGATGGGGTCTCACTATGTTGCCCAGGCTGGTCTTGAACTCCCGGGCTCAAGCAATCCTCCTGTCTCAGCCTCCCAAATTGCTGGGATTACAGGTGTGAGCCTCCTTCTTCACCTCTTGTATGTGCACGTGGTGCATGTGTGGGTATGTGTGTGCATACAGCTTTTGCACGTGTGGGCTGTGCCTGTGTACGTGTGCATGTGTGTGCACAAAGGTTTGCGTGGTGCATGGCTGTGCCTATGTGTATGTGTATGCCTGTGTGTGGGTACATGTATGTGCAAGTGTGTGCATATATATGGAACATGTACATGTGTGCGTGAACATGCATGCTGTGTGCCGGGGTTTGGCTTCTCCCAGAAGCCAACCCTGAGACAAGGGTTCAATTGTAGGCGGTTTATTGGGAGATGATCCCAGGAAGCACGGTTGGGAAGTAGGGAAGGAGGCAGGGAGAGGGAGTCAGCCAATGAAGGGCATGTATCAAGCAGAGTGCTGCTGCAGGCAACTGAACTCAGGCCCACTGGGGAGCCCAGGGAACCTGTGTAGAACACGACTGAAACAGCCTTCAGTGTGAAGAGGTGAATGCAGAGGGGACCTAGGTGGGCACCAGCGCATCTGCTGCTGGGTGGGTGGGTGTGGTGGACGTGGTGGTATGCCGTTCAGGGCCCCTTCAGGAAGGATGGACAGCTTTCCAGCTGCTGCAGGTCCTGGCAGCAAACAGTCTTCAGGGCAAATCTTTTTGCGTTGTCTCAGCTGAAGACCACTGCCTAGCCTGAGGTCACACCCTCTTTCTGGGTGGCCCACATCTAATGACTGGTCAATGAGGGAGTGGAAAGACCTGGCTCTTCACCCCAGTTTGGGTCAACTCTGGCTCCCCTGTGGGTTGGCCCAGCCTGTCATTCAGGACTGCATTGCAGCCTGACCTCTCCCTCTGCCCATATCTGCCTCCCTCTCCATGCTTTTACAAATGTTATCCCAACAGCAGCCCCTCATATCCATCTCACAGGCTAATCTCTGTTTCTGGGGTTCACGACCCAGCAGCATGTGTGTGTGCATACGTGTATAGCTGTGTCTTACAAGTAGGTACACACGTGGATATGGGATGTGCATAACCTGCCTCCCCAGGGCCCTCCATCCAAGTGACCTAGAGGCCAGGCCAGTCCCTGTGCTGGCCCAGGCAGGCTCCTGGGGGCTCAGTTCTGAGAGGATATTGGAGATTTGGTGCTGAGCTGAGGCCTGAGGCAGGCAGAGATGCCTTCCTCTCCACATTGTCCAGGAGCAGCTCCTGGGATGGAAGAGATGGTGAACCCAGGAGCAGGCAGCAGGGGCGTGGAATCCTTGACCCCCTCACACCCTGTATCCACCCTTGGTAGCTCCAGGCAGCTCCATGGAGCCTCAGTCACCTTGGCTCACATCCCTTCCTCCTTGTCCTCCAAGGCTCTTGAGCCTAGAAGGGCTTTTTTTCCAGGCACGGATCTTGCTTTGGCTTGCCTAGAGCAAGCCAAATGCAGGCCATCACTCTACAGCCAGACTACTCCAAGCAGAGAAATCCTGGGATGGTGCAGACACTCTGGCCACCGCTCCTCCTAAGGCCCATACGTGGGCTTGTCCTCTCCACAGGCTGCCAGGGGTCAGAGCAGCAGACATAGCAATAGGTCAGTCTTGGAGAAGAATGGGATTCACAGGTAGCACAGCAAGATACCTAGAGGGCACCAGGTGTTACAGAAACGTTTATTACAGGAATAAATCAGTACAATAATGGGACCTTAAAACTGCTGTGATGCAAGAGTGGAGGGCTGGGCAGTGCCCGAGGCAGGGGAGGACAGTGGGACAAAGGATGCTCAGTGGTGGAGCCACAGCCCTGGGCTCTGGATGGGGCATGGGAATGACCAGGTTCCCACATCATGCACAGCAGGGGCCTGTAGCTTAAGTCCAGACAGGCCTGCCCAAATTGGTGCTGCCCCCCTGCCTACCTGGAGATGTCTCTAAAATTCTGGATGTGCCCTAGTGGCTGAGGGTGTTGAGAGTGGCACTGAGCAGAGGTATCAGTGAAGATGCCCCAGGGGTAACCAGGTACCCACCACTGACCCCCTAGCATTCAGAGATGGGAAAACATCATTGGTCTTTGAGAGACAGGTGTGACGTTCCTCCTTGAGTTGGCGGAACCCTTAGGAATGGCTGTAGTTTGGCTCCAGCCCGGATGTTCCAGGCAGAATCCAAACAGCCTGAAAGCTTCCCATGGAAGGCTCCTGCCACATCCCTGCCTACAAATACAAAGAGTTATGTGACCAAATCCCTTAGATGAATTCTATTCATCCTAGGCCTTGCTCAAGGGATACCTCCTCCAGGAAGCCTTCCTAAGCACTGCTGACTACTCAGCAGGCCATTCCTTCCCTGAGTCCCTTCCCTCACCTATACTCACTACTCCCTAGGGTCTCTCCTTGCTGTGTTTTCTGCAGGGCTGGACCTAGGGCCCTGCACTCAGTGGCTGGTGAGCTGAGGGCACTCTCTGGGTCTAGTCTACTTGTGATGGCACCAGCTCACGGACCTCCAGGCAAAGCCCAGAAAAGAATGATGGGGGTGGGGAGTGGGGGCAGAGTAGGAAGACTCATGTAGTCCAGCAATATTTCAGGACCCTCTAGTCTCTGTCATTGCAACTGCCTTTTGCACCTGCATGAAGAAGCTCCAAGAACCTGCCCTTGGTTCAGAGTTTACATACCGAGGCTCCTCTTCCCAATCTAGAATCTACAGTGCCTCACAAGCCCATGGGGAGAAAAGCACCCTCTAGAATCAGAGACAGCAAGAGGCCCCCTTGCCTCCACATATTTCCTTCTTGGCCTGCTGAGGTCTGGGCATGATGGGGCCAGACAGTGGAGTTGGGGGAAGCTCAGGCTGTCCCCAGGTGAAGATCCCTGTGGGCTGAAAGGATTGGGACAGGTCCCCTTGTGCCCTGGGCACCCCCTTTCCTCCCTGTAACCTCCTGCTCTTTCTCTGTGGGGAGGTTGGCAGGGTAGGTGGTGGGCTGGCTGTAGGGCAGGAGATCCTCTAGGGAATGGGCGGAATGGACTGAGCTAGGCCCTGCTGGGATGGCCTGGTGGGCAGCCCTGCCTTCTGTTTCCCGTCTGTAGCCTGGGTTAGAGAGTGGCGCCCCGGGCCCTGCTCTGGGGCTGGGAGCAGGGGTCAAGCAGAAGTGAAGGCTGAGCTCTGCAGGCTGCGGAATGGGGGTCTCCCCCTCAGCAAGCCACTCTCACGGGATCATCTTCAGGGGCCGGGCCTTTCCATAGGGTCTGCAACCCCAAGCCTCACTGCTTCCTCAGGTGGGCAGGGGAGTCAGGATGCAGGCCCTACTGGCTACTAGCCATGACCGTTCTGGGACATGTAAGCTGCCAGAGCCACCACCACAGCCACGTAGAGACCGGCCCCCACGGCGATGGCGAGTGTGGCTAGGAAGAGGGCCCGGCGGGAGGTGGTGCTGGCCAGGCGGAAGTCCCCTTTGGAGATGGCCTTGCTGGTCTAGGGAGAAAGACATGCTGATGAACAGGAGTGTCCCCACACCCAGCCAAACAGCCCAGCCTGCCAGGCCCCTGACCCCATCCTGCAGACGGGATGCCAAGCCTTCCAGTACAGGGACGGGCCAGAGAAGGGACCTGGGCCCCAGGTGCTCTTACCCCCTGGGAGAAGTAGAAGGCAGCAATGCCCAGTGGCCAGAAGCAGCAGAGCATGGAGAAGAGAGTAAGGCCCAGGTGGTCCCTGGGAGGCAGCGTGAGGAAGTTGTCTTCACTTTCACTCTCGGTTGAAGTGGCATCGCTCTGCAAAACAGTGGGGTTTGGTGACCAGGACCGGGATCAGCCCAGCCCCATCAGGCTGGCAAGAGGTTTTTAAAAAGGCAATACCCAGTGGCCAGCGACATGGAGCAACAGACAGTCTCTTCTGCCGCAGGTGGGGGTGTAGGCTGGCCTTGGCACTTTCTACCAAAAGCCTTAACAATGGCACAATGATTCCACTTTTAGGAATTTATCATGAGGAAAGAAGGTAAATACCTACATCCAGGGTTGTTCATCATAGGATAGCAATTGTGAAAGAAGAGAAACACTCTCAATTGGCCGGTCGCAGCGGCTCACACCTGTAATCACAGCACTTTCGGAGGCCGAGGTGGGTGGATCACCTGAGGTCAGGAGTTCGAGGCCAGCCTGGCCAACATGATGACACTCCCTCTCTACTAAAAATACAAAAATTAGCTGGGCATGGTGGCAGGTGCCTATAATCCCAGCTACTTGGGAGGCTGAGGCAGGCGAATCACCTGAACCTAGGAGGCAGGGGTTGCAGTGAGCCGAGATCGCGCCATTGCACTCCAGCCTGGGCGACAGAGCGAGACTCCATCTCAAAAAAAAAAAAAAAAAAAGAAACACTTTCAATGACCAGTGACCAGGAGACTATGTTAATAAATGATGGAAGAACTCACAATGGAAGACCATGTAACCATTAACAATCACCTCTCAGGAATACATTAAATTACATGGAGCAATACTAAAATATGTTGCTTAGAGAAATTAAATCAGATTATAAAACTATGTACAGCAAGATTTCTTCTGGGGAGTGTGCTGGGGGAAAATGTGAATAAGAGACTTACACAATCATCCACCAAAATGTTGTCTTTGAGTGTGCTGGGTTTAAATTATTTGTATAATTAAGAAAACAAGAATAAGTGCTATTGAACAATGAAATAGTCAACCCAAAGCTAGTGTTTCTCAAAGCATCGGCTGTACATGTGTCCCAAGTCCCTTTTCTTTGGTAGTATACAGATTCCTGGGCCCCAATCCAGGCCTATTAGATCTCAATACCTGGTGATGGGGCTCTGGGAACTTGCATTTTATTTATTTATTTATTTTTATTTTTTTGAGTCAGGGTCTTGCTCTATCACCCAGGCTGGAGTGCAGTGGCGCAATCATAGCTCACTGCAGCCTCAACCTCCTGGGCTCAAGCAATCCTCTCACTTCAGCCTCTTGATTAGCTGGGACCACAGGCACATGCCACCATGCCAGGCTAATTTTTATTTATTTATTTATTTTGTACAGTCGGGGTCTCCTTGTGTTGCTCATGCTGGAATCTGCATTTTAACCTCATGCACTCACCTCCTCTTCCTCCTGGTCGTCCTCCTGGTCCCGCAGCTCCTCTTGTACCCCGTAGGACACAGTCTGGATGGTGATATTCTCTGCAGCTTGGCCAAGTCCTGTGGGCTGCTCTAGAGGCCCCTCCTGGGGCTCCCTGTCCTCTGTGAAGCTGGTCTCACAGCTGCTTGCCCTGGGCTCCTTGACCTTGTCTCTCCCCAGGAGGCAGCTGGGCCGGTACCAGGCCTCCACAGCCAGCTGCAGGGACCCTGGGTCCAGGAGCTGGTGGGCTCCAGCAGGCCCAGTGCCGCCTAGGAGGTAGGAATAGAGCTTTTCCTGGCAGGACCAGCTGGGTGGGGTCTCCGGGTAGGGATAGGGGCCATGGAGGTGGGCAGGGCTCCTGGGCAGCAGCGGGTTCTGTAGTTCACTCAGACTCTCCATGGTTCTGGGGCAGCTGCTAGGGAGGGGGACCTGGGCCAGCTGAGCAGTCCTCAGAGCCTGTCGGAAGAGCAAGACAGACAAGCACTGAGGCCAGGGCACTGGAGGCAGGACCCAAAGTGGTGAAGAGCATGGGTCCTGCAGTCTGACTTGGCTCGAACTCTGCCTCTGCCCTTTGCAAGATGCGGGACCTGGAACTGGCTACTTCACTTCTCAGGGCCTCCATTTCTCTGTCTATGGATTGGGGCTGGCAGTAGTGCTTACCCCACAGAGTTGGCTTAGTCATTTGTCCATTCAACACATATTTATTGAGCATCAGCTATATGCCAGGCACTGTACCAGATGCTTGGGGTACCATGGTGAGAAAGATGAGAAGTAGGGAGAGGGAGCAGATGCATGCTTTGTCTTCACAAAACTTCCAGTCTGGTGGAGAAAACAAGTGTAAAATCACGTCTCTGTCCTGAAGAAGTATAGCAGGTGCATGTAAGCACGCACAATGGATGGAGCTGACACAGAGACCCAGGGAAGGCCTTAGAGCTGAGATCTGAAGGAAGAGTATGGGTCAGTGAGGTGAAGGGGATGGGGAACACGTTTCATGCAGAGGGAAGAATGTGTGCAAAGGCCCTGTGGCTGGATACAGGAGAAGGCAGGTGTGGTGCAGGGCACAGATGGAGGTGTGCGATGGGGTGTGGGGGCCAGATGGTGCAGCCTTGCTGGAGTCTAAGAGGGGGTACTAGGGTAGGATCTGGGTCCTGAAGCATTCCCCATGGCTGGGTGTGGGGAGTGGACTGGAGAGGGCTGGACTGACTGACCCCATTAGGGGGCCTTTGCTATGGCTGCAGGCTAGCGAAGATAACTGGGGTTCAGTGGTGGTGTAGATGGAGGAAAGGGAACTGATCCTGGGAAATATTGACAGGACTCAGTGGCAGGTGGGATTTGGGGTTGAGAAAGGATTCATTCTAGGATCAAATGGGAGTGCGCTGAGCCCAGAGCTCGGCACACGGCGTGTGCTCACAGCTGTCAGCTCTTACTGAGGGAGGATGCTTGTCCCTAGCAATGGTCTTAGACGGATACACCTTAGTAACTTCCTCCCTAAGGCAAATTGGGACTTTGAGAAGCTCCTGCAGGATCTAAGGTGGGGCCTCCTGGGTGCTGAGGTTTGGACCTGCACATCCCAGTTGGAAGTATGGAGACACTCACGGCTTCCCTTCCTCCTTCAGCTGCTTTGAGCACCTACTGAGCACCTGGGAAGCCACAAACCCCCCTACACACTGGGGTGTGGCAGGTGCAAGTGGGGTATGGAGAGAGGGGAGGGGCAGGCTAGGGGCCCCGGGGACCTCCTGCTGTTCCCCTCCTTGGCCCATCGCAAAGCTGGAGGGTGATGGGGCTGTGTCTTGCCCTGGATTTCTAATCTGAAGATTGGGGATTCAGCCCTGATCTTGACGCCTTGGGCAGATCTTCGTGTCCTCTGTTTCCTTATCTGTAAGTTGTGGATGGTAATAGGGATTACCATCCATACATCCCCACAAAGTTGTTTTGTGGAGCCAAAGAGATGGCTGGGATGAGAATGTGTGGTAGATTTTGAGAGAGGGGGCTGGTGCCGCCCTGACTTCTGGGCTTCAGACCTTGGCGTCACGCACTTGGGGCCATGTCTGGCCTTCTAGCAGGTCTCTGCTAAGGGTGAAGGGCAAAGTGCAGGGAGACCCTTCTGCTCCCAGGGCTGCGATTATCTAGTCTCCTCTCTGGTCCCAGCCCCCATGAGAATCCACAGCCAAATCCTGGAAAAGAGCAGTTTCTGCTTCTGCCCCAAGAGAAATGGCTGGATGCTAGGTAGCTGGTTCCTGAGAAACCCGAAGACAGAGCATGGCTCCGGGAACAATGCCCAGGTATTGGGACACAGCAAGGGAGGAGTGGGGCCGGGCAGACCTGGATGAAGACACTGAGGGCTTGTCCACGAGGGGCCAGGATTCCCTGGCTGACTTCCTAGAAAGCAGGGTGGGGGCTTTTGGCGGCATGAGGGCAAAGGGGCAAGAAGACACTGCCCGTGGCTTTCAGCTCTGAACCCAAGAGTGGCTGCCTCTAAGCTGGGCTCCAAGAACATCTAACAAATAATCATGGGGGGACTCAGAGAAGGGGATGTGGCCCAAGTGCCAGCTCCTCCCCCAGGGAGGGCACAGATGGTCCGGAGACGTTGGGCTGCCATGGGCCTGAGGGCCCTGCTGGTGCATTAACCAAAGGTGAGTTCCATATAGGCTGTCATGCAGCTGTGGCAGACGCCTCTCCACAGGCAGAGATGGGGCGCACAGGCTTGGGCAGGTCATGCAGGCTTGGATCATAGCTCTTCAGTGCTCACAAATGCAGGGCCTCCTCCTTCCTCTCTGGGGGTCAAAAATACAGGGAACCCCTTGGATTATAGTGATGTGGAGGGCACCTTCCAGCAGGTGGGGAGCACGGAGTGCCCAAGGCAGAGGCCTTGCTGGGCTGGGCTCGTGGCTGGGCTCCTCTGGGCAGATTTCCAGCAGGACTGGTCTCTTCTGCCCTCCAAGGGCAGCTTTGGAGCCCCTGCCATGGTCTCCCTTCTCCCAATAGATGTGACCATAGGTGTGGGGTTGAGGGCATGTGAGCTCTGTAAGCCATATGGATTTGGGAGTCACGTACACTGGGATTCCATGCCCGGTCCACCCCCATTAGCTTTTTGATGTGGCCCCTCAGTTTCCCCAATGAGTGATTGTATGAAATGGCCACTGGTGTCAATCAACTGTAGCACTAACATTCCATGATCCTATGCCCCCAAGGAACCCCACAGAAGTGAAGTCTTCTTGTCCTCTGCCCCCTTTTGAGGGTTGGGGGTAGGTGAACACATGCAGAGCCTAGTGAGGGGCACAGTCATCCCCTTCCCTACCATAGCCCCTTGAGCAGGTTGAGGAAGGCAAAGGAAAGCAAGGCATCAGTTTTCCAGATGGGCAACAGAGCCATGGATTCATCTTGGGCTTCCCGATTGCCCCTGTACTGCCCCAGTCGCAGCCCTGCCCCTCCAACCCTGCCCATCTTGCCCACCCTCTGGGAATGGAGGACATGGCCCCCAAGGGTCCTCCATCCTCTCCCCCAGCTGGCCATAATGTATGTCCCTTCAACCTGCAGCCTCGAGTCGGTACACTGTGCTGTCACCATCCATGCGGGCTGAGGTATGCAGGCGCCTTGGGGTGGGAGAGGGCAGCCCCAGGACCCACAGAGCAGATTACTGCATCTGACCCACCCCTGCTCTATGCTCTGTCTCACCAGGAGGACTGCCCTCCTGTCTGATTTCTCCAGGAGGGATGGAAAGATACCTGAAGACCATAGGGGCATTTGAAGGACGCTTGTTCAAAGCAGGTAGGGGCAGCTGAATCCCAGTTCCTCCCCCTATTCCATCACTGCTTCTGTCAGATTTTCTTGGTCAAAGTACACCTAGCTGAGCCTCCGCAATCCCAGCCACACTCAGCCTTTCCCAGCTTTCCTCCTCCCTTGCTCTCTGATGGTGCCTTTAAGCAGGGCTTCTCAGCACTTCTTGCACAAAGACACATGGTCCTGGCTTTACACGATATGAAAAACTGGAAGCCATGTAAACGTCCAGCAATTGGGAACAAGTTGAATAAATTACTGTGCACAATACAGTGGTACGAGGCCTTCGAACAGGTTTACAAAGAGTAATGACGTGAGAAAATGCTCATTGCAGATTCGGTGAGAAAGAAGAAAAGAAAATGGTAAGTGCAGGTAATCTCAACTCCGCCAAAATGTCAAGAGTGATTATCTCCAGGGGTGGGAGCACAGGTGCTTTTCATTTTCTTTTTTACACTCTGGTTTTTCTGTTTTCCACATTTATTTTTTTTTACAATGAGCATGTACTACTTTTAAACCAGAAAAAAATTAAGTGCATAGATTTCTTCTGAGCCAAATTATCTAAAATCAGTTTAAAACCTCCTTAGGCTGAAGGGTTCTTTCTAGGTTTGGTGGCTAAGCACAGCATTAAAGCCTGCCCCCACATACACTCACACACACACACACACACACACAGACACACACTAACACCCACACACACCTCTGCTTCCATAAAGCAATCTGAATTAGCAGCAGCTGCATCTGCTCACACTCCAGCCAAGGGTCACGGTTCTCTACACAGCTCATACTCACCCCATATCCTACTAGGGCCACATGGGGGAGTTCGCGGACCTGATCCTGGAGACCCAGCACAGAGTCCTGACCAGAAGGAGAGGGTGGCACGTCCCCAGACACAGCCTTCCTGCCCTTGGCTTGGCCTGGCCTTTCAGCCCATTCCTTGGGTCTGCCTCTCCCTGTTCACTGGAGTAAGGCACCGGCACTCAGAGCAGAGCAATTGTCATCACCACCGTTGTGGTTTAGTCTTCCCTGGACGGTGTGTGCCTTCCAGACCCTGTGTGGTTACCTGAGGACCTGTGGGCGAGTGTGCCTACACGCGTGTGTGTTTGTGTATGCATGCGCGTGCACGTGTGTGTGTAGGCATGTGTGTGTGTACTCTGCTCCAGAGGAAAGATATGAGAGGTCTGGAATTCTGAAGCTGAGATTGCTCCAAATTGTGCAGCTGGGGCTGTGGGTCTGGGTCCCACAATGGGAGAGGGAAAGAAGGTGGCTCTGAGGCCGCAGCACCCAGGTTGTCTTTTTCTGAGCTGAGAACTTAGCTGGGCCCGAAGGTTTCCCGCTCCCTGATTTGGGGATGGAGAGCACACTGCCACCTTCCAGACCAGGGACAGGAAACCATTCAGGAATCCACTGGAGACCAATTACAGCCTCCTGCTGAGTCCAATTACACTGGAGTCCAATCATACAGTGTGACATTGGTTTGTTTATCTGTCAAATGTATGAGAGATTTAGGAGGAGTTGATTTTTAACAACTCAGCTCAATATGACTCTAGCATTTTATTGGGAGAAGAAGAATAACTTACACTTACCGAGTTTTTTTACCATGTGCTGGGAACTGTTCTAAATGCTCATGTTGACTCTAGATTCCTAGTGATAGAATAACAACAGGATAGAGGGCTTCCTTTTTCGGTTGGGGTCGACTAAGTCATGTCATGCCAAACCACCAATAACAGCTAGAAAAGCGGTGTGTGGTGGGTGGGGAATATGAAGTCTTCAAGGAATCACCAAGGGAGTAAGAACTGGAGGGTCAGAATGCCAAGATCCCAGAGGAAAGAGAAACACAGGGAGGCGAGCCTGACACTTGGCACTGCATTTCCCTTTGAGACCTTTCCTGATTCCTAAGGGGCAGCTTAGAGGCTGCTCTTCCAGAAACCTCAGGGCTGGGGGTGAAAAATTGGAGGTCAGGGCCTGTTAAGGAGGAGGGCCCCCAGTAAACACCCTGGTTTTCAACTGGGACCTCTTTAGGGCTACATGCTGGAAGTAGGAGCAACTCAGAAACAAACTAGCCCTCACAGCACTGAAACCAGGCTTTGAATCAGCTCCACCCCTTGTCAGATGAAGGCGATCTGCATACAGCCCAGCTGCCCGCCAGAAGCGAAAGTTGTCTCAGGGCAGGGGTTCTCAAACTTCAGCATGCATCAACATCACAGGGAGGATCTGTTAAACCTGGATTACTGGATTTTTACCTTTACGGTTTATAATTCTGGGGTGGGGCCTGGGAATTTGCATTTCTAACAAGTTCCCAGGAAATGTTGATGCTGCTGGCCGAGGGACCACACTTTAAGAACCACTGCTGTGATAGTCACTGACAAAAGAGTAAAAAAATGTACAACATGAAATAATAAAAATACTTTTTTTTTTTTTTGAGACAGGGTCTTGCTCTGTTTCCCAGATTGGAGTGTAATGGCGTGATTCCAGCTCACTGCAGCTTCCACTTCCTGGGCTCAAGGGATTCTCCTATCTCAACCTCCCAGATAACTGGGACTATAGGCATGTACCACCACACCCAGCTATTTTTTTGTATTTTTTGTAGAGACAGGGTTTTGCCATGTTTCCCAGGCTGTTCTCAAACTCCTGGGCTCAAGCAACCCTCCCACCTTGGCCTCCCAAAGTACTATCCAAAAGGATAGTGCTATAAAAAGGGAGGCAAGAAAAAATAGAAAAAGGAATATAGAATAGGTGAGACAAATAGAAAGTAAATAGTTAAGATGTTAAGCTTATAACCAACTACATCAGTAATAACAATGAATGTAAATGGAATAAAATTGCCCAAAAAAAGACAAAGATAGTCATATAGTGTTTTATTCCACTTATATGAAAGTCTAGGAAAGGCAAAACTATAGTGATAGAAAGCAGATGGGTAGTTGCTCAGGGGTTGGGGCAGAGGAGGGCATTGATTAGAAAGAGGCCTGAGGACTTTAAGGAATGTCAGATGAACTGTTCTCTCTCTTTTTTAAATGTATCTCTTTTTTTGTTTTATAATTTTTAATTTATTGTTTCCTTTATATTTTCTTTTTCCAAATGTTCTAATGTTCTATCTCTTGGTTGTGGTAGTGATTATAGGACTACATATATTTCACAAAACAAATTAGTGAATTTTGTCGTGTGTATTATATCTCAAAGAAGACTTAAAAAAGACAGAGGCTAGGCATGGTGGCTCACATCTGTAATCAGTATTTTGGGAGGCCAAGGTGGATGGATCACTTGAGCCTAGGAGTTCAAGACCAGCCTGGGCGATATAATGAAACCCCATCTCTACAAAAAATAAAAAAATGAGTCAGGTGTGGTGGTGCACACCTGTGGTCTCAGCTACTTGGGAGGCCGAGGCGGGAGGATCGCTTGAGGCCAGGAGGTCTAGGCTGCAGTGAGCCGTGATTGCGCCACTGCACTCCAGCCTGGGCAACAGAGCAACACTTTGTCTCAAAAATGAAAACAAACCAACCAACCAAACAAAAAAGATAGATTGGACTTAAAAAAAATATGTTGCAAATAAGCAATGAAACTTAAATGTGAAAATCCAAAAAGGTTGAGAGTAAAAGGATGGAATAATAATAACACCACGTGCTTACTAAGTTCTTACTGTGTTCCAGACACTGTTCTAAATGCTATGTATCATCTCATTTAATCCTTATACTAGCCCTGTGAAGTCTATGTCATCATCATCTCCATTTTACAGCAAAAGACACTGAGGCGTAAGAAAGTTGTAGGTGCCCACAGCACACAGCTGGTGAGTGGGGAGCTGGACATGAACCTTGGAAGTCTGACGTCAGAGTCATGGTACCCTAATGCCACTATGTATCAGCTACCATTATTGGGTGCTTGTTTTGTTCTGAACGCCATGCCAAGTACTTCAAATGGGTTATCTCATTTAATCCATCCTCTTTAACATGTGGGGAAACTGGGGTTTAGAGAAATTAAATCGATTTTCTGAGATCACACAGCTAGAGTGTGGCAGAGCTCTATTTGACCCAAGTCTCTCTGACCAGAGTGCATGCTTTTAGCCACCAAACAGATGCAGGGATGGGAGACCAGATGTCCTGGCAAATGTGATAAAAGGGCTGGCCTGAACAGGACTACGTTCTCCAGGATTTGCTGTAGGGCTGACACCTTGAGGAGGGTTGCTGTGTGCACTGCCTGGTGGGCTCTGACCTGATTGGGAGGAGGCATCGTGAACACTGTTAAAGAGAGGCCAAAAGGACAGTGTGGTGTGTGTGACCAGGAGTTGGCTCACACCCTAGGATGGGGTCAGCCTTTATCAGAACCCTGTAAAATGGTAACAGCTGCTATTTATTGCATCCTCCCATGAGGTGTTCCATGTACTTTATCTCAAAACTTTACAACAACAAATGAAGCCAGTTATTATTATTCCCCATTGTTTAGATGAGGAAACTGAGGCTCAGAACTTGTCCATGATTAAACAGTGACAGAGACTGGATTTGACCCAGGTTTGATTTAGTCCAAAGCCTGGGCTCTGACTTCCCACTCCTTTCAGGGCATAACTGTATGGAGCTACGTGATAAGCGGATATGGAGGATTGTGATATGTGGTAGGGGTGAGAGTGGTGAGGAGTTGATCTTGAATGAGTTGAAACCAGAGTCCTAAGTGACAGGAATGAGAAATGGGAGCGTTAAAAAAAGATTAAGAGATTTAGGGTGCTTTAGTAGGGCGTACCTGTATATGGAGGGTTGTGATAAGTGGTAGGGGTGAGAATGGTGAGGAGTTGGTTTTGAATGGGTTAAAACCAGAGTCCTCAGTGACAGGAATGAGAAATCAGAGCGTTAAAAAAAGATTAAGAGATTTAGGGTGATTTAGCAGCCTGGGGCGGCTGCCTAGATAACCCCAAGGTCTGGATTCAAATAAATACCGAACCTTTGTGAAGAAGTTGAGATGTCGGCCACTATCTCTCAGTGCAACAAGAGAGATTGCTTTTAAACTGAGAGATAAAAACCAGAACTTCCTAATCGGGCAGAAGATTAAATGTAAATGATTAAAATCCAGGGAAAAGGTGACATCTTTTAGAACAGGCGCTAGACCATCTTCTAATCAGATCATGTATAAACTGTAAACTGTGAAGTGTTGTGACTCTGGTGGCTGTTTGTTGATGGCTTGGCGCTGGATTTGAAGATTTCTGGCTGGTGATAAGCGAGAGAGCCACCAAGCCAGCTTAGAGTCATTAGCTGCAGCTTGCTGCATTTGAGAATAAAGGGAGAAAGAGCCAGGGGTGGCGAGGGGGGCGAGGTTGGCAGAATCAAAGAAAATGGGGAACTGAGCTTTCTTTGTTTCAGTCTGCCTTCTCAGCAAGCCTAACACAATTCATTATCCTTTCTCTCACCTCTGTCTCCAACTGCTCCTAATTCCTGATCCTTCCTAATGGCTCTTAAACATATTGTAGTCTCCCTCACTTAAAAAATAAAATCATTGTGATGATTGTAAAACCTGGCTGCAAATAATTTGACACTCCTTCTAGGAAGAGTTAGGGGGTCTATGCCCTTTCTCCCCAATCTGGGTGGGCTTGCAACTGCTTCAACCACAGAGTACAGCAAAAGTGATGCTATGTGACTTCTGAGGCCAAGCCATAAAAGGCCATCTTTCACCTTGCTCACTGGAACACTCACTCTTGGAATCTTCAGCCATTCTGTAAGTAGTTGGATGATTCTGAGGCCACCATGCTGGAAAGGCCATGTGTGTATAGATGCTCTCATCGATGGAACCTGCTGAGCCCAGCCTCCTCATCATCCCCAAGATGCCAGACATTGTGAGTGAAGCCATTTTGGGTTCTTCAAATTAGCCCATCTGTCACCAAGTGATCTCTGTTAATGCCATACAGAGTGGAATGATCACATAGCTAAACCCTGCCTGCATTTCTGACCCTCCGAAGTCATGAAGTATAATAAAATGCCTGTTGTTTTAAGCCACTAGGTTTTGGGGTAGTTAGGCAGCAACAGATCACTGGCACATCATTCCCCAGTGCCATTCCCCGTTTCAGCTCCTGTCTCCTCTCTCCTTCACTTCCCATCCCTGTTTGTCAGAAGCTTCACTCACATTAGGATGCTCTAGCTCTCAGCTCAAAGGTCACTTCCTTAGAGAGGCCATCCCTAATTCCTCAGTCTAGATTTCGCCTCCCTGGTTATCTGCTCTTCACGGATCCATGCTCCTTGCTTCAAAGTGCTTATCACAGTCTCTATTTATATATGTGTGATTCATTCATTAGTGTCTTTCTCCTTCACCAGACTGTGAGCTCCAGCGGGGTGGTAACGGTCTGTCTTGCTCCTCCCTGCATCCCCTTGCGTGGCATATACTAGGCACTCAATAGACAGGGGATCTCATGAATGAATGAATGAATTAGTGAATGGGTGAGCTAGGTGTACTGAGACTCTCTGGGAAGAAAGTACCTTCCAGGATTTGGGGTGGATGGAATACATCTGGCTGAGGCACATTTGGTTCTGCACAATAAACATTTCTTGAACAATTACTTCAGGCCAGTTATTAGGTTGCAAAAATAAACCAGAAGTGGCACCTGCTGTGAGGAAGGGTAGGAAACACAGACTAGCAAACACAAAGTTTCAATAGATGGAGTAAGTTGTGCTAGCAGCACACAGAATGCTATGGGTGCATTGATAAGGGACCCCTATCGTGAGATGGCAGCGAAGGTGATGGTGAGAACTAGGAAGAGGCTTCTCAGAGCAGGTGACTTCTGAACTCAGTCTTGAAGGAAAAAGTAATAGGAATCATCTAGGTGAGCAAATGAGAGAAGGGCATTTCCAGCAGAGGTTATAGCACAAAGGCATGGGGTAGTGGTATAGAGGGGAAGCCAGGGTGTTTGGTAGTGATGGAATGAGGCAGAAGAGGTGGGAAGGCCTTCCATGCCATGCAGAGGAACCTTGGGGAGCCAGTGATGGGTGTAGCAGGGAAGTTCTATGGTCATGCCTATGTTTTAGATAGAGCACTCTGATGGGTGGCAGGGGATAGAAAGGATTTAAGGTGGGTGAGAATGGAGGCTAGGAGTCCTGTTAAGAAACTATTGTAGGAATGCAGGCAGAAGGCCAGGCACGGTGGCTTACGCCTGCAATCCCAGCACTTTGGAAGGTCGAGGCGGGTGGATCACTTGAGATCAGGAGTTTGAGACCAGCCTGGCCAACATGGTGAAACCCCATCTCTACTAAAAATACAAAATTAACCAGGTGTGGTGGTGTGCACCTGTAATCCCAGCTACTCAGGAGGCTGAGGCAGGAGAATCACTTGAACCTGGGAGGCGGAGGTTGCAGTGAGCCAAGATCATGCTACCCCACTCCAGCCTGTGTGACAGAGTGAGACTCTGTCAAAAAAAAAAATAATAAAATAAATAAATAAATAAAATGCAGGCAGAAGAGGATGAGGACATGAAACTGATCTGTGGCAGAATTGAAAACGAGGAAAAGTCATACCTAAGGAGCAGTTAGGAGGCTAAATGAACAGGAATCTGTGGGACACTAGAAGTGAGGAAGAGGAAGAGGAAGACGACAAAAGTGACTCATAGGTTTCTGGCTTTGTCAACCAAATAGAAGGCCATGCAACCACTTGAGACAGAAAACCTAAGGGGAGGCTGCCAGTTCAAGAGGGTAGCCTGAACACAAATGACCACCTCTTTTCCTTCTTAAGTTTCTACTAAAATGACAGGATGTATATCTTTTAAAAGAATAAAATCATAATAAATGTGGAAAACAAAAAAGAATTATATCAGTGGGCCAGAAATTCCTGGAGATAAAGAGCAGATGAGAATTCCTTGGTGAGGAAATCACTGTAGAGAAACCTGTAGCCCCAAACACTAGAGGTAAGAACAACTCTCATTCAGAAGAGAGGACTCCTGTGGAAACAAACTTAGCCAACTTCAGAGGAAATTCATACTAGCTGCTTGTTCTAGTCAATGCCTTCCTTCATTCCTAAGTGTAAATGGACAACAAAAGATAATAAAAAACAGCTACAGGAAAATAAAAGAGAAGGATTAAATAAACAAATAGAACAAATGACCCAATAAGATCCCAAATCATTCAAGTCACAGAAAAGAACTTTGAAAAAAAAATTTTTGAATTCATATCCTCAGGCAAATATAAAAGAGCACTGCATCTATGAAACAATAACAGGCTGCTATGAAAAAGGAGCAATTCAAGAATATGAGCATTTTGGAAATTAAAAATAATCACCGAAATTTTCAAAAATTCAATGAAAAGACTGGATAATAAAATAGGCATAGATAAAGTTAAAAGACCTCTCAATGTAAAAGAAAAAGTAAATGAAATTATCTAAGACATAGAGCAAAAAGACAGAAAGATGGAAAAGGTAAAAGAAAGGTAAGGGACATGAAGGAGAGTCCCAGGAAGTCCAACATCAATCTAATAGGAGATTCAGAAAGACACGACAGAAGGACTAGAGGAGAAAAATAACAATTAAAGAAGCAGAAACGTCAAGTGTTTCCTGAACTCAAAAAAAAAAAAAAAAAAAGAAAGGAATATTTAGATTAAAAAGCCCACCAAGTACCAAGCTGGAAAAATGAGACACACAAACACACACATAGAAGAGCAGGATGGGGAGAAGTGGACGAGTTTTGTTTTAAAGTGTGTTAAAGAGTAGAAACTCTGCCCGGCAGCTGGATGTATGGAGTTGAAGCCCTAGGTAGTGTTCAGGGCAGGAAAGATATTTGAGAATCATCGAAGGACCTTTGGAGAGAGAGAAGAGAAGGGCAGAAGAGAGAACAGAAAAGGAGAGGAGAAAGCTGATGGGGGAACCCGGGAAAGACAGATAAAACAGCTGGAACACTTCTTGGCTCCCACGGGAGGTTTCTTAGTCACTGTCTTCCAGGGAGAATCAATTGCCTCCTTTCTATCCCCTGCCACCCTGGGCTCCCATGGGCCAGACTGGCCTCTCCTTTAAAGCATAATCCACCTGCTTGGGAGATGGGCTTGTGGCTGACAAGGGTGAAAATTGCTGACAGGATTGGGATGGTGGCTCCGCTACTCAAATTAGTCCATTTTCAGGTGGAAATCAAATCTTTTTTCTTACTGAAACAACCTGTCTCTCCGCTGAAGCAGCTCATTCCCAACCACTTAGAAGCAAACAGCACATCTAATGGCGGAAGATAACACACCTAATGAAGAGTTTCAGCATCCGGCCCCACTCCCTGCTTGGTTTGCTTGCTGGGTGATGGGGGTGGGGGCAGCTGCAGGGAGGAAGGAGAAGAGAGAATAAGGTGGGAGGTAAGAGAAATGAGGACTTGAAAGGGCGGGGGTGAAGATCAGTCTTTAGTGTCCCCTGGCTTGCAGCAAAGGGGTGGGATGCCAGCTGAGTCCCGGAGAAGGGAAAGGGGTTGGAAAATGCAGGTTTAGAGAACTGGGATGTTCCTTCTCCCAGGCTGAAGGCTGTTCCTCCTGCTGCTGTCTCCCTGGTGTACTTTGGAGCTGGAAGCCCCTCTAGGATGTACAGATGGATTGGCTTTTGGACTTGAAGGTAACCAGTGATGTGCAGCTATCTCTGAATATTCTCTGCCTCTGCCATTTTGTGTGTATCATGCAAGGGAAGGGACCTGCATGTGTGTACTTCAACATTTTAATCTCTCTCTTCACACACACACACACACACACCCCACACAATTTCTCTCTCTTTTTTTTCTTTCTTTCTTTTCTTTCTTTCCTTTTTTTTTTTTTAAGGCAAGGTCTCCCTCTGTCATCCAGGCTGGAGTACAACGGCACGATCTTGGCTCGCTGCAGCCTGCACCTCCCAGGCTGAAGTGATTCGTGCCTCAGCCTCCCGAGTAGCTGGAATTACATGCCCGGCTACTTTTTGTACTTTTAGTAGAGATGAGGTTTCGCCATGTTGGCCAGGCTGGTCTCGAACTCCTGACCTCAAGTGATCCATCTGCCTCAGCCTTCTAAAGTGCTGGGATTACAGACGTGAGCCACTGCGCCTGGCCACACAATTTCTTAATGACCATGTTGCATTTATTCTTCCTCTTTCTCAGCAGCCTCCCCGCCCCCAAGATCACCCAATCATGTGCCATGTGCCAGGGTTGACTCCCTTCTTCCCTTTGAGGCCTTGTAGAAGGGCCCAGAATAAAAGCCTCAGCAAGGAGGGAACAAGAGGGGAACACAGGAAGCAGCCAATGGGTAGTTTTCCCTGGTCAGGAGAGGAGCCAGATGTCATCTGCCTGGGTGACCAGAGATGCCCTGCACCCTGACACCTCTGGGAGTGGGGTGTCCACCCAAACAGCTGCAGAAGGAAGGCTAGTGTATTGTCCTCACCACAGTAGCAGGCCAGCTCCCCTGCAGACCAGCCTTGCAGAAAAGAAAGCACCTCACTAGCTTGCTGTTGCTGCTGCTGCCATCACTTTGTTATGAGGGTTAGTGACTGTCCATTAACTCCAGAGAGCTGATTCTTGCCAGTGCTGCACCAACAGCTGGGAGCCAGAAAGCAATGACGTGAGGAGCGGGGACTGGTCCCCCACCCTAGCCGGGCACTCACAGAGTAATTCGGCGAGGTCACTGGCATGGCTTACTCAGCTCTACCGAAATGCCAATTAGCTAAGGTTTTTCTGAGCATCGGCTGGGCCTGCCACAGTTGAGGGAAATTATTGTCAGAGAAACTCATTCATATATATATATATATATATACACACACACACACCCCCCCCCCCCCACATATATAAATTCTCTGTAGGGATGGACATTTCCTGCTTGTCCCCTCTTCTGGTCTTCCTAGGAGGGAGATCATAGCCAGGCAGGGTCCCTGGTAGGAGATGGCCAAGGGTGGGGTCCCTGGCCCTTTGTTACTCACAAGAGATGGTGGTGGTGATGGTGGTGGCAGGGATAATGGGGTGGTGGTTCCTGGCCTCTGAGTTTGGAGGCAGGAGCCCCTCTCAGTTCAGTCATTCTGAGTCACACTTATGGCTTTCCCAGAGAAATAAGAAAGAGAGGGGGTTCTTAAGAAAACATCAGAAATATAAATGGCTTTTTCTGGTTCCTATTGCTCACTTTCACTCCATTCATAAAATCCAGTTCATTACTAAAAGGTCATTAACTTTGTTGTCAAACCAGGTTGATAAAGCCGGCATCCTGTATTCAAGCAGAACTGAGGGGTTTATGGGTTTAGGACAGCCTCAGAGAGCCAGCCCTACAGAATATCAGGGCTTGAAATCTTAACTCATCTAGCCCAACTCTCTTCTTTTACAGAGGAGAAAAATGAACCCCCAGAGGGGAATGGACCTGCCTGAGACAGTGGCAGATCTGTGACCAGAACACAGAACTTCTGACTCCTGGTTAAATGCTTTTATTCTGATACATTTTAACATTTCATTCCCTCATTTTACACCCGATTACCGAGTCCTTGCTATCTTCCAGGTGCTGTTGGGGAGGGGGTCATGATGGGGGACGAAGAGATGAAAACAACACAATTCCTGCCTTCAGGGAGCTGTTTCCCTAGATCTGTGGTTCTTAGGAAGAAAAAATAAAAACCGGTGAGTCAGACTCTCACCTTATATTATCTCCTATAGGTGATGATGGAAGAGGAGAAGAAGGGAGGGCACACTTTTTTCTCCTTAAGATTTATAAGTTTGGCTTCACTGATTCTGGGACCCCAGGGTGGCCAAGGACAAAGGGAGACATGGCCACGCTAGGAGAAGAGGGGGTAGGGGTGACAATAATCAGGTCACTGCCAGCAGGCCTGGCTAGGGGTTGGGAACAGTGACAGCAGCGCACACTGGTATGGAGATGTACAGGTGGCAAGCCTCCAATCAGGTGCATTGTTTTTCATTGGGTCCCAAGGCAGTTCCCTGAGGTGAGCAGAGCAGTGACCTTATCCCCACTCTAGGGGTGAAGAGGATGAGGTTGAGAGAGCTTAGGGAGCTAGCTAAAGCCAGTAAATGCCAGCGTCCACCCAGGAACTCCTACTCTAGTGCTCTTTCTACCACTGGGGGTAGGGAAGTTGTGTTGGGTTGGAGGGTGGGGATAAAGCAGTAGAAAGAAGTGGTCAGCCACAAGGGTAGGCCAAGTCTTCCTCCACGCAGTTTTATTTTGATCGCTACATTCTGCCAGTCATAGAGAACTCTGCTCTGAAGAACTAGAAGCACTTTGCAGGCCTGAATGAGCTCATTCAGCACACTCTTGCCAAAAAGAGAGAACTCCTAATGGAGGCTCTGTCTAGGGTCACCAGCACATAATAGAAAACAGGACCCAGGTTCCCTGACTCTTTGCCCTCATGCGCCAAGAGATGTGATGCAAATCCTGCCTGCTTCTGTGAGCGTCAAGAGTGTCATAGGAAAAAAAAAATTGAGGTATCTTCCAGGACCTCCTTCCTTCCCTGAAGAAATGGGTTAATCCATCCTAAGGGGCCTTGGCCCAAGAGCCAATCCCTTGGCCCAAGAGCCATTTCCAGGGCAGAGAAATCTCAGAGCGGGGGTACCACAGACACCTCAGTCACCCGGGTGAACAGGTTTGGGTGAGAGAAGAGGGGAGCTTAGTGAAGCCTGCTCAGATTTTGCTAGTGTCACAAAACCTTGGTGGGGACTGGGGTACCAGGGAGTCTGAGGCTCTAATCTGTATTTCTTGCCGTCAGTAGGCAGGATGTCTAGGAGCTGCCTGAGGTCAGGGTCAAGGCCTGATGTTGTGAGGTTATGGTGTCTTGACCCCAGTTCCTCAGCCCCCTCCCAGCACCCCCAGCCTGCAGGGTGAGGGGTAGGGAGGGACGAAGTGCAAGCCTTGGCGGAGCGCAAGGTGCGGCCAAGCAGGGAGTCAGAGCCCCCAGCCCCGAGAGGGCTCCCGTGCCCTCCCCAGCTCACTCCCGGTTCCGCGCCTAGCTCTGCGCTCCCGCGGCGCCCCCAGACCGCCCCTTACCTGTCCCGCCGCGGACGGTCCTGCCTCCTCCGCGGGGCTCGGGGGCTCGGCATGGGCCGGTGAGCGACGGCGCCCCCGCCTCGCGGTCGCGGTGGAACTCCCAGGAGGGCTCCCCTCCTCCCGGCCCCGCGTCCCTGAGCTGCCGCCGCTTCAGCACCGCGGACAGCTCCCGCCCGCAGCCCGCCGCCGCCGCCCGCCCCGCCCCGCGCGGTCCCGGGAGCCCCGCATCCTGGCCGGGCCCCGCCGCCGCCGCCGCCGCGCAGCCCTCGGCCCGGCCCGAGGCGGCTCCGCGCCGACTTGGGAGAGCAGCGAGGAGGGTCCCCTTCCTCCCCGCCTCCCGCTGCCGCCGCCTCCCTCTCGCTTCCGTGCGCCGTGCTCCCTTCCACGCTCCGGAATCAGCCCACCAGGCACTCCGGACCCGGCTCCGGGGCGGGGCGGGGCGGGAAGTCGGGGGAGCCCGGAGGAGGCGGCGAAGCGAGGGGCGCGCAGCTGGAACCCGCGTACCCGCTTCCTGGAGCCGAGCCCTCTTTCCCAGCCCTTCTCTCCCCTCCTCCCGCGCCCCCCAGAGCGATGGGAGGCCCTTGGGCTTCTTGAAGCATTTTGGAGCTCCTAGGCTCCAAAGCCAGCCCTGAGTTTTTAACATTGATCTGCCCTAAAAAGAAAAACAAACAGAAAGCATTTATTGAGCACCTACTACACACCAGACACCAAGCCCCACAATGTGTTTAATCAACATAAGCTCATTTAATTTTCTTAACAGCTCTATTAGGCAATATAGTCCCCCTCTTCCCCTCTTCCCCTCTTCCCCTCCCCCTGCCTCCCTCCCCCCTCCAATTTTGCAGACCAGGACGCTGGGCTCACAAGGATGAAATCCCGTGATTTGGAGATTCAGTGCTGTGCTGGGAAGGGCACAGGTTTTAAAGCTCGTGGACCTAAGTTTTGGTCTTAGGGTCCCACTTGCTGTATAACCTTGAGCAAGTTACCTAACCTCTTAAAGCCTCAGGTTTCTCATGGACAAAGTGAGGGGTCATATGAGGACAAAATGAGATGACATATGTGACACGTTGGCACTCAATAGGCCCTCAGTGAGTGAGCGTCCCCCTGAGTTTTCCCAGCAAGAGCCCTGAGATCCGAATGCAGGCCTTTTGGCTGCTTTGTCTCCACCCTGTGCTGCTCTTTATCCTCCTCCACCTCAGTTTCTTTTTTTCTTTTTTTTTTTTTTGCATGGGGATGCCCTATCTTGAGTGTTACCAGTGGATGAATCTATTCTTCGAGCGCCTTCACAAGGTCTTGAGTCTCACCAAAGTCCCAGGAGGTCAGGAGGAGAGAGTATTCTCATTTTCTGAAGGTAAGCGTGGGTTTGCAAAGTAAACCACAGAGCAGGCTGCAGCTGGGGCTGGAAGACACAAGGAACCAGGGTCTGGCAGTGGGATTCCACTAGCATCCCCTAGTCTCCTAGCATCCAGCTGAGGATGCTATAGCACATGGCATGGTGGACTCCAGGACTCCCTCACTCCCACAGGATGTGGGCATCTGGCACAGTTCGGTGTAGCTCCTAGAGTGCACAGTAGGAGCCAAGAGCAAGTCCACATCATGGGGCTTGGGTCTTCTTCCCTTCAAGGCAGGACAGAGAACTCCCTTATCCTGGGGTCTGTCTCAGGGCTGGTATTGGTGTTTAACTTGTTGGGTGCTAAATATATTATTGCTCTTCCTGTCTCTGCCCCATTAGTGGATAATGCAGTGATAAGTCCCCTGAGGCCAGCGAGGCTCTTGGACCACTCATCTGAGGCCCATACATCATCTTCACAGACACCCTCCTCCTCAAAACACAGACATACAGACATACACACAACACAGACACACATAGACACACACAGACACACACACAAAAGACATTGTCTCTGCTGTCAGGCCACCCTCCTGTACCTTTGCTTTCTCTGGCCTTCCTCTCACAGGGGCTCATGGCCCCCTACTTGGCCTCGGCCTCCCTCTGCTGCTCCCCTCCCTCCCCTGGCTGTGCTCCATGCCTGGGCTGCATACTGAAATACTAATTGAAAGGATAATAAAAAAGCCAGTGAAGCAAAAGCCGCATATAAATTCTAAATACTAATGTTGATAATTATATGCTGCTGCCTGGAGGGAAAACTCAAAGAGAGGCTGTTGGTGTTGTATCAAGGGCCCTGGCCTGGTGCCAGGAGACCCAGGTTCTAGTCTCGCCTTTGTCATTAATTGGCTGTGCGACCTTAGGCAGTCGCCTAATCTTCCTGGGCCTTTGCTTTCTTATAATTCAATAGCTCTGAAGAAACTATAAGTGCAATCAGCAATGTATGATGCTTGTGACAGAGAATAGTGTGTAATGCAGTGATAAGAATTTCTTCCTGGGAAACTAACCTTTACCTCTCACAAGGTACGGGGTGGCTTAGGGACTGAAGAATCTATAACCATGCAAAGTGTCCATTCTTTTTCCATTCTCTCTTTATCCCTCCCTTCCTTTTTCCATCAAGCATTTCCTGCCATGTAATGAAAATCAACCGCTCTGTTAGACAACAAGAATGGAAAGTAAAAACCATTGTCCAGGCCTTTGAAGGAGCTGCAGTGAAGGGGATGTGGTCGATAGACATGTTGACCAGCAATTCCAACACATTGTGATAAATGCTGTCATGGAGTAAGTGAAGAGTGCCAGAGAAGAAAACAACTCACCCTGCCTGGGGAAGTCCCAGGAGGCTTCCTGGAGAAGCTCTGAGTTTTATTAAAGGATGAGACAGTCACCAGGCAGGCCATGGGAGGAGGGAATTGTTGGTAGGAAGGCCGGAGTGAACAGATGAGCCTGGAGGACTGATGAGGAAGCTCTACCAGAGCCCAGGAAAGAGGTGGTGAGAACTTGAGCAAGGCAGAGTCAACAGGACGGGAGCAGGGAAGGGATTTAAGACACTTCTGGGTGAAAACAGAGAGGAAAGATTGGTTGTGGGGAAGGGAGCAAGTCCAGAAGGGTAACGCTGGGGGCACCTGCTGCTGGGAAGCTAATGCTATTTACCAGAGGGCATCAGGAGGGGAGCAAACTGCTTACCCTGGGTAATGCTGCTTAGCGCCATAGCCCCTCAGTTTCTAGGCACACTCTCTTTTTTTAAAATTTTATTTTCCCTTTGGTTCCTAGAAAATTTTCTTCAGCCAAAAGGGCTCCTCCCATCTTATCTTGATTATCTGAATGGAAAAGGGAAAGGCCCAGGCTTGGGCCAGGAGAGCTGACTGGGGCAGAGCAGCCCTGGAAGCTCACCTGGAGGCAGCAGGCATCCTCGCTGGGACCAGGGTGAGGACCACAGGTAAGGGACAGAGTAGGCACTGGCTGAAAACCTGGGAGGGGATGCCCTCGTGTCCTCTTCTCTTCCCACCTCTCTGACATTCCTTAAGTGAAATCCAACCCTAGAGGGTTCTGTTTTAGTTGGAGTCAGCTCCGGCTGCTAATCTCTTCCCACCTGGGGACTTCCCTTCGTAAGCTTTTTCATGCATAAACTCTTAGTTCTTTTTACAAGGGGTTGATTGCCTCACAGTGTTCTCTAGGGAATGTAAATCAGCACCAAGCATAGAGAGATCTGCCCCACTACTACTTCAATAGGCCACACACTGGAAGAGATGCTTCCCTTAAGAGGACACATGAGCCCCACCCCTGGCCTAGTGAGCCCTATACCTCGGAGTTGAGCTCACGGCCAAGGCCATATGGCTGTGACCCACAAAGCTCTGGCTAAAGGAGGAATCGTCTGGCAGAGGACAGGGACAGGTGGGCCTTTGGACTGCCCATCAGCCAAATCATGCACTCATGGATATGGCTCCAGGATGACACAGTTCCAAGCAAGGGTGCATATGTGGCTGTAAGCAAATAGTGGGAACAAATTCTTGACCCTTAATGCTAGAGAGAACCCTGGAAACCCTCACTGCTTCTGAGTCAGGCCCTTTGGTTCGAGGCAGACCCCCAGCAATGAAGTCTAGAGTCATCTGTCTTTTAAACTTCTCATCTGGGGGGCTTTGGAAGTACATTGCCACAGCTGCTCACTTCTTTTTTCCATAGAAGACTGCAAAACTGAAGAAGCCATTTCTTTAGAAACACACTGATTCATGCAGGAAAGAAGATGAGGAGAGTTCTTAGCACCAGTCCCGCCCGATTCCCTGCTTTCCTGCCAGGCACACAACTCACTCAAGCCTGGGGAGCAGAGTGGGTGAGTTACTGCAAATTTGAGAGGCAGAACCAGAGCATAAAGTGAAGGAATCCAGCCACCGCAGACTGCACAGCTCTGAAGTCCAGCACTAACTCTGGCATCCACAGGCTGCTCGGGGCATGTGAGCATTTGCACCCTGGCAGAGAAACCTGCACTCTTGGCACTTCCCCACTTTGCTGGAGCAAGGATGAGTGAGTGTATATGTGTGAGAGGTTGGGGGTGCCAGGGTGGGGCTTATCAACAGTGGCAAGCAGATGGCAGGGTTCTTTCACCTGATATGGTGACAAAATGAAAATGAGCAGAAGAATACGCATTCTTTTTTTTTGAGAGAGAGTCTCACTCTGTCACCCAGGCTAGAGTGCAATGGCATGATCTTGGCTCACTGCAACCTCTGCCTCCCAGGTTCGAGCGATTCTCCTGCCTCAGCCTCTCAAGTAGCTGGGATTACAGGTGTGTGCTACCATACCTAGCTAATTTTCGTATTTTTAGTAGAGATGGGGTTCACCGTGTTGGCCAGGCTGGCCTTGAACTCCTGACCTCAAGTGATCCACCTGCTTTGGCCTCCCAAAGTGTTGGGATTGCAGGCGTAAGCCACCGTGCCTGGCCTAGCATTCTTTATATTTGCTTGCACACTACAATTTTTTTTTGAGACAGGATCTTACTCTGTCACCCAGACTAGAGTGCAGTGGTGCAATTGCGGCTCAACACACAGCAATTTTTGAAGCATCTGCTTTGCCATTAACTCATTTCATTCTTATAAACATGTATAATTCCCAGTTTACAGATGAGGAAAACTAGAAGCTAAGTAACCAGAGAAGCTAAGTAACTTCCAACTTGGAAAAAATAGTCAGAGATCAATACCAAGCCAAAAGAAAAAAAATGAAACTGATGCATAATCCTGCCTTCTTCCTGCCCTTGAAGCCAGAGCCAGTGTGATGGGGCTGGGAGAGTTGCAGAAAGAGGCCTTCTTTGCCTTCACCCTGAACTGGGACAATGCAGAGTGGGCCCCAAGCTCCTACAAATCCCTGACTGGAGCCCTTTAAAGAGCTAAGACCGGCTGGGCGCAGTGGCTCATGCCTGTAATCTCAGCACTTTGGGAGGCCGAGGCGGGCGGATCATGAGGTCAGGAGATCGAGACCATCCTGTGAATGGTGAAACTCTGTCTCTACCAAAAATACAAAAAATTAGCTGGGCGTGGTGGCAGGCGCCTGTAGTCCCAGCTACTGGGGAGGCTGAGGAGGGAGAATGGCATGAATCCGGGAGGCAGAGCTCACAGTGAGCCGAGATCGTGCCACTGCACTGCAGCCTGGGCAACAGAGCGAGACTCCATCTCAAAAAAAAAAAAAAAGAACTAAAACCAGGACCCAGGACTGCTCCCATCTTTGTGCATGTGTGTATTTTTGCATGTGCGTGTGTGTGTGTATATGTAAGGTAGGGTGTGTTTGCCCCAAGAATGGCTTTCTGAGCTAGGAAAGTGAGCCTTTCTCCCTCTGTGTAAAGGGAAGAACTTTCCTTGTGCCTTCCTGAGGGTCTGGGGAGGCAGGGCACTGGAAGGCAAAAGGTTATTGGTACTAAGAAAACATCCCTGGAGAAGCTGGAGAACTTGTTATACTCTTTGGTCCAGGACATGAAAAAGAGTCCATTTTGACTGTCTACTCTGTATTAGACAGTTTTATCTTTTAATCCTCAAAATAATTCATTAATTTGGTTTTTAATAAAGGCTCATGGAAGTTAAATTAATATACTAGATTCATACACTCAGCAAATGACTGGGCAAGATTTGAAGCCAGGTCTGTGTGATGCCAAAGCTGATTTTTTTCCCCACTGTCTACCCCAGCATCCTTACTCACCTGCATCATTGTCCAAGGAATTGTGACCTTTAATGAGGGAGCAGAAAGAGAAACAAGAGGAAATAACTTCAAAATGTACAGAGAGTCTCTGGACACGCCCCCCCCTCAGGTGGAATGTGACGATGCAAGGCCCCAACTTCTCTGCTAGATCAGGAACCTGGACTTGCTGAACTCAAAGGCTGAGCCTTTCAATATGCTCTGTTCATTTCTCTTTTGTTTTATCTTAATTTTTCTGATGTTCATTTTGAAGATTGCAGCCTAATTCAGCTGGGTTAAGGGAACCCAAGAGTGAATAGGTGAGGGAGGGAGGAGCATTGGGAGCATCACCCTGGGGGCTAGCAGGGTCTGCAAGCAGAGGGGAAAGTGAAAAAATGCCCAGAGAGAAGGGGAAACACTCAGGCTACTGTTTCCCTTTTGCCAGAACACCCACTCCCAAGGACTCTCCTCTTCTTATGCCTTCGAAGGTGTGTGTATGTGTGTGTGTGTGTGTGTGTGTGTGTGTGTGTGTGAGACAGAGAGAGAAAGGGAGAAGAAGGGATAAGCCAATGAGGCCACACTACTTGCAGTTATCAGCTTCTTGATATCAGCTTCTTGATCTCTGGTCACCCATGGTCCCAGCAGCAAGCAGTGGTTGGGGCATCCATGTAAGGCTGTGCATTACAGCAAGCACATATTTGGTTTCACTGAAGCCTTCATCCCAGCTCTCCTTCACACCCTGGTATATAATCCTCTCCCTCTGGCTCCCAAGCCTGTTATTCCAGCACAAACTGTGGGCCCTAACTGTACTATGATGGCAGAGCTCTGTAATGTCAATGAGAATGTTAACAGCTAGAGTAGTGAAGGCACACTGAGCCAGGTTGGGCACTGGAGAGCTATTGAGAGAGAGGTACAATAGAGGTAGAAGGAGAAGGCTGGGTGAGGTGGCTCATGCCTGTAATCCCCACACTTTGGGAGGCCAAGGCAGGTGGATTGTTTGAGGTCAGGAGTTCGAGACCAGCCTGGCTAACATGGTGAAATCCTGATTCTACTAAAAATACAAAAGTTAGCTGGGCATGGTGGCATGCCTGTAGTCTCAGCTACTCAGAAGGTTGAGGCAGGAGAATTGCTTGAACCCGGGAGGTGGAGGTTGCAGTGAGTCGAGATTGCGCCACTGCTCTCCAGCCTGGGTGACAGAGGGAGATTCTGTCTCAAAAAAAAAAAAAAAAAAAAGAGACAGAAGGAGAGACGGATGGATGGTAAACTTTTTTGAGCTCCTGCCATGTGCCAGGAGTGTTAAGAGTTTTTAAAAATGTACTATCTCAATGAATTATCTATTAAATCTATGATGTAAACATTTATTATAAAATATGATTTGTATTGATTCTTAAATAATTTAATAAGTGCCAGGTCTTGTGCAGATGCTCTATACACTGTTTCATTTCATCTTAACAATACTTCACTTCTTTGGCTCTAGGAGAACAATCATTGTGGTGATCTCTAACCCTTGCCTGAGGAGATGCTGTGGGGGGCTGGTGGAATGAGCAGGATTCTTTGCATCAGGCACACCTAGGTTCAAATCATGGTAGGTTTGTCAATACATGTTTGCTCTTCTTTGGAAAGCAATTTGGTACCCTGTATCAAGGGACAGAGTAAGTTCACTACTGGGAAACCATCCTAAGACAATATTAATAGGTAATATTTTTTGAGTAACTACTACATGCCAGGCACTGGTTTAGATAAATAATCTGATTTAATTCCTTTTTTTTGAGACGGAGTCTTGCTCTGTCACCCAGGCTGGAGTGCAGTCGTGCAATCTTGGCCCGCAGCAACCTCCCCCTCCTGGGCTCAAGTGATTCTCGTGCCTCAGCCTCTCAAGTAGCTGAGATTATAGGCACGCACCCACCACACCTGGCTAATTTTTTGTATTTTAGTAGAGGCGGGGTTTCACCATGTTGCTCAGGGCAGTCTTGAACTCCTGAACTCAGGTGATCCGCCCACCTCAGCCTCTCAAACTGCTGGGATTACAGGCGGGAGCCACTGTGCCTGGCAATCTGATTTAATTCTAACAACCCCACAAGGTAGATACCATTATCATCCCTATTATGCAGATGTGAAAACTGGGACATATAATTTACCCAAGGTTTTATGGCTTGTAAGGACAGAGCCCGGATTCCAACCCAGGCAGCCTGGCTTCAAGGCCTCACTCTTAACCTTAATACCATACTAACTGTGTAAGCTTTGCACACGAAACTAGCCGTCACAGTATTATCATTACAGAAAAATTAGAACATATATAAATGTCCAAAAAATAGGGCAATGGGTACACAAATTTAAATGATATTTTAAGAGTTTGCAATATCATGGGAGAAATGCTTATGTTATGAAATGAAGTGGAAAAAAGCAGGTTACAAAATTGCAGATATAATATAACCACAAGTATGCCAAAAAGCCCATAAAAATCTTAGGAGGAATTAAAACAAAATGCTATTAAGGGTTGTCCCTTGATGGAGGTAACTATGGTTCATTTAAACATTCCTCTTCATTCTGCTTTTGTATTTTCTAACTCTCTGCAATATACGTGCACTACCTTAAAATTATTTTAAAGCTTAAATAAAAATAAATATCCATTGGGTGAATGATTTCTGCATTGGGTACCCTTTGAAGACTCATCCTCTCTCTCAAAATCTTTACTCCCAGCAGGAACAGTGGTGGGATTGGGGAGTGACCTCTACCCCTGGCCTGCCTCGGTAGGAGAATAATAGTAAATGAGGTCACATTTCTAAAGGATTATGTTCTCCTTACAGCCCTAGTGATCCTCACAGAAAAAAGGAAGGCAAATAAAAAAGCAGCGGGGAGGATGCAGGGAGTGGGAAACACAATGGAGTGGGAGAAAGAGGTGGTAGAGGAGATGACTTGGGGAGGAAAGGGGAAGGGATCAAGGCAAGCTGGAACATCCAGAAGGGTCAGGAAACTGGGAGGGGAAAGTGAATGAGTGATGAGGCATGATAAAGAGAGGGCAGATATGAGAGAGAGAGAGAGAGAGAGAGAGAGAGGGTTTCTACACAGCAAACTGGTAAGGGATTTAATACATTTCATTCTGCTAAGCTGCAATGTTTTTCTCCAATGTTACAGAAACCATTTTCTTCAGTTAAACACTGAAAATCTAGGGGAAGCCAGCAGGCTGGGCGCGGTGGCTCATACCTGTAATCCCAGCACTTTGGGAGGCCGAGGCAGGTGGATCACGAGGTCAGCAGATCGAGACCATCCTGGCTAACACGGTGAAACCCCATCTCTACTAAAAACAAAAAAAAATTAGCCGGGTGTGGTGGTGGGTGCCTGTAGTCCCAGCTACTCGGGAGGCTGAGGCAGGAGAATGGAGTGAACCCGGGAGGCGGAGCTTGCAGTGAGCCGAGATTGTGCCACTGCACTCTAGCCTGGGCAACAGAGCGAGACTCTGTCTCAAAAAAGAGAAAAAGAAAAAAAAAAAAAATCTAGGGGAAGCCTTTTCTTGGGTTTGCAACTTGAATCTCTCTCCCTGCCTGGCCTTGCCCCCCATCCTCAAGGCTCCAGCCAAGAGTACGTCTTTGGACTGTAGCCATTGCAGTCTTCCAGGGACAACCAGGCCTATCCCTGCTTCAATTCTATCAGCCAATACTGGGAGTTTTGGTACCAATGGATGAGCATCAGGACATAAACACAGGATTAAAGCTCAGCTGTTCCAGAGCACAGTGTACAAAGGCTGCTTAAAGCTTCCAGTTTGCAAACCAAATCGTGGAACAATGTGAGATCTTCAAGAATCTTCTGTAGAATTCAACCACAGGGAAAGAAATGAGGCCCAGAGAGAAGAGTTGGCCAGGGCCAACAGCTGGTTGGCAGGGGAGTCTGGGCTTTGTGATTCCTTACCTAGTAGAATGATAGCTTCTGATAGTAGTGATGTTTTGTGTTTTCAAAGTGCTTGCTGTGAATCTGACTACTCTTCTTTTTACCTTCATAATATGCATTGGGGTAGGTAACCCAGTAATAAGTTCTATTTTTGTAGGTAGAAAGTCAGCAGCTCAGACAGGTCGTGGAATATTCTCCCAGCATCACTGAGCTGACGACTGCTGGAACTGAGGCTCGCACTAAATCTTCTTGGGAACATGTATGGGGGGCTTTTTGCGAGGCCACACACTCTCCAGAGGAACTTTCAGCCATGGAAAGTGAGGAGCAGTTTTGATTTCTGCAGTTTGCTGGGCCCGCGGGAGTTTCTCCTTGGTGCAGCACAGCAGGTGTTAGAGGCATACAGTGAGTATGTCCAAGTTTCTACCATAATTTTCTGGTTTCTGCTGTAAAATCCTCTACTTGGCTGCAGTTCTGATAGTGTGAGGCCTCAAACCCATTATCACTGACAGCCATTGAGAAAGCATTTACTATATACAGAAAACAGGGTAAGTTCTGGGGATACAAAGAGATATGAGAGATTGCTCTGGCCAGCAAAGACGGGATGATTTTAGCTGTGGAATAAGGACAAATACATACATGTACAAAGAGATAACAAGTCTGGGTTCTCCACAGAGTACTCCCTTTGCATGTGCCATTCTGCTTCCTTGAAATCTCTTACCCCACTCATTTTATTTTTTATTTTTAAGAGATAGTGTCTTGCTCTGTCACCCAGGCTGGAGTGCAGAGGCGCCGTCATATCTCACTGCAGCCTTGACATCCTTGGCTCAAGCAATCCTCCTGCCTTAGCCTCCCAAAGTGCTGAAATTATAGGCATGTGCCAGCATACCTGGCTAATTTATTTATTTATTATTTATTTTTGTAGGGACAGGGTCTCACTTTGTTTCCCAGGCTGGTCTCAAACTCCTGGCTTCAAGTGATCCTCCTGCCTCAGCCTCCCAAAGTGCTGGGATTACAGGTGTGAGCCACCACGTCTGGCCAACCCACTCATCATTAAAAGCTCAGCTCAGCTGGGTGCAGTGGCTCACACCTATAATCCCAGCACTTTGGGAGGCCTAGGCGGGCGGATCTTCTGAAGTCAGGCACTCAAGACCAGCCTGGCCAACATCATGAAACCCCGTTTCTACTAATAATACAAAAAATTAGTCGGGCATGGTGGCACGCGCCTGCAATCCCAGCTACTTGGGAGGCTGAGGCGGGAAAAATCACTTGAACCTGGGAGGCAGAGGTTGCAGTGAGCCGAGATCGTGCCATTGCACTCCAGCTTGGGCGACAAGAGCGAAACTCGTCTCAAAAAAAAATGCCCAGCTCAGGGGTTTCCTCCTTGGTGTCTTTTCCCAGACTCCTCCGCCTGGGCTGGATGTCCCCTCTCTGGCTTCCTGTAATAGCTCGTATTTTCCCTCCCATAGCACTCAGAGTGTTGTACTTTTACATCTTACTTGTCTCTCCTTCACTTGACTCTGAGTTTCTGGGAGGAGGTTGGGGGTGTATTTCTATCCCTTGTACCTAGCTTATGCCTGACATAAGTAAACACTTAATAGATGTTTGCTGAATAAAGAAAAGCAACCATTCTGCCTCTACTGCCTCCAGCATATAAGCTCTAAGGCCCTTGCAGCTCTGATGTCCTGGGACCTCATGCCTGCTGTTTGAAGCATGGATTTCAGTGACAGAGGACTGAATTCATTGAGGCAGGGCACGACTTCACTTAGTAGTAAAGGAAACCACCTCACTGTACCCCCTCTTTTCCTCCTCAAGTACTTAATGATAAATCGATCATGAACAACAGTGGGGACTTGTGGCTTACTTCACATCTCTTTTGTTAGAATGACCAGGGCTGGAAGAAGTCCAGCAGAAACTTGCTGTCCACTTCTAACAAGGTCTTACTCGTGTACCTGGTTGCCAGGCAGGTGAGGCTGGGAAAATTCAGTGGCTAGACAACACAGAACATGCAAGAAAGGAAACTAGCTAAGAGTATTTGCAGATTAGAATGGCAAGGAAACTAGATGGAAACAAACATTCAAAGTACCTGCCAGGCTTTTAATAATGTCAGAGGAGAAGAGCCTGAACCAGCTGGAGGAAAAAGATAAGAAACACATTTATTTCCTCTGCCTGGACCACATCAACTATCCCCCAGCTCCCACCCCTATACCTTGTGTTTTACTATTAGCAAACAATTGGTTGTATTTCTCAGGCAAGCTTCATTGTGTCAATCTCTCTTTAGTAGGAAAAACTGAGTCCAAGATGTCAGCAAATTTGTTTGGCAGCCGCTCAGGGGCTGTTTTGCTATCCATGATGCTGACAGCCCTATAGAGCCCCCAAACCTCTGAATCTTTAGCCAGGTTCTTCTGCCCCCACAGATGACCCTGTGATGAATGATAGAAAGAAGCTGGGATGTGGACAAAGAAAACCTGAAGTCGTGTCTAGAAATAAAGGTTCACAGTCAGACTATTATCTGAAACTCTTGGCACCAGATGTTTTCCAGAATTCGGATTTTTTCAGATTTTAACAAGGAAATATGGTGCACCTACTATATGTTATATAAAATCCTTAGTGAGGTCTGGGGCAGCACTACATAACCAAGCACATCAATATCTCTTCAGTAAAATGTATGACTAGTCATCCTAAGTGTGATCAATAAAGATATTAAATAATCTTATGGTGATTTAGGTCAGAGTCTTCCTCTTAATGAGTTCTCTTTAGGCTTACAAAAAAACTTTTGGTTTCAGAGTGTTTTAGATTTCAGAATTTGGGTTAAGGAATTGTGAGCTCACAGCGGTTCCAACTCCACCTTAGGTAAACTCACCTGTAAAAATTCCTGTGATTGATTAAACTTTCTAGGCTTGTAAATTTCCTGGCAGGGAGTTGGCGGCAGGGGATGGATGGGAATGAAACTAAAGCTTGGGCCATCTATTTCTCAAACTCACCCCCCCCCCAAAGGTTCACGGGCAGAAAACTTTCTCCTCAGGTCAAATTGCTAATAATTATTGAGGAATAGCTACAGATCCTGGAAGCCTCATGGGTGACACACAGACTGAAAAATTAAAAGGCCATTAGCCCTTTTTTTACTACTCAGAAGCCTGACTGTCCCTTGACCCTGGGCAATCTTACATTTCCTGACACCCAACCATGAGCATAGTTGGAATTCCTGTAATGGGGGGGAAGAATGTTCTATTATCAGTGCCTAAAAATGGCTACTAGCCCTAGTGACTGCTCACTACCTGCCACGTTCTGTACAAAGTACTTGACATGCATTAGCACTCTTATCCTTATCACTGCTTTGTAAGGCAGTACTATCCCATTTTGCAGGTGAGGAAACTGAGGTTTTTCTGAAGTCAGGCGTTCAAGACCAGCCTGGCCAACATCATGAAACCAAGTTTCTACTAAAAATACAAAAAATTAGTCGGGCGTGGTGGCATGCGCCTGTAATCCCAGCTACTTGGGAGGCTGAGGCAGGAAAATCGCTTGAACCCGGGAGGCGGAGGTTGCAGTGAGCCGAGATTGTGCCATTGCACTCCAGCTTGGGTGACAAGAGGGAAACTCTATCTCAAAAAAAAAAAAAAAAAAAAAGGCTCAGCTCAGGGGTTTTCTCCTTGGTGTCTTTTCCCAGACTCCTCTGCCTGGGCTGGATGCCCCCTCTCTGGCTTCCTGTAATAGCTCGTATTTTCCCTCCCATAGTGCTCAGAGTGTTGTACTTTTACATCTTACTTGTCTCTCCTTCACTTGACTCTGAGTTTCTGGGAGGAGGTTGGGGGAGGTTCAGAGGTTAAACAACACATGTTAAGTCATAAAGCTGGTAAGTGGTGGAAACGGGGATTTGAGCCCTGATCAGTCTGACCTCAGTGCCTGCATTGCTTCTCTCTTACCTGTACAGTCTCACTGTCATGAGTCTTGGCTTGAGTGTGAACAGGGAATTAAATTGCTGCTAGTCTTGGATCAATTTACTTTTTGGTGGGCTTTTAGTTAACTATGCTGTGAAATGATGTATATTTACATTTACAATATATTGTTCAGCTTAAAAAATTATACTAGTAGGCCAGGCGCAGTGGCTCATGCCTGTAATCCCAGCACTTTGGGAGGCTGAGGCGGGCGGATCACCTGAGGTCGGGAGTTCCAGACCAGCCTGACCAATTGGAGAAACCCTGTCTCTACTAAAAATACAAAATTAGCTGGATGTGGTGGCGCATGCCTGTAATCTCAGCAACTCGGGAGGCTGAGGCAGGAGAATCGCTTGAACCCGGGAGGCAGAGGTTGTGGTGAGCCAAGATCGTGCCATTACACTCCAGCCTGGGCAACAAGAGCGAAACTCCATCTCAAAAAAAAAAAAAAAAAAAAATTATACAAGTAATAATTGCTTATGAAGTGGAGAAGTCAATGGTATAAGGGTGCTCCCTGCTTATGGCTTCTCCAAGCCTACTTCCAACTGATTAACTATGTATTGTATATCCTTCCAGAAGTTCATGTGTACTTTTCAGTACAATAGGAGATTACACATAGTCTACCATGGCATTATTTTTGGCCTTAATAATGTATCTCGGGCTGGGCGCGGTGGCTCACATCTGTAATCCCACCACTTTGGGAGGCCGAGGTGGGCAGATCACGAGGTCAGGAAATCGAGACCATCCTGGCTAACATGGTGAAACCCCGTCTCTACTAAAAATACAAAAAATTAAGGCCGGGCGCGGTGGCTCATGCCTGTAATCCCAGCACTTTGGGAGGCCGAGGCGGGCGGATCACGAGGTCAGGAGATCGAGACCATCCTGGCTAACACGGTGAAACCCCATCTTTACTAAAAATACAAAAAATTAAGGCCGGGCGCGGTGGCTCAACGACTGTAATCCCAGCACTTTGGGAGGCCGAGGCGGGCGGATCACGAAGTCAGGAGATCAAGACCATCCTGGCCAATACGGTGAAACCCCGTCTCTACTAAAAATACAAAAATTAGCCGGGCATGGTTGCAGGCGCCTGTAGTTCCAGCTACTGGGGAGGCTGAGACAGGAGAATGGCGTGAACCCAGGGAGGTGGAGCTTGCAGTGAGCCAAGATCGCGCCACTGCACTCCAGCGTGGGTGACAGAGTGAGACTCCGTCTCATTAAAAAAAAAAAAAAAAAATTAGCCGGCGTGGTGGCAGGCGCCTGTAGTCCCAGCTACCCGGGAAGCTAAGGCAGGAGAATGGCGTGAACCCAGGAGGCAGAGCTTGCAGTAAGCTGAGATCACGCCACTGCACTCCAGCCTGGGGGACAGAGCAAGACTCCGTCTTAAAAAAAAAAAAAAAAGTATCTCTCAATATCTAAACATATAGAATACCTCATGTTTGTTTTTATTACACTAATTTTTTTAAAGATGTGATAAATGTACCAGGCAAACAGCAGTGAAAGGGATACATTTCTAATTACTAGGCTTTAAGGCACATAGATATAGCTGTTTGTTTTTGAGGAAGCACAGCACAGTGGTTAAGAGCATAGAGCATTTGGAGATAAGTCCCCAGTCTGTCCCTCATGGACCTTGTAATTTTGGATAAATCTCAATGTCTCTGAACCTCAGTTTTTTTATCTGTAAAGTGGGACTAATCATGGAACTTCCCTCATGGAACTGTATAAACAAGAAAAGATAAGGCAGTTAATGGGTTTAGTACCGTGCCTGCCGGGGACAAAGAAAGTTATTATGGCTCAAGTCGGAAGCAGCCACACTGTTACTGCTAGAATAGATATATAAGAGTCCTCCTAAATTTGCTTGTTGGATAGCCCTTAGTTGATAACATTGAGCTTTGTTTTGTTTTGTTTTTAATCCTGGAAAGTTGGAATAGGTGGATCCAGGAATCTCTTGCTCTCCTGCACACCCTGCTTCACCAATTACAAATTAACCACACTCAAAAAAGTTTGGACGCACTGCTCTTGGCAGATTGAACTTTGTACCTCGGACACTGAGCTCCTGCCCTGGGAGTGGAGGTAGGTTGGGTATATAGAATTCAGGGTGCAAAGCATTGAGTTTGGGGCTAGGAGTTCTAACCCTAAATCTGTTACGACCTTGCTGTGTGACTTGGATAGATTCAGGATTCTAGAATTTTTTAAAAATAAATTTTGTTTTTATATACATATTAGAGGCAGGGCTTTGCTCTGTTGCCCAGGCTGCAGTGCAGTGGCACCTTTTTAGCTCACTGTAGCCTCAAATTCTTGGGCTCAAGTGATCCTCCCGCCTCAGGCTCCCAAGTACCTAGGACTACAGGTGAGTGCCACCATGCTTGGCTAATTATTTTTTAAACATTTTTTTTTTGTAGAGATAGAGTCTCAGTATATTTCTCAGACTGGTTTTGAACTTCTGGCCTTAAGTAATCCTCCCATCTCGGCCTCCCAAAGTGCTGGGATTACAGGCGTGAGCCACTGTGCCTGGCTGATTCTAGGGTTTTGTTCTGATTTTCAAGATTCTGCTTAAAAAAAAAAAAAAATTCCAAGAGTATGCAGATGTAGCTGCAGGGAACTGGTGTCCTTAGAAAGCTGTGAGTAGGTCTGGTTTTGGTGTTTGGTTCACCTGGAAAAGCAGAGTGCTGCTTAAGCATTGCAGGGTCTAGAATCAGAAAAGCAGGTTCAGATTTTGACTCAGCCACTTCTTAGCTGGGTACATGACTTAACCTCTCTGAACCTTAATTTCTTCATGATGTAACATGGGGTTAATAATAGTACCTTTCCTTAAAATAGTACCTTTTTTTGATCCATTCATTCTACAAATATTTGTTGAATGTTCACCATGAGCCAGGCACTGTGCTAGGCATTGTCATACAATTATGAGAAAAACTAAATGAAACTTAACAGCCTAATGCAGAACACAAACAATACCTGAATAATAATATTAACAAAATTAAGATGGTAACTGTGACAAGTGCTACTACAAATGGCAATATGGTCTTATAAGAAACTATTTCCGAGGAACCTGATGTTCTAAGGTTTTCCTGGGAAGGTGATACTTGCATTGAGCACTGAAGAATGAGGATAGCTAACTAGATAAAAGGAGAAACAGGATGTTTCTGTAGTGAAAGATAAGAAAGAAGGCCAGTGAGGTAGGAAGAGAATAAAAGAAAACATGTCACAAAGCGAGGGTGGAGAGATAAACAACGTCTAGGCCATGTTTTGTTTTTATTCTAAAATCAGCAGGAGGCCACTGAGGGTTTAAGCAGGAGGTTAATATTATCAGATTTGCTCTTAGAAGAGATCTCTAAAGCTAACAATAGGTTTTGGGAGGGTGGTAAAATGAGTTTAGGCACAATGGCTAGGAGGCCACTACTACGGTTCAAATGAAATAATATGGTAGCCTAGAATGGATTAGGAATGGAGGAAGTTAGAAGTGGACAGATTAGGAGATAAAATTGACAGGACTTTGTAAGAGATTAGATGGGTTGGAGTGGGAGATATTAAGAGAGGAATTTGTCCTGAATGATTCCTGGGTTTCTGGTTTGAATAATTGAATGGCTGATGGCACAGTTTGCTAAAAGAGGGACTCCCAGAGGAGCAGCAGGTATGGGTCAATGAGCCTGAGTGACTTTGGACCTGTTGGCTTATGGTGCCTCTGAAACATTCAAGCTGAGTTGTATAACAGGCAGCTAGATTGTGGGTTTGAACTGGAAATACAAATTTGGGGAAAATTAGCACAGACAGTCATCAACCCTATACATATGCATGAGATGCCCCAGGAATTAAGCATAGTGTAAAGAGGGGCAGGGCTTGAGTCTCAACCTCCTAGAAATACAACATTTAATTGCTGGTTGAGAAGAATGAACCTGAAAAGGAGACAAGGGGGAGGGAGAGCTAAAACCAAGCCAAGAAACCCTGCGTCACGGAAGTGAAGGAATTCATGAAAGCAATTCGTGAAAGAGGGAGTGCTCAGTTGTGTGGAACAATGATAAAAGGTCAAGTGAAATGAGGACTGAGAGATGCTCAGTGCATTTAACAACACAGAAATCACTGGTGACCTTAGAGAGAACTGTGGATGAGGAGTGACAGGGTGGAAGCCAAGGCTGAGGATTCAGTGAGAAGAGAGGAAATGACCACAGTATAGAGCTATTCTCCACAACTTTGAAGGAGAAGAGAAAGACCAGGCAGTATCCTGAGAGTCTTGAGACGCTTAAAGAACATGATGTGTACAATACGCTTAGGATGGTGCTTTACCCAGAGAAAACTGGAGCTGAGTGTGTTTGCCTTAGAGAAAATGATATGAATTCTTTGAAAGACCCAGGTACCTGATGTAAGTGCTTCCATATGACATTAATGAGACTTACATTCTACAACCACAAAATGGACTAAGCTCTCTTGAAAGGGAGACCTGGAGGATGGCTGAAAAGGGAAGAGATTGAAGCTACTTTCTTCAGGAATCACTTGGTACTGGGGTAAAGAAGGACAGGCTGGCCAATAACTGTCATTAGGTTAGGAGTGAGGGGTCAGGGGGATGACTTCCCTAGGAAGGTCCAAACCTCCACGGAATCTCTGAGCATATTTCAGTTACATTTCATGAAGCATTCATCAACTATTTCAACTCACAGATCTCTCGCAACTCTTGCAGCTCTTAGAGCCCTGTGTAATTTAGCAATTGTTTATTTGAGACTCTAACTAATAAATGAAGCAGATAAAATAATATTCATTTGAAGGAATTTATTTTATTTTTTTTAGATGGAGTCTCATTCTTGTTGCCCAGGCTGGAGTGTAATGGCGTGATCTCAGTTTACTGCAACCTCTGCCTCCCGGGTTCAAGAGGCCTCAGTCTCCCAAGTAGCTGGGATTACAGGCACCTGCCACCACACCTGGCTAATTTTTGTACTTTTAGTAGAAATGGGGTTTCACCATGTTGGCCAGGCTAGTCTCAAACTCCTGACCTCAGGTGATCTGCCCACCTCGGCCTCCCAAAGTGCTGAGATTACAGGCGTGAGCCGCTGCATCCAAGCCATGCTTCATGAATTTATTTTATAAGTTCAATTTTTACAATATCTAGTTATTATAAGATCAGTAAATGAGAAAAATGAGACTGCTCCGATAATGTAGAAAAACAAAATAAGGCTGGGCATGGTGGCTCATGCCTGTAATCCCAGCACTTTGGGAGGCCGAGATGGGCAGATTGCTTGAGCCCAGGAGTTCGAGATTAAGGCTGAGCAACATGGCAAAACCCTGTTTCTACAAAAAAAATCCAAAAGAGCTGGGTATGGTAGTGCCCACCTCTGGTCCTAGCTACCTGGGAGGCTGAGGTGGGAGGATCACTGGAGCCTGGGAGGCGGAGATTGCAGCGAGTCAAGATTGTGCCACTGTACTCCAGCCTGAGTGATAGAGTGAAACCCTGTCTCAAAAAAACAAAACAAAACAAGACAAAAAAACCCAAAAAACAGGAGTTCTATTGACCTCAGAAACCAACTTCTTTATTTTGCTTTGATTGTAAAAGAATCCTCAAATCCTGATTCATTCAGATCAGTAGTTACAAATAATAACAGTTTTTCCTTCTAATTTCAGTATATTCTCTAATTAATCAGCAATGGCAAAAGAACGTGTATATAGTTTGGATGCTTATTCCCTCCAAATCTCACACTGAAATGTGATCCCCAATGTTGGAGGTGGGTTCTAGTGGGAGGTGTCTGGGCCATGAGGCAGATCCCTAATGAATGGCATGCCACTGTCCTTGTGGTAACTCTCTTCTCACTCTAAGAGTTCATATGAGACCTGGTTGTTTTAAAGGGCCTGGCATCTCCTTTCTCTCCCTTGCTCCCTCTCGCACGCTCCCTCTCTCACATGTGGTATGCGGGATTCTCTTCACCTTCTGCCATGATTGTAAGCTTCCTGAGGCCCTCACCAGAAGCAGATGCCAGCATTATGCTTTGTGTACAGACTGCAGAACTTTGAGCCAAATAAATGTCTTTTTTAAATATATATATAAATTACCCAGTCTTTGGTATTCCTTTATAGCAATGTGAACACACTAACAGACATTTATTCTAATGTCTGCACAAAAATGAGCTAGCCACATTAGCATATTGCAAGCTTCCTTACAATGTATTAAAATTTGTTTTTGTGTGTGTGTGTGTGTGTGTGTGTGTTTTGAGACGGAGTCTCACTCTGTTGTCTAGGCTGTAGTGCAGTGGTGCAATCTTGGCTCACTGCAACCTCTGCCTCCTGGGTTCAAGCGATTCTCCTGCCTCAGCCTCCTAGTAGTTGGGATTACAGACATGCATCACCATGCCCGGCTAATTTTTTTGTATTTTAAATAGAGACAGGGTTTCACTATGTTGGCCAGGCTGGTCTTGAACTCCTGATCTCAATTGATCTGCCTGCCTTGGCCTCCCAAAGTGCTGGGTTACAGGCATGAGCTACCGTGCCCGGCCTCTAACACATATTTGAATATGCATGTAGTCTCTTTATAAAGAGATATATATGAGTGTGTTTGTACAAATATGTCTATATATACATTTGATTTAAACTATTTTACAATCATTGTATAAGCTGCTTTATTACCTTTTAAAATTTATCCCTCAAAATAACCCTATGAGGTAGTTATTATTATCCCCATTTAATGTAAAAGAAAATTGAGGCACAGAGAGATTAGGTAGACTTCTATTTCTGGAAATATGAAAGTCTAGTTACATTAAACAAGCCTTCCATGGAAAACAACTAAAAATTCTGGATAAAATATTTTTAGTGATCAAGCAAGAAAGTAAGGAATTTAAAGAACGAAAGAAGCAACTCAAATAATTGAGCAAACCACTAAAGTTGGCTATCACCCTGAAGATGCCTTCTCAATCTTAGTAAATTTAAGTTTGTGATTTTGTAGACTACCAAGACTCAAGAGAAACAGCCTAAATATTCCAAGGTCCCTGTAATGTTTGAAAGAGGGTAAAAAATTAACTAATGTGAGATTTCAATAATTTAAGCCTACAGAAATTTTCTAAAATAAGCACCAAAAAAATTAATGATAGAGAATATGTCTTCTAAATAAGTATCAGAAACAAATGGAGTGAGAAAAATTCAATTAATGCAAAAGAAGCCAAGAAAAGAGAAGAAGGAAACATAAAAAGAATGAGACAAATGGACTATACAAAATACTATGCAGCAATTAATCCATACATTGTTTATTGCTATTACAACAAATGTAAATGAATTAAGTGCTATGGTAAAGAATTCTCAAACTAGATTAAAAAACAAAACCCAGTTATGTGCTGGCTTTTTTTTTTTCTTTTTGAGATGGAGTCTCACTCTTTCCCAGGCTGGAGTGCAGTGCCATGATCTCAGCTCACTGCAACCTCTGCCTTCCCGGCTCAAGCAATTCTCCTGCCTCTGCCTCCCGAGTAGCTGGGATTACAGGCGCATGCCACCACGCCCGGCTAATTTTTGTATTTTTAGTAGAGACAGGGTTTTACCATGTTGGTCAGGCTGGTCTCGAACTCCTGACCTCAGGTGATCTGCCTGCCTCATCCTCCCAAAGTGCTAGGATTACAGGCGTGAGCCACTGCACCCAGCCTGTGTGCCGTTTTAAGACATGCATTCAAAACCTAAGATATGAGGCTGGGCACAGTGGCTCATGCTTGTGATTCCAGCATTTTGGGAGGCCAAAGCAGGAAGATAGCTTGAGCTAAGGAGTTTGAGACTAGCATGGGCAACATATTGAGACTCTGTCTCTATTAAAAAATATTTTTTTAAACCATAAAATTCAAAAAGAAATAAAAATAATATGCTAGGCAAATACGAACCAAAAACCTCTGTTACAACTGTACTAATAACAGTTAAACTGTAAGGTAAAAAATAAGCAAAATCATAGATAAAGGGAGTCTCTGCATAATGAAAAAAGTTTAATTCACTAGTCAAACAATAATAGCAAAGATTGGAAACTTACATGTTTCTAGTAACATAGCCCCCCAAAAATTACAAAATTAGCCAGATGAGGTAGCACTTTGGGAGGCCAAGGTGGGTGGATCACCTGAGGTCAGGAGTTCCAGACCCTGGCCAACATGGTGAAACCCCATCTCTAATAAAATTACAAAAATTAGCCAAGCGTGGTGGCACACACCTGTAATCCCAGCTACTCGAGAGGCTGAGGCTGGAGAATTGCTTGCACCTGGGAGGTGGAGGTTGCAGTGAGCCAAGATTGCACCACTTCACTCCAGTCTGGGCAAAAGAGCAAAACTCTGTCTCAAAAAAAAAAAAAAAAAAATTACAAAATTACGGTGAAAAACTAGACAAATCCACTCTCATAGTGGCAGATTTTAATATTTTTTACAACAATTGATAAATTAAGCTGGCAAATTAAAGTCAGGAAAGTGTAGGATACTTGAAAAACGCAAGTAACAGTCTTGGTCTAATGGTAAAATATAGAACATTGCACCCCAAAGTGGAGAATACAAATGTAATAAAGATGTATTGTGTGATGTATAACATATATACACCTACATAAAATGTATGACAACAATAGCATAAAGGCCAGGAGTGGAGAAATAGAAGTATCATAATATTCTTATACTCCATGTAAAGTGGTAAAATATCACTTTGAGGTAAACCATGATAGTAAAAAATGTATACTATAAACCCCTAAGTAAGTACTAAAGTGACAAAACAAAGAGTTACAACTAATAAGCCAACAAGGAGATAAAATAGGGTCAGAACAAGATTTAATTAAGTCTAAAGAAGGCAGAAAAGAAGAAAAGGGAACACAGAAGAGTTGAGACAAGTAGAAAACAAATACTAGGATGATAGTTTAAACCTAACTATATCATAATCATATTAACTATAAATAATTTAAATAATCCAACTAAAAGGCAGAGACTGTTAAATTAGTATAAACAAAAACCAAGACCTAACTATATGCTGCTTACAAGAAACACACTTGGACTATAAAGGCACATATAGGTTAAAAGCAAAAAGATGAAAAAAGATATACTATGCTCCCATTAGTCAAAAGAAAGCTGGAGCTGAAATCTATTAAGCAGATTTCAGAGCAAAGACTATTACTAGAGATAAAGAAGTTTATTTTATAGTGATGAAAAGGTTAATCAAGAGAACATAACAATCTATACAGTTATATACCTAATAATAGCTTCAAAACACATAAAGAAAAAACTGATAGTATTGCAAGAAGAAACAGACAGATTCGTAATTATAGCTGAAAATTTTTAATACAGTAACCTCTTCTATATCCATGCTTTTTAAGTACACAGAGACCATTTACCAAGATAGACCACATTCTGGGCCATAAATCAATCTCCATAAATTTAAAAGGATTCAAGTCATATAAAGTGTGTTCTCTGATCATAATGGAATTATTATTATGAAATGGAATATTATAAATCAAGAGAAATATATCTAGAAAATCACCAAATATTTAAAAACTAAACAATACACTTCTAAATGATCCAGGAGTCAAAAACAGAAATAGAAAGCACTTTGGGAGGCTGAGGCAGGAAGATCACTTGAGTTCAAGAGTTTAAGACCAGCCTGGGCAACATAGTGAGACATTGTTGCTATTTTTAAAAATTGGAAAAAAAAAAAAAAAAGAAATAGGAAAATTAGGGCTAGGTGCAGTGGCTCAACACCTGTAATTCCAACACTTTGGGAGGCTGAGACAGAAGGCTCACTTGAGGCCAGGAGTTCAAGTCTAGACTGGGCAACAAGGTGAGGTCTCATCTCTATAAGAAAATACAAAAATTAGCCTGGCATGGTGGTGTGTGCCTATAGTCTCAGCTACTTGGAAGGCTGAAGTGGGAGGATCACTTGAGCCCTGGAGGTCAAGGCTGCAGGGAGTCAAGATCATGCCACTGCAGTCCAGCTTGGGTGACAGAGCAAGACCCTGTCTCACAAAAAAAGAAAAAAAGAAAAAAAAAAAGAAAGTATTTTGAATTGGATGAAAATGGCAATACAACATATCGAAACCCGTGTAATGTGGCTGGGCATGGTGGCTCATGCCCATAATCCCAGCACTTTGGGACGCTGAGGTGGGAGGATTATTTGAGGCTAGGAGTTCAGGACTAGCCTAGGCAATATAGCAAAATCCTGTCTTTACAAAAAAAAAAAAAAAAAAAGCCAGGCATAATGGCATGTACCCATAGTCCTAACTACTCAGGAGGCTGACATGGAAGGATTGCTTGAACCCAGGAGTTTGAGGCTGCAGTGAGCTATGATTGTGCCACTGTATTTTAGCCTGGGTGACAGAGCAAGACTCTGTCTTAAAAAAAAGAAAAAGAAAAGAAAAAAGAAAAAGAAAAAGAAAAGAAAGAAAGCAAAGAATAAAAAGTTTGTGGAATGCCACCAGAGCAGTTAAAAATTTTTTTTCTCCACACCATGATTCTGTAATAAAGCAGTTCTTAAAAGCAAATTTATAGCATTAAACACTTAGAAACGAACAAAAGTCTCAAAATGATGATCTCAAATTCCACCTACAAAAAGAGGAGCAAATTAAACCCAAAATAAAGAGAAGAAAGGAAATAATAAAAGTCAGAGCAGAAATTCATGGAATAGGAAACAGAAAAAGAAGAAAATTAATAAAACTAAATGATAGTTCTTTATCACAAAAGTGATAAATCTCTAGACAGACTGAGTAGGAAAAAAAGAGAGAAGACACAAATTGCTAACATCAGGAGTGAGAGATGTAACATCACTATAAATTCTACAAAATTACAAAGATAGTAAAGAAATACTATGAATAATGTTATACCAATAAATTTAATAACTTAGGTGAAATGGATAATTTCCTTAAAAGACACAAGTACCAAAGCTCACATGAAAAGTAATAGATAACGTGAATATTCCTGTATCTATTAGAGAAATTGAATTTGTAGTTAAAAATCTTCCCACAAAGAAGACTCCAGGCCCAGATGGCTTCTCTGGTGAACTTTATCAAATATTTAATGATGAAGCAATACCAATTCTACCTAAACCCTTCCAGAAAATGGAAGAGGAGGCCAGTATTACCATAATACCAAAATCAAACATAGACATTATAAGAAAAGTACAGAACAATATCCTGCATGAATATGCATAAAAAATTCTAAAGTTTTAGCAAGTTGAATTCAACAAGATATAAACAGGATAATACATCATGACTAAGTAGAGTTTATTCCAGGGATGCAAAGGGGGTTTAACTTTAAAAATTCAATCAGTGTAATTCATCTTGTTAATAACCTAAAAATAAAAATTATAAGATCTTCTCAATAGATGCAGAAAAAACATTTGACAAAATCTAACACCATTTCTGATAAGGTCTCAAGAGAACATAACAATTCCAGACATTCATTGTAAAGACAATGAAAAGATAAGCCACTGTTTGGGAGAAAATATTTTCAAATCATATATCTGATGAAGTACTTGTACATGCAATATAAAGAACTCTTGTAATTAAATAACAAGAAAACAAACAACTCATATGATTTAAATGGGCAAACTATTTTTAACACTTTACCAAATAAGATATAGAAATGACAAGTAAACACATGAAAACATATTCCCAGAAAACTAGGAATAGAAAACTGTAAAATGTTACCAAAAGAAATTAGAGTGGAAAGCTATACCTTGTTCATGGGTCAGGGGACTCGTTGTTTAGATGTCAGTATCCCCCAGATTGATCTATGGATTCATTGTAATTCCAATGAAAACTCCAGCAGGCTTTTTTTAAAAGAAATGGACAAATTTCTAAAATTCATATGAAAATACAAAAGGCATAGAATAGCCAAAACAACTTTGAAAAAAAGGAACAAATTTAGATGGCTGACACTACCTGATTTCAAAACTTAAAAAGCTACAGTAATCAAGACAGTAAGTTGTTGGCATCAAGATAGAAAAATAGTCAGTTAACCAGAATTCAGAGTTAATAAATACATATATGAACAACTGGTTTTTGACAAAGGTGCAGAAAACAATTAAGTGGAGAAAGAATAGCCTTTTCAAGAAACAGTGCTGAAACAATTGGATGTCCATTTGTAAAATAAAGACATACAAATGTTCAATCCATACCTTATACTTTATACAAAAATTAATTCAATGTTGATCATGGAGCTAATTTGTAAAACCTGAAACTGTAAAACTTGTAGAAGATGACATTGGAAAAAAATCTTTGTAACTTGTCCTAGGCAAAGATTTCTCAGATATAACACCAAAACACAATCCATAGAAGAAAAAAGGATAAATTTACTTCATCAAAAGTAAACCTTCTGCTCTTCGAAAGACGTTTTAAAGAGAACAAAAAGATAAGCCATTTTTTGGGAGAAAATGTTTTCAAATCATGTCTGATAAAGTACTTCTATATGCAATATAAAGAACTTCTGTAGGCCGGGCACAGTGGCTCATGCCTGTAATCCCAGCACTTTGGGAGGCCAAGGTGGGTGGATCACGAGGTCAGGAGTTCGAGACTAGCCTGGCCAACACAGTGAAACCCTGTCTCTACTAAAAATACAAAAATTAGCTGGATGTGGTGGCACGCATCTATAGTCCCAGCTACTCGGGAGGCTGAAGTGGGAGAATCACTTGAACCCAGGAGGCGGAGGTTGCAGTGAGCTGAGACCAAGCCATTGCACTCCAGCCTGGGTAACAGAGACTTTGTCTCAAAAAAAAAAAAGAAAAAAATTAAAAAAAAAAAAAAGAACCCCTGTAACTGAATAATAAGAAAATAAGAAAACAAACAACTCATGTTTTTTAAATGGGCAAAAGACTTTTAACATTTTACTAAAGAAGATATAGAAATGGCAAGTAAACACATGAAAAGATACTTAACATCATTAGTCATTAGGGAAGCACAAATTGAAACCACAATGAGATACCACTATATTCCTCCTAAAATGATTAAAATTATAAAGATTGACCATACCAAGTATTGACGACGACATGCATGAACTGAAACCTCATACACTATTGGTGGGATTGTAAAGTGGCTGATATGGTTTGGCTGTGTCCCCACCCAAATCTCATCTTGAATTGTAACTCCCACAATTTTCACATGTCATGGGAGGAACCTGGTAGGGGATGATTGAATTATGGGGGTGAGTCTTTCCTGTGTGATAGTATATGAGTTCTCATGAGATCTGATGGTTTTATAAAGAGGAGTTCTCCTGCACAAGTTCTCTCTCTTTGCTGCCATCCATGTAAGATGTGACTTTGCTCCTCCTTGCCTTCCGCCATGATTGTGAGGCCTCCCCAGCCACGTGGAACTGTAAGTCCATTAAACCTCTTTCTTTTGTAAACTGCCCAGTCTTGGGTATGTCTTTATCAGCAGCATGAAAATGTACTAATACAGTGGCACAAACACTTTAGAAAACAGTTTGTCCATTTCTCAAAAGTTAAATATAAACTTGCCACATAATCTAGCCATTACATTCCTAAGTATTTACCCATGGGAAAAGAAAGCATAAGTCTGTACAAAGATTTGTACATGAATGTTCAAAGCAGCTCTATTTCTCATAGCCAAAAACTAGAAACAACCCAAATATTCATCAACTGATAGATGGGTGAATAAAATATGATATATCCATAGAATGGAATACTACTCAGCAACAAAATAGAATGAGGTATTGATACACATAACATGGATGAATTTCAGAATAATTACACAGAACTCAAGAGCCAGACCAGAAAAGTGTACATACAGTATTATTCCATTTTTATAAAATTCTAGAGAATGCAACTAATCTATAGTGACACAAAGAAGATCAGTTGTTGGTCAGGTGCAGTGGCTCATGCCTGTAATCCCAGCCCTTTGGGAGCCCGAGGCAGGTGGATCACCTAAGGTCAGGAGTTCAAGACCAGCCTGACCAACATGGAGAAACCCTATCTCTACTGAAAGTACAAAAATTAGCCAGGCGTGGTGGCACATGCCTGTAATCACAGCTACTTGGGAGGCTGAGGTATGAGAATCACTTGAACCCAGGAGGCAGAAGTTGCAGTGAGCCAAGATCACACCATTGCACTCTAGCTTGGGCAATAGAGTGAGTCTCAAAAAAAAAAAAAAAAAAAAAAGAGAAGAAGAAGATCAGTTGTTTGGGCAGGGAGAGGAGGAGTAAAGTGAGGAACAGGGGAACAGGAAGGAGTGTTTACAAAGGAGCATGAGGAAATTTTGGGGAATGATGAGTGTGTTTGTTATTATGGTGATAGTTTCATGGGTATATAGATACATAAGTCAAAACTTAGCACATCGTACACCTTAAATATATGACACTTATTGTATGTCAATGATACTGCAATAAAGCTGTTTTTAAAAAAGAAGTTAGAAAAAGATCTGAATAAAAATACAGGCCAGGAATGGTGGCTCACACCTGTAATCCTAGCACTTTGGGAAGCCAAGGTGGGCAGATCACTTGAGGTCAGGAGTTCGAGACCAGCCTGGCCAACATGGTGAAACTCCGTCTCTACAAAAAACAAAACAAAACAAAAGAAAAATTAGCCGGGTGTGGTGGTGCACACCTGTAATCCCAGCTACTTGGGAGGCTGAGGAGGAGAATTGCTTGAACCTGGGGCGGCGGAGGTTGCAGTGAGCTGAGATTGTGCTACCACACTCCAGCCTGGAGAACAAAGTGAGATTCTGTCTCAAAAAACAAAAACAAAAACAAAATAAACAAAAAAACTGAATAAAAATACAAAGAAAGAAGGAAATAGGAAAGATCAAGACAGCAGAAGTTAATGAAACAAATTAAGTAGATTGTCCAAAGTCACACAGTTAGAGAATGGCAGAACTGGCCCAAATTCAGATTTTTCTGACTCTGAAGCCTATGTTCTTTACAGAAGTTAAACATCTTCACCGTTTTCCAAATTTCAGTTGCAAAGTATTATTACCTTCATGATTTTTGTCCTCTCAAGTACTACCTACTATTGTTTACTTCGTATTTTTCTTTAAATTAGCTCACTTTTAAAACTTAACCTCATCTTAGGCAATAACAGCTATGAAATCAAGGTTTTGATAAGCAGTTAGAATGTTCCTAACACATATTAGGAAATGTAAATATCAGTTCAAAGGAGAACTGCCGAGTCTGTCCCGCAGACCCTGGCCGATGAATGAAATGAGTACTCAGACACAGGTATGCAGTGTAAGAGCAGCTAGGTGACTGCCTGGCTCTAGTGGTCAGAGAGCAGCCCTGAGAAGCTGGAGCTGCTTCCTTTTATTCATTATAGGCACAATGCCGAAAACCTGGAGCAAACACAACCTGTAGGTAATTAACATTTATTGTTCCCCTTTCAGGGAATGTGGGTCAGTTCCTGGTCAACATAAGTAAACAAGCCTGTTTAAGATAAATTCCCCCACACTCCCTTGTACCTACTCCTTGCCCTCTGCCTCAGGGTTATAGAACAGCTGCCTTCAGCTATTCTCCCCCAGGGCTCCGCAGAACCTTCCGACCTTTCAGAAGGCTTGCATCCTTTCCCTATAGTTTTTCCCACCATTCTGATCGATCTCCCACAGAAAACAAATTCACCTATTGTGAGGGTTAATTGTATGTGTCAGCCTGGCTAGGTCATAGTTACTCAATCAAACACTAATTGAGGTGTTGCCATGAAGGTAGTTTATAGATGTGGTTAGCAGTTGTCTGTGACTGTAAGTCTACAGCTGCCTTTCAGTGAAGGAGATTATTCTTGATAATGTTGGTGAGCCTCATCCAATCAACTGGAAGGCCTCCAAAACAAAACTGAGGTTTCCCTGAGAAAGAAAAAATTCTGCCTCAAGACTGCAGCGTCAGCTCCTGCCTGAGAGTTTCCAGCCTGCAGGCCTGTCCTGGAGATTTCAGACTTGCAGCCTTCACAACCGCGTGAACCAATTGCTTGAAATAAATCTCTTTCCATTCTCATTACTCCTTGTGCTCTGCCTAGAAGGGGCTGAAAGAACCAGGGGAGGCCAGCCTGGCTGAGGACACCTTTCATGTCCCTGTACCACCCTGGAGTCCTGCATGCCTCACCTGGCTCCACTCTTGTCTGGAGCTGTGCCTGGCTGGAGCAGAAGATGCCAGTACCCTTCCTTCTTCCCCAGTCTTTTTTTTTTTTTTTTTTTTTTTTGAGACAGAGTCTTGCCCTGTTGCCCAGGCTGGAGTGCAGTGGTGTGATCTTGGCTCACTGCAACCTCCTCCTCCCAAGTTCAAGCAATTCTCCCCTCCCGAGTTCAAGTGATTCTCCTGCCTCAGTCTCCTGAGTAGCTGGGATTACAGGTGCCTGCCCCCATGTCTGGCTAATTTTTGTATTTTTAGTAGAGACGGGATTTCGCCATGTTGGCCAGGGTGCTCTCAAACTCCTGACCTCAGGCCATCTGCCTGCCTCAGCCTCCCAAAGGCTGGGATTACAGGCGTGAGCCACGGTGCCCAGCTCCCTCTTACCCAATCCGACCTGGCTTCTAAGCCTTCCTGCTCACTCTTCAGCCTCCCATCCTCTCCCTTCCAGACTCCCAAGGCCTTCTTTACCGCAGTTCTGACCCCACTTCTGGGTGTTCCTCCCTCCAACTGTGCTGTTCTCCCTCCTGGGTTGGTGGCTGAATGGTGTTCCTCTTTCTCTGGAGAGAGATGAGACTCCTTTCAATGGACCCCCTGGCTGCCCCCAGCCCCACAAAGCAAACAAGGTGAAATAACTTGCCTAAGGTTATTTAGGTATTAAGGGACAAAGTCAAGATTTGAACCCAGGTCTTTAGATTCCAAATCCAATGATTTCTGTAGGAGTCTGATGGTTATATTGCTCAGCTGTCTTCACCAGATTGAGCCAAGGAAAGAGTAAGGGCCTGGCTTCTTGTCCTGCTCTTGCTGCCAGCAGCTGTGTGCCACTAGGTGGTCTCATCCCCTCTCTGGGTGTTGGTTTTCTTACACATAAAATGAAGGAGGGAGGTAGGTCATATTTAAGATCCTTTGCTGGGTGCAGTGCCTCATGCCTGTAATCCCAGCACTTTGGGAGGCCGAGGCAGGTGGATCACCTGAGGTCAGGAGTTTGAGACCAGCCTGACTAACACGGTGAAACCCCATCTCTACTAAATACAAAACAATTAGCCGGGCCTGGTGGCGCATGCCTGTAATCCCAGCTATATAGGAGGCTGAGGCAGGAGAATCACTTGAACCTGGGAGGGGGAGGTTGCAGTGAGCTGAGATTGTGCCATTCACCCCAGCCTGGGCAACAAGAGCAAAACTCCATCTCAAAACAAAACAAAACAAAAACCCATAAAATAAAATAAAATAAAGATCCTTTTCAATTCTCTGACTTTTAAATTTCCATTTCCTTTTCCCAATGAGGTATAAATGCATTTTGTTTCCATCTTATAAAAGAGGGGTCACTGGAGCTGGGGGTGGGGGTTATGCAGCCAATTTCGTTCCAAGCTGGAGCTGGAAACCACTGTCCAGGAGCCTGGTGTGTTGTCCATTAGTTGGGGCTGGACGTATGCAATAGGTCTTCCTAGTAGGGCCACCTTGGGTCTCGGCGGCAGGATTCTAGGAGCAACAGCTGTGCCCCTGCAGGATCCATGGAGGGAAGTCACTCAGTTCATGGAGTCAGGCCACATGGGAGGAGAAGGCCGCCTAGAACTAGTCATGGTGAAGGCTTCCCAGGCAGTTCACACTTTTGAAAATGGCCCTGAGAGAGATGCTATCAGGAGGCGTATTTAATGGGTTTTGGAAATTGGCTAATTTTGTCGCAACCGTCTGAGTGTTATCCGATGCATGCTAAGCATCTGGGGGCCAGCATGCCCAAGGCCTTCAAAGAGATTTGACAGCCGGGAAGGCTGGGCAAAGTAGCTAGTGGTTTCCAGCACTCAAGGGACCCCAGGCAACCTCAGAAAACCAGGTCAGGTGCTGGGTCGATGCCCTCTCCTGCTGCACAAGGAGTCACCCCACCTGCCTCCTCCATCCCTCTCCCTCCCTCACACTGGTCCTTGCTCCCAGGCCTCCTTTCCCACAGCCCCTGCCTCCCCTAGCCAGCCCCGGGCTGAGCTCCTTCTCCCCTAGCAGGCACCCTCTCCCATGCTTTGGGTCAATAAGCCATCAATATCCTGCACCGAGGAGAAACAACAGCTCCTTGCACACCTGATTCACCAAGAGCCACTCTCCCGCCCTGCTTCCCTGGGCCTCCCGCACCCTCCTTCCATGTTCTGCAGCCACGTTTCTTCCTCCAGAGACGCTGCCATCCATCAGCTCTCTGCCTCGCTGGTCACATTTACTTTCTCTGGCTGTCTTCAGCTTGGTTGTTTATATTCTTCCTCTCCCTGCTTCCTATTCCCTTTTTCTCCACTTGTTCCTGGATGCAGGATTTCTGTAGGTTGCTCCTCAGGATTGTCCTATAGAAGGGGGGCAACAAAGAGGCCCAAAGCCATACGCTCCATTTCCTCTCCCAGGGGACTCCTGCCTCTCTCCAAAGCTTATTAGGATCATTAAAAAGGGGCCTGCTGTTTCCCACAGAGGCAGGTGATGCAATTTAAAGGGCTCGAGATTTGGAATCAGAAGCCTTCAGTTTTGGAGCTGCAGTGGTGCAGTCACAACTCACTGCAGCCTCAATCTTGTGAGCTCAAGTGATTCTCCCACCCCAGCCTCCTGAGTAGCTGGAACTACAGCCAAGTGCCACCATGCCTAGCTAATTTTTTTTATTTTTTGTAGAGATGAGGTCTCACTATGTTGCCCAGGTTGCTCTCGAACTCCTGGGCTCAAGTGATCCTCCCGCCTCGACCTCCCAAAGTGCTGGGATTACAGGAGAGCCACTGCACCCGGCTTGGAACAATTTCTGAGAGAAACTTGGGTAGGTCTATTAACCCCTTTAAACCTCAGTTTTTTCATTTATAAAATGGAGCTGTGAGGACTGAGTGAGAAAATAATAACTCATTTACTGAGTGTAGTCTGTATGTCAGGCTCTATGCTAGGCCCTTTCAAATCTGATTGCCCCTAAGCAAGTTTGTGAATGTGCTTTGCAGGTTAGAAAGTGCTGTGCAGGCCGGGAGTGGAGGCTCACACCTATAATCCCAGCACTTTGGCGGGTAACCTCAGCACTTTGGGAAGCTGAGGCGGGTGGATCACCTGAGCTCAGGAGTTCAAAACCAGCCTGGCCAACATGGTGGAAACCCTGTGTCTACTAAAAAAAATACAAAAATTAGCCGGGCGTGGTGGCAGGTGCCTGTAATCCCAGCTACTAGGGAGGCTGAGGCAGAAGAATTGCTTGAACCCAGGAGGCGGAGGTTGCAGTGAGCCAAGATCGCACCATTGCACTCCAGCCCGGGTGACAGAGCGAGACTCCATCTCAAAAAAAAAAAAAAAAAAAAAAGTGCTGTGCAAATACTAGTTATTACAGACAAGTCCAGAGAGCTATTATAGCATCGCCCAGAAAATATTTTTTGTACCTAGAAAATAATTAAATGGGCACTTTTGAACAGTTTTGTCAGCAAACATTTTATACACACCTTGACATGACTGCTGTGAAGGAGTCAGGCAGATATGATTAACCCCATTCTGTGGGTAAGGATACCAAGCCCTGGGTCTGGGGAACTCTGTCTGCTGTCTCCAATTTTCCCTGCACCCTCTGGAACTCCCTGCCATCCACCGTCTGCAGTGGACAGGGAAGTGTGCCTGTTTCATGTGATGGTGTCGGGGGTGTGGGCACTGTGTGTGAGAGCCTGTGGCAGGACCCACACAGCATCTCGGAGGTTGGGATGAGACGCCAAGTGGAGAAGTTATCTAGAGCAGACAGCTTGGAGCTCTGAGAGCAACAGCATGCACCCAGCAGGCCAGGGGGAGCAAGCAGCACTGTCTCTGTCTCTGGAGGGGAGAGGGCACAGTGGGGAAAGTCCCCGGCTCATTGTGTTGGCAAGCTGGCCGTGCCTCAAAAACCAGCAGGAAACGGGGATGCATAAAAACAGGTGTCTGGGTGTGGTGGCTCACACCTGTAATCCCAGCACTTTGGGAGGCTGAGGCAGGCGGATCGCTTGAGCCCAGGACTTCCAGCAACATGGCGAAACCCTGTCTCCATAAAAAATACAAGATATTAGCTGAGCGTGGTGGTGCAAGCCTACAGTCCCAGCTACTCTGGAGTCTGAGGTGGGAGGATCCCTTGAGATTGGGAGGCGGAGGTTGCAGTGAACCCAGATTGTGCCACTGCACTCCAGCCTGGGCGACAGTGTGAGACCCTGTCTCAAAACAAAACAGAACAGTTCTCGGGAATCATGTGACTGAAGTTCTGAGGACTTGTCCTTAGTTGCTGCTAAGCTCAGGCCAAACAGATCACTTTCCAAACCATGCTTGGTACCCTGCATCTTCAGGATACAGGGCCAGACTCTGGTCCAGGAGCCTGTGGGGGGACATGCAGCCCCTTTCAGGTCTGTAACATCCAGGCCTTGGCTACCTCTACATTAGTTGGCCAAAGCCCCCCACTACCGCCACCAGCCACCAGAGGCCACTGATAATTCCAACCCAGGCAGAATCATGGTGCCAGCCTGGGCACGTGGTCCAGGGCTGTTGCTGACTCCTTCAGAGAGGCCCCAATAACTCACTGCCCAGATGGATTTCTTTAAAAATTGCAGCCAGCCAGATCTACTGTCCCCAGGAAGTAGCCCCTTCTGCCAGCCAGGCTTCTGCTCTCCTCCCAGATGCTTCTAGAATTCCCCTTCCCTCCTTCCATGGCCGCCCGTCCATTCAAAATCTCCCCTGGACCTCCAGGGACCCCCGGCTCTTCCTCCCTCTCATCTCGGTGGCCTGATGGCCCGGCTCTCTCCTAAAGACACGGCTTCCCTTTGTGCCTTCTCAGGTGGAAGCTGCCCTTTCCTCTCAGACTTTAAGCTCAGGAAGCAGATGGCAGCCTCCAGATCAGCAAGCCATTATTAAGCCCTGCCCTGTCTCACCGTCTCAGCCCTGTTCCAGTGGGGCTCCTGCCACCTACTCTACACCCTGTTCTTCTCGGTAATGCCATGGATCCGTCTTGTTCACAGAAGACCTCGCTCTCCCTATTAACAGCTGCAAACTTAAATGTCATCATCATCTGGGATGATGTCACATCCCCAGGGACCACCCTCCCACCAGCTTGGTCACTCTACTGTACCCCATTCCACAGCCACCCCCTGAACCTGGTCATTTCAGAGCTGCTCCACCTCTGGAATGTTAGATCCAAATTTCCTGCGGGTGGGCTACAACCCCACGTGCTTTGTACTCTCCCCAGCCTTTCAAACTACAACTGCCTGTGACAGCGCTGGTCCACTGAGAAACCCTTGGCTTTTTCTTTTCTCCTCGTATTGGCCCTTCCTGTTTTCCCTTCCATCCTGGGCCAGCCGCCTGGGTCCATGTTCCATTTCTTCTAATCACTCTTGCTTCGGCTCCCAGGCTGGAGTGCAGTGGTGTGGTCTCGGCTCACTGCAAACTCTGCCTCCTGGGTTCAAGTCATTCTTCCACCTCAGCCTCCCATGTATTAATAGCTATAGCTGGGATCACAGGTGCCAGCCAACAATGCTGGGCTAATTTTTGTATTTTTAATAGAGACGGGGTTTCACCATGTTGGCCAGGCTGGTCTTGAACTCCTGAGCTCAAAGTGATCTGCCCGCCTTGGTGTCCCAAAGTGCTGGGATTACAGGAGTGAGCCACTGTGCCTGGCCTCTTTTAATCGCTCTTATACGAACAGCCTCATCTCGGTGGCCCCCTTGTCTTTTCATGACTTCCCTTTGGCATAAGCCCCAGCTCAAAGGTAATTCAATTATTTGCTTTTTCTGCACCCATATCTAGCATTCTGGGCACCACTGGAGAAAAATTACACAGCTGCAGAGACTGAGGGGACTACACAGTCAGGGCCTCCATCACACCAAGTTTTCAACGTGGCCCAGAATTTTCTCTTTCCTTAGCTCTCTCTCTAGAGCTCGCCGTTAGCTCTTTCGGACTTCTCTACTTTTTTCAATACAGCACCTTCCCCAGCGTCTCCCTTCATATTCTCAGTGGATAACATCACGAGAAAATAAGACATTTGGCAGAAATTGCATCAATATCCTGCAGCCAAACAGATTTTGTCCTTTCCTCCTTTGCTCTCTGGTCGCAATGGGAGAGGATCCAGGTGTCCCTCCTAGAAACTTAGACTAACACCTTCAAGTACACTAGGCCCTCTCTCTTTCCACCTGCCTGAAAACCTCATTCAATTGATTTTTCATGCCCTTCTCTCTAATCTTCCACTTTCCCCTGTCTACTGGCTTCTTCTCATTAGCATTTAAACATGTTTGAGATTCACTCTTTAAAAACAAAACAAAAATCCTCTCCCTTGTCCTCATATCCTTATCTTAGTCTCCCTGCCTTCATTCTCTGTTGCTTATGTAACATATTACCCCAAAATTTAGCAGCATAAAACAACAAACATAAAACAATAAACAAGTCCGGGTGCAGTGGCTCATGTCTGTAATGCCAGCACTTTGGGAGACTGAAGTGGGCAAGATTGCTTGAGCTCAGGAGTTCGAGGCCAGCCTGGGCAACATGGCGAAACCCTATCTCAACAAAAAATACAAAAAAAATTTAGCTGGTCTTGGTGGCACATGCCTGTAGTCCTAGCTACTTGGAAGGCTGAGGCAGGAGGATTGCTTGAGCCTGGAAGATCAAGGCTACAGTGGGCCATGGTCACACCACTGCACTACAGTCTGGGTGACAGAGTGAGACCATGTCTCAAAAGAAAAAAAAAATTCTGGGGGTCAGGCATCAGGAAGTAGCTAGGCAAGATGGCTCAGGTCCCTTTCATGAGGCTGCAGTCAAGAGGGGGCTGCAGTTTCCTGAAGGTTTGACTGGAGCTGGAAGATCTGTTTCCAACATGGTTCACTCATGTGGCTATTGGCAGTAAGACTTAATTCCTCGCCATGTGGGCCTTATCACATGCAGCAAGCTTCCTGTAGAGTGACTGATCAGACAGAAAGAGGCTAAAATGGAAGCTACAATGTATTTTTTTTTTTTTTTTTTTTTGAGACGAAGTCTCGCCCTTGTCACCAAGCCTGAGTGCAATGGCGTGATCTCGGCTCACTGCAACCTCCGTCTCCCAGGTTCAAGCGATTCTCCTGCCTCAGCCTCCCGAGTAGCTGGGATTACAGGCACCCGACACCATGCCCGGCTAATTTTGTATTTTTAGTAGAGATGGGGTTTCTCCATGTTGGCCAGGCTGGTCTCGAACTCCCGATCTCAGGTGATCCGCCCGCCTTGGCCTCCCGAAGTGCTGGGATTACAGGCGTGAGCCACTGCGCCCGGCCGCTACAATGTATTTTATGCAGATGATCCCTGACTTACAATGGTTGCACTTAAAATTTTCAACTTTACAATGGTGCAAAAATAATATGCATTAAGTAGAAACCATACTTCGAATTTTGAATTTTGATCTTTTCATAGGCTGGCAATATACAGTATGATACTCTCTTGTGATGCTGGACAGTAGTAGTAAGTGCTAGCTCCCAGTCAGCCATGCAATCACAAGGGTAAACAGCCAATACTCGGCCAGGCGCCGGTGGCTCACACCTATAATCCCAGCACTTTGGGAGGCCGAGGCAGGCGGATCACTTGAGGCCAGGAGTTCGAGACCAGCCTGAGCAACATGGAGAAACCCTGTCTCTACTAAAAATACAAAAACCAGCCAGGTGTGGTGGCACAAACCTGTAATCCCAGCTACTCGGGTGGCTGAAGTACTAGAATTGCTTGAACTTGGGAGGTGGAGGTTGCAGTGAGCCGCGTTCACACCACTGCACTCCAGCCTGGGGACAGAGCGAGACTCTGTCTCAAAAACAAAACAAAACAAAAAACAATCAATACTCTGTGGTGTGCTGTGTTGCAGGATGATTTTGCCTAACTGTAGGCTAACATAAGTGTTCTAAGCATGTTTAATGTAGGCTACGTTGGCCAGGCACATGGCTTACTCCTGTAATCCCAGCACTTTGGGAGGCTGAGGTGGGTAGATCACCTGAGGTCAGGAGTTCGAGACCAGCCTGGCCAACATAGTGAAACTCCGTCTCTACTAAAAATACAAAAGTTAGCCAAGTGTCGTGGTGCACGCCTGTAGTTCCAGCTACTTGGGAAGCTGAGGCAGGATAATCACTCGAATCCGGGAGGCGGACGTTGCAGTGAGCTGTGATCACGCCACTGCACTCCAGCCTGAATGACAGAATGAGACTCTATCTCAAAAGAAAAAAAAAAAAAAAGTAGGCTAGGCTAAGCTATGAGTTTGGTAGGTTAGGTGTGTTCAATGCCCAGGCTGGAGTGCAGTGGTATGATCATGGCTCACTGCAGCCCTGAGCTCCTGGGTTCCAGTGATCCTCCTGCCTCAGCTTCCCAAGTAGATAGGACTATAGGTGTGTGCCACCATGCCTGGCTAATTTTTGTATTTTCTACAGAGACAGTGTTTTACTATGTTGCCCAGGCTGGTCTCGAACTCCTGAACTCAAGCAATCCTCCCACCTCAGCCTCCCAAAGTGCTGCGATTACAGGTATGAGCCATTATTCCTAGCCTAAATGCATTTTTGACTTATGATATTTTCCACTTATGATGGGTTTATTGGAATGTAACCCCCTCATGAGTCAAGGAGCAACTGTACTTGAATCTTGGAAGTGACAGTCCATCCCTTCTGCTATTTTCCGTTGGGCACACAGACCAACTCCAAAACAATGTGGCAGGGAACTAACAAGGCTGAGAATACCAAGATGTCGGATCACAGGGGCCATTTGGAGGCTGGCAACCATGCTTTCCTTCACAGCCAGACTTCTTGAGAGAGTCGTGCACATTGCCTGCCTCCACATTTTGCTCTCTTCATTCAGACTGCTCTCCCTGGGTCTCCAAAAACTTCCTTGTTTTGAAATCCAATGGCCACTTCTCAGTCCTTATCATATGTGGCTTCCCTACAACACTCCACAGTGGGCACTCCCTCCCTAGCTAAACACATCTTCCTTGGCTCCTGTGCCCTCACAGACTCCTGGAGTTCCTTTGCCTTTTGCCCCTCCACGGCTGTAGTCACAAGCTTCTCTTTACTATCTGTCCATCCCCGAAGGGTTGGAGCAGCTCCGGGTTCTGCAGAGTGTCCCTTCTTTGCCTACAGTGGATGAGGCTGGCATGATTTGGCCTCTGCTAACCTTGTCTTCTGCCACTCCTGCACACCAAACTCTCCATGCCAACCCCATAGACTGTCCCATGGTTCCTGCCCTCTTCCCACTGTTATCAGTTCAGATCAGCACTTTGAGGCTACTCTTTGTCCAGTCTTGGATTCCTCAGCTAAAAGACGAGGGGAGAGGCCTTAAGAAGAAATAAGGATACAGCTGTAATTAATGAGGAAAGCAACTGAGATCCATCAACCTCAGATGGAGAAGCCTAAGGGGTGATTTGATTATGGTTTTCAAGCCTAAGGGGGCCCTTTGCCTTAAGAAATATGACCGACTGCTCTGTCTCCTTTAAAGACAAAATAGAAAAAGGTTAAGTTTTAGTCATGACAGAAATGACAGATCCAGGTTAGGGAAGAGAAGCATTAAATGCCAGAAATTAGCTAGAGCAACGTGCAATCTGATCAGCCTGCTTTAGGAAGTAGGCTAGGTTTCTGCACATCTGAGATGATTGCTGGGTAGACTGAACTAAGGGTAGGCTGATGAACCGGGCAACTCACCAAGCCTTGGGATCTACACTGCTGCATGAGCAGCAAGTCTGAGGTAGAGCTGGGCTCAAAGACCAATTCCTTGTCCATTTCCAGCAATGGGATCTGACAGTGGCAACCCCTGGGCTGCAGAATGGGTTTGTTCTGGCCTGTAGGGTCAAAGCAGTCTAGCTACTCCTGCTTGGTTATACCTGCCCTGAAAGAGGCCAGAGGGTAGGGTTGTGGGTAGGGAGTGAAAAAGGGTGTAGGTTGGCATTTAGAAGAGTGGCACAATCAGGGGGAATAACCTTGGCTAAGGAGCTGGTTGGTATATCACCTCCTTCAGGATGCCCTCCCTGATGCGCCCATGCTGGCTTAGGGCTCCTCCTCTGTGTTCCCACACCCCTGTGCTACCTTGGTCCCTAAATGAATCCTATGGTATTGAGATGATCTAAGGATTTCAGTTAGTCCTCACCAAACCGTGAGCTCTTTGATGGCAAGAACTATATTTCATTGATGGCTGTTTCGGGTCTGGCACAGGGTATAGGTTGTGGAAGTGCTGGGTAGACGGGTCTTAACTAATTGACCTAGGGAATAAATGCATTGCTCTGGGAGACTGTACTACATTATCCCCAGAGGCAGCTTCAGAATAACCCAGCAGAAAGCTCCGGCTTTCTGGAACCACACATTTCAATGGGACAACCAAAGAGATGACCCCAGGAAATCTGGGCTCCTGTCCCTGCTCACCCACTTATTAGCAGTATGGCCTGGTTAGCACGTAACAATCCCCTCCCTGTCCCTCGGTTTCCTCCTCCACCAAATGGGAGCCATGGTCCCACAGATTCACAGGGTCGTCTTGAAAATGGAATGAGATCATGGGTGTGCAGGCAGTGAAAACATCTTGAGAAAGGTCTTTAAGAGTTACACAGAGGTAAGGAGTTATTAATAGCCTCATTATTATTCTTACCCAGAATGCCCATGGCAAAGCAGCATGTGGCAGCCCCAGCCCCCGCACCCCACCCTTCCATACTATTTCTGTACCTGGAAAGCAGGTTCTTGGAGGGATCTTCCCCGTGTGGGGAAGAGGGTGGATGCCGGGCAGACCTGCCTCCACTGGCTCTCCAGCCTGCTCCTCCCTGGGCTCTCTCCCTAAACCCTGTGATTCAGGAGGCGTGGCCGACCCTGGCCCACCACCCATCTGGAGGGCTTCAGATGGCGTCTGTCTCTGTCACTTCATTTGGTGCAGTAGTGGTGCTGGTGAGGTGCTGAGGGGAGCCCCTAGAGTGGTCAGGACAAGTCTCATCACTTGGGCTAAATCCTGGGGCAAGCTGTCTTCCTGGGGACCTCTGATCCACCTTCTTTAGACCCACTTGATTCAGAGTTCAGTTAGGCCCAGGCATGAAAGGAAGCAGCTTTCATGCCGATTGCACATTTCTAAGTGAGCAGCTCGAGTTGCCTCATCCTACCTCTCCTCCTTCTTTTCTTCCAATGGCCCCACCATTGCCTGGAGAGTGGAGAGCTCTGGGCAGGAGTAGGAACAGATCCAGTTGTTTCTCCTCCCCAACATCTCTCACTTCCTTGCCATGCGAGTGTGATGCTTGTGAACATCAGTTGGCACACACCAGGGAGCAGCAGAGAGATAGAAGTATCCCAGAGAAAGGAGGAGAAAATCAGATAGGTGGGTGGGTGATGGGTGACCCCATCTTCCATAAAGCCCTGGAGGCAACATCCAGGTTCTGACAACCAGCAGAATCCCCCAGGGTAAAAGCCCCAGGACTCCCAGTGGAGGCCCTGATCTCCCCAACCTTGGGCCTCATCTTTCAGCTCACGTTGACCCTCACCCTAACCTGTGAACATCAACATGAGGGCCAAACAGATCCGTAGAAGTGGGGTCTTCAGGCTTTGGGAATAATCAAAGCCCTAGGGTCAGCAGAGCAGTGGGTACAGAGGAGAAAAAGCCAGCAGAATCTAAAAAAGCCAGCAGAATCTAAAAAAGCCAGCAGAATCTATCTGCAGGTCAGGGAAGGCTGGAGCCTGGAGTGAGGTGTCAGACCAAAGCTCCACCAGTCCGGTCCAAGGATCTCTCCACAGGACGAGGGCCAGCAGCAGCTACTGCCAGTCTCATAGGAACGGTCCATTCTCAGAGAAACGCAGCTTGACTGCTTTGAGGAGTTCTCCTAACTCTACTTAGCTCCCCCTTCCCATTCAGCCAGCCAGGTCTGTGCGCTCCTGACTTAAAATGCTGCCCTCAATTCTATCTTTAGCTCTGGCTGCGGGAGCCTGAGTGACAGGCAGGTGGGGGCTTGTGCTGGGGGTGGGAAAAATTAGCAGCTACCAGGTTTCCTGAGAAGGTGGCATTGATTGCAAGGAGCAGGGCCCATGTCATAATCACAGAATCATCTGTGACCAGTGCAATGGAAAGCACAGAACTCCACGGATACTGGTTGGGTGGGTGGATAGATGGATGGATGGATAAATGGATGCATCCATGCATAGATGGAGCAGAGGCCCCAGGGAAAGGATGAGAACAGGGCCAATTGGTCCATTGACCAAGGCATGGACCCTGAAGGAACTCTGCATGATATTAGGCAAATGACTTCCCCTCCTGGTCTCAGTTTCTTCATTTGTAAGAGGGGACGAGATAAGTGGTTTTCAGGCTGCCCCCAAGGGCCATCACCACTGCCTCCACCACCGCGTCTCCTCCCCACCCTCCCTCTTCATGAACAAGGGGCTGCTGCTGGGCTTGAGCTGGGAGGAAGGGAAGTGATGGCTCCACAGGGCTCTCCTCCTGCTTCCATCACGGCTGCTCATTGGTATCAACCCTTAACATCGAGCTTCCTGGAAAAAATTCTGTTAGACAAAAGGTCCAGTGGCTAAACAGTGTGATAACCACTGGGTTAAACAAACTTAAAGGTTTCTTCTGACTTCTGGAGCCCCTCGGAAGCCATTGCTCAATCACACATTGGAAATGTTTGGGTTGCTATGGATGGCTCCAGGGGCGACACCAGAATTAACGCAAGTTTTCCTGGAGACAGGAATAATGAAGACCCCCGGATTTTACCCTTCTTTCCTCTCCCTCAGAAACCCCTCACACTTCACAAGGGGGAATTCCCTGGGCCATGTTGACTGCAGAATGTTTCCAGGTTACTGGCTTTGGGTAAAGGTGGGATTCTTTGTAAATGCAGTTTTCTCACACTTTTCTCATTAATGGCTCACCATGTTATTTCCTTTAAAATTTTTTTAAATTTAAATTTTTAGTAGAGACAGGGTCTTGCTATATTGCCCAGGCTGGTCTTAAACTCCTTGGCTCAAGTGATCCTCCCACCTTGGTCTCCCAAAGTGCTGGGATTACGGGTGTGAGCCACTGCGCCCAGCCTGTTATTTCCTTTCAGAAGCTTGAGTGTCGCCCACCCTGTCCTCTCCAGTATGAGGGTCCTGGTTGGGGGTGGAGTGAGGAGTCAGGTCCTAAAATGAGGGCTGAGAAGGGGCAATGTCCAAGTCAGTTGTGCTCCCATCTACCTTAGGCAGAAGCTCAGTACCTTTTCAGCCCCAGGAGAGGGGGCAGGGGGCTCAGATTATGAAGTTTCCCTCCACCCCCAGAGCAGCTCAGTTTCCCAAGTGCATTCAGACTTGGCCAAATGAAATTGCCTTTTGCAGGAGGTGGCAAGACTAGTCCATCAACTGCTTCTCAACAGGACTGATAGGAAAATCCCTTATCTGAGCAATAAAACACTGGCAAGCTCCCATTCAGCCAAATATTTTTTCCAATAAGAGAAAGTGAAGTGCCCAAGAAAGGATGAGGAGGGATTAGGGGGAAGCCCTGGCAGGGCAGTAGGAGCATGGATTGAAAGGGGCTGATGCGGGGTGTGACCCAAACCCCCAGCCAGGCCCAGGGGAGAAGTGAGTGGAACTGACGTGGAGCTGGAGAGGAGACTCCAGGCAGACACAGTTCAGAGAAAGGTGCCAGGAGAGGGAAGTGGAGTCAGATCCATCCATCCCCTGTCCATCCTAAGGTGGCAGGACCCCACGGCACAGCAGGCCTTTGTCTGAGGCCCAAGGTCGGGGGGGATCTAGTGGCCTAGCATCCTGGGGATCTGGATGCAGCTTAGAGTAAGATCCATGGAGCCCAGGGAAAGAGGCCATTGACAAGGCAGGAAGGCTCCCTGTGCAGAGGGAAGCTGGGCCCACCGAACTCCTCGTTCTTTCTCTTGGCCTGACCTATGAAAGGAATGGGGTGTGACTAGACCTTGGGCGAGTTACTTTAGCCTCCTGTGCCTCCATTTCCTCCCTTGTTAGGTGGAGACTCTGCCTCCATCACAAAAAGCCAACCCTTGACTTTGCCCCCATCACAAAGATGTTCTAATCCAATCTGATGACAGACATGAAGGTTTTTCTTTTGAAATAGTAGAACTGCTTCACAGGCATTACTCATGGCCAGAAGGCTGGGGTCTAGTGGCCTGCTCTTTGCTACCTTTGGGCTCTCTTCTTCCTGCTCTTATGGATTTGCACCTGGGAAGGCCAGGGCCTCTGTCTCTCCCTTATTTGACCTTCCCTTTACCTTCCTACCTCCCTTCTCGGGGACTTTCTCCTCCCACTCCTTTTTCCCTCAACCTTTATCCTGGCAACCCTCTGACAATGAACTCCCAACAGGGCAAATATTCCTGCATGGACCCTGTGTTCCAGCCTCTCAGGCCCAGCTCTTCCCCCCAACACACTGTGGTGGGATCACGATCCCCCTGCTTGGAAACCTGCTGCTGTGTGCTCAGGTGTGCATCCCACATCGTGCCTGAGTTACTCATCGAGGACTTGCGTGGGTCCACTCACCTCCCACTGACCCAACCACCCCACGCACCAGTCTTGTAGGACATGGCCTTTCTGTAGATAGTCAGCTTTACCCCCTCCTGCTTCCAAACCATCGCCTCACCCACCACCCTCAATGTCCTACCCTTTATCTGTGCTAAATCAAGTAACTAGCCTTTGAATAATTGTCTATCTCCTCCCCTCCAGGAAACCTTCCCCAAATAACCTCACTGTATCTTGTCTTCCCTTCGCTTGGACACCTTCTGGTCTATGACAGGATTGGTATCTCTGCAGTGTGAAGTGTGTCTGTGCATCCTGTCAAGGCCCTTGGGGGTCATCCTTCCCAAAGGGGCCATACCCACTGGCTCCCCATGGTGAGGTTATATGGGCTGCAGACCAACTGCAGCCTCATTGTGTAGGAAGAGGACCAGGTCAGGTTTGGTATCTAGAAGATGGCAGGACAGCATCCAGTGCAGTGGCTGCAGTAACCTTTATGACAGTGACACAACCCAGAGCCATTTCATGTCCTTTGTAGGGACATGGATGAAGCTGGAAACCATCATTCTGAGCAAACTGTCGCAAGGACAGAAAACCAAACTCTGCATGTTCTCACTCATAGGTGGGAATTGAACAATGAGAACACTTGGACACAGGGTGGGGAACATCACACACCGGGGCCTGTCGTGGGGTGGGGGGAGGTGGGAGGGATAGCATTAGGAGATATACCTAATGTAAATGATGAGTTAATGGGTGCAGCACATGAACATGGCACATGTATACATATGTAACAAACCTGCAAATTGTGCACATGTACCCTAGAACTTACAGTATAATAAAAAAAAAAAAAAAAAAGAAGAAGAAAATGCGGCCACATGGCTTTCTCCTCTAACCCTAGACTAGAGCAGGCATCGCCTGAAGTTGTAGATGAGGTGCAGAGGTCGTCACCTGTCGCCTGAAGGGTGGTTTTGATTGTTTGTGTTCCCTGCTCATTGCTAAGGGATAAAGGCTCAGGGGCTACTTATGCTCACAGACTGGGCTCAGCACACAGTCCTGACCTATTTTGTGGCTTTAAATTCAGAGATGCCAAGAACACTGTGTTTTTGCTGCTAAGTCTGGCAACTTAACCCACAGTAACCTTTAGGTGCTTTCCAACCCTGGAATGTCTTTGCTTATTGTTCTGGGTGGAAAATGAAAACCCTCTCTGCCAGCAATTAATTCACAGAAATAAACAGGATTTCTGCTTTTCGTGACAAAGACAGTCCCGGAATGCCAATCTTAGGGCTGCCAGATTGCAATTTCAAGTGGGTGCAGCCAACATGGTTACAACCTGCAGGTGATTTATCGAGAAGGTTATGAGAAAAGGAGAAAATGCAGTCAGGAAAGGAGAAAACGCAGTCAGGAGGAAGTGGAGAAAGGCATTGTCTAGGAGTTCTTGTACTCATCTCTAACTTCTCTGGCAACAAGTCTCTGTGCCCTTGGCCTTCTACTTTCCCTTTTTTTTTTTTTTTAAATTGCTGATGATTCTTGTTTTTCACTCTGTTCTATTTGACTTATTTCCAGCCCTTTCCTGACATGGGTGCAGCCTGGCCCCTGCTTCCAAGCCACATCCCTGCCTGATGGCATCTCAAAAGCATTTGTCACCCAGAACCCTTGGCTTGCTACATTTTGCCTGTGGGTCTGGTCCCTTCATCTAAGAGCTGCTTCTGGGGTGGTTGACTGGATACACTCTAGAAACAACCCAGACTGCAGAAGCAACCTCACTCCTTCTCCTTCCCTAGATACTGAATGAATAGGGACACGATGCATTGGAAATGAAGGGGGTAGGCATAGAGCTGAGACACAGACTTGCTGAGAAGCTGGAAGGATTTGCTCAGGTAGGAAAAGTGGCACGGGTTTGGGGGTGGAGGCTCTGAGTGGCACCAGCCAGGGACCATTAGAGATTATGTTGGGTGAGTTAAAAGCAGTGATTAAGTCTGAGAACGTTGTCTCCTCCATCTCAGCCCCTGCTGAAAATCAATCCTTGTAATCACTACTTCTATCACCACTGCTGCTCTTCAAGGCTCAGTGCAATAGTTTGTTAGGTAGATTAGGAGAGAAGAGAAAGGACCCACTGGTCTTCCTCAGACACCAGCTTTTCCAACATCCTGCTTCTACTGCCTGCCTCTGAGAACTTCACTGTTTAGGGCTTTGCAGTTTGGATGCTTATCTTTCCGAAGACTTTATCTGCGCTGATCTCAGGGGTTCCCTGGGCCGGACAGTGAGCAAGTATTTGTTGTGCATGGTTTCAAGGTGCCTAGTGTTAAAAACCGACACAGCCCCATCTTCGAGGAGCTCACAGTTGCTCCTGGAGTCAAGATAAACACAGATAACAGTGGAAACCTGCAGAGAAACTAGAGAATAAATTCCTTTAGGCAATCGCTGGAAGCTAAATGTTCTTCGTACTTTCTGCTTTCATCTTACTCTTGGTAACCTCCCCATCGCCTCCCTCATAATTCCATCCTGGAGTAGTTTAGATACAACACCCTGCAGAGCTTGATCCTCTTGATCCTCTGCAGAGAGACACGGAAGTAGCTCCAACTGTCTCTGGAGGAGTGGCCGGCAGAGGAATCTTGATAATAAAGTCTAATTAACAGGCCAGGCATGGTGGCTCATACCTGTAATACAACACTTTGTGAGGCTGAAGCGGGTGGATCACTTGAGCCCAGGAGTTCAAGATCAGCCTGAGCAACGTGGCAAAACTCCGTCTCTACAAAAAAATACAAAAATTAGCCAGGTGTGGTGGAGCACACCTGAAGTCTCAGCTACTTGGGGGACTGAGGCTGGAGGATTGCTTGAGCTTGGGAGGTTGAGGCTGCAGTGAGCTGTGTTCACACCACTGCACTGCAGCCTGGGTGACAACGTGAGACCCTATCTCACACACACACACAGACACACACAACAATCCTCACAATTTACAGACCGAACTAAGAGTGAGTTGTTTGCTATGGATTCAACATTTAATGTGCAACTATAGTGCACCCAGGGCATTGTGCACTATAGGAATGGTGGGTGGTACAAAAATGAGCAAGAGTTCTGTCTCTAAAGAGTGTGTCCTCCATGTGTTTCTAATATTATTTGATTTCCAAAACTTCAATTCATACAGTATCCTTTGGAGGTACCCGTGGTTCTCCGACTCTCTTCCTGAACTACCACTGAAGTCATAGCATTAACATATTTAAAATCTCAGATGAATTTTTATAATCATATGAAATTTATTATCTACTCTATATTGGTATTGGTTTTGATATAAAATGATCCTCCTCTTCCCCAACCTCATACTTCTCAAGTTCTACTTATAACACTGAAGCAGCAGGAAAACAGACTAATTGTATCCCATCTTTTATATCCCTGGCATACTATCTTACACCCGAGGAACACAAGTACCCCTGAGAATCAGAGTTATAGATACTCAATACCTATTTATTGATTTCGAAACCCAGAGAGGCGTAAGACACCAGGGCCTTGGAATTCTCCCTCTCTCCCTGTACATTTTTCCTTTCTCCACCCTCTAGTCCTTCACGCCTTCTGGTCTGGGACACCCCTCCCCTGGCTTTTACCTTCTTTCTGCACATTTCTTACAGGGGCTCCCTGTTTGGTTCTGGTCCTTGTTTTTGCATTTGGCATTGTTTTAGTTTTGAACACAGAACCATTTAGGCCCAAGGCAAATGGTGGCCCAAAAAAGATAGTTAATCCTTCCATTAATTAATTCTCTCAAAAACCACATATAGGTCTGCTCCTTGGACTAATAGCTGTGCTGGACAGTGGGAATACAGTGATGAGCAAAATGGAAATGTTGTCTCTCCCAAAGATGCCTTCAAGGGACTGGGAAAGCCAGACATTGATCAAATAATTATACCAGTAGATAGTGTTGAGTTGTGCCATGAAGGGAGAGAAGAGAGTGCTATGAAAATGTATAGCAAAGTGTTTGATCTGATCTGGGGGAGGTGGTCAGGGAAGGCTTCCTGGAGGAAGAGACATTGCAGGAGAAATGAGGATGAGTAGGAGTTAACTAAATGAAAACGGGTTGTGGGGCAGCATTTCAGGCAGCAGAGCAGCATGTGTAAGAGTCCTGTGGCTGGAGGAAGGAAGTACAGCCAATTTGAGGAATTGAAAGGAGACTGACGTGGCTAGAGCATAGACAGAGAAAGAAGTGGTGTAATGTGGGCTGGAGAGTCAGAGGAGGGGGGCAGAATTCTAAAATCCAAATAGATCATGAGAGCTGGGTATACACTAGGGTCGGGACATCACCAAGTGTGCTTACTCAGGTCCAGAGTAAATTAAGTAGGAGGAACTTTAAATAAAACTAAATTAATCAAGACCAGTAATTCAGGAGGAGGTAAATTCACCGTAAGAAATACTCCAGGCTGGGCGCGGTGGCTCATGCTTGTAATCTCAGCACTTTGGGAGCCCGAGGCGGGTGGATCGCTTGAGGTCAGGAGTTTAAGACTAGCCTGGCCAATATAGTGATACCCCGTCTCTACTGAAATGCAAAAATTAGCCGGGTGTGGTGGCAGGTGCCTGTAATCCTAGCTACTCGCGAGGCTGAGGCAGGAGAATCACTTGAACTCGGAAGGCGGAGGTTGCAGTGAGATGAGATCATGCCACTGCACTCTAGCCTGGGCGACAGAGTGAGACTCCATCTCATAATACATTACATGTATTATGTAAATAAATACATAAATACTCCGAAAAATCTCAGAAGATATATTGGCTGAATGAATAATGGATAAATAAAGACCTAGTACATGATTACGTGTCTTCATTTCCAGCCACTTTCTATGCAGAGGCCTGACCTGGCTCTGCCTCTTCCAGAGCAAATCACCTCAGTACTCTTCCTTTTTGTTGCCATGGCATTCTGTACATGTGACTATCATGGCTTTGTCCCACTGGATTGCAGTGATGGTTTGCTGCTAGCTTCTCTCATTAGACTCTAAGCTCCTTGAAGGCAAGGACCATGCCTTACTCATTTTTTCATTCCCAGTGCCCAGCACAGTGCCTGGCACTTAATAGGTGCTCGGTAAGTATTGGTTGAAGGAATGCATACTGTCCTGTCCATATAAATTCCACCAGACTTCATGATGATCAGGATGACACAAGTGTACAGCTGCCTAGGCCTCCTATACCCTCGGAACTAGAAGCCAACATTTCAGGAGAGTCAGCTGCATTACAGGCCTGTTTTGTAGTCAAAGAAAGGCATTCACTGAGTCAGTCTCAACCTTGTTCTTCTGGTGACCAAATCCGGGACCTTGTTTTCCTTGTGAGGTTTTCTGTGGGTGTGCCCAGACAACTCATCAAGCCAATGGGATCTAAGTAGGAAAATCCAACGGATTAACTGCTAGTCCTCTGCACTAGCCAATGATATTAATATTCCCAGTATGAATAGCCTTTGTATTTCCAAGCTACACATGCACATCCATTGTTTCCTTTTGTCTACACAACACCTCTACGAGGTATTTAGCTGAAAGAGGTTAAATCGTTGATCCATGGTCCCATGGCAAGTCAGTCAGGCCCGGAGGCTTTTTCTCCTACATTCCCCTGCCTTACTCCCTACCCCAGAACTTTCTCTGTTACCCACCTTGAAAGGAGATGGTTCTCAGTGGCCACTGTCTGGGAGATGCTCTGTGTAGCTCTTTGGGCTTTGTTCCTGCCGAGTTAAGCCTTGGCAAGCTCTGGTGGGAAGATGAGGGGGTTGGCCAGGAACTTCAGAGATTCAGTGTATGGGAAGAGAGAGTTGCATAAGCCAGGTCTTTCTCTCTTTCTCCCAGAGGCAACCTGATGCAACTTGCCGCTACAGAGCCATCTTCATGGCTTCTTGCTTCAGCCGGAGTGATCAGGAGGGAGAGGCAGGCTGAACTGAAGACAGACAGCAGCCAGGGGAGGAGGAGCCATTTCCGCCTGAGCCCAGGGGCAGGGAGCCTTCAGGCTGGAGACAAGCTGGTGTCAATGAATCCTAGGGAAAAATGACAGCTGGCTTCTAGAAGATGTGCACCCTGGCCCTGCTCTGGAGCTGCCCACTCAGGATGGGGCAACGCCATGCCATTCTTCAGGAGAATGAAGCCTAGCCCACTGTTACTCTTTTCTCCCCTTTGGAGACTAGGCTGCTACAGGGTTAAATGGTCTGATCCAAGACCTACAGAAAAAAGACATTTTTCACTATTAAAAAAATTCATTAAACAATTGCTGAGTTCTAGGCATTTATTGAAAGATGAAAGGGTAGTCTCTATTCTCAAGATGTTTACAGTCTAGTAGGAAGGTAAGCAGACACATAAAAATCATACATGAAAAAGAATGTGGTTCAGTGTCTTAAAAAGAGAGGGTTAGAATCTGGCTTAATGAAGGCAAACCAGAGTGTGGCATCAGAGAGACCATCAGTCTTGAAAGGCACCTGGAATTAAATTTGGAAGACAAATGCACGGCAAATGCCTATGATTCTAGGCCACTGAGCAGTTTCCATGGCTGCAACCTTCCTTTTTTATCTAGGATGATAATAATAATACTAACGACCTTTCTCAGGTACTTATTATGCATCAGGTACTGCACTGAGCACTTTGCATCCCCCACCTCATGTCATCATTAGAACCACCTGAGGTGGGTATATTCTTATCCTCCTGTTTTACAGCTGAGGAAATTAAGGCCCTAAGAGGTTAAGGAACTCATCCAAAGTCAAGCAGCTGGAAAAAGTTGGAGGTGAGATATAAACCCAGCTTGTATTTAACATTTTAAATGTTACAGAAATCTGTAAACAACTACTGCTTCCAAAAGTGAAAACCTCCCCACAGATTCTGGGGAAGTGCTCAATTGTCCTGTGGAGCAGTCCAAGTTCTAGTGGCATCTCTCTCTCTCTCTCTCTTTCTCTGGTGCCAGGCTCTTAGACTCTGAAGCTCCTGGGAGGGTCTGAGACTAACAATTCCAGGCAGGAAAAAGGCAAGATTAGGAGAAAAAAAATCAGCATCACACATGTCAGAATTCTGGAGAACCAAGTGAAAGTCTCCTGGGCCAAACATATCTGAAATGGTCTCTAAAGCAAATGTCTTGGGCTTAGTCTCCATCCTAAGCCTCTCTGGAGTTCAGAGATTTTCCCCGCCCTCGCAATATGAGTAACTAGAAAGCGATTCGTCTGTGTCCATTTGCCAGTGGTTCTTCGACTTCCTTTCAGCGTCTCAATGCATCATAAGCTGTTAGTCCTGACAGAGGCTTTAGTGATTAGTCCAATCCCTTCAATTCGTACATTACACATTAACAGTGGTTAATGGAAGAGCTTCTGGGATGTTTTCTCTTTGTTTTAGTAAAAAAAAATCTTACCACTAAACACTAATGTGAGAGTTACTTTGATTGCAAAACAGAAAAGAATCTTACAACCATTGTGTGTGTACACTGAGAATCTCCATCAAACCTCATCTTTCCTATGTTGATCCATTTGCAGTACCCCCCTTTGTGGCAGAGGCATATGGGTGGTTGAGGGTGTAGTAGGCAGAGCAATGCATTTCTCCAGCACTGAGAACAGTCTGCTGCTTCTGGCCTGCTCTGCTTTTTGATCTGGCACACCCAGCAGCTCTGCCATGTTCAAGGCCAGCAGCCATCCATTTGTCTGCCAGGCTCCTTCTTGGCCTTACCCACTGGCAGTCAGAGCTAAGCTGATCTTTCTGCCTGCTGGCTGCTTATCTGGGACATATGATTTGTGGAGGAGGGCCTGCTAGAAGGGAGCCGTCCTTCTCCAAGCCCCTGCAGGTGAGGGGAGCTGCACTGACATGCCACGTCTGCTCCAGAATCTCAGGCTCTTAGTCTCCATTTGCAACTGCAAACACCTGTGCTCTGTGGCTAGCATTGGGCGGTGAGCAGAGAACAGGCAGGGGAACACCTGCAGAAAATAGAAGAGGTCACAGTTCTTCTGCCCCAGTCGAGAGGAGCTGGCCGGATCCACTCACCCACATTGCCCACCCTCTTCCAGGACCCTCGAGCCACCTATGCAGGCCATCTCCTGGTCTCTACCCTCCCCTCCACCCCTTTTTAGGAATCAAACCCCTGGTTTGGAGAGCCTGGTAGGTTCCCATAGCAATGGGCCTTTTAGCTGTTTCCATGGCAACCAACACCCAGACCATTTAGTTGCTAGTCAACTGACAGCTGTAAGTGAATCGGATTCAGTTTAGAATCTAGGGATAGGCTGAGGAATTCTCTTCAGAGAAAAAGACACAACCACCCAAAATGACTCAAATCCTTCAAAGACTTTCAGGCAACATCTGTGGAGATCCAGAGCCACTTTCTACTTTGGGTCACTCAACCCTTTCTCCCCCCCAGCTCCATTCCCAACACACACACACACACACACACACACACACACACACACACACACCCTCGCCTGAGTGTTCCAGGCCTTTAAATAAGGCATACCCCAACCTCTATTTCCTGTTCTGTCTCTTCTTTGGGAAAAACACTTGTTTAATGTGACTCTCACCTTGGCGACTTTCTTATACAACTCCTTTTTCTGTGCTAATGCTTTTCTTATGTACTGTGACCCTGTCCTTGTACCAACCCATTTAACCATTGCTTTTTGGATTATCTGAAGTGAATGGCTGATCCCAGATCATTTTCTCTTAGTTGACCTCACCTATTTCAAGCCACTCTTCCTATGTCTGGAGGGTGTTCTCAGAGAACAAGCTGTTTTCATCAACCTTTCCAAAGCATAATCAAGATCACTCGGTTTCTTTTCTGAAAGATTTTGTGTTAAAAAAAAAAAGATCACTCTGTTCCTTTTAAAAAAAGTCAACTAAGATTTAAAAACCAAACATGCAGGATTTAAAATTACTCCATGCTTGTTGCTTTTTATTAGTATGAAGAGTTGACTGAATACCAGTCTTCATATTTAACCTTTTCCCAAACTAGAGATATGAGGTGTTGGGTTCCCTTTATTCTATAATCAGGGGTGCCCCTCATTATTATTTTAACAGTTAGAATCTGGGATTTATCTGTCCTGGAATTCATGTAAGAGCTGAGCGCCTCCAAGACCTGCTCCGTGGACTAGAAAAGCATGAGACGGTCATTGGAAAGAGGATGACCTTTTTGATATACCTAAGATTCAGTGCTTCTCAATGTTTTAATGACTCACGGGGGCGTCTGTGAACTGTCTGTAGAAGACGACCTTTCAAACTAATCCCCCCACGGGAGCCCTACCTAGCTCACGGCTGCAGGCTTCATGTAGCCTCGCGATGGCTGGCAAACAGACACAAGCTGTTGTGTTCCCCTTTTGCTCTGATGGAAGGGTATAAACTAGCCGAAATACTTTTTAATTTCGACTTCTGAAATATCTACTTATACTTTGTCTTTAGTGCTTCCCCACCCTTTTCATTATCACTCCTTACAGGAGCTTTTGTGGACCTTTTAATTCTAATTGACCACCCCACCAAATTTTAATACCGCAGATATAATATGTATCTGTTTATGTATTATCTGTCTATTCCTGCTTTACACATAAAAAGAATAAGATTTTTTTTTGTCCCTAAGAACAAATTTTCACAAAGAATGCAAGGTATAAACAATGAAAGATATACAGTATTAAAACATTGTTTCAAATTTGAAGAATAAGTGGAGGAAAGAAAAATATATTTTAGAACTTAGATATGTAAATTATTTCCAAAATAGTTTAACACTCAAACTAGTCAGCTGTATCAAAATCAATTCTCCCTGAAGTAGGCACTGTTCCTAGATAGAGGCAAGTACTCATTTTGCATGGTATTGTGAGTCCTGTCTTCTTTTAACACAAGGGCAGAAGAATATGCAGGGCGGGTAGCTGTTAACTTCAAAGGAGCTAAATGGCATGAGAAATCTTCTGGGAATAGGGAGACAATGGACATATGAGAATTGAGCTTTTCTAGGCCTTTCAGAAAGTTCCTGTGCACAGAGGATAGCCTCGTCCTTCTGAGGAGACATCATCAAATCTCAGATTGAACCTTCTGATTTTCCTGCTATTTGTAGACAAAGAACAATGTCTATCTCCTAGAGTGACAGCTAACATTTAGAGAGTATATACTATAGCCAGGGTCATTCTAAGTGTTTTACATGCCTCATCTCATTTAGTCTTCACAGCCCTATTATTATTAGTCCTATTTAACAGATAAGGAAACTGACACACAGAGAGATGAAGTGATTTCAAGATCATACTGGTAGTCCCGTTAATTGTTGGTGCCAGGATTCAACCACAGGCAGTCTGAAGCCAGAGACCCACACAACAGTTAACAGCCTCAGGAATTCACACAATTCTGATACATCTAGAGTCTGGCATGGGGGACAGGGTGGACTGTCGCTCTAGACTCAATGTGACAGGATACACAAAAGATCTTAGGTGAAAAGTACACTGGTTGACTGGCTCCTGGCATTAACTAGGAAAGCTTGGCTGTTGATAACTGTATTCCTGATCCATCACTGTCCCCTGGTGGTTTTCCTGGGAAACTCACAGACAAAGAAATCCAAGGGTCTAGCAAAATTAGTGGGATGAAAAGAACTGGATCAAATCAATTACTTGCTCACAAGCACTTCGTATGAATGTTCCTTCCTTTTGCCCTAACAATGGATGACCTAAGGTCCATGTTATTCAACTCAATTGTGAATGGGGTTGTAATCCCTGTACCACCTAAGAGCTGACTGCTAGTATACTGAATCAAAATAGGTGGCAAAATATATGCCCATGATTATACTTATACTTTAAGAGTAGGAAACTCCAAGATTTAATTAATTTAGCCACTACTTGCTGCAACTTCACATTTCATTTGTAAGCTTCTAGGCTTTCTTCACAGCAGAGGGTTCCCAAAAGATCACCATGCCTCATCCTAACCTATAATCCCTAACCCCTACCTGCCCTCCCCACCAAATTCAGTTCCTTCAACCTTTCAGGCGTTATTATTCAACTAGGTGATTTTTACTTTCACTGCTTCTTTCAAGCATGCTTGGTGGTATAAGATTGTGTCAAATAAAGCAAAACAAGGCCATTTTATATAAAATAGATATGGTCTTACTGAACAAAAAGGAGGAAAAGGAGTTTCTGAAAAAGTCATGTCTTCAGTGCACTCTGGGACCACGGAACTGGGGGCCTGCCTTCCACGGTTCTAGCAGAACATACCCTGAAAGGAGCAGGAGAAGACCACAGCCCACATGCAGAAGATAAGACAAACAAGTTTTTATTTATTCAAGGGCACATTTCCAGGTGTAGAAAGAGGCCACAAGTTAATGTTGTTAAAAAAAAATAATTAAACATCTGCTAACCAAGTGCTGCATTTAATGAAAACCACCTAAGACAGAAAAAGAGACATGAGACAACCACTGAGAACTAGCCACCCAGAGCTGAATTTCTGCCACAGAGCACCTCCTCTTCAACGAATCACTGGATACCTTTGGAGAGCAAGTCACTGTTGTTGAAGCAGCAGAGCTGGAGGTGCCGTCAAGAGTCTCAGCAGACTCATTGGCCAGATGCACCGAGCTCAATGAGGCACTTAGAGATGAGAAACCTGTGGATGTAATGTCCCAGCTCAGTGGAAGTGGTTTGGAACCTTTCCTCCACTGTGAGGGCAATAACCCTAGGGCAAGTTATCAGACATTCCCAAGCAACCTCCTTCAGGTCCTGTCTGGCTGGACCTTCCTTATTACAACAGAAAAAAACCAATGAAGACAGTTAATCTCTACAGTCTCACTCTCTCTTCTTTCCTTCAACCTTTTTTTTACAAAGGATATTACAAAGGCAACAGTTCTGAGCTCTCAGGAAATAGAGTCTTAGATGCTTTTAGAGGTTGAGAGGCATAAAACAGCAGTCTTGAAATTCCTTTTATCTTATGGCACTGATTTAGTTTCAGTCTGATTTCTCCTCCACTTCTTTCTTCCCTCCACCCATGCCCTCTCACCCCCAGATAGACTTACGATCTGTACTGGGATTTCCCAGCAGAAGAGACTTTGGTTTTTGTCATCCTGAAGCTGCCACTCCACCACCAGTTTTATCTGGAGAAAGAGAAAAATAATTGAGAAAAATGAAAATAGGACCTGACTTCTATCCATAATTGGCTTAACTATGAATCCTAGATGTACAGTAGCAAACTTCCTAACTCCTCATACTTTTTTTCTTAAATCATGAGGGCTGCTTAGCATGTGGGCACAGCTTACAGCCTTAAGAGAGTGAACTAAGTTATACTTGTGATTTGATGCTAGCAGCACCACATACTAACTTGGTTAATTTATCAAATGTAATTTCTAAAGCCTTCTCTTCTCTCTTAGATCAATGGCACATAAATGAAGTGATATGGTTTGGTTATTCGTCCCTTTGAAATTTCATGTTGAAATGTGACCTCCAATGTTGGAGGTGGGCCCAGTGGGAAGTACTGGATCATGGAGGAAGATCCCTCATGAATGGCTTAGCACCATCCCCTTGGTGATGAGTGAGTTCTCACTGACTTGAGGTCTGGCTGTTTAAAAGAGTCTGGGACCTCCCCCTTCTCTTTCTTGCTTTGGTGCTGGCCATGTGACACGCTGGCTCCCCTTTGCCTTCTGTCCTAACAGTAAGCTTCCTGAAGCCTCACCAAAAGCAGGTGGTGGCACTATGCTTCATGTACAGCTTGCCGAACCGTGAGCTGATCTAACCTCTTTTCAAGTTACCCAGTCTTAGGTATTCCTTTACAACAAGGCAAATGGACTAACACATGAAGGCTTACATGAATAATTTCACATTTAAGCAATTTCTCAAGTATTTGGCTGTCTGATCCAGCTTTTTCCCAATGTAACCATGAAGAGCAGAGAGTAAAAAAAATTTAGATTCTTAGGTATAAGGAAATATTCTTGTTAGCTAGAAATGGAAATGTCAAAGCACAAAGGATGGCCCAGAGAAGTCTGTAGCTGTATGAATAATTTCAAGGATGACAACCTTTTGTAGCAATATACTTTCAGTTAACGCCCTTAAACTGCTTTCTAATAATGTACTTCATCAGAAATCCCTGCCTTGACTTGTTACACTCATATCATGTGAGTGGTCCCTTCCAATTCTTGATAACTCACTGACACTCTGTAGGTCCTTTCTTATGTGGACATTAGCTTACTTGTCACTAGTTACTACCTCTCTTTTGTACTCTAATATTTCTTCACAATGGAACATGTGAGTGGCAATGATATTCAGGTTCTTGAAACTTGCTTTGTGAGTTTTTCCAGACTAGGATACATTAACTACTGCTTCATTTAGTGCTTAAACAGTTTGAGCTATTTTTCAAATTAAATGTAACTCATTTAACAGACAATAACTACCATACATTAAGTACCTACTACGTACCAGGCTCTGACTAGTCACTGCATACGTAACTGAGGTTCAGACATGCCCATGGTTATATGGATATTCATCTACTAATCTGTCCCTGACCTCTAAGGTCTCCAACAGCCCTTAAGCACAGACACCCTATATTTGAGTCTCTTTAGAATGTTCTTTAATTACTTACCTTTCCTAGAAAATAAATGGCCAGATATTGCTCCTGAGTTCTACTTGATTTCAAGAAATGCAGCTCTTTTTCTTCACGGAAAAAGGCCATCCCTCTATTTCCTCCATTCTTATCAAGATACATATCTTTAATACAGGTCCACTGCAGCAGGATCTACCTTACGAGTGCTTGGTAGAAAAAGAGGTAGGTGCAGCAGGGATGGGTTGGAGGTGAAGGTGGGGATTGGAGGGGAGAAAGGAGGCTAGAAAAAGCTACCTCTCTGCCATGGAGCTAACAAACTACTGCTCTCTTGTTTTGTTAAGAGACTAATGGAGAAACCAGGATTTTCTGATGACAATGTTAAGACAACTTGGATCTTTAACTATTTGGTACCTGGCTAAAATCTTTTAACATTGCACAGGCTTTGGAGTTACAAGACCCAGCTCGAAACCTGGGCTCTACTACTTCTTAGTGGAGTGGACTCTGTTCATATTGCATAACTTCAGAGGCTCAAATTTCTTCAGCTGTAAAATAGAGATAAGATCACCTCTACATAGGATGGTCATGAGAACCAAGTGAAATATTGTATATAAAAATGGCATCAGCCGTTGCCGTGCAGAGCCGAAGCAGGAGCCACAGCCGGGAGAGGAGGAGGGAGGAGGAGGTGGAGGAGGTGCCAGACCAGGGGAATCGTCAGTATTTAAACAGACCACATCACGGGTGAGCTAGTGGTCCTTGGTTCAGGAGGTGTTGGGAAGTCTGCTCTGATGGTTCAGTTTGTTCAGGGAATTTTTGTTGAAAAATATGACCCAACGATAGAAGATTCCCACAGAAAGCAAGTTGAAGTCGACTGCCAACAGTGTATGCTTATAATCCTAGATACTGCAGGGACAGGGCAATTTACAGCAATGAGGGATTTGTATATGAAGAATGGCCAAGGTTTTGCACTAGTATATTCAGTCCACGTTTGACTTACAGGACCTGAGGGAACAGATTTTACTGGTTAAGGACACAGAAGATGTTCCAATGATTTTGGTTGGCAATAAATGTGACCTGGAAGATGAGTGAGTAGTCGGCAAAGAACAGGGCCAGAATTTAGCATGACAGTGATGGAACTGTGCCATTTTAGAATAATCTGCAAAGTCAAAGGTCAATGTTAACGAAATATTTTATGACCTGGTCAGACAGATAAATAGAAAAACACCAGTGGAAAAGAAACAGCCTAAAAAGAAATCATGCCTGCTGCCCTAGGCCCATAGTCAGCAGCAGCTCTGAGCTAGGTTACAGGAATGAAGAACTATTGCCTAATTGGAAAGTGCCAGCGTTCCAGACTTCAAAAAATAAATTTGAAGAGGCTTCTCCTGTTTTATACATTATGTGAAGAATTTAGATCTTATATTGGTTTGTACAAGTTCCCTGGAGAAAAAAAATTGCTCTGTGTATATCTCTTGGAAAATAAGACATAACAGATGTGAAAATATACTTGACTCTAATATGATTATACAAAAGAGCATGGATGCATTTCAAATGTTAGATATTGCTACTATAATCAAATGATTTCATATTGACCTTTTTATCATGATTCCTCCCTATCAAGCACTAAAAAGTTGAATCATCATACTTTATATCTGTGATGATATTGATATTGCAGTAGATAACTTTTTTGAGTCAATGACTTCATTTTATATTTTAAAAATTATGGAATATCCTCTGTCATTATACTCTAATTAAAATTGTGCATAATGCTTTGGAAAAATGGGTCTTTTATAGGAAAAAAACTGGGATAACTGATTTCTATGGCTTTCAAAGCTAAAATACACAATATACTAAACCAACTCTAATATTGCTTCTTGTGTTTTACTGTCAGATTAAATTACAGCTCTTATGTATGATTAAATTTTAGTACATTAAAAAACAAATGGCATCATTAGGCCCAGGCTAACTATCAGGTCATAGTGAAAGAATGAAGAGACACAAAGAAAAAGACCTGCCCTACCTCCTGACGCCTAACACCGCACCTATCTCCTTTCCCTCGGGCTTCTGCTTCTTCATCATAGAGATAAGGGGCCCTTTACCCCCGTCTCTGCTTCTTGCCCACTGCCCTCAGAACTCTAATCCAGTCCCAAGGCCTCCCATGTCCTCAATAATGGTATCACTTACAGAGGGATATTCGCTTTTCACTGGTAGTTTATTCAGGTAGCTATAGGTCTTGTCTTTTTGGATGGGGCAGTTAATTCCACTCTTACAACCATCAGGCTCAGGAATGGGAAAGGGAATTGGGACGCCCATCAGGATGCCATGCACCACGGCCTTGCTGCTTTTAGATTGAATATCTAAGAGAAAAAAAGAGAATCAGATGGCAAAGAAAATAACCTATTTTCAAACTCTAAATCAAAAATTCAGAAATAATCCCAAGCAACAGCATTCCTAGGGTCTATTTCTCTTGGTAGTGGTGCTCGGTACTAGCACGGTACAAGCATTCATTCCAAACGTAATTATGCAAAAAAAAAAAAAGAAGCAATCAGCAGAAGTTTTCTTTGCTCTTAACCTTGCTCTTCATGGCCCTTCATAGTTTCTTAGGAGAATCAGAGATACCTGGATAAACAACCTTATCTAATGAGGCAACTGATTTTTGGCAGTAAACTTTCTGTTTGCTATTTATATCAGCTTCTGTCCAAGTATATTGTGTGTCTTAAATGTCATGGTCTGTAACAACAGTGAAAGAGGTAACCCTTTAGCGGGGTAAGATTAGGCTGGATCACGGTAGCTCACACCTGTAATCCCAGCACTTTGGGAGGCTGAGGCGGGTGGATCATCTGAGGTCAGGAGTTTGAGACCAGCCTGGCCAACATGGAGAAACCCCGTCTCTACTAAAAATACAAAAATTAGCCAGGTGTGGTGGCGCACGCCTGTCATCTCAGCTACTCAAGAGGCTGAGGCGGGAGAATCGCTTGAGCCCAGGAGGTGGAGGTTGCAGTGCGCTGAGATTGCGCCACTGCACTCCAACCTGGGTGACAGAGTGAGACTCTGTCTCAAAAAAAAAAAAAGAGAGAGAGAGAGAAAGAAATTGGGTAAGATTAGAAAGACGTGCATTTCTTTATAAACTTTACCCTCCACATCACAAGATGGCCAGGAGGAATAAAGGTATTATAAAATGAGGGCAATCAGACTTATGAGTTATTAGGGTATTTTGGAGACCCAGAAAATTGGTTCTGTTTCTTTCTTTCTGTCTGGGTCAGGGATGACTTGTTCAGAAGGCTTTTTTTTTTTTTTGGTTTGGAACAATAGAGAGGCCAGGGTATAGTCCAGAGAGGAAACAGGGAGCTAGTAATTAGAGCTGTCTTTGGGCTTATGAACAAAAGATGACAGGAACTTTGAGGTTTCTTATTACACTGTCTAGTCTAGTTTCACAGGACAGAAAATGAGGAAAGGATTCAAGGAACATGCCCTGATTAGTAATAAAAGATTTTACATTTGTCTAGATTCTTAAAAATCTCAAAGTGATGTGGTACAAGAAAGCAAAAAGTTCCAATGATATTTCTTGAATATTGGAGAAGAAAGCTCAGATTTCTTGGCTGTTTCTTGGGTCCCCAGTGGGTTCCCTAAATCTTAAGGAGGCTGTTAAGTATTAGTTGTACCTTTATTTTCAGGTGGGATGTAGACTTAATAGCTGAAAGGCATTACTGCTTAAAACAACATTTTGGAGGAGTTCCAAAGCTTAAAGAATTGGGGTCCATACTAATACTCTGCAGTCTGTAGCTAAACAGAGCTGACATTCCCATCAAAGCCTGCTATGTAATATGGGTCAAGACAGGACAGAGAAAAGCCAAGCCATCTTCTCTAACCTGTGAACACATGGACATCTCCCTGTTTGCTTAAAGGGAGTCTGGCAGCCACGGACCCTGCATGAGAAGGATGTCTAAGGACACAGTGAACCCCAGCTTTGCACGAGGTGCAAAGGAAATCATAAAATTCATGACTGCCAATTCCCCTCCCCTCCATTCCCATGCTTATTCCAACACTTGATATTTAGGTTATGCTTTAACATGAATTTGAGGTAAGAGCCACTTTTACGCACTGCTGGTGAAGGTGACATTGACGCTGTAAGACTGTCCTTTGCTCAGTTGGCAGGGTTGGGTGGGGCATGGGCTCACATTCACTTCCTTTATAACTCCATCCACAGAACCTGCAAAAGAAAAATAAATTGGAATAGGAGAATAGGAGGAGAAATAAGCTAGCTAGGCTGCCCACCACCTAATGAGAAGGTGCTCTGCTCTCCCATTTAGGGTCAACTTATTCTCCTCGGACTGTTTCCCAGGATGGAATCTTTAAGAATAACGCCCAATTAGAAGTCAGAATCTTGATTCATCTTGCTGCTAAAATCATAGCCTCTAATTCAGATGATAAAGAAGCTAGTTGGTTTTTTGATCAAGAGAAAGTTAATATTTGTCATACTAAATAATATCAAGACCATATCCATAAATGATCATATTAAAGGAATTAAACTTCAATCAGAGAAATTCCAAACATTCCTAGAGTCTTGTCTTGCATTCTTAACGGTAAGGGTCACAGTTTAAACTTAAACCTTGAAGACGTTTGCTTCAACCTTCCTTTGGATGAAAATATTCCTATTTTCCCTTTCTTTTTCTAGCATATAGATTAGCATGTAAATTTGATGAAAGTTGTTCACTACAGGAAAGGAAAAACTACATTTTTTTTTTTTTCTTTGAGATGGAGTCTTGCTCTGTCACCAGGTTGGAGTGCAGTGGCACAATCTCAGCTCACTGCAACCTCCACCCCCTGGGTTCAAGCCATTCCCTGCCTCAGCCTCCCGAGTAGCCGGGACTACAAGCATGTGCCACCATGCCCGGCTAAGTTTTTGTATTTTAGTAGAGACGGGGTTTCACCATGTTGGCCAGGATGGTCTTGATCTCCTGACCTCGTGATCTGCCCGCCTAGGCCTCCCAGAGTGTTGGGATTACGGGCGTGAGCCTGTTTTTTTTTTTTTTTTTTTTTTGAGACAGGGTCTCACTCTGTCACCCAGGCTAGATGCAATGGCACAATCTCAGCTCACTGCAGCCTCAACCGTCCCAGGCTCAAGTGATCCTCCTACCTCATCCTCCTGAGTAGCTAGAACAATAGGCATGCACCACCACACCCGGCTAATTCTTGTGTTTTGTAGAGACAGGGTTTCACCATGTTGCCCAGGCTGGTCTCAAACTCCTAGGCTCAAGCAATTTGCCCACCTTGGCCTCCCAAAGTCCTGGGATTACAGGCATGAGCCACTGCACATGGCCAAAAACCGCACTTTATGCAGAAACAGCTAGAAAGCAAATGTAGAGCCTGAAACTCCACGGAGGAAGATCAGAAATGAATTACACCATCTTTCTACCTCAAGTTCTACATGAGCAAACACTGATTGAGGGAGTCTGCTATTATTGCTTGGAAAGTCTGCCAGATCCCAGAACAGACTGAATCTTCCTTGAATCTGGCTTCAAGAGTTTTTAGTTCCTGAATCATTCATTTTTAGACCCTATGGAGATTGTACCTTGAGTAGCAAGGATGAAGGAAAGCAGAGGCATCTGAAGAAAACATCTCACAACAATGGGATTTATCATCCTTGTTTTGGGGGTTAGAAACCAGAACAGCAAAGATTACTGAGATTTGTCCAAGGTCACATTGCCTGGAAGGGGCAGATTGAAGACTCAATGGGTGGGCCTGACTTGGAAGCCCTTGTCACCGGAACCTGAAAGAAGCTTTAAATACATAGCCATGTTGACAAATGGAAGGACACCCCAAGGAAATTCGCATCTGAGAACTACTTGAGGACTCTGGATGAAGGTCTGTCTCAAACTCAACTTTTCAGGTTTCTTAATTCAGCATCACCTCTTTGCCCCTCACCATGATTCTCTTTCTATCGTAGAGGTTCAACCCCTATATCCTCTGTGATTTTCAGTGATGAAGTATCTTCTATCCAGATTTTGTACCCTTTCTCCCAAACTGCTGGTAAATCCTTTGCCCAGTATTTTGTCTTCCTGGAATCCCTTCATTCTTTCACCTTAACTTGACTTCCTAGAGAAATAAGCAGCACTATTAAAGGTATAGGTAAAACAATGAAAAGTGTCACAATATCAGTCTTGGCTTTTAAAATTAGGCTGATTCAAGGATGTGCATGGTGGCTCATGCCTGTAATCCTGTAATCCCAGCACTTTGGGAGGCCAAGGCAGGTGGATCACGAGGTTAAGAGTTCGAGACCAGCCTGACCAACATGGTGAAACCTCGTCTCTAATAAAAATACAAAAATTAGCCAGGTATGGTGGTGCTTGCCTGTAATCCCAGCTACTCAGGAGGCTGAGGCAGGAGACTCGCTTGAACCCGGGAGGCGGAGGTTGCAGTGAGCCGAGATTGCGCCACTGCACTCCAGCCTGGGTGACAGAGTAAGACTCCGTCTCAAAAAATAAAATAAAATAAAATAAGACTGATTCCAGAAGCCTACTCACTTCCGAGTAAGCAGACTATGGAATTTAAGAGGAACTACCACTTAACACTGAACAGAGGAGTGACCCTAAACAGAAGAACCACCTACCATCTCTGAACTAGGAATGACCCTTAAGAGAGGAACTACCTCCCACTTCTGAATTGGAAACTGCACCATTTTCACTGCACTTCTGCAGTTTCTTCAATCATTTAGTCCTCTTAAGGCCCACTTATGAGTCATGAAATATTTTGGCTCCAAAAACAACATGAAGTACCTTAAACCTTGACTAAGGTTGTTAAGATCTGGATTTTTTCCAAGAATCAAGGGGATGAAGAGGAGTACAGAGGTTAAGGTCTTTATAGTTTCAATATAAGCTTAGGGCACAAGTTAAACTTAACTCCAAATAGCACTGACTCACACAGCCAAGATGGCAGAAGTGCCAGCTGCATTAAAGAAGAATACTGCTACCTGAGTCTGGGTTTCATTTCCTCTGCAATATTAACTTGGCGTGGGTCTATATAGCTGCTGGGAATGATACACTTGCAAATACTGCATATGTTAAAAACATAAGGATGAGATGTAAGAAGGTACTAGAAAGAGTCAGAAATAGGATTTATCCCTGGGAATCCTCAAAACAAATACACATTTTTCAAAATTAAAAAATTTAAGAAGAGAAATTGGATTCATCTGACTTGTCCAGGTTGTTTCTAAGTAGTTTCAAAAACGGATTTTAAGCACACATCTGCAATCTACAGATGTATACTCGATTTTGGGAACCTGCGTTCTTAAAATAAGTGTGTATGTGTGTGTATGTATGTATTTTAATCTCAGTCTAACCAAGGACAAAAGTACTTGTATACAATAAATGCTTGACCAAAAAAGGTTTAAATAAAGTCTTTAAAAATCCCATTTCCTTCTGCCCCAGAGACTGGGCAGTTGAATGGGAGAGAATGCAAGTGAACTGCCTGATAACAGTGCCTGCAACAGGGTAAGTTAAGTTCTGCCATTCAGCCATCATTGCTGAGAGGCAGACTCTGGTGCCCAATGCCTGGGTTTGAAATCTCACTATCTCTGCTACTTACTGTATAGCCTCAAGGCAAGATACTTTACCTCTTTGGGGATAATGGTGTAGCTGAGCTAACACAAATACAGATCTTAGGTAAGTGTTTGGAACATAGTGATACATATATTTATTATTATTATCATATCTGGATTTAGTCCATGAGTTTAATCTAGAATAGCTGCTCTGGGTAGTTAGCAAGTTCCCTTCTGACACAAAAACTGGACCTCTCACCTCAAATATACTTAGGATGGACTCTTTCTGTCTCAAAAGTAGAATGCATGAAGACAGAGGCAAACTGCAGGTTGAGAGTATATTATCTGCTATGCATTCAGTCACCAGATTAGCTCAGTACTATAAAAGTATGATATGAACTGAGAAATCTAAGTAGATGTTCTTTGCTGCCTGTACCTGCCCTTGGGTGGAAAAGTCTCTTTAACTATCATCACATTGACCAACACTGCTCCAGCTAGGTCGGTAAATAGTACCTTGCAGTCCTTTACCCCTCAGCTTGCTTCTCCATCATTGCAAAGTTCTCAAACTGCACATGCTCTTAAGCATCCAAAACAGTTTGAGAAACACTCTCTTCCACTGCAACCCATTTTCGGTGAACAGGGAAAAAAGAAATCCCGAACTTCAATCAACAATCTATTGAAAATCAGTGCTAATGTTAAGGCTTTCAATGTCCAGCTTCCACCTGCTTCTTTCAAGGCGGAGTCACATAATCTAGTAGGAAGTAAGTAAAGGGTAGTACTTATAGCTCTTTCATCCAGTTTTCTGATGACAAGAGGTTCTTAGACTTCCAGTGTCAATAGAACAAACTCCTCTGTTGTAACCAGCAAACATTACAAAATTAGTTTGCTTGGTCCACTTTCTCACTTGAGGAAATCCCACGCCAGGGAAGGTGGGTGTAGAGTGGAACACAAAAATCTTTTGATGTGGGCACTGAAGTCTTCATATCATATTTCCCAATTCAAAAGTAAATTAAAAATCTGTAACTGAAACCCTTCTTCCCTTTAAAAACTTCTTCCCATAGGTGTACTCCTGCTTTTTCAAATAAGTAGAATAATTTCTGGATTTATTTCCTTTCTTTTTTTGGAAACCCAAAGTGGCTCACAAAGACCCACTGTTTCCTACCACTTACTGGGTGTGAGATCTTGGGCAAGTTACTCTACGTGCTTCACTTTCGTCATCTGTAAGACAGCTTGTGAGGATGGAATGAGTTATTTTATTTTATTTTTTTGAGACGGAGTCTTGCTCTGTCGCCAGGCTGGAGTGCAGTGGCATGATCTTGGCTCACTGTAACCTCCACCTCCTGGGTTCAAGCGATTCTCCTGCCTCAGCCTCCCGAGTAGCTGGGACTACAGGTGCACGCTACCATGCCCAGCTAATTTTTGTATTTTTAGTAGAGATGGGGTTTCACCATGTTGGCCAGGATGGTCTCAATCTCCTGACCTCGTGATCTGCCCGTCTCGGCCTCCCAAAGTGCTGGGATTACAGGTGTGAGCCACTGTGCCTGGCCGGAATGAGTTATTAAAATTAATAGTGTCTTCATCCAAACGCTGGCTACTAAGTTTAATGGAGGGAAAGGCAGTAATTTGAAGCGATAATAGCTTTCAAGTGCCAGTCTCCTAAATCAATGGAATAGCATTGAAGTGTTAATCGGCCAGCACTCCATTCCTTAATCAATCCTGTCCCTTAATCCCCAACTTTGCTTTTGTCTCAACATGAATTTTTATGACATAGGGGAAAAAGATTTCCATCTATGTTTTCAACACATTTCATTGAGCAGTTACTATTACCTGGGCACTGGATATAAAGCAGCAAACTTATGAAACCGCCTTTGCAAAAATCCTGAGGAAATTAAGTCAGTGAAAGAGATCAGAACTCACCTACCCATCTTCCTTCTAACCTCTAAACTGTCTTTGTTCATTCCTGGGTGTAGGCTGAACTAGTCTTGGAGAGGAATTTATAGTTTAAACTCTGAAACGAAATGGATAATAGCCCTTTCCTGAAAAACCCCTTCTTGCCTGGGGACCAGTCTGCCTTTGTAGGACTAACAAATTAACTAAGAGTTTAGGGGCCACGCAGCCTCTGGCTGTAAGAGTCTGAACCTCCCCAAATTGCTCCTGGTAAAAAACCTAAGGTCAGCGCTTGAGATATGTTGCAGATCCTGCATTCCGATGCAGCAAATGACACCACCTAGAGGTTAGCAAGAAGAACTCACTTCGATCCTCCTATGATTTTATCTTCAACCTGACCAATCAGCACTCCCCACTTTCCGAGCCCATACCCGCCAAATTATCCTTAAAAACTGTGATCCCCGAATGCTCGGGGAGACTGATCTGAATAACAATAAAACTCTGGTCTCCCGCACAGCCGGCTCTGTGTGAATTACTCTTTTCGCCATTGCAAATCCCATCTTGATAAATCCGCTCTGTCTAGGCAGTGGGCAAGGTGAACTCCTTGGGCGGTTACACTTACTCTGGTTCCCCATTCTGCTGCGTGACTTTAGGTAGGCTACTCAACATCCCTGGAATTCAATTATTGATTATACGATCTCCGTGCTTCCTTTCCACTCATAGATCTTACAAAGTCAGTTTCATGCCTCTTTCATTGACAGTTGTATCTCTCTACCTCCACCTCTGAACAAAATTGCTCGACTTCTGTTCCGACAATTCTATAGACTCGACTCAATGAAGGCACTCAGAATTTCTACCACCTGTTGTTATTTTCCAACAGATTCCAACCACAGCGGCGAGAGGGAGTTATGTGTCACAAGCTGTGATTAGAGAAACAATGAGATTTATACAAGGAAAAACTGATTAAGAATCACAAGATTCCAAAGCCCAAAGGAAGTCCTATTTGTAACAATAAATGATGAAAAAGGGGAATTGACCTTTGACTTGTCAGCAAAAAGGAAATTAAAAAAAAGCAAAGGGAGTTGGAAGGGGGAGGCGGGATTCCAAGATACAAAGCATAAATAAAAGGAAGTTCTGTGCTCCACCCCTCCACCAGCGCTGGATACAGCCGTTCTGTTATCCGCCCTACAAACTTTAGGAAACTTCAGCAAAAGGCCCACCTCCTGGAGTTCCCAGGAACCCCAAAACACGCGTTCTAAGGAAAGAAACAAAGTTGTGTGCGGTCGGGTTTCATGGAGGCCGGAGCCTTCTCCCCCGACCCAGCCCATTCCAGTTAGGTAGGGTCCAAGGCTCAGCCCGGCCGCCCAAGGGAATCCGCCCAGCCCAGCCCCGGGGGTCTCAGCGCGGGGGTCCGCTGGGGCCTTCCACAGAGGGCGCGGGAACCTTGGGCGGGCCTGGGGCTCACCGCAGTCCTTGAACTTCACCGGTTCGGCCTGGGCAGCGGTGCTGAGCGCCAGGAGCAGGAATGCAGCGGCCAGGAAACGCATCGCGGCTAACGAAGTTCCAAGCTCGGGAAAGAAGCAGCGGCCGCCCGCGGTCACAAGACAAACCTGTGGGGGCGGGCCCGGGGAGGAGCCCAGTCAGGCGACCTGTCACCAGTAACCACTGCTGAGGCCCGCCCGCGCCCCGCCCGCGCCCCGCCTCCGACTCCGGGAAGCCAGCTCCAGCCCTCTCGGGCCCACAAGCCTGCAGTCTCCGCCCATGCCATTCCCTCAGACGCCTGACCCGCCCGGACCCACCTCCGCCCCGCCCCGCCTCACTCCTCCCCGCCCCGTTCCTTCCCTTAAGAGCAACTCCCCGCTTCCTGGGTGCGTCCCCGCCGCTGCTGTCGGGAGCATTTCTAGCCAATCAGGCACCTTCTCCTCCCGCAGTACCCAATAGGCATGTTGGGGGCGGGGCCTCCGTGAAGTCCCGGCCTCCTGTTCGTTCTCTCCGCCTCCCGAGGCCCCGGGTGAGAAACGGAGGAGACGCGAGGGGCGGAGCTTGTGGAGGAAGATGGCTGCCGCCCGGGGGTTGTCCCTAACTGCCGCGACGCAGAAAGCGGTCACTCCTTGGCCGAGGGGCAGGTACCAAGACTAAAAAGGCACCTGGAAAGGGTGTTTGGTTCTGCGCCTCTAGGACAAATGGGAAACTAAGGCCTGTGGGGGAGGCGAGGGTTTGGTGGGAGGCCGTCCAGGTGGGGGTCGCCAGGTTTAGCGTGAGGCGCTCCAGGTCGAGGATTGCAAGGTGCCCCTTCTGCTCCCGGGCTCACCCTCCTCCCTTGCGCGCAGGCTCCTCGCGGCCTCCCTGGGACCCCAGGCGCGTCGGGAAGCGTCGTCCTCCAGCCCCGAGGCCGGCGAAGGGCAGATCCGCCTCACAGACAGTTGCGTCCAGGTAGGAGGCCGGACGCGGGGCGGCGGTACCCAGGCGATTGGCGGGAGCAGCGGGAACTGCTCTTCACTCAGCCCTTTAAGTCCCGTTGCCCGCTATTCTTGATCCCCCTTCCTGCATTTCAGAGGCTTCTGGAAATCACCGAAGGGTCAGAATTCCTCAGGCTGCAAGTGGAGGGAGGTGGATGCTCCGGATTCCAATACAAATTTTCACTGGATACAGTTATCAACCCCGACGACAGGCAAGGAGGAAGGGGTGGGTCCCAAAGGAGGTACGGGAGGGACAAAAGTGTCTCCAGTTTGAGGTGCACTTTTATTCCAGATTTAAAGGGTTTACCTGGGATGGTTAACACCGCCCGTCTCACAGTGAGGATGCAGTAAAGGTTTGTTGTCCTGAATCAAAATAACAGTTACAGGAGCAAAATTGACCTGCCCAGGTCCATTGGTTAGTCGGTAGAAAGTCAGGCTGGACTAGATTCCAGGCTTAAGTCCCTAAACGTTTCCCAGTATTTATTCCATTGAATCATTTTGCCTCAAAGAAAATCAGCACCTATTAAAGGTAATCGGGAAGCTCCCTCTGTACTTTAGAAAACAGAGGATGTGCACCTCTGGGCTTAGGGGGTGTCTTTTTTGTGTTTGCGATACTCATTAATGCCTTCCTCCTGCCTTTTCAGGGTATTTGAACAGGGTGGGGCAAGAGTGGTGGTTGACTCTGATAGCTTGGCCTTCGTGAAAGGGGCCCAGGTGGACTTCAGCCAAGAACTGATCCGAAGCTCATTTCAAGTGTTGAACAATCCTCAAGCACAGCAAGGCTGCTCCTGTGGGTCATCCTTCTCTATCAAACTTTGATGCGATGACTGGTGACTCTGAGATTGTCACCAGTTGTACCAATTTGAAGAACCTGGAATTAGTAGAATTCTAGAGGTTTCTTTCTAATCATGTCCCTCTCAATTTTATTTCCCGCAGTCCAGGAGTGTTGTGTTTTGCCACTATTATTTTCAGAACGTGAAGATTTTATTCTTGGCTTAATTTTTCCCTCCAACTCCACTCAGTGCTAAGGCTGAGCCTCCAGATGCTGTTACCTCAGATTTAATCACTGGTTGAAACTCCGTATAATCTGTAGAGCCTCCATGGCTCTAAAATTTGGAATTCTCTTGCCTTAAGAGCTGCTTGTACATATGTGGATAGCTATGTATAAAAGCTTCATTTTAAAGAAAGTTCTTATTGTGTTATGGATCAGGATCACAGATTGGGTAGCTTGGACACCAGTTATTAGAGGATGAGAAAAGTAAATGAAATGTTCTCTTTTTCATTTCACCCTGCCAGAATGTGCCACTTGACTTATCTTTATTGTCTATGCAGCCCATTTGCCACTTCCTGATAGATTTTACACTCATACTCGTGGATCTGCTAGGAGTCATAAAACCGAGAGCCCGTTACCCAGAAAACTTGGACCAAACCCTCACTGATACTGAATTATTTCAAAAATAGCCTCCCTACTCGTACAGACATTTTAAGATTCTGTGACAATTTAATGACTGAATCTTTTTAGGATATGTTGCTTCACCTGCCGTCTGTTGTAAAATGGCTGTGGTCTCATGCACAGCAGGAAGTGATCCCTTTATTGTTATAGGTAATAGATTCTTAGGAACCTTTTTTTAGATTGGGTTACCAGATGAAATGTAGGATGCCCAGTTAAATTTGAATTTCAGGTAAATAATTTTTTAGTATGCTCATGTCTCAAATATGGCATATACTAAAAATTATTTGAAATTCAAATTTAACTCGTATATTTTTATTTGCTGACCTTGGCAACTCTACTTTAGGGTCACAGAACAGAAAGCTTTTAAAATCACAAATTCCAGTGAATTAAAGTACTTGTGTAGGTGTGGCACTTAAATAGGCTTCGGAGCTTGAAATAATCCTGTTACAGTGCTGTGGAGCCGTGTGGACAGACAGTGAAAGAAAATCTACCACCATCACCACACTGAACGATTTATTAATACTGATGTTGGAGAAACTACAACCAAGTTGATTCTGGAAGAGTTACTGGTTAAATCCATCTTTTGCTTGGGAGCCTAGAAGTTTGTTACAGCAAAGACTTGCATTTCTGCACTGGATTGGAATTACGGTCATTTTGTAAGAATTTACTATTTAAAAAAATGGAAATAGAGTTTAGAAAATATCTGAGACAGCAACTTAGATACATTTCTGACATGGCAAAACCTAGGACTTAGAGAAAACAAACCCGTGCGGTTAGAGGAGAGAAGGGGACACTCAGAAACCTGAGCACATTTCTTAGAGCTGATGGAAGGAGGCAGAAAGCAGCATACGATGGGAGCATCTGTGTGCACACATGACCAAGACAGTGCCGCCAGTACCTGCGCCTGATAGGGTTTCAGTTCAGACTACCTGTCCTTTCATCCTCCTTAAAAAGATTTTGCTACATTTTAAACATTAGAATATATTCTTTAAGAATATTTTTGTGGGTTATTTATTGATTTTATGGTTTTAAAACTCTTGAGCACGAGCAGAACAGCTTTTGTTGCTACATCAATCAAATTACAGTGGTGCACTAGACAGAAACAGAGTCCCTTAGAATGCAGAAGCTTATATGTGAGTATCTACTGTTAATGGGAGAATTGGAATTTTATGTTTAGAAAAAGGCAGATTTGGGGCTGGGCACGATGGCTGACGCCTGTCATCCCAGCACTTTGGGAGGCCAAGGCAGGCAGATCACCTGAGGTCAGGAGTTTGAGACCAGCCTGGGCAACATGGTGAAACCCCATCTCTACTAAAAATACAAAAATTAACTGCATGGTGGACACCTGTAATCCCAGCTACTCGGGAGACTGAGGCAGGAGAATCACTTGAACCCGGGAGGCGGAGATTGTAGTGGGCCAAGATTGCACCACTGGACTCTAGCCTGGGCAGCAGAGTGAGACTGTCTCAAAAAAAAAAAAAAAAAAAAAAGGCGGATTTGGGAAAATCATGTTACTTCACACTGAGAAAGCTTCATGGGGAAACCAGAAGTGGCAGCAAGAAGTCTCCATTGGTGGAGACTTTATGTTGTTTTTCAAAGAGAAGGTCTCTTGGTCAATGCCCAGATCTTATTGTGGTACCATACTTCAGTTATGTGATGACAGTGACCAATGGTATGTAAATTATGTGTCCCATCCACTCTTAGTTTCTTTCTTTTTTTTTGAGGCAGGGTCTCAATCTGTCTCCTAGGCTGGAGTGCAGAGGTGCAGCCTCTACCTCCCAGGCTCAATCTTCCCACCTGAGCCCCCGCAAGTAGCTAGGACTACAGGTGCACACCACCAAGCCCAGCTACTTTTTGTATTTTTTGTAAAGATGGGGTTTCACCATGTTGCACAGGAGTCTCGAACTCCTGGGCTCAAGCAATCCTCCTGCCTCAGCCTCCCAAAGTGCTGGTATTACAGGCATGAGCCACCATGCCTGGCCCACCCATAGTTTCTTCGTATGGGAATGTTGACTGATTACAAGGGATAGGAGGAAAGAAGTTGAGAAGTAAAAGATTAGGAAAGACTACTAAAGTAGGTGTAAGAGAAGAGACCTTTCTGTAACTTCTGAGAATCGAGCTCTGTTCTTTTGTCATTTGTTATAAAGCATTAGAGTGCAGGGGTGGCATTTGGCAGGATCAACCTGGTATAGGGAAGTGGGCAGCACTGGTCATGATGGTACAGCTCTCCCTTGAAATCTGGACCCAAGCTAATGTTGTGCAGCTGGCTTTGGGCAGGGCCTAACACTGTTCACTGCATGTTTTGTCTGAAAGGAAGGGATCGCTTCTATTTTTCTTCCTATCTAGCATTGATGTTTATGATCGCTCTTTTAAAATCCGTATTTTCCACTCTTCATAAAAATGCCACAGGGCTGCCCAACAAATTTGCATTAAGGAATTTTGACGTAATTAGCACCTGGCTTTAGTTGTAAATTATAGTCAGATAAATATATAAAGAGAGGGAGCATTTAAGCAATCTTTGGCCAGCAACTGTATTTAAAAATATTTTATTTTTTTTGAATAGGTGATACATATGGTACAAAATTCAAAAAAAAACAAAAGGAGATACAGTGAAAAGTCTCCCAATCCTGTACCTATCCACCCTGTCACCCTCCCCACAAACCACCATTGTTTCTAAGAATTTTTCCTGCAGATGTAATCCCATAAATTAATGTGAAATATGCACAAGAATATTCATTACAGCATTATTTATAGCAAAAGATAGGAAACAATGGAAACATCTGTCAGTGAGGGACTGATTAAATAAATTATGATTTATCCATTCAATGGAATAGTATACAGCTGTAAAATGAAATGAGGCAGCTCTAATTGCAAGTATAAAAAAAAAAAGCAAAGTGCAGAACAGAATGCAAAGTATGCTATTTGTGTTTTAAACAAAGGAAATATGTATATATGCATGCAATATCTCAAGGTTGGCAGGAAGGCGGAGATTGGAGTGTTGTGGGGGCAGTGGGAACAGCAGTTACGAAGGTGTAGTGCCAGCAGGATATAACTGGGGGATGGTAAGTTCTCTGATGGTGAGGTATAAGGCGGAGTGGCAAGGATGAGGTGAACAGACAACCGCTTCTCTTTCCCCATTCTTTAGACAAATAGTGTTATATTACACGCTGTTATGCAACCCTCCCTTTTTCCCTTAATTTGTTTTGGATATCTTTCTGAAGGAATTTAGAGCCACCTTTTTTAAGGGTTCCATAGCAATTAATTGTTTCTAATCTTTAGCTATTACAAATGATGCAGTAATAACTTCTTACGTATGTCATATCTGGTGAAAATATATCTGAAGGTTAAGTTCCTAGAAGTGGAAACTACTGGATAAAAGAGTTAGTGCTTTTATAATTTTGAAGGACATTACCATATTGTTCTCAGTATGTACTTCTGTCAGCTATTATGAGAGTGCCTATTATTTCTCACATGCTTGCCAGCTAGGAGTCTTAACAAGCTTTTTGATCTTTGCCAATCTGACAGTTTTAAAAAGGATCTCAGTATGGTTTTAAGTTGCATTTCTTTTATTATGAGTGAAAGGATATTTTTACATGCGTAAGAGTGACTTATTTTTGTCTGCTGAAAACATCTCAATTAGTATAGGGACCTAGAGCAAATTATTTAAGCTTTCTATGTCTCAGTTTCCTCACCTGTAAATTGAGAATAAACAATAGTAAGTAGGATTATTGGATAATTAAATGAAATGTATGTATGGCACTCAGCATAGTGCCTGGCACATGGCAAGCATTCAATAAGTTATGTGATGGCTAACAATAAGAGGAGCAGGTAGGTAGGACAGGGCAGATTAAGAAAGTAGCATTCACTTCCATGCTCCAGTCACATGGAGCCTTGTTCGTTTACATTGCCATTCATCAGAGAAGTGCGAAGTCAGAGCTTTCCTTGTCTTTTAATAGTAAACAGTCATTTCCCATTGGAACCCATCATAGGCTATCAGCAGAGCTGGCCAGGGAGTAGGCACAGCCTCATCTCTAATATTTAGACTTAGCCAACATGGTAAAGAAATTTAATCTGATATGAAATAAAAACAACAGAAGAGACCAGATGTACATTTCTTTATTCCACCATGGTTCTGAACTCCCAGCTAGTTTGGGTTGGAGTGAGTCTCTGCTTGTAAACTCAGAGGAATGCCTGCCATCGTTTTCTGAAGGGAAAGGGCAGGGGCTTCTGAGTGGAGGGGAAAAACAACATTGGAAATCTGGCTTCTTCTGAACAAGACCACACTGGAAAATAGACTTTTTACTTTTAGCACATCAAACTGGTTTTTTCACAAAAGGAGAGCCCAGAAGAGGTTTGTTTCCTGTAAGAAGCAGTGTTTATGTAATAGAGGTCTTTGTAGATGGGTACTCTATCCTGTGGCAGCTCTTGCTGCTGGTGCCCACGGGCTATCGCTGGGCGGATTTTGAATGTTTACAGCTACTGAATATTTTCTTTAGACGTATAAAGCCTTGGCTCCCCTTTCTCATCAACTCCACATATTTTTCATCATGTCCTCTTGCTGCTTTCTCAGGCTCTTTGTTCTTCTTCATTTGTGTCTCTTACACTCAACAAGCTAATATCAGTCTTGCTTCTCTGAGTGAAGGGATCTTCTGCCACTCCTTGGGGTCAGAGAATGGGCTGCTACAGGATGGAGGTGTGGCAAAATCAGGGCCCAGAACAGATTGGCTGAGTGGTGGTGATGGTTCTTAGGAGGGGGTTCTGGAGTCAGTCCCCAAGCTTCCCCAAATCCTTTCTTGCTCCACAGATTCTGAAGGACCTCCCTAGGGCAGATGTAGCCTCTGTCCCAGTTGTGGGATCATCAGGATGATGGTGGATTGTGGCTGGAAAGGGGTGTCTGCAGTGTGAGGCCACGGAGCCTTGCATGCTTGCACAGCTTGGGAGGGTGGATGAGGGCCATCCTTTGGTAAGCATCCCATAGCAAGGCCAGGAGAGGTGGTGGACAGGGCCTCATGCGGTGGCTGAAGCATTAAAGCGATTGGTGGTGCTTGAGCCAAGCAAGGGCACGGAGGCAGTGACCGAAGCTTACAGCCAGAGGCTAAGCTGGGAGAGATGAAAGCAGGCAAGGCTGATTGGGAACCTCTGGCCTGATGTCGCGGTGTCTTCCCAGCTAGGAAATCATCCTCAAGGCCCCTGCCTGTGACTGGAGGCCATCTCCAGGTAGTTGCCACACTGACCCCTGACTGCTACTCCTTGGCAGTACAGTGGGGGGGGCCTGCCTCAGCCACATATCCCGGGGAGCAGTGGCAGCGGTAGGAGCCCTCTGTGTTCTCGCAGTAACCGTGGACACAGAGCACAGCAGGCCCGTTCAAGTCATCACACTCATTCACATCTAAGAGGAAACAAAGGAGAGAGCTGTAGGGAGCCCAAGTGCCTCTGCTGGCTGCCTCTACCCCTCTGGTTACTAAGCCCTGGCCTTTGCCCTAGAGTGAAACCGTAAGTGTGACAGCCAGAGGCTGAAGTCACTTCCCAAAACCAAGCAACTCAAGGACAAAGCAGGGGGCAGCAAGCTCATACCATGCCCAAGACTGTGCTCTCTTGTCCTTGTCTGTTGTCTGGGAAACTGCACGGAAGGGGCTTTCTAAAGCACATAATTAGACCTTCCTTTGGCACTTTCTTCCCTCCCAGCCTGATGCAGACAGCCCCACTAGGAGGCAGCAGTGGCTCTCCCAGCCTTCCTGAGTTCAGGCGTCTCTGTGGGCAGTGGGCCAGCCTGACTCCTCCATCAGAATTCTACACTCACCTACGCAGGCCATGTGGGCCGCATCCAGCTGGAAGCCCTCAAAACAGTCACAGGTGTAGCCCTCCCGCACGCGCACACAGCGACCGTTCTCACAGCCGTTCAGGATGCCGCACTCCTCCGCCTGAAGCCCTTCGAAGCCGGCTGGGGTCTCTGGGAGGAGGAAATTGGAGAGAGGAGGAGGCTGAGGGCTGTGTCCAGACTCTCCCTAATGCTGGGACCCTCGCCCTCCTGGACAAAGGGTGCCCCTGTGGAACTGTGGGGGTGGGGGCAGAGCGGATCATAAAATTCTCGTGGAAAGATGCTAGAACAAAAGGCAGTACTCTTGAAAAGTGTGTGTCATTTTAGATGGGGAGAGGTGTTCTCGGCTTTAAATGAGGGCTCCAGGGAGGCTGAGACTCACTGCTTCCACAATGCCCGGCTCCTGCTGGGGTTTGTGGGGTGGGGGAGTGTGTTGCTACGTAGTTTTTGGGTTTGGGCGTGGGGATGGGGTGAGGTGTTTTGTTTAAACCTTCACATCGTATTTTTGGGAAGTGGGGAACAATTGGTAGCAGAGGGGCCTCACTCAACACAAAGCAAAACGTCGACCAGATCTACCTAACCCTCTTCACTCTCTAAGCACCCCTCCACCCCATGGAAAAGGCCCCACCCTACCCAGCAGTATGGTTTTAGTCTGATGTGGTAGCTTTGCCTGTGGTGGGTACCGTGTGCATTGCACAGTGCTAGGCCTGACTTCCTCATTAGACTCCAAGGCCTGAGTGTTTGGATCGCACCATTCACAAACCGAGTCATCACAGTGGGCCTTTAAAGTCCTTAGAAAACCTTAATCCATACTTCAGGTCACAAGTGTGAATGCTGGGTGTCCTTAGAGCAGGTTATTCTGCAGCCTGTAGGTGGCGTGGAGGGAGAAAAAGACTGCAGTGAACAGCTTTCTCTCTCTCTTGGTCCCCACAGGAAGCTTGTAGGTTGGGACAGGGGCAGTGTCCTGTACCTTTTTGTGTCCCTGTGATAGTTTATGACGGAGTTGTTAGGGTCGGACCTGGGCGTATGTACTTGTCTCGAGCAAGCCGTGAACGGAGACCTCTGGCTTGGTGTGTCTTTCCCCTTCCTAGTCCTCACCCTGCTGGCAATATGACTAGCAGGTGGAGGAGATGGAAGTGAAACAGCTTTGGTGCCCACCTCTTCCCCAGTTTTGCAGCAACACAGACCTGGATGGCTGGCCACATAGTGGGGCTGGAGTTCTGAGGGCTGCAAAGGAGACTCGAGGATGGGTGTGCGGTCCCCTGGGTGGCCGGCTGTGTTGGCGAAGGCAGGCTCAGGGACGGTGTCCTCGGGGCCCAGGTAGTTGTAGAAGGGGGCCCCATCTGGGCCATAGATGCTGTAGTGCAGGTCATCGGGCCCGGGGCCATACTCATAGCCTGGCCGGAAGTGGACCCCGGCCTCGCGCTCTGCCTCGATGCGAGCCACATTGCACAGCTGAGCGTAGACCTCTGTCAGGGAGGAGGGAGAGAGGGATCTGGGTTCCAGCTCCTGCCAACTAAAGCCTGGCTGGCTTTGTCTCTGGGAGCATGCAAGGACTGGTACCCTCTGGGAGATCCTGGCAGCATTCTTCTCCCCACCTCTCCCCTGCCCTACTTTGTCCCCAAACAGCAGGTATGGAAGACAGGGCCGGATTGCTCTGCTCCTTCTTTCTAGATCCCCCCTTCCAAGGTGAGGGCATCCCCCTCCCTGGGGCCTGGCACAGCCCTGCAGGGTCTCCCCTTTGCTCCCCCTCACCAGAGCTCCTGGGGGGACACAGAGCACACTGCCGGCTCCAGGCCTCGCCATCCTGGCAGCAGCATTCCGTGTAGGTGGTGCGGTGCCCACGCAGGGGTTCGCTGCATACATCATTGGTGACTTTTTTCCAGCAGACGTCCGTGTGGATGTCGTGGTCAGGGAGGTCCTCTGGTGGCACAGGGCACGGAGGCACATGAGCCCCCCCAGCCCAGGTCCCCTTCTCCTGCTGCCCCACGCTCAGGCCCACTCACCCATGCTGCTGGTGCTGTTCATGCAGCGCTGCTGGCTGAGGTCCAGGGTGAGCGGGGGGCTGCAGAAGCAGTGGAAGGAGCCCTCCGTGTTGACACACTCGCCATTCTCACAGGCCAGGTCCTGGCACTCATCATGATCTGGGGAGGCAGGAAAGGGTGGGGCATTGCCAAGGTGGCCTGTCCACCGACCACCCTCAGGGAAGGGGGTTTTCCTATCACTGATAATGAAGAGTTAGTGCCCTGCCTCCCTCCCCTCAACCCAGCCCAGCCTGGAAGACCCCTCCCTGGGGACAATCTCTGACAGCCCAGAGCTCCTTCACCTGGGACCAGCCTGCTGCAGTGGGCGGTCTCCCTAGGACGGGGGACTCTCAGCAATAATGGGACTGGCTGGCAGGGGCTGGGTGGGCCATTATTCAGCTGTGGGCCTGGGGTGGGGGCAGGGATCATGTGTGTCCTCACCCTCACACTTCTTGTGGGAAGCATCGTAGTGGAAGCCGGGATTGCACAGGCAGACATAGCCAGGCACGGTGTTGAGGCACTGGCCGTTCGGGCAGAGACCAGGCCCGAATATCACACACTCATCCGCATCTGTGGAAGGCAGAGCTGAGGTGAGAGGAAGGTGAGAGGCAGTATGAGGGGTACCTAGAGCAGGGAATCCAAAGCCAGGCTAGGTTTGAATCCCAGCTCTGCCACTTACTAGGTGGCTTTGGGCAAGTTGCTTAAGTTTGCCTTGCCTCCGGTTCCTACATGCTCTTAGAGTTGTTATAAGGATGAAAAGGTGTTAATATGTGTGAGGTGCTCAAAAAAGTGCACAGCGCGTAGCCAGCACCCAAGAAAAGCGATCTCTGTCTCCATCATTTCCTTCTCAAGACTAGCTTCAGGACTAGGGTGCTGAGGGCGCAGTACCTGGACCATCCTACTGTGAGTGTGGGTTCCCCAGAGTTTCTGGCCTCATCAGTGCAGCCAGGGAGATGAGCGCAGCCTCTGGCCTCTAGAGCAGTGCTCTCCACTCTGTCCCTGTGCCCAAATGTGGCTGGGGGTGAGAGTTAGTCAAGGCATCATAGTTTGTTTCTGGAGGTGCAGCCTTGGGAGAGCAGGGAAACTGAGGTGAGGCTCATGTGGACACTCCAAGAGCAGCTTGAGTCAGAACTTCCAGCTAACACTCTGCAGGGAGTCAGCCCTGGGACAGAAAAGGTGGAGGCAACCTGGGAGGCCAGGGCTGGATGCAGAACTTCCCCAGGGACCCTGTGGAGGAGCAGGCTAGGGCCCACTTAGGTGAATGGAGTTTGGGGCGGAGGATGGAGCAGGTTACCTGTGTACATGGTCTGTCCAAATGTCCAGGCTCCTTCCACAGGAATGTAGCCTTTTCCACTAGGGCAGATCTCGCTGAATTCAGCTATGTAGAGAGGCGTTTCAGCTCAGAGTGGGGAGGGCCCTGCCCCCTTCCTCTCTCCCCTTCTTTCAGTGTCACCTTGCAGAGCTGACCCTTCGAGGATCTGGAACCCTTGGGGTCTTACCTGAGTCCTCAGACGGGCACAGGTCACAGGCGTCTCCCCAGCTAGCGCCCTGGGTGCAGCAGCATTCTGCCTGTGTGGTGTTCCGGCCCAGGACACTGGAGCAGGGCACATGGCCGTTCTGCCCAGAGTAGCAGTCCATGCGGGTGGGGGCCAGGGCATGGTCCCCTGTTGGGGCCTCAGAGATACTCTGACCTGTGCGTGACAGATGCTCATTACTGTCTGTTCATGACCCTCTGAGGGGGGTCAATAGTCCTTGACTTTATTTCTTAAATTTAACATTTGTGTAGCACTTTACAGTGGAAAAAATTCTGTTACCTGTATTACCTCACTGATGCTCTCCACAACCCTAAGAAGTGGCCTAATCATCATCTCAAGAAACAGAGGCTTAGAGAGGCTGGGGCCTCGCCACCGCTGTGCGATTAAGCTATTAAACAGTGCAGCAGGGATCTGACCCCAGTTCCTCCTCACCGAAGCCCCTGCTCTTTGCGGTATACCACCCTACCTGCCTCCCTGTGATGGGCTGCCCCCAGTCCCTGGCATGCCATATGGGCAGTCCTCTGGTCCATTCTGCTTCACATGTACCCCAGCCCCTTCCACCCTTCCTTGTCTCCCTCACTTTCCCGCAAGGCAGTGAAGACCAGCTGAGTCCTAGTCCAGTCTGGCGTGAGAGGCTGAACCCAGTAGCTCTCGGGTGGAGTGGGAAGTGGGAAAGGGAGAGCCCGGTTTAGTTCAGCTCCAAGTCCTCTCTCATCCAGAAGGTTCCCAGGGATTAGATGGATTCAGGGTCCCTTCAAGGCTCAATCTGTGGTCCCTGGGCCCACCCTAAGTCAGCATCAGGGTTTCCTGAGCCTCCTCTAGGATCGTCGCCACCGTGTAGCTCCTGGTTTCGCTGTGCGCGGCCCTCAGCCTCCTCACCCCTTCATGCACCAGGCCCCACCTGCACCTCCCTGTGCTGCCCCAGGCCCTGGCCCAGTGTCTCCCTCAGCGGCTAGAGGCTAGAAGAGGGATGCAGAGGAACACGCTCTCTGTAAACCTCTGAGTCACCATGGATAATGCATCTCCCAGGCCTCACCTCCAGCCCCCCGCGGGCGGCAGTGCCCCTCCTGGGCATCGTACTCCTCCAGGTCACTGGCGCAGAGGCACAGGAAGGAGCCCTCCACGTTCTCACAGAGCGCGGCCCCACACACCGCCAGCATAAGCTCACACTCGTTCACATCTGCCAGGTGTGAGAAGAGGCTCGTGGGCAGAAAAGAGGCAGCCCGTGCCCCCTGCCCCTGACTCCAGCCCACTGCTCCCAAAAGAAGCAGGCTAGGCCTTGGGGAAGAAACAAGAGTAAGTATAGATTTGCAGGGAGGAGGAACCGATAGACAGAGGGCATGGGAAAGAAGAGAGAAGGAGAGAAGTGGCAGCAAACGGTCACAGAAGTGCACAAAGAGGAAGGGTTACCCCTCAGTGCACATTCTCCAAACCTCCTGCCTCCTGAGGCCCTGAGGCTTGAGGACACCTGCTGCCCTGCTGGCAGAGCATGGCTGTGCTTCCCCTTACCCGCCCAGCCCACATGCCCCTGGGCGAGGAGTTGAAGTCCCCCTCTTCTTTGAAGCCTCCCTTGCCCACGCTCTGGGGACCCATGATGGAGCCACGTGACCAGGACCAGTTGAGGAGGAGGACCCCAGGGCCTTCCCTTTCCTGGCCCAGACCTTGGGTAGCCCACAGGCTCCTCACCCACACAGTCCCAGCCTGACGGAGAGATCTCGAAGCCCTGGTCACAGAGGCAGCGGAAGGAGCCGTCAGTGTTGTCACAGAAGCCATGGCTGCCACACATGGTGTCGTTGGTGCACTCGTCTATGTCTGTGGGACAGTGGGAACCAGGGTAGAGGGTGTGTGTGTGTGTGCACGTGTGCACTCTCTCACACACATGCACACTGTCTCGTTCTATGCTGAGAATACTTATTTGGCTTATTAGCACCAAGACCTGTGAAAAGCAGCCTCTCAACCCAGGATAAGAAAACTCTAACATTCACAGTCCTGTGGCATCTTTCGTAAGCTCTGCTGGATGGAAAATATACAAGCTACACTCAGCTGCTAAAAATCATGTCCTCAGGAGAAAATCGTGTCTCGCTCAATACGTGAAAAATAGGTTTTCTCAGCCCTCTCTCCTCTCTCTCCTCCCTCCCTACTCACCAATGCAGTCTCCGTTCGGGGCCATGTGGAAGCCAGGCTGGCAGTCCAGAACACAGCGGTAGGAGCCAGGGCTGTTTTCACACTTCCAGGTGCCACACACCGGGTCTCCGTAGTCCTCACACTCATCGATATCTGTCCCCAGAGCCATGCCATGAGAGAGGACAGAGGTGGCCAGGTCACTGCTCTGGTCCCACAGGGTCATGCCCCACAACCTCTAGGGTTCTTGATCTGTTCCAAATTACTGTGCTCATCCCAACCCCAGCACATCAAGGTCAGGACGATTTCCCCTGACCCTGCAGGGCTGAGCCTCTGGGAAGAGAACCGTATGCTATTTAGGAAGCAGTGAGCTCTTAGCCTTCTGTGACACTCCTTTTTCTCCGCCGCCCCCGTCTCCCATCCCTACCAGCAGAGCACTGTACTTCTCTTTACACGAAGCCTTCAGCATAGTGTATTACAGAGAGTTGTCTTCATATCTGTCTCCCTTGCTCAATTTCAAGATCATCCATAACTGTCTATTTGTCCTAGCAAAAGACATTGAGCATAGCAGGTGTTTAATGTCTATTGAATCAATTTGGCCTTTAAAACTAGATTGTGTGCTCTGCCAGCACGAAGACGATGATTGTCTTCATTTTGTCATCCTTGGACAGCCCCTGAGCCCTGAGTCTCAATACATACACTATTTGTTGGACATTTCATCTGTGGAAAGTGCTCTGCTCCACGGGAGCTGAGGACCAGGCAGGGTAGAGATGGCAGACGTGGGCAGAGCCCTGTCCCCTCCCCCCAGAGCCCTTACCCACACACTCTCCACTCTCTGGGGAGGGCTGGAAGCCAGTCTCACACACACAGTTGAAGGAGCCCTCGGTGTTGACACAGTGCCCTCCCAGACACGGGTCTGTGGCGGCACACTCGTCCACATCTAGAGTAGAGATGGCTGTCAGCAGACCCAGCCATGGGTCCCTTCCCTGTTAGGGTCCTGTGTAGCATCCTCTGGGCCCTGAGTAGCCCATAGGAGAGTCAGAGAGTGGCTTATGTAGGAAATGGCTGGAAGCCAGAGGCCAGGCTGCGGGAGGTGGGCACCGGGGTGGGGGTGAGTGGTGAGGCGGGGTCCCTGGAACTGGAGCTCTGTAAAGGGGAGAAGTGATACCTGGAGTTTGGAGTGGGTGCATGCCTGCTGTCAATGTCGTGAAGAGGCCCTGGTGAGAGACTGAGTCCCTCCCTCCCTGAGCCCCGGGCTCCCTCACATCACTCCTTGCTCCCATCTTCTCCTCCCTGGGCAGGGCCATGAGCACTTGCTCTTAGTACTGGTATTAAAAGGGACACCACTCTAGTCTTAGCCTCTAGCGCCCATGCTCCTGGCCAGTAGAGGTAGCTGTGCTGGCTTCTCACCCTGGCATCTGGTACCCCCCTCTGTGCTGACGAAGCCAGGTGCACACAGACAGAAGAAAGACCCGTGGCTGTTGAGGCACTCGCCATGGGGTGCGCAGTGCTCCTCCCCCATGCACTCGTTCACATCTGCAGGGAAAAGATGGGGAGTGGGTGTCTGCTGGGGATGTGCCTGCCTCCCCACACACTCATGTCCCCCACCCCCAGTAGGGCGACCAGGGTCACTCACCCTCACACACGGTGCCATTGGCCAGCTGGAAGCCCTGGGGACAGAGGCACTGGTAGGAGCCCACCGTGTTCTTGCACTCGCCTCCCAGGCAGCTGCTCTGGGGGTCTTCACATTCATCCACATCTGCAGGACCACACAGGGGAGGAAGACAGCCGATGGCAGCACCTCCCAAGGACAGAAGCCAAGGGGGAAGTGTCCAGAGGACCTGTCACCTGCCTGCAGAGCTGGACCCACGGGGGATCATCCCCTCATGAGGCAGCACAGCTGGGACAAGCTTGTGAGCGACTCTTGGGGAGCAGGATGATGCAGCTCCTCCAGCCTCAGCAGCCCCCAACCTGCTGGACTTCACCATGGCCCTGACAGAGGGGCATCCCATTTGTGTCCTCTCCCACATGGAGGCTCATACCTTCACAGGAGTCACCCAGGGGGCTGGGCCGGTAGCCCCCATCGCAGTCCTTGCAGGAGAAGGAGCCAGCTGTGTTGGTGCAGACTCCCGAGGGGCAGACTCCCGGGAAGGCACACTCATCTAGGTCTGCAGACAGACAGTGCTCGCCCGGGGACCTAGGAGGGCTCCCACTCCCTGGGCAATGCAGGAACCTCACCGTGGCCTCCCTCTCTGAGCCCCTGGGGGGTTTCCTAAAACCCCCTCCCTAGAACGCTCCCTGGGCAGCCCTGCCCTCAGCTTCCCTCTTGTCTCTGTGACTGGCTTTTCCTCCTGTCCTCACTCTGAACTTGGGGATTATGACAATAGAAGCTCTTGTTGGGGCCAGGTGCATTTATGGAGTCTTCCAGCCTAGCCTGGAGCCCCTCGGCATCAGCCCCAAACTGGGGACAAATTGAGTGTTCTTTGGGAGGTAAGACAGCCTATATTCTGTCCCCTTCCACCACTGCCTCCCCAGGGTTACCTTCACAGGCAGTGCCGTCTTCATTCACCCAGTACCCGTCCTCACAGGCAGAGCAGGCGAAGGAGCCCTCCGTGTTGAGGCAGAGGCCTGTGGGGCATGAGGCCCGGCTGGCACACTCATCCACATCTGAAATAGGGCATTGCATTCTGTGTGGGACTCTGCAGGACAGACAGGCCAGGACACTGGCAGGTAGGCAGGGGTGGGAGAAGGACAGGTCTGGACAGGGATGTGTTGGGTCAGTGTGAATAGGGATGCAAGGCCACGGGCGGATTCAGGGGGCCAAGGGTGGTATGCAGAGGGGAGGGAGCCGCAAGCTGGATTGGCCTGCGGAGAAGGGGTGCTTCAGCATCTCTGTACCTTGGCAGCCCTTCTCATCTGAGGTGACCTCATAGCCCTGATCACAAGAGCATCTGAAAGAGCCTTCTAGGTTGGTGCACTTTCCATGGGCACAGACCCCGGGGGTCAGACACTCATTCACATCTGTGGGAGAGAAGTCCAAGATAGTGGGCTGGCGTCCTCCCCATCCTGCAGCCCCCGCTGGCAGGCTCCGAGCGTCTCAGTTTTGAGGCCAGGGAACCAGCCTTCAGAGGGGCTGCAGGCCACCTGGGGAGGCCATGAGGCCATGCTCCCTCCTCCCACCTAGGCAGGGCAGGGCGTCCCATCCCCCGGGCTCACTTCAGCCCTATCTAGTAACTCAGAGCACTCTGCATGTATCCACGCAGGGGGCCAGGTCCCCCAGCCCTGGGGCTGGTTTGGCTCATCTGAGGATACTTGGAATGAGGTGTCCAAGACCTTTGACTCCCCTCATTGTGTGTGCCAGGAACCCTACATGACCTCCTACCTGCCAACCAAACAACCCACGATCCCAACCCAACAAGCAGCTTCTGCGGGTGGGCGGGCAGCGTGGAGAGGCCAGTCATACCGAGGTGGCTGAGTGGCAGCCTCGAGGGCCTGGGAAACGTCTGCCCTCTCCAGAGCCTCAAAGCGTCTATTCAACACCCAGTCCCTCCCGGCATTCTGAACCCCAAGGCTTTCTTCCTGAGGGGGCTGCAGGAAAAGAGCACACGCCTCCTCTTGCAGACCTGCTGCCCTTCTGAGGGAGGAGTGCCCTGCTGTGCGGTGGGCGTGCTGTTTAGACGCTGCTTTTGAGATGCAGAAGAGCAGGAGACCCCTCCTCCCTGGGAACTGCAGAAGGGCCTGGCCCCATCCTAAGACCCTTAGGCTCCTCGATCCACCACAGGATCCAGGTACAGAAGCTGCTGACACTTTGGGCAGTCACTCCAGAATGCATATGGCCAAAGAGGAGTAAAGGGCCCCACCCTAGCTGATTCAGAGGGCAGAGCCCTGGCGACTCATGCCCAGAGTCATCTGGGAACCCAGCTAGATCATGCAGGACAACAGCCTCCAAGCCACCTCCCTCTGCCCGCCTCTTTCCCTTTCCGTGTGTGGGCTCAACCAGAGGTCCCATGGCCGAATGGCCTGCTCAGTGCCTTGGCTAGCAGCCCTCACCTACACAGCTCCCACTCTGGCCCCGGTAGCCCTCCTCGCAGGCCAGACAAGTGTAGGAGCCGGGGGAATTGACGCATCTCCCATCAGGGCAGGTACCGGGGTGACGGCATTCGTTGATATCTGCAAAACAGCAGCCCCTCCCTTGGTCATCCCTGGGAACATAGCAAATGGGTAGGTCTGTGACACAGCAAATCCTTGTCCCTGCCTTTGGTTGGGGAGAGGGATGGACAGAGGGAAACTAGGAAAGAATGAGAGCTGCCCTGTGTTCCCAACTCCACCTCTCACCCACTGTCTGGGACAAAAGAGGGAGATGGAAGAACTTAAAAATTAGAAAGGGAGACTTCCTGGGTGGGCGCAGTAGGCTATGGTTACCACCAGCTGTGGGAGGGTCAGAGGCTCCACTTTGTGAGCTGGGCTGTTTGGGATGGGCTTTCATCTCTCCCCTGGTGAATTCTTAATCCTTTATAAGCAGTGACCATTACTGGGATGTGCTTGGCACAGCAGCTAACTGGATTGCCAGAGGCTCCAGAGCAGATCATCAGAGGGGCAGTGAAGGCAACTTGGGCTTCCTTGCACCAGGAAATGAGGACCATGGAGGAACCCCCAATCTTGGATATGGCCAAGACCAGCTCTGAGGCTGAGTGCAGACTGTAGGGTAGAGCTGGCAAAGCTTCTCTGCTGGAGAGCTGTCAGACATTTCTTCCAGCCAAGAATCACGTAGGGATCCTGGCACCCACTCTGGTGAGATCCAGGAAAGTCAGCCAGAAGGGGTAAGCCTGGACACCAACTGGACACCCAGGGGACGAGGGGACCCAGGAAGGGAGAGTGGCAACAGGAAGAGGAGGGAGCTAGTTCTCCCCGGAGCCGAGGAGAGGGCTCTTCCCCCATGTAACCTGGCATATCGTGGGCTTCATCATCAAGGCACCCAGGGGACCTGGACTGAGTGAGGGAGGTCCTGTCACAGGGACTGAACTCTGAGTCAGCACTGCAAGAGGACATTATGCCCCTCTGACCCCATATCAAGGCTCTGGCCCACTCTTCACAACAGGTCCACTGGCCAAGGAAAGAGGAGGGGTTCTTCTTCCTAAATGGGTAATTGTCACTCTCCTAGAGGAAGTCCACCAGCTTACGCAGATTTAGAGGCCCTACTGCCCAAGAGGAAGACCTACTCAGCACCTATGGAGGAAGTATGGGAGGCAGGCCTAGGGTCTGAACACAGGCTTTCTGCAGAGGGACTAAAGCCAGCAGCTGTCACTGCTGCTGGACATGGAGAGGAGAGGACATGGACCCTAAAGTGGAGGGTGAAAGTGAGTCCTTTCTGAGGTTGTTTGGTTTCCAGAAGTCAGGACACATCGAAGCCCTCTGTCCCAGAGGACTGGGACCCTCTCAAGCCTAAAGCTTCTGCCTGAGGGTCCAGAAGACGGGGATATCGCCACAGGGCAGGTGGTTTTTCAGGTGGGTCTCTGCAAGGAGAGTCCCACAACTCCCATATAATCTTGGGGACACTGAGATAAGGCTCATCTCTGGCAAGAGGGTAGCCACAAGTAGGGGCTGGGGGTGCCCCGGCCCCTACTTGAGTTGTGGTGACACCAGCCTTAACTATTCTAAGGGCTTCTGTAAAGACAGAGATGGATAAAATGAAGGATCTAAGGTGACTAACTTTGGCCACCCAAGAGACAGAGGCCAGTGCCATGACCTGTTGGCCTCGGCCGAGGTACTTGAAGGAGGATGGGCAAAGCCACTGAGAATGAGCAGCAATCCCTGTTTCAGGGATGCCAGATGATCTCTTCCAGATGAAGAGAACAAGATTGAGGCAAAGCTCCTCCTAAATCCATGCCAGGAAAAATGAAGTCTTTGGACCTTTCCTGCAGGGATCAGGCATTGTGAGAAGGAGATAAGGTTTGCCAGGAGCAAAGGGCCCTGAAGTCTGTCCTGCCCCAAACATGCTGGGCACATCTCTTGGAGGTGGTGTGCATAGTGTCTTAATGCTGGAATGCCACGCACGTGGCATTCCAGCTCTCCACTTTCTGCACCATGGTAATCTGGTGCCTCCTAGTGTCCTAGTGGTTGGGTGGCACCATGAGACTAGTGAGGGCCAATGAACTGTGAGTGGGTATGATACGGATAATTTATGGACCAAATCATTTAATTTGTGCAACCCTCCAGAGTGCTCTTTTATTCTTCCACAGAGACTGGCTATTCCTTTAGCCTACATCTCCAATGAGGAAACATGGGGCAGAGCCCCCAGCTGACCCTTGATGGACATGTGGCACTGATGAGATAGAAACTTGGCTGCTGCTGGGCATGGTGGCTTGCGCCTGTAATCTCAGCACTTTGGGAGGCCAAGACAGGTGGATCATCTGAGGTCAGGAGTTCAAGACCAGCCTGGCCAAAATGGTGAAACCCCATCTCTACTAAAAATACAAAAATTAGCCAGGTGTGGTGGCAGGCACCTGTAGTCCCAGCCACTCGGGAGGCTGAGGCAGGAGAATCGCTTGAACCCAGTGGGGGAGGAGGTTGCAGTGAGCCAAGATCACGCCACTGCACTCCAGCCTGGGTGACAGAACTCTGTCTCAAAATAAACAAACAAACAAACAAACAAACTTGGCTGCTATGTCAATAAGATAGGGGTTGTTTGTTAACGCAGCATAACCTTGTCTATCTTGGCATGCCACTGCTGGCTTCCTTCCTCAGACCAGAGCCCCAGCCAGTGATTATCACACGTGAATGGGATGGGGAGGCCAGATGATGAAAGCAGCCCCTCATTCTCCACCCAAGCCAGGGAAGGGCTCTCCTGGGTGGAAGTGAATATAACTGAACCATTAGCCAAGCCAATCCAAAGGAGCCAGAGGAAGATTCTGAATGAAGCAGATTCTATCACCAGCTACCCTGAGGCTGTCCCACCAGCATCTTGGTGCCTAGACTGGAACTAGTCACTGGATGCAGAAATATTCCAGTTTTTCTGCCTGGCCTAGGGTATGAATGTTAATCTGAGATTACGGTGTGTTTTGGAGGGTTTTATTTAATATTCTGTCTTTGAAGCCAGGAGCCATCTGTCTTCTTCCTGTGTTCCCAGCCCATGGCCAACACAGCTGGTGCTCAACAAATGTTTGCTGACCAAAGAGTGGGAGAGTATGCCTCAAACTTCACCCTTCATCTTTTTGGTATAAGGCTGCTGAAGAGACCCCAAAGGGCCCATGGCAACAATGACTCCAGAGACCAGCTTGCCAAGCTTCTGTCGGTTCGCTGGGAGAATCCTGGAGCTTCTCTAACCACAGATCAGCCTTTGGATGAGGAAATATAAAGGCATTCACCTCTGATGCTTGTGAGAGCATGGGGTGGGGGTGGGGAAGGCACTCAGGCAGGGACCAGAAGCTCAGGTGACCTTGGTTATGGCTGGGCGACACCAAAGGCCCTGGCAGTCTGCAGGGAAGTCTATCCCCTGTCTGTGGGAACCTGGAGTCCCGGTACGACGGAAATGCTGTTGAGACTGCTGGACGGGCCTCTGTCCAGACCACTCAGCCTTTCACCAGAGACTTTCAGTTTCAGTGGAGAGAGTGGTTTCTGAGTTGGAGAAAGAAGAAAGAGGGCGAGGAAATTGACTGGGCTCCCAGGGTGATGGGCCGGGCTTGTGGTTACCAGTGGAAACCTGGAGAAGTGTGCGGGCTACATCATTCTTCCTTTCAACAGACTCGGAGTGTCTGCCCTGGGCCAGGAACTCTGCCTGACCTCCCAGATGTGGTGTGTGTCTAGAACCTTTCCTTGGGAAGGGAAGGAGAGGGCTGGGGTATGGGGGAGCCTGGACATGAAAAAGAACTACCCTCTGACAGTAACGTTTCCCTCTACTTATTCAGCGTCTGTATATGCCAGACAGTACCTAGCACTTTGTATACATTAGCTTATCCGGTGCTCATAAACATCTCTGAGATGGGCATTACAGTTCCATTTCCAGACATCGCGTCAAAGGCCAAACCCAAGCCTGTCTGCACCAGAGCCTGTGCCCTTAACACAGACTGGTTAATATAAATCTGATGGGTTTTTTTTTCTTTTTTTTTTTTTTTTTTGAGACACAGTCTCACTCTATTGCCCAGGCTGGAGTGCAGTGGCGCAATCTCGGCTCACTGCAACCTCCACGTCCTGGGTTCAAGTGATTCTCCTGCCTCAGCCTCGCAAGTGAGTAGGATTACAGGCATGTGCTAATTTTTGTATTTTTAGTAGAGACGGGGTTTCACCATGTTGGCCAGGCTAGTCTTGAACTGCTGATCTCCAGTGACCCACCTGCCTCGGCCTCCCAAAGTGCTGGGATTACAGGTGTGAGCCACCACGCCCAGTCTAAACCTGATGTTTTTAATGTTCTGGTATTTTCTTGGTTCATTTCCTCTCATTTTACTTTTCTTTTTGATAAAGTCTAATGTTAAATTCACAGCATCATTGTGTTGCTTAAATGAGGTAATCTATCGAGGACCTAACCCAGACACCTGGGACAAAGGAAGCACCTGTCAGTGGTGGGTGCCATCATTCTCCTTTCTCCTGAAGATGCCAGGCTGTCTTATCTCCATCGTGCTAAGGAGGACAAGGCAGGTAGGTTCCGGCTTTGGTTATGGGTAGGCCTGAGTTTTAAAGGGGGAGGACCAAGAGGGAGGTATTGGGAGGTGACACACTGGGGCTGAAGGCAGAGCTGTCTGTCCTGCACCTGCCGCAACCTCTCCCCTTTGCTTCTCTGGACTTTGCTTCCACGGTAGTGGCATTGGGAAGAGAGGCTGTCCTTTCACAAAGTACACAAGCTCTTCTCTGACTTCCAGGCCCTTCTGAAAGCAGACAAGTCCCAGCCAGGGAAACCTGGAGGCTGGGAGGAGTCTCAGCCTAAGCTCAGACCCAGGGCCAGGTTCTTCTTGGACTGCGCCTGGATTTACCCTCATTTCTTCCTGTCCCAGCCAGTCTCGAGAGCAAATGCCCTGGGACTCCTATAAGCCTGTGACACCCCAGCCTGACAGGGACGTGGTGGCAGCAGAGCTGCCAGGGGTCTTCAAAGCTGGCACGAGACAGGCAAGGGTCTGTGAGGAGACCAGTTAGCAATGTCACAGCGCCTTTTGGCTGGGTCTGGGAAAGACAGAAGGATCTGGGATCCCTCCCTCCCTCCCTCCCTCCCTCCCTTCCTTCCTTCCTTCCTCTAGCATTTATTGGGTGCTTATCAGGTGTCCATGTATGGGCCATCTAAAGATATGGCCCAGCCCTCAGGAGCTCACAATCTAACAAGCTTAATAAGAAGGCTGACACTCCCAGACACACCGACTCTTCCTCTGCCCCATGAGGAGAGCACATTTTTCAAGGCAAGAGGGCAGAGGTTACAGAGGAGATGTTCCTAAGGTGTCATGTGGATAAAGTTGTTCGTGCTCCCCTGCTGCAGGTGGCAGACAGGATGCCAGAAAGTCACTGAGGGGATGGAAGGGCTCAGGAATTCTCATAGGTGTCTCTGTCCATAGACGTGGGCTCAGCATCAACGGGCCGGGGCAGGGACAAGCTAGAAGGCGTGTTGGTGGTGGGCAGTGCGTGGGGAGGGACAGGTGGGTGGTGGGGTGGCAGGGCGCCTCCCTCCTTCCCATTCCTTACCTTGGCAGTGTCCTTTCCTGACCATGATGTAGCCCTGATCACACTCGCAGTGGTATGAGCCCTCGGTGTTGGTGCACTGCCCCCCGCTGCACACCCCTGGCTGCTCACACTCATTGATATCTGTGAACACACAGAAAAGCCCTGAGTCACAGCCAGTCCTGGAGGATGGTAGAGGGGGCGGGGTCCTGGAGCATTCCTTCTAGAGGCCAAGGACAAAGGATGCCACGCTGAGGCCTGGGCAGGGAAGGCATGCTTGCTGCAGCCACAATTGCCTGGAGGGGCTCCTGGGCCAGGTCTGAAATGATCTAGCTCAGGCCCCTGATAAACCTGAGTTCCTTTCTCTCAGGGGAGTCTACTCTGGGGACCCATGGGGATCCTTACAACTGTTTCCTCACCCTCATGCAAGGGCTGGTCTGGAGGTGGGGTAGCAGTCCATACGGTATAACCTGCAGAGGCCAAAAGGACTCCCACCCCGCTCCTGGCCCCACTATATCCCCTTTGGGTCTGCTCCTGGAGTCCTTCTTTCCTTCCTTCCTTCCTTTATTTATTTATTGAGACGGAGTTTCGCTCTTGTTGCCCAGGCTGGAGTGCAATGGCGCCATCTTGACTCACTGCAACCTCCGGCTCACTGCAACCTCTGCCTCCCTGGTTCAAGCGATTCTCCTGCCTCAGCCTCCCGAGTAGCTGGGATTACGGGTGCCCGCTACCACGCCCGGCTAATTTTTTTGTGTTTTTAGTAGAGATGAGGTTTTACTATGTTGACCAGCCTGGTCTTGAACTCCTGACCTCAAGTGATCCAGACTCCTCGGCCTCCCAAAGTGCTGGGATTATAGGCATGAACCACTGCGCCTGGCCTCCTGGAGTCCTTCCTAAGGACCTTCATAAAGGTTAGGAACCAAGCAGCCAGTGAGGGATCACGTTTTAGGTAACCATGGATCTGTAGGGTGTGGTTTCTGTCATTTTTCCAAAGTATATTGGTGTCCCATCATGGCTCTAAAGCCCAACCCCACTCACGCCCCTCCCCTGCTTAAACTCCTACCAGAGACCCCTGCTACCTCCAGTTCTGTTTGCAGCCTGGCTCACAAGGCCTTTGCCACCTGGCCCAGCTCTGCTGTATTTGCTAATTCACACAAGTCCCTTGGTATAGCCTCAGCTATTGTGGATATCAGTGGTCCAACCTCCAAGCCTTTGTTCACACAAATGCTTCCGCCTGGAGTCTCTTTCCTCATGATGGCCAGCAAATCCCTGCCCCCACTTCAAAGATGGTTTAATGCATCACCTCTGGGTCCTGTGGGTCCCCATCCCCTGTCCCCACAGTCAAATTAATCAAGGCCTCACCTTCCCACTCTCCCCCTTAAACTGGGACTGATACAAACACTTCACAGAGTCCTTGTGCAGATTAAATACAATAATCCAGGTGAGGGGTTGAGCACTGTGCTCACCTGGCATAAGGTAAGCACTGCAGAAATGTTAGCTATTATTATCCTAGTGTTAAACCCCATAAAATCCCAGCTCCTCAAGCCTGGCATGTGAGATCTTGCATGACCGGCCCCAGCCTGCTTCTCATCTGTTTCCTGCCGCCCGCACCTCTCCTACCCTCACCTAACCTCAGGACCTGTTCCTGAGCCTCTGCCCACACTGTCCCCTTGCCTGGAACAGCTTCCTACACACCAGCGTGACTGCCTCCCACTTATCTCCAACCCAGCGTCCCCTGAGGGCCCAGCTCTCAGTGTACCTGTTCATTTACTTGCTTCTCCCTGACTAATGGGAACATGCCTTATTGTCTCAGCATCTCCAGTGCCCAGCACAGAACCCCAATAAGTGCTTACTGAAGGAATTGAATAATAACCATTTGCTCAAGGACAGTGTCTTCACTTGAGCAATACTTCATAAAACTCCAGTGCACAGCAAAGTCTGTGCCAGAAGGTGGGAAATGCACACTCCTAGGCCCACAGCCAGAGATTCTGATGCTGCCGTACTGGTGGGCCCAGGAACCCACGTTGTTATAGCTCTTCAGGCAATTCTGGAATAACTGGTGTTCACTGTGAGAAGCTCTAATCCCAATGGAAGAGAGAAGGGAACTCCTAGACAGAGCCATATGTGGGAACTGGATGAAGAACTCATTATCCCCTGAGGTCAGGACGACTGTCTGATAGATGGTACTGGAAAACTCCCTCACTCCATGGAGAAAAATGGAGACGTGAATAGAGAAAGACCAGGTTCTTAACAGCCATACGAAGATGGACTCCAGACGAATCAAAGCATACCATAAAAGGGAAAACTAGAACTCAGTTAAGGTGTAGGAGAATATCTTTGTGACTTCAGGATATGGAAGGATTTCTTAAACAAAGCCCCCAAAACACACAAAAATAAGGCAAAATTGTGAATTTCAGTACATCAAAATTAAGGATTTCTGTTCCAAGAAATGTGGATAAGCTTAAAGGATAGAGGACAAAATGGGAGCATTGCAATTTCTAAACCCAGCCAAGAATCTAGAATATATAACGGACTCCTAAAGAGCCCCAGGAAAAAGCAGCATCCACCATCGGAAAACTGAGCAAAAATGGGAGCCAGCAGTTTACAGATGAGAAAACCCACAGGCTAATGTATGAAGAGATGCTTACATTTACTGGTAAACATTTACTTAGATATTTAATATGTAAACAATTTATCTTATTGATAATATAAATTATAATGATTTATATTAATTATATACATTATTTAATCTATAAATCGATATAAATATCAAATCATTGAGGTAATGAGATATTACTTTGAGACTGGGAAGCTTCAGAAAGTGGGTGTTTTTCTGAACAAGGGCTCTTCCAGTGGTAGCCAAGCCCCACTAGGAGAAGTACTTACAGCCAGCCTTGAGCCCCACCCCCTGTTCCCCAGCTGATGGGGCTGGCAGAGACATCTTGGACACCTGGGCTGGTACGTGGCAGAAACTTGTGTCTGCACCAGTCCTGGTGACACCATTCTCTGCAGCAGCTGCTGCTTATCCCAGGCCAGCTCCCCAGGCTGGGTCTGCAAAGAGCAGTGCCTCTGGCCCACAACACCCACCTAGACCATTGGAGCCCAGAAAAGCCTCCTTCCCTTAGCCTCTCTCCTGGCTCCTCCAGCCTGTTCTGAGCCCTGCCCCTTGAGTCAGCTCCCCAGAAGTCAGCTGACCCAGTCACCACCGTTCTGCTCACAGACTTCTACTGGCTACCCCTGCCTGTGAGACAGTGTCCAAATGCTTCAGCCTGGCACTCAAGACATTTCCCACACTGGCCTCTTCCTCCAGGTAGCCCTGCTCCAGTCATACTGCATTCATGATTATTCCCAGAGCATGCCAGGGAATGTTCACTATTCAGGTCTCTGCAGAGACGCTTCTCTCTACCTGGAATACCCTCTGCTCCCTCCATTCCTATTCATGCTCCAACACCCTGTGTATAAGGGAGTGTGTCTTTGGAAGCAAACCATGCTTTGGAGCTATTTGATTTGGAGAGTGATTTGATTCTGTTTCTAGCTCTGTCACCACTAGGTATGAGGCCTCTGGGTATTTCAATTCACCTCTGAGCCTCAGTTTGCTAAACTATTAAACAGGGCTAAGGATTTCCACAACATGGAGTTGGGATGATGAGCTTCATATAACAAAATGCTTGGGACAGTGCCAGCATATATTAAGTGCTCATTAAATGGTAGCTATTCTTGGTCAGGTGCGGTGGCTCACACCTGTAATCCCAGCACTTTGGGAGGCCGAGGCGGGTGGATCACAAGGTCAGGAGTTCGAGACCAGCCTGGCCAATATGGTAAAACCTTGTCTGCATTAAAAATACAAAAATTAGCCGAGCGTGGTGGCGGGTGCCTGTAGTCCCAGCTACTCGGGAGGCTGAGGCAGGAGAATGGCGTGAACCCGGGAGGCAGAGGTTACAGTGAGCCGAGATTGTGCCACTGCACTCCAGCCTGGGTGACAGAGCGAGACTCCATCATAAATGAATGAATGAATGAATGAATGAATGAATGAATGAATGGTAGCTATTTTTATTCTGCTCCATCTTGAGCACCCGAATAATCTCATACAGAACAACTTGCTCCTCATCTGGATCCTACAGTGTCACCATTCACACCTCACTCACCTCAGCATCCTCAGAGCTTGGCACAGTGCCTGGCACATAGGTGGTGCCAATGCATGAGAGCACAATGAACACTACCCGTGATTCTCCTGCTCCTCTGTTAAGTTAGCAGGTCTGCCCCTTCTACTTCCTTTCCCTCCATAATCAAGTGATTGGACCTGGATGGCTTTGGTTTCTGTAGACTGGACCCTTGGGGGATTGGAACCTGAGGGGATCCTGGCAGCAGGAGGGTACACAGCTTCCCTGGCCTCCCTGGGGGTCTGGCCAGAACCAGCAATATGAGCCCCAAGCACAGGCAGGGCCCCTCTTGAGGTGAAGGATTTACAACTGGATTATGAATCTTAAGGTGTTGCTTAGAAAGTGCTGCATTATATTATTTGTGAACTTAATCATAAAAATGTATGTGAAAAAAATGTATGTGGGGTGTTTTGCATCATTAAAGGGTTTGCGTTGGAAGCGTATTTATCAAGGGTCCCCTGGCAGTGGGCCACATCTTCCCAGGGAAGTTCAAAGCCCTACAAGTGCCTCCAAGCTGCTGGGAAGCTGTGCTCCTCGTTCAAAGGCACACCTACTCCCTGGTCTGCCAATAGTCCTAGCCTGGCATCCTCATGGGTCTCCCTCCTTCCCTAATATGAAACCAGCTCCTTGTCACTCGGAGTTTGGGGGCCTGGTGTATAATCCTCATCTCCAGCCATGTCTCCTGACCCTTTGACACTCTTGGTTCCACCCACAATTCCTTAGGGCCTTGGCAGAGATTGTGGGTTTTTGGATTTCCACCCCTCCTTGCCACTGGCATAGAATCAGCCTCCTCCCAGATCCAGGCCGGAGTTCTGGTCTCTCCTCCTTCACTCCTTCAGCTGCCCACTCCCCACTCTGCAACATGGTGTTTGGGGGTGTGAACCCCTGGTTCCTCTTTCACCCCCTCAAGACTGTGGGGCCTGGCCAAGGGCAAGGGTAGGCTTGGCTTACCTTGACACTCCTGTGTTGCCCCCGAGGTGGCCAACGTGTAGCCAGGATAGCAGAAGCAGGAGTAGGACCCCACGCGGTTGATGCAGCGCCCTTTTCCCTTGCAGGGGTCCCTCAGACACTCGTTGTCATCTGACCAGAATGAGGCAGGGAGGGAGGTCAGGGGGGCCAGTGGTGCCGTTCTTTGGGTACCTACCAGCAACCTGCCCACACTAGGGGCTGGGCAGGGGATGGTGCTGTGTGGCAAGGAAGGGGTGAGGGAGCGGAGGAGGCTGGGGAGATGAAAATCTCTAAGGCTGGAAGCCATAAAGTCAGCCCAGCGGGCCCATTCAGGCACCAGAAGCCTGGGGTGACTACCAGCCCCGCCTCTCTGCCCCTTGACTCCTTCCCCCGGTAGCTTCATGATTCCTTTCTCCTTTGAAACCACAGTAGATATTTCTCCCTTATTTGAAAATATTGGGGGGAGGAGGAATGAGGTCCACACTTGATGATTTATCTTAGCCTCAGACCTCCCCCCAGGGATGACCCTGGTGGAGACATTTGCAACTGGGGCAGTCCTTGGTCCGCTCTCCAGGCAACAAAATGGGCAGTTTGAGGGGTGGGCTGATCTCAGAGAAGAGGGCTGCCAGGCACAGGCCAGGATGCATGCAATGGGCTGGCTTCCATGCTCCTGGAATCCTGGAGACTCATCAGATGGGGCTCACTGAGACTGGTCTTCCCCTGAAGGTTAAAGTTAGCTTTGTCCACAGGGACTGTGCTCCTCCTAAACTCATCAACCACCCAGCACTGCTTGGACCTTCTGCTTCTTCCTGGACTCTCAACTCGGCCTCCTAGCCCCTGCTCCCATCTACCCCAGCCACCAAGTAAGCCCAGGGCACCCAGGTGAATACCTGTGCAGTAGGCCTGGCTGGGGTGCAGCCGGTAGCCGGGGCTGCAAACACATCTGTATCCATCTGGGAGGTTCACGCAGGTTCCAGGGCCACAGACGTTGGTGGCTCCGGCAGCACATCTGTCAATGCCTGTGGGACACAGAGCAAAACAGAGGTTATGGCAGGGTGGGTGTTGGACAAAGGCAGTGGAGCGGGGTGGGGACAGTCAGTGGCCACGGTCTAGGGGCCTCAGAAGGCCAACCTTAGCCAGGCCCTCCCTCCCATACCCATGCACAGTTTGGCCTTGCATAAGACACTAGGGGACCTCTGCCCAGCACCCCGAGCCCTACCTAGGATGGAGGTCACAGTAGGGCATCCCCCTCACCGCGATCTAATAGGTAACCCATATTTCCAGCAAATTTCCAGCAAAACCCCTCCATCCTAGCCCCACCCCGAAAATGGGCCCGACACCCAGTGCCCAGTGCCCAGTGCCATCCCTCCCTGCAACTCCTGCCCAGTTTTCCCTGGACAGACAGACAGACCTGGTGAGTAAGGTGCTTGGGGAAAACTGCCAGGGGAAAATGGGAGGGGTGGGCTGGGGTCAACTGAGCAGAGCCTTGAAAGCCACATTGAGACTGGCCTGTAACAGGGATTTCGTGAAAGGTGGGGGTGGGTCAGAGCAGTCCTAGAAAGGCCACTCAGGCAACGAGATGATGGATGAACTGGTAAGGGAGGTATAGTGGGCCCTTAAAACCTGTTGAAATAATTTAAATGAGGGTCTGCCTTGGTGGGTGGTGATGGGGTGAGAAGTGGGGAGACAGGTGCAGAATTGAGAAACACTTTGGAGGCAGACTCACTGGGACTCAGGGCTGAGGCTGTGTAGACAGCAGATACTTTGGCTTTCTGAATGGTATCCCTAATACTAGAAAAGTACCTGGCACTTAGAACATGCCAAATGAATGAATGAATGAATGATGCTTTTGCCTTTGTGTCTACCCTGAAGTCTTTGCCTGAAGCCCACATGCTCAGGGGTCCCTGCCCTGCCCCCATAGCTTGGGAGAAGCTGAAGACCCAAGGGAATGGGTTGAGGAGTGGTCTGTACGTGGATATACAGTGGGGCTTAACAGTCTGCCAGATTGTACTGAATTGAATGTGCACCCAAGGCTACCCTCTCCCCGGGCCTGGCTCCAAGTTTATATCAGCCTTGGGGGTTGTGGGGGCCTTCAGCTGGGTCCTAAATGTCTACCCAGAGGGGTGAGGTTACAGAATGGCAGAGGAGAAGGGGGATAGGGCAAAAGGCTGAGGCTGGTGGTTGCGGTGGGGACACTCATCCACATGCCAAGAGCTGCTGCTGAGCTTGGCCTGCCCCCTGCCCCCTGCTTCCCATCCCTTCCTCCAGGTCCATTTTCCTTGTCAGAAATTCAGCACTCCTCTGCACACTCTGCCTGCTGAGCAGAGGCCAGAAGGGGATGCTCCCTGGAGCATCGCTTTGAGCCCAGAGGAGAGAGGTCCCGGGAGAGGTCAGTGGGGTGTACCTGGGAAGGCTGGACCCCCGCTCCCCATTCTCTGGACTGTTCCACCAGGCGCAGAGGCTTCCCCTTTGCTGAAGGAAATCCAGAACCCCTTCACCACCCTCACCCTCAACACAAGGTGACTGGGTCTCTGGACCCAGTCATGAGGTTAAGAGAGCAGGAGCCCCAGGAGTGGGCACACACGTGTACAGGGAGCAGCGGCAACAACACCCGCCTTGCTTCTCCTGCACCAAGTCCCCAGACAATGAGCCTTTAAGGAGGGCACATTCCAGAGCAAGGTGGATTTGCCAGGATCGCCCCCACACCCGCCTCTCGCCCCCATCACTGTAGCTGACCGGAGGGAGAGGAATGCAGGCTTGGTTAAACAACCTTGAGAAATAGAATGATGTTCCTTCCCGAAAATCAGCCCTCCCCGTGGGCAGGCAGCTGCTCGCTGCCAGGGCACTCTGCTGACTCAGGGGAGCAGCCTGGAAGAGCCAGGACCGCAGCGGCCCTCACTCCCCATGCTCCCCTTCCTCGAGAGGGACCCCCAGATTCTCCTGGAAGACCCCTGGCTTCCCTCTCCCATGGTGTCCCTTCTCTTCCCCCTTCTGGGCTTGGGCAGTGCTCCAGACAGGGCTCTTGTTTTCACAAGAGGGACCCTGTGTTCTTTGTAAGATGAGGCCAGGGATGCAGAGCCCAGCTGGGAGCCTGCTGGAGACTTTACCTAGTTGGAAAGGCGAGGGGGCATTCCACTCATGCCCCTGCCCTGGAGTTGGCTCTGGACAGACACAGCTCACAGGGCAGGGTGCAGGGAGCCCCAGAGGTCTGGCTGCAGCTACCTGGGGTGCTCAGGGTCACCAGCACATCGGTGGAGGGGGTCACTTGTTCTTCCTGTATCTCTGGAATCCCCTGTTCAGGCATTGGTGGGGTTGTGGCATTCCCTGCGGAGGAGAGAGGGGAAGAGGTGGGGTCATGGCCCCTTGGCTGGCCATGGCCCCTCCCTCTTCCCTGGTGCTCAGGCTCCCAAGAACGAAGGATGAAGCCTGGGGTGGGTCACTCCCATGACTTCCAGTCTCCTGAAAGTTGATCTGGCCCCACTTAGAGAATCTGAGAGCTCTAACAGGCCTTGGAGCACATCCAGTCTAATCCTCCATTTCAGGGCCGGGAGACTGAGGCTTACAGAAATGGCCACTTGTCCAAGACCAGCCAGCTTGTTGGAGGCACAGCTGACACCTGGGTTTCCTAATTCCCACTTCAACATTCTTTCCCTTCTGCTTACAAAGCATTTCACAGTTTACAGAGCTCTGCCACCAATACCAACATGTTATTTGCCTTGAGAGGCCGCAAGACAGGCATCAGTGTCTTCTACCGTTTTATAAGAAGCATGAGCTCAGCCTTCCAATGTCTGAACCCAACACCAGTGACAGGCAAGTAGTGGTTTCAAGACAAGGCCTCTTGGGGGAAAGAGTCTAGCGACCCAGCCAACCACCTGTTTTAGCTAGTGCTGTCTCTTTGTTCTGATTTATGTGCTAAGTGGTGCCATGAAATTTGCAAAGAGTTCTGTGGCTAGAAAACTATCTGTGAAGTGTCATGGGGTCTCTCGCTGACTTCACAGCACCTTAGGTGTGCAGAGAGCTCCCAGAAACAGCATTCACAGGCCACGTCTTTCTCACCCTCCTCTGATGTGTGTGTGAGCATGAACCAGCTCACACATAGTAACTCCACTCCTGATTAAGGACTCTTTCCCTCCCTTCTCTTTTGCCTAGGAGCCGCCAGGAAGAGGGACTCACCTGTGACCCAGGCAGGTGCATGGGTGACACTGGTGGTGACCTGCACAGAAACAGGAGAAGGTCACTTTTGGCTCCTCTGTCGTCCCTGTGATGTGCCACCTTCCATCACACTCACCCCCACCTCTGGGCTTCCTACCAGGAGCTCATTCATGTTTTCATTCATTCCAGGTATTGATGAGTTCTTACTCTATACTGGGCATTCTTCCAGGCACTTTGTACCCACTCACTTCATTAACCTTCTCAACTATCTTATGATGGGAAGTTGAAATGATTAAATGAGCTGATGTACATACTATGCCAGCTCAGTGTTTGGTCCATGGTAGAAAATCAGTAAGTTTGGTGTCAGCTATAATCCTCGCATCTCAACACAGTAACAGAAGCTCAAGCTCCGGAGGTTCACTAGAGTGCCTGGAGCCACAGGGCCAGAGTGGGGAAGCCGGGACCGCAGGTTACACCTGGTGTCCCTCAACACAGCCAGTGGACAGAAGTTGCTGAGAGGTGGGGACTTAACAGGAGAAGAGCGGGCAGAGGGTGAAAAAGGCCCTGGAGGCTGGCTGCATCTGTGGGGACCAGAGTTAGAGCTTTGGCCTGGGGGGACATCATATGGTGGCCCAGGGATAGAACAAGCCCCCCGGAAGAAACTGTATTTGGGAACAGTCAGGTATGCAGGCTGGAGGGGCAGGGAACAGAGTAGGGACTGAGGCTGATGAGGGAAGAAGCAGATCCCCTCTTCTGGAATGTTTTCCTGGGAGGACACCCAGGTTTTCCCAGGGGAATCTTGGGCACAGGGAAGGGAGTTGGATGCGCCTTTCTCCGTGAGGTGGTTTGAGGCTGTTCACAGCTGTGCCCACACTTCCCCGTACACCGCTCCCAGAGGGACCTGGAGGTTCAACTAAACCGGCGCAGAAAGTGCCAGACCCAGAATGAACTGGAAGCAGCTCCACACCTCATCTGCAATGCTTAAAGCTTGAGTGACAGCCAGGCCTAACAGGACATGTTCCTACTTCCTTTCTGAAGGGACCCCAGCCCATCCCAAATGGGAAAATGCTTGCACAATGGCTGCTCCGTAAACAGGAGCTGTTGTTATCACTTCCTTTAGGGTAAAACTGGGTCTTTGGATCAATCCTCCCACTTGGTCATCTCTTCAAGTCAAATCCAATAGATACTCCATCTTTCTCCCTCTCCTCCCTCATGAGACACTGCCCTGGGGCCTGAGCTGCTACCAGGTCCTGCTCTCTGCCATGCTTGCCCGGCCCCCTAGTGGGAGGACGCACTCACCTGGCCAGCCTGAGAGTCACCTGGAAGGGAAAGGTAACAGCGTGAGCTCAGGGAGGAGGGTCTGGCTGCCTCCTCCCCTCACCGCCACCTGGGCGGCTTCACAGTCTGTGCCCCAGACCACGTCCCCAGCAGGGTCAGCAGCACAGAAAACATGGACTCTTCTTACCTGCCTCTGCCCCATCACCCCTGTAGGGACTGGCCACCACAAAATTCCAGAACCCCAGGTCTGGAGGGCCTGAAGATAGCTTAGTGCAGCCTCTCACTTGGTAAGCGGAAGCCCCTGCTTTCCTATAAGGCCTCGGGTGACAGGAGTCCCACCTGCTCCTGGGCCTGTCCTCCCCATCCACTCTGGAGTCACCTCCGTGCACTGCTACCTCCTCCCTCCCATGCCTCCCAGCCAGGCTGGGTCATGCAGCCCCCTGCCCTGGGCTTTGGGCCAGGGGAACAGTTTGAGGAAGGAGTAGAGTTGCTCCTGGCTTGGCCAGTGTCCTGTGTCCACAACAACTGGGGCTCTGTCCTCACTCCCCTGGCTATTCCAGATTCCTAGAGCAATTTGACCAATCATATAGTTTGCTGGCGCTATGATGTTCCAGGCCTCCTGCACTCAGCGTTACCAGTCACCCGGGCATGACTTCTCCATGGACTTCAGGGCACTTGCAAGGAGAGCCTCATACCCAGCCTCCCTCCAGCCCCGTGCCCCAGGGTCCAAGGCCGTTGAGCTGGAGTTAGCACTCTGACTCCAAGGCCGGGCCAGGGGTCTGGCATGCAGGTCCCCAGGACCCACCTGCCAGTTATTCAGGCCTGCAGCAAGCACTGGCCCCAGAAGCTGCATGGCCAGAGGGCAGGAGATGGAGGCCTGATCGCTGGGGTCGGGCTGCGGCTGATCTTTCCCACCTCCACAAGCAACTCCCTGGGGCGTGGGCACCTCTTGACCCCATATGGAAGAGGAAGTGGGTGGGGCCAGGCCATGAGAGAAGGCTGCCAGGGTTGGGTGCTGCCGCTCCAAGCTCCCTTTCCTAATGCCACAGAGATGGGATGCCCAGGGACCCAGGATTAACACCCACACTTCTCTGAGGTGCTGGAAACTTAGGGGAAAGGAAAATCCCTCAGGCATCTCCCTCAGCTCAGATACCCTTGTCAGGGATGGTCCCGGCCTCGAGCCAGGTGTCCGTGACGACCCGGAGGGGCTGCCTCTCTGCTGGCCCGGGCAGTGCCCCGCTGCTCCTCTGCCCTTGCTCCCTTGGGGGCCTTGCCAGTTCCTCCTCCTCGGCTTTCCTCATGGACAGGCGGATGTCGGAGCTCGCGTAGGTGTAGCCGTGGCCAGCAGGGCAGATCTCTCTGAAGGCCTCTGCAAAGCCAACAGCCGGAGGACAAACTGAGAGGTGCTGTTCCTGCAGGAAACCAGGGCCTTCCTTTTCCTCCCTTTGGGAGACATGGCAATTGTGGCAGCAAGGAGGGAGGGAGCCCCAGGTTAGGATAAGCACGTGAGCAGGCAGGGAAGACTACTTGTCTTCCAGATTGAGGGACGACTACCCAGGCCTGGCAACATGGTCACTGGCCTTGAGCCCCTGGGCAGTGAAAGCTGGGATGGGAACAGGAGGTTACCTGTGCCAGGCAGAGGGCATTTCTCACACTCGCTGCCCCATGCTTTGCCCACGCGGCTGCAGCAGCATATCTGCTTGGTGATCCGCTGGGCCAAAGGCAGGGTGCAGGTGCCAGGCCCCAGCAACCGGTAGCACAGTCCCTGTAGCATGGAGATTGCCTTGTCCGCTGCAACAGACACAGCACGTGGAGGTGGGCAGGTGGCCAGTGGGAGGGGAACGCACAGCTGGGAGGGCAGTGGATGGAGGTGTGGCTGGCCACATGCACTCAGACTGGCCTGGCCCATATCTCAATTGGGAAGTTTGGAGCCCTGCAAATGCTCACAAGAGCTTTAGGAGGAAGAGGCGTAGTGGAATGTTTCAGCACCTGCCCATGTCGTATGCTTGATGAGACTCGTGACTCCCCACCTGCATGTGGAGAACCTGAGAGCAGGGAATGAGGATGCAGCTGCTTGTCTCCAGTGCTGAGTTTAGAAGTGTTTACTGAAGGCCCCACATGTCCCTAGGGTTGAGTGGGCAGCAGTATGTCCTGAGGACCACAGCCTCCCTGGGAAGATGAGGCAAGGTAAGGAGCTAAGGCCCGATGGGGAGCTCGGAAGACAGGGACCCTATCTTGGGTCATCTCTGTCACCCAGGCACCTTCCATAGTGCCTGGTGCATGCAAATGCTTAGTAATGCTTGTTGAAGCTATGCGTGGATGGCTAGGTCAATGAACCAATCAAACACGGAATCAACCAGCCAATCAAAATACTGAGGGTCACTGTGAGTTTGAGCTATGCTGGGCTTAGGTCATAGCAATGCCACCACCCTTATCTCCTTTCTTGTACTTTGAACATAAATATTAAAGAATAGTTTCCGTATGTTATCTCAATGGAAGACGAGGAGGCCATGTCAGGTTGGAAAAGCCTGGAATCCATAGAGGGCTGACTGGATTCTAAGAGGAGGAGAGTGGGGTGAAGAGGACATCAATCAAAGTTTAGGAATGAATGATTCTGGGGAAGTCCTGGTCAGGCCCAGGACGCAGCAGACAAAGTTCAAATCCCTGCTCCACCATGAACTACAGACGTCCCTGGGCCTTAGCTTCTTCATGTGTAAAATGAAGATGAGAATGATCATTCCATGGCAGGAGACACCTGTATTTCTGCCTGCCCAGAGTCTATGCACCATATTCTGGTATAATCACTCTGGTTCTCCTACGGGAACCACCCCTTTCCCACCCTTGGTCCATATGACTGGAGTGGAGGCTGACGCCTTTCTGGCTGAAGGCTTGTGGTCCATACCCCTGGTTACAGTGATTGGGTCAGGGATGGGCACCTAACCAAGGAGGCCCAGTGATAATCAGCTTTGAGACTATTCCTGGGTTATTGGGGAAAAGGGGCTCATTTTTTATTGAGTTTGCAAGGCTGAGAGGGCGTAGGCCTAGAGCATCTGGTGACCACCTTTGAAGGAACCATGAAACTCACACAGAGGAAAGAGCAGGACATGCCCTGCAAACACTGTGGCTGCCTAGGTCAGCCAGCCTGAGGCCATACCACGTCTGCACTTCCTAGTTGTGTGAACCAATGCTTTTGGTTTTTTTTGAGAAGAGTCTTGCTCTATTGCCCAGGCTGCAGTATAGTGGCATGATCTCGGCTCACTGCAACCTTTGCCTCTGGGGCTCAAGCCATCCTTCCGCTTCAGCCTCTCAAGTAGCTGGGACTACAGGTGTGCGCCACCACGCCTGGCTAATTTTTAATTTTTTGTAAAGACAGGGTCTCACCATGTTGCCTAGGCTGGTTTTGAACTCCTGAACTCAAGTGATCCGCCTGCCTCAGCCTCCCAAAGTGCTTGGATTACAGGTGTGAGCCACTGTGCCCAGCCCCAGAGAATTCTTTTTTGCTTAAGGCAGTTTGAGTTTGGTTTCCGTCACTTGCAATCCAAAAACTCCTGATTAATAAACTTTCTTTGTGGTATTGTCGTGGAGATTAAATAGAGTGAGATGTGTGAGAATGGCTTGTTAAAGGTCATGTGCTCGCCACAGGTAAATCATCAGCCAGTCTGTGAGACCTGGATCTCCAGGTGCAATCTCTGCTTCTAGCAGCCACTTCCAATGGGACACTCTAAGGAAGGGCTCTGTCCCTTTGAACCCCAGGGTGGAGATGACCCAGGTGGGAATATCAGGAGGCTGGGGCAGCCCTATAGACTGCTCCACTGGACCTGGTCAGGTGGCAGGGAGGGAAGGAGGCAGAACTCAGAAACAAGGGGAAGAGAAACTTCGTGCCAACCCTCCCACTTACAGGGAGGTGAATCGCTATGGGAGGCTGGAGGGAGTAACACCAGGGACAGAGAGGGAAAAAAGGACACTCGAGAGCCATCTCTGCTTCCCTGTATTAAGGGCCTCTTTCTGGCACTAATAAATAAGTCGCCTTGGATGTCAAACACACCTCTCTGGTAAAGGGATCTTAAGTGATGTGGAGTAGAAGGAAGGGTTGTAAGCCTCTCAAGGCCTTGATCACCTGCCACTGCCACCACGAAGGTTTCTTGAGAGCTGTCTGACATGTTCTCCCCACTCTGGGACCCTCACTCTCTGGGCACCCCCCTCCTATAGCTCTTGCTGTCTTCTCTCCCTAGAGCCACTGGGTTCAGTCTCTGGGTGGCACTGGAGTCTTGTCCAACCCCATGGCCCTCCCAAACCCAGTACCAGAAAGTTTGCAGACTGAGGGCTTGGCCGGTTGCAGGGAGCTCTGCTGAGCTGGGCGTGGCCCATCCAACCTCGGCTGCTGCCTCCCAGAGGCCAGTTGGGACTGGTTTTATTCAGCTCTGGTCAGGCCTTCCGGCCTAGGGAAAGCCCTATCAGCCGTGGTGTCAGTTCTGCCATTGGGGGCTGCTGCCAGCCTGGGCCTCTCCCCCTGGAAACCACAGAGGTCTCTGGAAACAGGGCTGCCTGGCATACATGCATGTACATACCTGGACACAACGCTAATGCCCACTATGTGTTCACGGATGAGGAGAAACTTCAGAACCACAAGGGGCCACAGGATTGTGGAAAGGCCCTCGGGTCGGGCAGCAGCTCCATGAATGCTATGGACAGCCCTTCCGGAAAGGTCACTCAGCAGCCAAGGCTTAGCCAGACATCACAGCAGAGGCCACCCCCACCACCCCCCACCACCAAAGAAAATGAGGCTACACATGGAACAGAAATGACTAGAAAGAAAAAAAAATAAGAAATAGAAAAGATGAATTCCAAACTGCAAAGGCCTGGAAAAAATGCCTAGTGTAAAAAGTGAAATAGTAACCTTCTCTATGCCAGCAGGATGGGCTGGTCAGGTTTTTCACATTGGGCCCAACTCCAGGTTGAATAGCCGACACAGGCCCTGAGCATGGCATGATCAGGTCTGGGGAAAATTGCTGCCCTGGGCCTGGCCTGTAGACCTGAAGGGTCCCATCTTGCCTCCCACTGTCCACCCCCACCCCATCCCTGCCAGCACTTACACACACAGCGGCTCCGTGATGGATCCAGCATGAGGCCAGGTCTGCATGTGCACAGGTAGCTGCCCCTGGTGTTCACACACTCCGCATCCTTGCATAGGCCCAGGGTCAAGCACTCATTGATATCTGCAGGGTTGGAGGAGATGACCAAGTGCCCGCCCCACGGAGGCCTGATGGAGGGGAGGGGCTGGGCAGAGATCTTCAAATACTCTCTCCAGATAAAACAACAACAAAAGAGCTGCTATGTATTCAGTGGGATTCCTCTCCCTGTGCCTCAGTTTCCTCATTTGTAAAATGAGGATAATGATAGTAACAAGCAGACGGTGTTGTTAAATGGATAAAATAAGATCAAATTGCAAACCACTTAGTCCAATAAGTGGCATGTAACAATGATCATAATATTAAGAGCTAATGTTTATTTATTTATTTATCTATTTTTTGAGACAGAGTCTCGTTTTGCCACCCAGACTGGAGTGCAGGGGTATGATCTCAGCTCACTGCAGCCTCCGCCTCCCAGATTCAAGCAATTCTCATGCCTCAGCCTCCTGAGTAGCTGGAACAACAGGCGCATATCACCACATCCAGCTAATTTTTGTATTGTATTTTTTGTAGGATGTGTTTTCGCCATGTTGCCCATGGCTGGTCTCAAACTCTGGGCCTCAAGCAATCCGCCTGCCTTGGCCTCCCGAAGTGCTGAGATTACAAGCATGAGCCACCTCGCCAGACCTCAAGCGCTAGTGTTTATTGAGCACCTATTACATGCTACGTACTCTGCTGGGTATTAACATACAATACCCCATTTAATTCTCACAAACAAGTTTATCAAATAGGCCCACATGTTCTCATTTTACAGGAGAAGAAACTGAGGTCCCAGGAATAGCCAGGTCACCCACTGATTTGGGGAAATTGGCACTGGGCACAGAGTCACTCAGCTGGAAAGTGGCATGTTGAGATGCAGACAGGAAACAGATCAAGGGGACTGTGTGGGTTGGAAGGTGGAGAAGGGGCAGCCAAGTCCCTCCTATTCAGCCTTCCTCCAGAGGTCCCTGAAGCACCTCTGCAGGCCCCAAGACCCTGGGAGCATGTCTGCAGTGAGCTGGAGGAGGAAGGACCCTGGTAAGGAAAAGCAGGCAGAGGCTGGAGGAAGGCACTGAAGGGGGACAGCAGTCACAGTAAGGGTGTGCAGAGGTTGAGGGTTAGAAGCGCACATCTTCTGGTCCTCCTGAACGCCCTTCCTTGTGCAGGCTGCACGCATCCCCCCAGAGACCCGTGGAGGCTCATGCTGTTCTCCAAATAAGGGAGGTGCACTGGTTTCCTCTGTGACCTCAAAGAGGGAAACCTCTTTTCCTGCTGCAAACTTCTCCCTGCCAAGGGGAAGTCTCAGCCCTCACAATCTAAGATATGAGGAGTCGGGGGCCATCTTGATGGTGGCACTTCTATTGATGGTGGTGATGGCAGCAGAGATGATGAGCATGAATTGCTTGTGAGAGGCACCTGCCTCCAGGCCAGGCGATAACACGGGCAGCCCTGTGCCTCAGAGCCAGGTCACCCACTGGTTTGGGGAAATTGGCACTGGGCACAGGAACAAGGGACTGAAAGGTGACCCAGCCTGAGCACCAAGGGGCACTACTCCTTGGTAGGATGCCCCATTGTGACAGGGTGCCAGTAAGAGCTGGGAAGGTGCTACTGAGAAACGGGAAGGGGCAGTGATCCATATGCATCCAGACTGTGGCCACAGTGGGATGTGGGCCTCCAAAGCCAAATCTGACTTGCTTCCCTCTGCTTCTGGGTTCCCTGTCACTTCTTAGAGGGAGGCTCTAAACCCTAACATGGTATCCAAGGCCCTCTACCATTTCCCCAAAGCCTGTGGGTAAACAGGTGGCTCTGATGAGACACTGGCAGACCTGTGGCATCTCCCGTGTGTACACAGGCCATGTACACAGTACTTTCTGGGACACTCCAGACAGCACAAACTGTTCTTTTGCTTATGGTGTTCACATTGCCTGGAGAGCTTGCATCCTCTTAGTTGGCCAACGTGTACTCATTTTTAAAGTCTTGGCTTAGGTATCACCTTTTCCAGGAAGCCTTCCCTGATCCTCCCAGTCTGGGAAGGGGCCCCCACCATGGGATCCTGTAGCACTCAGCGACTGCTGCTTTCTCTCAAGAACGCCCCGCTCATTAGACATGATTGTTCAGGGGTCTGTCTGCACCTGGGGCAGGACTGTGTCTTCTCCATCACTGTGTACTCAGCTCCTAGCACAGTGTATGTAGCCCACAGTAACCTCCCCTCCAATACTCTGTGGAAGTAGGAGGGAAGGATGGAGAGAGAGGAGCGATGACGCATGCAGGTGCAGAGGTGAGCAGGTCCCTTCGCAGACACAGAGACCACAGCCACATACATGGGAAGGGGAGGTTTCAGAGGCAGGGCCTCCTGAGGGAAGGTCCTTTGGTGTCCTGAATCTTGGGGCTCAGTGGAGGGAGGGCAGAGAGCCCATTTGAGATCCTGAGAATAACCTTAAAGCTCCAGATTGGGAAACCTACCAGGAGGAAAAGCAACTGGTGACCGTTTAGATATGAACAGCCCCGATGTACCCTCCAAAGGCAAAAATACGTATTTCTCCCTACATCCACTGTCTGCTTGACAGTGGATGTCAAAGCTCCCCATAAGGAAGCCACCTTGTTCCCCACTGGCCTCTGCCAGCCCCAGGAGCCTGTCCCTAGCAGGAAGCCCCTGTGCTCCCCGTCCCCTTTTCTGGCTATGGGTTGAAGCAAGTGGGAGGGAGGCCTGAGTAGCTAAAGGTTTTTAGTTGGGAAAAGCCCACAGAGGCCCCAACAACTCAGGCTGACTTGATTTCCCACCCTAGAGCTGAAATTCTTCCCATTCCAGGGAGACCAGCTCAGGAGAAAAGTGGAAGTGCACGGACTGGGGTGGCCCCTTCAGACACAGCCCCGCATAGCCTAGAGCCCCTAGCCTGTGTTCCAGGTGGGTGTGGGTGGAGATGGGGACAAGGGGAGGGGTCGGCCCCCTTGGCTTCCTCTGTCACTCTCAAGCAAGTCCCTGGATTTCCTTAGGCCCCTGGAATCAGCAGCCCCCCACCACTCCCCAAAGCTGGGGCTTAGAGGGACTCAGTGGAGACCACTCGGCCAGTGACAGACACTCCTCCTGTCTGGTGCTGGGAGTGTGCCCTGGCATCCCTGAGCCCAGCCCTGGCCCTGGGGGTCCTACCTTGGCAGTGAGTGAGGTTCAGTCTCTTGTACCCCCGAGGACACTCCAGCTGGCCATTCTCAATCACCGGGAAGGCTGAAGAGTGGAGATACAGACAGGTCTCACTGGACAGCCCCTGGGCTCCTCTGTCACCCATGCTGGGAAGCGGGTGCAGTCTGGATGTCCAGCCCACCCGGCAGCAGTGAGCCCCAGCCCCCGAAGCCATCGCCCTGGGCAGCTGTGCTTCCTGGTTCTCACCAGACTCCTCTCAGCCCACCTCGCTTTTATTAAAAGCAGTACTAAGTGAAATAAGACAAGCGCAGAAAGACAAATATCACATGATCTCACTTATATATGGGACCTAAGAAAAGCAAACCCATAGAAGCAGAGTAGAATGGTGGTTACCAGGGCCTGGGGGAGAGGGGAGATATTGATCAAATGGTACAACATTTCGGTTAGATACAGGAGGAATAAGTTCAAAAGATCTGTTGTACGACATAGTCACTATGGTTAATAACAGTGTCTTGTATTCTTGAAAATTGCTAAGAGAGTAGATTTTAAGTGTTCTCACCACAAAAAATAAATATGTGAGGTAATACACATGGGTGCAATTTAGCCACTTTACAATGTATACCTATTTCAGAACAACAATTGTGCACCAGCCAGGCGCAGTGGCTCATGCCTTAATCCCAGTGCTTTGGGAGGCCGAGGTGGGCGGATCACCTCAGGTCAGGAGTTCGAGACCAGCCTGGCTAACATGGTGAAACCCCGTCTCTATTAAAAATATGAAAATTAGCTGGGCATGGCGGCACATGCCTGTAATCCCAGCTACTCAGGAGGCTGAGGCAGGAGACTCGCTTGAACCCAGGAGGGGGAGGTTGCAGTGAGCCCAGGTTGCACCACTGCACTGGGTGACAGAGCAAGACTCCATCTCAAAACCAACAAACAAACAAATAGTTGTGCACCACAAATATATACAATTTTTGTCAATTAAAATTTTGTTAATACTAAGAAAAATGTATTATATACTTCACATACATAGTTATTACATATAGTATCTACCATACTACATGCATGTTATATATATAACATGGGTTTTATTGTTATTAGTTTTTGCTTTTTATTTTGAAATACTAAAGATACACAGAAGATGTCCGATTGCAGATTGACCAACAAGGAAATTATTCTCAGTATTTTTATGCTGATATACATCCTGCCTTGATATCAAAACATTCCCCCTTACTTTACAGATAAAACAAACAAACAGTTGACATTAAATAAAAACAGGGAAAAAAAATCTCCATTACTTTGGAGGAACAGACTAGTGTGCCAACCCTCTTGAAAAGCTCTAGCAGGAGGCATACTTCTGATTGCCACCTGTCTTCACAGGAAAAGGCAGGGGAATACTATGTTTTGTGGAACAAAAAGAGAACTCAGCTATAAGTTTGATAATTCTTTTGCCTATAGATAGCCAGCAATTCTAAGCAGGCATGAGCAATTGCCACAGACCTTATTCCATATAAAGTTCCATAAATATACCACGATATTTCAAAGGTCTTGCTCTATAAAGGTAGCTGCATGATGGCTTCCTGTAGCAATTTGCCATCTTCTAGCTTTGATTCCTTTGTGGCAATAGCTTGTCTCTGAATGCTGCACCCTCCATCTCTGTTACCTTATCCCAATTCCTTTTTCTCCCAGTTATAACATCAGCAGCTGCACTTTCAGTGTTGTTTGCTAAAGCTTATTGGCATCCAGGAAGTCATTTACTGTTGAGAATATATGTTCACTGGTTCATCCTTTAGTGGTTTACAAAAAGAGAGTTCTTCATACTTTTTTTCTTCTTTTTTTTTTTTTTTTTTTTTTTTTGAGATGGAGTCTTGCTCTGTCGCACAGGCTGGAATGCAGTGGCGCGATCTCGGCTCACTGCAATCTTCACCTCCTGGGTTCAAGCAATTCTCCTGCCTCAGCCTCCCGAGTAGCTAGGATTACAGGCATGTGCCACCAGGGCCGGCTACCTTTTGTATCTTTAGTAGAGACAGGGTTTCACCATGTTGGCCAGGCTGGTTTCAAACTCCTGACCTCAGGTGATCCACCTGCCTCGGCCTCCCAAAGTGCTGGAATTATAGGTGTGAGCCACTGCACCCAGCCTTTCACATATTTTTATTGTTGAAATGAATTCTTGCAAATACCAAGAGGCATGTTAGAGATATTTATCCTTTATCCAATTGTACAGCAATGTTTGAGTGTCTTGGTGGTTTAAAATGTTTTTCTAATCAAGATAGCTATTATTTCACCATTAGCGGCTCTCTCTGGGCACTTACACACTTAGCGCAAGGTTTGTTATTAGTAATGGCCTATATCAATCTGTATTTCATATAGTCTTCTTGATCATTTGGATCCTGGGGTACTTGGAGGCCACATCTGATAGGTCATCACGATTTTTACTTTGTAATAAGGCTGATGACACAGTAAGACCCCCTGAGAAGGGTCAGCATTGCGTTTTTTAATGATTGCTTATGATTATGGGACTAGCATTATTTTGCATCCACAGTTTCTTTGCAGGAGCTTTTAAGAGCCACCTCTCCATTTTGTATGGGTTAGTTCAGTTAACACCAGAATACATAACTAAAAAATCCAGTAAACACAGCACTGTGAACCGCACTGTGTTGTAATATGCCAAAGACAAATAGAAGGAGGTGCCACATTTTCTTGGAAGCCCCACTCTTCCCTGAGGACACACTGTGTGCCAAGCATGACATGTGACAGCCTGACATAGGGACAGACCAAGTGAGGACATAAATTAGTAACGCTTAACTTTTTTAAGATTAAAAAATGTAAACTGAAGTTCAAAAATGTTTTCCTGCCAGGACTGGCCCACTCCGGGTTTGCACGTTCCGTGTTTGCACGTCCAGCCTAGAAGGCCACTCTTGTGAAGACACACGGGGATTCTGAAAACGATGAGAAGGAGATGGAAAGATGGGAGTGAGGCTGGGAAATGTGCACGTCCCTGGCGTGGGGCCTGGTGGTGTAAACTGAGGACAGAGAGGAGGGAAGAAAGAGAAGTCATTTGGGGAAACTCAGAAGGCAGGCTGATTAGATGCAGCCCATGAACATTATGAGGAGCAGAAGGTGGGAAAGAACGATGCAAGGCTGCCGCCAGAGGGCTGAGGAAAGAGACCAAGTGCACATTTGTCCAGTGCTTCAGAACTGCAAGGCCATGGGTACACATGGTCCTGTCTGTTTCTCACAACAATTACACCCTAAGGCAGGGACCATCATCCCCATTTTACAGATTACGAAAGCAAGGCTCAGTGAGGGGTAAGTAACTGACCCAGGTAACAAAGTTGCTGGAGCAGAGGCAGGGTTGCAATTGGGCCTCTAGCTGTGAAGGCCACATCCTTTCTCCGACCTTCCACTGTGCTTCTCTAAGACAGAGAGATCAGGAAGAGCTGGGTGAGCCAGCAGGCCAGGATGATATCAACTCTCTAGATGTCAAGAGGGAGAAATGATGCTGGGCATGGTGGCTCACACCTGTAATCCCAACACTTTAGGAGGCTGAGGCAGGAGTATCGCTTGAGTCCAGGAGATCGAGACCAGCCTGGGCAACACGGCAAAACCCCGTCTCTACAAAAAAAATACAAAGATTAACTGGGCATGGTGGTTCATGCCTGTGGTTCCAGCTACTCTGGAGGCTGAGGTAGGAGGATCACTTGAGCCTGGGAGGTCAGGGCTGCAGTGAGCTGTGATTGTACTGTTACACTCCAGCCTGGGCAACAGAGGGAGATGGGGGTGGGGAGGGGGAGGGGGAGGGGGAGGAAGCAGAGGCCCCTGCTTCTTTAGTGATCAGAAGGGGTGCAGCAGAGAGCTTGGATTAGAGCAGGAAGCAAGAGTGGAACCAGCTGCTGGCACCTGCGGAAAACTGTGAGAACCCGAGGAATGAGTGAAGCTGAGAGGAGCTGGGTCCACCCATTAGTCTGGATACATGTATGTGCTTTTTATATAAAGTGATCTCCTCCTTAATAAGGGGAACCTGCCCCCCCCCCCCCCCCCCCCCGCTGGCCTGAAGGGAGTGTGTTGCGTGGGCAATTCTTCGTGAAGGCAGGCTTCTAGAGGGAAATAAATGCCAAGCCACTGTCTCTGGGGAAACTCCCATTTTTGCCAACAACCTCCACCCCAAAACCAGGGCCCTTAGCACCCCTCCTCGAACCTCTCAGAGACAGTCTATAAGGGGCTAGTTCCTAGCTTCTCTAAGACCAAGTACAGCATTGAATCCAAAAAATCAGATTAAGGCCAGGCATGGTGGCTCATGCCTGTAATCCCAGCACTTTCAGAGGCTGAGGCGAGTGAATCACCTGAGCTCTGGAACTCGAGACCAGCCTGGGCAACATGGCAAAACCCTGTCTCTACCAAAAATACAAAAAGTCAGCGGGCGTGGTGGCATGAGCCTGTGGTCCTCGCTACTCAGGAGGCTGAGGTGGGAGAATTCTTTGACCCTAGGAGGTAGAGGTGGCAGTTAGTCGAGATCATGCCTCTGTACTCCATGCTGGGCAACAGAGTGAGACCATGTCTTAAAAATAAATAAATAAGGCGCAGTGGCTCACGCCTGTAATCCCAGCACTTTGGGAGGCCAAGGCGGGCGGATCATGAGGTCAGGAGATCGAGACCATCCTGGCTAACACGATGAAACCCAGTCTCTAGTAAAAATACAAAAAATTAGCCAGGTGTGGTGGCGGGTGCCTGTAGTCCCAGCTACTTGGGAGGCTGAGGCAGGAGAATGGCATGAACCCAGGAGGCGGAGCTTGCAGTGGGCCGAAATTGCACCACTGCACTCTAGCCTGGGCAACAGAACGAGACTCCATCTCAAAAACAAACAAACAAACAAACAAAATATATATATACGTTAAAAAATATATATTTAAAAAATATATAGGTTATATATATATATTTTATATATATATATATAGGTTAAATTCAGGTTAAATTTCCTTGGGAGAAAGTGGAAGTTTAGATGGCCATATGGCTCAGGGTGAGAATTCAGCAGCCAGTGAGCTTTGTGACAGGTGAAGGCAGGTGACACCTGTCACCGTGCCTGCCACCCACACCAGGTGTCCCTCTTGCATGCTCCCAATACAAATAGGCCTGCCCAAGTCATAGCACTAGCTTTTGAGCTGAAAAACTCAGTTCGTGGTGTGTCGTGGCTACCTGTTTACTTTTCCATCTCTCTACAAAGCATAAGCTACGTGGGGACAAGGACCTTGTCTTCTTCTTCTTCATCACTGCTATGTCTCTAGTGCCAAGCATGGCACCTACAGCTGTGTGGGCACTCAGTCAAAATAGGAACAAATAAGAAGAGCAAACACTCAAATGGCACTCACTATGGGCCAGGCCCTATTATAAAGGCTTTACACGAATTAACTTAGTTAATGCTCATAAGAGCCCTTGAAGAGTCTTACTAATATTATTCCCATTTTATGGATGAGCAAACCGAGGTTCATCCATAAAATGGATGAGGTTATGAAACAAACCCAAGGTCACCCCGCTGGTGGACAGAGCTGGGATTATGAACTCAGGCAGTCTAGCTCCAGAGGAGACATTCTGAACCATTCTCCCCACTGCCTCCAAATAAATAAATTTATGAAAAGCCTTAGGGGTGTCTAGGCAGATAACCCTAGGGACCAATGGAGGTACCTGCCCAGCAGAAAACCTAGCACCCTTCCTAGGAAACCTCTACCCTGTTTTTAAATAAGGGATCAGGAGAGGGAATAAGAAAAAAAAAAAAGTAGGGATACTCAGAAGGAAGTCAGAAAAACTGATCAGATGGCTGATAAGTGCTCCACGATGTGCATAACCAAAGTGCCAGGCGGAACTGACAAAGGAAATGGTGTAGAACCCATCCTACCCCTTGTGGCTCCTCAGCCAGATCAAGGTTATCACAAGGGGTAAGGGGCCAGAGAGTAGAAAGAAGAGAATCTGTGAGACCTGGGGAGAGAGAGTGGCTAAGCTGTGACTCCCACGGATGCTTCAAGGAGGCCCTGCAGGGCTGCAGTGTCCTTGCCTTTGGGACTCTTAGACTTGGGAAAGCCAAAGCAGCTGCCCAGGATCAGTGGGGACCGACCTGAACTCCAAGGAGTTCACATCACAAATGCCCATGAAGCATGCAGGGTGGATGTGGGGAACCTTCCAGGTAAGGACACTGGGACATATGGTCTTCTGATTCCCTGGCCTCGGCCCTGTCCACCCTCTGCTGTGCCTCGGTTGCTCACAAACTGAAGAAAGAAGCAGATGGGCCACTGGCTGCAGCCTGCCCCTGCCCTGCTAATGCTCCCCCTCGGCTGCTGGGACTCCAAAGGAGGCCTCAGTAAAGGCAAACTAATTTCTCGAGACAGTTTTGGCACTGACTCCATGAGTAGAGCTGTGGAAGAAAAGGTGAAGACGTGTCTGGCCACACGGCTGTTTACAAGCTGTGCCAATCTCAGCCTGCGATGACAGGTGCCTGCAGCAGGGAGATGTGAAAGGTCCCTACCACACAGCCCCTCTGCCCAGGGACAGACACATACATGCCTGGCAAGGCCAAGCTCAGTGCCACAGGGATGTGTGAGCAGGCTGGAGCCTTGCCCCTTTGATTTGCAAACCTCAGATTGGCAAGCTGGAGAGAAAATTCTACTCCCCCAGTAGGAGTGCATGTGCTGGTGCAGCCAGACCCACATCTAATCCCAGGCTCCACTCTGACTAGCTGTGTGACCTGGCACACATTTCTTAACCTCTCAGCCTGATTTTTTTTTTTTTTGAGACCGAGTCTAGCTCTGTCACCAGGCTGGAGTGCAGCGGCGCAATCTCGGCTCACTGCAATCTCTGCCTCCTGGGTTCAAGCAATTCTCCTGCCTCAGCCTCCCGAGTAAACAGGATTACAGGCACGCACTGCCACACCCAGCTAATTTTTGTATTTTTAGTAGAGACGGAGTTTCACCATGTTGGCCAGGATGGTCTCAAACTCCTGACCTCGTGATCTGCCCATCTCGGTCTCCCAAAGTGTTGGGATTACAGGCGTGAGCCACCATGCCTGGTTGAATTTTTTCATCTGTAGAAGTGGGGACTGGGCTGGGCGCGGTGGTTCACGTCTGTAATCCTAGCACTTTGGGAGGCCAAGGCAGGCAGATCACAAGGTCAGGAGATCGAGACCATCCCAGCTAACACAGTGAAACTCCGTCTCTCCTAAAAATACAAAAAATTAGCTGGGCGTGGTGGCGGGCACCTGTAATCCCAGCTACTTGGGAGGCTGAGGCAGGAGAATGGCATGAACCTGGGAGGCAGAGCTTGCAGTGAGCCGAAATCGCACCACTGCACTCCAGCCTGGGTGACAGAGCGAGACTTCATCTCAACAAAAAAAAAAAAAAAAAAAAAAAAGAAGTGGGGACAAAGACTCAGCTTGTGGAGTCATTGTAAGGATTAGCTTTGCTGAAACAATGAATATCAGACTGAACCTCGCAGATGCGTGACACAATCCCTATAGAGCCAGCCTTCCTGCCTGCCTGCCTTCCTTCCCTCCCTCCCTTCTTCCTTCCTTCCTTCCCTTCCTTTTTCTTCCCTCCTTTCCTTCCTTCCTTCCTTCGTTCCTCCCTCACTCCCTCCCTCCCTCCCTTTCTCCCTCCCTCCCTTCCTCCCTTCCTCACAGTCTCAAGGTTGGCATGCTGGCCCACTGTGCCTCACTAGCTGGGTGAATTTGGGCAGGTTACACAACCTCTTTGAGCCTGGGTCTTCTTATCAGTAAACTGGAGATGACAAGTCCCTCTTCATGGGGTTATTATGAACACGAAATAAGCATGTACAACTCTGAGCACAATACTTGTCCCATTTTAGGAATTCTCATAATGTCCATTATTCAGATTTCCCTCTTTGGTGAAGGACCAGTGGGGCCCCCCAGTGATTATGGACATTCTGCCCAAAGATGGCCTCTGACTGCCTCCTCAGAGCAAGATAGAACCAAAGTCACCACAAAGAGTGAGGTCGAAAAAGAGTCTGGTCAGACCCCTGGCTCAGGCAGGTGCCACCTAGCCACCCCTGCCCCAGCCCTTCCTCCGCTCTCCAGGCTAGAGGTGCCACATGTCAGTGACACCCACCCCTGCTGGGTAGGGAGGGTGCTCACTTAAGCCTGAGGCACAATTCATTCCCAGCAGGCTTCAAGTCCCTTGGAAGAAGCTCTCAGAATATGTCTGAGCCAAAGAGACACTGCCTTTTCAGCTGACAACTGGAATTCTGAAAATCCCATTTCTTTAGAGTAGGGGACGGGGCATCTCATCCAGAATCCCAGAGAACAGGAGCCCCACCCCAGCACAGCTGTTCCCCAAGCCGGGGTCCTCTAGTTTAGCAAATGCTTGTGCCCGGTGCAAGAAGCAGCGCAGAGAGGCCACTTACAGAGTGGCTGGAAGCGCGCATCTGGAGTCAGATAGGCCGGGAGTTTCAGGCCCAATTTTCTCTTCTGTAAAATGGGGATGATAGCACCCAACATCTAGAAATATTGTTAGGATGCAAGAAAATGAAAAAGCACTTAGCACCGTGCCTGGCACTTATAAGTACTCTGAATAAATGGTTGTGAATGACGACGAGGGTGATAATAATGGTGTTGCTGCTGTGACCTGCCCTAAGGCTCTCTGCCCCTCATGCCCCCAGCACCCTCACATACCCATCCTCCCCAGGGGCTGGCATCACAGAGCTACACCTATAACTCTCATCATGGGCAAGGGTCAGGACCAAAGCAAAGCCTTCTTTCTGTTGGAAGTTTCAAATAAATTTTCAAACATTTCTAAAAGCCCCCATTTCCTCAAAAATCAATTTTCTTTGTCAACTCCTATGAAAAACCTGTTCTTGGTAGGCATTCTCCCTGTGATCTGGAACCCACTACTTTTAGGCACAACCCATTTTATGGCTGGGCACCTGCAGTTTTTAATAAGTTGTCCCTTGTGATCAGTTTCAAGTCGAGCTCTGGTTACCAGAAACACCACACATTGGATATTTCTCTTGAGAACCACGTGGGGGAAAGCCTACACCCTTCTCCCTAGGGCAATTATTTCTCTTCACGCAGGCCGGGGCTACATGTTGCTAACCTGCCCCTCTATCCAACCCAAATCTTCTTGACGGATATAGCACAAGTAACTCACAAAACCCAATCTTGATGCGCATCCTCTTGGCTGCAGAATTCCAGTCTAGTATCCTGATCTTTGTTTCCTTCAGGGAAGCTCAGGTCTTCCCAGAATGATTAGGGAGATCTTGCTCAGCTGAGAGTCAGACATACTGTGGTTGGAATCCTGGCTCTACCTGCCCTAGATGTGTGACCTTGGACAAGTTCCTCAGCCTTCTTGGAGCTCCATTTTCCTCATCCATCAAATGGGGTTAAAAATCCTGGGCTTGCAGGTGGCTGTACAAATTCAGTGAGATAAAACATGTGAATGGCCCAGTGTAGTGTGAAAGTTCAGGAACTGGCAGCTATTCTTGGTTTAAGAGAGAAAGGTGCAGAGTTCCTTGAAAGGACAGAGCAAGAGAATTTGTTCTCCCTGGAGATACAGGGTACCCTGGGTTCAGAGGTGAACTCAACCCGCCCCAGGCAAATGGCAAGACAATCTCGTGGCAAACAGCTGGAGCCCACCACTGTAGGCCCTGAGCCATGTGCCAGCCCCGCCTGTCCCAACAAAGGGGCCTTGGGGTTGACACAGCCAGTGCCAAGCCAGATGGGGCAGTGGCCAACTTTCCAGTCAGCCCAGATGTCTGTCTTTCTCAGATGAAAACTCAAAAATGTGGCCTCAATCAAAGTGGTTTTTGAGAACCGTGTGTTCTCCAGACTCTGGCAGGATTGAAGAGAACTATGAGCTGGGACCCTTTGATAAATCCCAAGGGGTCAGGAAGACCTGGCTCAGGCTAAGTCCTGGGAGTTCAGCTGGGTACACATTACCTCTACCACTCAGAGTGAAGGGAGCAGAGGGGAACTGTGGGCTGGTCTAGACTGACTCCCGGGCCAGCTCTCCATGCAAGCTCTGTGGCATTCTGGAACAAAAGGGATTTACCTATGCCATGCAATTAAGACTTCAAGGCAGTCCTTTTCCATGTCAGGAATAGTGGCATTCTGCTGGGACCTTCTTCAACAGTCCAGCACAGAGCCTCAAAGCCAAAATGTGGCTGAAGGAAAGCCATGAAGCCACTCCCAGGCTGCTCACCCTATCACTCCCACCACCGCCTGATTTGCTAGAACACCTTACTGGGGATGACAAAGGCTTCCCCCAGAAGCATAAGCCTATTTTATCAGAGGAGAAATAGGGGCTCAGAGAGGCAAAGCCACTAGTGCCAGAGATGATCTAGGATCCAGAAGTCCTGTCTTTCTTGCCAATCTTCCCCAAACCTGCCCTGGCAGCTTGTCTTTTCTTCCTCTGCTTCTTGTACAGAAGCTTCCTTGTCATCCCCACTTAAAGAAATGTGCCCACCCCAGCCCCAGGCTCAGGCATGAAGCGAGGTGCCTGGCACTCTGTCAACACAAACAAGGCTCCCCAACGTCTTGCCCCTTCTCTATACAATGCCCAACTGCACTTTCATGTGTTTTTGATGTTTATGTTGCCCTGGTCTTTGTTATTTCTTGCTCAGTGTGCTGGAATGCTTGACATTCCAGGGTCTGTACCCTGGTGCCCAGTGTGCTGAGATGTTCTGAACACAGTGGGGGAGGCCACCATCTGGGATGGGGCGGAGCGAGGGCAAGGGCTGAGCGTTGGGTGTGTTGGGGGAGGGGTACAATTGGTGTTCTGCACGTACCTGATCCACAGAGCTCTGCTCCCATGCCCACTGCCACTGGGCTCTAGCCCTGTCTGAACCGAGCTCACCAGCTGTATTTGGAGCAGGGTCCTTGGGCATCAGATGGGCTGAGCTCTCAAGGCTGGCACACAGGTGGAACCAGGAGTGCAGCAAGTGGGCGAGCAGGTAGCTGCTTCAGTATAGACGCTGGCCTTTTTCTCCTGCTCCCCACCCTTCCAGCGGAGGGCTCCCCCACTCTCAGAAGTGCTTCCAAGATCTGGGGATGTGGTCATGGTGCCCGTCAGCCCTGGCTGAGGGCAACAGGCCTAGAATCCTCCATTGGCAGCAGCCAGCCCTGGCATGGACCTCACAGCCTGCATCTCTGCATCCCTGATGGGCTCCAGAGCTTGGGATAGGCAGGCCCTGTGCTCCCACTCTCCCCTCCAATCCTATAAGCGGCAGATGTGACATATAATTGAAGAATGCAGAGCGGCTCTATTTTCATTTTCACTAATGTTACCTGATAGGTCTGTGGCTACTAACATCACTGTCAGATTGGCTTAGTGAATTAGAGAGGAGATACTGACCCAAGAACCCTGTGGGGCCCTGATTGCTGACACCCTACCCAGAGGGCTGCATCTCAAGAGCTCAGGATTATGCTTGGTACCCAAATCAAGGACACCTTAAGGCCTGAAGACTTGCCCAGAGGAAGGCTCTGAGAGGGGCGTAGACCTCAGCTGGGAGGAGAACCCCAGCAGTGAAGCGGGATTCTGGGAAGGCCCTTCTGGAAGCCTGTTTATCAGCTGCACCACTCCACTCCTTTACACTCACGCTGTTGGCAGCTGAGCCCACTCTTCCCCTTCATTATTTCTCAGATTCCAGAGGCAACAGTGTGACAACTTCTGAGCCCTGAGACAAGGAGGGGAAACTTCTAAGGCTGCCCCTGAATTGCCATTTGGATGAAATCTCACTGTTCCCACCACCTAGAAAAGCTAGCTCCCTCCTAGGACAGCCCTACTGGGTCAGGAGGTCCCAGGGCAGGTCAGCACCTCGGTCAGCGCAGCAGGTACTGCATGCCCCTCAGAGGGCTGATGGGATAAAGGGGGAGAGACCCCCACCCACTTGTCTGAATGAGCCAGCTCTTGGGAACCAGAACCTGCCCAGAGCAGGGACTTGGGAGCCCTGGCCCCACCTAACCCTTCTGACATGCCTGCCTTTCTACAGGAGAGCCAGGGCTGAGCAGGGCTCAGCAAGAGACACACTGTGCTCCAGAAAATGTTGCTCATTCTCTTGGTCTTACCTGCACATGCAATTTCCTTGGGTTGTTAAACTCTTCCCCACTATTTAACTGTCCTACCCCTAATTATTCTTCAAATCTCATCCTGGAAATCACCTTCTCTGAGAAGCTTTCCCTGATCCATAGGGCCCCCATCCCACAGTGTACAGATGTGCAGGTTGTGTGCTGCACAAAAGCACCATCTCTAAGAGAATCATTGGCATCCTAGATTGGCATATTTATGAAGATGATCTTGAACAAATGGAAGGGAAGGTTTTTCTAATTTGCACAAAGGTGCTACTGGACCTATGAGGGGCCTGGGTTCCACTGCCTGTGTTTGCACGGCACTCAGCACTTGACCAGACACTGCTCAAACCACTTCATTTCTGATGCCCACCAGCCATCTATGACTACCCACTAAATTGTAAGCTTGGAGAGGAAGGTGCGGTTTTTACCACCTTCTCTACTCTCTGTCCAGGGCCTGCATGCCATGGCCTCTTCAAATGGGGGCTTAGTCAATGTAAATATTTGTCAACTGATTAGAATGTGGGATATAGAAGTTTCAACGGTTCAACACCTGATAGGAAAGAGAAAAGAAAATAAGGAAAGAAGAAAAGTGGCAAAAACATCTCTGGCCTACAGGGGAGACCTGGGCAGTTTGATGCACATCTCCTGGTAGGGCAGTGGGTCCATTCCTTTCTCGCTTTCTTGAGGGATACTTTCTAATTACAATAATGATAATGATTGTAATAGCCATGGTTTATTGACCTAACACTAAGCACGTGCATCATTTCATTTAATCTCTACAGCAGCCTACGAGGCTGGCACTATTACTATCTCCATTTTACAGATCAGGAGACTGACGCAGAGAGAGGTGATCAGGAAGAGCTGGGACTGGTACGTAGTATGTGTTAGACATTTAAGCCTGGGAGCTGAATACTACCCTTTGCTACTTCGCCAAAAATTCTATCACACTGTAAAACCGTCTACACTTATTTTTAGTTTGGAAAATATAGTCACTGCTCCACAGCTGAGTCTGTGCCCCTCCCATCTTTGGGCTCCTGTCCAGCCTCCTGACAAAGCTGATTGACCAAGCTGACTGCTGACAGGCAAAGGAAATACACACCAGGCCCAGGCCCAGGCCCAGGAAGGAAGCCTGGAGGGAGAAGACAGACCAAGTGGGCAGAAGCCACACTCAGGCACAGGCATCTGGTCACCCTTCTCCCAATTGCGCAACTAAGACTGGGGAGAGCATCGTGAACAGGCATCTTGCTCACTCCTGAAATCGCAGTCCTTGGCATATACAAGGCGCCCAGTGAGTATTTGCTGAATGAATGAATGAATAAATGAATGAACGCATGTTGGGTTTTTCCCATCATCCAAAAGAGGGCAAGGAACTAGGGTTCCCATACCCCAAGGATGAGGACATCTAGGACAGACATTCAACCCTAATTCAAAGTCAGGGAGGCTGGAACAGGAGGTAAGGAGATAAAGAGGAGGCCTGGGGTTCCCATCAGGGAGAGAATAAAGAAAACACTGAATCACTGAATCAAGACCTCTGGACCCCTGGCGTCTGGGCAGGGGTGTGCAGGGGAACACTGAATGAAATCCCTAAAATCTGATCAAGAATCTCTGCAAGAGAGAGCAGGCCCTTGCAGGCAATCAGATGGAGCAGGCAGGACAGACTGCACCAGCAGAGGGCTGCCAGGAGCCTCAGTGCTGGCCAGAAACACCTTCAAGGCAGGTCTGGGAAGTCTGCAGTTTACCAGCCTGTTCTACCTGCCTGGCCTCTGACACCCTAGAGGGGAAACCCTGGCAGGAGAGGGCAGGCCCAGGGAGAGCTTCCCCCACAACATGTGACCTTGGACTCCAGCACTCACCTGGTCTGGGTGGGCATGGGGCACACAAAGTCACCCCCCAGAAGGCTCCCACACTGCCACAGCAATCCTCCTGCGTAGTCAGCTCCAGCAGAGGGTTGGCACACTGGAAGAGAGGCCATGGACACCCGTGACCACCCCCTCTTCCCTCCAAGGCTGTGCACAGAGATGTCCTGGGAAAGCCTAGGACACAGAGCTCACTCTCCACATTCTGCCAGAGGATGTCCCCAGCCAAAGAAGGGCAGAAGGGAGTCAGCCCATATCCCAGAAGGAAGCAGAGAAACCTGCCGTGCACTCTCCCAACCCTGAACCTTGTGTGTGGATGGGACACCCCACACACAAGATCTGCCCTGTGCGGGGCTGCAAACCACCACCCTCCATGGCCCCAACCACTGACAAAGGGTCCTAAAGGAAGAGCTTCCTTTGCCTACCTCCAGGGAACCACAGGGTCACCCACAGTGTGGGCCTTGTGACCAGAGCCCCAGGCTCAGGGACACCCCAAGGTGAGAGGCCAGGGATGATCTGGGAATTCAGGGTGTTTACCCCTTGGCTGTCCCACCTCCTCCAGTTCCCTAATCTCAGATAAGGTTTCTGGAAATACCTTAGTTTCTGGAAACTAAGTGGTTTCCTGGCAACCCCAAGAAAAACCATACTGGGTCTGGTCTAACCCCTATTCTTGGGTGCCTGGCCTCAGAAAAGCTTCCCTGATTTCCCATTATGAGCTGAGGATGGTTCCAGGGGGCAATAGGAGTATCTCTCATCTTTGTACCACCAGGGCTTTGGGGTTAACCTCCATTTGTTAATTCCACACCTCTGTGACCCCAACTGTAGCCTCAACTGGATACAAAACTCCTGGCCAGATCCTAACAGCCCCACTGGTCCATGTGCCAGGGGTCATAGGATGAGCAACTCTAGGCTGCCTTCACCTGAGGGGAACTTCCTTGGGTCCTCTTCTGTGTGCCTGGTATTGACAAGCACCAAGTAGAGCCCAGGAAGGAGGCCCAGCCTCTCCATACATGGGCAATTTCATGCCTTGGGTTTTCCCATCTGGGAAATGGGAGACTCTGCAGACACTCACATTCCATAAGAATAAAGAGGACAGAGAGGAGGAGAAGGGGAGGCTGGGGACAACTGCTGTCCTGGAAGTATCCAGGGCTGAGGCCAGAGCTCTGTTCTCACCTGTCCGTTCACAGTGTTCAGGTAACACCGGCCCAGCAGTCCTCGAGGCCTAGGTGCTGCTGGGGGCAGTGGCCGAGGGGGCTCTCCAGACCGAGCAGGGATGTTGTTGCTGTCCCAGAGGCTGTGGCCAGGGCTGGCAGGCAGCCAGGGCGGGGGTCTGGTCTCCACGCTGTTCTCCACTAGGGCCTCCTCCACCCCGCCCCGCACCTGGGCCACCTGGTGGATCTGCACTGAGGCCTCAGGCGGGTGGTGAATGTGCACCTTCACCAGGGAGGGGTTCACGGAGGCTGGGCACAGGGGCTGGAGTCAGAGCCAGGGAAGCAGGGCCCCACCCTCATTTCCAACCCTCTGAAGGGTATCCACCACCCCTGGGCCAGGCAGGCCACTGGCTATGTGTCACCCCAAAACTTTCCCATTTCTTTGCTCCCAAGTTAGAACCCCAGAATGATCCCTTGTGGGGACGGGATGAAGTGCAAACTCCGTCACTGAAGGAGCCTTATTATCACATTCCAAGCTACCTTCCTGATTCTACCTCCCCCACAATCCTGGCCAACCCTGGAACTCCAGCCCCGTCTCCTGCATGGCCCCACCTCCGTGCCTTTGCTCATGCCAGTCCCTCTGCTTAACCAGATGCTACCCATTGTTTCAGGCCTAACTGCAGTCCATCCCCTCCACACAGCTGTCCCAGAGCACTCTGGGCTTAGGAGCCTCTCCATCCCCTGATCCCCTAAAGCATTCTGTATTTTTTTGGCACCTAATAATGGAAGGCAGGGAAAATGAAATGTTTTATGCTGATATTCTATTTCCCATCCATTCTCCTTCTATTACCCAGGCCCATGGGTTCCTTGAGGGCAGCACCCTGCCCTTACACTGCTTTGTCTTCCCCAAGGTACCCAGCACGGGGAAAGGGCAAAAACAAGTGGATAAATTCTGATGGGAGGGGGCCGAGAAGTTGAGGGAATGAAACTCAGCGCTGAGGGCCAGGAGAAAGAGGGAGGTTTGATCGTAAAGGAAGGACTACAGGCAGCTTCCCTATCCCTGTCACAGCCATGGTGACAGCCTCCACCCAACTGGCACTCCTCCCAGGGTCCCGCTGGCCCAGCTGTGCCAGCACTCACCCAGCTGGTTGGAGAGCGGCAGTGTGAAAGTGGACTGCTTCAGGGGGGCTTCCAGCAGGGCCCTGGGGCGGGACCCCCTCCCTGGAGGCTCCCTGTCCGGCTGCGGGATAGGCAGGTGGCAGAACTTCCCGGTGGAGTTGGCGGGGCACCAGCACTCGTCCCTGCCGATGCAGCGGCCTCCGTTCAGGCAGGGGATCTGGCAGAAATCTGTAACATCGACCCTCAAGGTAACCAGCGGTGGAAGAACAGCAGCACCCGCTCTGTGGCCGGTGACCACCACAGAGAAACAGGTGGCAGAACCCTGACCTTAGATGGCTCCTGTAGCCCAGAGCCCCCTGAAATGTAGGGACTTTCCACTTCATTCATGTAGAGTGAAGAAGAGTGGATAATAACCAGCCCCTGCCTTCCTAAAAAGCCTGTTTAGGCCTTTCCCTGTACCCCACAATAACCTGGGAGATGGGGAGTTGGCATTATCATGAAGTCTGTCTCTTCTCTGTTGAGGAAACTTGGACTCAGAGAGGTTATGTGACTCCTAGAGTCACACAGCTAGGCTGCCAAGTGAGGACTCAGCTCCCCATGTGATTTGGGACAACTTGTGGAGCCACAGTTTGGGAGCAGCGGGTTCCAGTCCAAGGCAGGCCTAGCTCTCTGGCCATCCACCCTCCAGGGCCAGCTGGGAACCATCTGAGCGGGAAAGGGACTCACAGATGCGGAAGCCAGACTTGGGATCGTGCCCATGGCCACCCTGGCTGTACAGGGTGGTGGTGTCGCCCTTCTCACAGCTGTTGGCACAGTGTCCACGGGCACAGGTCTGCTTGCAGATGGTGGGAGTGAAAACGATCTTGATCTTCTTGATTTTCTCCGTGAGGTTCAGCCCTGCAGAGAGAGGGCTTGGGTCCAGGGGGCAGGGCTGAGAGGCACAGCTGTGACCTCCAGAGTCTGGTTAGAAAGCCCCATGGGACTAGGGCTGCATTCATCTCAAGGGCATTTGCTGAGTACCTACTGGACGCAGGGTCCCATCGTAGGGGCAAGGTGATGATACCTTTGAGAAGCTCGCAGATGTGCCAGCCACCAAGCTCATACTTCACGCACATCAACCCTCTTGAGTGGGTGGTATGTTAGGTTGAACCATTAGAAATTGCCATTTTTGTAGGTTCCTATGGCTGAGTGTTGGTATTTTTCATATATCCAACCTACTATGTCCATTTTACAGCTAAGAAAACTGAGGCCCAGAGAAGTTTAGGTGCTCAAGTGACGCAGCTAGCAAGTGATGCAGCTGGGCTTTGAACCCAAGGGCAGGGAACAGAATGCGGCCCCTGCTTGCCAGAGAGGAGAATTTTCTAAGAGAAGAGAAGAAGATAAAGCCTGAGAGGATTAGAGTCAGGTTTCATGGGGGACCTGATTACCAGAACAAGGATCAGGCACTTTATTTGGTGGGTGGTGGGGAAGCCGCAGAAGACTTTTAAGCAAGACATCATGCTGGCTGTGATGTGCCGGGGGGTCCGGAGGCAGGGTGACCACTTGGGAGGTCATGGCAGCAGTGCAAGCTGAGGCCGCTTCATTTTCCAAGAGTGGTGGCAATGAAATTGGGGTATTAATTCAGTACGGGGAGCCTGGGGACAGAAGCCAGAGGCAGAAGGTTGAGGGAGAAATGGGAGGGGAGGAAGCTGAAAAAATATGTGTTGACCATGGGTTTGAGAAGCTTGACTGTGAAGGGAGGAGATAGGAAGGAAGTGGAGAAACAAGTGTGTGTGTGTGTGTGTGTGTGTGTGTGTGTGTGTGTGTGGTATGAGAGAGCTGTAAGCAATTGTACACGTTGAGGGGAAAGGGCTGAGAGGGTGGGAGAGGGTGAAGATACAGAAGAGGGGGGACAAGTGATGCCAGCGTTCCAGAGGAAATGAGAAAGGGTGCCAGAATGTGCCTTAGATAAGAGGGACACCTCCCCCTCAAGATGGCATAAAAGGAATCGTCAACCATGAAAAGGAATGAAGCACTGATACACACTGCAACATGGATAAACCTCAGAAACGTTATGCTAAGCCAGGCACAAGAACTCATGCCTGCAATCCCAGTACTTTGGGAGGCTGAGGCAGGAGGATCACTTGAGGCCGAGGCAAGAGGATCACTTGAGGCCAGGAGTTTGAGACCAGCCTGGGCAACATGCAAGACCCTATCTCTACAAAACAGTTAAAAATTAGCCGGGCATGGTGGTGCATGCCTATAGCCCCAGCTACTCCGGAGGCTGAGGTGGGAGGATCACTTGAGCTCAGGAGTTTGAGATTATAGTGAGTTGTTATCATGCCACCACACTCCAGCCTGGGCAACAGAGCAAGACTCTGTCTCTTAAAACAGAAAAAGAAAAGAAAAGAAAATGTAATGCTAAGTGAAAGAAGCCAGACACAAAAGATGGTACATTGTATGACTCCATTCATGTAAAATGTCGAGGATATGCAAATCTATAGAGACGGGAAATAGGTGAGTGGTTGCCAGGGATAGGAGGGGAGATAAGGAGTGACTGCTGCTTAGTGGGTACAAGGTTTCTATTTGGAGTGATAAAAATGTTGTGGAATGAAATAGTGGTGATGGTTGCACACAATTATAAATATACTAAAAGCCACTGAAGTGTGGCCTTTAAAATGGTTAATTTTATGTCATGTGAATTCCACTTTGATTTTTAAAATGGAAAAAAAGGAAGGAGGTGAGCTCAGGCACAGATGTAAACAGGGGAGTGGTGGGCGTGACAGGCAGGAAGTTGAGGAGCTCTCTGGGAGGTGGGGGCATGTCTGTGGGCTGACGGATGGGGCCTCGGGAAAGGAGGGGAGGGGAAGGGAGGCCTGGAGTAGCTGCTCTGAGAAATGGAGGGAGAAAATGTCCAGGCACACAGGGAGGGGTTGTCAGGCAATAACAAAGAGTGTGCCATGGCGTGAATCCACAGAGATTCTGTTTCCTCCTGTGGGAAGCAGAGGCGCGGCTGTAGGTGCTGAGGAAACAACTGGTTGAGTTGATCCAGGAGGGTTGGGGTTTGCAGGAGGGATGAGGTGGAAGGACCGGGACCAGGGAATTGAGGTTCACAGTGGGATATGAGGGAAGCAAAGTCTGGAGGGGATGATAGATTGGGCAGAAATAGAGCAGTCTAGGTCTAAGGGTTGCAACGGGGTGAAGTCCAGGTCCACTGGTTTAGGACCCCTGGACCCCGGCACAAAGCAGGTGCTCAACAAGCGTTTGTTGATTGGCTGAAAGAATGAGGGACAAGGTGACAACTCAGCCCCTCTGTGAGAGCAGAAGGGGAAGCCAAGGTGGGAGAAGAGAGTTCTAGAGGCCCTGCTCTTCTAGGACCCAAGACAGGGTATCCTTACCCCAGGGGGATGAGGGGTGCTCCAGAGGTACCGCCTGTTGGGTGCCATCTCTCTGCTCAAGGCCTGGTCCCGGGGGCAGGGCGTTGGAAGAGAGCTGGCTACTGGCCGTGGCAGTCGGGTGAAGTCGGACAGTGCGGGACAACCCCACGTGCTGCTGGGAAGGGTGGGTCTGGCTGAGGCCACTCAGGGTCCTGTGGAGACAACCGCGGCAAGGGGGTTTGCACCCTGGGAACAGTGTGCCTGTGCCACTCCTCATCCAGCCACCCACTCTCTGCCTTTGCACAAGAACAATGCTCTCTGGCTGCCTTCTCACCCATGTATGGCTGACTCCCGGACACGAAGGTGCCCCGAGGCAGAAGGACTGATCTAAGGCCTGCCAGCTAGTTTTATAGAAATACCAACCCCTATGTGGAATCACCAGGCTTTTGGTGGGTTATTCCGGGCAAATCACTTAGCTCCTCTGGGCCCCAGGACCCTTAACTGCAAAATGGGGGTGTTAGACGGTCCTCACATAGCTCTGACATTCCAGGAGTCTTTGAGAACCCACTATGGACCAGCCCCTGCCCTAAAACCAAGTCCTGTACCTACGACCTACCACTTCTTAATATATCCCTTAATATGAATTACCTGTAGAAGAGATGCCCAACAAACACACCTTCAACACACCCTCTCATTTATTTTTATTGTAAGAATAATGTAACAACAATATTCAAGGAGAAAAACATGAATTCATCATCTCCCATCCTAACACAGCAAATACTTTTGCATATTTTCTTTCAACCTTTGCTCACATATATGATTTTACACTATTGTCATCACCTAGAGATATAATTTTAAATTCCGTTTTTCACTTAACATTAGATCACACTTTACACAATTCAATTTGTCATATTTGTCATGTTCATCGCTACATGATAGTCCAGCTAAAGATGAATCACAACATATTTAGACATTTACCTGTTACATATTCAGATTTTTTAAAAAGTTTTTTGCTTGTTTTTGGTTTTGAGACCGAGTTTTGCTCTCGTTGCCCAAGCTGGAGTGCAATGGCGCGATCTCAGCTCACTGAGGCCTCTGCCTCCTGGGTTCAAGCAATTCTCCTGCCTCAGCCTCCCCAGTAGCTAGGATTACAGGAGCCCTCCACCACTCCTGGTTAATTTTTTATATTTTTAGTAGAGACAAGATTTTGCCATGTTGGCCAGGCTTGTCTTGAACTCCTGGCCTCAGGTGATCCGCCCACCTTGGCCTCCCAAAGTGTTGGGATTACAGGCGTGAGCCACTGCACCTGGCCTGTTTTTAAGTTTTAAATGTGTATATCCTTACCTATATGACTTTGTCTTTTGTTAAAATATTCCTTTAGTACAGGGAGATTTGTTGTACTATTCTATTTTATTTTGTATGTTTGAAAAAATGTTATAGGAAACATCTTGAAAGGATTAAAACTTTAGGATGAGGCTGGGCGTGGTGGCTCACGCCTGTAATCCCAGCACTTTGGGAGGTCGATGCGGGCGGATCACTTGAGGCCAGGAGTTCGAGATCACCCTGGTCAACATGGTGAAACCCCATCGCTACTAAAAATACAAAAATTAGCTGGGTGTGGTGGTGCATGCCTGTAGTCCCAGGTACTTGGGAGGCTGAGGCTGAGAATCACTTGAACCTAGGAAGTGGAGGATGCAGTGAGCCGAGATTGTGCCACTGCACTCCAGCCTGGGCAACAGAGGGAGACTCCATCTCAAAAAAGCAAAACAAAACAAAAACTTTAGGATGAATTCCTGGGGCTAGAATGACTGTATCAAAGGTTACAAACATTTATGTCTGTAGGCACACACTGGTGTATTGCTTTCTGAAAGGGTTGCATCCAAATATATAAATGAACCACTTAGAGCACAATCTTGCCAGCACAGCATATTATTAATTTTTAATACTTTGCTAGCTTTGAATAAGCACAAAGTGGTACTTCAATGTTCTTTTCACCTCCCTCCTCTCCTTTAAAAAATTATTTTTGAGGTTAAAATATTTCAGGTATTTATTTACCACTTGTGAAAATCCTCTGCTCATGTCCTTTGACATCTTAACTGCTTGAATTGTCTCATACATTTGGACACATTCTCTTGATGTTTATTATTGGGCAGGCTGTTCTAAAAGGCAGCCTCTGTTGTAAATACTCTGTCATTGTCACAATGTCTATGAACCACTGTGTATACGACAGTGTCTGGACTGTGGTGGGTGTAAGCGTATTGCAGACATCAAAGCAGAGAGAGGTTCAGTCCTTGCCCAAGGTTATACAAGAGCTAAATCGGGACACCAGGATGCCAACCCAGGGCCTGATCCACAGCCTGTGTCCTGCGCCAGCCGACAACCAGCCCAGACCCCAGTGGGAGCTCAGCCTGGAAGCCTCTGCTCAGGCCTCGGGGGCATCCTTTCCCCCAGTAGGTCCCATGCCAAGCCTCCCCACTGGTTTCCTTGCCCAAGTGGGATAAGGCCCTGGGATTCTCTCCCTCCCCAATCTCCACCCCAGTTCCATTAGCCCTCGGTGACCAGGCCATGAGCAAACTCTTTATGCTTTCCTGGCAGAAGGCAAACTAGGACTGGCCTGGCAAATTGTTCACGCCTATAATCCCAGCACTTTGGGAGGTTGAGACAGGCTGACCACCTGAGGTCAGGAGTTCGAGACCAGCCTGACCAACAGAGACACACCCCATCAAAAAATACAAAAATTAGCCGGGCTTGGTGGCACATGCCTGTAGTCCCAGCTACTGGGGAGGCTGAGGCATGAGAATCGCTTGAACCCAGGAGGTGGAGGTTGCAGTGAGCCAAGATCACCCCACTGCACTCCAGCCTGGGCGACAGAGTGAGACTCAATCTCAAAAAAACAAAACAAAAAAGAAAGCAAACTCCCTCCGAGGGCTTCCAAGAAAGCGCCTGGGAGAGAGAGGTGGCTGAGCTGCTGGCTCACTAGGAGCCTCGTCCTGGGTACCAGGCTGGTACCATGCTCAGGTTAGTGGCAGCGCCACAGAGCATCCCAGAGAGGTGAGAAGAGTAGCTCATGTTCTGCCCAGACCACTGCCACTTTTCTGAACTTGACCCTGACAAAGAGCTCTCCAGTCTGGTGACGATGGAAACTCAAAGTGTTCTTTCTTGGTGGTTTGTTGTCATTGTTATGTTATTGCTGCTGTCAGTTTTTTATCTAATTGGTGCTCAGAGCTCATGGCACCAAGATCCCAGGGTTCAAATCCCTTAAGGGCCAGTTGGGTAGTTTTGCAGAGAAGAAAACCAAATAAACAAACCATGTGTTCCCTAGTCATAGACAGGACCTGGCTGTACAGAGGAGAGGGGTTGGGACTGGGCCAGACAGATGTTGGTTCTGCTTCTTACTAGCAGCACAGCCTTGAGCAAGTTACTTAGCTCCCCTGAGCCTCAGAATCCTCATCACTGAAACAAGAATAGCAATGCCCACCTCATAGGGCTGGTGTGAGGATGACGAGAACAGTGAGACAATGCAATTATTTCACAAATACAAGTAAATGGTCAAAGTAGAAAAATACGCCAGAATTTTTAAATTGTAGAAACAAGGAGGGAAAAAGGAGTTAGCTACAGTTTGGACTAAATACCTCTCCCCAGGCAAATAAGAAAACATGACTGGGCCACTTAAAATTCTTCTTTATGGGAAATAAAAAGACTCCAGAAAAAAGTGTTATTGCTGTCCAAGTGTCCTTATATATACACAGGGCCAAGTGTCTAATCTGGTGTCAACACATTTTTAACAACCAGAGTCCTCTGAGCCCAATTCATTGTCACCTACTGCTCTAATGGGGATTTGGGGTTAAACGACAGAAATAAAAAAGCCCTGCATTCTGAGAGGCTCATAGTGGAGTAAAGGAAGAAGCTCCCAGTTTTTTTAATAGGTCCTGCCTCTTATTCCTAAAGGATCCATTTAAGGAGGTTGATATCTCCCTTTATAAGTCCCAGCCTAGGCCTCAGAGGTGAGCAGCGAGAGAGGCTCAAGCTGTGTGGAGGGCTGCAGGTTCTTGGCTCAACTCTGGCTCCCCGGTGGTCTCCAACTGGTTGCCACTGCCATCACCACATAGAAGGGCACAGGCAGCTAGGATGGAGTGGAGACTGTGAGCTGTGGAGTTTGCAAACCCCACTGTCTAGCCTTGTGTTATCTTTGCACTCATTTCCTTTAAGCAAATCGCAAGCCTTTAGCCAAATCCTGTTTGCATGTTCTTTCCTAGTCTCAGGTTGTGGGACATCAAAAGAAGGGTCTGGTGCCATGTTTGCCCCAGGCTGGTCCAAAGAAGCAGTATCCCTCCGATTAAGGACAGTAGAGGTTTGGTAACAGAAGAAGGCAGGTCTCAATGAGAAGGTGACCACGGCCCCCAGGAGACGCTCCATCTACTATCAGCCTTGGAAGAACCGCTGCAATTTCATCAAAGGACAGAAGTTCCCAAACTCACCCAGCACAGGAATGGAACTTGCTATCTTTCTGGGACTGTTCCAGGGAAGTCCTGGCCAAGCCTCCACAATGGACCAAATAGTCATCTCTAGACTTCAGGATTTCATGAATCCGTAAAATTTTGGAACAAATTTGGGGGAACAACATAAAGTCGCTTTTTATTTAGGTTGCTAAGACTTTAAGACAAACACGCACAAAACTGCCAATCACTACCACCATAATTTCATGAAAGAAAAGACATTTCAGAGCCAAAAAAGAAATGTTTGAATAAGCCTAACTTCATGGAAATCTCGCCAAATGACTTTATTTTCTTCATTTCTTTATGGACCATGAAATCCCCATCACAGGCCAGCACAGAGCCAAGAGACAGCCACCAGATCCACCACAGTCTGCTCTCACCTGTGGACTCTGGGCTTTTCAACCAAGATGAGGAAAAATTCTCATCCCAGTGGCCGGGGTCTTCAGGCCCACATGAAAGCTGCCTAGGCAGTCTGTACCCATAATGATGCCACTTACTGAAATGTGCAAGGTGTGCCCACACCCTGCCCGACACACTAAGGTTTCCCAACAGCGATGGGAAGACAAGTGGGCGAGGAGCTCTGTGCCCTCTACCCCATTCACCCTCACCCTAGCCTGGCAGCTCTCCTCTATTTACTTCATAATTTGGGCTTCCAAAAACAGCTGGCCCATCATATCCATGGGTTCTGCCTCTGCAGATTCAACCAACTGTGAATGGAAAATATTTGGGGGGAAAAACCCCCCAAAATAGCAATCAACAATGAAAAATAATACAAATAAAAATGATATAGTATGACAACTATTTACTTAGCATTTGCACTGTATTAGGTATTATAAGTAATCTAGAGATGATTTAAAGTATATGGGAGCATGTGTGTAGGTTATATGCAAACATTATGTCATTTTATATCAGGGACTTGAACATCCATGAATTTTGGTATTCACGGGGGTCCTGGAACAAATCCCCTGTGGATACCGAGGGATGACTGTACTATTTTGTTTGGAAAGGGTCTTGCTGCTAAAAGAAAGTTTAAGAGTGTTGCTAAAGATGCAGAGAATATGCCTGTAATCCCAGCACTTTGGGAGGCTGAGGCAGGCGGATCACTTGAGGTCAGGAGCTCGAGACCAGCCTGGCCAACATGTGGTGAAACCCCATCTCTACTAAAAATACAAAAATTAGCCGGGCATGGTGGTGGGCACCTGTAGTCTCAGCTACTTGGGAGGCTGAGGCAGGAGAATCACTTGAACCCGGGAGGCAGAGGTTGCAGTGAGCCGAGATCACGCCATTGCATTCCAGCCTGGGTGACAGAGCGAGACTCACTCTCAAAAAAAAAAAAAAAAGATGCATAGAATAGTTGTAATTATTATGAACATGAAGCCAGATATTTTATATACATCATCTTATCTATGTTATTTTAGTGAATGAAAAAACTAAGTTGCAGAATATACAGATAGTATGCTTCTAGTTTTGTGTTTTAAGAAAAAACTTTTCTCTCTCTCTTCCCCTACAGATGTTTATATAAGCATAGGAAAAGGCCAGAAGATCTGTAAATAGTGGCTACTCTTTAAGAATGACAGTGTTTGTGTCTGTGTATCTCCCATTTTAAACTTTATAATTTCAATATTTTTGAAATTTTTACAATAAATATGCATCACATGGAATAAATATGTATTTGTTTTGTAATCAGAATAAATCTCTATTCTTCCCAGCAACTCCATTTTATAGATAAGGAAACTGAGGCTCAGAAAAAGCATGGTAAATGTGTACACATAACTAGGACCACGATGGACTATGTTAGTGAGCAGAGGTAAAGGAGTTCAGATAGAATACAGACCATATCTAGGAGAAGGATCCAGGGAGCTTCAGGGATAGGTAGGATTTTAACAGCCCCAAAATGAGGAGGCAGACATTCCATATTAGAAAAACAACATAAGGGCCAGGCGCGGTGGCTCAAGCCTGTAATCTCAGCACTTTGGGAGGCCGAGGCGGGTGGATCACTTGAGGTCAGGAGTTCGAGACCAGCCTGGCCAACATAGTGAAACCCTGTCTCTACTAAAAATACAAAAATTAGCTGGGCGTGATGGCAGGAACCCATAATCCCAGCTACTTGGGAGGCTGAGGCAGGAGAATTACTTGAACCTGGGAGGTGGAGGTTACAGTGAACCGAGATCGCACCACTGCACTGCAGCCTGGGTGACAAGAGTGAGACTCCGTCTCAAAAAAAAAAAAAAAAAGAAAAGAAAAATAACATAAGAAATGCATGGAGATGGGAAGCACAGGCCATGTTTGAAGAAGAATAAGCACCATTTGGATAAAGCACAGATTAGAGGGGAGAGGGGGGAAGGGAAATCATTCCAATTCAATGCCTATCAGGTGGCAGGTATCATGCTAAGTGTTTTAGCTAATATATCATTTACTTGTCCAAACAATTCTATGATCAAAAACCCCTCCTTGGCCAAAACCACCTTCAAGTAAAAAGACAAATGACATGGTGGGAAAAATATGTGCAACTCGTATCATAAAGAAAAGATGAATCTCCATAATATCAGAGTTCCTAGAAACAGAAATGTCAGAGACCAACAGCCTTAAAAGAAAAATCAGCAAAGAATATGAACAGGTCACAGAAAAAAAAAATACAAATATTTCTTGAACCCAGAAAAATATGCTTAACCTTTCTCCTTGTAAGGGATGTGCAAATGAAAACTATGCTGAGGTAGCATTTTTTAATCCATCAGATTAGAAAAAAACCCAAAGGTTTAATAACATACTCATTTGTGAGACTACGCAGAAACAGACGCTCTCGGATGCTGCTGGCAGGAATGTAAATTGGCACGACCCTTCTGGAAAGCAATTTGGCAATGTCTATCCACATCCCAAATATCCGTGCTTTGACCCTGCCGCTCCACCTCCAAGACTATCCTGCAGATAAAGCTTCTGTGGTAGGTGTTGCTGCCCTGCCCTGGTCCCCTTTCTGGCTCGTGTACCTGCAAGTGTAGTAGCTAAAGGCTTATACCTGTGATTTCTTCCGAGCCATGCTCTTGGCTGATGGGAACCACCTGAGAAGCCCCTCCCACAACCATGACCACACAGCCAATGACTGCCTGAAAGGCAAGTTCAAAAGCCTGGGCCTCCAGGCCTTAAGGAGAAACAACCTTGTAAGCTCTATCCTCAGTCAGGTCAAAGCTTGATTTACCTGGGACCACATCTTTACTTGGCTCTCTCCCCTTTCCCACACTGCTTTCTTCTCTCCTTTCACATTTCCCCCCCAAAATCACACACACTGGAATCCCACCTCTAGGGGACCCGACCTAAGACACTCGTAAATGTCCAAAACGATATATGAACAAGACTATTTACAGAAGCACTATTTTGTAATAGCAAAATAGTTTGTACAGAATGAAAACAACTTAAGTGTCCTTCAGTAGGGGATTGGTTGAACAAACAAGGATCTGCCCACAGAATGGGGTAATAGGCCCTGGAAACACAGCCGCAGCTCCTTTACATCAATAAGTTAAGCTTTCCAAGATACACTGAAAAGTGAAAGCACAACAGCCCAATCCCACCACTGACTGTTCTTGTACAGACTATGACCTAACAATGGTTTTCACATGTTTAAATGGCTGAAAAGAACTCAAAAGAAGAATAATACCTCAAGACATGAGAAAATGATATGACATTCAAATTTAAGCATCTATAAAGTTTAACTGGAACACAGCTGCCCTCCTCGTCTGTGACTGGTTTTGCTCTCCAATGGCACCGCTGAGTAGTTGCAGAAACTGTATGTCATAGAAAATCTAAAATATTTACTGTCTGGCCATTTATGGAAGTGTGCTGGCTCCTGGTGTAGGGCATGTGAACTTCTGTGTAACATACAGAAAATAAGGATATATGTTGCAGTTATTTGCATATTCATAAAGCAACCTTGGAAGGATACCCTGGAATATTAATAACAGTGGTTACCTATGTATGTGGCAGGGTGGAGAACAGGGAGTGGGAAGTGGGTGGGTAGGGAATAAACTGGTGCTATATATATATTTTTATATATATATTATTTTGAGACAGAGTCTCACTCTGTTGCCCAGGCTGGAGTGCAGTGACGCAGTCTCAGCTCACTGCAACCTCCGTCTCCCAGGTTCAAGCAATTCTTCTGCCTCAGCCTCCTGAGTAGCTGGGACTACAGGTGCTCGCCACCATGCCAGGCTAATTTTTTTTTGTTTTCGTTTCACCATATTGGCCAGGCTGGTCTTGAACTCTTGACCTCGTGATCCGCCCACCTCGGCCTCCCAAAGTGCTGGGATTACAGGTGTGAGCCACCAGGCCCGGCCAACTGGTGCTATAATTTAATGACACTTTCTCTGTGCCACATTCTGTGCCAATAATACCCATCACGTGCATCCTCTCACATAGGCCTCTCCATAACCCAAGACTTAGATACTCATCATCCCCATTTTATAGTCAAGAAAACAAGGCTATGGGGGTTCTACGCCTTGCAGAAGGTGGCTGAACTCCTAAGTGCTGAGGCCAGGTTACCAAACCAGGTAACTTCATCCTAAATCCACCCACCATTAATCGTTTCTTTATTGCCATTTTACAAATGGGGACATTGAGGCTTTGAGGGATTAAAGAATAGGTCTGTGCCCTTATGGTGAAGGTCTTGAAATATTCAGGGAGGTGTCTGGGCTGTACTGAGTGGGTGAAGGGGAGTGCCCTGAGATTCTGAAGCAGGGAAATGACCTGGTCCGAAGAACAGCTACACTTTTTCACTCATTCAAAGGGCAAGTCCTGAGTGCCTGTTACAGGCCATGCGCTGACCCCAGGGATGGCAAAGACTCCAACCTTGGGTGAAGTCTTTTGCCCCCTAAGCTCCAATGGGGGCTGGACAAAGGGACTAGTACACTAGCAAAGGTGAGGGGGCACAGGGGAAGCCACATGCTAGCCTCAAGTCACTCGTGGTCCTCAAGTAGGCCTAGGACATGTTGGGATGGGCATTCTTAAACGATAATTATTGCAGTGAAAGACCACCTGGTAGAGAGTGAACTAAAGAGAGGAGAGCTGGAGGCCAGCTAGAAGGCTTTGGCTGTGGTCTAGGCTATCAGTGGCCGAGGAAAGAACCAAGAAGAAGGCATGGATCCAAGGGCTATTTCAGATGTAGAGACAGATAATTCCCAGCTATGGCTTGGACTAATAGGTGGAGGGAGTTCCAAGAGCCAAGATCTCAACATGAGAAATCCAAGAAGTGAATGATGGGCTCAGTTTTGGATATAATGAGTGCTTGGTACCTCGAGATGGAAACACCCAGGAGGCAGAACTTGGGAGAGAGTTCTGGGGCTGTAGACACAGTTGGGGCTGGGAGGAGGTTGTAAGAGTAGAGGTGGTAGCTGTAGAGTTAAGAGGGAAGGATGATATCATTCGAGGAAAGCAGGCAGAACAAACCATGCTTCAGAGTGCCACTGCCTGACTGGGTCGTTAACTCTGCCAACGTTTTCCAATTTAAAAGGGGAAAATGTATTAATGAAAAGAATGGTCTCAGTTCTAAGTCTTGCTCCCATAAATTCTTCTCCAACCTCTGGCGCCTGCTACCACTTGTCTGCTAGCACACGATTAAACAAACGAACAAGCCGTAAATTAATATTAACGGAAAAATGTGGCAACAGCCTATCATACTTCATCCTACAGCTTGCGCTTTTCACGGACACGTGCGTGTGCCTATAGCTGGTTTTTTTAAAAAAATTTTTTTATGCACACATACACGATCGTCATAGTTTCTGCTAATAAAACTGTTCCCAGCTCTAATCATGGAATTAAGTATATTGATATTTCGTGGTACTCCTTATGACTTCCAGGTGTTCTGACACCTAAACAGTTTGAGAAATGTAAGAGGAAAGAGAGAACAAAGAAGGGCAGAGGGGGCCTAGGGAACACCAACACTTAAGGCGCAGACAGAGGGAGAGGATCTGAAGGCATCTGGAAGGGAGCAGCCAGAGGAGTAGGAAGGATCTAGGAGAAAGCTCCAAGAGAGGAAGGCGTTCCCAGAACTCTCTCTGCTGCCTGCCAAAGCGCAGAGCCTGCGCCTTCCTGAGGCTGCAGGTGCAGCTCACTTCAGCTTAACATGCCCTGTGTTTCCCTGGCGGCTCCGTCTCCCCTGAGGATCTGGGTGCTGGCAAGGCAGAGGAAGGCCCTTGCAGAGCTCTGCTCCTTTCTCCTCCTGTCTGGCCAGGCAGGCCCTTGGCTGCCAAACCCCTGGGGACCTAAGATAGGGAGACGAGTGGGGACAGCATGTTCAACGGGCCCAGAGCCTGGATTGGAATCTGTACCTTCTTGTTGCCTGGCACGCTGATAGGGCATTGTCAACATTCCCTGGTGCTATCCTAAAGGGTCGAGAGCCAGCCCTCTCCCCGGTGTCCCCAAGGTGTCTCAAGATCACTCCTGCTGCTGTGTCTGCTTGGCGCACCCACCCAACCTCTTTGCCCTCACCAGTCAGCTCCAGGCACCCCACTCACCCCACCTGGCTGCCATGAGTCACATCCCCACTGCTCTGAGGCTCTGGGCCTCTACCTCTTCCTATGGCCACATCTAGGTCTGAAAGGACTGGATCCCCCAGCACACAGACCCCAGGGGATGCCTCTGCCAGGCTGTGGCTGGGGAGGAGGTAGAGCCCTAGGGGAGTCTCTCCTGCCCAGACCGCACCCTGCCCTGCTTCCCAGACAGCTAAACGGAACACAGCATTCCTGTTTCAGGCAAGGAGACGGAGGGAGGCATGAGCTCTGCGTGTCAGGGGGAATGTCAGGGAGGGGCACCCAGCCCTTGCCTGCAGCCCGTTCCCCCATCAAGGGCAGCCCTGAAGTAAGTGCTGCCTCAGTTTCTAAAGGGTCCAGAGACTCCTAGGAGCCACATCCCTCCCCTCCACCCTCCAGCCCCCTCATGTGTTGGTCCACTGTGAACACTTTTCCACCGAGCAGCCAGCCTTTAGGCTGCCAGGCTGCCAAGCCCTGGCCCCTTGAGATCCTGTGCAGCCTTTGTCCCCTCCTGGCGGGGTAAGAGAGCCAGGCAAGAGAGCCAGAGAGGGCTGCCTGGGCACTGGGCTCACACCCAGGCCATCTCAGGGGCAGAGGCGGGGTGGGGGTGGCCCTGAGAGGTTCTCAGGGCTCCAGGAAATGCCCATTTTCTCCCTAGCTTGCCCATGCGTCCAGCTGCTGCAGCAATAGCCCTCTTCTTCCCACCAGGAAAAAGAGCCCCTCTAAGTGCTTCCCTGCCTCCTTCTAGGCCCAGCTGGACCACCCAAAGGGTTGCAGCTTGGCAGGGGACACAGACCCCCAGGAGGGAAGGGACTGAGCCTTACCCTCTTCATATCTTCCATGGAGTCGTCACAGCGCTGGGCACACAGCTGCTGCCCTGAAAATATTTCTCACACTCAACTTGAGACTTCTCCATGGCTTCTCCCAGTCCTCCTGCCTCACTGGAACCATCTCCCCAGCCCTAGCTGGGCCCCATTCCTCAGCCACCCAGGGCCAGCAGGCAGTCTGAGACCTCCGGCTCCGAGTTCCCTCGGGAAGACTTGTCAGCACACGGTGAACCTGGATTTCAGGAATTTGTCCTTCAACCACTGCCAAGGTGCACCGTCCCATCAGGCATTATGCAAAGGGCATTTTGCCCACCAAGAGCTTGTCACCCAGACTGGGAGGCAGGGGGTAGGGAGAGGCCTAGCATACCTGGTGCCTTCACACAAATCACAAGAGGCCTCTCTGGGCATCCAGTTTACAGAAGTTGCCCTACTTCCTTCAGGCTGACGTAGCGTGGTCCCGGTGCTGGGTGAGCAGAACACAGGCTAGATTTTGGCCCCAGGGTTCATCTCCTGCCTGGCACCCTTGTGCAGGACACAGCAGGTACACTATATACAGCAGCCCCAGGCAACCCCCTGCATGCGAGCATTTCATAACAATCCCAGAGCGGAGAAGGAGGAGAGGGGCAGAAGCCAGGAGTCTTATGGCCAGGTAAGCTGTTCAGCCAACATGTTCCAGCGCGGCCGTGGGGCTGGATCACTGGGGAATGCTTTCCAGAGGGTGGGAGACATGAGCCGGAGGAAGGGGTGCGGAGCGCAGAGAGAGCCACAAGCATAAAGGGACATATTCAGGAATGTGCTGGCATGGTGTTCAGGGATAACTAGGCCTGTCTGACTAAAGAGAAATAGGAGGAGTCAAGGATGCGAATAATAATAGCCAACAGTTACATAGTGCTAATCATATGCCAGGCACCGTGCTAAGCACTTTACATATATTAATTCAGTTAACCACCATTAAAATTAGGAAGTAGGTATTATTATTATCCCCTTTTTCCAGATGAGGCATAAAGAAGCTAGGTAACTTACTTAAGGTCACATAGTCAATGACTAGGAATCAAACACAGGCATTCTGCAGATACTCTAGTTCCAGAGCCTATACCACGAATCTTTGCACCACCTTGAGAACTATGCTTCAGGACTGAGTATAGAAGGCCAACAGTCTGGGCCTCATCCTATGAACCTCATGCTTGAAAAGGAAGCCTTGAAAAAAGTGTTTTCACCAGAAAGTAACAAGGTTAAAAATAGTCATGGAAAACTCCCCTTGGAGGCCCCCTACCTACCCCTATTACCCACACTGCCCAGGGATGCTCCCCTCCTTGTCTCCTAGAGCACTTGCAAAAGCTTCCCAAGGGCTGGGTGTGCTTTAGCTGCTTGAGCATGTCAAACCGCTGGATGTGAGCTCTTAGAGGCAAGGCATGGGTCCAAGTCATCTAGTGCCTGGAATGAAGATAGAGATGGAGGGAAGGAGGGAAGGAGGGAAGCAGGGAGGGAGGGAGGGAGGGAGGGAAAGAAGGGTGGCCAAGTCTGAACAAAATCCTTGTCAGTTGCCTGACTCAGAGAACATCCCTCTTTTCAGCATCCTTTCTTCCAACTGGCCTGAATGAATGGAAGAACGATTAATAGGAAGTATGAGATTCACACAGGAGAAGGTTATGTATTCCTGGCTTACCACTTGGAATGTGTTATGGGGTCTAATTGCAGGAGACCCCCTCTTAGCACAGGTTCCTTGGGTGGGCAGACACTGGGAATGTTGAACTGAAGGACTAAAGTTGTGTACAGACGTGCTGCTGGAGCTCAGATCAAGGCCTGGGTTTCCCCTGGCTATTAGAACAGGGCATCTGCTCATGCCAAAAGCGGGTTACTCCTCCCAGGTCCAATGACAGAAGCCAGCTGTGCTGAGGGGCAGAGATCAGACTGTAATGAGATTTGTCCACTGGGATCTCTTCCTCTGGGTATCTGCTGGGGGGTCAGAGTCCTCCCCACACAACCTGTCTTGATGAAATAATTGCTATACTTACTAAACACGGTCTGAGCACCAGGCACCAAACACACACGAACTTATAAAGGTCCCCTAACAAGAACCTAAGACATAGGTGTCTCTGCCCCACTACGACCTATGAGAAATTGCGGCATGAAGGAGGAAGGTAGCTGGCCCGAGCTCACATATCTCATGAACGGCAAAACCCACAATCCTAAAGCTCAGGACTGCCAGGCTCTAAAGCTCATCTCACCCCTCCCATCACTGCAGCCAAACTCCCTCCACAAGCTGCCATGGTGATGCATTAAGTACAAAGAAGTGTATGAAAACCAGAAGAGGCTGCAGAGCTGCAGACATGAAAAGGGAATGAAAATACAAGGCAGGGCCTAGGGACCTGGCAAGTGCTACAGGAGATTGGAGTAGGGGCTGGAGGAAGAGGAGGAGAGACATCTAGGCTGAGGGGATTGAGCTAGGACCCCTTCCCAAAGCCACAGCAAACCTGGTATACAAACATCTCACCACCACTAACTGGCCATGAGATGCTCACCTCCTGAACCCTTGAGTTCTCAGCTCATGGCCTTTCGGGACCCTTCCACCCTCCATGACGCGCCCCCACACATGCACATGCACAGGCTTAGCAGGTCTGGCTTATTGAACAGCAAACACAGGCCTGACTCCAGATGTGTTTACCCCACTCGTGGGCCTGCCCCGACAAGCCCACTGCAGACTAAGGCAGCTAGGGACCTGGGTCAAAGATACACTTTCGGGAGCTGGCCAAAGTCCCAGCCTGCCCTTTCCGCTCTCACAGGGGCTGGAAATTTACCCCGGGGCCATAAACAAAAGGAGATTTCTATGGGAACTAGGGCCCCAACCTGGAAAGCTTCCATTTAGCAATCTAGCAGCCCAAACCTGTCAACCTATGATGTGCCAGGCCTCTGCTAAGGCATTTTATTTTTTTTATTTACTTGATTAGTACAGCAACCCTATGATAGAGGAACTAGTGTCCCCATTTTACAGAAGAGAAAACTGAAGTACAGGGAGCCTGTTAACCTGCCCGGGTCATCCCCAGCAGGGAAGTAAGTGCTGGGCCAGGGTCTTCAGGCTGAGCTCTGTCTGCCTCTGGGGGATGAGATTCCCTTCCCCACCCTGCTGCTCACCCTTGGCTGTGACCAGAAACCTCCCAGGTCTGGAAACACCTTCAAGTGCTCTGGGCAAACTCTCAAAGTTTCTGATGACTGCCGCTGCATTTCTGAAAGGCTCAGATAACCCCCGAGGCAGGGGACAAGTAAGAGTGGGCACGGTGAGACTTTGAAAAAATGTACAGAACCATGAACCAAATAAATCACCTTTCTTTATTAAAAAAAAAAAAAAGAGTGGGCACGGTGGCTCATGCCTGTAATCCCAGCCCTTTGGGAGGCTGACATGGGCGGATCACTTGAGGTCAGGAGTTCGATACCAGCCTGGCCAACATAGCGAAACCCCGTCTCTACTAAAAATACAAAAATTAGCTGGGCATGGTGGCGGGTGCCTGTAATTCCAGTTACTTGGGAGGCTGAGGCAGGAGAATTGCTTGAACCTGGGAGGCAGAGGTTGCAGTGAGCCGAGGTCATGCCACTGCACTCCAGCCTGGATGACAGAGCGAGACTCCATCCCCCTCCCCACCAAAAAAGAGTGGGTGTCATTTATAGAGGACCAAAAAGGTGCCAGATGCACTTATGTGGATTAGTCAATCCTTCTGACAATTCCATAAGGTAGCAATGATCATCCCCAGCCTACAGATGAGAATACTGAGGCTCACAAGGTTAAATCACTCACTGTAGGCTACACAGCTAAGTGGTGGAGCTGAGATTCAAACCCAGGTTTATTTAAGACATAAATTATTTCACAATTCTGCCCTCACACGCTACTGCATTTTGTGGAGCCTCTGACCTTGTCCCAAGAACATCAAAAAAGAAAGAAATGTGGAATTAATTTTTCTCCCCTGGAAGGGCGTGGCCTGGCTGGGGTCTTGAGAGGATACCACCAGCCCCCTGCAGATGCAGACTCCCTCAAGCGGCCTCTGCTGCGGGCACTCACGGGTGGACATGTCATATTGTGGGCAGGGCTGAGGCTCCAGGAGGAAAATGCAGCGTAGGCGACATCTGGAAGCAGAAATGTGGTAGCTCCAGAAGTTTTCATCTGTAATCTTTGTTTTGCAAGGAACAGGGATTTTTTTTCTTGTCAAAAAGTACTCCACTTCCCTTTAGACCTTTCACAAATATTTTTTTAGGAGAAATAAGGAGAAAAAAAACCCACAGAATGCCTGTTGCAGCTACTCACTTCCACCATGAATCACAGACACAAAACCACAGCTATGTGGCTAGCAAAGGAACTATGTGTTTTCACATTTCATTATTGGGAATCATTTAGCAATCTTCCCTGTGTCATCTGCAGACAGATAGACACAGACAGACAGACACACCCCTCTGGGTCCCAAGCAGCCTCATACAACACAGTCATCAGATGACTTTGCAGTTAACCTATTTTCCCCTTCTAATCCTTTTCTGGGAAATTATCCTGCCAGGTTTAAATCTTCCCCTTTAGCCCTTCTGCAGAGGTGGTGTATATGTGTGTGTGTGTGTGTGTGTGTGTGTAAGAGTGTGAGTGTGTGTGTGTGCATGCACCATGACAGGGGGAGGAAGAGGAGTGCCGAGACACTGATTCAGTTAATTTCACAAGTGGAAACAAGTGTATGTTTCAGAGTCCCTCCCTTTTTTTTTTTTTTTAAACTGTGATCATACTTTGCTAAAGTTATTTTCACCTGGGAAGCTCACAGTGCCTTTTCTGACAGAGGCAAATTAATTAACTGATGGCAGATTTAAAGACGGAGTAACTGGAAAAACTACTGGACCCATAAATCAGAAACTTCCTTTATGTCCTGGACAAGAGGTGAAACCTGATACATATTTGAAAACCTTGAGCTCAAAAGGAGAATTCACAGAGCCTGAAAAAATCTCCATTATGACTTTTGAGGCATGTTCTCTCCACAGCTTCCACCCACACCCCGCCACACACACACACATACACACACATATCCCCCTAGAGGGAGACCCTCACTGAGTGAGCAGCCAATTCTGTAAAAAGCAGCCAGATGGGGCGAACCTTCCCTGGGCCATCTGAAAAAGAGCTTTGCCAGTCTTTCCTCTCTTTTCTTGCTTCATTGCTCCCAGCCTCTTCCTTTCAAACAAAAATCCTACAGGATTTGTCGGCTAGATGCTATGAACATAGCTACAAGCTTGAAATGTTTATTGTCACTATTTTTTTTAAGTCTGGTGCTGGAAACTGTATACATTAACATTTTAATGAGGCTGAATGCTACTCCAGGCTCTCACTGACTTCTGTAGTTTTCTGAAAAGACGCTGGATACCTTGCCTAACCCAGTACTCTGCAGTTTCCAAGCCAAGCTGGATGTTCCCGCACTTGCCTATGCTCACATGCCCTGGAGGCTGGTTCGCACAATGACTATAATCACAAGTTCTGAAGTCGAGCAGAGCTAGGCTGGAATCGCCCTTACCCTCAGTGTCCTCATTGCAAAGTGGGAGTCATGGGAATACCCTCCTCACAAGGTCACGGCAAGGACTGGCAAATGTGCTGAAGATCTTCCACTCACCCCTGGATTCCTCTCCATCGCACTCTGGGTCCTGGGAGATTCCTTTGCCCTCTGCCTTCTGGTCCAGTTCCGTCAGTGGGGAACTCCGGCAGGAGGTCAGAGGGCAGGAGAAGGGTGAGTAGAGGTGCAGATCCTCCCAGCTCCCTCGTGACAGGTACTGCGGGTGAGCAGTGGCTGCATTCCTCCACCAGAGGCCACAGCCCTGTCCATGGCCCTCTCCTACAGCCTGAGCTACCCTGGGTTCTTATGACTGCTGGTCCGTTGCCCCTTTAGACCTGGAGGGTGAGGGCTTGCCTACATAGCTACCCTGGGATACTCCACCATTCTTCATTGTTTTCTCTTGACCCTGCCGGTGCTTTTGTAAATAAATACATCGAGTGTGCCATCCCTTTCCTGCTGGAACTCTAACTGACCCAGACAAGAAAAAGTATTTGCTATCGAGTACTGAGCACTTACCTATGTGACCCGGCACTTTATCCACATTCCTTTGTGTTATTCTGACCACAGCTCTGCGCAGCCAGTATTGGTATCATCAGTCTTTCACACTGAGACTTGGGGAGGTGAAAGAACACACTTGATAGCACGACTGGGGAGTAACCGAGTCAAGTGGAACCAGGATCTGTCTGACTTGTGGCCCATGCTCTTAGCCACTGTGCTGAGCTGTCCCCAGTATTAAATTAGGTGGTGCCCGTAAACTGTCAGCTTATTCAATGAGGCTCCATCAATGGTGGCTTAGAGCAACAACCACACATACAATCGAAAACACCCACAGTCCTAAATGTTACTTTAGCATAACCCTAACCCAACCCTGACCACAACCCTAAGATTAAAACCTCACCCTAATGCTGCACTGCTAAAGTTATTCCTCTAATCTTACCCTAACCACTACCGTATTGTTAAATAGAATGTCACCCTAACCACAACCTTAGTACTAGTCAATCTTAACCCAAACTTCTACCATGGTAACCATAATTCTAAGCACACCTCTAAGGCCATGATGAGCTCTGGGGAACCTCTGCGCCCCTGTGCTCCTGGGTGCTGGTCCCTGTGCTATGCCATTTATACTCCACTATTTGGACACGACACAATTGACCAAAAGACATTTGTACAACATCCATGTCCTGCATGTCACTGAACTGGTGACTCTAAAGTGGGGACAGCAAGGAGGAAAAGAATAGGGTAGGAATCTAGCACAATGCCTGAAACATAGCAGGGTGCAATAAATCCTACTGATGATGAAGATGATGATGATGAACTGGAAGAGGTAGCTTTCCCCATCACCAAATTGTAGGCTCTGGGAGGACAGAAGGTGAATAGCTCCTATCTCAGAGATTTGTTAAGGGCTGGACCTGGGACGGGGCTGGGAGGAGTCCTCTCCTGAAACTAAACCCAGGATGCGGTCCATATATTCCTCAGCTCTGGAAGAATACTAAAAAAGGGAGTCAGTAGGTTGTCATCAGAGAGTTTGAGATCTTCTTGGGCCAGATGTCCGCCTTCAGGCTCAAATGGGAGAAGGGGGAAGGTAGGAGGAAGTATGTAGAAAGCAGACACCATTTCCCTTGAATCTGTGCAGTGCCCCATGTGGGGAGAAGGAGGGGCCTCCTCCCCTGAGCACTCAGAGGCCTGAGCTCGGCATCCTCACCAACCCAGAGATGTCTGCTCTGCGCCCAGCATGAGAAAAGGAAGAGGTTGCCGGCTTTACCACGCAGAAGAAGGAAGGCACACTGGCCCCCACCTTCCTCACAACCTCTCCTGGGACTTCTAGGCTCTGGATCAAAGCGTAGCTAGACCGTGTGCTCTGGGCTACATCTGCCCAGAGCCGGAGTCTTTTTATCATCCCACACCTGTACCCTCCAAGGCCAGCCATGGCCTGCTCAGGGCCTGACCTCCATGGGTCTCAGGTATTTGTGTGGGTTGGAGAGATGCACGTTAACACTGCAAAGGCCCAGAGATCCATCCCCCTTTCAGGGGAACCTCGAAGGGACCTCAACAGCCAAACCCAGCTGGAAAGGACTGCCTTGAAGCAATACGCTTTGCAAGGGAACTAGGAGACATCTCTCTTCTTCCCAGAAAGAAGCCAGGTCTAGTATCACCACATATAGCTGCACAGGCTGTGCACTGCACAACTCTTGGGTTACCTGTCACAGAGACACTGTAATGTGAAGGAAAACCCCTGGTGTTGTGTCCAACAGCTGAAAGGTCCAATGCAGAACAGCAGGCGTCCCTCCTCTGCCTGGCTGGAACACAGTGCTTCAGACCCATCTGGCCACTCCAAGTAGTCTCTGCTGGGCAGGGATGCACCGGGGCTGGCAGAGGTTGAGTGCCAAGGGACCCTCCACAAACCTTAGTGTGGCCCATCCACATTTCTAGAACTTACCCTCCGCAACAGCAGGGAGACAGGGCGTGGGTGGTGAAGGAAGTTCTTGGCTGAGACAAAGGTCTCTTCCCACTCTCCTCAAAAAGCATGAGCAGGGCTTCTGCACCCTCAGACTTGGGAAAATAAAATCTCTTCCATTGGATCTGGCTGGAGGCCTACAGTGAGCATTCCCTTCTTCCTAACCCCTCTGAGCCATCCCTCTTCCAAACCCACAGCCCCAGGGAAGGGGAGTCATGGGGGCTCTTCTAAGGCCCAAGAGATGAAAGAAACCAGGAGGAGACTCCTTTACAGCTGCCACAACCCCCTGTCCAGACTCTCAGCACTCCTGAGTGTCTGTCAAGCCCACTCTCCCTGCCCTCAGGGGGAGAGGCATTGCCCTCAGTTTGCCTGGCTTCAGACTCCCAAGGCCAAGGGGCACAGGGTGAGGAAGCACCACCTGTTGGGAGGGCTGGGAAAGCCCCTCCATGTCAGTGACATGCTAGCGGATGGCCTGAGCATCAGCTCAGAAGGAAAAGGCCCCGAGACCATCTCTCTGCTCTAGTAAGCAACAGAAGATGCATTAGGACGGGTTGTCCATTCAGTGGATATTTAGTTAGTGAGGGCCTGCTATATGCTGGGCACCATTCTAGGAGCTTGGGATATGTCAGTGAACAAAACAAAGATCCCTGCTCTTGAGGAATATAGTAACTGGGAAAAATGGATTATATACAAATGTAATAAATAAGTAAATTATATGCTATGTTAGAAAGTGGAAAATAGAAAGTACTGTGGAAATAAAAAGTGAGCCAGAGGAAAGGACTCTCAAGTTGAGGTTTGAAAATATTAAATATTGGAAAAATGGGAGACATCTCCCTCTTGGGAAGAAGCCAGGTCTTCATCCTGGCACATACAGCTGCATAGGCTGTACACTGTACAACTCTTGGGGTACCTGTCACAGAGAGTATGATATGATGGAAGGACGTCCCCTGTTGTTGTGTTAAGATGGACACAACAGGGAATGTCCTTCCCTAAGCTTAAAATTAAAAGATTTCCTCTAAACTATTTCCTCAAGGGCCTCATTAAGGAGCTTCTTCCTAAAAGTGGCTTCTGTACATATACCAGGCATGAGCAAATACCCAAGCCCAGTGTCAGGACAGCTAAAAAGTAATAACAAGCATTTGCAAGGCATGTTAAAACTCACAAAGCAATCTTTCACACACGTCTTAGTTAATTCTCACAACATCCCAGTGAGGGGAGAATTAACCCTCTCATTTTACAGATAGGGACATTAATGCTTAGTGATGTTAAGTGGCTTGCCCAAGGTCACAAGGCCAGTTAGTAACTAAGAGACCAAAATTGCGTTTACTGATTCCGAGTCTATTCAAAATAGTTTTCAAGGTCCTAAGTGTTGGGGGAATTCCAGAAAAACCCAAGGAGCAATTTTGGGAATCAGAGTTATACAAACAGGTCAGGAAAAAGAGAGAAAAAAGGCTAAAAAAAGAAAAGAAAGAGAGAAGGGCTCAACCCTCAGAGGCCACCACAAATTTGTAGGTTTGAGTTAACCCCACAGAGAAACAGAACTCAGTGGCCATGAGGAAATGGGTGACACAGCACATAAGATGCAGGCTGCTTAGCTCTCTGCAGGCTTGCCAAGGTGTCAGGGACAGCGAAGGTCTGCCCTGGTGAGAGGCTCACATGTTCTTGTCACAACTTTGGAAACAGGCAAAGGGGAGAATGAGCACATTTCACCATTAGGGATGGAAAATGGCCAGGCTGGCCGGAATCCTAGACCATTAGCTCTTTTTTTTTTTTTCTTGAAACAAGAGTCTCACTCTGTTGCCCATGCTGGAGTACAGTGGCGCAATCTCAGCTCACTGCAACCTCTACCCCCCAGGTTCAAGCCATTCTCCCACCTCAGCCTCCCAAGTAGCTGGGTTTACAGATGCCCACCACCACGCCCAACTAATTTTTGTATCTTTAGTAGGAACGGGGTTTCCATATTGATCAGGCTGGTCTTGCACTCCTGATCTCCAGTGATCCGCCTGCCTCAGCCTCCCAAAGTGCTGGGATTACAGGCATGAGCCACCGCGCCCAGCTGACCATTAGCTCTTGAGTTTAGAAGAGAAGCACACTAGCCCTATGATTTACAAATGTGGGAACAAGCCCAGGAAGGGCAGAAGATTTTCCCAAGGTCTCCAAGCACACGTTGGTCTCCTGGCACGTCACAGCTGAATCAGAGGACAATCTTGGGTCCAAGGGACTTGAATGAGAAGGAAGAAAGACAAAGAGGGGGCCACGTAGCCCAAAGGAACAAGCAGAAGGCCTGCAGCAGCACACAGAAGCCCAGAGGGGAGCGTGGCAGCGGTGGGAGGGGCTGGAGCAGAAGCCAGGCTCAGAAGGCCAGGGCAGGCCTTCAGGCGGGCCCACAACCTAGTGGCCAACCTGCATCCTGCCTCAGTTTCCCCAGCTATAAGCCCAGACAGTGGGGTGCAGAAAAACTCATCCTGGCAAATGAGGTGTTCCACACTGATTTGTCATAAGCACATGGAGTAGGCAGGTAGGCCAAGAGATTTCAGGTTTATTGGACCGACTGTGTGGCAGACACCCCGCGAATCATGCTACATTATTTCAGTAAATTCTCCCAACCATCGTAGAAGATGGGCATTCATTTTCCCACATCAAGGTCAAAGAAATTGAGTTTCAGGGAGGTAAAGGGGTTTGCAAAGTTTGTGAGGGCATCAGGATTTACATTCTGCCTAACACCAAATTTAACCCCCCTGCCCCGGGCTCCCTTGACACACACACTGGGCCACCAGGCACCCTCCTCATGTCCCCTCCTCCAGCCACCAGACTCCAATCCTCAGGGCGCCCAGCACTGCCCCAGTCAGGAACTAGTCTGCACTCCCCCATAACAGTGCCACACGGCCTCCTTCCTGCCAGCCAAGCCTGAACCCGCCTCTAGGTTCATGATATCATCAGGAGACCCGTCCACAGCAGCCCTGCAGGGAGCCTTGTCCTGTGTCCTCCCTGACCCCCACCCCTTTGCTGCTGGCACTGGGGGAAGGGGACACAATTTACAAGCTGCCACACTGAGGTCCCCAGGCTGGATGTCTGTTCCCAGCCACCCTGTTCCTGGCACCTAGGTTTTTTGTTTGTTTGTTTTTGAGACAGAGTTTCGCCCCTGTTGCCCAGACTGGAGTGCAATGTCGTGATCTTGGCTCACTGCAACCTCTGCCCCCCGGGTTCAAGCGATTCTCCTGTCTCAGCCTCCCAAGTAGCTGGGATTACAGGCGCCTGCCACCATGCCTGGCTAATTTTTTGTATTTTTAGTGGAGAAGTGGTTTCGCCACGTTGGCCAGGCTGGTCTCGAACTCCTGACCTCAGGTGATCCACCCACCTCTGCCTCCCAAAGTGCTGGGATTACAGGCGTGAGCCACTGCACCCGGCCCCAGCACCTAGTTTCTGATTCTGCCTCGTCACTGGGAAAATCCCTTGCCATTTTGTCAACCAGGGGGTGCTGCCTTCCCCTCACCTTTGCCCCTAGGAAGGGCTGCCTGGGTCTCCCCGGCAGTGGCTCTGGGGCGGCAATCTTTTGATAGTTCCCTCTGTTCCCTCGGACTTAGAGAGACCACCTACTTGGGAGCAGAGTCCCTGTGCTCCCAACAGGAAAGTTAGTCAAGGTCTTGGGTGGAGGTGGGCAGCACTGCCACGGGAAACTCGTGGGCTCACTCTCAGTAGCAGTAGGTTAAAGGTCATACCAATCACTCTCAGCATCAGTAGGTTAAAGGTCATGCCAAAAAGTGCCATCAGGGCCCCTGTGGAGCCGTGGAGGCCGAGGCAAGGCAGGGTTCTGCTCTGAGGTAGGAAGCCTCTGCCCGGGTGACTACCCACATGCAGGCACATGCTGCCACATGCGCCCAGCAGTCCTGGCACTCACCACCTGAGGTTGGACCTCCAACAAGAGCTGCCCTGGTGCCCTGGCCCTTCCCTGTCTCCCCACAGACAAAAAAAACTCAGAGAGATTAGTGCAGGCAGATGACAGGTGCTGGAGACACCAGGCTAGGAAGGGGTAGGGACAGGCTACCTCCCCTCTCTGAGCCTCTCCTCACCAACGGAATGGCAACACTGGCCACCTGTTGTAGGGAGCTGTGAGATGTAAAATAAAATGGGTGTAGACAGCCAATTGTAGACGTAAAGCAAAATGGGTGTAGACAGCTAATTGACTCAACCCTACTCTGGGCATGTATTCACTCAATGCTACAACGGGCTGAGTCATGCTCGAGGTGCTGAAGAGATATCAGCCAAGAAAAGAGAGAAAAACCCCTGTCCTCCCACATCTGACACTTTCTTGGGGTAAGAAGAAGAAGAATTCAAATAAATAGGTAAAATACCTAAGACGTTAGTGTTGCAGAGAAAAACAGCCAGGTAGGAGGTGGGGAGGGTGTGGAGGGCGTGGTTTTAGATGTGGTGGACAGAGAGGGCCCCACTACAAAGGAAAGGGGAGAAGAAGCCACGGGAGTGTGAGGGGAAGAGTGTTTTGATGCGGGTTGAATTGTGTCTCCACGAAGACGTGAGTCCTAACCCCGGACCTATGAATGTGACCTCATTTGGAAATAGAGTCTTTGTAGATGTAGTTAGGTTTAGATGAGGTCACACTGGATTAGGGAGGACCCTAAATCCAGTGACTGAACCCTTATAAGAAGAAGACAACACAGAGACACACAGACACACACAAGGAAGAAGGCCACGTGACAACTGAGGCGGGGTCAAGGTCATGCAGCTACAAGCCAAGGAAGGCCAAGGATTGCCAACAGATATGCTAGCAGAGAGGCACAGAACCTTCTCCCTCAGAGTCTCAGAGGGAACCAGTCCTGCCACCTTGATTTTTGGACTTCCAGCTCCTGAGCTATAAGAGCATAAATTTCTGCTGTTTTAAGCCACTCAGTTTGTTATGGAAGCCTTAGAAAACTAACACAGGGGCCAGGTGCAGTGGCTCACGCCTGTAATCCCAGCACTTAGGCCAAGGCGGGAGGATCGCTTGAACCCAGGAGTTGGAGACCAGCCTGGGCAACATGGTGAAACCGCGTCTATAAAAAAATATAAAAATTAGCCAGGTATGGTGTTGCATACCTGTAGTCTCAGCTAGTTGGGAGGCTGAGATGGGAGGATTGCTTGAGCCCAGGAGGTCGAGGCTGCAGTGAGCTGTGACACTACACTCCAGCCTGGGTGACAGAGTGAGATCCTGTCTCAAAACAAAAGTAATAATAATTCCAGGGCTCCAGGGAGGGGGATAGCAAGTGCCAAGGCCCTGAGGTGGGAGCATCTCCAGCATGTTTGAGGAAGATACAGTCAGCTGGCGGAGCAGAAGCAGGATGAACACAGTCTGTGAGTGGTGAGGGTGGACACTGGGGATGTCAGAAAGGCTTTGGGGCCAGATCACGTAGGGCCACCCTTGTGGCAAGCCCTTGATAAGAGGGAGCTCTTCCACTTTCGACAAGGGTCCCAGTTGGAATGTGCTGTAGTGAGTGGGTATGGTTGGCCCCCATGATCTCCGTCCCTGGGGTTATGCATTTGAATATGTTATATTAAATGGCAAAAGGAAATTAGGGTTACCGATGGAGTTAAGGTTGCTAATCAGTTGACCTTAAAATAGAGAGATGGTCCTGGATTATCTCGGTGGGCCCAGGGTCATGACATGGGCCCCTAAAAGTAGAAGAGGGAGGCAAGAGAGTGAGTCAGGGAGACAGACAGCCAAAGAGGCAGGCAGAGGGGAGATCCAAACACGGAGTCCACCTGCTGCTGCTGGCTTTGAAGATGGAGGAAGGTGGCCTCAAGCCAAGGAATGAGGGCAGCTCCTGATACGGCCCTCAAGTGACAGCTAGCAAGGAAATGCGGCCTCAGTCTTACAACTGCAAGGGACTGAATTCTGCAGATAACCTGAATGAGCGAGGAAACCGAGCCCCCCTAGAGCCCCAGGAGCCTGCTGACACCTTGATTTCAGCCTGGTGAGACCTGTTTCAGATGTGTGACCTATACAACTGAAGAAATAAATGTGTGTTGTTTTAACCTGCTAATTTTGCGATCGTGTGTCATGGCAGCCGTCGAAAATGAACAGAGTGGATAAAGAGGTGGGGTGTGCAGAGAAGAAGAGATCCAGAGAGGGAGCGACCAGGCAGGAGCAGCCTGCTGGAAGCCACCACCACGGAGTCACAGCTCCCCAGACACACCCCAGCCACCCCACTCAGGGCTCAGCACTGCCTTCAGGCCCTTTGTTGCCCATGTTGTGACCAAGCCTGCTTAGGGTTGTTGTTGTTGTTTTTTTTGAGATGGAGTTTCACTCTTGTCACCCCAGCTGGAGTGCAACGGTGCCATCTCAGCTCACTGCAACTTCCACCTCCTGGGTTCAAGTGATTCTTCTCAAGCCTGTGTAGGATGTCTCCAGGGCTCAGCCTCTAGGTCCTCAGGTATAGAGCAAACCCAGCGGAGGTCCCTCCCATTCTTGACACCTCCCCTTAACCTCCTCTTCCCTAGGGCTGGTGACAATGGTCCTGGTGGAATAACTGTATCCCAAGCCAGCCAAAGCCACTACTGGACCTGCTGACCACTGAGGCTGAGTCTGGGCTCTGATTTCTTCCCAGAACAGGTCTACACCTGTTCTGTGTACATGCACACGCACACACACACACACACACACACACTCCAGTTTCCTCTCTCTGCTCGTTGCCACCTTCTCCCATCCACCCAAGTCCTCACAGCAAAGAGATCCTGCCCATTGACAGCTATCGTGTATTGAACACTAACTCATATCAGGCACAACACTAAGTGTTCTACTCACATGGTCTCATTTAATCTTTCCTGTCATCCTATCAGGTGGACACTATTGGCTCAGAGAGGTTAGGATGAGTGCCTGTTGACACACAGCTGGTGAGTGCTAAATCCAGAATTAGAACGCACCAAAGCCCGGGCTCTAACCCTCACTACTCAAAATATGGTCCGTGGCCCAGTAGCATCAGCATCCTGTGGGACCACGTTAGAGCTGCTCATCCCAGACCTGCCGAATCAGAACCTGCATGTTGACGAGTTCCCAGGTGACTCACCTACTGGTTTCAGTTTGAGAAGTGCTGGTCTGAATCACTGCTTTCCAAAGCCTGCTGGTTGCAGGTTCCTGTAACCAGCCCTCTCCCCATCTCCCCAGGCCCTTCCCAGCTGCCTAGCTTTTGATCTCCAGGTGAGGCAGGCACTCTGCCCAGCCCTGGGGAAGAAGCCAGGACATGAGGCTCAAGGGAGTCTCCAGGCCCCTCCAGCCAGCCCAGACAACAGCTGGACAGCATCAGTCCACATCTGGCCCTCTGTAGGGCACCCTGCCTGCTGCCTGAGACACTCCTGGCCTCTCCCTCTGGTCTTCCTCCAGGACACAAGTCTCTCGGTCTCTGCCTGCTCTCCTAAAGAGGGCCTCTGGCCATCACCAATCCCTGCAGTGTTCCCCTCCCCAGACATTTCCCTCCCCAACTCCTAGAATGCCCCCTGTGTCATGTCACCACCTCTATCTGGACACACAGGGCCTGTCCAAGTTGCTATCAGGAGAGAGGCCAGCGACTGCTTGAGAAACCTGGCCAAGGTTACAGGAAATGTCTGACACCACCAGGCAAGCAGGATTTGGCCTCCTAAAGCAAAACACAGCTGGGCCAGCAGCTGGGCCAACAGTAGGGCACTCCCAGATTTCATGGCATTGAGGACCCAGGGCACAGAGAGACTAGGCTGGCCTGGAGGCTGCAGCTCATTAAGAACATCACAGTAGCCCCTGGCCAGGGAGCCTGTGAAATTCAAAGAGGACAGCCCTGCTGTGGGCCAGAGACCTCACCCAGGACCTCGGCCCTCCACTGCCTGTCACACACAGGAAACCTTCACTGGGGGATGGAAGGCTCACACTGCCCATCCTCCTGGCCTTGCAGCCTCCCTTCTCCCCATCACCTAGCCTCATTTATTTATCCATGTAACTTACACTGATTGAGCACAGAAGTGTGCCAGGCATGGTGTTAGGTACCAGGGACACATTGGTGAATGAGCAGGACACAGTCCCTGTGAGCTCCCGGGTAGCTTCCAGTCCAGTGAGCAAATGGACAGACCATTTGAAGGCAGGGTGAAAAGTGCTGCGCTAGGGAAAGATGGAGAACCCACCATGGGAACCAGCAGGGGCCTCACCTCCTCCTGCCCTCTGAGCAACACATGGGGTGGTGCCCTTGGCTGCAGGTACAGGCTGAGGGGGCCAAGTGGGCCCTTTTGTTAGGCTAACTGTAGTTTGGACAGTTGTAGTTGTCAGAGCAAATATGGACTGAGCATTTTTGATGGGCCAGGCACTATGCAGGGGGGCTGTAGAGAAATCCAGAGCACAGGCCGTTGGGTCTACAAGCGGCTGGGGGTGCAGGGCGCAGATGCACAGGATGCATGCCAGAGAGTAAGTGCTGTGGGGGCCAGAGAGCCTAGTGAATGTGATTCACCTTGAAGAATGGGGAGGAGTCAGACAGGTGGGAAGATGCAGTAGGGGACTTCAAACGGCTCTGACTCAAGACTCAAGAGTGTGAGAGGCAGAGTGACTCGCCCAGCAACTCCCGCTCCTAGCACACACCCACATGGGATCAGTGCATCATAAATAAATGAATCCCACAAGCCAAAAGAGATGGGGGAAGCTCCGCTGGAAGGACTCTGTGCCCACCCCGGCCCTGGCTGGCCCTTGAACTGGCACCTCTAGTATTCCTCCAGGTGCCTTACACCAGGCTTACCACCTAGGACCCTCAGCCAGGACCGATCAGAACAAGGCACTGGCACTGCCCACCTGCTCACTGCCAATCCCAGGCCCTCACTGTTATCCACCTGGGACCCCTTAGCTCTGCTCCTTGTTTCTGCCACAGCACCCCTGGGCCTTGGCTGCAGGGTTTGGCTCTTTTGCTCTTGACCTTGGAGTTCCCTAGGCCTTTGACCTGAGTCCATCCTTTCTTTCTTCCTGCTCCTAGCTGCCCTTGAAAAACATCTGCTGGGTGCCCAGGGCCCTGGAACCCAGCTCACCAAGATCCTGGTCTGCCTGACCTCACCCGCTCTCAGAGTCCCTGGACACCCTTAACCTCCTTTCTTTGCTCTCCCTCCAACTCAGCCAGTCTCTCCTAACCTTTCCTGCTGGAACCTAACCTCAAGGTCAGCCTCCTCTCCCTGGTTCTCCTGGGCTCTGAAAGAGCAAATCCTCTTTCCCTTTAGTTCAGCAAGGCAAGGTTGCAACATTTCAGAAAGAACTTCTTAAGCAGGAAGCGAACGGAAAAACTAACCTGAAAAAGGAAAAGGAAAACACAGTCCCCTAGAAATGGACTCGTTTATAAAGTTCAGATTTCCTGTCCTGAGCTAGAAAAAGTCTAGCCAGATGGGCTGGCAAGCAGGCCAGGGAATCCTGCCCATGAACACTCCCCTTGTTCATTTTTCTTTCTACTCCCTTCTCCCACATGCTCCTTCTTCTCCCAAGGAGAGAGGCTGAAGCTGGGTGCTGAGGAAACCGAAGGGTCTTCTTCTGGCAGAGGAGTCCTTCCTACATCACAGGGACCACAGGCAGAGGAGGAGGAGGTCAGGATGGGGTGTGGGAGAACATGTATAAAGAGCTTCCATATGTGCCCGGCACTGTTCTAAACACTTTCTTTATATTGACTAATTTAATCTTTATGACAATTCATAACACAGGTATTATCATTGTCCCACTTTACTGATGCAGAATCCGAGGCACAGAGAGGTAAGTGACTCGCCTAGGGTGGCCCACCTGGGAAATGGCAAAGCCAGGCTGTGAACCAAGAAGCCGTGGTCCCAGGTACACGCCCTCCTCAGCTTTCTTTCAGGCACTCAAGGGCAAAGACTTCGCTTCCCTACTCCTCTTTCCACCCCAGGCTGGCAAAGCCCATGCCAGCCCCAACACTAACTCTCCTGCTCATATCTCTGGCCATGCCAGGGAAAGCCGAGGAGGGTGGGGAGGAGAGAAGGGAGGACTCTGCAGCCTTCTCCACCAGCCTTCACCAAACGGTCCAAAGGAAGAAGCCCCTCCAAAAAGAGACTGAGCCCCAGACCCCGAGCCCCATGGAGAAGGGGACTTACCCAGCTGGTGGCGACTGTGGTGCGGGCGGCGACTGTTGTGCTGGCGGCTGTGCTCTGGCCAAGGTGCCCTCTCCGGCCGCACTGCTCCTGCGCAGGTTGGGTGAACGCTCGGCCCAGTGTCGAGGTGCCAGCCTGGAGTTCTGGGGGTCAAATTCCTCATCGGGAATGACCTCCTCACAGCGGGCTCCACGGAAACCAGAGCGGCAGACACAGAGCTGAGGGCGGCTGCAGGAGCCCCGGTTCTGGCACGGTGGCTCACAAACGGCTGAGGACACAGGGAGAGAGGTGACAGCAGTGGCCATAGGGTGCTGAGACCACAGCTGCCCACACCCTCCAGTCAGAAGGACCCTCCCGAGTGCTGCAACCCTGTCGCTCAAGCAGGAAGCCACTCTCCTGGCCTCAGGGGGCTCCCTGACCCATGTCTCTCCCACCTCCATCCACAGACCCCCAGGACTTGTTCACCTCTGATCTTTGGACAACCAAAGACTATATGGCCAGCTGCAGAGTGGCTCACACCACCACGTCCCACAGCACACCCTGAAGAGGAAGTGTACTGCCTGACACTGTGTCTATACTGAAATGTTCACTCCCACCAGACTGGAAGCCCCCTGAGGACAGACAGCGGCCCCGGAACTTAGAATAGGGATTGCCACAGAGTAGATTCTCAGTAAACATGGAGTGAATGAATGAATGAATCAGTCTCTTTTGTGGGAAAGGGCCCAACACTGGCCTGAAATTCAAGCGGTTTGAGTTGCTGGGGTTTTCCTGTCACTTGTGAGCTGCATGGTCTTGGCTTCACTGAGCCTCTATTTGCGCCTAAATCACGGGAGAGGTGAACTAAGGAGGTTGGAGGACTCTAAGGGTCCTTCAAAGGCATCTTCAGCTCGACAATCTCTCCTCTCCTTCCCATTGTTCTCCATCTCCCGCCCTCCTTAGCAAGGCAGAACTCCCGACTGTGGCCAGAGAAAGCACGGTGGCCAGAACACAGCTGCCGGCACCACAGCCACTGCCGGCCAGGTAAGTGCCCCGCTCTGTGGGGCCTCCATTCAGGGCTCAGGCTCTCTCTGGATTCTGCCTCCTGGGCTGTGGGTCCAGCCGGAGGCAAGGTGGAACTGAAACCAGGCCCTCCTCCCGGTTAGCCCTATACAGCATTAGCCACCAGCTCCCCAGGCTGACTCCTCTCTTCACTGTCCTTCATCCCCTTGCAAAGTCCAGAGCCACATCCCGTGATTAATGGCCAAGGGAACACTCCACGCAGAGGCACACACTGGGATATGGAGTCCTGCCCCTCCCCCGCCAGGACCTCCACTGGGGAACATATGTGAGCCCCGGAAGCATGGTCTGGCTCACACCGCACACTCGAAACCCAACGCTTCATCCATCTGTCGCTCATTCATTCAACAAATAGCTGTTGAGCCCTAGTGAATCCCAGGCATTGGGACAAAGTCCTTGTCCGCCTGGGGCTTGCAGTCGAGTAAAGGACACCAACAGGAAGCAAGAAAACAATAGCATGATGTGGCCTCAGGCAGTTTCAAGGGCTGTGAAGACAACCCAGGTGATGCAGGGGTCCAGGCCCAACCAGGAGACTCAGATGGGGCAGCCAGGGCACCTCTCTGCAGAGAGAGATAGGAGCGTGCAAAGGAAGTGAACCCCCAAAGACCCGGGCAGTCTCCCAAGCGGAGGGCGAGGCAAAGACCAGGCTCTGGAGGCTGGAAGGAACGTGGTGTACTCGAGGAGCCGCCAGAGACCCAGGGAGGCCAGGGTCTGGTGGCGGAGGGGGTGTAGGCAAGGTCAGTGAGGAAGAGGAGGCAGATACACAGACCCTGTCATCTCAGGGATCCTAAGGGCACCTGTGAAACTACCAGGCACAGCTACCCAGAGCAGGTGCCTGGGTTTTGTGAGATGAACTCTCCTTTCTGAGAAGAGTACCAGAATCCAAACCAGGGGCTGGCCGGGATAAACACCTCCAAAATTCCACCTGGCCCATGTCACAGAGACCTTCAATGGCTCCCTGATGTCTTCAGGATTCAAGTCCATAGACAAGCACTGAAGACCCTCCTGGTCTCATCCCCTCTAACACTCCTCTAAGCCAACGTGCTCCAGCTGAGCTGGCCTGCTGGCTGTGGCCCCAGGTAGCCTCTGCTCTGTCTTCTCTCTGTCTTTGCATGTGCTATGTCCTCTCTTCTTTCCCACTTGCTCTCCATTTACCTGGCTCCTTCTGTTCCCTCAAGACCCACTTCCCCATGCTGGACACCCACCTCTCAGCAGCTGCTCCTTCCTTTGATTAACAGGAAAAACACTTGTCATGTTTGCCATTCACTGGGCATGCCCTGCATACTGCCATTAGTTTTTGTTGTTGTTGTTTTTGTTTTTTGGGTTTTTGTTGTGAGACGGAGTTTCACTCTTGTTGCCCAGGCTGGATGCAATGGCGCGATCTCGGCTCACCACAACCTCCGCCTCCCAGATTCAAGTGATTCTCCTGCCTCAGCCTCCTGAGTAGCTGGGATTACAGGCGCCTGCCACGATGCCCTGCTAATTTTGTATTTTTAGCAGAGACAGAGTTTCTCCATGTTGGTCAGGCTGGTCTGAAACTCCCGACCTAAGGTGATCCGCCTGCCTCGGCCTCCCAAAGTGCTGGGATTACAGGCGTGAGCCACCGCGCAAGGCTGCTGCCATTAGTTTTTTTATGCATGTGTCTCAATTCCTGACTCATATAGTAAGCCCCTTGAAGTGTAGTGACTGTCTCTTACACCTCTTTGTAACTTTAGCTCCTAACATATGCCTAACAATAACACAATTATTATTATTTTTATTATGGCAGCACTATCTGATGAGTGTGACAACAGGCCTGGCACCATGCTCTGCATACGCACTCTCACTGAAGCCTCTCAACAAGTCTATGCAGCAGGTGTGACTATGATTCCCATTTTACAGATAATGCTGCTGAAGCTCAGAGAGGTTAAGAGACTTGCCTGAGGTCACCCAGCTAGTTCATGGTGGAGCCAGGATTCAAATCCAGTTCTGTGTGACTGAGAAGCCCAGGCTCTTTCCACCCCCACTGACTCCCAGAAGGGTGGGCATGGTTCTTCCTCTTCCTCTCTACTGTCTCTGAGCCTTGGCCCAGAGCTGATAAGGAAACAAACGGGATCTGTTGGCTTCAAGTCAGCCACCAAATGCACCCCTGGGAACCCTGCCCTGAGAAACTGCACATCCCAATTGGCCCTGACAGTGGAGACCCCAGGACCACACACCCTTCCAAAGCCCACACAGAATTTTTAAATAATGATAGAGGATGCATGTCAGCTCATGGGCTTATCTAATGAGCGTTCGTAGAGCACTCACTGGGTGTGAAGCTTGTGATAGTGTCTCCAGCACACTGTCTGACACGGAAAGTAGAACACACAGGTTATATGACAAGTGCTATGTCAGCTGGACCCTCTAACCCAGGCTCTAACCCAGGCTGAGGCAGGGAGTAGGGAAAGTCAGGGAAGGCTTCTTGGAGGAGGTGATGCTGACCAGAGACACAAAGGATGAATAAATTGGACATTGTGCACCAAGGGCACTCAAGACCAGTCTATCAGCAGAGAGTGTGGGAAATAACAGGTTTTAATAGCATTCCAACCACAAGTTGGGCTCTGAGGCCAGAGCATTTTTCTTCATGCCCAGGCACCTCTTCCTGGCAGGCTCCAGGCCTCTAGGTAAAACCATGTTAGAGAATTGTAACCCAGAGCGCTTCCCCAAACACAAACTGCCGCCACGGCAGGATTTTGGCCTGGCCACCCCTCCATCTGCCCAAGCATACTTAGTCCCCACCTGACCACCTGCCAGGCCCCTGTCACCACCACCACTGGAAACATGGTCAGCTGGGGCCAGCCCAGCAGCCACGCCAGTGCTAGTGAACATGGAGGAAGCAGATGTGCCCAGGGCAGGTCTCGGCCTTGGGGTTTTTTTAGGGAGGGAATAGAATGGGAAGGCCTGAGTGATCTCCCACATGGACCCACACCTCTCTGCCACAGAGACCCAAAGCCTGGCGTGGGTGAGAGGAAGGTCATGCAGCTTCCACCTCTGAGTGTGTGGTCCTTGCCCTGAGGATGGCCTTTTGAAAACAGTCTAGCTTCCATCCTTCCCCTCCTGAGCCCTGAGAACAGCCCATCCTTCACATTAACAATAAGATCCTTCATACAAATGGCCAACAAATATGTAAAAAAATGTTCAACATCACTCATCATCAGGGAAATGCAAATTAAAATCACAATGAGATACCACCTTATCCCAGCCAGAATGGCCATTACCAAAAAGTCACAAAACAATCGATGTTGGCACAGACATGGTGAAAAGGGAACACTTATACACTACTGGTGGGAATATAAATTAGTACCACCCCTATGGAAAACAGTACGGAGATTTCTCAAAGAACCAAAAGTAGGTCAACCATTCAATCCAGCAATCCCACTACTGAGTAAAGGCAAAGAAGTCATTCTATCAAAAAGACACCCGCATGTGTATGTCTATCGCAGCACAATTCACGATTGCAAAGATTTGGAACCAACTTAAGTGCCCATCAACCAATGAGCGGATAAAGAAAATGTGGTGAAACCCCATCTCTACTAAAAATATAAAAAATTAACCAGGGGTGGTGGCAGGTGCCTGTAATCCCAGCTACTCGGGAGGCTGAGGCAGGAGAACCGCTTAAACCCAGGAGTAAGCCGAGATCGTGCTACTGCACTGCAGCCTGGGCGACAAAGTGAGACTCCGCCTCAAAAAAAGAAAAAGAAAATGTGATATATATACACCATGGAATATTACTCACTCATAGAAAAGAATGAAATAATGTCTTTTTGCAGCAACTTGGATGGAGCTGGAGGCCATTATTCTAAGTGAAGTAGCTCAGGAATGGAAAACCAAATACACGTCATCACTTACAAGTGGGAGCTAAGCTATGGGTATGAAAAGGCATACAGAGTGATACAATGGACTTTAGAGACTCAGAAGGGAAAGAGTGGGAAGGGTTGTGGAATAAAAAACTACATATTGGGTAAAATGTACACTACTCCAGTGATGGGTGCACTAAAATCTTAGACTTCACCACTAAACAATTTATCCATGTAACCAAAAACCATTTGTACTCCAAAAGCTATTGAAATTAAATATATATATAAAATAAGATCTTTCACTGTCTAGAAATCCAAGACCCCAAACCCTGTAAGCCAAGCCCCTACGGCTCGCCACGACACACTTAACTCTGGTTCTGCCTCGCTTGCTAATAATACATTCCGAAAACATTTAGTGAGCACCTTATCTTGATCAGACTGGGTGCCAAGGGCAGAAAGGTGAACAAGACTGGGCCCTGCAGAGGAAGAAGCCCTGGCCAGTGGGGGTTCCCACATTCCTAGAAACCATTTTCCAAGCAGGGAATTAGGTCCTCAGTGAGGGTTAGGGCTGGCAAACTTTGGTTGGTACAATGAACAAACAGCTCATGGGAAATGAGTGGTTAGCGGGGAACTGTGGAAATAGCATTTAGTATATAATAGCCTAGTAAATCAAGTTCTAAAAGGCTTCCAAACCAGCCAGACGTGTTGATGGGAAAAATCACCTCAGGAAGGTAACCATGTAGGATGCTGTGCAGAGGCCCGATCTGCTGAGGCAGAGCCTCCAACAAGTTTCAGGTTTTTGGAGGTTTAGAACCAGCTCTAGCTGGCTTCACTCACATCCTCTCTTGTTTTCACAAATCTCAGCAAGATGCCTGGAACTACCCGGCTTCCTCACGGAAATCAAGCATTGTGTTTTGAGCTGAGTGTTTGCATTACGGGATTGGAGTATGTAGACTCCTCTCCTCTCTCTCTACTCCCCCAAAAGTCACCCCTAAATGGTCCATGATGGTGGCTTCCAGTGCCTGTCTATGAACAGGACTGTTCTGACAGTTTCTACTGGTCTACCATAAAGTCAGGAAAAGAAACACTTTCCTGGGTTGTTTCTTTTTCATAGGCTATATTTTTCCCATCTAAAGAGTGTCTTTTGAGATAATGTCGTTTCTACATTTTTGGAGTTAAAGTGTTCTTTTTAATTAAAGGTGATGACAAGTGGTAATTAGTTTTTTGTTTTTTCCTGATGGCCTCACTTGGAAAAATGAAAAGCTGGCCACTGTATGTTGGTACTTAAGATATTTTTGGAAACATTACTGGTGCATGAAGTCCAGTGACCCTTTGGGAGGGAGGGGCAATCGTGGTCGTGTGTCCTTTTGTTTAAAGGAGACTGAAGTGAAACATTCCTATGCCAAATGAGCACGATTTCAAAACTTAAATATTCAAAAGGAAATCGGCCATCTCAGAATCTCCAGTGGCAGAGGCTATTGCTTAGAGCAAAGAAGGAAATGCTGAGGTCCCAGGAGAGGCAGTTCCATGCGGTGCTGTGGGAATTTTAAGAGAGAAAACCTCCATCCACGGTGGGCCAGTGAGTCTTCATGTTTTGCCCTTGGAGTTTGATGCCTCCAATTTTTCCTCAACAGTAGAGATCCTAGAGGCAGGTGCGGTGGCTCACGCCTGTAATCCCAGCACTTTAGGAGGCTGAGGCCGGAGGACTGCCTCAGTCCAGGGATTGCCCAGCCTGGGCAACATAGTGGGACCCCATCTCTACAAAAAAACTTTAAAAATTAGCTGGGTGTGATGGTGCACACCTCTAGTCTTAGCTACTTGTGAGGCTGAGGTGGGAGGGATCGCTTGGGCTCAGGAGTTTGAGGCTGCAGTGAGCCATGATGGTGCCAGTGCACTCCAGCCTGGGCAACAGACCAGGCCTTATACTTGAGAAATCCACCTAGTATGGGTTATGTGGTTCTAATGAATCTCCACTTGATTATTGGTCCATTTATCAAGCATGATACCGCGATGTCCACATTTAGCCTGCAGGAGTTGATCTGCAGAAGACGGAATACCCCCCAGCCCCTGGGACAGTACCCTCGGACAACCGGAAGACTACACTGACGAAGCCTCCTCATGCTCGCTTGCCAATGCCAGTCTTTAGCCATTCATAATTTGGGCTCCTCCGGGACCCTTTCTTTTCCACACACCCCTGGCCCGCTCTTCACTGAGCATTAGAGAGGTGGAAAGTCCCAGCTTTGGGTGTTTGGCTCTGTGGAGTCAGCAGGACGCCAAAAGAGGAAGAAAACTCCTGAAATTGCTTTAAAAGCAATAAATAAAAGGCATTGTTCCCCTAATCCCCCATCCCCCCATGTTCCTAGGTGAGCCCCTTCTCCCTTCACTCCACCCCAGAATAGTCAACAGAGGTTTGCTCAGATTTTCCACACAAAACCCCTACTTTTGGGAAGGGACCAAACTCAGAATGGGCAGGCCTGGGAGAGATTCTAGAAACAGCACCCCCCCGCGACCACCCCATGTAGGCTGCTCCTACCATCTGCTCAGAGCCCCTGCTCATTAGCTGCTGAGTAGTAGCAAGAACATGGGGTGGGGGGGCAGGAGGATTGGTTTGGTTTGACCCCAGCTCTGCTACATCTCAGCTGCATGACCCTGGACACATGTCGTCTCACTGAGATGTCTCCACTAGTGTGCCAGTGGCCTCATCCACAATATGGGGCTGATAATTCCCGCCTCAAAGAGCTGTTGTGAGTCTCAGCAGAGCACCTGGACGTGGGTGTGCTTTGTACTCTCTAAAGCTGTGCTGTTCAAGAGAGTCTTACACTGCAGCCACGAACTGTATGTGGTTATTTAAATTTAAATGGATTCAGATTAAATAAAATTTAAAATTCAGTTCCTTCAGTCTCACAAGCCATATTTCAAGTGCTCGATAACCACATGTGGCTCACAGCTACCACACTGGACAGCAAGATATAGAACATTTCCATCATCACAGGAAGTTCCACTGGCCAGCACAGCAAAGCTTAAAACAACAACAAAACAAACCACTCCCCTAGAGGCAAGATGGACTCTGAGCTTCTCTGCTATGACCCTTTCCCCAGGAAAGGGCAATGTCAACTCAGGCCCTCAGGATAAAAATCCAATCTAGCTTATAGGGTTGTTGTGAGGATTAAAAATTAACAATATGAAGTGCTTAGAATGGTACATGGTGCACAGTAAGAGCTATCGAGTTCATATCATTCATCCCCAAAACCAACTCTATATAGATTGTTATGCCCATTTTATGGATGAGGCCCTGTGGCTAGAAAAGGGCCAGTCGCTTGCCCCACGACACAGAGCTGGGACTCAAACACGTCTCCAGGGTTCAGGCCCTGGTTACAGAGATGAACAACCAAGGGCTGTGGTGCTGGGTGGGGACTGCTTTCTAGGTGTCAAATATAGCCAGGCCCCTCCCCACTGCCACCCTACCCCCCGCGCAAGGCGTTTGTCATCGGCTCTCTCTCCTGGGCCCCAGAGACACCTTCGCCCTCCATCTATGACCCGTTAGATAGAGGAGGCACCAACTTCAGGGTGGGCCCCTCTAGCCTCTCCCTTCCTCGGTGGCTTCCAGTGCCACCCGCTCTGGTCTGGGGCAGGAACTTCAACTCCAGACTCTGGGCCCAGCCCCCCATTCCTGAAGCTCAGCTGCTTCCCAGGTTAAACCTCCATTTTCCCTAAAATCTGTGCCAGTGGGATGCTAAGACCCTATCCACTGAGCCACCCGATCCCCTCCTCAGGCCAGGGCCCTGTCCCCTTTCACAGCTAGAGGCCTTCGCAGACAGGACAGTTTGCACCTCATCCACAGTATTTACCTCAGTCCCCTCTAGGCATCCGACTTGGGACCCTCACCTGGAGACCTCAGTTTGCCCCTGCAATCTGCTTACTGGGGGGTCCACCTGTGGCCCTGAGCTGTTTCTCCACAACCTTGACTTCTGGTTTCCACAGGAAGGAGAGGGACCCAGATGTCAGAGATCCTCTAGCCCAGGGAATCCCTGTCTGGCTCACACGCACCCTCGGAATCCACCTTTGGAATCCACCTCAGAATCGCTCTCTCCACTCTCACGCTCTGCCCAGGGGCTGTGTCTCCCAGGCCCTGACTGAGGGCCCGAGCCCCCAGGCTGTGGGAGAAGTCAGGGCCTCAGGGGCTCACCCAGCTCCCACACAGCTGTGCCGGGGCCACGGCTCAGGACGGCTGGAAACTGCACTGGGGCTCCGGGGCCGGCCAAGTGCCCAGCTCCAAAATAGCAGTTGTGTTCGCATAAAAGCTCCTAATGAGAGAAAGATGCCGTTCTTGGCCCCTCACTTGCTCTCTGCAGACGCTGTCTGGCAGACCAAGCGGGCCTCTACCGTTTGGCGGCTGGAGGGGAGGAAGGGGAGGTGTGAGTCAGACCTTGGCCCCCAGCCCTTCAGCATGGACCGCCCTGTTAATTGCATTAACAAACGCTGCAACGCTGGGCCAGGTGGGGGCCGGGGAGCCGCGGGGCCAGGGGCTGGGGCAGAGAGCAGCCCCAATCCCACTGGCTCCAGCAGGCAAGAGGAGGAAGACTCTGGGCCCGGCTCACCGCCAGGGCTGAGAGGCCTAGGCTCCTCTCCAGCTGCTGCCCCAAAGCAGAGAAGAGTTGCTTGTCCATCCCCGCAGTCCCAAGGCTTGTCTGGGAGGAAGCCTCAGTGCCAGAGGGGCCCCAGAGGTGAGACAGGCTGGGAGGGGTCCCTGGGGATGAGTCTTCCAGAGAAGCAGCTTCCAGGGGAGACAGTTCTAGGCTGGAGTGGAGCCAGCCACCCTCCCACAACAGCACCAGCCCCGCACCCAGGCCCAGGATGGTTGGGAAGGATGAAAACACCACCCCAAACACTGACAAATCAGAGAGGCCAGGGCAGGGGCATGAAGGACAGTGTGGCCCTGCAGTCGGAGACCCATGTTTGAGTTCTGACTGTGGGACCTCACCTGGGGCCAGTTTCATCACCTCTGTGAGCCTCAGTGTTCTTCTCTAAAAAATAGTAATGTATTCAAATGCACGATTTGCCAGGATGGCAAACAAGAGAGACTGTCCTTTTGGGGCTTATAATTTAGTCAGAGGGACTGTCACTCAATAGGTAAACAAAGAAGTGGAGCAGGATAGGCATGGTGGCTCATGCCTGTAATCCCAGCACTTTGGGAGGCCGAGGCGGGCGGATCACCTGAGGTCAGGAGTTCAAGACCAGCCTGGCCAAGATGATGAAACGTCTCTACAAAAATACAAAAATTAGTCAGGCGTGGTAGCACACACCTGTAATCCCAGCTACTTGAGAGGCTGAGGGAGGAGAACTGCTTGAACCTAGGAGGCCGAGGTTACAGTGAGCCGAGATTGCGCCACTGCACTCCAGCCTGGGTGACAGAGCCAGACTCTGTTTCAAAAATAAATAAATAAATAAATAAAAATAGAAAAAACAAAGAAGTGGAGCAGAACTTGGTACGTGAGGGATGGAGGAGACAGTCGAGGGCCCAAGATCCAGAAGAACAAGGCCGGTGGGGGCCACTCAAGCAAGAGTGGCCAGGGCAGCCCCTCTGAGGAAGACACCTCAAAACAGAGACTGGGTAGATGACAAGGGCCGGCCACACAGAGAGATGACGGGGAGCAGACACAGAGGCAGCAGCGTGTGCACCTGCCCTAGAGGCCAGCGGCCCAGGCTGCACTCAGGGAGCTGGGTGAGTGTGGAGATGCCGCCGCAGGAAGGTTCAGGTGGGATGTGTTGAGGCCGGCAGGGAGAGCGGGCAGCAGGCTGCGGTGTCACCCAGGAGAGCCGTGACAGGGCCCTGGCCCAGAGAGGCAGCAGGGAAGCAGGCAGGTCCACGAGGGACTGAGGAAGTAAAACAAACAGGGCTTGGTAATGGGTTGATGTCAAAGCCTGAGTGAAAGGAAGGTGTCCCTGTAGCCCCTGGGTGGCTGGCTGGAGCAGTCAGGTCGATGAGGGTGCCAGTTAACAGAGTGAGTAAGACCTGCACGGGGGAGTTAGCTCAGAGGAAGGGAAGTCACGAGTTCATTTTAGACAAGTTGGGATGAGGATGTCTGGGAGGCATCAAGCGCAGATGTTGAGCAGGCAGCAGATGCGAAAGACTGAAGGTCAGACGAGAGGCCTGGCAGAGGATTCATGTGAATCTGGGCGTCATTGGCCCAGAGACGATGTTTACATCCATGAGAAGGCAGCAGATCATTCCGGGAGCAATGCAAAGACAAAAAAAGAAGAAGATCCCAGACTAAGTCCTGGGAAACCCACAGTTTAGTAGTGAGCAGAGGAGAAGCAGCAGCCAGGGACACAAGAGGGGACCAGGACAGAGAACACCATGAGGGTTTGAAGGAAGATGGCAGCATTTGGCACATCCAGGCAGAGTGAGCCCCAGGCATTACTGTTAATATTGCATGTCAATTGTTGGGCACAGTGCCTGCTGGCACTCAATACCCAGGGGCAGTTCATGCTCCGCTTGGCTCCTATGGCCCCCCTCTTTGGGGTGAGGGATTTGGAAGGTCTGGGGAAAGTCCTGGGGAAGCCCAACATTAAGATGTCAGGTAGAGAGGGCGAAACCAGCGAAGGAGACTGAGAAGAGGCAGCTGGGGATGGAGGGAGGAAACTTCCAGCCACCCATGCCATCAATTCCCCACTCAGCTCTTTGATAAACAGGTCCCAAGCACGTACAAAGGACACAGGTGTGGAGAGAAGGCCAGGCACTCCACTGGTGTCAGCAGGACACAGCACCTGGCTTCAGGAAGCTCCCAGTCAAGGACATCTCCTAATCACCTCATTGGACAAAGAGCCTCAGGGTAACCTGCTCCCCAGGAAGATCTCCCCAGGAAGGGTACCCCCATGCAGGAGTAAGAAATGGACAGGGTCTCTTGATGAGAGTGCACCCTACATATCAGCTGGGTTCCACTGAGGTCATATAATTATTCCCTTCCACCACCTCCCACCTTCCTCTCCACCACTCCCTGCCAACTTCGGAGTCCCCACTGGATGGTTCATCCGGAGATGAGACTTTCCTGGCTCCTGGTGGGTGCTAACCAGTCAGTGAAGATGAAAATCCTACCCTTGCCCTTACTCCTTTTCCTAAGGCTTGTTAAGCATTTCCCACAGCAAGGTGCTGCACTCACCGCTTTACATGTATTACCTCACATAAACATCTCATTCTTATAACTACACTAGGTACTACTCTCGTCCCCATCTGACATATGGAGAAACTGAGGCAGAACCATCAACAACTTGCCCAAGATCACCATGCTAGTAAGTGATAGAGCAAGGGTTTGAACTCAGGGAGTCTGACTCCAAAGCTGGGGCTCTTAGCCACCTTGCCACAGTCTTCCACTTTGGGATGTGGTTGGCATGAATGGGGCAAACAGGCTCCCTCAGGGAAGCCAAGGAGGAGCTCAGATCAGGAGAGCCAGGGTTCTCGTAGGACTGAGATGGGGACTTAGGGAAATGCCATTCCATTGCCCACGTGATACACGCAGAGAAATGCTCAGACCCACTCCAGCGTCTCCATCCCCAGGATCCCCCGAACACCGTGGCGAGTTTCTGGAAGGGCTGATAGAACTTGGGCAGCAGAAAGGGCTCTCTCAGCACAGGGCTGGGATAGGCCCTGTATTATTCAGTATACACTTATGGACCTTTTACCTTGTACCCAGCGTGCTGCCTGCAGAGGGTGGTGAGACACAGTCCCTGCCCTCAAAATCAAGGCCAAACATGTATAGAGTGCATCGCACATGCCAGGCCTTGAACTAGACATCTGACCTAAGTGACCTCGTTTGTTCCTTACAACTCTGGGAGACAGGGCCCAATGCTGATCCCAGTTTACAGAAGAGGAAACTGAGACACAAAGACTTTAAGCAGCCTGCCCATAGCCCCTCAGCCACGTGGTGGAGCTGAGAGCTGACATTTAAACCCAGGCAGTCCAGCACGGTCTCCTGATCTAGCATTAAAATACCAGCTAAACTTAGCCTGCGCCAGGCTGTCTACACACATTTACTCATTTATCAGAAAGCACAGAGCTAAGCCCTTGCACTCTGGAACCAGGCTACCTGGATTCATGTCTGGGCTCTGATGAGTCTCAGCGGCATGACTCGGACAGAAAGCCAACCTCATTTGTAAATGGGGATAAAAATCCAATCTAGCTTATAGGGCTGTTGTGAGGATTAAAAATTAACAATATGAAGTGCTTAGAATGGTACCTGGCGCACAGTAAGAGCTATCGCGTTCATATCATTCATCCCCAAAACCAACTCTATATAGATTGTTATGCCCATTTTATGGACAAGGCCCTGTGGCTAGAAAAGGGCCAGTCACTTGCCCCAGGACACAGAGCTGGGACTCAAATACGTCTCCAGGGATTTGGTGCCAGAATCCAAAGTACATGTTCTTAATCTCGAGCCTTGCTGCTGGGGGCAGGAGTGGGAGAGTAACTTGCCTGCCCCCTCCTCGACAACTGCAGGGATTCTCTTCTGTCCTCCCCAAAGCAGCCCCAGCCCCTGTGCATCCAGGCTGAGATAAAATGAGAAGTCTAGGGAGTATTCAAATCCCCTTCCCCAGTTGGGGTGGGGTTGGGCGGGAGCCAGTCTGGGAAGAATGGACAGTCTTCCAAAAGCTGCAACTATAAACAGGACACTGTCACTCCACACCCTCCAGTTCTTCCCCTCTGCTGGGCAGGGCCCGGCAGGCCGCAGTCAGCTGCCTCCACAAATACATAAACACATAAGTCCCGAGAGAGAGCTGGCAAAGCTACAGAAGGAAAGGCAGATGCCAAGACTGGAGGAGGAGACGGCGGCCCAGCTCTAGCCCCCCCGCAAGGTGGAAGGAGGGGCTGGACTTCCAGCAATGGGCACCTGCAGAACAGGGTGGAAGGAGGGCAGGCCCGGGAGATGGACTGGTGTGTGACAGTGACCTGGGATTGATTCTGCCAGAGGCAAGAGAGGGCAACTGAGCAGGAGTGAGCACTCTCCGAGCATGGGCAGTGGGTTGGGCCCGCAGATATCCGGGAGAGACTGAGTCTCCCCGTGGTTCTGGCACTAGACTTTACTCTTGGCAGTGGGGGATGTCGGCCCCCATCTCTCACCAGCCCAGGAAGGCATCCCCTCATGTGTGAAACTGCTAGGACAGAATCATGAACATTCCCCGACATTGGCAGTCTCTGCCCCAGCCAGGAGGGCAGCTGTTGGGAGTGGGGAGGGAGGTGCGGAGCCACAGGCGTCGGGGAGAGCCAGCTGACGGGGTGTGGAGCCAAGAGCCCCACCTTCTGCGGAGCTCTGGGTGAAGCCATCCAGTGCCAACACCCCACCGCCCGCCTGCGTGGTTCTCATTAGGCTTATTAGCAGCCAAATAGCAACAAGCAAACAGCACAGGGACCAGTTAATGAACACACAGCCCTACAGCGGGCGAGCCAACTTCAAGTGGGAGAGGCTGTTGCCCACTGGCAACCCCCTCCAGGAGAGCTGCTGGCCTGCATGCCTGGGTCAGGGTTGGTGACCGGGGGCAGCAGGGTGAGAGGGCCAGGGAGAGAAATACGAGGGGAGAAGGTACTGGCAGCATCCTACTTCAGCATCCTGGTGCAGCACCCACTGGGGCACAAGGATGCCCCCACACACATGCGCTGGTACTGTAACAGTATGCAAACTCACTCAACCTTGAGTTTCTAGGGTTGAAACTCCAGTTTGGCAGAGAATAACACTGGAACATCACTAGCAAGTTAGGAAACTGAGAACCTCCAGGGCTGGAGGGCCCAAGTGAGACCTATGCCCAGACCCCTCAGGCAGCTGGGGAAAAGCCCACCCCCTATGAAGCCATCCACTGCAGCTTCAGCTCAAACCTCAGCAACATTCTCCATCAGCCAATGCTGCCTCCCAGCAAAGGCTAAGCTCTCTCAAACATACCAACCCTCTTCCCCACTTCCAAGTCCCAATCCCTCCTGCCCAGGCCTCCTGAGTCCTGGAAGGCCCTGCTACTCAAAGTGTGGTCCCTGGGCCAGCAGCGTCAGCGTTCATGGGAGCTGGTTAGAACATAGAATATCCGGCCCACCCCAGATCTGCTGAATCAGAATCTTCTCTTTGATATGATTCCCAGAGGGTTGGGGGAACATTCAAGTTTGAGGAGGGCCCCCAAGGCAGATCTTCCTATGACTGACCCCCAACTCTGCTCAGTGATTTTTGACCACACCTAGAATCACCTGGGATGCTGTTAAAAAAATAACAGTGCCAGGCCCCAGCCCCAGAGCTTCTACTTAGCATAAAGCCACCTGGCCGCCCACATCCCTGGCTTCTCTACCCAGAGGAGTTGCTCAGAGCTGATTTTGAGTCTCAGGTTCTTTTCCAATAAGCTGTGTGGACTTGAGCAAGTCACCACCTCTCTGAGGCTCACTTTCTTTTTTAAAATTATGAGGAGCTGGGCGTGGTGGCTCACACCTGTAAGCCCAGCACTTTGGCAGGGTGAGGTAGGAGGATGACTTGAGGCCAGGAGTTCGAGACCAGCCTAGCCAACATGGTAAAACCTTGTCTCTACAAAAAATAAATAAATTAATTAATTAAATAAATAAATAAAAATAATGAGGGACAAGTGTTTCTCCCCCACCGGTGCCCCTGACCACTGAGGGCCTGACCTCTGAGCGCCCTCAGGCATCCACATTCCCTGAAAAGGAAAGGGTGTTCAAGCAGATCTGCTTCGTTGTTTGTTTTTGAGTTTTTGGCTCTGGTTCTGTTATTTGGAGGTCCTAGGAGGGACCCAAGATTCTGCCTGAGCTGCATCTTCAAACAGGCAGAGGGTCAGGGCCATGAGGCCTGAGGCAGAAGCCAAGAGCTTGGTGAACCCACATCTCCAGCCTCGCGGGAATGGGAGCAACCCCATCGCATCTCATCAAGTGGGGTGTTAGGACAACCATGTTATCATACGTTATCATAGAACAACGTATGATGTTCCCAGATGAAGGCATCCATCATGCTGGGAACATCATACGTTTTTTCACACACCTGGACTATTAACTGTGAAGCCCTCCTACCGAGAAGGGCCTGGGGCTGGTCCTTGAAGGAAGGGAGCTGTTGAGACTGAGGCTTTGCAGCCAGGCTGGGGACTGGCAGAGACAGGGGCAGTCACCTGAAGGATAGACAGGTGGAGTTCCTGGGGAGCTGATGTGGACCCAAGAGGGGCCGGTGGGAGGAAGGAGAAAGATCCAAGGGGCTCCCTCAAACTCCCATATCTGCTATGGTCTGTGGGGATTCCACACTCTGGAATGCCCAGCCCCCGCTGGTGTCAGGAGTGAATGAAGCCCAGGAGATCGGAGCCTGGAGTTCTGGAGTCAGTCTGCCCGGATCCAGCCCGAGCTCAGCACTTGCAGCAGCGGAGCTTGGCCGTGTTTCCCAAGCAACCCGAGCCTCAGTTTCCTCATCTGTAAGCCACGATGATAAGCATACACCTACTTCATAAGATGATTGACAGGTCGAACTAAGATAATGCATGTGAAGAGCTTAGCACAGTGTGGGGCACTAGTACATACTCAGTTGTTAGCTAATAGTAGCAGTAGCAGTGACAGCAATAGTACCATCACCTCCAGTTCACAGACGCAGAAAGTGAGGCCCAGAAATGAAGGTAAGATACCTGGCAGTAGGGTACAGGTATTAAGAAGAGGGACCCTGGAGTCAGGTTGTCTGGATTCAAATCCTAGCTCTGCACTTCCTGACTACAGGACCTTGGACAAGTTACCTGATTGTGCTTCACGTTCCTCATCCACCCGCCACAGAGGATGTTTAAAGTGCACCCTGCACAAAGTGAGTGCTATGAAGGTACTGGCTCTTGTTGTTGTTAATGCTCCTGATACCATCAGTGGAAGAGGCTCAGGTGTGGAGGCTCTAGCTCTTCCCAACTCACTCCTTGGTTTCCACAAAATAAGATGGCTTTTCTCTCCTTCGAGCCAGCCTGCCAGGCATCAGAGCAGTCCAAGGGGAGACGGCTCCAGGCACGGGTCACAGTGTCATCTGACCATCCTGGTAGAGTGGCTAACAGAGGCCAGGGCAGAGATGGATTATCATCACATGCTACATGAATGGTGCCCTTGAAAATATGGGATGCAGAGGCTCTGGGCCAAGCATGTTCTGCAAAACACAGGTGCATGCAGGCTCCTGAGACCCTGCCGGCAGTGTGAGTGGGGCCAACACAGTAGGACAGCAGGAGGGAATGCAGGAAGCTTTGAAAATACAAGCAGTGATTTGATTTGAGAAGCTGTGTCCAGATGGAGGCATTTTTTTTTCTTTTTGAGAAGGAGTCTCGCTCTGTCGCCCAGTCTGGAGTGCAGTGGTGCGATCTTGGCTCACGGCAAACTCTGCCTCCTAGGTTCAAGCGATTCTCCTGCCTCAGCCTCCCGAGTAGCTGGGATTACAGGCGCCCATCACCACGCCTGGCTAATTTTGTATTTTTAGAAGAGACAGGGTTTTGCCATCTTGACCAGGCTGGTCTCCAACTCTCGACCTCAAGTGATCCACCCACCTTTGCCTCCCAAAGTACTGGGATTACAGGCATGAGCCACCGCTCCCAGCCCCAGCTGGAGGCATTTTTTAACCTCCTCCCTTCCACTGGATATTGCCTCCATTTTAAAGAGGGGCTGCATCTTCAGGATGCAGACTAGGAAAGATGCTTCTGCTCCAGGTTCTGGCGTCCCTAAGCTTGACCTGCCCCGGGAGTAGGGTGGGGAATGGCACTTCATGTTTGATACAGCAGAGTGTCTGCTACTGGTGGAGGCACTCACGTTTGATACAGTGGTTGGTGCTGTTTGCTGTTGTCCATCCTGGGCAGCACTGTCCCCCGCAGACGTTCCTCCTGTGGGGTCACCAAAACAGAGTCAACACAAAGATGCTCAGAGCTGGGGACTATTCACAGCCCCTCCAACAGTCCCACCTTCTACAGGCAGGGCCTGGAGGAACACGGAGAGGCTGGGAAGGCTGTCCTTATTCTATATGCAAATCTAAGTTTGAATCCTGACTCTGCCATTCTTTGCACGTCCCTGGGAAACCTCACTCTCTCCATCTGTACAATGGAGATAACAATAGCTGCTTAATTGGGTTGTTATGATGGTTAAATGAGGTGAGAATATTTAACATTTGACGTGAAGAAGGCAGTCCACTGGGGCAACAATGACAGTGATCCTAAAGCTAATAAACAAGCCAGTTCAGAGAGGTTCAGTGACTTGCCAATTCCACACAGCAGGTAAGTGCCAGAGCCTGATTCAAACCTGGGTTGGCCCAGCTCTAAGCCATGCTCCAACTCTACATTGCCTCTCACCAAAAAAACAAAACAAAACAAAACAAAACAAAACACCATGGTCCTTGCCCTACAAATGCTGATGATCCAAGGGAAGCTGGAAGACACACACAAAACAGTCTCAAGGTCATACGAGGTGTTACCTGCCAACGAATGCACACTGAGGAGTCTCAGTCCCCGGCAGTCTGATGCGTGGGAAGGCTGAGCCCTGGGTAGGCACTGAAGGAACAGGGCTCTAGAATGCCTGGTTAAGAGGTGCTTATGAGATGGCAAGCTGGTAGGAGGATGGGGCTGGGGATGTGGGTTAAGCTGCCTCTGCACAATTTTTATTTGGAGGCACAATTTTTATTTGAGAGGCAAACAGGACTTACTCTATAGGGAAATAGTGTTCTTCCCTCGGCTACTCCTTTTTTTTTTTTTTTTGAGTCTCACTATATGGCCCAGGCTGGAGTGCAATGTCGCGATCTTGGCTCATGGCAACCTTGGTCCTGCCACCATGCTTGGTTGATTTTAAAAATGTTCTTAATAGAGACGGGGTTTCACCATGTTGGCCAGGGTGGTCTCAAACTCCTGACCTTAGGTGATCCGCCCACCTTGGCCTCCCAAAGTGCTGGGATTATAGGTGTGAGCCACTGCGCCCAGACCTTCAGCTACTCCTTGATGTTGGCTCTGAGGCCACCCCCATGAGACGCTGACCTACAGTGCTGGGGCACTCAGCTCCCCAAACTTTGCTTCCAGGTGTCTGGCGCACTCCAGCAGCACCAGCAGTTTCCACCCGGCCCTGACTCTGCAGCTAAAGACCCACATGCCTAGACCAGGGCGTCTCGCTAGAAGGGCTTCTCCTGGAGATCTCTAGGGACTGACTCCTTGGCAGGCTGGGCCGGGCTCTGGCTTCCATCCTTATCATCAGAAATCATCACCGGGCACTGGAACTGGAGGGTAAGAGGGGAGGGAGAAGTGCCGAGGCTGGACAGGCGAAGGACAGAGCAGGGCGGCCGCTCCTGTGATCCCTGTGGCCAGCATGGCGACATCTGGTCCCACTTAGGAGTTTGTTTGACATTTGAGTGGACCCCAAAGCTTATGTGGTTTTTGGAGTCTTATGAAGAATTCAAAATAAATTCCTGCAGCTTGAAAAAGCGGAGGCCCATTCCTGGCCCTTTGGCCCAAAGTTGTGGGCACTGCCTCCCTCCCAGGGAGCTCCCAGAATGTCCCACCAGCCAAGAGTTGTGCCACTCGGGCCACCTCAAAGCCTCTCTGGACGACCACCTTTAGCAGCTTCCTGGCTGCATCAGGGCCCATGTCGCGGGGGTCGGGGAAAGGGCTGCTTGTCAGACCCAGAGTTTCTGGGGGTGCGCCCCAGTGGAAGGGGAAACTACGTACCCACTTGTATGTCACCACCCCTTGTGGTGGTGACAAGACCTCTCGTGGGGCTAGGAGGGTTCTGAGAGGAAACAGATTCTGTGCCCTGGGAATTTTCTAAGAATTAGGGCCTGTGGGAACCCAGACAGCACGGTCACAGGAGCCTGCCTGGCTGGGAAGTCATGGCATGGAGCCCAGCCCAAGGAGGCCCGCTGAGCCAGCCGTCACCCCAGCTGCCCTCAGGATGGCTTTGCAGCTGACTGTGGAAGGGCAGGGGCCAGCCTTGCTCTGCCTGCGCAGAGTAGGCCCTAAGGGATGTAGGGCCACATGAGGATTGGCCAGAATCAAAGGCTGCCAGGCAGAGAGGCCAGGCTGGGGCTGGTAGGGCACTCGAGAGAGATTCAGGTCCCCAAGGAGAGACTCTGAGGATCCCTACAGGCCAATATTAAAGTTTTGGGTGCAGGCCCCGGGAGGTGACCAGCTGGGAATTGTCAGTTCAGTGGGCTCCGGCTAGCAGAGAGAGTAAATGAGCCTGAACAGCTGGGATATACAATTCAATCGCTCTGACTCCCTAGAAGGTACCTCTCAGAGATCATCTGAGTCCAGTCTTCCAGTTGATACCACTCAGCACACATTAGCCCAGTATCCAGCATCACTGTAGGGAAAACATCTGGCTAGAGTCTGGGAGAGCTGTTATTCCACCTGGGCCAAATCTGATCACACTAGCCCTTTGTTAAAAACCTCCCACAGCTCTCCACCGGCCTCTACAAGGCCCCCTGGCACCCATGTGCCTACTTGCCTGTGCAGTCTAATTGCCCCCATCACCCCCACCTTGTCTCCACAACCATCCACAGCCAAGGCTTTGCTCCTCCAAGGATACAAGGTTTGTTGCTCCCCAGTTGCCCTATGGATTTCACTTCGATGCCTTTGCCTGGGCTGCTCTCTCTGCCTAGAATGCCTTCCCTCTCTGGTCTACTGATTAAAATCCTTTGCATACTCCAAGACTCCCAGATCAGATATTGCCTTCTTTGTATAAAACCTCCCCTGGGCCAGGCAAGGTGGCTCACACCTGTAATCCCAGCACTTTAGGAGTCTGAGGCAGGCAGATCACGAGATCAGGAAATCGAGACCATCCTGGCCAACATGGTGAAACCCCGTCTCTACTAAAAATTAGCTAGGCATGGTGGTAAGCACCTGTAGTCCCAGCTACTCACTCAGGAGGTTGAGGCAGGAGAATCGCTTGCCTGGAGGTGGAGGTTGCAGTGAGTAGAGATTGTGCCACTGCACTACAGTTTGGCGACAGACCGAGACTCCATCTCAAAAAACAAAACAAAACAAAAAAAACCAACTTCCTCCGACATCTACCCAGCCTTCCCTCATTCTCCATCTGCATCTGCTAGGATCATTTAGTACTGCCTGTCTCAGGTCATTGGTTGTATCTCGGTCTTGGGTACCTCAAGGTTTATTTCTTATTTCTCCTTGTGCCTCTAGAGTCTAACACAGTGCCCAACACGTGGTATACAATTGATACTTCTTTGTTTCATTTAATCTGGAGTTTCACAAAAAGTGGGATGAGCCACACTGACGGTAGGAAAGGCATTTTAGGTTTACAGATCACAACATTCAACAATCTGAGTTACACGGTGAGAAAGTGATTCTCTTTTTGGTGATCCTTCTAACCTAATTATGTCAATGAAAAAGACCACATCCTCCCCTCAACACACGCTAGTCCCCCCTTCCAATAGAGGGAACTTGCCACAGAGTTGAGCTTCCTAAGATAATGAATGATGTCTGACTAGAACTTAAGAACATTTTGTTTTCATTTCAATTTTCCTACAGTTACCTTCTCTTTATAACAAGTGGTACTGCTTTCAACTTATGATAATGATACAAAGTTTCCTTTCAGTTATGAATTTATTTATGGAGAAAAATGAGTCAAGCACTGTCTGTAATAGCAAAAAAATGTAATTCATCTAAATGTCCAAAAACAGGAGGGTGGATAAACTGTGGTAATATTCAGACAAAGGAATAATATGCAACAGTTAAAATGAATAAACTTGGGCTAATTATATTAACATGGTTAAATCTCAAAAATCTAATGAGGAGGGGAAAAACAAATTGCAGAAGAATAATGAAATATGGTATCACTTGTCTAAGTTTAAAATATGCAAAACAACATTGTATATTTTGTGGATACATGTATCTATAGTAATATTGTAAAAACATCTATTGGAATTAATTAAATTCAGGGTAGTGGTTAACTCTGGGGAGGGAAGGAGGCAAATTTATAGAGGAAATTTCAACTAAAAAACTGGAATCAAAATATGCCAAAATATTAAGGTTGGATAAAACTAGACTATACAGTTATATTATTTTCAATACCTTTTAGTGCATTTATAAAACTTCATAATATACTTTAAAACAGATAAAACACAAAATCCTGTTATTTTAACAGAATATAAAGTTAAAGAAAAATAATAACAGAACAAGAGGGAGAGGTAGAGAAAAATATTATACAGGTGGTATGCTGTGAGGCAGTTCAAAAAACCCTGTAGAGGCCAGGCGTGGTGGCTCACACCTGTAATCCCAGCACTTTGGGAGGCCAAGGCGGGTGTAGTGCTTAAACTCAGGAGTTTGAGACCAGCCTGGCCAACATGGCGAAACCCCATCTCTACTAAAAATACAAAAAATTAGCCGGGTGTGGTGATGCGTGCCCATAATCCCAGTTACTCGGGAGGCTTGAGCCTCGGGGGTGGAGGTTGCAGTGAACCGAAATCATGTCACTCCAGCCTGGGTGACAGGGCAAGAGACTCTATCTCAAAAAAAAAAAAAAAAAAAAAAAAAGAAAGAAAGAAAAAAAGAAAAAAGAAAGAATAAAGAAAAGAAAAGAAATGAAATGAAATGAAAAAGAAACCCTGTAGACTGTAAATTTCATTAGTGTAGGGACGGTGTCCACTCTCGTCACTGCTGTATCCCAGATACCTAGCATCAAGCCTGGCACAAACTTAATAAGTCTTTGTTATGTGCAATAAATCTTTTCTACATTGAAAGTTCCATGAGGACAGAGTCTGCCTGTCTTGGTCACTGCTATATCCTCAGGATCCAGTATAGGGCCTGGGTATAGAAGTCCTTCCAAAATATTTGTTGAATGAATGAAGAAGCTCCAGTAGCAGTGGTGCAGTTCCAAGATTCACCAGCAGGTGGCACTTGGTCCCTGGCTGTCTGCAGCTCACAAGGCAATGAATGGCCAACCTGATCAGCCTGCCTAGAAGCCATTAGCCACAATGGACCAGGGTGGAGGAAGAGAATAAACAAGATGATCCCTCAGGTCCTCCCCAGCTGACATGGAGTGGCTGACTGGAGTGTCAGGGAACCCACTCTTTATCAAAGCTGCAGAAGACAATGTGGGGGAGGAGCCTGACCAGTGTGTCATGTGATGTGTGCACCTGTGTACAGCAGGTGGCACCCAGCCCATGTCTTCACATGCCTGTTCACATCCACCAGCCTTGTTGTAGTGACAATTTGCTTTATTTCATGACTTCTAATAGTGCATCCTCCAGCCCCCATGCTCCACTTCCCCACCTTCCCCCGCACCTCACCTGCACCTAAATGCCTGCAGTACAAGCTCCTCCCTGCTCCAGCCCAAGCTATGCCTCTGGGTTCCCCTACACCAGAGCTGCAGTGCTACCCCTGGGCCAGTGCCAACAGTAAAAAGCCCTTGTCCTTGGGCAGTGCTACACCTGCACGCCACCCTCACCTCCAGGCCCCCCTCCTGCCACCTCCCTCTGCTTCCCCACATGCTGCCCACAGAGCCCTAGGGGCCCCAGGTCACAGGTCCCCTCTACTCAGCTCTTCAGCTACAGCTGCCCCACTCCTTTGCACTTAACAGGAAGCTTCCAGTACTAGAAAGCATCTGTTCATTTCTTCAACGTGATATTAAGTCATTGGGTTGCTCTCCCAGCAGGAACAATGCCTTGGACTCTGGGCCTCCATCCCCTTTCCCATGCTCTGCACGCAGGATCCTTGGAAGCACACATTCACTTGCACAGATCAGGAAAGGAAAACGCTGAAACACAGCAGGTGCTTTCCACTAATACTTGTTGAATGATCCTATGTGTAAGCGACTTGGCAGTGCATGGGTCTACTCTTTGCCTGCTTGAAGCTGGGCCTTCCATGGGCAGCAGGGAGTTCATCCACTCATTCAACAGATACCTAGAGAATACCAACCAGTGCAGGCACTATTCTAGGCACAAGAGACACAGAAATGGACACAACGAAGTCCCTGTTTGCATAGAGCTTGCATTAGTGTGGGCTGGGAGGCCAGGCCATAAACACACAAATAGGAATAGAACATATCAGATAGAATAAGTACTATGAAGAAACATAAAGCAGGGTGAAAGGAGAAAGAGGATGGGGCGGGGTGGCCAAAGGCCACTCTGAGCAGAAATCTGAAAGAGACAGAGCATGAATCCTGCTGAAATATGAGAAAAGCGCTCCAGCCAAGGAAAACAGAGAGCGCCAAGGCTGCGAAGCGCAAGGTCCTTGGAGTAGGACTCGGGGTACAAGTGTCTTTCATGCTGTTCCCCAGGACTAAACCCAACTGGCAAATCGGGCCCAGGCAAAGAGAGGCTGCCAAAGCCCTTCCCAGACTTCCCGATGGTGCCCCCACCCAGCCCCTCACTGCCCTGGGCTCAGTGCCCTCCATTCCAGAGGCACCTGTCATACCCAGGCAAGGCGGAGCGCGCCCGCAGCCATGATGATCCGATTGGGGATGGGGATTACTGGGGCGTCTTCTCACTCTGCGACGGCGCCCGCGGCGGGCAGGGGGTGGTGCCCAGGGGGAGCAAAAAAGTAAATTGCAGTGTTGTGGGGTGGCTTAGCCCTGCAACGCACCCAAGTTGCGCTTACACCTAGATGCACGAGAGCACACTGATCCAATTCTCCACGCGCCCACTGTGACGCAGCCTCATCGGGACACGCTTCCCGCCCAAAGTGCCCAGAGCTCACGCCCACGCCCGCATCCAGCCCTCAGCGTGCGCAGGCCGACCCACGCCCCACGACACTTGTCCCGACGCACCAGCTTCGCTGCCAGCTCCCCTCCTGGAGACGCATCTACCTTCTCTCCATGGGGCCCCCGACACCTCCGCCAACCCGCGCCCTGAGCCGGCTCAACCTCCCCTGGGCCTCGAGAGCCTGGAGCGCCCACCCCACTGCCCTCTCCCCGCTGCCTCTCGGATCCCGGCAGCGCTGCAAGCGTCTACAAGAGCCCGTTAGTTGCAGGCAGGAGGAGCGCGGGCGAGTGGAGAGGCGCCTTGCGAAAGGATTTAACGTCGGGGCTCCGGGCGAGTTGGTAAGAAAGGATGAGGATGATGATCTATCTTTGCCTTCAACTCTTCGAAAGAGGATCAAATCTTCCAGTCCCGACTTTGGAACCTCGGGGCTGTTTCCCAAAGTATTAAAGACAGAGGGACGAGGGCATGAGTGCGGCGCCCTCTCCTCTCGCCTGCACGCCCCTCCACAAATGAGCCCTGGCTCCCCTCTGCACCCTCCAAACTTCCCTCTCCCATGCTCACCCCGTGAGCCGCCCTCGCGGCGGGGTTGGGGGCGCAGCCCCAGACCGCTGTGGGGTCCCCAGGCGTGGGAGAGCCGGCGCGGCCCGGGCCCGTGGTGCTGGTTGCTGCTGGCCCAGGGGAGTGCTTCTCCGGGTCTGCGCAGGTGGCTGGACACGCCGCGACTGCGGCGCGCGGGAAGGCCTTCTGGCCTCCGCCTCGGTGGGCCTCCTGGGGCTCCCCCAGCCCGGCTGGGCCCGCTCCACGGGCTGCAAGCCCGCGACAGGCGCGTCCTGCTCCCGGAACAGACTGTACACCTTGGCTGCAGCCGCTGCCGGGTAGCTGCCCCCAGGGCGCCGCAGTCGATTCGCGTCTCCGCCAGCCGGCTCGTATCTTCCTACGGGGTCCCTTTGGGCATGACCAGCGCCCACGAAGAGAGCCAGGGTGAGCGGCAGGAAGCCTCTCCAGGGGTTCCGCAGGGCGCGCCCCAGGCTGCGGGCTTTGGTCCGCGGCCTCATGGCGTGGGGAGGCTGGAGAGTGGTGCGCGCGGGCACCGCGAAGAGCTTTGTGGTCGGCACGCTGGACGCCCGCGGGCTGTTCTCCCGGCCCTGCCCGGCGGCCCGCTTCTCTGAGTCTACGGGGCCCTGAAGCGGCCGACTGGGGGCCCGGCTCTCGGCGGAACCGGGGCTGCGCGCCCCAAGCCTCGAGTCCGCGCTCCTACTCCAGCTGGGCTCGCACTGCTGCTGCACCTTCGCGCCTCCTCCCCGTGCCTGCAGCCGTCTGAAGGAGACCCGGACGGTTTTATTTTTGGAAACCTCCCCCGGCTTTTTCGTCTCTTTTATCCACACCAGGCCCCCTCCTCGGAGGGACAGCTCAGCCCCCTCATTACGGGAGAGGGAGCGAGGAATTCCAGCAACACCCACTTTGGCACCGGGAAGCGAGCGGGCGGCGAGCGGGCGGCGAGGGGGATTAACCCGTGCGGAGCAGGGGGCGGCGCGGGGCTGACCCGGGCGCTGGTCGGGCAGATGGCGCCTGCCACGACCGGGACACCGGGCCGCCTTTCTCCTGCCCTGGGCAAGTTCGAACTGCAGACCTGCCCCGAATCGTTCTCCCGCCCCTCGCTTCAGGGACCGTCTTTGGATCGGGTGACCCATGCTGCAGCCTCGCAGGTCTGAAGGAGGCCGGGAGGGGCGCCGAGGCCCGCGTAGGGGAACAGGGCCACCGCCCCCTCCGCTTGCGCCCTGGCCGCTGGGGGCGCCCTCCGCAGGGCCGGCCTGAGCGGGGGTGGCGCGGGGCGGGGCGCGGCGCGCGGAGCGCAGGGAGGTCCCGGGCGCGCCCCCTGGCGGAGCTGGCGGCCCCGGCGCTCCGTGGCTGCACAGCCCTGGCGCCGCCGCCTATGCTCTGGATCTCAATCCCCTTCCACTGGCGTGAAGGTCACGCCTAAACCTGGCGCGGTGATGGCTGCAGCTAGAAGAGGGGTCCTCTTTTTCTTTTCTTTCTTTCTTTTTTTTTTTTTTTGAGACAGAGTTTCGCTCTTGTGGCCCAGGCTGGAGCGCAATGGCGCGATCTCAGCTCCCCGCAACCTCCGCCTCCCGGGTTCAAGCGATTCCCCTGCCTCAGCCTCCCTAGTAGCTGGGATTACAGGCATGCGCCACCAAGTCCGACTAATTTTGTATTTTATTTTATTTTATTTTTTAGTACAGACGGGGTTTCTCCATGTTGGTCAGGCTGGTCTCGAACTCCCGACCTCAGGTGATCTGCCTGCCTCGGCCTCCCAAAGTGCTGGGATTAAAGGCGTGAGCCACCACGCCCGGCCAAGGGGTCCTCTTTTTCACAGAGGCAAAGACACGGAGCCTCTTGAGTAAGTCACTCAAGGAGACAGCGCATGTGAAAGAGCGGAGTGGAATCTAGGCCTCCGGCCTCTGGCTGAGTCCATTCCCGGAATCCCACCCCAGCCCTTCACTCTCTCGGGAATTTCCCAGAGGGGGATTCGGTGACCCCTGATTGACCCAGTGTGTGCATTCACATCTTGTGTTAGCAGGGAGGCAGGCAGGGGTGTGGGAATGCTGACTGCCACCGTCTGCGTGTCCCCAGTAATCAGCACACCATTCTCACCCATGCCCCCTCCCTGCAGCCTAAAGGCTTGGAACAACAGGGCTGCCCCTGGCACATTTGTACAGCCTACTTTCCAGAGAGGCAGAGTGAAGGAGCTGGCAGGTGGGCACCAGTTCACAACCTCCCACACCACACAAAAGACAGGCCCAGGTAATACCTACTGTTGAAATAAAGCCTCGACCCCTGGCCTTGGCCTACAAACCCTAGCTGGCTGCCCCCGCTCTGATTTCATCTGGCCTCTTGCTCTCCCTTACCCACCACACTGTGCTGCCTTGGCCCTCTCTCTGCTCCTTGAACAAGCCAAGTGAATGCCCCCTTCCCTCTACTGGAAGGTTCCTCTCCAGGATGTTAGAGGGTAGTTCCTCATCACTGCTCCTCTCAGATTAAATATCAGCTCCTGGAGTAGCCATCCCTGACCTCCAATCTAGAGCAGCCCTCCCTCACCCCAGTCATGACTCTCTAACACACCACCCTGTTTCATCTTCATGAAACAGTTGACATCATCTTGTTATTGATATGTTTGTTCGTGTAACTGACTTTTTTAATGGGCTGAACCTAAAGAGGGACTATCCGGAAACTACTCCACTACTACCTTCAACCATATTATGGTAAATTTCCCTTTCCCACCCTTAATGACATCTCAGGCAGAGTCCTTGGCTTGAGAGGTCATCCCTACCAGACACGAGAACTGTTCTATTAATATAATTAAGACCCATTTTCAGGCACAAAACGTCTGCTCCTGTCCAGATCAAAATCTCATCCAAGTTAATCAATATCACATCCCATTTAATAGTCCTCCTCTCCCCTGTCCCTTTGCTAGAGATCCTGCAGTGGCGAGAGTGGGGTGTGGTCTGTTTTCCTGACCTCGCTTTTCTGCTGTGGCTCCTCTTTGTCAAGGCTGGGGGACAGGTGTTAGAGGAAAAGTAGCCAAGTCTTATGTGACAGGTACCCTTGGTTGGCAGGTGCCAAGCGCTGGCTTTTTCATGGGCACATATGTGGGTTTTTGGGAGGTTCTCTACAGGACCTCCACCCTGAGTTGCCATAGCAAATTACTCTCTGGCCAACCTCTCGCAGACCCCTGCATCCTCTGTCTGTCATAGGACTGTCCCACCTATGCCAAGCAAAACAATGGTGGGTTGGCCGCTCCTCACCCTGCCCACTTCTCACCTTGCCACACAGGCCACTCCAGCGAGGCTCCACGATCAGAATTCTCCAGACAAGAAGTGCACACAAGTCTCTTCATTTATGTACGTCCTCAATTCCTAAACACATATGTTGGGTTCTCCCATGAACTATCTTGCTGTAGTCTAATGCACCGAGGTGCCTGCAACATCCAGCAACATAGTCAGCGTCAGTGGGGGGACAGTTATAGGGACAGAGCCTCCTCTTCTTGCAGATGACTGGTTCTCTCTGGGAGCTCCCTTCATTTGGTTTGAGTTGGGGAGTTCCCTCAGGGGAAATCTCAGCCCTGCCCACAAATGCAGCAGTGTTATGCTTCAGTGACTTTCTTCAATCCCTTTCATTTGTAGACTGGAATTGAGGGATGTAGTTTGATTGTTGTTGAACCTGTTCTGCCTTTAGTAAGGTGTCTAGCACTTCTCTTCAGAATGCAAGAATATTTAGCCTTCATTGTTCTTTGTGGCTTCAGCAGATATTCCAAGAGCAGAGGAAAAGTCCTATTCAACAACCTATAAAATCATTTCTTGTCTGACTTCCCAAACCACAGTGATATCTCTAAAGCAATAGATATCTTGTCTGCATTGCTCACCACTGTTTCTGCAGAACCTAGAACAGCCAAGAAGTATGTGTGAAATGGATAGCTAACTGAATGAAGGACACAGTAATCCCATCAAGTGGGGAGGGCTGGTATCATTAGACCCATTTTAAGAGAGAGGAACTGAATTCTGGGTGGCAGCTCCTGATCCAGGTTCATGTGCTTGCTGCCTTTGGGGCTGGCTCTAAAGATCTCCTTGAACCCTACCCCTTGCATTTGACCATGAATGCCCCTTACTTCCCAGAATGCTGCGTTCTGTTCCTGGGATGCTGCTCCTTCACAGCTGTGGAAGCCCCAGGTCCACACTTACCTCTCCTTGCCCAGATATCCACCCACCTTTGTAGTTCTGGGCTCCCTTCTCTCACCGGCACCTACCCACTTCCTTCAGATGCTCCCCTCTAGATCTCTCAAGACCCACCTCAGATCCCCGTGGGCCTCTGAAAGCCAGAAACCTTGGCATCATCTTCGTCCCTGAGCTATTTTTTCCTCCTGTGTGTCCAAGTCATTATTACTGCTCCATCTCCTCCGTCTGCATTTCTGGAAGTCTGCCGCCCATTCATCCCTCACACTTCGCCTCCGCCAAAACCTTCACGCAGACAAACTTTCCCTCACCATCAGGCGCCCCTTCCACTCCTCAGTGAGTACAAGTGGTCCTTGGACGTTCCCACCCTGTTCGCCTGGGGACCATAACCCGGTTCATCTACTCCAAAGACTGGCATCTTCTACCCCATCCCAGCGCCATACTCTGTCCTGCCACCTACTTACTGCCCATATCTCCCTTACCCTGTAACTGCTGGGACTGATTGCAGCTCTTCAGAATCTCCAATCCCACAGACACTTGAGTTTTGCTTTTTTTTTTTAACCTGTCAAAATCGATAGAGCCTACTTCAGTCCAAACGCCATGCTAAGCATGTTACATCAATTGGCTGATTTAACCAACCAAAGGAGGCGTTATGATTTCCACGCATACAAAGGAGGAAACTGAGGCTGGCAATGGCTACTGGCTTGCCCAAGATGGCACAGCTGATAAATAGCAGAGGCAGGATTCAAACCTGGATCATTTTCCATCTGAGCCCAAGCTTTTAAGGTTACACCGCCTTGCCTCCACCCCGGGCTTGTAAGCCTGGTGCCCTCTTCACAATTGAATCATGACCTTTCCAACCACCCCACCACTATCACCACCAAAGGAGCTCTAGGGCATATCCCCAAATGCCCTCTTCCCTGCCTGCCAGCCCACTGTTTAATTCCCTGGAGATGTGGAGTTATCAGAACTTTCTGCCACCCTCAATCCTCTTGGCCCAGTGAAAGAAGGGAAGCTGTTTTCAGCATGGCCCCTGACTCACCGTGTGTCACTTCCCCACCCCCTGATTAAAGCTTTCTCCCTCATTAGATCGCTGCTAAGCCTACTCACCCATCTCTTGGGTCTGGAGAGGAAAATCATCTCTGGAAAACCCTGCAGAGAGAGTCTAAAGGGTTGATAAAGAGATTCCAGCAGGGAAAGGTTTGCCCAGACACATGCCCCATGCAAGGGACAGCAGTCTCCTGGACTCCCAGGGCATACTCACTGCTTTTCCATGTCTCGCTGGAATAATGTTGGCAGCCAGAGGTCTACCAGAACCTGAGCTAATTTGGTAAATAAGGACCAAAAATGAGGGCCACATTTCGGCCCCCTTTGCTGAGACCTAGACTCCTGACAGAATTCCAGGGATTTTTCTTGCTTGGAAGTAACTGGACCTCCAGCCCTGAATTCCTCTCCCCAGGAGAGCTTGTTCCCCTGCTCAGAACAAATAACACATTTCCTGGTTAATCAGAGGGCAGAATCACTGAAGGAAAGTTTGATTGGGCCCCCAGCCTTCCAGATGGGAGCCGCTCATGGGCTTGGATGTTCTGCTCCAGACACTGGGCAGCTGGGACCCCAGCACTGCGCAGCCTCAGCCTCCAGTTTGGAAGGTGCAGGCCATACAGAGAGGTGCCGACTCCCTCCTGTGTGAGGTTGTTAAGGCCCGCAAAGGCTGCCAGAACCATTCCACCTTAGGTGCCATGACCTGGCACCCCCTCAAGAATTCACAACCACCCTGCCCCGGTCTGCCGGTGCCTGTCTCCTCCAAGTGGGCATGACATGCTGGCTGCTGGTGATAGCCATGGTATGGATGTTCCTGCAAAGGTAAGGTGAGCTGGCCTGTATTTCAGAGTGTGCTGGAAAGGGCCCTCCCACAAACATGTGGTGAACATTTCTGTCTTCTGTGAATGGAGCGCAGTTCTGAGCTCATTTCCCTCTTCCGTGAGCGGAGCGCAGTTCTGAGCTCATTTCCGTCTTCTGTGAATGCAGCACAGTTCTGAGCTTCACTTGGCTTCTACTTTCTTATCTGAAAGTTGAGATAATGATGCTCTTCTTGCCATTTTTCTCTTCAGGACAAACTAGCTAGCCAGCCCTGTTTACCCTGTCATGGGGCTAGGGGCAGGTGTCAATTACTACTCCTCCATTTACCAACTGATATTTCATTTATTGTTTGTTTGTTTGTTTGTTTGAGATGGGGTCTCACTCTGTCACCCAGGCTGGAGTGCAGTGGCACGATCTCGGCTCACCGCAGCATCCACCTCCTGGGTTCAAGCAATCGTCCAGCTTCAGCCCCCCAAGTAGCTGGGACTATAGGTGCACGCCACCAAGCCTGGCTAATTTGTATTTTTTGTAGAGATGGGGTTTTGCCATTTTGCCCAGGCTGGTCTTGAACTCCTGGACTCAAGTGATCCGCCCATCTCGGCCTCCTAAAGTGTTGGGATTACAGGCGTGAGCCACCATATCCAGCCTTGATATTTCTTGAGCACTCAAAAGATACCAGGCACTGTGCCAAGTCATCTTATAGTCACTTTCTCATTTAATGAGAAGCGCTATTGATGAAGGAAGTGCTATTATTTCCCCACATAGCAGATGAGGAAATGAAGGCTCGGGGAAGTAAATGACTCATCCACAGTCACAAGCGAGTAGGTGGCTGCGCTGGGATTCACTCCTGGTTTGTCTGGTCCCAGATGCTAAACCAATGCCAGCTTCCAGGGGAAGGGAGACCACCTACAGCTGCATTTTTCTCAGAGCTGGAAGCATGCACAGCTGTTTGTGGTGTGGTGGGGGTGCTAATGGCTGCATGGGACTGTGGTCACAGGTCAGCCCCCACCAAGCATCCCCCATTCTCCTCAGGCCTGTTTACCAGCTAGGGGTCCACTCTGAGTCAGGGCGGTGAATCTGATTCGCACCCACAGAGGAGAAGGAAGGAATTCACAGCCACACTCACCCGACCTCCATCAAGTAGTCTGCAGTTGCTGAATAGAGCTCATCTCAACTCGTAGCTTTTCTCTTTGGGAAAGAGAAATGACATACATACAGTGTCTATTTAGCTCTGTGTGGTAGAGGTGTTGCCATTCCCATTTCACAAGCCCAGAGGGGTAGTCGCTTGCTCAAGGCCACACAGCTAGGAGTTGAGCCAGGATTCAACTAAAAAGTCTGAACAACTCCAAAGTCCATGCTGTTTTCCCTGCAGCACACTGCACTCACGCCAGGGTGTCCTGCAATGATGGGAAATGGGCAGCTCTTTCAAATCACTTAGTCCACTTTGCTTCCCTTCATTTCCAGTCTCTGGCGCATGGGTGGGCTGATTTGAAAGCTCGGTGCCTTTCACTATAAGCTGAGATGTCATTTCCTATTTACCTGCACAAATTCCTTCAGTCCCTGGCTAGGGGTGGAGGGGTGGAGGAATCTTCTAAACCCCCGGGGGGGCCTGAAGCATAACTTCTCCTCAAGCACAGTCTCTGAAGACCTGAGCAGGACAACAGTGTGAGCAGCTGGAAGACCTCCTCCCTGTAATTCCTCCCAGTGAGACCAAGGGGACTTCATATGCTCTGCTGGAGGTGGAGAGAGTTACCCAGATGGGGAGAGCTCATGTACCTGGATTATTCTTTCAAAATCCCCAGGAAGAAAACCCTGTGGGCTGGGAGATTGTGCAGGCCTATCTAGGCTTCTAGAATGGCTGTGCAGGAATTTGAGGACAAAAAGGACAAGAAGCAGTTTCCCTTGGCTGTCGCTGGCATCTTCCAGCCTGTGCCCACCTTGGCCTTGAGCTGGGTCATAGTAACTCTCCTCACACCCTGAGGGATGAGGGTTGCAGGAGCAGAGAGGAAGGTCTACAGTAGGGTCTTTCCTAAAACAAGCTCTCCCAAGGGAGGCCTGCAAGCCAGCTCCCTCTCACTCTCCATTGTCAAGACAAAGAGAGGAAGAGGATGCCTTCTGCCATCATCCCCTGAGTCCGTTTTCCCTGGATCATCCATGGAGAGTGGGGGCTCAATGATGTTTGCCCTGGTGCCCCCAATACCTTCTCTAGGGCCCCAGTCCCTCAGGAACAGACCCAGACTTGGCAAATCCCCAGGAAAGGGCACAGACACCAGGCTGAGGGGGCAGGCGAGGTGCGGCAGATCCCAGTGGGCCCCGGCTAGTCCTAGTCTGAATGACTCATTCCTTGTTTCCGTCCACTGTGGTCTGAGTGCCTTGGCCCAGGGGCCCCCAGAGGTTGTAACACAGCTGGCCTCTCGCCCATCAGGGCTCAGCAGACAAAAATTAAAGATCTCACTCCTCAGGAACTCACACAGACAGCACAAGCATGCTCTGTACTCTGCCTCACCAGACCAGACCTCAGGCCAGAGGAGGCTGATGGCCAAGGGAGGGAGGAAAGTTGTCTCCAGCTCCTCCTCCTCCTCTTCACCCCCGATGACCTGCCGTGAAGGCCTGGCCCTGCCCACTCTCTTCTTACTCCCGCTCTGGTCCTCCGCCTAACGGTGGTGGTGCCAGCAGCATCTCCTCAGCTCTGCTCCGTTCCTCCCCATCTCTGACTGAAGACAACAGCAAAGGTGAAACAGCCTGTGCCTCCCAGGAGGAACAGACTTATAGGGAACTAACCATACATTTTCCGGCAGCCCAATTCTGATCAAGTCACTCACCTGCTCAACAACCTTCAATGGATCCCCACTACTTCACAAATCAATCCCAAACTTCTTACTGGGTTTGACACACAAGCTTGTCTCATAACCCTCCCAGCCATGTATGCTGACACTCCGCACAGTCTCACCCTCTCAGAATCCTGCCCAGTTTCCTCTCCCCCATCCCCTCACACAAACACCTTGGCTGACATTATTTCCTTGATCTGGAATGTTCTTCACCACCCCTGCCTGTTTGTTTAAACTCCCATTTTAAAGGCCACCTCTTCCATGAAGACTTCCTGGGCACCTCCCTCCATCTGGAAAGTTTGCTGCTTCCACCAAATCCCTGTAGCCCTCAACGTACTGCACTCTGCTCTGCATGACTAGTCCATAGCTATGGGTCCTGCAGTAGTGGGAAGAACACGGGGCTTTGTGGTTCTAACCTCAGCACCATCATTTACCAGTTATGTGGCCTGGGCTAAGTGACTCATCGAGCCAGTTTCCTCACCAAGAAAATAGAGATCCAATAGATACCTTTCTAAACAATGCCTAGAAAAAGCAACTGTACTTATCAGTGACATAACACTCCAGGCCACAATGGATTGAACCAAAGATGAGCACCTAACCCACAGACAGCCCTTTCACTGGCCAGTCAGTGACCTAAGATTTCTGTGGGCTGACTTAAATACAGACATCATTGGTTGCTGAACAAATGAGATTCTCTCTGAAATTTCAACTAAGAAACTTTACTTTGAAAGCTAAGCCCTGGGATTAAAACAGATAAGTCCATGTTCCCTAGAGCTTATAGCCCAATGGAGCTCGTATAACCACAAAGCAATAAAGCCAGAGAGGTGGAGTGACTTGCCCAGGGTCACACAGCTAGTCAGTTACACAGAGAAGGCTAGAGCTCAGGTCTCCCCACCAGGGCTTGGTCTAGGTTGGTTGGCTCCTGCTACAGGATCAAAAGGTATGGACCCTGAACTGATTGCCTACAGAAGGCTGAAGAGGCACCAGCCATACCCTATGTGAACCTATGCTAGGCACATGGGCAGCTTTGGTGCAAAGAATTCTTCCATTCCAAGCAGTTGTTAAAACCAAAGTCAGATCATGTCTGGGAGCACAGACTCCGGTTGGAATTCTGCGTCTGCCCTTAGTACATCTTTCTGATCACACCCCTTCCCCTCCCTGGGCCTCAGATTCCTCATCTACAAAAAGAAGATTTTTACAAATTCCCTGTCAACACTAAGATTTTGATTTGAGGAGCAGACAGATAAGGAGAGCATGTGGATCCAAGGAACTGCAGGGTCCACAGAATGTGCATGTGGAGGGGACTCCCCGAGATAGGCCATCCCATTTCTTCAATTTACAGCAGGGGAAACTGAAGCCCAAAGAGGGAGAGATGCTGGCCCAAGGTCATGTGACTGGTTATTGGCCAGCACTTGAACCAGGGCCTCCTGACTCCCAGGCCTTTCAACCCTTTCAGCTGCTGCAAGAAGCTGGGAGCTATCTGGCCATCTGGGCCAGGGAAGCCAAGAGTCACTATGCATGTCAGGGCAGGGCCTCGGGGCTTGGGAACATCTCTGATGGTGAGTGCACGTGCCTAAGCTGCTGGTGGAGAGGGGTGGCTCGAGGGTCCCAGAGGGCATATTGGAGATGAGCTGTCAGCAGCTTCCCTCCTCTGGCTGACAAGAAGAAACAGGGAAGGGTCCATGATGGTTGAAGGGAAACAGTCCCCATTTCTGATGAAGCCACTGCTCCATGGAGTGCCCCCCGCAACTCACACACACACTATCCACCCCTGCCTGGCTGCTGAGACTTCCCACCCGCAACCTCCGTCTCAGGTTGTGTATTGGTATCCTCAGGCACGCTATTTTGTGAAGCCTGGAATTCCTTTCACTGCCTGAGATGCTTCCAAGCACCCGTTTCTAAAATTCAGCCTGTTTGGCTGGGATCATGATGCCCTCCCATTCCACAGACATTTTTTGAGCACCTAATATGTGTCAGGCACTGTGCTAGGCACAGGGACAACTTCGCTCCCTTCATGATGTTAAGTGTTTCCATAGGGGAATTGACACAGTCTTTTGGACTCACTGAAAAACTGCTAATTGTGCGAGGAGGGGCTTGGTTGGGGAACATTTCTCAGAAAGTCATGACTCTGACTTAAATCTTTTTTGAGACAGGGTTTTGCTGTGTCATCCAGGCTGGAGTGCAGTGGCACAATCACAGTTCACTGCAGCCTCAAACTCCAAGGCTCAAGAGATCCTCCCACCTCAGCCTCCCAAGCAGCTGGGACTACTGGCATGCACCAGCACACTCAGCTAATTTTTGTATTTTTTGTAGAGACAGGGTTTCACCATGTTCCCTGGGCTGGTTCTGAACTCCTGAGCTCAAGTAATCCACCCTCCTCGGCCTCCCAAAGCTCTAGGATTACAGGCATGAGCCACCACGCCTGGTCTCTGACTTAAATCTTTTTTTTTTTTTTTCTGGAGACAGGGTCTTACTTTCACCCAGGCTGGAGTGCAGTGGTGCAATCTTGGCTCACTGCAACCTCTGCCTCCCGGGCTCAAACGATCCTCCCACCTCAACCTCCCAAGTAGCTGGAACCACAGGCACACACCACCATGCCTGGCTACTTTTTGTCTTTTTTATAGAGACAGGGTTTCACCATGTTACCCAGGCTTGTCTCAAACTCCTGAGCTCAAGTGATCCACCCACCTTGGCCTCCCAAAGTACTGGGAATATAAATGTGAGTCACTGTGCCCAGCCTCTGACTTAAATCTTAAAGTCTAAGAAGCAGTTCAGCATATGGGGAAGGGTGGGGCATGCCAAGGCAAAGGCAGTGAACGTGCAAAGCCTGAGTGACTGGAAGGATTGCAAGAAGCCTGTATGGCTGAAGTTGCCATAGAAAGAAGTTATGGAAAGGGAGGAGGCTGGAGGGGAAGGCTGGGGCCAATACATGTGGAGCTTAGCTCTAACGAGCTCCTTCGCTCAGAAAAAGGAATCTGGCCAGGCGCGGTGGCTCATGCCTGTAATCCCAGCACTTTGGGAGGCCAAGGCGGGTGGATCACCTGAGATCAGAAGTTTGAGACCAGCCTGGCCAACATGGCAAAACCCTGTCTCTACTAAAAATACAAAAAATTAGCTGGGCATGGTGGCGTGCACCTGTAATCCCAGCTACTCAGGAGGCTGAGGCAGGAGAATCACTTGAATCCGGGAGGTGGAGGTTGCAGTGAGCTGAGATCACACCATTGCACTCCAGCCTGGGAAAAACAAGAGCAAAACTCAGTTTCAAAAAAAAAAAAAGAAAAGGGAAAAAGAATCTTTTCCCCACATCCAAGCCACCAGCTGGCCCCAGAGGGGGCAGACTATTACCTGGAATTCTGAAACTGATGTCTTCTGGTTAACAGGGAGGAGTCACTTGGGTAAGGAGGAAGCAGCATGATCTTAATCTCATCAACCCCCACTAAAGCCACCCAAAAATAAACATCTAAACATAAAGCCATACAGATGCCAGACAGGTATTTGCCATGCTTAAAACAATGCCCAGTCCTGCTTCCCAGAACTGCATCCCCCTGTGGCTCCTCTTTGCTAGAAAGTGAGGAGCTGCCAGTGCAGCAGGTCTGGCCTGGCCCCTGGGCTCCTGCCGCCATGACCCACCAGCCATACTGTGTCTCTTCCTTGCCCCAGCTACCTCCACTTTTCTAAACCCTCTCTGAAGTTCCTACTCCCTTTGGACCCCCCGGGTTCCTCTGGGGACTCAGCCTCAGTCAGGCTGTTGTCCCCAGTCACTCATTCTTGCTGGGCCTCAGGTTCTTCTCTGATCCCACAAGCTCATGTTGAAGTTATATCATGCCAGGTGTCACAATATACATCTCGAAGCCCACCTGCTCTTCAGCCTCCCTCATAGCTTTCCTTCATAGATAGAGAAGCCTTATGCGCTTGACATCAAACAGATACCTGAGGAGTGCCTGGTGCATTTCAGCCATTATTTCTTGAGTATCCCTTTGTCAGGCATCAGAGTTGCCAAGAAGAATAAGGCTAAGGACGGTCCCTACCCTCAAGCAGCTGCCAGTATAGTAGGAAAAGCAGACAGTACATATCATGGTAAGTGCTGTGAGCGAGATAAGATCAGGGTACAATGTGAATACAAGGACAGGGTACCTAATCCAGGCTGGGAGCATAGGATGGTCAGGGAAGGTCCTAGAGAAGATGCTGTCTGAGCTGGGGCTGGAAGGCTGGGCATGTCTCAGCCAGGAGAAGGTGAAAAGGCTGAGGAAGAGAAGGCAAAGCTGTGATTACCAGAGCCAGGTTCACACAAACTAAACCACACCCCATTCAACCCCGTTTCTTTTTTTTTTTTTTTAAGACAGAGTCTCACTCTACTAGACTGATGTGGCCCAATCTTGGTTCATTGCAACCTCTGCCTCCCAGGCTCAAGCGATCCTCCCACCTCAGCCTCTCAAGCAGCTGGGACTACAGGTGCGTGCCACCACGCTCGGCTAATTTTTGTATTTTTTGTAGAGACAGGGTCTTGCCATGTTACCCAGGGCTGGTCTCAAACTCCAGGTCTTAAGCAGTCCTCCCGCCTTGGCCTCCCAAAGTGCTAGGATTACAAACGTCAGCCACAGCACCCAGTCCCAGTTCCTTTTTCAATGGGGTTCCTGACCAGAGAAATGTTGTCCTATTTTTAATGATATTCAAATGAAATGGAAATGATATTCAATGTGGATAGGCTGAGAAAATGTGGAGCTCATGGTAATGCAATTAGGCATACATGTAGATGTTTAAACAACCATTCCCCACATTGATGAATGAATGGAGGTCATTGAGATCTATAAACATGCATGAGACAGGGATGTAACCTACACAAAACTTCTCACAATTTGAGATCAGAAAAATAATTTTCAGGCCGGGCGCGGTGGCCCACACCTGTAATCCCAGCACTTTGGGAGGCTGAGGCGGGCAGATCACCTGAGATTGGGAGTTCCAGACCAGCCTGACCAGCATGGAGAAACCCTGTCTCTACTAAAAATACAAAAAAATTAGCCAGGTGTGGTAATGCTTGCCTGTAATCCCGGCTACTCGGGAGGCTGAGTCAGAAGAATTGCTTGAACCTGGGAGGCGGAGGTTGCGGTGAGCCGAGATCACGCCATTGCACTCCAGCCTGGGCAAGAAGAGCAAAACTCCATCTCAAAAAAAAAAAAGAAAAAGAAAAGAAAAATAATTTTTATAAAATTTTCACATGACATAGAACTAGAAGAATAAATGATAAAACTGGATGATAGAAGCAAAATATAAACTGATCTTATCTAGAAATTTAATAGAGATAAGTAAAAAAGTCTTACATCTTGGTCCAGATAAATAAATAATTAACTTAAGGATAAGAGATACTTGCTTTGGGCCAGGCGCGGTGGCTCAAGCCTGTAATCCCAGCACTTTGGGAGGCTGAGGTGGGTGGATCACATGAGGTCAGGAGTTCGAGACCCCCAGCTACTCAGGAGGCTGAGGCGGGAGAATCACTTGAACCCGGGAGGCGGAGGTTGCAGTGAGCCAGGATCACGCCATTGTACTCCAGCCTGGGCGACAGAGAGAGACTCCATCTCAAAAAAGAAAAAAGAAATGACCCAAATTTGGGGGAGACAGTGGTGCAAACTATTCAGCAGTGAATAGGGAGAGCCTAGGTAGCCACTGGTTCAAAATAAACTAACAATACAACCTCCTTAAAGGTCTAGTGCCATCTGGGATAGAATCCAGGGCTCAGAAGCCAGGTGCGGTGGCTCATGTCTGTAATACCAGCACTTTGGGAGGCTGAGCGGGGAGGATCACTTGAGGCCCAGAGTTCAAGACCAGCCTGGGCAACATAGCAAGACTCTGTCTCTACAAAAGGTTCTGGCAAGATCCTATCTCTACAAAAAAAATTAAAAATTAGCTGGGTGTGGTGCACACCTGTAGTCTCAGCTATTCAGGAGGCTGAGGCAAGAGTATCATTTGAGCCCAGGAGTTCAAATCCAGCCTAAGCAACACAGAGAGACTCTGTCTCCAAAAGAGAGAGAGAGAGAGAAAGTGTATTTAAGGGAGAGGGGTAACAGTAAATGGGCATCACATCTTATTGGGATGATAAAATGTTCTAATATTGATTTACAGTGATGGTTGTAAAACTTGGTAAATTTACTAAAAATTGAATTATGCACTTGAAAATGGTAAATTATATGATATACAATATATGCCTCTATAATTTTTTTTAAGAGTTAAGAGTTTTGGGCCAGGTGTGGTGGCTTATGCCTGTAATCCTAGCGCTTTGGGAGGCCAAGGCAGGCAGATCACCTGAGGTCAGGAGAACAGCCTGACCAACGTGGAGAAACCCCATCTCTACTAAAAATACAAAATTAGCTGGGCGTGGTGGCACATGCCTGTAATCCCAGCTACTTGGGACGCTGAGGCAGGAAAATTGCTTGAACCCAGGAGGCGGAGGTTGCAGTGAGCCAAGATAGAGCTATTGCACTCCAGCCTGGGCAATAAAAGCGAAACTCTGTCTCAAAAAATTTAAAAAAAAGAATTTTGGGCAGGCGAGGAGTTGGCTTATGCCTGTAATCTCAGCACTTTGGGAGGCCGAGGCAGATGGATCACCTGAGGTCAGGAGTTCCAGACCAGCCTGGCCACCATGGCAAAACCCTGTCTCTACTAAAAAAAAAAAAAATACAAAAATTAGCAGGGTGTGGTGGTGCACACCTGTAATCCCAGCTACCTGGGAGGCTGAGGCAGGAGAATGGCTTGAACCTGGGAGGCAGAGGTTGCAGTGAGCTGAGATCGTGCCATTGCACTCCAGCCTGAGTGACAAGAGTGAAACTATGTCTCAAAAAAAAAAAAAAAAAAAAAAGAGACAGGAGTTTTGTACTTCAAGGTTGGGGAAAGGAGAATATCCTGAAAAGGAGATAATGAGGAAAAGTCCAAAGTGGAAAGGGGAAGTGCCATAGAACCCAATGAAAGAGATGTTTTAAAGAAGAAAACTGTGGCCAACTCTAGGCAAAGCTACCGAGGTGTCACATAAAATGGAAACTTAATAGTTTCCATTAACCAGGCGTGATGGCTCACCCCTACAATCCCAGCACTTTGGGAGGTGAAGGCAGGCTGATGCTTGACCCCAGGAATTCGAGACCAGCCTGGGCAACATGGCAAAACCCTGTCTCTTCTAAAAATGCAAAAATTAGCCAGGCATAGTGGTGTACACCTGTAATCCCAGCTACTTGGAAGGCTGAGGCACAAGAATCACTTGAACCTGGGAAGCGGAGGTTGCAGTGAACCAAGATCGCACTAGTACTTTATTTATCACAGTGGAGTTCACAATAGAGTTTCAGATTCAGGACTAGGAACAGCAAAAAACATGGAAATACAGATTTCCGCTCTAGTAAATGCAGCACCTGGAGCTCTCCAACGGCAGGACAGATCCCACTGCTGAGTAATGCATGAGCTCTCTGACACTGGTAGTATTCAAAGAGAGCCTGGATGAGGCATTGTAGAAGGGATTTCTACATGGAAGGAAGATCTTTAAGGAGTATGAGTCTGTGAAAGACCCAGGGTTTTCCTAAGATTTCATGACTTCTCTTTGCCCAAGACGTCTTCTCCACCCGTGGCCTTGGGCTCCTCATCTCAGGCATTGAGAGCTTGACCTGTGGGAAGGCAGAATGTCCCAGCCTCCTGAAGCCCCAGGGACCTCACTGTTGTTGGGTAGGGGTCCTTCAACCTTTGATGGCTCCCTTGAGTAATGAGCTAGCCCAGGGGTCGGTGATTACACAACAGCAGGTTTTCCCAAAGTCAGTGGAGAGGACTGAGTAATCCTGGCAGACCAGGAGAAAGAGACTGAAGGGCAAGGGAGATGGCACGGGAGGACTGGTCCTCCTTTTTAAATATGTGGGGCCAGCTGTCTTTGCATCTCTGCCTCACCCTCACACAACATTTCCCCAAGGATAAGATGTGGGAAGGAGAGGCTACAAGATGAGGTTCATGGTAACTGTGTGGAGGGTTCCTGAGATAGGAAGAGGAGGAGGATATAAAGCACAAATATCTAGCCAGGCATGGTGGTGTGCACCTGTAGTCCCAGCTACTCGGGAGGCTGAGGTGAAAGGATTGCTTGAGCCCAGGAGTTTGAGAACTGGTTAACATAGCAAGACTCTGTTTTTAAAAAACAAAAAACTTGAAAGCTGTGTGGAGCTTCTGTACTGCTTGAGCTGCTGATGGTCAGGTCTGTGTCAGCTGGCATTGTCCCAACATGAACTTTGAACCCATGGCAAAGGGGAAGGAATCCTTGACAACTCCCAGAGTGGGTCTGACAAGCTATGGTGCTGCCTGGTCACCAAAAAGGACACACAAGAGGCAATCCATTCTCCCAGCCAACATTTCTTGGGCATCTTCTATGTGCCAGGCCCCCTCACAGAGCTTGCAGTCATTCATTCTGCTCATTCATTAATACGAGGAAACTGCCCCAAAACTGCAAGGAAAATGCCAGCCAGGCTAGGTAACAGAGCTGAAGGAAGAAGAGCCAAGTGCATGGTTTGAGCCTGCCTCATGAAGTCAAGTCAAACATCTTTCTTTCTTGTCTCTGTACAAGAACTCCAGCTGGGGAGGAAGGAGGAGGTGACAGCAACAGTACGTGCTTCCCATTGTACAGATGGCAATCTTGATCTCCGAACTGCTGCATGCCCAGCCACAGGGGGCATCCCATGTGACAAGGAATTAGAACTACACTGCTTCCTAATATTATATTTCATGGCAGGAGGAGTCAGAACCAAGGGACCTCGGGTTACTCTCCCAGCATGTGGGAGGGGAAAGGTAAAGGTAGTGTGAAGTGGGCCTCAGCAGAACCTCAGAGCCAAAAGGAACTCCGGGGACCATCTGACCTGCAGCCCTTCCACCTCCAGCCCCCATTCCACCAACAACCATCCCATAGCCCATATTGCTTCCCTGGGTTCCAGGAGACAGAGTGTCCCAGGTTTTGCCTTCTCTGGTCTTTTCTTCCACATGCCTGAATCTAAGGAAACACTGGGGCCCATCAGGCTCACAGATGACTGTGTCCCCACTTCCACACCAAATGGTACCAGCAGCACATGTCAGCTGGGAGCAGTAGCTTTCAAACCTTTTAACCACAACTCATGCTAATTACTTTTTTTTTTTTTTTTTTTGAGACAGAGTTTCGCTCTTGTTGCCCAGGCTAGAGTGCAATGGCACCACCTCAGCTCACTGCAACTTCTGCCTCCCAGGTTCAAGTAATTCTCCTGCCTCAGCCTCCCTAGTAGCTGGGATTACAGGCACCCACCACCACACCCAGCTAATTTTTGTATTTTTAGTAGAGACGGGTTTTCACCACATTGGCCAGGCTGGTCTTGAACTTCTGACCTCAGGTGATCCACCTGCCTTGGCCTCCCAAAGTGCTGGGATTACAGACGTGAGCCACCATGCCTGGCCCTGTTTTGTTTTTAATGCCAGTTGTGACTCACTATGGTGATTTCACAACCCACATGTGCATTTCAATGCCCACCTGGGCTAGAGGTACAGGCTCAGCTGCCGGAGTCCTTAACAGAGGTGGGGATAACGAAGGGCAAACCAAGAGGGCAAGGCATGAAGGAGCAGCAGGGTGGGCAGTTTATATGTCCCCAGAAGAAAGGCTTTGAAACCCCTCAGCCCAGAGAAAAAGGAGGCCAAGGGCAGGCTCCGTTAGGTCTTCACCTATACCAAGGCGTTTTCTTCGTTTGCTTGTTTGTCCCATATAGAGGACAGTGAGCGGTATTCTTCACACTGAGCACAAGAAAAGGGGAGTTGACAAAAACTGCAGTGGAAAATAAGTCAGTGCAACACAGGCTGGGTGGGTGAGTTTGTGCAGGGAGTGAGGGCAGCAAGAGATTCTACACATTAAAAAAGGTTTGTGGCCAGGTGCAGTGGCTCACACCTATAATCCTAGCACTTTGGAAGGCTGAAGCAGGTGGATCACTTGAGCTCAGGAGTTTGAGACCAGCCTTTACAACACAGCAAGACCCTGTCTCCACCAAAAATACAAAAAATTAGCTGAGCATGGTGGTGCATGCCCTGTAGTCCCAGCTATTCGGGAGGCTGAGGTGGTAGGGATCGCTTGAGCAGGGGAGGCGGAGGCTGCAGTGAGCTGAGATTGCACCACTGCACCCCAGCCTGGGCAACAGAGTGAGACCCTGTCTCAAAACAAAACAAAACAAAACAAAAAACGGTTCATGTGACGTTTCTTCTTATTAAAGGTAAGGCGAAGTGGGGAAGTCAGTTGTCCTAGAAAACTGGTAAATGCTCAGCAATCTGGGATGGTTGTGATGTTTCCCAGAAGACACTGGAAGGGCTAAGATGATTGAGGGGGTCCCGTCCAGCCCTGGGGGTTCATTACCTCTTTAGCTCGCCCCAACAAAACCTGCCAGTGGACTTTCACCCTGGCTTGGGGTTGGCTGAGGAAGGTTTGGCTAGATCCACAGGCTGCCCAGGCAGAAAGGCCTCCCCATTTCCAGACCCTGAAAGGGAACCAGGCCAGGGAAAATCTGAGAGAGAGAGAGAGAGAGAAAGAGAAAGAGAACGAGAACCTGTGGAGGGGCCAGGTGTAGGGAGGAGGCTGCACACTGTGTGCTGTATCCAAGTGTTCCAGACTGGGTGGGAAGCACTGGGAGCTGGGGCAGGGAACGGGAAGGGGTCGCTGAGCAGGAGCCGTGAGGTCAGTGTTGGGCAAGAGACAAGTCTGGCTCCCATCATACCTGCACTAATGAGCTGGAAGCAGACGGAAACGGCACAGCGTGTGAAGGCCAGCAAGGGAAGATCCTCCCCATGCCAGCTGGATGGGAAAAGACCGAGCGTGGTGGAAACAGGGCCTGTCCCCTCCCCATCCCCTGGAATCTCAAGCTAGAGGCTGGAACAGCCAGGAGAAGGGGCTGGGAGGTGAGGGCTGATCAGATGAGGCTGAAACAAGACCTCCTGGGGGAAAGGGGATTAGAAAGATGCCAAGGGACTGTGGCATGGGGGAGAGAAAGCCAAGGGGCTACAGAGGCACCCTGCCAACCCTGGGGAGGGAGGAGGCCCCAGAGGGGTTGTCAGCTGCAGGCACCGGCCCTGAGGAGAACAGCTGGACTGAGCCAAAAGCTGGACAGTTGACTGACTTAAAAGGGCAGACAGAATGGGCGAGTCCATCCTGCCCCATCAGGGCAGCAGAAATGGCCACAAGTATTCACAGACTGTAAACACTAAGGCAGGGCTTGTCTGGGACTGGGAAGATCTGGCTAGGCCTGGCAGGGGAGAGCCGGGGGCTGGAAGGAGGCCTGAGCCTGGTGACTTCTGCAGTGGACTGTCCTGAGACCCAGGAGGAGGGTCACTTTGGGAGCCCCAAGGATCACTCACAAAGCCTCACTGGAGCCAGGAGCTAGACACAGCTCTAGACAGACAGCAGGGGCTGTCTTTTGTGTGCATGCAGGGGGCAGATCACCCCAGCAGGTAGTTTTTCCTCTCCGAGGTCCAGGATCCAGGGACTCGGGAGTGGCCTTTCTGCCTGCATCCTGGGCATGGTGTTAGAAGTGGAGGGATGCTGACTCTGCCTCCCAGCTCCAGTGGGCCCAACGCAGGTGGATAAATATTTACAGAACATCTGCATTAACCTTTCACAGGCAGGGTGGCCCCTCCCAGTGGCTTCCATATGGACCCTCACCCCCACCCCACCTCTGGTACAGAAAATTCCTACCAGAAGCAGAGCCTGTGGATCCAGTTTGACCCTGTGCACTCCTGGTTCAGTATCAACATTGGCTGCAAGTGAAAACCTAAGGCTGTGACCACAGAGAAGTGGCCTCTCCCCTTGGGGCCTCAGTTTATCCACCTATAACACAAGAGGACTGAACCCTCTTTGCACCCAGTGATTTTCATTGGTTCCAGCCTTTTGCTCGGCCTATGGTTGCTATGGGAACAGCACAGGGGAATAGTGCACCCCGCAGACAGGATGGCACCCTCCAGCCTGTGACTATCACGGGCTCTGTCTGCCCAGCATCCTTCCTCTCTTATTCTCCTACCAGCATCCATTTTCCTTTAGGGAACTGCTCTTCCCTTTTCTAGGCTGTCTGATGGAACAGCCAATTGCAATATTTGCAATGGGGCAAACAACCCAAACTGGCCCAATCAGATTCTCTCCCATGATTTGACCCTGAATCAGAGACACACAGTTATAACTAAACCATCCAATTGCAGCTCCCCAAAAAGTTCCTGGGGCTGGGAGCCTCATTACTGCCTAGATTCCTGGCCTTCTTCCTATCTACTTGTTCAGTTCTTATTTCTATTCTGTTTGCTCCTAAAATCTTTGTGGTAACCTTACTCTTTTTTAATGCACAAATGAGAGTCCTGGCCAGGTGCAGTGGCTCACACCTGTAATCCCAGCACTTTGGGAGGCCAAGGTTGGGGGATCACTGGGCCCAGGAGTTTGAGATCAGCCTTGGCAAGATGGTGAGATTCCATCTCTACAAAAAATCAAAATACTATCCAGGCGTCATAGCACATAACTGTGATCTCAGCTACTTGGGAAGCTGAGGCTGGAGAATTGCTCAAGTGTGGGAGTTGAAGTCTGCCATGAGCCATGATCTCGGCACACGGTCCAGCCTGGGTGACAGAGTGAGGCCCTGTCTCAAAAAATAAATTAATAAATAACAAAAAATAAAAATTAGAATCCTTGTTGCTTGTAAGAAAAGAACTCTAGCTGGGCACAGTGGCTCCCACCTGTAATCCCAGCACTTTGGGAGGCCAAGAGGGGTAGATCACCTGAGATCAGGAATTTGAGACCAGCTTGGCCAACATGGTGAAACACCATCTCTGTTAGAAATACAAAAGAAATTAGCCGGGCATTGTGGTGGGCACCTGTAGTCCCAGCTACTCAGGAGGCTGAGGCAGGAGAATCACTTGAACCCAGGTGGCAGAGGTTGCAGTGAGGTAAGATTGTGCCACTGCACTCCAGCCTGGGTGACAGAGTGAGACTGTCTCAAAAAAAAAAAAAAAAAAAAAAAGAACTCCAATTTATACACCAGCTGAGAGAGACAGGCTAGGTGGACTCCAGCCCTCCCTGCTTTGCAATCCTAGGGCCATGGTCTCAGCTCTCCCACAGCATTCAGTTCATGTAGTCAATGTGGTGGGTTTGGCTCTGTTTGCTCAACAAGACTGCAAACATGAACAGCTGTATCTCAGACATCTGACTCAAAACCTTACACACACTGGAGGTGCTTAGTTGCACGGAATCATTATCTTACAGCTTGAGGCAGGTAACTCCAGTGGGAACAAAACTTGATGAGTATCAGGGGATAATTCCCAGAGAACCGATATAAACAGCTGCCCAACAGACAAGGTCTGGGACAAGGCAATTCCCACTGCATCCAAGTGATGGATAAGTGCAGAGAAGGGGTCAGGATTCATGGCAGGGCATTTTAGGGAGTCTACTCTGTCCCCTGAAATCTCTCTCCCACCTCTTCATGGATACTTCTGATTTCTGAAACAAGATGCTAAGGCACTCTGTCAGCACTTAGAAATGTATCTGCCCGAGAGAAGAGCAGAGAGAATGTTTTCATTTACTCTGAAATATAAAGAATGGGTATAGACCCGGCACGGTGGCTCACACCTGTAATCCCAGCACTTTGGGAGGCCAAGGCAGGTGGATAATGAGGTCAGGGGATCAAGACCATCCTGGCCAACATGGTGAAACCCCATCTCTACTAAAAATACAAAAATTAGCTGGGTGTGGTGGCAGGCGCCTCCCAGCTACTCGGGAGGCCGAGGCAGGAGAACTGCCTGAACGCAGGAGTCAGAGGTTGCAGTGAGCTGAGACGTGGCACTGCACTCCAGCCTGGTGACAGAGTGAGACCCCTTCCCAAAAAAAAAGAAAAAAAAAATTGGTGACAGAGTGAGACCCCTTCCCAAAAAAAAAGAAAAAAAAAATTGGGTATAGACTCTTTCCTAAGTGGTCTTGACAGGGGAAAAAGGTTAGGGGGCATAAAGGTTTTCAGGGTGTGGAAAGTAAAAATGGATTTTCAGGTAGAACATGAGAAAGAGAAAGGGCTGAAAAAGAAGGCTGGGATACAAGCGTATGGGATACACATCAGCTTTGGCTGCAAGCTACAGAAGCCGGCTCTGGCAAACATAAGTGGCAAAAGAGAATTTGTTGGAAAGATACATGGTACTGAAGGAGGCCTTCAACACTCAGGCCTGAGAAGGGACCAGGGCAGCTTTGGGGGTCTGGGTGGCAGGAACTCATGAGCTGTCTGGCTTTGGATGATTCTAAAGCAACTGCCTTCCATTATGGGTAGTGTCTCCAACTCAGATTCAAATTCCCCAGGAAAGAGTCTGACAGATCTTGGGTCTATGCTCACCCTTTGAGAATGGAGGGTTGGGAGAGTCCCATGGCTGGCAGCCCCACCAGGAATGCATGGAATTGGGGAGTTTGAGTTTCCCAAAGGAGAACTGAGTTTCTGTTACTCAAGGAAGGGAAGAAGTGCTAGGCATATGTGCACAGCAGATGTTCTCTACACATGGTATGTCAATTGAGAGAGGCGGGAGATGGATGGGGTGGGGGATGGGAATTTCCAGGACGCTGCAGAACCTGCCGTAGGGGCCAAGGCTCCTGCCGCAGCCCTGGATTGCATCTCCCTCTCCCCCTATAAAAGCAAGCTCAGGAAAAGAATGTTGTTTCTGTTCTTGACAGCTCCATAGAATTGTCTCCTTAGCTTCCAGTCATGCTCAGCTCCTGCTAGAATAATTACCACCCACCTGTTCTCCATACACGAATTCACAGCCAGTGGACACACATCTGGCCTGTAAAAGACATGCTTGGAAGTTTCCCAGACTGCTTGGAACAGGCAGGGGACAACACAGGGTCAGCCACTAATTCAAAGGCAAGGAAACAGCTGGCCTGAGAGCTATGGTCACTGGAGCCTAAGTGGCAGCGAACTCCTCCCCTGCCAGGCAGCTCAATGGACGTGGGGCAGGTGTGCCCTGAGACAAACAAACCCCCTGAGACTCAGAGGAGGTCTGAGTGCTGGGCCCTGTCCTCTTCTTCCAGCACACGGCTGTCTTCCCCACCCCCATCTGCTTCTCTAGTGGGTGGAGGGGGCTAATACCCTGCCTTTCTTGGAGTTCCTTTATTTTTCTTCCCATTACTGTTTACATCACTCCCTTCTGAACACCATGGAAATTAAGAAAAGGCCAGGTAAAGTTTTAACGGGGAGGGCCAGAAATATTTTGGTGGTGAAGGTAATTGCATCCAAGTTTTAAGGATGTGGATGCAGAATTGGAAGGGAGCGGAGCGCAGTGGCTCACGCCTGTAATCCCAACAATTTGGGAGGTCAAGGCAAATGGATGTCTTGAGACCAGAAGTTCGAGACCAGCCTGGCCAACATGGTGAAACCCCATCTCTACTAAAAACAAAAATTAACCGGGCATGGTGGCACACACCTGTAATCCCAGCTACTCGGGAGACTGAGGCAGGAGAAGAGCATGAACCCATGAGGCAGAGGTTGCAGTGAGCCAAGATCACACCACTGCACTCCAGCCTGGGCAACTGAGTAAGACTCTGTCTCAAACAAACAAACAAAAAAATGGAATTGGAAGGGGACTGAGAGAGCCTCTAGGCCAGTGGTTTTCAACCTTTTTTTTTTTTTCTTCAGCAAAACCTTTGTGCAGTGTTTCAGCATTCAACAAATATTTACCGAATGCCAACTCTGTCCCAGGTGCTGTGCTAGGGGATACAGCAGCATGCAATCCAGACCTGATTCCAGCCCTTGTGAGCATACAGTGTAGTGGTGGAGACAGACACTGGGAAAATAATTAGATAAGTAGATCAATAGTGAGTTGCAATTGAAGTAGAGCTAAGAAAGAGACGTATGCAGCTAGATGACCTAATACAGACTTGGGAGGGGATTTGGGGAAGGTATCCCCAAAGGAATGACATTGGAGCTGAGATCTGAAGGGTGCGCAGAACTCAGAAAGGAGGTATAGAGGAGGACGGTCAGGAGGTGTCATAAGAATCCTGGAGGTAGGAAGGCTCTTGTGCTGGAGGAACTCACAGGCAAGGCAAGCAGAGTAGTGTGGGATGCAGGGGCAGGGATTCAGGGACCAGACTGCCAGGGGTTCAGGAGTCAGATCCAAGATGTGAACAGGACACTGGGGAGCTCCTGTGGCTGGAAAGGGGCCCACCCTTGATCTCTCCCCAAACACCCCAACACACATACTTCCCTTTGCCTTATAGCCTCTGAGGCATCTGGAGGAACGTTGGGGCTTGTCCGAATACAGCTTGAAAACCACGAATCCAGCCCTATTGCCATTTTCAGATGTGAAGACTGAGAATCAACAATCGCCCCCTCCCAGTACCCTCTCTGTTAACTCTGGGCAGCTAACCCAGCCTCCCTGGAGAGAGTGTGATGCGGTGACAGACTCTGAGGACACTGCGCACAGCTCAGTGTTTCAGGAAGGATGGGGACAGCCTCGAGAGCCAGCCCAGGGCTCTGGCATGGGGAATGGACCCCAAAGATGAGAGGTTGGCCCAGTCTGGGGCCCTCAGTCTTTTCTGCCTGTGCTGGGAGAGTCTCTGACCCTCTTAGCCCATCCCCATCATTCATCCAGAGGCGCAGGCAGGCTGCCTGCCAGGACAGCAGATCCCACTCAGCTCTGGCCTCAACATTCCTCTCCCCACCGGGGGGAAAGGTCAAGTGTAGGATATTTTCCCAAGCCCTGGAGAACAGCAGCACCTCCTGATATCTACAGCTACTACCCAGCTTGAAAGGCAACTACCAGGGCAGACAGGCAGGACAGGAGAGCAGTCAGCTGGCCCTCTAGGCAGGGCTGCAGGGGGAAGGGTCTGGGGAGGTAGGGCCTGAAATATATCAACAACTTCAGCCCCAAGAAGTAGAGTAGAGAGTGGGTGATGGGAAAAGGGCTTGCATGGCAGGGGTCTGAGGCTGAGGCTCCATCTGCCTCAGGAAGGCTAAAACGTTCCTGCTTCAACCCAGCTGGTCCTCATTTAACTAACTCCAGGGTCTGGCCTCTCTGGAGACCCCCTGCTGGCCTGTCTGCAGCTCCTGGAGCAGAAGCCAAAAGCAGCCACCAGCTTAGAGACAGCAGCTGAACCCAGAGCCCCCCAGCAGGAGACAGGCAGTGCAGGCATTGCAGGCCCCTTTGCAACCCTGCAAGGAGTCAAAAGCCAAGTAGGTGGGGCTGGGGGGAAGGCTTCAGAGATAAAGAAGGCAGAGGCAATTGTCTCTAGGCCGGATCAGGAGCAGCTACGGAGAGAGTAATCTCTTGGAGCTTGGAAGGTGGTTTCATCAGTCAAGGCTGTCCTAAGGCAAACTATGCAACAGCAGCCTCCCTTCTTCTCTCGTCTATCTTCTGCCCCTCATCTAGCACACTGCTCTGTGAGCACTGGGCACTTGCCATCCTGCCATCCTCCCCCAGGGGAAGGCAGGTACAGAGGAACAAGGGAGCAGGTGCCAGAAGGCCTGAATTCAAGTCTAGCTGCTCCCTATTCTAGCCGTGTGACCTTTGGCAAACATCTGAACCTCTGAGACTCTGCTCCTGCTTCTGCAAAAATGGGATGGATAAGAGCTATGTCATAGGACTGTAGAAATGATTGAATGAGAAAATGAAGGTAAAGATCTTAGTTCTTATTGAGTTTGCCATGGATATTCCTCATGGGACAAGAGATAGAGAAGGGGGAAGTGGGGAAGTACTGGGGATCGTTGAATGATCCAAATGGGATGCTTGATGAATGGGGCAGCTCCCAAATGTTTCAACCCTGTTTCCAAGGTAGAGGCTGGGCCGGAGAGTGGGTGGTGAGGGCCTGAGGTAGGGAAAGTTATTCTGTATTGAAAAGAAAACAGAGAGAGGAAGTCAGATCTCATGACGCACGTCAGCCAAGAGCCTGGGCAGACAGTGTCTCCTCCAGAGGAAGGGCTGGTGCTCTGGCGCTCTGTTGCCCTCTGGCAGCCACTAAGCTCCTGTTTTCCTCATTAAGCTGTCTGCAACCTGCCCCCCCTTACACTGCTGATAAGGGCCAGAAACAATTCAGAATCCCCAACAGATGGCATCTGCGGCTTTCAATGTCACCTCCCGATGGAATCAACAAGGTGGGGCTGAATTCAGGTGGACTGCAGGGAGTCAGGGCAGAAGAGCACCAACTCTGAGGGGTGGAGTCCAGGATTCGGGAACCTCACTGTGTGCCCAGCGATGTTAGGCATCGTGGACACGTAAAATGGTAAAAGCTAGTATTTGTTGGGCACACACTATTTGCCAAGCTTTGGTGCTAAGCACATATGTTTATTATCTCATTTAATCCCCACAGCAACCCTACGAAGTTGATAGCATTATTATTCCTATTTTATAGGCACAGGAACTGAGGCAGAGTGCCTCAGGGGCTTATAATTTGTTGGGGAGTCAAGAACATAGGTTAATACCCCCATGTGAGAAGAGAACAAAATCTGAGCTGTTTCTCACCATCCCAAGCGGCCCTGTCCTCAGTTTTGCATCACTGTCTGCCTCAGTTTCCCCAGATTTCCAGCTACCACCATGGTGGCTGAGCTCAAAGGGCAGCCTCCAATCACTGTTCTAGGGATGGACATGCTCATTTTCCCAAAGTTCAGCCAAGGCAGAATTTGTCAAAAGAAGTTTATCTAGGAAACTTAGAAGAGGACAGAACAAAATAATATAAAAAGCAAATACTCTGGGAAGAGAGCAGCTTATGAGGCAGTTTTCATGTCCCAAGATGAGGAAAATAATAATAGCTATTGGTGTGCCAAGTATCAGACACTGTGCTATGCTCTTGATATATGTTATTTTGTTTAATCCTCAAGGGGACTCAAGTATTAGACAAGCATTATCGTCCTCATTTCACAAATAAGGGAACAGATGTTCAGAGAGGTTAAGCAACTTGTCCAGGTCACATAGCTTGTAAGGAATAGAGAGCTAGGAGTCAAGCTTGCCTTTGCTTTTAACAATTTAAATAAAGGAGACAGGCATGGTGAGTACAACCAGCTGACAACCAGACAGGCCTCTTGCTTCCAGGCCCCATTTAGGTCTAATGGAGAGATTTGACTAAACAACCTGGATCCTAAATGGAAGGTTTTCAGGATAGCCCTGCTGATCCTCCATCTGACAGATTTTCAGATCTTGCTCAGGAAATAATCAGAACACTTTTCCTACTGCACAAGTCTGGAAAAAACCTTGGCAAATCTGTACTCTCCAGTTCTCCTAGTCCCCATTTACACAGGCCAAAACAAAACAAACAAACAAACAAAACCCAAAACACCCCAATAAATTAAAACCCTGTATTTGCACTTGCGCTTCATTTCAAATGAAATACACGCCTCACGGCCAGGCGCAGTGGCTCACGCCTGTAATCCCAGCACTTTGGGAGGCCAAGGCGGGTGAATCATGAGGTCAGGAGTCCAAGACCAGCCTGGCCAAGATGGTGAAACCCCGTCTCTACTAAAAATACAAAAAAATTTAGCTGGGTGTGGTGGCAGGCACCTGTAATCCCAGCTACCCGGGAGGCTGCGGCAGAGAATCGCTTGAACCCAGGAGATGGAGGTTGCAGTGAGCTGAGATTGCACCACTGCATTCCAGCCTGGGCAACAAAGTGAGACTTTGTCTCGAAAAACAAACAAAAACAACAACAACAACAACAACAAAAAACAAACAGAAAGAACACCAAATGACCCTCAAAACATGCTACAATTTCCACACTATTTCATTGGTTAACTGATGGTTCTTCAAGCCCAGAGATAATGTGAGTAAGCCTGTAACCCAGTGCCTGGCATGACATGCATTGTTGCTGCAATTATCATTAAGAGATCTCTTCCTGTGTTCACATCAGCAAGTCATCCCTGATACCCTTGGAATAAAGCAGTATGAAATTAAGTACTAATTGAATGGTTGATATCAATAGCTATTGATAAGTAATATTTATTGAGCAGCTACTGCATGCCAGATTTGAGTCTATATAGCTTTACACGCATTATCTCTTTTAATCTTTATAACAACCCCATGAGATAGGAATTATTGTTACTATCTCTCTTTTAAAGACAATGAAACTAAGGCCTGGAAGTACTAAATAATTTGCTTGTGGTCACACAACACCCAGATGGCGGGAGTGGGATTTGAACCCAGACAGCTAAGTTCAGAACCTGCACCAGTAACCTCTTTCCTTTCCTGCCTCCCATGATGGGTTTGACAATAGGACACAGAGGGTCAAAGAAAGAAGATGTCCTTGTGTGCTGGGGGAGTTGGGGGAAGTTCCCTGGAGGGAATGGGCTCTATTGGACTTGAAAGAAGGACAAGATAAGTGAAGCAAAACAGAGATCAATTTTAGGCTGGAAGATGATCCTGAAGTCTCATGGGACCCAAAAATGGGACATCAGGAGAGCTCTCATCTTTGGAACATGAGGGATTGCTTCTCCTCTGAAGCAGTGTCATTTGGCCAACTTGTCAGTCCAAGAAAGGACTCAGAGCTTATCAGGAACCTGTGGGGTCTGCACTGGGTCTCTAGCATCAAAATAGAGGAGAAGGACAGCAATAGATCTCCTGGGAGGCCCTGGGGATAGGGCCAGGGTTAGATCAACTCCCTGCCATCTCCATACTGATCACAAGATTTGCTTAGAGGAAGTTGTGTTTGGTTTGCTGTGACCACAGTAGGGTTGCCCCAGCACGTATGGATGCAGAGGGGCTCAAGGACCCACAAGTCTGTAGGAGTTCACAGAAATCTTAGAGAGAAGCTTCAACTTCACTTAAGCCACAAAAATATTGGGGGCTGGGGAAGAATTAAATTCCAGGCTAGGCAGGGTCCCAGTTGACAGCCATGTTAGAGTTTTCCGGCCCACCACCCGCCAAAGGCATGTCTGCGAGGGCCAAATGAGACACACCTGGCACGTGGCAAGTGCCCTTAAAGGTTCAGCAACCAGCTGGGCGTGGTGGCTCACACCTGTAATCCCAGCACTTTGGGAGGCTGAGGCAGGCGGATCACCTGAGGTCACCTGAGTTTGAGACCAGCCTGGCCAACATAATGAAACCCCATCTTTACTAAAAATACAAAATTTAGCTGGGTGTTGTGGTGCATGCCTGTAATACCAGCTGCTTGGGAGGCTGAGATGGGAGAATCACTTGAATTCGGGAAGTGGAGGTTGCAGTGAACCGAGATTGCACCACTGCACTCCAGCCTGGGTGATACAGCAAGACTCTGCCAAAAAAAAAAAAAGATTCAGCAACCTTCTCCAGGCCCCATCTTTCAAAGGTCACTTGCTCGGCTGTGGATTACAAATCTGTCAACCAGACTCCCAGATGCCACCTGCTACCTGTTGGTGAACACACACATCTTCCTGCACAGTCCCCTGTGTGAATATGTGTTACAAACCTCTCCATGAAGCAGAATTAAATTGAGAAGATTCTATCTGTTCGGGTCCCAGCGGCCCACAGTATGGCCTCCCTGGACTTAAAGTCTAGAATGACTTTGCATGGATTGAGATGCTGTGAGGGTGAGGTGTTATGAGAGCTTGCCAAGCTGAGACTTGCTGGGGAAGGGACGTCACAGGTACACTTAGGAGGCCTGAGAATCCGAACAAAACGGTATCACTAGGCAGAATGTGGCTGAAGCTACTAGTTGGGTGCTGAGCACAGTTCGGCAATTTTGTGAGCATATTTGTAAGAACACATATGTTTATCAGTAGAAATAATGCACTGTCTGGGTTGACTGGCTCTGTTTGTGTACATTCTTGGATCCCAGAGAGCCCTGGGGAGCAATACATCACACAAGCATTTCTTGCCTGAGAGCTGGTCAGAGGGATTGTTCCAGGGAAAGCTGGGCTGGTGTTGACCAGCTGAGGTCTGAGATAGAACATGTGTGCACCCCAAGCCCACGCCTGGCTCTCACAAGCACTGGTGGAATTTCTGAGTGCATCAGTTACTCTGCACCTGTCCCTTTACACTTAGCCCCAGCCTGGCCTGGCCCAGCAAGTCTGCAGCCAGAGGTAGCCTGGAAAGAACTGGCCAACACTTTCGAGAACCAGGCTGAGGCCAGAAGGCACGCAAAGCCTGAAGGATTCCTCTCTGCTCAGGATCCCATGTGAGAAGCCTGGGGCTCCTGTCACATATGTTCTCAGCTGTCACCACACAGCTCACTTTCTTTTATCGTGGCCACGTGTGTGCATGTTTTGCTCTCCTACTGCACTTCAAGCCATTGTTACTCAATGTGTGGTCCGTGGGCCCACAGCATCAGCGTCAACCAGGAGCTTGTTAGAAACACAGAATCTGGGGGCCCATCACAGACATATCAGATCACAATCTGTATATTAACAAGAACCCCAGTGATTTGAATGCACATTAAAGTTTGAGAAACACTGCTACTTGAAAGCAGGAGTGAACCTTGTCATGGTGATCTTTGTACAACTAAGCTTTTGTATCCCAGATGCTTGGTGGTAATTAGGTGCCCAATAAATACATGTTTTAACATTTCATTTTGAAATAATTATAGACTTAGAGGAAAGTTGCAAAAATAGTACAGTGATGTATGTGAACCACTAATACTAACAGTTTACATAACCAGAGTACAATTACGAAATTAACATGGGAAATTAACATAGGTATCATTAACCAAACTACAGGGCCTTTTCTAATTTCCTCTGTTTTCCCCATGTCCCTTTTCTGCTCTCAGATCGCTCAAGGTATTTAGTTGTTGGGTCTCCTTGGTCTCCTCTAACCTATGGCAGCTCTCTAGTCTATCCTTGTCTTTCATGACCTTGACTCTTTTAATGAGTACCCCTCAGTTATTTTGTAGTCTATCTTTCAACTTGGGTATGTCTGCTGTCTTCTTGTGATTAGATTGAGGTTACACACAGAATAGAGGTGATGCTGTGACCTCAAGGCATCAACTCAGGGGATACGTAATGTCAACGTATCTTATTCCTGGTGATGTTAATCTCGATCTCTTAGTTAAGTTCATATCTGCCGGATTTCTCCACTGTTTCTCCACTCTAAAATTACTACTATACTTCCCTCTTTAGTTAATAAGTATATTGGGGAAGATAATTTGGGACTGTGCAAATATCCTGATTCTCCCACTGATTTTGGTGGCCATCACTGGTGGATCTTATCGACAACTTTTTTTTGTTTTTGTTTTTTGTTACTGGCCGACAATTATTACTATTGTGTCTGCGTAGTGGTGATTCTGTATTTCCCTCCTTTCTTCTACATTTATTAATTGAAATTCTTCTGCCAAGAAGAGTTGTTACTTCTTCCCCATTTTTTTAATTCAATTGCTTATTTCAGTAGGGGCTCTCAGGTATTTATTGTATCCCAGGGGTTATAATTCAATGTTATCATTATTTTATGTTCTTGCTTAAACTGTTCCAGCCACTGGGAGCTCCTACAAGTTGGCTGTTGTGTCCTTTCAACATGCCCATCGTTTTCTGAGTACTTCCTTATTCTCTGGTACCACAATATGTTTCAGACCCATCTTGTTCCATATAGTTTGAATGAATGAATGGGAGAATGAAAAAGTAGGCTGTATGTATAAACTCAGCCTTCCTGTGATTCCCCAACTAAGAAGCTGTATTTAATTCAATTCTCAGCTGGGAGGAAGAACGCATGTTCAGATGCCCCATAGAATCACTCACCTCCAGCTGGACATGGTAGCTCACACCTGTAATCCCAGCAGTTTGAGAGGCTGAGGCAGGTGGATCACCTGAGGTCAGGAGTTGGAGACCAGCCTTGCCAACATAGTGAAACCCCATCTCTACTAAAAATACAAAAATAAATAAATAAATAAATAGCTGGGCATGGTGGCACGCACCTGTAGTCCCAGCTACTCAGAAGGCTGAGGCAGGAGAATCACTTGAGCCCAGGAGGCAGAGGTTGCAGTGAGCCAAGATCATGCCATTGCACTCCAGCCTGGGTGACAGAGAAAGACCCTGTATTTAAAAAATAATAACAAACAAAAAACAACAGAATCACTCACCTCCACTGTTCTGTGAGCCTCGAGGAAAGCTGGAGAAACTTTTAACCTAAAGACAAAGGAAACTGTATCCGTGGAAACTGTAGGCTGGAAAATTGGCTTGCCCTGAAAGTCCGACTCATGGACTTGGCACATCTACCAAGCAGTATGAGATCGTGCTTAAGAGTGGGTGTGCTGGAGCCAGATGCCTTGGTCTAAATCCTTATAGCTACTTACTGTGTAACCACCTTGTGCCTCAGTTTCCCCATCAGTAAAGTGCAGGTGATAATGACAGTCCTGGCCATGGATTTGTGTAATTACTGAGTTTACATATATAGATTGCTTAGAACAGCCCATGGTACATGTAAACATTTAATAACCATTAGTTAGGAGTCTACATTATAGTACACACTGTTGTGAGTGAGTCCTGGGATCTCAGCAGTGAACAAAAGTGACATCACTGCTCTCACAGAGCATACATTCTTCTGGAATAAAAATAATCTAACCATATAACAGACTACACTACTTTTTTTTTTTTTTTTTGAGATGGAGTCTCACTCTGTTGCCCAGGCTGGAGTGCAGTGGCACCATCTCAGCTCACTGCAAGCTCCACCTCCTGGGTTCACACCATTCTCCTGCCTCAGCCTCCCAAGTAGCTGGGACTACAGGTGCCTGCCACCATGCCCAGCTAATTTTTTTTTGTATTTTTAGTAAAGATGGGGTTTCACCGTGTTAGCCAGGATGGTCTCAATCTCCTGACCTCATGATCCGCCCGCCTCGGCCTCCCAAAGTGCTGGGATTACAGGCGTGAGCCAATGTGCCCGGCCACAGACTACACTACTTTTTAAGACAGTACGGGGGGATAGGAACAGCTACATTTTTGTCATCTAGCAAAACCATTCACCCCTCTTGGCGTAAGTATCCATTTTCCTCTGTAGACCCACACCCTGGTATCATGTGATTCATGCGTTGGTCAATCAAATAACTGTATTGCCCTAGCCACAGTGATTGGTTCAGGCAAGGACACATGACCTAATCAGCCCTAGAGAGAATTTTGCAGCTGGGGATTTTCATGGTAAAACCAGTGAGCTAAGAGCTTGTGGCTTGAGAATAAAGCCAACACCCCTGAAGGCAGAGCCGGGAGTGGAGGGGAAAGTCCTGATGGGTTGTACAAGCCCCTGAATCAAGAATGGGCCGAAGTTCATCCCAGGCTTGACTTCTCAGTTACACGAGACAGTCAATTCCCTTCTACTACTTGTTACTGAGAGAGTTCTGAGCTTACTTCAATCCCTCAGAAAGCTGACAGCTGAGCAGGAAGCAGGAGCTTGTCCTGATTCCCCCACTGTGCCTGTGTCCTGAGCCCCTGGTCTTGCTCTAGTACTTCTCAGTTTCCTGCCTTCCCCTAACATACACACCACCACCACCCCACTGCCCACCTCGGGCCACCCCCTTACTTCCTCTCAAGGAGATTCCTGCCCCATCCTCCACAGAGCTGGAGCCTCTCCCTCCTGCTTACCTGGCTTCCCTCCCATACTCTTCTGCCCAAGCCTCTTCTTCCCAGGCAAGTCTGGCTGAATCCCCAGCTCTCTGTTTTGCCTCGTGGTCTGGCCTCCTCCTCTCCAGAGGCCTGAGGGGCTGATGCGTGGTTTCAGATGGCCAGCAGAATGCTACCCCCAACCTCAGGAGTCCCACCGAAGCTCACACTGCGGAGGGTCCCCTTTTTATTACCTCATCTCCTGCCTCTCACGTCTTCCTGTAACTCCAGGCCTGAGCGGCTTCAGGGCAGACTCAAGGATGTTTGAGTTCTCCCACCTCTATGTTCTGTTAGAGAGCCATGTCCTCAGAGCAGACGGGGAGACACCAAACTCCCACTTCCTTTGGGAAGATTTCCATTTCCCTTTTCCAAAATCCTAGGGAATGTACTGCGTAAGCCCCTTAATTATACGTTGACTCACGACGTTGCTTGTGCTGTTCTCTCCCCTCAAGCTACCTTTCATTCACTAGATTTGCCTCTTATTTGCCGTAAGCCTAGCACAATGCTCAATAAACACTGAATGAAGAAATGAGTGGTTGAATAAATGAATTATTGAATGGGTGGTGAAAATAGTAAGTGAATGAATAAATAAATGAATAGACTAATGAGGAGAGGTAGTAAAAGGCCTGGGATGGAGTGGCAGAAGGGTCAAGATAACCCTGGAGGGGATAGGTCCTGAGCCCAGGGAAGGGAAGATGGGGCAGTCACCATGGCAGAGTGGCAGGAGGGAGACAGATGTCGTCAAGTCTCTCAGCCTTGTGTTTACATAAAAAACTGGAGTTTGGGCCTGGGTTGTTTTATCGAACCCATTTATTAGCTTTTTAAAACTTTTTTAAAAAACACATGGCCAGGTGCGGTGGCCATGTCGGTGCGGTGGCTCACGCCTGTAATCCCAGCACTTTGGGAGGCCAAGGGGGGTGGATCACTTGAGGTCAGGAGTTTGAGACCAGCCTGGCCAACATAGTAAAACCCCATCTCTACCAAAAACATAAAAAATTACGTGGGTATGGTGGCACGTGCCTGTAATCCCGGCTACTCGGCAGGCTGAGGCAGAAGAGTTGCTTGAACCCAGGAGGTAGAGGTTGCAGTGAGCCGAGATCATGCCACTGCTCTCCAGCCTGGGTGACAGAGCGAGACTCAGTCTAAAAAAAATAAATAAATAAATAAATAAAAATACAAATGCCATTTTCAAGGCCATTGCACATCTTGCAATGACGTGGCCGGTTGTGGCTCTGCCTCAGCACCCCACTTCTCAGATACAGGAAGGACCAATTGGCCATGCCGACAGCACGCCAGGTGCAGCCTCAGGGGAAGGGCCTGGGAGATCCAGTGGACTTGGGGTGCCTCCCAAAGCCCTTCAGCAAGGACTCAAGTTCTCTGCAGGTCACAGCCAGAGGGCCTCTTTCTTCCCCCCAGACTCCCTTCTCCTTCCTCTGCCATTGGCTCTCCATCCTGATTCCACACTGGCACCGCCGGGAGTCCTGTGGGGCCTCAGGCAACCCAAGAGAGCTGAAGATGACTCCATGGATTTGCAGCTACAAATGAAAAACCACGGTTTGTTTTGAATGGATTGTGGCTCTGGCAAGAAAGCCTTGGGATGTAAATCCGCCATGAGTGGGGATGCAGATGGGAAGCAGATGTGGGGATGTTGAAAGCCCCTGCTCTAGCACCTAAGGCCCACCTTGGAGAACACATGCCTTCCACTGAAAAATGCAGACGGGCAAGGCAGCTCAGACACTGTGGGAGCCCCAGCTAAGAGCCCAGTCTGCTCAGCTGTCGCCTTCTCCTTCTTCCCCTCCCTCTAGGCAATGAAGCACTCCTTCTCTTCCATTCTTGGAGGATATACCTCTTTTCCCTGCCTCCCTCTCCCTCTGTCTTCATATCACTGCCTGTCTTACTGTCTCTTGCTCTCAGGCGTTCTCTGACTCCATGTCTGTCCTTGGTCTGTGCCTCTCCCTCCCTCCCTTTTCCTGGCTGCTGCCCAAGGCCAGTGCCCCTACCCTTCATGCTTGGATAAGTCTGCCAATCAGCTTGAACCCCTGGGGTGAAGAACAGGAAGAACAGTCCAAGGGCAGACGGCAGCCCCAGTTCCATGAAGGAAGGTGATTTCAAGCCAGAGAGGCCTGGGCAGCATGAGGCCAAGAACTGCTCACTTACCCGCAGGGCTGGATATTTAGTTTGAGTTGGGGAGGGCAGGTGGCAACCAGCCTGGAGCTCCCAAGCCTGCAAGAGCAGCTCTGCCCCAGCCCCTACCCAGCTTTAGGTTTCATTCAGTGGGACCTTCTCTCCTTCCTGGCCTGGACCCAGCCCTCTCCAGCACCAGGAAGAGGCAGCACAGCTGGGTACCATGGTCACAGTTACCCCCAAGGACACGGGCCCAGGTGAAGGCTAGGCAGGACAGGATGGAGCATGTTTTGTATCCTCCACTGCTCTCCAGAGAGCTAGGAGCAGCCCTTCCCTTTCAACCCCTGCAGGGCCCCAGACAGCCTCCAAAGGCAAATGTGCTTTTTCTTTGGCTTGTATACAGTCTAAATACTTTATCCAATTGATACGGGCTCTATATCCAGTTGTCTTATTTTCCTTTTTGGGTCTGTCCACAGCTCTCTGAGCTCTCAGGCAGGATTTCGGGACCATTTGTGGCACATTCCAGAGGTCACTAGCAATCTCACAAATTAATTCTAAACTTGGACACAGGCTGTGAATGCTATACAGCTTTTAGGGGGGACTTGAGGGACACACCAAAAACCATCCAAAAATAGAACGTTGCCATTCCCAGGAGACTGGAATCATTTAGAGGACAATTTCACAAACGCTTCTGCAGATGTGAAGGAGGCTGCTGTCGGAATGCAGCTGGGACCCATCTCCCTGGCACTCTCGCGTCTCTGCTCAGGGGCTTTCCCTTTCCGGCAGGTACTCATTCCAGGATCCACAGGCACCTTGTGGTCCCCAGCACTGGGCGGCACTGAGGGGATATCACTGTGGCACCATACCGTAAGGCATGATCCCAGGAGGTTTGGCATTTAGTGTGGAGGCTAAGCTCTTGGTTCTAGGTTCCTTTATGCATTGAGCATCTTTTTCATACGTGCCTGATGCTGTGTTAGGCAGTGAGTGTGAATGGCGAACAAACCAGACAGGGAGCCTCTGCTCGTGCAAGAAACAAACAGGGTGCTGAGACCTGGAGTAACTTTCAGGAAGACTGAAGAGAGTAGCTTGCAGCTGAGGGAGATCTCAGGCAGGTCACAGCAGCTGCCTCTGGGCTTCAGTTTCTTCACCCATAAAATGGGGGTGCTAACAGTGCTACTTTGAGGATTCAATGAGATAATCATTACAGGATAACTCCTAGTCAAAACAAGCCACTAATGAGGACCATACAACCAAAGCAGTTAGGAGCAGACAGGGCAGGAGGATAGCAGACGCAGTCAGCACTCTGCCCCCATGTCTTCCGTTCCCCTATCACTTCAGGACACATGGTTCACTCCCAACAGCCCACACCTGCCTGTTTGTCAGCGGGCTGCCCTCAGGCTGTTGGAACCTGCTTTGGCCACCAGCATGGAGGGCAGGCCAGTGCCGGGGAGGTTTCGTCCCTGAGCCCCCACAGGCAGCCCCTGACCAGTGACTCTGAGTGTGGAGGTAGAAATATCTCCTCCATCTCCAGAGCTCCTGCAGACTGAGCCACTTACCCTTCACGGCCTTTTGCTTGACATTGTATCCTTGCTTGGCCTCCTCTTTTCAGTCCCCTTCCCCTACTCCTGGGAAGATTTGGGAAAAAATCACCACTTTCACACAAATCCTTGTTTGCGGGTTCTGCTTTTGGGGAAAACATCTTAAGACACTGGGAAATGCTAAACATTAGGAGGTGTCTCCTAAGCTGTGTGACCCTGTCTTCCTGCAGAGCTGCCCTCGGGCCAAGGCAAGTCCTCCCAAGTTTCTAAGGAATTAGTCACAACAAGATAGCCTTCTAACTCGGAAATCTGTGCTCCTTGTATTTGAACATGGCAAAGGCCAGCACCATGGGAACCCCAGATGGCCCCTGGCATGTAGTTCTCGGCTCTCAACTCAGGAAACTGTCTGAGCTGCTGCCTTCGGGACTGTGTCCTCCCTCCAGGAACCTGCACAGGGAGGCCAAAACAAGGGCATAAAATTCATATTTCATTATTGTTATTCTTCTCTATTCCTGGAAACTCCAGTCATCCTGAAGCTGATTCTTTAGCATCTCTCCTCCCATGAAATGGTGGACTGGTGAGGCAGACACACAGGCGGCCAATAGGGCACATCCAAGACGCAGGTCTGGATTATTTGTCTAGACTTTATGATGTTTGTGGTATTTGCCAGCTTTTTAAGTTTTAGGATTTGTTGCGATTTTTTTTTTCTTATTTCAAATAAAATTTTCCTTCATACCTAATTTTGTTTTTGTTTTTTTTTTAAAGGGATCCCAAAATTATGTAAGCTTTAGACAACAGAAGACCTCAGTAGGCTTTGAGCATCTGAGAACTGAGACACTTTTTCAGAGACTAGCTTCTAGCTCCATACTTTTTTTTTTTTTTATACAGGGTCTCGCTCTGTCACCCAGGCTGGAGTGCAGTGGCACAAGCACAGCTCACTGCAGCCTCAACCTCCCAAGCTCAGGTGACAGGTGATCCTCCCACCTCAGCCTCATGAGTAGCTGGGATTACAGGCGCCTGCCACCACGCCCATCTAATTTTTGTATTTTTGTAAAGACAGGGTTTCACCATGTTGCCCAGGCTGGTCTCGAACTCCTGGGCTCAAGTGATCTGCCCGCCTCAGCCTCCCAAAGTGCTGGGATTACAGGCAGGAGCCACCACACCCCACCTGGCTCCATACATTTCAACTCTTGTTTTTCCTCTCCTGTCTTCATACTTCTGGTCCCAGTGTGACAGCTGCTGATCCTGCACCTGCCACTGTGTCAGGTGAATCAGCACAGTGTATGGTGGAATTATTTCTGCAAGCCATTTATAATCAGGACAGCTAGCAATAAATATACTACATGACATAGGCATATTACATACAACCCAACGGAATGTTTTCCCAACATAACCAAATGAACATATTACAGAAGGCCCAACTGAGTAGATTCCCAACTCAAATTCCTTTAGTCATACTCCCAAATGCCACAGCCACCTCACCACAGCCTGACATGAAGGGAGGTGTGACAGAGAAGAAATCAGGGTGGAGACTGACTACAGTTAAATTTTTTTGGGAGGAGACAGGGTCTTGCTATGTTGCCCAGGCTGGAGTGTGGTGGCTATTCACAGGTGTGATCATAGTGCACTACTGCCTCAAACTCCTGGGCTCAAATGATCCACCTGCCTCAGCCTCCCAAGTGCTGAGACTACAGGTGCATACCACCACACCTAGCTATAGTTTGTTTTTTTTGTTTGTTTGTTTTTACCTTAGCAAATACTTTGACTTTGAAAAACATATAAGACCTTGGAAGGAACTCCTGTAGGTGAGGGGCCCTCAGTGTAAGCCTCATTAGCTTCTCAGAAAACTGGCCTCTGGTAGCTGGACTTGCTGTGAGGCTTGGGCACATAATATTTTAAGGTCTGTAAGTTTTAGCCACATCCTGGGTGTGTGTGTGTAATGGAGGAGGGTGGCTCAGAATTGTTCTGGGTTCTTCTTTTCCTCAGTGCCCCTCAACCCTGAATCCATGTCAGGAAGACCCTGGCAAGACTGAGGAGGGAGAGCAAATGGTAACTATGGCCATAACTGACAGTGAGTTTGGCCCCTGAGGTTGGACTTAATAGAAGGAGACATCAGTATTCCAAAAGCCCAATCGCTCCTCTTCTTTTGCATTTTCCTTTAGTTTAGTCCTTTAATTTTTTAAACCAAAGTTTCTTCTGAAAAAATTCTTGGTTTATCTTTGCTGAAGGGAAGAGCAAAGGAATTTAGCTATACCCAGGTCAGGCCAAGGTCAGTACCAGTGGACGTGGGAGAGGCAATGTTGGAATTGAGAGGATGTTTTGTGATTTACAAAACACTATTCACATCCATTGTCTCATTTGAGCTTTACGTGCCCTCTGTCGGGTACACTTGTACGTTGTTAGAATCACCATTTCCCAGTTAAAGTTAAGAGCGACTAAGCAATTTATGCAGAGTATGCACCTAGGCAGTGACAAGTCAGAAATTTGAAACCAGATCTTCCAAATTCAAATCCACAACATAACGAAAGACAACTGTGGATAGTGGTTTACTATTGCTAACTACTAATTTTTTTTTTTACACTTAGTATGTGTCAGACACAGTACTGGCACTTTTCATGAGTTCTCTTATTTAATCCTCACATCCTCTGGCACGAGCCAGGTTTGAAGGATGGGGAGGTAGCAGGGAGGAAGGACGGGATGGGCCTCATTCCTTGCAAAGTGCACAGAACAAGTAAAGGAACAAAGGCAGGCACGAGCTGAGATGGTTCAGACCATGTTCACCGAGAGCTGGTGGTGCTTCACAGCCGCCGTCCTTGGGCCTCTGGCCCGGTCAGGTAAGCCTCCTAGAAACTTTCATCTTAGTAAAAATGGGCTGTGCCCACAGAAAGTGGCCTCTGGCTCAGCCCTGGAAGCAACAGCTGGAAGAGGCCTGTGGCCTGTCACTATCCACATGGTTGCTTCTCTGCAAGACAGAGGCCCACCACGGTGAGCTGGTCTGTCCAACCAGCTCCTGAGTTACCAGTCAAGTGATGGGCTCGGCCTCAGCGCTCAGCTTTGAAGTTTAATGGGGCTCCTGGTAGTCCACAGGTCTTGGCCAGATCTTGCCCTTTAGTAAGTGTCTTCTTCTACTTCCCATCAGGGGCCTGGAGCCTGGCCAACTCCCTGAGGCATCTCCCCCAGCTTATTTGGATTGAGAGATGGAGGATGCCTCCTGCCCTGGAGAGGGAGGTGGAAAATGGACCCCGTACCCTGATTGGGAAACAGAAACCTCAGGAGGCACCAGGCAGCAGGACTGGACAAAGAAGTGCTGGCCAGACTGGCTCCCTGGGGTCCCAGAAGTCACAGACCAACACAATGTCTCCCTGGGTTGGAGGATGAAGAGAACACTAGCAACTCTCTTACCAGTGTTCTCCAGACTTGTCTGTCCTGCCCCTAACTCCACCTCCTTTGAGCTTGTGTGAGAAAACATGTCAGAGCCAATTTGACACCTACATTCATCCACTGGACATGTAATCCTGGGCGACTTACTTCTCTGTACTTCAGTTTCTTCATCTGTAAAATGGGAATAATGATTGTCTTCAGCTTATAGAATGATGTGAATATTAAATGAATTAACACAGACAAAGTGCTTAGAATAGGGCCTGGCACAGAGTAAGCATGTATTAGATGTTGGCTGCTATTATTATTATTATTATTATTATTATTACAAGAGTTCTGAGATTACTCCCTTAGGCCCCAGTATTTTCCTCTGGGGTGTTTTCTGTCACTTTCTGTCACTTAAAATGGATTGAGATTTTAGGGCAAACACTGGAGAAGCTTCTCAATTCCTCCTAGTGGGCCTGCTGAGGGTGCCGTGGCTAACTGTGGGCACCGGCTTGCTGCTCCTCTCCTGGCCGCCTCCAGTTCCAGGCTGCTTTTGCTGCTCTGACTCACTGGTCTGTTCGGAGCATCCACAGCTGCTAGCTGGAGAAGCGGTGTTAATACCTCATTAGCACCTTCGGCTGCTCCTTGTGGGCACTAATCACTTCAGCTTGCTTCCTCTGGAGTGACTCTGTGCTGCTTCTGAAAAGCAGGCCATGTGATGGCTCAGAGACTTCTCCAGCTGGTCCCAATTCCCTCCCTCAGATTGTTACTTTTACCCAGGAAGTGAAACAACTTACTGTTTACATTTTGTATACACACACACACACACACAAATACAAAATTTTTTAATAGATCAAATCCTTACTCCTTCATCAGGACCTGAAAGCAAACCTGTAAGCAGCTTCTTCCAGAGCCTTCCCCTTCTTCCCCAGTCCACACCTGCAGACCTGCCCCTCACCCGTGCCACCCGCAGTTTGTACAGGAATCAGACAAGAAGGCAAGGGCCCGAATTGGAAGCAGATGTTTGGGACGATGAGTGAGGTTGGGGTGGAGACAATAGGAAGGATGTAGACCCTGCTAGAGCTGCTTTTTGCTCTGACCTACTGCCAAGGCTCAGAAAAATAGAGTGTTCCTGGTTAAATACCCAGCTGTTACTCGTGCCAAACTTTCCTGGGCCTCAATCCTCAGAGTCTCTGGTTCTGCTTCCAAAGTTCTCCATATCCTCGTGCCAACCACTATCTTGGCCCCTTCTTCCCTCCATGCCAAGCCCCCAAGAGCAGCCATACCCCTAAAAACTCCAGGACTGGAGTTTTACTCACCCCACCCCACAAAGCTAACCTACAATGCCATTTTTTTTGAAGCCTAAACTCAAGATATGGTCTGACAAAAGAGGTTTTGCTGATCTGGGTGTGAGAGTCTACTGGAAGACATGGCTTGGATGCCGAGACCACAGAGTTTTCAAGGTTTAGAGGGATAATAGGTCAGCATTGTTAAACTAGACCACTGTGGAGTATGCAGATGGGTGGCTGTCGACTGCACCCACTTTGGAACATCTCCAGAGCTGCACACGAGCCTGCCAGGACCCAACAGCACATTGGTCTACCCTGACTGTGACATAAAATGCTAGATCTATAGGAGAACACCCAAGTTTAATTCCATTGTTTTGATTTTTCAAGGAGACACAAGTTGGCATCATCATGAACAAGGTTTCAGAGAAATCCCATTGGAAAGAGAGCCTAAAGAACTGGTTTTCTAAAGGTGATGGCCTGACCCAACCCCTATCCAGCTGTGATACCAGCCAGAAGCTTAGGACATCAACTTTAAGATCTGCCCAATCCCCAGGGAAGAATAGATGTCAGCTGCTGTATATGACAGAGAGATAACCAGGGACTCTAGTTTCCTGGTTTAATATTAAGGGAAATTCCACTGAAGCTCAGTGTTTCCACCCATAGTGGTCACAACCAACCAATTTCATGGGTGTTCATAAAATTGATTTGCCTTTTCACGCCTCTGAGTTTATTGGAAATGGTATTCCTTTGACTTTCCTCTGCCACACTGATTATAACCATAGCACAAACCCTTTGATTGCTATTAGTGTTGGAGATACCTCCCTCTCCCCATCCACTCAAGATTCTAATTTCATTCACTGAGCTGCAGGCTATTGGCCAGTCTCCTATTGCCAAAGTCAACACTTCCGGTCTGCTTTGTCTGGGAGAGCAGATTAAAGGGAGAGTGGGCCCTAAGATCACCGAGTCCCCTTTCCCAGGCTGTCCCAGGACCTGCCCAGGTGATGGCCTATTTATGGCACAATAATGGGCTTGCTCCTTGGGTCTCTTGGTTTGGAATCTATCTTCACAAGGGTTCTTTCTTCTCTGAAAATCAACAGGGAGAGTAACTTCCCTCTCTGTAGGAAGCTAGACTAATTTCACTTGTAGCAACAGCAACTCCATAATATAGAAAGTCTCCAAATACATAAAGAAATGCTCCCCACCAAGTAAACAGGAGAAACTATTGAAGTGGGGGGACAGTGGTGATGGGTTTGGGTGCCTAAGCTTCAGGAGAAGGAAACTCTAAGGAAAATAGATTGTTTATATCTGTCTCCCAAGATTGTAAGCTTCTCAGAGGCCAGGATCACATTCTAGCTTGTGTGTCCCTAGCTCCCCGCACAGTGCTTGATACATAGGAAACGTCTGCTGAAATGCAGAGCTGCACAGAACTCAAGAAAAAAAAAGGAAGGCTACAAACCCAGGGATGGAACAGAAATACCCGACTGGGAGGGGAGGAGGTTAGGAAATGAAATGACAACTTAGAGCAGGATTGGATATAGGAGACCAAGCATAAAATGATGACACACACATAATCTTCCTCTTGCACAATAACACAACATTTTGTTTTCAACATAACATAAAAGCCATCAAAGGCTCTCTAGCTGGCTTGCAAATACTCTGATATCCCTGACTCTGCTAATGGGCAAACAGAGGAATGTCTTGGCAACTCCTTCAAGTGGGAGTTCTGAGGAGAGAGGAAACATTGTTGGTCTGTAGAAGACGGGAAGATTCAGAAAAATTCCCTTACGTGCAAATCCATAACGCAGGTGAAGTGGGGGTTGCAGAAAGAGCGACTTCACTCAAGAGAGGTACAGAAACCCCTCACCCTGGAAAAGATACTATGCTTATGGTTTCAACAGAATAGTTTCATAGTATCTTCACAGTCTTGTTTAGGGTGTGTGTTGTCTCCCTTTAACTCTGGCATTCTTGAAAATGTTTGCTTCCTCAGTGAGATATCCACCAGGAATTTGGCCTTTGCCAAATGGTGCTATTTCATATAAGCAGAGTTTAGAGACAAAAGATTTATTCAAGTAAGTCTTTTTCTGCAGACTTAATTACCAGAGATAAACATCAGGGTATTATGTAACATATCTGACCTCATTATTTCATTTGATACCTATTGATTTTCCACCAAAGCAAGGATATTAAAATTACAGGGCCTTTTTCCTCAGTTATATCCACAAGGGTGTCTTGTATTCTTTATATAGAATTCATTTAAACTTGGAAGTCACTTCGCTCATTAGTTGGTAGTCTAAGGAATTTTCTACATGCAAAAGATTCTAAAGCCATTACTAATAGCTGTATCTCTTAAAATCTCTCTGCCCTGCATGGGTAGGGCCTTTTCCCATAAATCCCAAATCCCCAAGTGACTGATAGGTAAGCCAAGGTATAAAGTGTTAATCTGTCACACACAGCATCACCAAGTGAACAAGGCAGAGTCAGCAAGCACAGTGGCCCAGTGCCTGGGCTGTTTCTTAGTCTAAACTAATCTGCTAGAGACAAACCAGAAATGTGGAGTTTGGGCTTCGACATGAAACAGACCCATGTTCAAATACACCTCTACCACTTGCCAGCTAAGAAACCTTGGCAGTTACTTATCCTCTGTGTGCCTCAACTGTGTCTTGTGTAAAATGGAGAAAACAAGACATACCTTGCAGGGTTGTTGTGAATGAGACAATAAATACTAAAGCTCCTAGCATACGGGAAGAGCTAAAAAAAAAAAAAAAAGGTAGCTATTATCATGATTCAGTATCAGGTGAATTAAAGGAAGTCAAGGTTCCTACCACATGACATAGGCTTGAGATATAGCTCCCTCAAATACCTCTTCCATCCTTACAGGATCATGCAAAGGAGGAATAAGTCTTTTCTGACTTGGGGTCTTCTTCATGAATGTTTGGGCTAGGTATCTTGAGTACTCATTCTCTCTGGCCCGCCTGGACATGGCAAGGTGAAAAACAGAGTCACCACCCCCTGGGAATTTCCACACCAGTCATCTACTCTAGCATTCTCAACTGCCCCCAGACCCATACAGCCTCCTGCTACAGAAATTACCAGGGCCCTAAGTCACCGTCAGTATGGTAACACACATACTATATACAGGAAAACTTTTTTCCCAAGAACTCCAAGTTATCAGTCAATTTTCTTAATTGGTTAATAGCATCATTTTGCAGGTCAGGAAACTGATACTGAAAGAAGGTTGTCTTGCCCAAAGTTGAACCACGGGAGTTAAAAATAAAAATATGAACATTTGGCTGGGCCCAGTGGCTCATGCTTGTAATCCCAGCACTTTGGGATGCCGAGGCAGGCAGAATACCTGAGGTCAGGAGTTCAAGACCAGCCTGGCCAACATGGTGAAACCCCGTCTCTACTAAAAACACAAAAATTAGCCAGACATGGTGGCACACACCTGTTACTCAGGAGGCTGAGGCAGGAGAATAGCTTGAACCTGGGAGGTGAAGGTTGCGGTGAGCTGAGATCATGCCACTGCACTCCAGCCTGGGTGACCAAGTGAGACTCTGTCTCAAAAACAAAACAAAACAAACAAACAAACAAAAAAAACATTCAAGCCCATCAATTCATGGTTTTCTATCCTTTGAGGGTCCCATTTTGCACACTTGATGCAAACATGTCCAACAGTACCTTCTTCGAGAAAACACCCAGTGACACGAGATGCCTATCCTGCAAGGACTGCTGGAGGCCCAGGGCCCCTAGAGTCAGAAACATAGGATACAAGTAAATTCCTGTCAACAGGATGGACCACCTGGTAGAGCACATAATGAGGTTTATAAAGAAGCCTCCTCTCCTACCTCCAAGACTGACTTCTTCCTAGAGTCATACCTAAAAGATGAACTCCTAAAACCTCACTTGGAAATTTGCCTGGTTTGCCAGGTGAACCTGATCTCAGGCATTCACAGCCATCACAGACTACAAAAGCCATGGTGGCCTGCTTATTATTGGGTATTCCAGGGAAATAGCAACACAGGCCTCGTCTGGATAAACTATCCATCATCTCCCTGAAGGGAGGCTACAAGGGGAACTAGATGGGGAGTCCCACTCTGTTCTTGCAAGGTGACTGGATGCTACGATTCTGTGCTGGTGTGTCTGATCCCTATCCCTAGAGGTACCAACATTGTCACTATCCCATGTTTAAGAAGCTGCTGCTGGTTAGTATTGACAAGTCAGGGCTATATCGACAGCCTCAACAACTTTGCTAAAGCCACCTCTGATACCATATTGAAAAACCTACAGGTATCATTCCTTCACTTCTGGAAAGAGACTGTGTTCTCCACATCTCCTTCCAGGAATTAACTGCCCATCTTGTAGAGACCACACCTGAATTCACTCCAGAGAACCAGGTCCCTGCTGTGGCTATCACAAAATGTCCTTATATAAGCACAATTAAAGCAAACTGAATCCGCAAGGGGAAAAAAGGGATATAACAAGGTATATCTGAACTCTAGGCAGCACCACTCTATTGGATACAAACCAAGGTCAACATGACCTGCAGATCTCTAAATCCATCCTCTTGTACTCCAAATAAAAGCTAAAAAACAAAAACAAAAAAAACTAAGCTCACCAATAACTTTGGGATAGCTTTCTGTTAGGTGGTGTGCAGACTCAGTATTCTGAGTCAGAAATACTAGCCTATTCCACAGTTTTTGAGACATTTTAGTGCTGAGTCATTTTTAATACTACTACACATATATGATACTCAAGAATTTCCTGCTGACCAGCCTATAAAACCTGCTTAGGGTATAAAAACAAAGGAGATCCAATTTGGAGTATCTGGAGGAAAAATCTTTACAGAAATAAGAGACTTTATAGTCTTAGAATAATTAATCAGATTCAGCATCAGGAATCCAGACTAGATTCTCACAGGGCAATGATGGTCTCAGAAGACTTTTCAAACCAATTATGAGGTCTAGAAATTACTATGGAGAAACTGACCTTGGTTAGCTTCTTATCATGACACACGTGGGCTCTTTTTGCCCCTCCCCACTTTTTTTTGTTTTTTTGAGACGAAGTCTCGCTCTGTCGTCCAAGCTAGAGTGCAGTGGCGCGATCTCGGCTCACTGAAAGCTCCGCCTCCTGGGTTCACGCCATTCTCCTGCCTCAGCCTCCCGAGTAGCTGGGACTACAGACGCCTGCCACCATGCCCATTTAATTTTTTGTATTTTTAGTAGAGATGGGGTTTCACCGTGTTAGCCAGGATGGTCTTGATCTCCTGACCTCGTCATCCACCCGCCTTGGCCTCCCAAAGTGCTGGGATTACAGGCGCGAGCCACTGCACCTGGCTGCCCCTCCCCACTATTAATGTGAGGACAGGCTGTTTGAAAAGGGGCCTGGTGAAATAATGATCGTAAGTCAGGACAGTAGTTACCTTTAGTGGGATGGGATGAGAGTGTGCTCTGCAGTGCTGCAATGTTTTATTTCTTGACCTGGATGGTGGCTATTTGTGCATTTCCTATAATTACTCATAAGTTACACATGTTAATACCTTTTTTATACATACTGCATCTCAAAATAAAAGAAAAAAGGAATTTTAGTATCCTGTAATACTTTTACTATTCCACATTATCTGGAAATGGTTTACTATGCTTGAAGGTCTATGTGAAGCCAGAGTAGAGGGAAGGAGCCCTTAGGGTTCAAGCCACTTGCTGGAGAACCTCGCTATGGTCCTGACAGCAAAAAGTGGGGCTGGAGAGAGGTTTCAAAGCTCTATCTACAATGGCTCAGAGGCAATAGTGTACAAGAAGCTGAAGCTAGTATTTATGGAGTCATAAGAATGACTTGATGGGCTAAAATCACTCATTGGATCAATGTTCATAGTGACCTATTCAAAGCCACAACAGCAAGTGTGTAAGACTCAGGACTATAAATAACCTTAAAATGTATAGTTAGAAGGACAGAATTTTAAGACCTTTTTTTTTTTTTTTTTAAGAGACAGTGTCTTAGCCAGGCACGGTGGCTTATGCTAATCCCAGCACTTTAGAGGTTGGTGGATCACTTGAGCCCAGGAGTTCAAGACCAGCCTGGGAAACATGCCAAAACCCCACCTTTTCAAAAAAAAAAAGAGAAAGAGAGACAGTGTCTCGCTCTGTCACCCAGGCTAGAGCACAGTGACACAGGCATAGCTCACTGCAGCCTTGAACTCCTGGGCTCAAGTGACCCTCCTGCCTTGCAGCGTTCCAAAGTGCTGGGATTATACGTATGAGCCACTGTGCCTGGCCCTTTAAGATATCTCATATCACTCAGGAGCTTGATGAGGTAAGAGGAGAATGCACTGTTTGGGGTAGGGCAAGAATCTGTTTTGTTTTGTTTTTAAATTCAAAAGGGAATTTTTTAAACATTTTCCAGATTGGGAACCAATATACAAGATATCATAATTACTTTCCCAAGAAAGTCAGGGTCCTTAATACTTCTCCTTCTAGGCCCAAATCAGAGGTCTGTTTTTTTTCTTCTCTTCCAAGCTTACCTTTGTAAGCTGAAAAGAATCGGTAAGACTTGCCACCAACAAACTTCTTAGGAACAGTATTTTTGTTTGCCACTCCCAAACTCCTTGTGGGTGAGGGAGATGTTGGGAGACAAATGTGTGCTTAAATATGAAAATCAAAAGGCTATTTATCAAAGTGTTAACGGTGATTACCTCTGGATAGCAACTTACCTATTTCCCTTGTTCTTTTTCTTATTTCCAAATTTTCTATATTGAATTTCTAGGCAGTAAAACAATGAATTAATGTTTAAAGACTGATTAACCAGTTCCTTCTTCAGAAGCTGAGCATAAACACTTGTCCTCGTCTCCCCATGGCTGAGACAGTGGCCCTGCCTGGCACCATGGACAGCAATCAGGGAAGGGTGAAAGGGCAAGAGTGGGACAAGCCAGGACTCCAGGTGTACACTCTACCCTGAGCCAACCACTTCAGGAGGAATTACTGGGGAAATGCAAAATCATTTCCAAATCTTTTCCTTCCCCACCTTCCAGTCAAGCCATAATCTCCATTTAAAGCAAGCACTCACCCCTTAGTTCTTTTAAACATTTATTTATTTACTGTACAAAATATTTACATCATCAGCTGCAACTGCCTGGCCCTTTCACCTGGCCTGACGAATCTGCAGCAGGGCTTGGTCTCTGCCAATTTTCCAGAAACACGCTGACACTCTCCTAGGTATTCACTCATGTCTGGTCTCCTTCAAAGACGCTAAAAGGCCAGAAGGGTAGCTGGCCCCCCAAGTACCTGGGTCACAAGGACATAAATAAAAGAACTGTCCAAAATAAGAAACACTAATAGAAAATTGCCCAAGAAATAACACACTCTCATCTCTTTGACATATTGTACCTTTTCCCCACACTGGCTAGTATGAAAGCAGGATTAGAAAAAAAAAAAAAAACGGTAAAAGAAAAGGCCCAAGAGAGCAAAGATACTTTTGAATAGAGTTAGGACAGAGAATAGAAAACCACAACAGTACCAACGGGTTTTGTTTAACAAAACTGGTGCCTAAGGACCACCACAGGGATGCAGCTGCCCTGGTTGGGTTGCAATGGTGCCTAAGATGCTCTGAAAAAGTGCTATGACTAGAGCTTAAAATGACAGATCTAGCCAAGACAATCAACTCAAGATCCAGGATCAGTCTCTGGAAGGCTGCCGGAGGGGAGAATTCAGAAAAGCGACTGCCAAAAACAGCAGAACCAGTCCACGTGCCCCCAGCTGGAAACCCCTTTCTGGGCCCAAGGGGCAGCATTATGTTTCCCAGGGTGGTGATAAACCTTCCTGTACATATCCCATGGGAAAACATTTGGGCAAGCAGCAGCACCTTGTCCTGGTCCCTGAGGAGAGCAGTGACCATGTGGCATGGAGGATCCTGGGGTATAGAGACCCTGATGCTGGATCCCGGACCCCAAGGATGAGTGAGGTCAGCACCCATGTGCCAAGAAAGGACAAATGATGACTGCGAAAGACTGAGGTCAGGCAGGAACTGTAGCAGCTCAGGAGGGCTTGTTCCTCATGATCCCTGCGAACAGGAGGGCTCAGACATGCTTCCAGGAGGCCAAGGCATTGCCAAAGTCCTGCCTTGTCTCAGGACTCTGTGTACTTGCTGGTTTTGGCAATAAGGATGGCTTGTAACATTCTCAGAGTTGACTGCCCCATTGGGAATGGTAGCTTGCAGCAAAGCCTTCTTAAAAACACAAATTTGGGAAGTCAATGAGATTTTGAATCTTGAAATTATTTTCAATCAAACAGTAATGAAAAACGATGTTGTCATCTTCCAAGATATAGCAACAGGTACTCTTCAATCATCATTCAACAGTGAACCTAATAAGCTTCTTCCCTCCTTAGTTCTCCTTCCTGATAACTGATGGAGCAAAGGGGAGTATAGGGGTTGGCAGGTGTTTACTGTGTAACATATCACCCCCATGTTCGTCCCTAGTGTCCTGACGCCAAGGACCTGTGATAAACACGTTAACTCCTAGTCCCTGTTCCTTTGTCTTAGTGCTGCCAGAGAACACCAAGCAGACAGAGAATCAGGGATTGCTGGCATACTATTCTTACTGTTCTAATCTTTTGCTACAAAATTTTCTTCAGTAGAACGCTAAGAATCCCCAGCTTTTAGCAGACTACATAATGGGGAAGTCAGTGGCCCAAGCTGGCCATACTTCAGTGCCAATAACAAACTCAGGGAAAAGCATCAGTAGTCTCCAAGCCAGCCATATGCCTAGGCATGCCCCACTCTGGAGGCTACAGCTCAGCTATCCTTCATATTCTTCAGTCTATCTGCTTTTCTCACTGGCTACAATTCAAGAAAAAGCTTAGAGAGTTCTTCTTTGTGGATTAATAATCATTTCCAGAAATGCCCGAAGGGAAAGTGCTTTTTCCAGTTCTAACACCACAAAAAAAGATTCTTTTTATCAGTCCTCATTAGAGGCAGTCCAGTGCCATGGCCTATGCCTACCATTGTGCAGCAGGACTGCTCCTATGGGCCACCTCCTATCTGTCCCTCTCTCCTGGCTCCTGATGAGAAGAGGCAATCACCCCACCCATGAGAAGGACTCAAGTACCAGTCTGGTCAAGTAGTGAGGGCCAAAGAGGGTGTCTCCAAGGAGTATCAGCAGAGGGAGTTTTGGAGCACAGTGTGGATTTAAGGGTCTCCACACCAGTTTCCCAACAGGGCTAAGCCCCGTGTGCCATCTCCCTCAGCTACTGAGATCTTCAAAGGACCAAATAAATGACAGCAGCATGGTCCTCTTCTCATGACAGAATGAAGAGCTCAGCTTACATACCGTGCCAAAGTGGCCTGTGGTGGATATGGGCAGGGAGCAGGTGAGGTAAAGACAAGGCTTGTAGGTGACAAAATCCTCCAGACACAGGGGAGCATGCGGCATCTTCTGGCTGATGGTTATGTGTGTTAGGATCAGTGGTTATGATGTCTGTAACTTGCGCCCAGAAGCTCCAGAGAGCATGGGAGCCAAGTGGATGACAGGAGAGCGGTCAGAGCATGCCAAAGCCCTCGCAACCCTCGCTGATGGCCAGCTGCAGCATCCTGTGCACCTCTTCATAGGAGTCATATGTAGGGAGGCACAGCTGGTTAAAACTGGAAGGGCAAGGGAAAAGTGATTAACTCATACCACCAAAAACACTGGGCATGCATCAGGCAGGCAGATACCTACCATGTGTGTGCAGTAGGCAGCGTGCTATGGGTCGGAGCGGCAATAATCTGAAATGAGGGACAGAGGGCGGCAAAGCCTCCAGGTGGTAGCTGAGAGGAGCCTGTTGTGAACTGAAGTAGCCGAGCCAACTCCTCCTGGGTCAGACTGGAAACCACAGTCCAAAACCACCTCATGACCTGGCAGGGAGAGCACAAGGCTGGGATCACACACAGTAAACAGCCTAGGATTAGATCCCTGGGGAAGGAACAAGATACACTAAAGTGGGGCTGTGCCCCAGTTACCGTTCTATGAGGACACAGGGTAGGAACAGTTTGACAAGCCTGGCCTGTATAAGCTTCAAGAATTTACACTGTCACATGATTAGGAGGGTAGTCACTGACTGTTGGTTCTCTTTCTTTGCTATTTCCAATTTACTACCCCCGTGGCAGTCAGCATGACAGCCCTTAGGGATCAGGGCTCCCTTCTGCCTAGACAACCACCTATCTTTCCCCATGTATCATTTTTTTTTCTCAGAAAACATGTCAACTGCTTTGACTCCCCTACTTTTTTCTTCTTTTTCTTTCTTTCTTTTTTTTGAGAAAGAGTCTCACTGTGTCGCCCAGGCTGCAGTGCAGTGGCGTGATCTCAGCTCACTCCACCTCCTGGGTTCAAGCGATTCTCCTGCCTCAGCCTCCAGAGTAGCTGGGACTACAGGCATGTGCCACCATGCCCAGCTAATTTTTTTTTTTTTGTATTTTTAGTAGAGTTGGGCTTTCGCCATGTGGCCAGGCTGGTCTCAAAACTCCTGATCTTGTGATCCGCCTGCCTCAGCCTCCCAAAGTGCTGGGATTACAGGCATGAGCCACTGCGCCCGGCCTCCTCTACTTTTTTCTTCTGAAACTTTTTCCTTATAACATGGCACAAATCCAACTGAAAGAAGTTTGGTCCATTTACCTTTTCTCTGAAATGCCATGAGCCACCAACAACTACTGCATGGGCTTTGAAGTCAGACACACTGATGTCTCCAGTCCCACACATCAGCAGCTGGAAAAAGATGGTAAGGTGTTACTATGACAGTCAGAGAGACAAAGACCCAATATAAGGTCAAAATTACCTAAGTTAACAGGCAAAATGTAGAATAAAGAAAACATTACCAGGAAAAAGACAGAAGGTGAGGTCATAATGCCAGAATACTGCTTTAGGAAAATCAATTACATAAAATAGGGCAATAGTTGCTAACCAGTGGGTGAAAAAAAGATTCACATGGCTTTTAAAATATATATTTATACAAGTGTTGGTGGCCCTACCTGGGACCTCTAAATCTGAATCTCTCAGATCAGGTTATGAGCTTATACAGGAAGAAAAAAAATTGCCCAGGTATTTCTTTCTTTTTTTTTTTTTATTTGAGACAGAGTCTCACTCTGTCTCTGCTCACTGCAACCTCCACCTCTCCACCTCTCCACCTCGCATGTTCAAGTGATTCTCCTGCCTCGGCCTCCTGAGTAGCTGGGATTACAGGCGAGGTATTTCTGATGAACACCCTAAGAACTGCTGCTATGGATTATTTTTAATTGAAACAAAGGACAAAACACACACACACACACACACACACACACAAAAACTAAGTGTTTCCTGACAGTCTGCTCTAAACTTAGCCTGGGAATATCAAGGAGAAAAGGCAAGCTGTTTCCCCAAAATCCCCAGCCCCATTTATGAATTTGCCGATGGCCTTTCCTTTTTCTTAGGATGCATTCTTTTGTGGATTGAACTTTTACTACCTTCCCTTCAGCTCTGCCTCTACTTGATCAGATACATTTAAAAGTATGCCAAAAAATGAGAACATTAATGACACCAGAGCCCTAAACATCTTGTTGATGTCCTAATTTGGTTCAGGATCCAGCATGTTACTTAGCAGACTGCAAGTACTCATCCAATAGCTATAAAGAATAATACATTCTAACCAAGAGACAAGAAGAGCCCAAACTAAGCCTGAGAAGCCTTGGCTCCTTCAAAAAGAACTTGCTAAGCTGACGAGGAACTAAGAGCAGGGTGTGGAACAACTGTAAGAGACCATGTCCTTCCTTTCTACTTACTTCTACAAATTGTTACAAATGCTTTGCTTCAAAATAAAACAAAATTTACCAGTAGCTATTCCTCAGCCCAAAAAATAACAGTACTAGGTAATAGGTTTATCAGAAACTTTAGGCTGAGCTGTGGAGAGTTCATTTTGTTTGGATTTCACATCTGAAGATATAAAACATGAAAATTACAGAAGATTTTGATTCTTGTTCTCAAATCTACTTCAGTTAATAGAAATAAGAATTGGGCAAGACCACCTAAAATTATTTTTCCCCCATTTTAAAAGACAACCTTCCTCCCTAAAGAAACAGTTTGCAGAAAGACACTCCTCATAGAAACTATGGGAATTTAGAACTAGTAACTTGCACTGCACCATCTTGTACAGATGTCTTATCTGTGAGCAACAGGCCACAACAAATTGATGTTATTCTTTGCCCACACCTGATACGGACTTCAGTTCTGCCAATTATAGAATGGTATTTACCATCTTAGAGCCATTTTTTAGTTGTTACAGGATCTGAAATAAGAATGAATTTACTATATAAATAAAAATATATATTATATACTGTTTTGGTCTAATGCTTTTGAAATATGATCCCATCTTTTGGTTTGTTTCCTTCACTTCATTAGAATATAGCCCATGAGGGCTGGAACTTTGTCTTATTCGTTACTCTCTCTGCAGTGCCTCAGGAGGCACTCAATATATACCTGAAAAAATAAATTCTATTACTCCCTTAAATGTCATAGGATTTTATAGACTGTACATGATATTAACATTCTTTACTACTCAATGATTTTTTTTTTTTTTTTTTTTTGAGATAGAGTCTTACTCTGTCGCCCAGGCTGGAATGCAGTGGTGCGATCTCGGATCACTGCAACCTCCGCCTCCAGGGTTCAAGTAATTTTCATGCCTCAGCTTCCCAAGTAGCTGGGATTACAAGCATGCATCACCACGCCCAGCTAATTTTTGTATTTTCAGTAAAGATGGGGTTTCACCATGTTGGCCAGGCTGGTCTGGAACTCCTGACCTCAGGTGATCCACCCACCTCAACTTCCCAAAGTGCCAGGATTACAGGAGTGAGCCACCATGCCCGGCCTCAGTGATACTTGATGAATAAATGAGTATTAATTATTACTCTTCATAAATAATGAGCTACTTGCTACTTTCATTTATTTGTTTATCCCTTAAGCTAATATCTCTACACTATTTGCTACTAATTTTCACATTCTAATTTTTTAAAGGCCGAAGGAAGGGTCAATGAATGGAGGAGGACAAAAGTGAAACCACCTCTTGCATAAATGGCTTTCCAGCTGCATCTCATAAGAGAAGGTACACCAAGCTGGTTCCTGTAAGCTACAAAAATGCCAAGTTAAGAATGGGAGTCTGAATTGCAATCACTTACCTCAAGCTCATTCTCATCAAAAATAGCCAAAAGGTTCTCAGGGACCAATTCATTCAGGCCTGAAACAAAGTAGGCAAGTTAAAGTCATATCCACACTATGGATACAGGTATTTTAACTTCAAGGCCAAGAACAGACAGGATCCCACCTTTTAGGAAATGTTCCACCTCCTCTTTCACTTGACTGGCCAGCCGATATTGGGCCAGCAAATTTAAATAGAAGATTTTATTCGCATTGGTGACTGGAGTTTGAGCTCCACCTGTCATGAGTTCTACAACCTGTAACAGGCGGCAAAAGACAGACAAGGGAGAGGCTGTGGATGGAAATTTATGAGATGACATCTGCCTGGATGTTTTACAGACACAGCATTACTGACCTCCATCACTGTCAGTCACAAGTTTCTGCTGTGCATTCAGCTTTTCAACACACTTGGTTTAATTTAGTTCCTAAGCTTCAGGGTTCCTACCACTATTGCTGTATACTAGCTATTATTTCTGAAATGGGTGTCTGGGTAAGGTCTTCTCTGACTCAGTCAAGTAGTAGTGATGCAATAGGAAGATATTATGGCTCCTCGTTAGCAATGTTTTAATCTATGATCCAAAATGAAACCACTACTGACCTCTTCTCTAAGCAACTAAGAGTAAAGTCAGATAAGCAGTAAAGAAGTCTTTTTATGTCTCAGAAATTCTAAGAGGGAACAATTGTTCCCACACATTCTTTTATCTCTAATGTGAGTCAACAGAACAAGCCACAGTTTGATACTTGAAGATCCTGGATTCTAATCTCAGCCCTGATGCTAGCTTGCTACAGACCTTTGGTTAATTGCCCCTCCAGACCTTAGGGGAAATTATTTGGCCCTAACTTTCCTCTCTGCAAAGAAAAAGGTGAACAAACTATATGACTCTCAAACAGAATTGGTATCCCCCAATAAACTCCTAAGGGAACTTTGAAGGAGCCCTGAAGCACAGCTTAAAACCATCATCAAGGAATATTTGTGTAGAGTGACCAAGGTTGTCTCCACAGGTTAATGAAGTTACAAGATCAGATTTTAAGACAACAGCATGGTAGCAATAGCATGCTACTCCACAGCAGGGATTCTGAATGGATCTAAAAATGTAAAACTTTTTTTCTGTTGGTATGCACAATCCTGGATTTTTTTTTTAATGTAAGCATTTCTATCTAGGAGACTAAGAAATAAATTATTAAGATTTAGTATTCATATTAAACACAATTAAAATGAGCACTACCCTGGGTCTGAGGACCCTAATTCAGTGTCCTATTGACTCTAGCTGCCTTATCACAGGAAGTCGGGTCTAAGCCCATGTGTACAAAGGCAGACAGCTGGGAATCCCACAATTTTCAGAAAGGATATCTGATTATCAGTATAGTGGTACCAACGGTCACAATTTTTCAATCATTCCTATTCTGCTTTTAACTTTAAATTTACTGCAACTTTAGCTTCATCATTATCGTTTGATGCTGTTTAACACCACAATGTAAACAGAAGCACGTGCATCAGAAATATCTCTGGCCCATCATTTTCTAATAAAAAGTTTTGGTTTTATTATTTTGAGATAGGGTTTTGCTGTGTCACCCAGGCTGGAGTGCAGTGGTGCAATCAAAACTTACTGCAGCCTTAACCTCCTGGGCTCAAGCGATGGTCCAGCTTCAGCGCCCACTTCTTCCCACACTCCCCCAGTAGCTAGGACCACAGGTACATGCCACCATACCCAGCTAGATTTTTAAGTTTTTGTAAAGACAGGGTCTTGCCAAAGTTGCCCAGGCTGGTCTTGAACTCCTGGTCTCAAGCCATCCTCCTGCCTCAGCCTCCCAAAGTGTTGTAATTACAGGCCATGAGCCACTGCGCCCAGCCAAAAAGTTTAAAAATACCCAGGCATTGTGTTAAAATAGGAATCACCTACATCACTACTGCGAATGTTGACACAGACACTGCCATCTCTTCCAAATCTGCTTGTACAGTGACACTTCATCATCATTCAGTTATTTTTCAACTGGAAGTAGGACTCGGTGGGACAGATGGAGATATGTGTCTTTTGCTTCACTCAAATGGGTTGAGATCATAAAGCATAGGATGCAATGTCCTAAAGCTGTGCTGTCCAATACAGCAGCTGCTAGCCAAGTGTAGTTATGTAAGTATAAATTAACTAAAATGAGAAGTTCAGTTATTATGTCACCCACATTTTGGGTGTTTAATAGACAACACAAATATGGAACATTTCCACCACTGCAGAAAGTTCTCTTAGACAGTCCTGCTCTATAGGAAACTGGAGAACATAGGACCTAGAGGCTTTGTCCTCTTTCTCACCTTATCCAATTGACCTGATTTATTATATTTCTCTTCTGCAAAGACCAGCTCCATCTCACTCATGTCATTGTTGAGGATAAAACAAACTTTAGATTTGTAGAATTCTGGGTCATCTGTTTCAAAGTACTGAGGAGGCAGAAAGACACAGAACAGAACATGAATACTCTTGCCCTGAAAGTTGTAACTGCTTAGAACCACTTATCCCTTCAACCTTAAAAATTATTATTTACAAGCCCAGGAGGAGAGATTTCAGGGTCAATGGCCAGGGGCCTTAGTAGGAAATGCACACCCAAGATGTTACCTTGTAATGCATACGCAGTCCTATGATTTGGGCCAGGAAAGAGCGGGTGAAGCGAGCTCGGACCAACTGCTTGTAGGCTCCTCCTAGGGAAGACTCATAGAGACACTTGCCCACGAGCCGTCCCGCAAACTCATACATTTTCAGGCGCAGATGAGCGGGGCGATTAGGGTTGGGATGCACCTGTCCAAGAAAGAGACTGAAAGGCCCTGGGCCATTTTTCTTCAAGCCCAGTTCTGGAAAGACCCTTCCTTCCCCAACCTCATGCCAAAGGAACAAGAATGTCACTGTGAGGATCAGAGCCCATTCAAATGTTAGTTTTTTGGTAGCCACCACTGAGTAATTCAAAGTGACTGGAAGATAAAGGGCAAAGGTGGATTTAATTAAGAATCTTATATTAAGCTTGTGGTTAATCAGCAGATGATGTGATGCCTTTTCCCTAAACCAGAACTTCTTTCAGCCAAAGTGTACTTCTCTACTCCTGACACCTTTGTCTAGACAAAGATCTAGTACAGGAATCATTTGCTTCAGGTATGTTTTGAGAAAGAGGCTTAATTATTATAATAATTAATAGAGTAGACATTATACTATAATGTTTTTAGTCAAATATTCAGCTGCCTGCATTTTTGCTTATTTTACAGATGAAATAATAAAGGCAAAGAGGAGGAAGACAATCTGATTAGCTCATATTTTAAGGAGTAAAATTAAGAATAGGACACAGGTTGTCAGGTTCCCAGATCAGTTTCATAATTTTGAATTCTTGTTAGTCTACCCATGATAACATAATCCACATTTTCCACCCACCCGTCACCGACTCACTAATGCTTGGTTGTTGTCACTGAACCGGGTGAAGAGCTGATTGGTGGTATCAAATAGTGCTTTGCAGATTAGCTCAAACCATTCCCGGCGAGGCCCTCCCCAGTCCAGAGCTGAAAAGCATAATGAAAATAAAAAATGACTCTGCCCTCTCTCCTCTTACCACTTTTGTTTATTGAGTCATCATTTTATACTCTCCACATTCCCTCTATTATACTACCCTGGTGTTTCTCCATTGCAACTCATCTAAACTGTGGTCCTTTGGAAATCCCACCCCTTTTTGTAGGATTAATGGTATTCTGATCACTAAGGAAAAGCCCCCTAGTATGGAAACACCAGAGGTCGGAGATCCTAGGAAATGGACATTTCTCTCAAGGTAACCATGGTTCAAACACTTAGAACTCTCTCTCCCAGTCCCTGTATGTCTGTGTTCCACAAGCTCCTCAATGCCATCCTGGCCAGTAAATACTACCCTTTTTTTCTTGACTCGTGGTTCTCTTTTCCTTGGGGAAAAAAAACCCAGGTTTTTTTTTTAGGGAGTGAGTAGGAGGTAGGGGTTGCTTTTTTTTTTTTTTTTTTTTTTTTTTTTTTGTGGAGAGGGAGTAAGAGAAGGTGGGAGTGGGGAGGAGAGTTCAAAAAGATGAATATAAAATTTCAAAACTGACCTTCTTCATCCTGGAATACAACCTCAAAGTTCTTGCTCCAATCTGAGATGGAGAAATTCCGAGTGGCTTTCAGAGACTGAAAAGCAGTGAAAGGAAGGGAATTGTCAGAACACTGGCTGGTGTCCTCTGGATGTTAAAGACAACAACACAAGAGCACTGCCATTGTCTGTTGGACTAACTACGACTGCCTGAAGGAGATATGTTACTCATAAACAAGCTTTAATGATACCACCTGACATTTAAAATGCACATAACTTCAAATTTAAAGTTTTTAAAAATAATCTGATTTGTCTTTACATCATCACTTTGTTGGAAAGCTGAAGTTGTTTTTTTCTTTTTCTTTTGTTTTAAACAATCCCTGTTTTAGCAATGAAAACATTCTTGCATAAAGAAGTAAAAAATGACTCAAGTCAGTAAGCTGTAGGCAAAAGAACCAAGGAATCCTGGTTTTCGGCAAAGTATGGTCTATCCGCTAGACATCTTTATCCACAAGGCTAGGTTCAGAGGCTAGGTTCAGACAGCAAGCCATGCCACACGGAGAATATGGCTGAGAAAAGGGGTTTCCAGTCACACCTACCAGAGCCAAACATCACAAACACTTTCTGGACAGGAACCAAGCCTTCTCATTCCGGGGGAATGTAAGAACTATGCCAGTGTCTGTGCAGTGGAGACAGACACACATCAGGTGTTCCTTTTCCATCAGACCAAAGTGACAACAAAAATCATTTCCTTTTAATTCAACAAGAGCTCTTCTATTCCAGGGATTCAATAACAAGAAGTTTCTTCTGTAATCACTATTTACAACTGCCCTACATAGGAGTTCCATGGGACTGTTCAGGAACCCATTCAGTAGATTTGAAGGCCAGTAAGTAAACTGCTTTCCCCTCGATAACATATCTCCAACAAAACTGCCCAAATTTAGTAGAATCAAATAGAAGAACAGACATATGCAAAGAGAGAAATTTAGGTTTCAGAAATTTAGTATATCTGTCTTTTACAGATATACTTAAACAGAGAAATTCAAGTTTCATGAAAAAGATAATCAGATCAGGCACGGTAGCTCATGCCTGTAATCCCAACACTTTGGGAGGCTGAGGCGGGTGTATCACTTGAGTCCAGGAGTTCAAGACCAGCCTGAGCAACATGGCAAAATCCCATCTCTACAAAAAATACAAAAATTAGCCAGGCATGATGACACATACCTATAGTCCCAGCTATGTGGGAGGCTGAGTTGGGAGGATCACAAGCCTGGGAAGATCAAGGCTGCAGTGAGCCATGATCACACCTCTGCACCCCAGCCTGGGCAACAGAGTGAGACCCTATCTCCCAAAAAAACAAAAACAAAAACAGTAACCTGCAGAATATAGATGTTCAATTGGAAAACTTTGGTATCTGCTGACAGAGATGAAATTTTACCTACCGATTCCAACAAGGCATGTCTGCTGACCTTCAGGGTGACTTTGGAATGTGGTCTTTTCATATGTACCTGCCGAAGCTCTCGCTGGAAAAAGTTCACCTTGTCCTGAAAGGTCTCAGAGCCTCCTGGGGAACAGCAAGATCCATCATTACAGCCTCATTACAAGCCATCTGTGTAGTCCTGCCTCTCCACCCTCATGGATGTGGCTGGGCTCACTACCTTCCCTATAGAATCCCTGTGTAACCTCACCTATGTTCTTATGCAGGGAGCGGATAAAAGTGGCTGCTAGAATGTTCCTCTCCTTACAGCTGAGCTCCACAGGAGGTTGAATGCCATCATCCACCACCAGTGTGAGGAGCTTATGGACAGGGTCAGGACCAAGGTATGAAAACTGGTAAAGAAAAAGAAAGAAATTAATCTATAAAACCCTCAAGCCCAGTAAAAGTCCTCCACAGCTCTACCCTCTGTACCAACCAACAACAATAAGTTAGGCTTGTTTTCTCCAAATGAGGACCTACCAGGAATACATTTTATTATTTTTCCCTTCAGTGATTTACATTTCAACATTTTAAATTATTTTAGTCACAGAGACTGCCTTTAGTTAGGACCACCAGCAAAACTACAGACCTCCCAACATAATATATAAGAAGGGTGATATGTTAAATAGCAATAAATGGCAATATGGTGATATATTAAATAGCAATAGTAAGGATATATTAAATAGCAATAAATGACTATTCCAAACTGATCAGAAGAAAATTATTTTTATAGCATGGCATATTCTAGCCTTTGGGCAAAAGTTTAGATTCCAGAAGCCCAGAAAAGTTAAAAACAAACAAACAATGTATTTTAATATATGAGAGTGCTGCTTCTAAAAGGAGTTAGCTTCAGCACACTGGGAGACCAAGCTTGGGCCAGAGTTACAAACATCTTCTCTATTAACTTAGTCTTGAAGGCAAAGGATCACTGTGGAAGTATTCTGAGTTGCTGCTAATTCCTGTCTCTGTAGGCATGCGTCCTTCCAGAATTTATATATTCTTTATGCCATTTAGTGAGGAGATAATGATGCTTTATTTGGCAACGAATCCTGTGTACACTGTGAGATCTTGCAGAAACATTAAAAGTGCTTCTGAGAAAAAATAAAAGGCTGAGATAGTCCAGAGATGAAGCATGCTTGATGTGAACCAGATGTAAGGTTCAGCTTACTTTTGTTCCTGGACACACTCGGAAGGTGTAAAGGCGCCAGGGGATGATCTTCAGGTAGAACTCCTTCACTGAGAATTGCTGGAGGACCAACAGACAGGAAATGAAGTGAATGATAAATAAAAAGGCTCTATTTGGGTATTCTAATTCAAATATCATAGTCCCTATTTACACTTCTCATAACCTTTCCTCTCCATGGACAAAAGTAATAATTTAGTGAGTATTAAAGTCAAATAAATACATTAACTCTCTATTTAAAAAGGCAAATTAAAAATATTACCCTGATGGCCAAGTGTGGATGGCTCACACCTGTAATCCCAGCACTTTGGGAGGCCGAGGCAGGCAGATCACTTGAGGCCAGGAGTTCAAGACCAGCCTGGACAACATGGCAAAACTCAGTCTCTACTAAAAATACAAAAAAATTAGCTTGGTGCGGTAGCTCATGCCTGTAATCCCAAGTACTCGGGAGGCTGAGGCACAAGAATCGCTTGAACCCGGGAGGCAGAGGGTGCAATGAGCTGAGATTGGACCATGGCACTCCAGCATGGGTGACAAAGTGAGACCCTGTCTCAAAAAATAAAATAAAACAAATAAAAAAAAATGACTCTGACAATGCAGTTTCACACAGAGATATTTCATAATTGTAATACTCAAGTCTTTCTAAATATCTGGGATCAGGTTTTCACTTTATGAGAACAGAGTATTTCACCTAGGAACAACCAAAATCTCCTTCTGCTCAGCCCCATGATGCTCAGAATGACTTCCTCCAAGTTACTGGACAGCAAACACCAGCAACCCATATACGCTGCTTTATGCCTATTTGAATGGTGCCAAGGATCTGCCAGCGAAGGGAGGCAAGATGGGGTGAGCTGCAGTGGAATATGTTGGTGGTATAGGGGAAGGTCCTCACACAAAAAAGTTCATACAAAAGAGGAAAAGACAATGAAAAAATTTTTTAATCTTAAAAAATCCCTTTTATCTGAATGTGCAGGTCAGTTTTCTTGATAAAAAAAAAAAGTTTAAAGAAAATTTCAAACACATACTAAAGAAAACAAAGAAGTATAATGAAACTATCAGCTGCTTCAACAATTATCAATTCATAGCCAATCTTGTTTCATTTATTCACTTACCCATTTCCCTCATTACCATCACCCCTAGTCCAAATTAAGGCTAGATTTTTAAATGAAGAATGGTACACAGCAAAGTGTTCTGAAGTAGAACAGAATTAGAACTCAGTTTTGGTTATGAGATTAAAGAGATGTAATGGGATGTTTCACAGAGTCTCATTTTTATGAGGACTGAATGAATAAGGAAAAACAATATTAAAAAGAAACTAACACAAAGCGCTTCTTAGCTCAGGGGCTTGGGAAATTCACCTTCTTTCCTCTGCCAAAATTTCTTTACTCCAATCCTGTAGCCTAATAGTGACATCCATTTACTGTGGTTTCATGAATCACAGAACAAAAGATCAAATTGTTTTGACACAGCACAAGAAGCCAACAGTAATTTTTATGCTAGCAAGAAATTTTTAACAGTTGAAAGTGGCTTTCTACACAACTAGTTAACAATCTTGTCCTGATTCTCAGACTGTTACTTTGTGGTTTCTGCTACCAAATACCAATTACACACAAGTTCAAGCAGGGGGATTTTATGTCAAGAATGGAAGGTCCAACCTTTGGTGACACATAGCAATACACCTTCTTCGGTTTCTTCACCTTCTCAGGGGTGTGGCACTCAGAGGGCGAGTCTTCATCTTCCTCGTCAACAGCAGTGGATGGCCGGCGCTGGGAAGAGGTCATGTGCATGGGTGGCAGGTGCCATGGAGTGCTGCTACAGTTGGTAGCATTATAAAGATAAGCCTCAAAGTAAATGCTCACGCCCGAAGTGGACACGTTGCGTTCGACGATATTCTTCTCATCCTCTGAAGTATAATAAGGAATAAGGTTTAAAGTAGAAGTCAGAGGAGAAAAAAATTACCTATCACTAGGCTTTTAGTCCACAGGACAAGCCAAATGTGGACCAAATATCAAATGTTTGTGAGGTCAGACAAAAGAGTGCAAACAGGCAAAGAAATGGCTGAAGAACAGTACTAAATCATACTTTTCTTTTAACTTACCACTTAGGACAATAATGTCAAATTCACCATTATTGATTGGCTGATTTTGGTATGAAATGCAAGCATGGAAGCAGCCTCGAGAATGCAGGATGAGTCGCAAGAACACCTGGAAAGTCTGCCTGTTGGATGTCACTGACTTCTCAAATGAGACACCAGTACTCTCTTCTTCTTGAGGGCCGAGCTATAGGAAGGCAACAGAGCATCACTTAACACATAGTATTTTCCCCATTTACAAGTCACTTTACAAAGAGCTTTCCTATCTATGATCTAATCTAAATCACAAAATTACTAATGAGACAGGTATTGTCAGATGAAGATACAGACAGCACAGAAGTCAAGGAGAAGGAAACAGAGATGGAAGTGAATTAGAAGGTGTGAGAATAACAGAGAAAGGAGCCAGCTCTCTCTAGCACACAGATAAAGAAGGGAGGCTGCTTACCTCATGAATGGACAAGGTGTAATTGTGCTCATCTCTCAAGGACATGGAATTGTTGGTGGGATTATCATACTCATCTCGGGGTACTATTTGAAGGGTGTGCGGCTGCCCACAGGTCAATACAAGAGTAGAAAAGTGGCACACAATTTTGGTCTTAGAAGGAACCACCATTCCTGGAACAAAGACAATGGAATCTAACATTTATTTATTTTATTTTATTTATTTATTTTTTTTGAGATGGAGTCTCGCTCTGTTGCCCAGGCTGGAGTGCAGTGGCGCGATCTCGGCTCACTGCAAGCTCCGCCTTCCGGGCTCACGCCATTCTCCTGCCTCAGCCTCCCGAGTAGCTGGGACTACAGGTGCCCGCCACCATGCCCGGAAAAATTTTTTTTTTTTTTTGTATTTTTAGTGGAGACGGGGTTTCACTGTGTTAGCCAGGATGGTCTCGATCTCCTGACCTCCTGATCCGCCCGCCTTGGCCTCCCAAAGTGCTGGGATTACAGGCGTGAGCCACCACGCCCAGCCGGAACCTAACATTTAAAGGTGCTCTTCAGGGCACAAAGATCTGCTCAGTGGGTCCTAGAAAGCTAGGTTTCCTCCCAATTCCTAGGGATAAATAACACTATCAAGAGGAAGAGAGGCCAGGTGCAGTGGCTCACACGTGTAATCCCAGCACTTTGGGAGGCCAAGGCCAGAGAATCCCTTAAGGATCCCTTAAGAAGTTCAAGACCAGCCTTAGCAACATAGCGAGACCGTCTCTACAAAAAATAAAAATTAGCCGGGCGTGGTGGTTCATGCCTGTGTCCCAGCTACTCAGGAGGCTAAGGCAAGAGGATCACTTTAGCCCGGGAGGTAAAGGCTACAGTGAGCTATGACCACACCATTGCATTCTAGCCTGTGTGACAAAGGAAGACCCCGTCTATTTTTTTTTTTTTTTTTTTTGAGACAGAGTCACGCTCTGTCACCCAAGCTGGAATGCAGTGACACAATCTCGGCTCACTGCAACCTCTGCCTATCGGGTTCAAGCGATTCTCCTGCCTCAGCTGAGTAGCCGGGACTACAGGCACCCACAACCACACCCAGCTAATTTTTGTATTTTTAGTAGAGACAGCGTTTCACCATATTGGCCAGGCTGGTCTCGAACTCCTGACCTTGTAATCTGCCCACCTCGGCCTCCCAAAGTGCTGGGATTACAGGCGTGAGCCACTGTGCCCAGCTAACCCTGTCTATCAAAAAAAAAAAGAGGAAAAAACAGAAATAGAGAAATTTAAATGAATTTGGGGGCTTATTTTACAAATTCTTAACCACTGCAAACCCTAAGCAAAATGAAAAAAACTTGGAAGAAATAAAACAAAACAAAAAAACCAACAACTAAACAAATGGAGATATGTTTATGGAAGATTCAACATAGTATAGATGTCAATTTTCCCCAAATTGATATACAGGTTTAACACAATTCTTATCAAAATTCCAGCAAGATTATTTATAGATTTAGTTAAGATTATTCTAAAATTTAAATGGAAAGGCAAAGGAACTAGAATAGCTAAAACAATTTTGAAAAAGAAGAATAAAGTGGAGTCAGCTTACCAATTTCAAGACTTATTATAAGAGCTACAGTAATCAGGCTGTGCGACTTGGCTCACGCCTGTAATCCCAACACTTTGGAAGGCCAAAGCAGGAAGATCACTTGAGTCCAGGAGTTTGAGACCACCCTGGGCAACATAGTGAGACCCTATCCCTACAAAAAAGACAAAAAATTAGCTGAGCATGGTGGTGCACGCCTGTAGTCCCAGCTACTCGGGAGGCTGAGGCAGGAGGATCACTTGAACTCAGGAGGCCAAGGCTGCAGTGAATCATGATCACATCACTGCACTCAGCCTGGGTGACAGAGTGAGACCCCGTCTCAAAAAAAAAAAAAAAAACAAACAAACAGAAGAGAGAGCTACAGTAATCAAGATTCTGTGGTACTGGCGGAGGGATAGGTACATAGATTAATGAAATAAGCCCCCACAAATCTGTCCAACTGCTTTTTGATAAAGGTACAAAAGCAATGTAATAGAAGAAAGATGGAAGATCACCTTTTCAACAAATGATGCTGGAGTAAATAGACATGTATAAGCAAAAAAAAAAAAAAAAGGACCTTGACCCAAATCTCATATATTAAAATTAACTAAAAATGGATCATGACCCTAAACACACATTTTCAAACTGTAAAAACTTTTGGGAAAAAAAGAGAACATCTTCAGGATCTGGGACCAAAGATTTCTTAGACACCAACAGTTTGACCATAAAAGAAAAAAATGGATGCACTGGATTTCTTTCTTTCTTTTTTGAGACAGGGTCTCACTTTGTCACCCAGGCTGGAATGTAGTGGCATGATCACAGCTCACTGCAGCCTCAACCTCCTGGGCTTAAGTTATCCTACCACCTCACTTCTCCACCCTACTCCCCAGTAGCTGGGACTAAAGGTGCATGCCACCACACCCAGCTAATTTATAAATTTTTTGTAGAGATGAGGTCTCACTATGTTGCCCAGGGCGGTCTTGAACTCCTGGGCTCAAGTGATTCTCCCACCTCAGAAAGTGGATTTCATCAAAATTGAAAACATGTGCTCTGTGAATAACTCTGTTAAGGGAATAAGAAGAAAAGCTCAGCCTGAGCAACACGGCAAAGCCCCATCTCTACAAAAAATATAAAAATTAGCCAGGTGTGGTGGCATGTGCCACAGTCCCAGCAACTTGGGAGGCTGAGGTGGGAGATCACCTAAGCCCAGAGAGGTTATGGCTGCAGTGAGCCATGACTATGCTACTGCACTCCAGCATGGGTGACAGAGTGATACCCTGTCTCCAAAAAGAAATAAAGAAAAGCTACAGATAGGGAGAAAATATTTGCAGACCATATGTTTAACAAAGGACTAGCATATAGAATATATACAGAACTCTCAAAAGTCAACAGTAAAAAGCCAAAATGGGCCGGGCACGGTGGCTCATGCCTGTAATCCCAGCACTTTGGGAGGCCAAGGCGGATGGATCACCTGAGGTCAGGAGTTTGAGACTAGCCTGACCAACAGGGCAAAACCCCATCTCTACTAAAAATACAAAAAACTAGCCGGGCATCATAGCAGATGCCTGTAATCCCAGCTACCTGGGAGGCTGAGGCAGGAGAATTGCTTGAACCTGGGAGGCGGAGGTTGCAGTGAGCTGAGATTGTGCCATTGCACTCCAGCTTGGGCGTCAAAATGAGACTCCATCTCAAAAAAAAGAAAATAATAAATAAATAAATAAATAATAATCCCATTAGATAATGGGCAAAAGGGCCAGGTATGGTAGCTCACACCTGTAATCCCAGCACTTTGCGGGGCCAAGGGGGTGGATCACTTGAGCTCAGGAGTTCAAGACCCGCCAGGCCAACATGGCAAAACTCTGCCTCTACAAAATATACAAAAATTAGCCAGGCGTGGTGGTGTGTGCCTGTAATCCCATCTACTCAGGAGGCTGACACAGGAGAATTGTCTGAACCTGAGAAGAGGAGGTTGCAGTGAGCCAAGGTAGTGCCACTGTACACCAGCCTGGGCAAGAGCAAGGATGTCTAAAAATGTCTAAAAAAAAAAAAAAAAAAGGAAAGAAAAGAGAAGAGAAGAGAAAAGAAAAGAAAACAAAAGAAAAGAAAAGAAAAAAGGAAAAGAAAAGAAAAGAAAAGGAAAGGAAAGGAAAGAAAATGGACAAAAGACATGAAGAGACATTTCACCAGAGGATACACAGATGACAGACAGGCACATGAAAAGATGTTCAATAGCATTAACTATTTAAGAAATGCAAATTAAAAGCACAATGAGATACCACTACACACTTATCACAATGGTTAAAATAAAAAATAATGACAGCATTAAATGTTAGCAAGGATGTGAAGAAACTGGATCATTCATACATTGCTGGTGGGAATGTAAAATGCTACAGCCACTCTGGAAAAGAATTTGGCAATTTAAAAGAAACTAAGCATACAACTGCAATACATCTCAGCAACTGCATACTAGAGAAATGAAAATTTATGTTCACATAAAAACCTGTAAGTGAATATTTATAGCAGCTTTATTCATCATAGCCCCCAAATGGAAACAACCCAGATGTCCTTTAACAGGTGAATAGTTAAACAAACTGGTACATTCAGACCACGGAATATACATAGAGTATCCCTAATCCAAAAACCAGAAATCCAAAATGCTCCAAAATCCAAAACATTTTGCGTACCTACATGATACTCAAAGGAAATGCTCACTAAAGCATTTAGGGTTTCAGATTTTTGGCCTAGGGATGCTGAAGTGGTAAGTAAGTATATTGCCAATATTCCAAAACCCCCAAAAATCCAAAATCCAAGACACTTCTAGGCAGACACAGTGGCTCATGCCTGTAATCCCAGCACCTTGGGAGGCCAAGGCAGAAGGATCGCTTGAGGCCAGGAGTTAGAAACCAGCTTGGTTAACATAATGAGACTGTCTCTACAAAACAAAAAATCAAAAAATTAACCGAGCGTGGTGGTGCACACTTGCAGTCCCAGCTACTTGGGAGGCTGAGGTGGAAGGACTGCTTGGGCCCAGCAGGTCAAGGCTACAGTGAGCCATGATCCTGCCACTGCATTCCAGCCTAGGTGACAGAGCAAGGCCCTGTCTCAAAACCAACAAAACATTCCTACACCACATTTGGAGAGAAAAAAACCACAAAATCACACTTCTGGTCCGAAGCATTTTGCATGAAGAATACTCAACCTGTACTACTCAGCAGTAGAAAGGAACCAACTACTGATACACTTGGTAACTTGGATGAATCTCCAGAAAATTATGCTGAGTGGGGAAAAGTCAACCCCAACAGGTTATATACTGTATGATTCTAGTTATGTAATATTCTTCAAATGACAAAATTATAGAAATGGGGAATAGATTCGTGGGTTGCCAGGGGTTAAGAAACAGGTTGGAGGGCGGGGCAGGTATGGTGGCTCATACCTATAATCCCAGCACTTTGGGAGGCTGAGGCAAGCGGATCATGAGGTCAGGAGATCAAGACCACCCTGGCCAACATGGTGAAATCTTGTCTCTACTAAAAATACAAAAATTAGCTGGGCGTGGTGGCACGTGCCTGTAATCCCAGCTACTCAGGGTGAGGCAGGAGAATCCACTGAACCAGGGAGTTGGAGGCTGCAGTGAGCCAAGACGGCACCACTGCACTCCAGCCTGGCGAAAGGGTGAGACGCCGTCAAAAAAAAAAAAAAAAAAAAAAAAGAAACAGGTTGGGGGGGGGGATGGGTGTGGCTGTAAAAGGGCAACATAAGGGATCCTTGTGATGATGGAAATGTTCTGTACCTTGACTGTATCAATGTCAATAACCTGGGTGTTATATTGTACTAGTAGTTTTGGAAAATGTTACCATTGCAGGAAACTGGGAAAAGGGTACACCAGATCTCTGCATTATTTCTTACAAATGCATATGAATATACAATTATCAAAAAATAAAAAGTTTAATTTTTTTTAAAAGGCTGTTACATATAAGGATATGAGCTGTTCTCCACTGGTGGCAAGGAGGTGGGTGATGATAATTCATATGAAAAGGAGTATCTGAGTGAGTCACTTAAGCAAAGGAGAGGATACATGGAGAGAGAGATGGCTTGGGAGCCACTTTGTCCAGAGGCTTACTCTGCTATCAGAGAAAGAAAATTAAGGACTAGTCAAGCAAAGATACACAAATCTTAAGGCCCCACTCAGTATGGTTTCACTTCAAAAGTTACCCAGGGACCCCAGGTCCTATTATTTCTGTGGATACCACAGCCCTTAGCCCTTAAGAACTAACCAAACTAATGACTCAGCAATTTTACTCCCAGAGTAATAAAAACATGTCAACACAAAAACTTGTACACAAATGTTCACAGCAGTATTGCTTACAGTACCCAAAAGTAGAAACAACTTGACCACTAACTGATGAAAGGATAAATACAGCATGTACACACAACAGAATATTTGTCAATAAAAAGAAATGAAGTACAGATTCACGCTACAGCATGACCGAATCTGGTTTAGATATTTGTACCCTCCAAATCGCATGTTGAAATGTGATTCCCAATGTTGGAGGTGGGGCCTGGTGGGAGGTGATGGGGTCATAGGGGAGGATCCCTCACGAATGGCTTGGTCCCCTCCTCAGGGTTATGAATAAGCTCTTGTTCTGAGTTCATGCAAGATCTGTTTGTTTAGAAAAGCCCAGCACCTCCTCCCTCTCTCTCTTGCTCCCTCTCTCACCATTTGACACTCCTGCTCCCGCTTCGCCTTCCACCATGAGTGGAAGCTTCGCGAGGCTTCACCAGAAGCAGATGCTGGTGCTATGCTTTTTGTGCAACTTGCAGAACCATGAGCCAAATAAACCTCTTTTCTTTATAAATTACCCAGTCTCAGGTATTTCTTTACAGCAAGACAAAAGCAGCCAAACACAGCAGGTAACTCCACAGAGGCAGCAGATGAGTGGCTGCCTAGGTCTGGGGGATTTGGGGAAAAAGTGACTACTAACATGTATGGGGTTTCTTTTTGAGGTGATGAAAATGCTCTAAAATCGACTGTGATGATGGCTGCATTTAAAGAACCATTAAACTGTATACTTTAAAAGGATGAATTTTATGGCATGTGAATTTAATCTCAATAAAGGTATTATTTTTAAAAAGGAAAGACAGGATGGAAAGAGTGAGAGAGAGGGAAGGAGACAAAGGGAAAAAAGAAAGGAAAAAAGAACCTACCAGGTTGAAAAATTTTGTAGTAGGGACTATACGCCACATTTAATCCACCAAGCTTCACTGTGATTTCATAACGCCCAGCCTTGCGCACAGTGAAGGCCACTTTTACTACGTTGGAATTGGGCTCCTGAAGGACTTCCTGGGTCACCGGAATTTCCACTGCTAGCTCGACATGAGAGATGTGAACTCTTAGTCCCACAGGCCGATGTGCAGGGAAAGGCTGCCCGTTCTTATAGAATAACTGCCATGGGGAGAAGAAGGACACCTGTTAGCAAGCAGAGGGAAAAAACATTTCCTGTGTAGAGTGAGTGGGGAGACAGGAAGTAGCTGGCAGAGACCACACCAGCAAATCCCAGTACCTACTCTGTTCCTCACAGTCCTGCTCACAAAAACACAGAGAGAAACAAATCCCCTCAATACTCTAAAGAAAACCATTAAGTCATGAGCCAATTCTTAACTTGTTCAGAGGACAAGGGTAGAATTTACCACTAAATCAAGAAAATGTCCATTTTAACTTGCCACTTCTGAACCACCAATGCTGCCTCCTTGGTCTCACCAGCCCTTTATATTATCAGTGCTAACCCAAATCTAAAGGTAAGTTAGCCGGCAGCACTGGCAATGAGTGAACTAAAGCGTTACCAGACAAAGGGAGGAGGGGTTCACACTCTCAAGCCAAGCTTAATGCTACAGTGGAGAAGTCAATGCAGGAGTTGGGAAATTTTTTCTGTAAAGTGCCAGAGAGTAAATGTTTTGGCTTTGTGGGCCATACACAACGACTCAACTATCATAACTACTCAGGTGTGAAAACAGCCATAGTCAATATATGATGAATGGGTGTGGCTGTGTTCCAAGACAAATTTATTTAAAGAAACAGAAGGTGGGCCTGATTTGCTAATCCCTATCTATAATACTTATTCTTTTCTGTAATATTTTTCTTATTTTGAAAAGGTAACATTAAGCTTTATACTTCTTCAAAGCTAAGGACCTATTAAATCAAAATGACAGAGAAATTTGTGACTCTTCAGATAGTAGCAATTCACTAGTTCCTGGAAGAGGCTGAAAAACGAGAAAATGTTAACATTCCAGGCCAGCACCTGGCAGTGTTGAACTGGGCTCTGGAAAGCAAGTTACTCAGAAACCCCAATGGGTATGGAGACAGAAACATTCCCTTACATGCACTCGGAAGGCCATGCTGTGGCCCACCTCATAGGGGTCCTTCCAATCCCAGGAGACTTTGCAAGACCGGGGATCCAGGTAATTTCCCCGCACGTAGTCATAAATAGTCCGGTCCCCTCGGCGCTCGCGGTCCTCATTCTGGAGGAAGCTGACTACACGTGCGGCAAGCTCAAAGAGGAACTTAATTGTGAAGAAGAATGCAACCAAAGATACTGTGATTCCACCTATGCAAAAGAGAGAACACACAAACCGCCTGCCAGTTACTTACAGCTTTTCATTATGCAACAGGCCAGCCATTTCTCAAAAATTAAAGGAGGTCAGGATGAGACTGTAAGACTGCCAAAGAAACACTGCACTACCTCTGTGGATAAGAAAGGAACTTCTACACCAGGGGTCAGTAACTACAGTCCTCAGGCCAAAGCCCACCCACTGCCTATTTCGGTAAATAAAGTTCCATTGGGATACAGCCACACCCATCATTTATAAATTGTCTATGGCTACTTTTGCACCACACTGGCAGAGTTCAGTCATTGAAATGAGCCTTCGGAACCAAAAATATTTACTTTCTGGCCTTTTATAGAAAAAGTTTGCAAACTCTTGCTCTATATGAGCTGCATATAATGTCCGCCCTGCTCCCCATCTTCCTGCACTTCCTGGGCCCCCCACAGAAGCAGTAAAAAGGATGTGCCTTTGGTTCCCACCATTTCCTTCTTAAAGAATGCATTATTTGGGAGCCCTCCCCTCCCTTGTGTACTTGGCAAAAGTTTTCTCCAGTCCCCACCAGAGTTAGCAGTTCCCTTTTCTGGGCTCCTTCAAACTCCTGCACATTCATCTGGTATAACTTTTCTCCTCCTTGACCATTCCCCTTTATGTTATGAAAGCCTACTCCTTGAAGGCAGATTTTTGTCTTATTCAACTTTAGACTCCACAGTAAACAGTGTCTGGCATTGACTATAATTGCTCAATAAACCCAAATGAATGAATTCCAATGCCAACTCTGTGAAGGTACATTCTGGCACGACTAGAAATATTTTCAGCTCCATTTTCAAAGGGAAAAGAATAGGCAGAAAGGCAAAAAGGACCCAAGCAACCTTAACAAAAATATAATAGAGAGAGCTCTTTCCATAACGTACCAATAACGTAAAACATCAGGTCCCTTCAATGCCGACAGACAGCCGAGGATCACAGCTGCAGCTGTTAAAAGAAAACTTGTTTAGTTTTTCTCTCCAACTCTGTCTTATAGCTATCTCAGAGTAAGACAAAGTAGAGTGTATGGCGTAAGCCAAACAACTCTTTCTAGTCTAGAGCCTTACTATTCCTGTCCTCTTTCTAGCTTGACAGGTGCCCCATAATATATTTCAGAGAAACAAAGAGACTGCATCATTCCCCTTAAAGACTTCCAATCTACTGACCACTCTAGGAATACCACAAACAGCCACTTGCTTTATTGCTAATTTCAAAATGCAGTAACATGGCTTTCATCTTCTTAGATCCATACTTCCCAAGACAGTTTCCCTCCCTCATACAAAGTGGTGCTAATTAACACATGCAAAGAGGATAATGGAGTCACTTTCCCCTTATGTTTGCCTTCTGGAAGTAATTCAGCTAAGTAGAAATAGCTATATAAAATGTAGATTTTTTTTTAAAGCAAGTATCATTATCATCATGTTGGCATTATGTAATCAAAATGAACTCTGGGTCATCCCAATAATAAGCAGTGGGTCTGAAAGGGAAGTCATTTATGCTGTTACCAATCAGACAAACTAATGGGGCCTCTGGAAGATGAGCTCAGCAGAAAGACCAAGGAGAGGAACAAAATGAGACTGTACTTCTCATCCTGAGTCGTGCCTGTCAAGGTAGGAGTTTGAGGGAAGACTTTCACTGTTGTTAAACTTGTTTCCAGAATAAGACTTCAATCTTAATTACTCATTTGATCATGTGAACCAATAAAAGTACTGCCAAGGAAAAATGCAATGTATGCTAACGTTCGTATCTTATCACTGAGTCTGACCTTAGCACAGGCTGTATATGCTATTTGACAATACACTGAATTCACTCTTTCTTTTCAAGTCAGTGTACACTAAGGCTGTCAATGTTATCTTGACCCAGCACCTTTTATCAGCACTAGAATATTACGTAGAGACAAGATAGCTAAAAATTTCTAGGCTCAGATCTGGGAGGGACCAAAACAACTTTTTTTCAGGGTGTGTTTTTACACCTGATTGTGCTTGCTTAGTTCCTCTGATAACAATATACCCAATGGAACCCACAGAGAGTAGGTAATTTGAGGAATGACCGTCAAAAGTTTCATAGAAATCCTACTTAGAGTGATACCTAAAGTCCTACTAGAAAAGAAATCCACACTGCGAACATTAGAATTGTCACGTGGATGAAGGTGCTCCCAAAAGGGTCTATTACAGACAATATAAAGAGCCAAAATTTGGGATCACAACTACTGAACCTCCTTCCCAAACAAGTATCTCATCTCTTGGGACCCTATGCTGAATTAGCTGGGGACCCAACAGCTATCATCTCAAAAAGCTGCTACGATCTCTCAAAAAGCATCTGTCTGCACCTTACAGGATGCACTAGATGACTTGGTGGGACCAAAACTGGCAGTTTAACTGTCTTAGGTACTTCCTCAGCGGGATGCCATTCAATCTGACCCTAGATGTGAAATTTCTGGTCCTCAGGGAAGTTATAGCACTAAGCAAAGAAATGAAGTATATGTGGCTGGTGTTACAGATTTGTGGTCTTCTTAGAGGAATAAAAGCAGTGCCAAATGTATGGCTTGAGTCATGAGGACTAGAAAAATTCCCACCTACTATCTCTGACAACTACAACAACCTTTCTGTGAGAGACAGCAGACATGCAGTAATTGAGAAGCCTGGAGAACAATCCCAGGACTGCAAACTGTGTGACCTATCTAGGCTTCAGAATCTCATTGCTGTAAAAAGAGTTGCAATTTAATAATTTCTATGGTATCATCTCCTTTAGTATGATATGACTTCAATGCAACTCCCCACAGCCATCAAAGCTCTAGCCAAACAGCATAACAAATAGTATATGATAGAGGATAAGGGGACAGACTCTAGAGTTAGATTACCTGGCTTCAAATCCATGCCCCACCATTCATAATGTGACCCTGGACAAGTCATTTAATCTTTGTAAAGGAGTGCCAGTTTCCTTATATGTACCTCACAGGGTGCTGTGAGGATTAAATGAGTTAACACATGTAAGCAGCCTATAGTAGTGCCTGGCACACAGTGAGTTCTCAAAGTTTTAATGATTATTACAATTATTATCCATAGTAGCGCCAGTATCACTACTCCTTTACTTCAAAGCCGATAGGAAACTCCTCTCTACTGGCCCAAACTTTCTTCAAAGAGAAATGCATCTGAATTTCAAAAGGCATGGCTTCTATTACTGTCCCTAAACAGTCTGCATGGGAGTTCTTTATACTATTCTAATTTTATGCCTAAAAAACTTTACAATAAAGGGTTAAAAACTCATCCTAAAATAATTCGTCCAACAAATACTGAGTACTTACTTTTTTTTTTTTTTTGACGGAGTCTCACACTGTCACCCAGGCTGGAGTGCAGTGGCGTGATCTCGGCTCACTGAAAGCTCTGCCTCCCGGGTTCACGCCATTCTCCTGCCTCAGCCTCCCGAGTAGCTGGCACTACAAGGGCCTGCCACCATGCCCGGCTAATTTTTTGTATTTTTGGTAGAGACGAGGTTTCACCGTGTTAGCCAGGGTGGTCTCGATCTCATGACCTCGTGATCCACCCGCCTCAGCCTCCCAAATGCTGGGATTACAGGTGTGAGCCACCGTGCCCGGCCCTGAGTACTTACTTAACGTGCCAGGTACAGGAGGGACAAAGTAGAACATGAGAGCCACCGTCCAGTTATCATGAAGCTGGCAGTAATGAGCTTTACCTTGTGGAGTCCTCGGCCATTTTTCCCATCACTTATTTCTCAATCAAATCATCACTACTGATTTTCAAGATCAGCTAAACCTTCTCCAATGAGTCAGTTCTACATTTCTGCCCCACCTCTATTCATCATTTAAAACTCAACAGACCAATTACTACTTTGTCCCCAAACAACTGTCTTCTTGAAACCTCCTCATGACCAGGGAGTTAGCTCTATCAATTCATCACTCGCTGACATCAACTTTACAAAATGTCCCACTGCTCTACAACAGCTCTCAAACCACTCCCCACCCCCATAGTATTTACTGACCTCCCAGTTTCACCCATGGTCACATTCTGAATTTGCCTTCATTCTACATATTCCCCCTTTCTGGTTCCTCCTGAATTCTCTCAAAAGCCCTTCTAATTTTTTTTTTTTTTTTTTTTTTTGAGACAGAGTCTTGCTCTGTTGCCTAAGCTGGAGTGCAGTGGCACAATCTCAGCTCTCTGCAACCTCTGCCTCCCGGGTTCAAGCAATTCTCCTGCCTCAGCCTCCTGAGTAGCTGGGATTACAGGTGCCCACCACCACGCCAGGCTAATTTTTTGTATTTTTTTTTTTTTTTTTTTTTTAGTAGAGACAGGGTTTCACCATGTCAGCCAGGCTGGTCTTGAACTCCTGACCTCAAGTGAACCACCTGCCTTGGCTTCCCAAAGTGCTGGGATTACAAGCGTGAGCCACCACGCCCAGCCAGGCCTCCCTCCCTATTTTTGTCACTAAAATCACTTTTATTCCAGATCTTACCTCTGTTCTATAAGCATTTTCTGTAAGCATGTTCTGACCCTGTTGGGGGCTCTCTCTGCCCTGTATCTACTGCTACCCCCACCCCACGCTATTCTCCTTGGCCCCGGTTGCTATAATACCTCGTTATTCATCCTATGATCTATCCAAATTAGATCCTTTACACTTTTACATACAGCTCTGAAATGTCCCCTCTCCATTCCTTTTGAAAACTCATCTCCTCTGCCTAGAATATCCTCCTTCCTTTTATTCTCTACACATGGAACATCTCCTGATCCTAAGGTCTAGGAAAAATCCTATCCACTGTCTCCAAAATCTTCCCTAATACTAAATTTAGAAATTCCTTCCCTCTTGTAAATTTCCATAGAACATTGTTTTTATTTATCTTATAGCACTTTTCTTTTCTTTTCTTTTTTTTTGTGGGGGGGATGGAGTTTCACTCTTGTTGCCCAAGCTGGAGTGCAATGGCGTGATCTCAGCTCACCACAACCTCCACCTCTGGGTTCAAGCGATTCTCCTGCCTCAGCCTCCTGAGTAGCTGGGATTACAGGCATGCACCACCATGCCCGGCTAATTTTGTATTTTTAGTAGAGATGGGGTTTCTCCATGTTGGTCAGGCTGATCTCAAACTCCCAACCTGAGGTGATCCGCCCACCTCAGCCTCCCAAAGTGCTGGGATTACAGGCATGAGCCACCATGCCCGGCCTAGCACTTTTATTCTTTTAGTCTCGTTTTTTCATTTTAGAGTGGTAATGAATAGTCTTAAAAATCCTCCAGGCTGGGCACGGTGGCTCATGTCTGTAATCCCAGCAATTTGGGAGGCTGAGGTGGGAAGATCACTTGAGCTCAGGAGTTTGAGACCAGTCTGGGCAATATAGTGGGACCTCACCTCTACTAAAATTTGAAAACGAATTCGCTGGGCGTGCTGGCACACACCTATATCCAAACTACTGGTGGCAGGGAGGGCATCTGAGGCAGGAGGATCCCTTGAGCCCAGGAGGTTGAGGCTGCAGTGAGCCCTGATGGCATCACTGCACTGCACTCCAACTGCGCAACAGAGCAAGACCCTGTCTCAAAAAAAAAAAAAAAAAAAAAAAAAAAAGCTGCAAAGAAACCAACATATAGTAACTTCAATAAATATGAATAAGATCAAATGTCTGTCCTTTTCTTTGTCCAGAATGTCTAAGGATCAGGAATTTTCCAGATGGGATCTTCCTTGTAGATAGAGTTTGAAAGGATTTCTCTAATTAACAGTATACTCACTTGAGCCAGGGGTTGTAAGTTCCTCAACCTAGAAGTTGCCAATTTAATTCAGTTCAACAAGCAGGTATCAAATGCCCACCACTGGGGTTGCAGATTCCCATGCATGGTATTTTTCTACAGCAGTTTCTACAGCACCCTCTACTTTTTGCTATTCATATTTTTCCTGTATGAAATTATTTTGGAACTTTCCCAAATCTAATTCCAGTACAAACAAGTATGTAAGGCTCTACCGTACTATTTCATCCAATTGTTATATGAGTATTTTGTGTGTTTTCAAGTTCATCTCTTTAGTGTCCTTGACCTTTATAAATACGGCATATTGTGATACTTTAAGCTAGAAGAAAAATATGACAGTAGTAAATTAACAACTTTCTACCCACTTATTGAGTCACTTATCACAGGCCAAACACTGCCTTCAGTGCTTTACATATGTTAGCCTAAGTAACTGTCACCACAACAACTTGGTAAGATGAATACTATTATTCTCGTTTTATGGATTTTTTTTTTTTTTAAGCTGGGCTTAAGGTTGCTGAACATCTCACATTGGGGTAAGTGACAGAGTTGAGATTCAAGCCTGGCTGGGAAAGCCTAGCAGGGCATGGCGGCTCATACCTGTAATCCCAGCACTTTGGGAAGCCAAGGCAGGAGGATCACTTGAGCTCAAGAGCTTGGGACCAGCCTGAGCAACATGGCAAAACCCCGTCTCTACAAAAAATACAAATAAAAAATTAGGATGTCATAGTGCACGCCTGTAGTCCCAGCTACTTGGGAGGCTAAGGCGGGAGGACTGCTTGAGCCTAGGAGGTCAAGGCTGCAGTGAGCCATGATTGTGCTACTGCACTCCAGCGTGGTTGACAGAGAAAGACCCTGTCTCCATTTAAAAAAAAAAAAAAAAAAAAAAGCCTACGTCTAACTCTGAAGCTCAATGCTCTTAACCTCTACTGTGAATCATGAAAAAGAATAGTCATAAGGATAGTGAAGTATTTGGGGAAAAAAAGATTTATGAAAACAGGTAAAACAAAGCATGAGAAAGCACTATCAAATCTTACTGTGAGGAATCTCACAGCAAGGCTAAAATTAGAAAGATAAACTCTTATGGCTCTTTTTTAACCTTTTGAAATATAAATAAAGCATGACAAAGAAAAGTGGAATGCAATGCCAATTCTCTAGTGCAGAAATATCACTTGCTTACGAAGGATCCTGGTCTGGTTGCTTAATACTATAGCATTTTGGCTCACATTACCTACAAAAGGGGAAAAATACTTGAAAATATCTGTCTCAAGGGACGTTAGAAAGTTGATTAACATACATATCTAAAATCCTCTGCTTTTTTGTAGTATAAAGATTTTTAATTACAGTAGCAACTAAATTGTAGCCCCAACATTGAAAACCAGTTGTGAAAAAGTCATTTCCCAAAAATGGAGAACTGGTTTCTTCATATTTAAAATTGCTCTGCTGGGGACAAAGTCAATTCTCACTGCAACTGTATACTTTAACAGCTATCCCTTGCTGAAAAGGCTCAGGAATTGGTCACTGGATCCATGTTCTACATCCCAATAACTAAAGCTTAACTCAGTCTGTTACCTTACCTTTAAACGAGGGCCCATGTTCTGAGAACCAAGTAGAGCACTCCTATTCACCAAAGCAGATAACTTTTGGCCCCTTTCACCTTGTCTTCCAACTTCCACATGAAAGAAAAACGCCACGAGGTCAACAGAAAGGGTCTATCCATCAGACTTTGTCACAGTAACCAGGTCAGTGTTTCTGGGATGAACTGGATGAATTCCAGGGTAGAGAAATATAGCCCAAGAATATATCATTCCTGGACTTCTCTCTAGTGCAGGGTGCAATCGACTGCCAAAGGATGCCCCAGGATCCTGTCCAAAAAAGAAAACAGGGTTAGTTGGAACAGGTTTTTATTTCTGAAAAAGATTCCTCAGAAAAAAAACACAGAGAAGGTAGAACAGGCAGTGGAAACCCTGGGACACTAAAAATAACCAAGAATTGGTAAACTCTGACCAAGCATTCTCAATTAAAACTCCACACAGTTTCCTTGAGGCCTCTCTCCAACTCCACAAGAAAAGTCAACTGGCAACCTCACTGTCTATAACTATGTCTTCAGCTGAGAAGTGCCAGAGCTTCCTTCAGTTCAGTGTCCCCAAATACTTCCCTATCCTTATGACTTTATTCTTTTTCATGATTCAGCGTAGAGGTTAAGAGCATTGAGCTTCAGAATTAGACAGTTTTTTTGTTTTTCTTCTTGTTTTGAGACAGGGTCTTTGTCTGTCACCCAGGTTGGAGTGCAGTGGCATGATTACAGCTCACTGCAGCCTTGACCTCCTGGGCTCAAGCCATCCTCCCGCCTCAGCCTCCCAAGTAGCTGGGACTACAGGCGTGCACTACCGCACCTGGCTAATTTTTTGTGTTTTTTGTAGAGACGGGGTTTTGCCATGTTGCTCAGGCTAGTCTCGAACTCCTAAGCTCAAGAAATCCTCCTGCCTTGGCCTCCCAAAGTGCTGGGATTACAGGTGTGAGTCCATTCTTCAGTAGAAGCAAACTAGGCCACAGACTTTTAAAGAGTAACCTTCGGCACAACCACATACCCAGTTTGAATATAATGGGGCTGCAGCACAGGGTCTGGAGCAACCACGAAGACAAGTGAGATGAAAGCATAGGCAGAACCAGGTTACGCACGGCCTTATATGCCATGATAAGGAATCGAGACAATATTCAGCTGGAAAGGAGAAACCTCCAAAGAGCTTTAAAGCCCAATCTATCAGCCTATGCAGTCTGCTCCCTTCGTGCCCACATACGCATTTCCAAGACATGCTTAAATAAAGTTGATTTTATATTTAAAACAGTAAAATCTGCTACTACGAGTCAGGGGAAAATCTGTGAACTTTCAAAATAAAGTCACTAAATAAAGTCCAGTAAAGTCAGTTTATAACTCTCGAAGATATTCATGAACCAAAAATGTAGCAGAAAGGGGGTTTATGGCAATGCATACACAAACAGCCACCATAAGACAAATGAGAAGAGACTACTAATTAGTAAATGAAGAGACAGTCTTACCATATGGCAGGAACTGTTCTCAGTGCTTCATACATATAAACTCACAGATACAATTATCCCTGTTTTAACACAGATACAATTATCCCTGTTTTAACACAGATACAATTATCCCTATTTTACAGATGAGGAAACTGGGACACAGAAAGGTTAAAGTACTTTTCCAAGAAAACACACAGTGAGTAATAGAGCTGAGTCAAACTCAGACAACCTGGACCCAGAATCCATGCTTTTAATGACTACTCTACTGCCTCTCCACTATGGGAAACCAAGGAAGAAAGCACAAAATGCTAAAAGAACAGAATGAGTGAAGACCAGTAAATGAAATTAAGTTGGCAAACTTTTATCATTAAAAATAAATAAGTATATGTATTTAGTTTAAAATACGGCAACATGACCAGGCACAGTAGTCCACGCCTGTAATCCCAGCACTTTGCGGGGCCAAGGCAAGTGGATCACTTGAGCCCAAGAGTTCAAGACCAGCCTGGGCGACATAATAAAACCCCATCTCTACAAAAAATACAAAAATTAGCCAGGCATGGCGGCAGGCGCCTGTGGTCTCAGTTACTTGGAGGCTGAGATGGGGGGTTGGCTTGAGCCCAGGAGGCAGAGGTTGCAGTGAGCCGCGATCATGCCACTGCACTCCAGCCTGGGCAACAGAGCCAGACCCAGTCTCAAAATAAATAAATAAATAAATAAATAATGCCAACAGACTTGCCAAATACAAGAGCCAAAACCTGGGTCAACCGGCTATTAGAACCAGCTTAAAGGATCCACAAACAACAGACTATATACGTAAGCTATAAGAGATCCCTATGTAGAATACTATATAAGGAATTTTTAAATGACACTTTTAAGGAATAAACAACATACGGAAATGCTTACAAATAAAATGTTAAATAAAAAAGCAGGCACAAAACTGTTTATGTAGCACAAGCCCAAATTTAGAAATATAACATTACATAAAGAAGACTGAAAGGAAAAATATAAAAATATTAATAGTGATCATCTCTTGGTATATGGAATTATAAATAATTTTTATTTTCTACCTGTACCTTTTAGTGTTTTTCAAATTCTTAATGTTGCAAGGACATGTAAAAAGTTTCTATTTCTGGAGAACACATTTTTGGGGGGGACTGATTTTCCTTAAATAAGAGAGAGAATGGGCAAGTTATCCTTTTTTCAAATAAGAAAATAGTATAAAGAGACTAGGCGCGGTGGCTCACGCCTGTAATCCCAGCACTTTGGGAGGCTGAGGCAGGCGGATCACGAGGTCAGGAGATCAAGACCATCCTGGCTAACACGGTGAAATCCCGTCTCTACTAAAAATACAAAAAATTAGCTGGGTGCGGTGGCAGCTGCCTGTAGTCCTAGCTACTCGGGAGGCTAAGGCAGGAGAATGGTGTGAACCCGGGAGGCAGAGTTTGCAGTGAGCCAAGATCAGGCCATTGCACTCCAGCCTGGGCGATAGAGTGAGACTCCGTCTCAAAAAAAAAAAAAAAAAAAAAAAAAAGAAAGAAAGAAAATGGTATAAAGAAATTAAGATAACAGATTGTACTGAACTTTTCTTTTTCTTTTTTTTTTTTTTTTTTTTTTTGAGATAAAGAGTCTTGTTCTGTTGCCCAGGCTGGAGTGCAGTGGCATGATCTTGGCTCACTACCTCACTACAACCTCCACCTCCTGGGTTCAAGCGATTCTCTTGCCTCAGCCTCCCTAGTAGCTGGGACTACAGGTGCGTACTACTATGCCCAGCTAGTTTTTGTATTTTTGGCAGAGGCAGGGTTACACCACGTTGGCCAGGCTGGTCTTGAACTCCCGATCACAGGTGATTCGCCCGCCTCAGCTTCCCAAAGTGCTAGGATTACAGGAATGAGCCACCACACCCGGCCTGAATTTTTATTTCTATTCACTATGATCTTAGCAAGTTTCCAACCCTGTGATCAGCTATTTGATTATTAAATCAAATAACTCCTAGTTGTAATGTAAGCTTTACTGTCCCTACCATGAGCTACCATGCTCACCACAATGCTTCAGTACCTCTACTGAGCTTCAAAACTCAACTCAAGCACTCCCCCTTCTCTGGTCCTGCTCCAAGGCCTCTCTGAGGACTCTTCCCACACCAGACAGAATCAACCACTTCCTCCTTTGTGGTACTCCTCTGCTAAAGATACCTCTGTTATAGCATTTACTAGTCTGTATTGAAATTATTTGTTTATATAGCAGTCTCTCCTAATAGATTGTGGACTCCCCAAGGAACACTGACCAGGTCATATCATTGCCTCCCCATGGCTAGTATGGTGTTCAGCCCTGCTATCTCAGAGTCTGTACTTTCACAAGATCCCCAGGTGAGTCCTATGTATGCTGAAGTTTGAGAAACATGGTTTAGACTCTAGAGCAATCAGTATGAGAAGGGGCTCAACATTCTGTATCTCTAACAGGTTCACAGGTAATGCTGATGCTGCTGGTCTCCTAGATCACGCTTTCAGAAGTGAGAATCCAGGTCAAGTCAGCAGGCCAAATCCTGACAGCCACCTGTTTTTGTGAAAACAGCCAAGTTCATTCATTTACATAGTATCTGTGGCTGCTTTTGCACAATGGCAGAGTTGAGTAGTTGCAGCAGAGACATATGGCCCACAAAACTTTACTATCTGATGCTTTATTGAAAAAGTGTACCAATTCCAGGTGTAGAGGTCTTAGTCTTAAAGTTACATAACTACCTTATATAAACAAATACATTTTTCTAAATCAAAGAAAGCATAAAAATCATTTTCTTCCAGTTCTACCATCTCCTCTTAGGAAAAGAACTACAAAACTTGCAATGTTATGCAAATACATCTAGTTTCAACTATGACTTGATGGCTTTATTCTTCCTGTACCCCAATTAGGAATTTTACACAGTCATTTTCCAAAGTATGTATTTCATACGATCACGCTTGCATTTGATCAAGGCTAATATTTCCTAAAACTAGTATCTCGGGGACCAAATACTGTATCCGGGTTGCTAAAATTACTATAATACATACTACTAACTCAGTCTCTACTTCTAAAGTGCTATTCTAAAAAGCTGCGAAAGGCCAGGTGCAGTAGTGCACACCTGTATTCCCAACACTTTAGGAGGCTGAACTGGGAAGATCACTTGAGCCTAGGAGTTGAAACCAGACTGGGTCCTCTCTAAAAAAATAAAAATAAATTGGTCAGGCATGGTGGCTCATGCCTGTAATCCCAGCACTTTGGGAGGTCAATGTGGGCAGATCACCTGAGGTCAGGAGTTCAAGACCAGCCTGGCCAACATGGCAAAACCCCGTCACTACTAAAATACAAAAATTAGCCAGGCATGGTGGTGCACACCTGTAATCCCAGCTACTCAGGAGACTGAGGCAGGAGAACCACTTGAACCTGGGAGGCGGAAGTTGTAGTGAGCCAAGATTGCGCCACTGCACTCCATCCTGGGTGACAAAGCAAGACTTCGTCTCAAAAAATAAAATAAAATAATAAAATAAAATAAATTAGCTGGGCGTGGTAGCATGCCCCTGTTGTCCTAGCTACTTAAAATCTAAGGCAGGAGGATCTCCTAAGCCCAGAAGTTTGAGGCTACAGTGAGCTGTGATCACACCACACCACTGTACTCTAGCCTGGGTAACAGAGAGATCCTGTCCACACACACACACACACACAAACACACACACAGCCATGAAAAACAGATGTAAAAGTCCATTTCAAAATTTTGGTGCATACAAAGCTAGTGGCAGCACACAGAAGTTCTGATATCACCTACTGATGTCCACCAAATGACAAGACAAAAGAAAGGCGTTTGCTGTGTAAGATGCAATCTCCAGCATTCTCCACAGAGAAGCACCAGCCATGAGTCCAGGGACATGAACTTAAAAAAACAAACTATTCAATTTTCAAAAAGCGCACAGGTTAGGGTGGTCTAACTAAGGAGGTTTCAAGAATATATCAGACACTTTGGATTATCAGTTTACATTTACTATGGCTTAATTCCACTCTTGGTTTATACTCCCCAACCCAAAATCCCACCATAAAAGATTGCCCTCCTCCATCAAGTTTATACTCTTGAGATATTTATACAGTTGTCTATTTCTGCTATCGTGGTTTAGCCAAGTTACATGGTTTTCATTTATACTTTCTTCATCAGTCAGCCCCTCCAGTCTCTTAATCATTCCTGTGGGTCTTCTGTGAACTCTCTCCAGCTGATCCCCAACGATCTGGTAATGAGGTGCCTCCAAATGACTGCAGCCTTCCAGGGACAGCCTCATTAGTCAGAACAGGATGAACTCACTCTCCTCAGTTCCATGACATACTACTCCTGAGCAGGCAATCCCCCAAATCACAGAAATCTACTGTGCTGCCATATTAGACTGTACCTTGTTCTATAACTCCCAGATTTGGACATTGGGGCATGCTAGAATGTGCTAGAAGCCAGAGGATAAATGATCCATGTTCCCACGGCATCTATTTCACTAGAGGATGAATGACTGGGGGGAAAAAAATTTCATGTTAAATCAAATTCATAGATAACAAAACAGAATGTAATATTTGCATGAATTTCTAAAGATAAAACATGGATATGTTGAATATATTCATAGATATTCTGAACTTGAACAGAAAGGCTGCTTGGGCCTCTGCTCCCAGCACCAAGGAGTTAACATATCCTTTACCACTAGAAGTACTTGAGCCAAAACCCTCACTCAACTTCTGATCTACTGTGCATTACCTTACTCATACCATATACTCACATTTTAAATGATATTATTTTTCTGCTATGTTTCCCCATCCTAGATATCTATATTTATTTTCTCTTTGCCTAAAATCTTTTGCTGCAGGAACACGTGTCATTTATCTTCTGGCTTCTAGAACATTCTTGCATGCCATGATGCCCAAATCTGGGAGGCATGAAATAGGGTTACAGTCTAATTCACTCTATAATTCACAGACTACCAACATCTATAGGTTCCTCTGCATCGTTCATTCTTCATTCATTTCACATTTCTTGAGCATTTGCTATATGCCGGGCTGTGTGCTAAAAGCTAAAGTCACAAGGATAAATAAGACAGGGTGCTTTCTTAACCTCGATGAACTTGGTCCGCCATGGGAGAAGGACAATGCAATGTTGCAAGTGCCAGAAAAGAGGAATAAGCAAAGTATGGAGGGCAGAGGAAGGAGAAGTAACTGTATGCGCAAGTGGAAAAGCAGAGACAACACAGCTGATTACTTAAGAATGAGTAAGCAGGCTGGGCATGGTGGTTCATACCTGTAATCCCAGCACTTTGGGAGGCTGAGGTGAGAGAATGGCTTGCGCCCAGGAGTTCAAGACCAATCTGGGTAACATAGTGAGATCCCATCTCTAAAAAAAAAAAAAGCTGGGTGTGGCGGTATGCACCCATGGTCCCAGCTACTCAGGAGGCTGAGGTGGGAGGATCATTTGAGCCCAGGAGACTGAGGCTGCAGTGAGCCCTGACTGCTCCACTACACTTCAGACCTTGTGAAGAGCAAGACTTTGCCTCCAAAAAAAACCAGTGTTTAGAAAGACCACCTGGGGCTAAACTAGGATGATTACCATGTAGTGGTTAAGAGCATGAATCTTACTACTGAATGATCTTAGACAAGTTACAGCAGGTCCTCAAACGACATCAGTTTCATTCAACACTGTTTTCTTATGATTCTGAAGAGTAAAAAAATTGACTCTTGGCAGGCACCAATGTGTGGAGTTCACACATTCTCTGTGTGGGTTTTCTCTGGATACTTGGATTTCCTCCCACATCCCAAAGATGTGCGCTTCAGAGTTAACTGGCATGTCTAAAGTGTCCCAGTCTAAGTGACGGTGAGGGGTGTGTGTGTGTGTGTGTGTGTGTGTATGTGTGTGTGTGTGAGAGAGAGAGAGAGAGCACGAGCAAGAGAGAAAGAGAGAGACAGCGCACAAGCGAGAGAGCCCTGCAATAGAATGGCGTCCCATCCAGCGCTGGTTCCCAACTTGCACCCTAAGCCCTGGCCACCCTCAATCGTGGACTGGAATAATTGGGTAAATGTTATAATTATCTAACTTGTTTTTATCAATCTTTCTTATACATACTGCTCTCATTTATTTTAATATGTATATTATGTTCTGGTCTTTATTTAAAATAGTTTGGTGATATTTTTGTGACCAGAAATATGCCATAGGAACTTAATTCTTGTTTATATCAATTAGCCAATTGATAACCATGGTAAAACTGGTTATCAATATACATCATTTTGTTTGAAGTAGAAGTTTCCAAGAACCTATCGACATCAAGTGAGGACTTGCTGTAAACTTCTCTTCAGTTGCCTCATATGTAAAATGGAGATGCACTGAGAAAAGGAACGAATCTGCTGCTCTTGGGGAGCAAGACTTGGAGAATAAGGACAAGGAGAATTGCTTGAGACTAAAACTTTACACCCAGGTGACATGGAGTGCCTTGGGGGACAAGGCTCTATGCACAGACCAGGCTGCTGGGTTGCCAGGTTATGAGGGTGGTTTGTGCCAGGCCACAACAGCTCAACCCACAGTAAGTGAGGAAGATGGCTTGAATCTACCTGAAGGACTCACTGGTTTTCCAGAGAGATTCCATGTGGAAATAACTACAGCAACAATCCAAAATAATGGATTTTCCAGTGTTCTCTGAAGGATGATGATAACAAGAATCGACATTTATTGAGAACTTACTATGTGCCAGGCACTGTATAAAGTGCTTCATCTATATTATCTCATTTAACTCTCACATCAACCATATGAGGAAAGCATACTTTATCCATATTTTATAGATTAGGAAACAGAAGCACAGAAAGCTAAAATAACTTGCCTGTAGCCACCCAGTTTATCAGTGAAGAAGTCAAGCAATGTGATTCCAGAGCTTACACTCTTTCTCTGCTCTTAACTGGGAATACTGATGTATCAAAAAGAACTTCCAGAAGGGGGGAAAAAGATATTATTCTTGGGATAGGAAGAATTAAGCTCAGAAATATTTAATTTGGAATTTTAGCCAGGTGCTGTGGCTCACACCTGTAATTCCAGCATTTGGGGAGGCCGAGGCAGGTCAATCACGAGGTCAGGAGATCGAGACCATTCTGGCTAACATAGTGAAACCCTGTCTCTACTAAAAATACAAAAAAATTAGCTGGGCATGGTGGCATGCGCCTGTATTCCCAGCTACTGGGGAAGCTGAGGCAGGAGAATTGCTTGAACCCGGGAGGCGGAGGTTGCAGTAAGCTGAGATCACGCTACTACACTCCAGTCTGGGCAACAGAGCGAGAGTCCCTCTCAAAAAAAAAAAAAGGAATGTTAAAGAAATATGACTTCATTTTAGACTTTAAGCAACAAAAAAACAAAAGATGTTTTTTAACCAAGAGAGAAAAAGGATCACACATTTTAAATGAAGTAACTCTGGGGACAATGTGAAAGACTCTGAAGGGGGACAGACCCATTAATGAGCACAAGATAAGGGGCTACTGGTCCAATGGAGTAGCTATACACTGGCCACAATATAGACAGGGTCCAACGTAGACCCTCATTAGTCACATTGGTTGAGGGTAGCCAGGGCTTAGGGTGCAAGTTGGGAACCAACCCTGGATGGGTTGCTGTCCTGCTTTATGCTCTCAGAAGCAACAGGATCAATGATCTGTGAAGTCAAATGAATAAACAAGAGGAAGAAGCCAAGGAAAAAGGCAAATTTTCTATGGTTGGGAGCCTGGATAAATGAAGGAGAATTAAGGAGGCAAAGCAAACATGAAAGAAAAGATGTATTAGTCCATTTTCATGCTGCTGATAAAGACATATCCAGAGACTGGTTAATTTATAAAGAAAAAGAGGTTTAATGAACCCACAGTTCCATGTGGCTGGGGAGGCCTCACAAATCACGGTGGAAGGTGAAAGGCATGTCTTACATGGCAGCAGGCAAGACAGAATGAGAGCCAAGCGAAAAGAGAAACCCCTTATAAAATCATCAGATCTTGAGAGACTTATTCACTACCACAAGAACAGTATTGGGGAAACTGCCTCCGTGATTCAATTATCTCCCACTGGATCCCTCCCATAACACATGAGAATTATGGGAACTATAATTCAAGATGAGATTTGGATGGGGACACAGCCAAATCATATCATTCCACCCCTGGCCCCTCCCAAATCCCATGTCCTCACATTTCAAAACCAATCATGCCTTCCCAACAGTCCTCCAAAGTCTTAACTCATTTCAGTATTAACTCAAAGTTCACAATCCAAAGTCTCATCTGAGACAAGGCAAGTCCCTTCTGCCTATGACCCTGTAAAATCAAAATCAAGTTAGTTACTTTCTAGATACAATGGGAGTACAGGCAATGGGTAAATATACCTGTTCCAAATGGGAGAAATTGGCCAAAACAAAGGGGCTGCAGGTCCCATGCAAGTCCAAAATCCAGCAGGGCAGTCAAATCTCAAAGCTCCAAAATGATCTCCTTTGACTCCATGTCTCACATCCTGGTCACGCTGATGCAAGAGGTGGGTTCCCATGGTCTGGGGCAGCTCCACCCCGTGGCTTTGCAGGGTACAGCCTCCTCCCCAGCTGCTTTCACGGGCTAGCACTGAGTGCCTGAGGCTTTTCCAGGCACATGGTACAAACTGTCAGTGAATCTACCACTCTGGGGTCTGGAGGACAGTGGCCCTCTTCTCACAGCTCCACTAGACAGTGCCCCAGTGGGGACTCTGTGTGGGAGCTTCAAGCCCACATTTCCCTCCCACATTGCCCTAGCAGAGGTTCTCCATGAGGGCCCCACCCCATAGCAGACTTCTGCCTAAACATTCAGGAGTTTCCATATACCCTCTGAAATCCAGGCAGAGGTTCTCAAACCTCAATTCTTGACTTCTGTGTACCCACAGGCTCAACATCACGTGTAAGCTGCCAAGGCTTGGGGCTTGCACCTTCTGAAGCGACAGCCCAAGCTGTACCTTGGCTCCTTTCGGCCACAGCTGGAGCAACTAGGGCACAGGGCACCAAGTCCCCACACCGCACACAGCGGGGGGACCTGGGCCCTGCCTTCAAAACCATTTTTTCCTCCTAGGCCTCCAGGTCTGTGATGGGAGTGGCTGCTATGAAAACCTCTGACATACCCTGGAGACACTTTCCCCATTGTCTTGGTGATTTAGCTCCTCTTTATTTATGCAAATTTCTGTACCCAGCTTGAATTTCTCCTCAAAAAATGGGTTTTTCTTTTCTATCGCCACTGTCAGCCTGCAAATTTTCCAAACTTTTATGCTCTGCTTCCCTTTTAAACGTTAAGTTCCCATTTCAGATCATCTCTCTCAAGCTCAAAGTTCCACAGATTTCTAGGCCAGAAGCAAAATGCTTCCAGTCTCTTTGCTAAAGCATAACAAGAGTGACCTTTGCTCCAGTTCCCAACAAATTCCTCATCTCCATCTGAGACCACCTCAGCCTGGATTTCAATGTCCATATCATCACCATTTTGTTCAAAGTAATTCAACAAGTCTCCAGGAAGTTTCAAACTTTCCCACATTTTCCTGTCTTCCTCTGAGCCCTCCAAACTGTTCTAACCTCTGCCTATTACCCAGTTCCAAAGTTGCTTCCACATTTTCAGGTATCTTTACAGCACCGCCTCACTCCCAGTACCAATTTACTCTATTAGTCCATTTTCACACTGCTGATAAAGACATACTAGAGACTGGGTAATTTATAAAGAAAAAAGGCTGAATGGACTCATAGTTCCACATGGCTGGGAGGCCTCACAACCATGTCAGAAGGCAAAAGGCATGTCTTACATGGCAGCAGGCAAGAGACAATGAGAGCCAAGCGAAAGGGGAAACCCCTTATAAGATCAACAGATATTGTGAGACTTATTCACTACCGTGAGAACAGTATGAGGGAAACCACCCCATGATTCAATTATCTCCCACTGGGTCCCTCCCACAACAATGGGAATTATGGGAGCTAAAATTCAAGGTGAGATTTGGGTGGGGACACAGCCAAACCATATCAAAAGATAATGAGTAGAGAATTAAACATATTAAGTTTGGAGTGTCTACAGGATATCCAGGTGAATACATTCAAAAGGTACATAGAAATACATTTGTATCACACACAAAATGTAGTCCTTCGTGTGTAGCATTTTTTCACTTAGCATAATGGTTCTTAAGATTCATACATGTTGTTACACGTTTCGGTAGTTCACTCCTTTTTCCTGCAGAGTAGTACTCCATTAAATGGACATACATTTAATGCAATCTGTTTATCCATTCACCAGATGAAGGACATTTGGGTTATATCCAGTTTGGTGGTATCGTGGATAAAGCTGCTATGAACATTAAGCTACAAGTCTGTGTAGACACATGCTTTCATTTCTCTTGGGTAAATATCTAAGAATGGGATTGCTGGGTCATATGGTAAGTATCTATTTAACTTACAAGAAACTGCCAAACTGTTTACCAAAGTGGCTGGACCACTTTGCATTTCCACCAGCCATGCACAAGAGGCAGGTTGCTCTACATCCACCAACACTTGGTACTGTCTTTTAATTTTACCCATTCTAATAGATGTGAAGTGGTATCTCATTGTGATTTTAATTTGCATTTCCCTAAGGACTAACAATATTGAGTATTTTTTTCATGTGTTTATTGGTTATTTGTATTAGTTTCTTTGAAGTATCTATTCAAATCTTTTGTCTTTTTTAAAAATCAAGCTGTTTGTCTTCTTACTATTGAGTTGTAAGAGTTCTTTATACATTCTAAATGTGAAATATCTGAGAAAAGTATCAGTTAATTTAGAAAGTTTATTTTGCCAAGGTTGAAGATGCATGCCCAGGACACGGCCTCATGAGGTCCTGATGACATGTGCCCAAGGTGGTTGGGGCACAGCTTACTTTTATACATTTTAGGGAGACATGAGACATCAATCAAGATGTATACTGGCTCAGTCCAGAAAGGCGGGACAACTTGGAATAGGGAGGGGGGCTTCCAGGTGAGAAAAATGGTTGCATTATTTTGAGTTTCTGATTAGCCCTTCCAAAGGAGGCAATCAGATATGCATCTATCTCGGTAAGTAGAGGGATGACTTTGAATAGAATGGGACACAGATTTGCCCTAAGCAGTTCCCAGCTTTACTTTTCTCTTTAGTTTAGTGATTTGGGGGCCCCTAGACTTATTTTCCTTTCACATAAATATAAGTCCTTTATTAGATAAACATTTTGCAAATATTTTCTGTGGTTTGCCTCTTCATTTTCTTAACAGAAAATACACTTTTTAAAGAGTAAAAGTTTCTAACTTTGATGAAAGCCAACATAAATTTTTTCTTCATAGTTTGTGGTTTTTGTGTTCTATTTTTTAAAACTCTGCCTAGCTCAAGGTCACAAAGATTTTCTCCTGGTTTTTTTCTAGAGGTTTATCTAAATGTTTCACAAGAGAAAATTCTCTCGTCAAATTTTTTAACAAGACTTTTTAAAACTCCTGCATTCCATTTATCTCATAGTCATTAAGTTTTATTCCCTTTGTTTCTTTCAAATTCAATGCCACACGTTACCATGCACTATTTAAGTTATAGTCTTTTGTTGTTTTTTTTTTTTGAGACAGAGTTTCGCTCTTGTTGCCCAGGCTGGAGTGCAAGGGCGCCATCTCGGCTCACTGCAACCTTTACCTTCCAAGGTTCAAGCGATTCTCCTGCCTCGGCCTCCCAAGTAGCTGGGATTATAGGCATGCGCCACCACGCCCAGCTAATTTTGTATTTTTAGTAGAGACGGGGGTTTCTCCATGTTGGTCAGGCTGGTCTCGAACTCCCGACCTCTGGTGATTCACCCACCTCGGCCTCCCTAAGTGCTGGGATTACAGGCATGAGCCACCATGCCTGGCCCCAGTTATAGTCTATTTCTGAATTTGGAAAGATTTTAATATTTTAACAGATTTTTCCTCTCTTCAATCTAGTAAATGGAATGCTTAAGTTTAGCCAAGGTTTTAGTCCCTCACTTCTCTCCAAATCCACATAAGACCTCTGCACCCCTGATACTGGTTCTTAAAACAACTAAATTCCACAACCCAGAACATGCACCTTAAAGTTAAGCCAGGGGCAATAAACTACTTACCCTTCTGGCTTTAACGAGAGTCTTCTATAAGATCATTCCCATCTTACTGAGTCACTCTAACCTGTGATGAGACTGGAAAACGTTGTCCTATAATCACTCACGGGTTAAATTAAAATTTAGGCTTATAAAGGTTAAGCTAACCAAGACAAAAGTAATTCTGCATTTCTTAATTCAATTTGGATTCTCTCTATTGCACCATTCTCTCTAAAACAAGACAGAGTTCTTCAGACCTGTATTTCTTTTTGTATACTACACACAAAGGCATAGCTTAGATTCAGCTGTCTCTGGAGTCGTTTGCCATTCATTCTCAGCACAGTTTAGAGAAAGCAGGAAAAAGGGATTCAAAGCTAATGTAAGTATAACGGAAAACAAGAAGTGAGAATTTACCATTGCTCATTTTGTAACCTCATGGGGAGAAAAACAAAAGAGAAAACTGGCTCATCTATGTCACTGTCCCATTCTTAACCCTAAATCTAGAAAATACTAGCTTCAGTTTCCTCTTCCCTCCTATCCTGATGTGTTTTCTATACACAAAACTGACTCTACTATGCCTGAGCCACAGAGGACAGGCCCCCATGTTCCCATCTCATGGCAGCTTTTATGCTTAGGTGACCTTGGACCACTGAATCTTGGCTATAACAGGAAGATTTTAAAAGTAATTCTTTGAACCTGACAAGCCGTCTCCCTCAATAAGTCTAGGAAGCTATTATTCCATTAACTGCGCCTGAAGTGGCAGGCACACAGCCAGATCTGCAGCCCAGTCGGGTGGAACTGGAATGGTCACACATATACTTAAAAGCTAACTCTGCCTCTACTACCATCCATTACTTTCAATTCTGTGCTTATTTTTAAGGAAAATAAATTATTTATATAATTGAAAGGAAAAACAATGTTATTTAAATGAGCATTTTGTAGCTAAAATTTCAAGAAGAAAAACCCAACTAGCCACAGAAATGGCACCCTAAGATAGCTGGATTTGAAGGAGAAACTCAACACTTACCTCTATTCAAAACAAAATTTCTGTTGACCTAATAATCAATTTTACCAAAGAAAGGTCTATTAATTTCTTCAAATGCATATTAAGAAGCAACCACATGCCAAGCAGTATGTTGGACCCTAAAGATTCCAGAATGAGTAAAATATCCTCAACACTTTAGAAACATAAAAGCTTAGTAAAGAAGACAGACAAGTAAATAATTACGTAGTTATACTTCCATGTAGTAAAATCTATGAGGTGAGCATAGAGGGTATGGATGGATACCTTAATCAAGATCAGCTCTTAGCTTCTCAGGAAAATTCACATCACCCTCCTGGAAGCAAAGCCAACTCTTCCATAGAGTTAACAATGCTTTGGGGGTCAAGGAATACAAAACACTACCTATGAAGTATTACTTATTCTCAGGGTCAATGACTCTCTTCAACACTGGTCAGATGGGATTCTTGGACCACATACATAGCAAAGAAAAAGCACTCACTGGAAATACCAACTTATTTATCAAAATTATACATGATCTGGTCGGGCACAGTGGCTCATGCCTGTAATCCCAGCACTTTGGGAGGCCAAGGCGGGCGGATCACCTGAGGTCAGAATTTCGAGATCAGCCTGGCCAATATGGTGAAATCCCATCTCTACTAAAAATACAAAAATTAGCCAGGCATGGTGGCGGGCGCCTGTAATCCCAGCTACTCGGGAGGCTGAGGCAGGAGAATAGTTTGAACCCGGGAGGCAGAAGCGGCAGTGAGCCAAAATGGAGCCATTGAACTCCAGCCTGGGTGACAAGAGCGAAACTCCATTTAAAAAAAAAAAGAGGCCGGGTGCGGTGGATCACACTGGTAATCCCAGCACTTTGGAAGGCCGAGGTGGGCGGATTACGAGGTCAGGAGATCGAGACCACCCTGGCTAAAACGGTGAAATCCCGTCTCTACTAAAAATACAAAAAATGGCCGGGCACGGTGGCTCACACCTGTAATCCCAGCACTTTGGGAGGCCGAGGTGGGTGGATCACAAGGTTAGGAGATCGAGACCTTCCTGACTAACACCTTGAAACCCCGTCTCTACTAAAAATACAAAAAATTAGCTGGGTGTGGTGGTGGGCGCCTGTAGTCCCAGCTACTTGGGAGGCTGAGGCAGGAGAAAGGCGTGAACCCAGGAGGCCTGGAGCTTGCAGTGAGCCGAGATCACGCCACTGCACTCCAGCCTGGGCGACAGAGCGAGACTCGTCTCAAAAAAAAAAAAAAAAAAAAAAAAATTAGCCAGGTGTGGTGGCGGCGAGCACCTGTAATAGCAGCTGCTTGGGAGGCTGAAGCAGGAGAATGGCACGAACCTGGGAGGTGGAGCTTGCAGTGACCCGAGATCGCACCACTGCACTCCAGCCTCGGCGACAGAGCACGACTCTGTCTCAAAAAAGAAATTACCAGGCCGGGCGCGGTGGCTCACGCCTGTAATCCCAGCACTTTGGGAGGCCGAGGCGGGAGGATCACGAGGTCAGAAGATCGAGACCATCCTGGCTAACACGGTGAAACCCCGTCTCTACTAAAAATACAAAAAATTAGCCGGGCGTGGCGACGGGCACCTATAGTCCCAGCTACTCGGGAGGCTGAGGCGGGAGAACGGCGTGAACCCAGGAGGCGGAGCTTGCAGTGAGCTGAGATGGCGTCACTGCACTCCAGCCTGGGCGACAGAGCAAGACCTCCGCCTCAGAAAAAAAAAAAAAAAAGAAATTACACATGATCTAACTGGAATGTGGTATTCTGGATTCAGTTTGGGTACAGAAAAAGGAAATTAGTGGAGAAACCTGTGAAATCCAAATAAAGTTATAGTTTAGTAATAGTATTGTACCAATGTTAATTTCTTAGACGTGACAGTATGTGCCATGGTTATGTAAGAAGTTAACATTAGGAGAAGCTGGGTGAAAGGTATACAGGAATACTCTGTACTATCTTTGCAACTTTTTTATAAATTTAAAATTATTCCACAATTTAAAACAATTTAATTACATATGGTGCTCCCCTTTACATTCTCACTCCCCCTCAGAATTCTAATCATGTCTCCCTAATCATTGCCCCAATTCAGGTAATGCTGGCCTAAAACTTTTTAAACATCTTTTTTAACCCTTTCTATGAACAGCCTACCTGGGATTTCTTCTTTACCAAGACATGAAAAATAGATCACACTTGGGAAGTTTTAACTGTTTTCTGTTCCTAATAGGTTTACCATATATACCAGGTGTACCTTGAATTTGAACTTCCCAAAGCGGACAAGAGAGGGGTTAAAATAACATGCTCTGGGTCTCTGGATAAAAGCAAGGGGACATTACAGAAAATATGTTGTATATTAACAGATTATCTAATCTCTGGCCAAAAAGTACAATACATAGAAAATCAATTAACAGATGTTAACTATTAGCATCTCAACAGTAACAAGCTGCACTGAAATAAATGCCTTTGCTCTGAAAAACATGATGCAAATTGCTCAACTATTCAAGATAACAAAAACTCATAAAATCATATGGAACCATTCAATTAGACTAAATGACAAAACATGTATCTACCATGACTATTTAGTTTCTAATAGCTAAGTGAATACCCATCTTTCTCCATAAACCCTATCTTGTAGAACAGTCTTCAAAAGAGCTACCAGGAAAACATCACTATGGTGCTGTAACACCATATCAACAGCTCAGGCATGCGTGTGTGTACACACACATACATACACACAAACTGCAATAAGGTTAAACAACCTCAAAAGTTTGAAAACTACTACATGAAAGAACATTAGTGAAGGCTAAGCATTCAGAACCCTTCAAAGAAAAAGAAACCAAAGAAAAATAACTGAAATTTAAACCCAAGTTAGTTAATAGCTAAAGTCATTTAAAAGTTAAAATGGTCAAGCACAGTGGCTCATGCCTCTTCTCCCAGCTACTCAGGAAGCTGAGGTGGGAGGATGGCTTGAGGCCAGGAGTTCAAGATCAGCCTGGGCAACATACCAAGATCTAATAAATAATAAATAAAAGGTAAAATGATACACTGGAGTCCATTAAGGTCATAAAATCTGATATATTACATGGTACTAATATGTTGATAGTATTAAATAAATATTACACAACAGTACTCTGACCTGGACCACTTACAGAAAGATGAACAGGAAGAGTAATTCCTCCAAAATATTTCAACTCCCACATCTCTATTCAGCCACCAACCATACTTTATCTGTTTACAAGTCTTTCTCTAATACAGGACTGTGGTGAGATTGCCCAGGACAGAATGGGCCCTCAATAAATGCTTTCTGAATGAATGACCAAGCAGCAGTAATCTATCTCTGAGGTATTCTTACAAACCAATTCAATATCAAGACCTCAGAAGCAGAACATGCTGTATGCCATGCTACCACATTTAGGGGCAGGCAAGTTAATTGAAAAATAATTAACAGCGACTAATGTTTGTTGGGAGAAAAAAAGTCCTATCATGTAAGTCAGAAAAATAAATGTAAAAACTATAACTTGAAAATGGACAAAAAAGTGAATCTACTTATAACTTTCTAACATTGAAATACAAGATGTTCTTTAAGGAGTCTTTCATTATCCAGAATAATTTTATAAAGAAATTTGATACCAACTTAAATTAGTAAGTTAGACCAATTAGTGAATGGAATGAAGTCTAAGCCCAATTATGTGTTCAAACTGTTGTGTTCAATGCCTTGGGTGATTTTTTCCCTTCAAGACTGCAGAAAAATGCAAAACAACCCTCTTGACTGCTGAGAAGGACTAAAATCATTTCTTTTCCTCACAAGTATGTGCCCAAAAGCAATTACTTTCTGCTCCCATCCACCACAAATCAACACCACCTCCCGGCTTCCCATTCCCCACTTTCCATCCCCATCAAAGAATGCTGTAGAGTATCTGACCACTTTCATTTTATGCTATAAGAACCTCAGATTGCAATAAAATTACAATGCAACAAAAACAAATTTTTCTAAGTATGTTCTCATCCCCCATGGTGTTCCTACACTAATTTAGCTCCCTATTAGGTATTAACAATCAAGGAAATCAGAACACTCTCAATAGAGGTTACAATAGAAATTACAAATGGCCTTTTTTTAAGTTGTTGTTGTTCATGGATTCCAAAATTCAAAGTATACATTACCAGAAGAGTGTTTTTCTGTCAGTGCCTAAATTTACATGCAAATTACTATTTAATGATATGCAATTTTCCCTCTGAACCTATATATAATACTAATCAGTCAAATGTTTAAAAAGAATAACTGACCACGTTATTTTAGTTTTTAGACAATAAAAAGCCTATTGTCTAATCACCAAGAGATACATCAAAAAACTGGTTACTATTAGCTCTACACATGAATGACAGCTTGACAGAGACAAGCTGCTACAAAAGATTAGGAACTTCTAGTGACCACCAATGGGGTAAAGCAGAAGGCACGTACAGTATCTGTAGCTACCATTTCTACATCAAAAATTCAGAGCCCACAGATATGTAAACTATCAAGCTATCTAAATGAATGTGTGCCTGAAAGAGAAAGGAGAAGGAGAAAAACAATTTACACCCAAATCAACAGAAGAAATCACCCTGCGATTGAGCGTCCCAGGACCTTAAAACTTAATGTTTTGAGGTTTATGAACACATTCAAGTTCCAGTGCAACTATGTTAAAATAAAATTGGGCTGGTGCCAGGCGCGGTGGCTCACGCCTGTAATGCCAGCACTTTGGGAGGCCAAGGTGGGCGGATCACCTGAGGTCAGGAGTTCAAGACCAGCCTGACCAACATGGAGAAACCCTGTCTCTACTAAAAATACAAAATTAGCCAGGCGCAAAATTAGTGTTGGCGCACGCCTGTAATCCCAGCTACTCAGGAGGCTGAGGCAGAAGAATCGCTTAAACCTGGGAGGTGGAGGTTGTGGTGAGCGAGATCGCACCACTGCACTCCAGCCTGGGCAACAAGAGCGAAACTAACTCCGTCTCAAAAAAAAAAAAAACAAAAAAACAAAAAAACTGGGGCTGGGCACAGTGGCTCACGTCTGTAATCCCAGCACTTTGGGAGGCCGAGGCGAGCAGATCACCTGAGGTCAGGAGTTTGAGACCAGCCTTGCCAACATGGTGAAACCCCATCTCTACTAAAAATACAAAAATTAGCAAGGTATGGTGGCACACACATGCCTGCAGTCCCAGCTACTCGGGAGGCTGAGGCAGGAGAATTGCTTGAACCTGGGAGGGGGAGGTTGCTGTGAGCCAAGATCGCGCCACTGCACTCCAACCTGGACAGCAGAGAGAGGCTCTGTCTCAAAAATAAAATAAAATAAAATAAAATAAAATTGGCATAAAATTCGAACCCTGCCACACATCCTCAAGTTGGAAGACACACAATGGTAACAATAGAAAACACTCTGAGTAGTCTGGTTTACACTCTTCTAGGGACCTCGCATGTTAACTATGAATAAATATAAGTCCTGATAACATCCCAATAAAAGAGTGCTATTATGATTATCTCCATTTTACAGATAAAGAAACTAAGATGCAGATAGATTAACTCGCCCAATGTCATGGCGAGTTATGAGGCAGAGCAAGGATTTTAACCCCATCAGTCAGACTCCAAAGTTCGTGTTAAACAATAAACGTGTTTTCATCATAAAGGTTATACAATGGTCACCTTCTTTTTTAAACCTGATAACATTTTTTACTTCCAACTCTAGGATAGTATCATGCAACAGGAGAAGTATGACAGAGGTACCCATTCCGTTCCCAGCTTGATCAGTAGCTAGAGAATAGAAGACAAAGTGTAAAAAAAAAAAAGGAAAAGAAAAAAAGAAATAAAAGTACAGACTTTGGAATCACGAGACTCAAACAGACCCCTGAACAAAGTCTGGGGCTCAGTTTCCCCATATGTAAAATAAGAGTATTTATGTTATTGAAAAGGTCAAAGAAGGTAATGTGAATAAAGTGACAAGTACAGTATATAGGATGGGAGTTTTCATTTAAAGTTTACAGACATCCAGAGGGTCCACGGATGGGCTTCAGAGTCCACCAATCTCATAAAGTGTATTACAAACTGTATGTCTGCCCATTTTTTAAAGAATTGTTCCTGGCTTTCCACAAACTTTCAAGAAATAAGTTATCTCCAAAAAGTTAAGAACCACTGGAATACATAGCAGGTACTCAAAGAAAAAAGCTACCTTTCGCTCCTTGTTCTCACAAATTCTCCCTTTTTACTTAAAGATGACACACCAAGGCTTCACAATAAACATGCATTGTTTCTCACCATTTTCTTGGCTTGGGTAAGTAGTAACATATGCAAGCTTATGCCCCAATTCTCTAGCGATAGTCTAGGCCCTCAAACACTGCTTCATTTCTCTCTTCACCGAGAGGAGTACACGGTATATACTCGAGAAGAATCATCCACCTAGCTGCACAAAGCACCATATCGGCTAGGAAAACCAAACAGGAACCACAGCCTCAGGGCTGGACCGTAGACACCGGATGCCCCAACGCTACACGGTGAGACGAATGTGTTCCCCCAAACTACTGGGCAAACCAGGAGTCTGACCCCCCTACCCTTGTCCTCCCTCTCTCTCTCTGGAACTCTGGTAAAGGCAGGTCTTCTGGGCTCTGCCTAAGGCTGGAGAGAAACGTTACCCGAGCCGGGGGTTGCAGCGCGACGAAGTTCCACCTCCGCTGTCCTGGGAAGGGGCGGCAGCACTCAGCAGAAGACGGGCTCTCCACTCTCCCACCAAGACACCCCAGAGTTGGTCTCCACCCGGCCTGGGAACCGGCTCGGGGGATTGCCGTTTCCCCAAGAAGCTTCCGCTTCCGGGCTATCCTTTGCCGGAAGCAGTATGTGAATGACGTAGAAGTATTGCGCCGTTGGTGATTACGGAAGAACCAGGAGTTTGGCGTGACCATGGTGAGAGAAAAGGGTCCAAGAAGGGACGTTATCAGGCCACTTTTTGGGTGGAGAAGGAGGTAGTCAGGCCGTGGCCAAATTTCCTTCACATTATCCTTGCATATTTTCATTCTAGTCTTAGCTCTTAAACTTCTCCAAGCGGTGACTGTTACGCTTTCCAGAGTGGGGAAGAGGGTCTGGGTATTTGAGGCAAGAAGGGAAGGCAATGGACAAGAGAAAAGAAGAGACTTTAAAAGATGCCGTATGTTTCCAACTTTTTTAATTCTAAAATTTCTGTTTCAAGGGGAAGCAAAAGAAAACAAGGAAGTATGCGACCATGAAGCGAATGCTTAGTCTCAGAGATCAGAGGCTGTGAGTGTCTGGAATCAACTGCCCAGGGATATTCTAATAAGAGTCTAGAGAGGATAAGTAGTAAAAATGTTTGTTGTTATTATTTTGTTTTTTACTTATTATTGTATCTTAGATTTATATAGCATGAGATAGCCAGTGTTTAACAGTAATTTAGCTGCTGAGCGATCACACTGGGAAAGTGATCACTGGGAAAGATTCACGATGGGAATTAAACATTTCTTAAGTGTTCACTTTTTCTACCGTTATATGCTTTGTCTGCCATATCGCATTTAACCCTCATGTCAGTTCGGTGAAGTCCGTATAATTCTCTTTATGTTTTTACCATTACACTACTACATCCCCCTGGGGTGGGGCGGGGGGAGTGTTTCTTGTTGAAAGATGGCAAGGTTAGAGACCTTGTTTGTCTTGCGTTTCCAGTGCCTGGTACTCAAATATTTTTGTCAGGGAAAATGGGAAAACTCCAAGATATCTCCATTTTATAAGTCTTACTAATATAAGAATCCAAATCACTGTGGAAGAAGAAAGTGAAGTGATATTCCCTAGTATGAAGAGGATCAAAGCGGTGTCCCTGCTTAAGTGTAGAATAAGCATAGCTATTAAATAAAGACAGATCTTCAGTGAGTTTAAGAGTCTCAGAAAGCCGGGCGCAGTGGCTCACGCCTGTAATCCCAGCACTTTGGGAGGCTGAGGCGGGTGGATCACCTGAGGTGAGGAGTTCGAAACCAGCCTGGCCAACACGGTGAAACCCTGTCTCCACTAAAAATACAAAAAAGAGTCTCAGAATAAGAGAATAGTCGTTAAAACCTTCAGAATTATTCTTCTCAGCCTTTAGCGTGGATGTATTGTGTGATTTTTAGGAATGACACTCCATTAATAATAATTTCTTTCTAGTTAAAGGGTTAAGTTCTGTATATGCGTTTTTACATTTTAGCCCTTTATAAGAAGCGTATGGGGTAATACTTTTCCCCCAAATGTTAAAGCATCTGAATCTTCAGAAGATAACTGTCACCCTTTTACCCACTGCTTGGAAGTGGATTGTGATCCTTGATGTGAGAGATTCTGACTAAGAAAGAAATATAGTATAATCAGCTTTTATTTACTCATTAACAATTCTTATGCATTATTGGCATTACTGATTAATTCTGATACTTCCAGGTACTGTACTTTGCACTAGAGTTATTTGCTCAGAAAGAGTATGCTGACATTAACATGAAGAAGTCACAAAGTAGGATTTCTTCAGTAGACAAAAAAAAAAAAAAAAAAAATGGAACTTTAGATTTTTGAGATTTTAACTGCTGTGGTTTTTCTTCTCCCTTGGATTTAATTTACCTTTTTCTTCCTAGTAAAGAAAAGGATAGATTAAAACCTAAAAAGAAAGAAAAGAAGGATCCCAGTGCGTTAAAGGAAAGAGAAGTGTAAGTAATCAAACATTTGAAGTTTTCCTTTAAAACCATAGACCTCTTAGAAATCCAGGCTTTCCCTGAGCTGGTTTGCTAACTTATTTGTTAGTAAGTCTAGCACAACTATGTAGATGAAAGTGATATCGATGAGCATATATCAATTCTAGTGGTTTGAAGGTTTTTGGATTTTATGGAGCAGTAAAATTTCCCCTAAAATCCTGGAGATATTATCTAGGATTATTAACCTTTTCTTTGCCAGGGATCTTTTAAGAGACATAATTGCCATTGTTTAACACACCAGCATTTCTTAAAAGAGAGACTGTGTCACCAAAAAATATTTAAAATATATTTTCAGAATAAAGACATTTATATAAAGATATGACCTTTATATAAAGATATAAAGGTATTTCATTCCTTTTAAGTAAATACATTTAACTTTATGAAAACTTTACCACATTTTCCTTATTCTTCTAATTTTGCCCTGGATTGGTAATGGACATATCACGACAGGTAGATACTGATCCATGGCCTAGCATTTGGAATCACTGTCATATTCAACCCAGACAACTTGGGCTAGATGTGATGCAGGTCCTGCTGTAGTATATAATCCTAACACTAGACAAGCTGTTCTCTATCATATTCCATCACAACAGTTTTAGAATCCTATAAGAATGACAAACGTGTTGTAGTGTCGTTCTAATCATGATAACTGTATTCTACCTCCCTGTGCCCGTGGCGATTCTACTCTTGCTAGAGGAAGAGCTGGATTGGAGAATTGCTTTCTTTGTTTGTTTGTTTTTGATAATTGCTTTTTTAAAGTTGGTGACAAAGGTTGCCAGGGGAGCTGAGATTAAGATAATGATATTACTTTCTTCCTTGCCTTCCTTTTTAGGATTTATTTCCAATGAACATGGACAAAAGAGTTTACTGCAAACAGTCCCAAGCAGAGACTTCTTTTAGGTTTTTGTTAATACTAGGGTATCAATGTAAATTTTACTTTGTTCTTGTTTTCTTTTTCCTTCAGTCCCCAACACCCTTCCTGCTTATTTTTCCAATATAATACACAGCTGGGCCCACCTTACCACATCCTCGTTGATACCAATTTTATCAACTTTTCCATAAAAGCCAAACTGGACTTAGTGCAGTCAATGATGGACTGTCTGTATGCCAAGTGTGAGTATCATACTTTTATATTTCCATGACATTTGTACAGAATAATTATATTTATACAAATACATGAAAGGAGGGAGATGGGGTTCTTGTTAACTGAATTGCTGGCCATTTAATTTACAGTGGTCACCGTAGCAATGACCATGTTTAATGAATTGAACTATAATGCAAACTTGACTGGAAAAAATTAAACTTTCACAATTCAGAAAACACTTAGAAGTATCATTATGGACATCAATTTTGAACATAGGAGAGTTTTCTGTTTTAGAATTCTAGATTTTAAAATTCTAGATAAATGAAAAATATATTTTTCAGTATCTATATTCTTTTATGTTAACAAGGATATGTTCTCCCTTCTGCCCCAGTGTTGAAACACTAAATAAGACATTCTGCCATTTATGATCACAGCCCTAGAAGTTAGATAGATGATGGTTGATTCCTAAGTTTATTCAGTTTGGTATTTATTCGTACTACAGAGGATCTGAGGTAGTTTATTTACACCTAGGTATGCAATTTACCATTAATAGAGTTCCCCTGTGTATTTGTATATCCCCTCCTTTAAATGACCTTCCTTCACAACCATGAACAGGAAAAAGAAAACTAAGGCCATCTGTGAGGCCTATCATAGTAAGATCTGTCCCATTTGTAGCGGGTTTATATTTATATATTTTTCAGTCACCCAGTTAGAGGTATGAATGAAAATTAGGCTTAAACTTTGCCATAGAGGATAAATTACTGGAATCAATGGGAAAAATTTGTACCTCCCTTTTTGAGTTTTAAAGGCTACTATGTAATGAACAACAGTTGCAGAGTGATAGAAATGGTAAATGTTGTTTACTGATTTATTAAAATGAGCAAGATGAGAAGATGGGGGGTAAGGAATGTGTGAAGGAGGTAAGAAAGCGGATTCTTTAGATGCCTAAAATTAATTAAGAATGGCTGCAGCCGGGTGCGGTGGCTCACACCTGTAATCCCAGCAGTCAGGTGGCTCACGCCTGTAATGCCAGCACTTTGGGAGGCCAAAGCAGGCGGATCATGAGGTCGAGATCGAGACCATCCTGGCCAACAAGGTGAAACCCCATCTCTACTAAAAATACAAAAATTAGCTGGGCGTGGTGGCGCGTGCCTGTAGTCCCAGCTACTCGGGAGGCTGAGGCAGGAGAATCGCTGGAACCTGTGAGGTGGAGGCAGTGAGCCAAGATTGCGCCACTGCACTCCAGCCTGGCAACAGAGAGAAACTCCATCTAAAAAAAAAAAAAGAATGGCTGCATACATTTATTAGCTGTATATGTTTATTAAGATGTGAAGGTAGCCATCAGACGAGAAAAAAATGGAGCTAATGGAATAAAATAGTCTTCTCTACAGATCAGAATTGATTGGGTGGCAATAGTCAGGGGACCGTTGTTTTTTCATATAGGCCTTTCTGTATTACTTTTTAAAGCTATATACATATACTTTTTAAATAAATCTTTTAGAAATAATCTAAAGTTGAGGTGCTACCAGGCCTCTAAGAATGAGGCTTGCGTGACCCCATATGGGGGAAGACACTAAACTTGGTAGTCTCTTTGTATTTCCCATGGTATTTCTAATTGAGCTGCTTCTCCAGGAATGCTGTGACCTACTTATCAATGAAACGGCTAGAGGGTCAAAAGCGTGGCCCTTTGCTTCCTTGGTGAATTGCTTCCTTGACTCTATACCTCCACCAGTAATATCTAGATGGTGACTGTTAGAGCTTTAGGCAGTATAGCTTTAGTCTTATGGCTTTCTTTAAATATGTATACTTTTTTTTTAAGACAGAGTCTCGCTTTGTCACCCAGGCTGAAGTACATTGGCGTGATCTCAGCTGACTGCGACCTCCGCCTCCCAGGTTCAAGCAATTCTTCTGCCTCAGCCACCCCAGTAGCTAGGACATGCCACCATGCCTATCTAATTTTTGTATTTTTAGTAGAGGCAGGTTTCACCATATTGGTCAGGCTGGTCTCAAACTCCTGACCTCAGGTGATCCACCCACCTCAGCCTCCCGAAGTGCTGGGATTGCAGGCGTGAGCCACCGTGCCTGGACTTGCTTGCCTTTATACTTAAAGGAAGGCCTTTATCTTCCTCTTACCTTGAAAAGGCCTCTTGGATCTTTACATAGTTCCTGGTCTCTTCCATTTCCACTTTATAGTCCAACAAGGAAGGATAGTTTGCTTCCCATCGGCTTTCTCTTCTGCCTATGGATCCTGAGGCTGTTACTTTCCCTTTCCTTGTAGTGGTTTTCCTGAGCCTGCTTCCCTACTTCAGTTGCAAGCCTTTGCTCACTTCACTGCTACATGGCTCTGAAAATGGTCCTCTTAAAGAACACATTGCCTTGTTTCATGATCTCAGTATTAAAATATATATATATATATTTTGAGACGAAGTTTCACTCTGTGGCCCAGGCTGGAGTACAGTGGCGTGATCTCTGCTCACTGCAACCTCTGCCTCCCAGGTTCAAGTGATTCTCCTGCCTCAGCCTCCGGAGTAGCTGGGATTATAGGTGCGTGCTGCCACACCCAGCTAATTTTTGTGTAGAGATGGGGTTTCTCTATGTTGGCCAGGCTGGTATCGAACTCCTGACCTCAAGCATTCCGCCCACCTCGGCCTCCCAAAGTGCTGGGATTATAGGCATGAGCCACCACGTCTGGCCAGTATTAACAGTATTAATATACTTCTAAAAAATTCTAGCATAAAAAAATGAAAGTTGAAGCCTGGGCAACATAATGAGACCCCATGTCTACACAAAATTTAAAAATTAGCCAGGGGGCCAGGTGCGGTGGTTCACACCTGTAATCCTAGCGCTTTTCAGGAGTTCAAGACCAGCCCGGCCAACACGGTGAAACCCTGTCTCTGCTAAAAATACAAAAATTAGCCAGGCGCAGTGGCATGTGCCTGTAATCCCAGCTACCTGGAGGCTGAGGGAAGAGAATCACTGGAACCTGGGAGGCAGAGGCTACAGTGAGCTGAGATTGTGCCGCTGCACTCCAGCCTGGGTGACAGAGCGAGTCTCTGTCTCAAAAAAAAAAAAAAAAAAAGCCAGGCACGGTGGCATGCACCTGTGGTCCTAGCTACAGATGCTGAGGTGGGAGGACCACTTGAGCCTGGGAGGCTGAGGCTACAGTGAATTGTGATTATGCCACTACACTCCAGCCCAGGCAACAGAGCGAGACCGTGTCTTTAAAAAAAAAAAAAAAGAAGAAGAAAAGAAAGCTGGGCTGGGCAAGATCCTTCACCCTGTAGTCCCAGCAGTTTGGGAGGCCGAGGTGGGAGGAGTTCTGGGCTTGAGCTCAGGAGTTCAAGACCAGCCTGGGCAACATGGTGTGACCGCATCTCTACAAAAAAAAATTTTTTTAAATCAAGCTAGGCATGGTGGCTCATGCCTGTAATCCCAGCACTTTGGGAGGCCAAGGTTGGTGGATTGCTTGAGCCCAGGAGTTTGAGACCAGCCTGGGCAACTTGGCAAAACCCTATCTCTACCAAAAGAAACCACAAAAATTAGCTGAGTGTGGTGGAGCATGTCTATGGTCCCAGCTGCTTGGGAGGCTGAGGTGGGAGGATCACTTGAGCCTGGGAGGTCGAGGCTGCACTGAGCCATGTCCATGTCACTGCCCTCCAGCCTGGGTGACAGAACAAGAACCTGTCTCAAAAAGAGGGGGGAAAAAAAGGAAGTTGCTTGTAATGCATTTCCTCAAAGGGCAATTATAAAAATTCATAAATCCGTGTGAGATGGAGGGTTACTTTTATTTATTAATGAAAATGGCCTGTAATCCCAGCACTTTGGGAGGCCGAAGCACGCGGACTACCTGAGGTCTGGAGTTCAAGACCAGCGTGGCCAACATGGCAAAACTCTGTCTCTACTAAAAATCCAAAAAAAATTAGCTGGGCATGGCGGCAGGTCCCTATAATTCCAGCTACTCGGGAGGCTGATGCAGGAAAATCGCTTGAACCCCAGAGGTGGAAATTGCAGTGAGCCAAGATCGTGCCATTGCGCTCCAGCCCGGGCAGCAAGAGCGAAACTCCGTCTCAAAATAAGAAAAAAAGAAAATGGATCCTATATTATTTTTTTCTTTATAAAACAGATTTACTGAAATATAATTGACTCCCTTCACAACTATACAGTTCAACCCTTTAAAGTGTACAGTTCAGTGACTTCTAGTGGATTCGCAGAGTTGTGCATCATCCATCACCATAGTCAATTTTAGAACTTCCATTATCCCAGGAAGAAACCTGGAGACCCTTAGCCATCACCATGCAACCCTCACCATTCTCTCTAATTCTAGGCAACCACTAATCTACTTTTTGTTTCTATAAATTTCCCTATTCTGGACATTTCATAAAAATAGAATCTTATAATATTTGGTCCTTTTTCATTTAGCATACTGTTTTCAAGGATCATTTATATTACAGTTTGTATCAGTACTTCATTTCTTTTTATTACTAAATAATATTCCACTGTATGGATAGATCACATTTTAATCATTTCTACTTGCTTTTTACATTGAACTGTATATTTTGAACATTTTTCCATGGCATGTATATATAAATGGGCCTCATTCTTTTATTTTGAGTCAAGGTCTTGCTGTGTCATCCAAGCTGGAATGCAGTGGTCTGAGCCAATAGCTTACAGCAGCCTCAACCTCCAGGTCTCAAGTGATCCTCCCGCCACAGCCTCCCAAGTAGCTGAGACTACTGGAAAGAGCCACGATGCCTGGCTATTTTATTTATATATGTTTTGTAGAAACAAGGTATCAATCATGTTGCCCAAGTTTTTGGTTTTTTTTTTTTTTTTTTTTTGAGACAGGGTGTCACTGTGTCACCCAGGCTGGAGTGCAGTGGTGTAATCTCAGCTCACTACAGCCTCTGTCTCCCGGGTTCAAGCTATTCTCATGCCTCAGCCTCCTAGTAGCCAGGATTGTAGGTGTGTACCACCACACCCACCTAATTTTTTTTTTTTTTTAGGGGGACAGGGCTTCACTCTGTCACCCAGGCTGGAGTACAGTGGCGCAGTCTCAGCTCACTGCAACCTCTGCCTCCAGGCTTCAAGTGATTCTCCTGTCTCAGCCTCCTGAGTAGCTGGGATTACAGGCATGTGCCACCACGCCCAGCTAATTTTTTTTGTATTTTTAGTAGAGACGGGGTTTCACCATGTTGACCAGACTGGTCTCGAACACCTGACCTCAGGTGACCTGCCTGCCTTGGCCTCCCAAAGTGCTGGGATTACAGGTATGAGCCACCGCACCCAGCCCTAATTTTTATATTTTTTGTAGAGATGGGGTTTTGCCATGTTGGCCAGGAATTCTTTTTTAAAGTTACATATGGCCAGGCATGGTGGCTCACGCCTATAATCCCAGCATTTTGGGAGTTCGAGGCAGGTGGATTGCTTCAGGTCAGGAGTTCGAAACCAGCCTGACCAACACAGTGAAACCCCGTCTTTACTAAAACTACAAAAATTAGCTGGGCATGGTGGAGGGCACCTGTAATCCCAGCTACTCGGGAGGCTGAGGCAGGAGAATCGCTTGAACCTGGGAGGCAGAGATCACGCCACTGCACTCCAGCCTGGGCAACAAAGCGAGACTTCAAAAAAAAAATAAAAAATGAATAAAGTTACATACTATAATTGCTTCTCAGCCTTTTGGCTAAGATCAGGTGTAAAGTTACATACTATTCTATTGTTTAAATACATAATTTTTTAAACCCAATATCTTATTAGGTATTTTGGTTATTTCCAGGTTCTACCCAATTAACAAGTCTATAGTAAATATCCTTATGAATATGTCTTTCTAAGAGTGTATTTCTTTAGGATACATTGTCTAGAAGCTGTATTATGTATCAAGGGATTTGTGTATTTTTAATAGGTATTGCAAATTTGCCCTCAAATAGTTGTACCAATGTATATACCTACAAACTTAGTATGAGAATACTTGTTTCCTCAATATTGGGTATTTTCTTTTTTCTTTTTTTTTTTGAGATGGAGTTTCACTCTTGTCACTCAGGCTAGAATGCAATGGCACGATCTTGGCTCATTGCAACCTCCATCTGCTGGGTTGAACTGATCCTCCTGCCTCAGCCTCCCAAGTAACTGGGATTACAGGTGCCCAACACCATGCCCAGCTATTTTTTTATTTTTAGTAGAGACAGGTTTCACCATGTTGGCCAGGCTAGTCTCGAACTCCTGACCTCAGGTGATCCGCCTGCCTCAGCCTCCCAAAGTGCTGGGATTATAGGCGTGAGCCACTACGCCCGGCCAATATTGGATATTTTCATCTGTTTAATCTTTGCCACTCTTCTAGGTGCCACTCTTCCCAGTCTTTGGCCCAATAGACTTGGTTCAAATGTTGGCTTTACCATTTGCTATCTATTTAGTTAACTTCATTGTGTCTCAGTTTCCTCACCTATAAAATAGGGATGATGATTTTTTTTTAACTATTATATGGCTTTCTGTTTGATAGTTGTCAAACAGAAGTTCTTAAAATTTTTATGTGATCAGATTTACATTATCTGGCTAATTTCATGGTTTCTTGTGGTTCACATTTAAATTTTATTTCATCTGAGCCAGGCACAGTGGCTCACGCCTGTAATCCCAGCACTTTGGGAGCCCAAGACAGGAGGAATGATTGATCCCAGGAGTTCAAGACAGCCTGGGCAACATGGCAAAGCCCCATCTCTACAAAAAAAAAAAATGTTTTTTTTTAATTAACTGGGCATAGTGGTGTGTACCTGTGGTCCTCGCTACTCGGGAGGCTGAGGTGGGAGGATCATTAGAACCCAGGAGGATCACTAGAACCCAGGAGGTTGAGGCTGCAGTGAGCTGAGATCGTGCCACTGCACTCCAGCCTGGGCAACAGAGCAAGACTCTGTCTCAAAAAAATAATAATAATAAAAATAAATAAATAATTTTTTTTCCCATCAGGAACTTACATTAATATAGAAATAATGATGGAGTTCAGCTTAGTTTTTTTTCCCCAGATATGTTTATAACAGGGAATCTGCAGTTTGGGGTTGGGACAATCTTAGTTTCTTAGGGTTTTCTTCTACTCTAGCTCTTATTGTATATTTCAGTGTGCTAATTTTGCTGTCATTGCAAAAGTGTCCTGGGTCTTTTTAAAACTCTGAGCAGGGATATAATTCAGAGATAATTTCTTTACAAGTTCTGCTCTTAATGTGAATTTTTTTCCCTGGCAGGTATCCCATGTATAACCGATTGTGTAATGGCTGAAATTGAGAAATTGGGGCAGAAGTATCGAGTGGCTCTAAGGTAGGAAGGAGGTAAACTAGATCTGTTCTAGATTGGTATACTGAAGATTCATCTGTTTGCTGTTTAAAGATTTCTTGGCCAGTTAGTTTAAGTGAAAATCATACAAAACTATTTATCATTTTTTGGGGGGTTGTTTTGGTCTTTCTCTCACACAAAAATCAGTTCCAGTTAGAGTGTCTAAACTTTTAATAGAAAATACAGAGAATATCTTGGCCAGGCTCGGTGGCCTCTAATCCCAGCACTTTGGGAGGCCGAGGCAGGCAGATCACCTGAGGTCAGCAGTTCGAGACCAGCCTGACCAACATGGAGAAACCCTATCTCTTCTAAAAATAGAAAATTAGCTGGCCATGGTGGCGGGCGCCTGTAATCCCAGCTACTCAGGAGGCTGAAGCAGGAGAATCACTTGAACCTGGGAGGCGGAGGTTGCGGTGAGCCTACATCACGCCATTGCACTCCAGCCTGGGCAACAAGAGCAAAACTCTGTCTCAAAAAAAAAAGAGAAAATACAGAGAATATCTTAATGAAATTGAATATTTGTTTATAGCAAAAGATATCATTAACAAAGTAAATAGACATACATAATCAACAAAGGGCTTATTTTCAAAATGCATAAAGAACTTCACATCCATAAGAAAAACATAATTCTTAAATTCACAATGAGTTGTCATTTAGTGCCCATTAGATTGGCAAAAAATTTTTAATGAGCTTGACAATGCCAAGCATAGTTAAGACCATGAAACAATGGGAATTCTCATACTAAACTACTAAGGGTATAAATTGGTCATCACTTTGGAGGGCAACTTGATAATATCTGGTAAAATCCAGGTTGTTCATACTCTTACAACACAGTCTTTTAACCTGGAGATCACAGTCTACAGGTAATTAAATTTGTTTAAAGGATCACGATGCCTGGTAGGTTTGGGGTTTTTTTTTGGTGTTTTCTTTCGTTTTGTTTTGTTTTGTTTTTGAAGCAAGGTCTTGCTCTGTCACCCAGGCTGGAGTGCAGTGGCACAATCAGGGCTCACTGCAGCCTCGACCTCCTGGGCTTAAGCAGTCTTCCTGCCTCAGCACCCTCAAGTAGCTGGGACTACAGGCATGCAACACCTTACGTGGCCAGTTTTTTAAAATTTCAGTAGAGACGAGGTCTCACCATGTTGCCCAGGCTAGTCTTGAACTCCTGGGCTCAAGTGATCCTCCCACCTTGGCCTCTCAAAGTGCTGGGATTATAGGCATGAGCCACCACACCCGACCCCCGAGTATATTTTTTAGTGTAATAGAAGAAACTATAGGCTGGGCACGGTGACTCATGCCTGTAATCCCAACAAGTTGGGAGACTGAGGCAAGTGGATTGTTTGAGCCTAGGATTTCCAGTCCAGCCTGGGCATCATGGTGAAACCCTGTCTCTACAGAAAGTAAAAAAATTAACCAGGTGTGGTGGCATACACCTGTAGTCTCAGCTACTCGGGAGGCTGAGGTGGGAAGATTGCTTGAGCCCAGGAGGCAGAGGTAGCAGTGAGCTGAGATGGTGCCACTGCACTTTAGTCTGGGTGATAGAGTGAGACTCTGTCTCAAAAAAAATAAATAAATAAATTATAAAATAGCATGAATATGTAGAAAAAATTGGGTACTGCTTCACAAAACTTTTTTCGCTGTTACGTGTGTATATGTACATGTGGTATATGTGTGCATAGTGTATGCTAGATAAAATCTATCTCATGCTATGGGTTCTGGTAAAAAAAAAAAAAAAAGATTGCTATAGAGAAGTTCACCTACTATTGGAGTCAAGTATTGGCATCTTCTTAGGTACGTAATAGCAAAAAATTGCAGACAGCCAAAAGAAATGGCTTTTCTTAAGCCATAAAGGATGGCCAGGCATGGTGGCTCATGCCTGTAATCCCAGCACTTTGGGAGGCCGAGGCAGGCAGATCATTTGAGGTCAGGAGTGATCCTGAACATGGTGAAGGGTTTCACCTTTCTCTACTAAAATATGAAAATTAGCCAGGCGTGGTGGCGGGCGCCCATAATCCCAGCTACTCTGGAGGCTGAGGCAGGAGAATCATTTGAACCCAGGAGGCGGAGGTTTCAGTGAGCTGAGGTCGTGCCACTGTACTCCAGCCTGAGCTACAGAGCAAGACCCTGTCTCTAAAAAAAAAAAAAAAAAAAAAAAAAAAAAAAGGACTGGATACAGAAGCTCACATATAATCCCAACACTTTGTGAGGCCAAGTGGGGAGGATTGCTGGAGCCCAGGAGTTTGAGACCAGCCTGGCCAACATAATGAGACCCTGGCTCTACAAAACTTTAAAAATTTGCCGGGCGGCCAGCTGGGCGCAGTGGCTCACGCCTGTAATCCCAGCACTTTGGGAGGCCGAGGCGGGCGGGTCACGAGGTAAGGAGATCAAGACCGTCCTGGCTAACATGGTGAAACCCTGTCTCTACTAAAAATAAAAAAAAATTAGCCGGGCGTGGTAGTGGGCACCTGTAGTCTCAGCTGCTAGGGAGGCTGAGGCAGGAGAATGGCATGAACCCGTGAGGCGGAGTTTGCAGTGAGCCGAGATCTCGCCACTGCACTCCAGCCTGGGCGACAGAGCGAGACTCCGTCTCAAAAAAAAAAAAAAAAATTTAGCTAGGCATGGTGGCTTGTGCCTCTACGGAGTTCAAGGTTGCAGTGAGCTATCACACCACTCCACTCCAGCCCCAAAGACAAAGTGAGACCTTGTCTCTTTAAAAAAGAAAGAAAAGAATAGATAAGCTGTGGAATGCTCATGAATAAAATACTATACAGGAGTGAAGATGAGTGAACTAGAGTTATGTGCCAATGTGGATAAATCTCAAAAACAATATAAAGTATAAAAAAAACAACAGCAGTCAGGCACTGTGGCTCACTCCTGTAATCCCAGCCCTATTGGGAGCCCGAAGCAGGAGGATTCCTTGAGCCCAGGAATTTGAGACCAGCCTGGGCAACATAGTGAGACCCAATGTCTACGAAACATTTTAAAATTAGCCAGGCATGGTGGCATGTACTTGTATTCCCAGCTACTTGGGAGGCTGAGGTAGGAGTATTGCTTGAGCCAGGGAGGTTCGAGATCATACCACTGCACTCTAGCCTGGGAGACAGCGAGACCCTGTCTCAAAAAAAACAAAAAGAACAATGCTGAGCACTGTTAGGCACATCTGTAGTTCCAGTTACTTGGGAGGCTGAGGCAGAAGGATCACCTGAGCCTAGGAGTTTCAAGCCAGCCTGGACAACAAGAACCCAATCTCTTAAAAAAAAAAAACAAGAACATATGTGGAGTATACCATTTATCTAAAGTCTAAAAACATGCAAACCAATACTGCATTGTTTATAGATATGTATATATGCTTTTTTTTTTTTTTAAGACAAATTCTCACTCTGTCGCCCAGGCTGCAATGCAGTGATGCTATCACAGCTCACTGCAGCCTTGACCTCTCTGGCTCAAGTGATCCTCTTGCTTCGGCCTCCCAAGTAGCTGGGACTACAGGTGCATACCACTATGCATGTCTGATTTTTTTTTTTTCTTTTGCATGGATAATTTTTAAAAAAATTTTTTTGGTAGAGGCCGGGCATGGTGTTTCATGCCTGTAATCCTGGCACTTAGGAAGGCTGTGGCGGGCGGATCACCTGAGGCTAGGAGTTCAAGACCAGCCTGACCAACGTGGTGAAACCTCATCTCTGCTAAAAATACAAAAATTAGCTGGGGGTGGTGGCAGGCACCTATAATCCCAGCTACTAGGGATGCTGAGGCAGGAGAATTGCTTGAGCCTGGGAGGCAGAGGCTGCAGTGAGCCAAGATCATGCCACGGCATTCCAGCCTAGGCAACAGAGCAAGACTCCATCTCAAAAAGGCTGGGCGCAGTGGCTAACGCCTGTAATCCTAGCACTTTGGGAGGCTGAGGTAGGCAGATCATCTGAGGTCGGGAGTTCTAGACCAGCCTGGCTAACATGGTGAAACCCCGTCTCTACTAAAAATACAAAATTAGCTGGGCATGGTGGCGCATGCCTGTAATCTCAGCCACTCAGGAGGCTGAAGCAGGAGAATCGCTTGAACCTGGGGGGCAGAGGTTGCAGTGAGCTAGGATCGTGCCAGTGCACTCCAGTCTGGGTGACAGAATGAGACTCCATCTCCAAAAAAAAAAAAAAAAATTTGGTAGAGATAGGGTCTCACTATGTTGCCTAGCTGGTCTCAAACTCCTGGCCTCAAGTGATCTTCCTGCTTTGGCCTCCCAAAGTGCTGGGATTGTAGTCATGATCCTCCACACCCAGCCTGGCAATTTTTAAAACAATAAAAATAAAGAATGAGAGGGGAGAAAATAGAGGCACCAAGTGGAAACACTTAAGTTTGGCTGTCAAGAGATGCAGAAATGGGGTGTTAGCTGGAGGGGGGTATAGGTAAAAAGATTTTTTTTCTTAAGACAGAGAATATATGACAGCATGTTAGTATGTTTCTAGGAAAGAGCTAGTAGAGAGGAGATAAGTAATTTCAGGAGTAAAGAGATAACTGAAAGAGCATAGTCCTAGACTGTTGCCCGCCTCGTTTGTCAGGAACCAGTCCATCCTCCCTCTAGTGTATCCTCCCCAGCACAGCCTGCTTAGTTTTTCCAAGACAGAGCTTTGTTCTTATCACTTTGTCCCCCAGAAATCTTTAATGACTCCTCATTACCTGTGTCATCGCACTCCTCAGCCTGGCATTGGAGACTCTTTCTAGCCCCGTTTTGTTCTTCTCTCCACAAACACTCTTCCCCCAGCCAGAAAGATGTGTTTACTCTTCCCCAAATACCAAGAAACCATTTTACAGTTGGCTGGTGTCCTATTTGGTACCCTCACATTGCTTGGCACATTCTTTAATCTTATTTCACCCCATGTCATTTTTTTCTAAATATTCCCAACCCACATTGACCTAGCACTGAACTCCTGCAATATGGAGGAGTATTTGTGTTGCACTTGGTACTTATGTGCTGTCTTGTATTTTTCTTCATTTCAGTGACTCATCATCATTGTTAATAGAAAGAGCATGGCTCTCAGAATCACACAGAGTTGGGGTTTTTCTTTTTCAAATATGTATGAAAATAATACGTTTGAATGTTTTATGGCAAACAATATAAGCATGTACATATAGTAAAAGGTAAAATTCTGCCTCTGCATTCATACTTTGTCCATTCTAATACCCCAAGAGTGACAACTGAGAAAGGTTAATATATTTTTCCAGACCTTTTTCTGTGCAAATGCAAATCTAAATAAAGAGTATTGGAAAGAAGGATTTGTATTTTATTGATTAAATCATAATATACATATACATATATATATATATATGCGCATATGACCTGCTTTGTTTATTCAACAGTTTAGTGTAGGTCCTTCCACATTGGTATGTACAGCTCTACCTCACTTTTTATTAATAGGATAAGGGCACCAAAATGTGTTTAACTTTTACCTTTCTAATGGATATTTTGATTTTCTTCACTTACTATAAACTGCGCTGAGTGATCATCCTTGTGCCTATATTCTTGTTCATTTGTGTTTAAGACAACTTAAAAGTGAAATGGTTAGGTTAAAATGGGTTTTGTTTTTGAATCCTGGCTTTTCCCAGCTGTATAGCTTTGAATGAAGTAATATAATCTCTCTAAGCCTACTTCGTTATCTGTAGAATAGATATATAATAACTCAGAGTTTTGTAATGATTAAATGACCCAAAGCACAGCAGCTGTCAGCCTTCATTCCCTGCCCCGTGAATTGTCTTTCCAGTTAGAGGATAAAGTTCAGGAGGAGAACAGTGCCTTAAAATCTCTGCATAGATCATGTTACTTTTATTGCACTAATTAAGACTCAGAAAGTTATCCAGTTGATTGAATGTTTTCTTTAATCCACCTACAGGATTGCCAAGGATCCAAGATTTGAACGATTACCATGTACACACAAAGGAACCTATGCAGATGACTGCTTAGTACAGAGAGTAACTCAGGTATTATCAGTTCATAACTGTTTACTTTGTGCTTAAAAAAAAAAAAACGTAAACTATTATCTCCTGAATGTTCATGGTCAGTAAAACATCTAGGAATATACATTGTGGTTAAATTTTTAAAAAAAATTGCATAGCATTCCTTCGTAAGAAGCATAGGTGTCTTCATTTACTTGAGAAAGTGGATTGAAAATGTACGCTCTAACCATAATGGAAAGAGCACAGGCTTGGGGAGGAGACATGGGTTTCACATCTCAGCACCTGCATTTACTGGCTATGTGATTTGGGACATTTAACTGATTCTTTATCTCACAAATCTCTGTAAAATGATTTTAAGTGAGTTTATGTAGAATCCATTTATTTTTGATGTAGGAATTTTGTTCCTCTTCACGATGCCTAATCCAGAAGTGCTTCTTAGTTATATCTGAGAGTCTCCCAAGATGCTGTTTCACACATAACCTAGAATGAGTAGGTTTTTAATTCCTTCATTAAGCACCACAAGGACTTCTGCTACTGAGTGCTTTTATAAGGGCCTCTCTTTGCTGATGATAATCTTCATCTGCTCTGCTGACCACAGAGCCATCCTTTTAGCCACTTCACCCCATAGGTGGGGCCAGTATTTCCCACAGCACAGCTGACACCACTCTGCCACTTTTTATAAAACTCAGTAGGAGAGTCAGACATGACAGAAGTGAAGCTTCCTATAAAATAGCTTTCCCTGACAGCTAAATATTACTGCTTTTATAACTGCTAGGCTCTAGTTTCAGGCCCTGAAGATCCTACTTTAGGCTTCCTGTTTCGGGGGTAGCTTACCTCTAACATCAGTAGGCCCAGAGCACACCCAAGCCCCAAGATCTAGGGAAAGGAGGGAGCTATGGCCTCCAAATTAAGGCACTTTTTATCTCCATGGAGTTCCTGGGAGCATTTTCCCAAAACTAAAGAATTGTCTGCCCCAAGTGTGAAAGTCCCTTTCATTTATGAGCAGAAAACAGTTTGCAGCTTGTGAATAGTTTTCTACCTTCTCCTCCTCAAGATTCTAAATGCTGCATTCAGCCCAGGCAACTTGTTTATTTTATATAACAAGATTAGGAGCTCCTAGATCATAGTAGGTACTCAACAAATTGTTATAGCCTGCCCTTCGCTACTTACTGTGGAAATGAACGATTCTCAGACTAGTCAGTCGTTGTGCCATTATCCAGTAGTCACTAAGTGTGTTCAGTGACCTCAGTGTGAACACCACTCCATGTCTCTTACAGCATAAGTGTTACATTGTGGCCACAGTTGACCGGGACCTTAAAAGAAGAATCCGTAAGATTCCTGGAGTTCCTATCATGTACATTTCTAACCATAGGTGAGAAATTTCCTTTGGAGAAGGGAATAGAAATATATAATTGATATCAATTGAAAATGAGGACAAGTGATAAGGTTATAAAGGATTTGAAAGAAATTATTGTATCAAATGTTTACATAGTTATGTTTGAAGAAATGAGACAAAGCAAGAGCAAGGGCAAAAGAGAGATAGGATTTAAGGAATGAGGCAAACATTTAAATTGTTAGAGTAAGATTACTGGAAGAAATAGACGTATTGTTTTAAATAAAAGCAGTAATTTAAATCAAGCTAATCTTTTTGGCCAGAAATACCTGTTTTGAAAGATTTTTTTTTTTTATTAATACCTCATCTGAGAAATGGAAAGCCTATTTAAAAAAAAAAAAGCTGTTATCCTTCTTGGCTATTTTTTGTCAGTCCTCAGACTTATTTTCCAGCTTTTCAGCTTGAGGAGAGCACAATGTAGTGGGAAGTCTGTGGACTAAGAAGTTGGACTTACTGATCTCAGATCCTCAGTTCTGCTCTTGCTGACTTTGTGACTTTGAAAAAACCATCATATTGTATTATAGTCAGCATTTTGCTGTAAATCATTCATTATGATGTTCCCCTAAATTGTTCCCACTGACAAAAAGGATTCACAGTGGGGGCAAGAGTATTGCACTCTATAAAGGAGGGGTTTTTAGATGGGTTCTCTTCCCATCTTTCTTACCAGTGTTAATTTTTTGTCCTGATCAGATACAACATTGAACGGATGCCAGATGATTATGGAGCCCCTCGATTCTAATTCTTACAAGACACAGTTCCTCTGCCTTTCTTCGACCAACTTTCTCTTGTTGCCAGTTCATTACACGAAATGTAGCGGGATTTTTAAGGAATCAGAGAGACCGATGGAGTTCAGGAAGATATTTATTATTTAGGTGCACTGGCCCAGTCGGATTAACATCCAAAGGACTGAGCCCTGAACAAAGAGTTAAATTACCTTTTAAGCATTTTGTGGGGCCAGGGGGGTGGGGGCGAATCTGTGCAGGCGGAAGCACATTACAGAAGCGAGAAAGACAGTTATTCAATTAACTGAGACATGCATTACATCATTTCTTACTTTTCAAGGAAAATCATGTTTTACAACTTGAGTTTATCTGTCTAGTTACCTTGCAGCTGCACAGCTAGAGAAACGGTATTTATAATGCCTGGGAAAGGAGGAGAGATAAGGCTCACTAGCCACAGAAAAACAGGCAGTTAATTTTTAAAGGACTCCAGCTCTTTCTCTTTCTCTTTCCCTGTGCCTATCACTGGGAATTGGATTTTCTTACATGCAACTGAGTTTCTGCTTACACATTTTTTAATTTCTTTTAATTCCTTTTCCAATGCAATAGCGTGAATTATTATTCTGTTGACCTATTTGCCTTACTGTGAGCTGAGGGTAGTTCAATATGCTCACTCTTTTTTTTTTTTTTCCTTGAGATGAAGTTTTGCTCTGTCACCAGGCTGGAGTGCAGTGGCGTGATCTGGGCTCACTGCAACCCCTGCCTCCCATCCTTCAAGTGATTCTCCTGCCTCAGCCTCCTGAGTAGCTGGGATTACAGGTACACGCCACCATGCCCAGCTAATTTTTCTTTTTTGGGCAGGGGGTGGGTATTTTTAGTAGAGACAAATACTTTTGTATTTTTAATACAGAAAAATATGCCTCGGCCTCCCAAAGTGCTGGAATTACAGGCGTGAGCCACCATGCCTGGCCTGCTCACTTTCTGATGCTGCTTTTTTGTTGTTTGTATGTTTGTTTATTTGTTTGTTTTGAGACGGAGTCTCGCTTTGTCACCAGGCTGGAGTGCAGTGGCGCGACCTCGGCTCATTGCAACCGCCGCCTCCCGGGTTCAAGCGATTCTCCTGCCTCAGCCTGCAGAGTAACTGGGACTATAAGTGCGTGCCACCACGCCCAGCCGCTGATGCTGTTTTGCCACTGATGCTGTTTTGAAATTGATATTTTGTCTCATAAAAATTAGGCCAGGCATGGTGGCTCATGCCTGTAATCCCAGCACTTTGGGAGGCCAAGGTGGGTGGATCACCTGAGGTCAGGAGTTGGAGACGAGCCTGGACAACATGGCAAAACCCCATCTCTACTAAAAATACCAAAAAAATTAGCTGGGTGTGATGTCACGTGTCTATAATCCCAGCTACTGGGGAGGCTGAGGCAGGAGAACCTCTTGAACCCAGGAGGTAGAGGTTGCAGTGAGCTGAGATTACGCCACTGCATTCCAGCCTGGGTGACAGAGTGAGACTGTCTCAAAAAAAAAAAAAAAAAAATTAACGATGGTCAAAGGGTATAAAATCTCAGACAGGAATAGTATGTTTTATACTTTTTTTGAGTTCTGTTGTACAGTGTAGTGCCTATACTTAATAATGGAGTATTATACATTTCAAAATTGATGTTCTCATCACAGAAATGTATTTGAAGTATTGCATATGTTAACAAGTTTGATTTAACTATTCCATATTGTATCCACAATTTATGATATCACTTTGTAACCCATACATTTATATAATTATAAATTGTCAATTTACAATAAAAAATTTTTGTTGCATCTTTTTAGAAATCAGATATTCTGATGATTGCTCACATAATTTGGCGGTCATTGTTTTATACTGACTTACTCAATAAACATTTATTAAATGTGTACCAGGTGCTTAATAAGAGATGGTCCTGCCCTCAAGACACTCATTATGGTGGGAGAGAAAAACATGTAAATGAATAAATACCATAAAATAGCAGTGCTAGGGTAAAAGTTTCAGAGGCATGTCATGGGCACATAAAGGTGGAATGATTTTTTTCTACTGGTTGGGATGGGGAGGGAGGAAAGGCCAGTGGTCATGTGGTTTGAGCTAATCTTAAAAATGAATAGGTGCTTCCCCAGTAAATTAGGAATGGAAGATGAAGCATAGGAAACAGTACACCATAGAAAATCCATTAACCTATGTATAATCTCAGCACTTTGGGAGACTGAGGCGGGCAGATCACTTGAGGTCAGGAGTTTGAGACCAGCCTGGCCAACATGGTGAAACCCCACCTCTACTAAAAATTCCAAAATTAACTGGGCGTGGTGGTGCATGCCTGTAGTCCCAGCTACTTGGAAGGCTGAGGCAGGAGAATCGCTTGAACCAGGGAGGCAGAGGTTGCAGTGAGCCGAGATCGCACCACTGCATTCCAGCCTGGGCGACAGAGTGAAACTCTGTCTCAAAAACAAACAAAAAACCTATGGATTTGTGGGGATTTGGTATATTATTAAGGTGGTATTTCGTTTCTGTGGGAAAAGGAAATTTCATTAACAGGCCAAATAGTCTGGAGTCATTCTGTTAGTGTTAGAATACTAATTCCACCAGTTAATATCTGTATGAGTTGGACAAACCATATAACCCATTTGTTGCCTTCCTTGTTTCCTCTTTAAAATGTTTAATCCGCAAAACATACCTGATAAAGTGAGATTAAATTGAATAGTACCTGGCCCAAGTAAGTGTTGTTCAGTAAATGTTAGTGATTATTACACAATGGCAAGGTGGCTATCCATTTGAAAAAAAAATTAGGCTGGGTGTGGTGGCTCACGCCTGTAATCCCAACACTTTGGGAGGCCAAGGTGGGCAGATCACCTGAGGTCGGGAGTCCAACACCAGCCTGACCAACATGGAGAAACCCCGTCTCTACTAAAAATATAAAAAAACAATTAGGCAGGCATGGTGGCAAATGCCTGTATTCCCAGCTACTCTGGAGGCTGAGGCAGGAGAATCGCTTGAACCTGGGAGATGGATGTTGTGATGAGCCGAGATCATGCCATTGCACTCATTCCAGCCTGGGCAACAAGAGTGAAACTGTCTCAAAAAAAAAAAAAAGAAAAAGAAAAAATCAGATTCCTACTTCATATGATTCATAAAAATATTTCAAGTGGATCAAAGACCTAAATTTTTTTTTTTTTTTTTTTGAGACAGTTTCTCACTCTGTCACCCAGGCTGCAGTGCATTGGCACAATCATGGCTCACTGCAGCCTTGACCTTCCCAGGCCCTGATGATCCACCCTAGCCTCTCAAGTAGCTGGGATTTTTGTATTTCTTACAGAGATGGGATTTTGCCATATTGCCCACCTTGGCCTTCTAAAGTATTGGGATTATGGGCATGAGCCACTGTGCCCACCCTAAACTTATTTCTAAGCTATGGAAGCATTAGGAAAATAAATGTAAAGAAAAATGTGTTTATCACCTTTGGATAGAATTCTTAAGCAGAATCTAAAAAGATTGAAAAGTTTGAATATGTTAAAATTATAGATTTCTGTGCAAGACACTCCCCTCCCCTAAAAAACAAGTAACTGATGAGATTTTCCAATACATGTAACAAGGGTTTAGAGAAATGAGTACTGATGTCATGCTGACAGAAGTGCAAATATTAATGACCATTTTTTACAGCTGTTGGCAAGATCCACTAAAATAAAAATTGCAGATATCCTGTGAGCCCAATTCTATTTTTTTTGGTTACTTAATAGTATCATACAGGTGATTTACTTTAAAATACCTCTGCATGGACAACGTGATATGTATGTGAAGAAACATTCACACATGTACAAGGAAGCAGGTAGAAGGATGTTTACTGCACTGCTGCTTATAAAAGAGAAAAACTAAATGTCCATCAAAACGATCTTAACTATGGCCGGGCATGGTGACTCACGCCTGTAATCCTAGCACTTTGGAAGGCTGAGGTGGGTGGATTGCCTGACCTCAGGAGTTCAAGACCACCCTGGGCAGCATGACAAAAACCTGTCTCTACTAAAATATAAAAAATTAGCCGGGTATGGTGGTCAGCACACCTGTAGTCCTAGCTACTCGGGAGGCTGAGGCACAAGAATTGCTTGAACCCAGGAGACAGAGGTTGCGGTGAGCCGAGATCACGCCACTGCACTCCAGCCTGGCGACAGAGCGTGACTCTGTCTCAACAAAAAAAAAAAAAAAAAAAAAAGCGGTGGAGGGTCTTAACTATGGAATGTCATGAACATCTACAAAAAATGAGGTAGGTTTAAAATGGGCAAAGGACTTAAACATTTCTCCAAAGAAGATACACAAATGGCCAAGAAACATGCAAAAAGATGGTCAATATCACTAATCATTAGGGAAATGCAAATTAAAACCACAATGAGATACTACCTCACACCCCTTAGCCACTATTAAAAGAAAGAAGCAATAGTTATTGAAAAGTATTTGTGAGGATATGTAGAAATTGTAACCCTTAGCTGTGCACTGCACATGCCCATAGTTCCAGCTACTCTGAAGGCTGAGGTGAGAGGCCTGAGCCCAGGAATTCGAGGGTGCAGTGAGCTATGATTGTGCCATTGGACTCCAGCCTGGGCAACAGAGCAAGACACTGTCTCTAAAAGAAGCAAATCAGAACCCTTGTGCGCTGTTCATGGAAATGTAAAATGGTATAGCCATAGAGAATATGGCAGTTCCTCAAAAAGTAAAAAATGAAATTACCACGATTCCAGCAATTCCACTTCTTGACATGTATTCAAAAGAATCAAAGATCTTAGAGTATTTGCACACCCATATTCATCACGGCATTATTTACAATAGCCAAGAGGTGGAGGCAACCCAAGTGTCCATCAGCAGACGAATATATCAACAAAATGTGCTCTCTACATACAACGGAATATGAGTCACCCTTACAAAGGAAAGAAATTCTGACACATGCTGTAACGTCGATGAACCTTGAAGCCATTGTGCTAAGTGAAATAAGCCAGTCAAAAAAAGACAAATACTGTATGATTCCGCTTATATGAGGTATCTAGAGTAGTCAAATTCACGGAGATGGTAAGTAGTGTGGTGGTTGCCAGTGGCTGTGGGATTGGGAAATAGACAGTTGTTTAATGGGTATGGAGTTTCAGTTTTGCAAGATGAAAAGAGTTCTGGAGATTGGTTGTACGACAGTATGAATGTACTAAAGCCACTGAACTGTATGCTTTAAAATGGTTAAGATGGCCGGGCAGGGTGGCTCATGCCTGCAATCCCAGCACTTTGGGAGATTGGGGCAGGCGGATCACCTGAGGTCAGGAGTTCAAGACCAGCCTGGTCAACATGGCAAAAACCAGTATCTACTAAAAATACAAAAAAATTAGCTGAGTGTGGCGGCAAGCACCTATAATCCCAGCTACTCAGGAGCCTGAGGCAGAAGAATCACTTGAACTTGAGAGGTAGAGGTTGCAGTGAGCTGAGACTGTGCTCCAGCCTGGGTGACAGAGAAGAACTCCGTCTCAAAATAAAATAAAATGGTTAAGTTGGTAAATTTTCTGTTATGTCTTTTACCATAATTAATATAAATGAGATTGAGCTATATCACTTAAATGGAAATAACTGTATGACCTATTAAGAGAAAGTAAATTATAGAACAGGTACAGGGTGATATTGGTTTTAAGTTTTAATATCACAAATATTTAATTGTTTATTTAGAAATATACAGTATATATATAAATGGATAGAAAAAGTTCTGAAGATAAAGCTTTCTCTTCCCTCTCTTCACTGGTACAGAATTCCTTATATAAATTAATGTCAGGCTGGACGCAGTGGCTCACGCCTGTAATCCCAGCACTTTGGGAGGCCAAGTCAGGTGGATCGCCTCAGCTCAAGAGTTCGAGACCACCCTGGGCAACATGGTGAAACCCCATCTCTACTAAAATACAAAAAGATAGCCAGGTGTGGTGGCACTCACCTGTAGTCCCAGCTACTCAGGAGGCTGAGGCATGAGAGTCGCTTGAGCCCGGGAGGCAGAGGTTGCAGTGAGCCGAGATCACACCACTGCACTCCAGCTTGGGCTACAGAGTGAGACTCTGTCTCAAAAAAAAAAAAATGTTATAGGACTGGATTGTGGCTCACTCCTCTCGCTGCCATAATATGGGTGGAATCATCCTGGATAGGCCAATTATAATATCCTTATTCCCATTGCCATTGTGATTATTTCAAACCTGGATATCGAAGACAAGCCAATTAGTTGTAACCAGAGCTTTCACTGGAGAGTTACGCTCTTTTTCTGTGGGAGAACTGTTAAAAGCTTTAAATACAAGCTTTAAAATTGAGAGACAATATTTACTAACACATTGGAAGTGCCTACATGGGTTTTACTTTACATAGCCAAACCCAATCGTAATTAATATCGAATGTATGTCTCCTAAACCAAGAGAGAAAACAGAAAGGAGAAATTCAATTAATTAAAAAAAAAGCAGAACTTGTCAAAATGTATGGAACTGCACCATTGGTGAACTATATGTTTCATTATGTGTAAATGTTTTAAAAAACTAAAAGGAAAAAGAAATGTAGAAGAAGAGAGAGAAGAAGCAGCAACAGTAAATACAAAACATAAAGTAAGATAAGGGCCGGGCGCGGTGGCTCACACCGGTAATCCCAGCACTTTGGGAGGCTGAGGCAGGCGGATCACGAGGTCAGGAGATCGAGACCATCCTGGCTAACACCCTGGCTAAAACCCCGTCTCTACCAAAAAAATACAAAAAAAGTGAGTCGGGCGTGGTGGCGGGCGCCTGTAGTCCCAGCTACTCGGAAGGCTGAGGCAGGAGAATGGCGTGAACCCGGGACGGGGAGCTTGCAGTGAGCCGAGATCGCGCCACTGCACTCCAGCCTGGGCAACAGAGTGAAACTCCGTCTCAAAAAAAAAAAAAAAGTAAGATGGTGGGAATAAGACTAGACATGCAGTAGTCATAATGAATGTGACTGGGTTAAATAGCCTTATTAAAAGACAGATGCTCAGACTGGATTTTTTTTTTAATCCTGTGGCTGTATGTTATTTACAGACATAGCTAGAACAGAATGGCACAGGACAGCTGGAAATAAAGGGAAAAATAAATTTACCATAAAACTCAACAATTCCACTCCTAGGTATCTACCCAAGAGAAGGAAAATACATGTCCATACAAAGACTTGGACACAAATGCTCATATTATTATTATTTTTTAATTTTTTTTTTTGAGACAGGGTCTCGCTCTGTTACCAGGCTGGAGTGCAATGGTGCGATCTTGGCTCACTGCAACCTCTGCCTCCTAGGCTCAAGTGATTCTCCTGCCTCAGCCTCCCGAGAGCTGGGATTACAGGCACGTACCACCACACCCGGCTAATTTTTTGTATTTTTAGTAGAGATGGGGTTTCACCACGTTAGCCAGGATAGTCTCGATCTCCAGACCTCGTGATCCACCTGCCTCGGCCTCCCAAAGTGCTGGGATTACAGGCGTTAGCCACCGCACCCAGCTGCTCATATTATTTTTCTTCATAATAAACAAAAAGTGGAAACAAACCAAGCAACCATAAACACAGTGGTCCCCAATGTTTTTGGCACCAGGGACTGTGGAAGACAGTTTTTCCACAGATGGCAGTGGGGCATGATTTCTGGATGATTCGAGCACATCACATTTATTGTGCACTTTATTATTCTTACATTGTAATATATAATGAAATAATTATACAGTTCACCATAATGTAGAATCAGTGGGAGCCCTGAGTTTGTTTTCCTGTAACTAGACAGTCCCATCTGGGGTTGATGGGAGACAGGGACAGATCATCCGGCATTAGCTTCTCGTAAGGAGCACACAACCTAGATCCCTTACGTGTGCAGTTCACATTAAGGTTCACACTCCTATGAGACTCTAACACCGCTGCTGATCTGACAGGAGCTCAGGCGGTAATGTGAGCGATGGGTAGTGGCCATAAATACAGATGAAGCTTCACTTACCTGCCCGCCACTCATCTCCTGCTGTGTGGTCCAGTTCCTAACAGGCCACGGGCCACTAGTGATTCATGGCCCATGGGTTGGGGACCCCTGCATAACCAGATAAATGGATAAACAAAATGTGGTGCATTCACACGATGGAATACTGTTCAGCAATAAAAGGTATAAACCACCAATAGAACAACATACATGAATCGCAAAATGAAGTCAAGCAAAAGAAGCCAGATACAAAATATACAGATGGTGCCTGACTTAGGATGGTTTGACTTAGGATTTTTGACTTTACAATGGGTTTACTAGGGTATTACATGCATTTTCAGCTTACAATATTTTGATTTACACAAGATTTATTGGGGCTGGGCATGGTGGGCTCATGCCTGTAATCCGGCACTTTGGGAGGCCGAGGCAGAGGATCACTTATGCCCAGGAGTTTGAGACTAGCCTGGGCAACATAGGGAGACCCCATCTCTATAAAAAATAAAATAAAAAGAAGGTTTTTTGGGATGTAGCTCCATCATAAGTCAAGAAGCGTCTACACACTGTATGATTCCATTTACATGAAACTCTAGAAAAGACTACTCTATAATGATAAAAAGTAAATCGTTGTTATGGTATTAGTGGTGTCCATGAAAAAAAAGAAAAAGAAAAGAAGAAAGTAAACATTGTTCACCTGAGGTGGAGGTAGGGTATTGGCTGGATACAGGCACAATGGAATTAGTGGGGAGGGGAATTCATTGTTTCTAAAAATTATCTATTTTGATTGTTGTGATGATTGCTTGATATATTGATTTGTCAAAACAAATCAAAATGCACACAAAATGATTGCATTTTATTGTGTGTAAATTATGCTTCATTAATTAAAAGATGGAAAATGACACGCAAAAGAAAAAATAAGCCAGGTACAGTGGCTCATTACTATAATCCCAGCACTTTGGGAGGCTGAGTGGGCGGATCACTTGAGCCTAGGAGTTTCAGACCAGCCTGGGCAACAGGGTGAAACTCTGTCTCTACAAAAAATTTAAAAATTTGCTGGGTGTGGTGGTGCAATTGTGTAGTCCCAGCTACTAGGGAGGCTGAGGCAGAAAGATCGCTTGAGCCAAGGAGGTCGAGGCTACAGTGAGCTGTGATCGCGCCACTAAACTCTAGCCTGAACAACAGAGTGAGACCCTGTCTCAAAAAAAGAAGAAAAAAAAAAGAAAAAACGGAAAAAGAATATGCTGTTTGAATATGCAACATGGATAATATTGAGGTTTTCTTTGTGGGCTAACACATGGAAAATGTCATGAAAGTACAATGTACACTTGAAAAGGAGGTGCACTCTCTGTTATGTAGGTTTAATATTTATCCATAAGATCTACCTAATTAGGTCTTCTGTATGCTTATACTTTTTTTTTTTTTTGAGACGGAGTTTCACTCTTATTGCCCAGGCTGTAGTGTAATCACGTGATTTTGGCTCACTGCAACCTCTGCCACCCAGGTTCAAGCGATTCTCCTGCTTCAGCCTACCAAGTAGCTGGGATTACAGGCATGCACCACCATGCCCGGCTAATTTTGTATTTTTAGTAGAGATGGGGTTTTGCCATGTTGGCGAAGCTGGTTTTGAACCCCTGACCTCAGGTGATCTACCTGCCTCAGCCTCCCAAAGTGCTGGGATTACAGGAGTGAGCCACCCGTGCCTGGCCTATGCTTATAGTTTTTATTTTTGACTCTTTCAGAAGTCAAAAGCAGAAAAATACATTAGAGTGTCCTAATACTCATGCTTTCTTTTTTTTTTTTTTTTTTTTTTGAGACAGAGTCTTGCCCTGTCACCCAGGCTGGAGTGCAAAAGCACGATCTCAGCTCACCGCAACCTCTGCCTGCTGGGTTCAAGCGATTCTCCTGCCTTAGCCTCTCAAGTAGCTAGGACTGCAGGCATGTGCCACCATGCCTGGCTAATTTTTTGTATCTTTAGTGGAGATTGGGTTTCACCATGTTGGCCAGGCTGGTTTCAAACTCCTGACCTTGTGATCTGCCCGCCTCAGCCTCCCAAAGTGCTGGGATTACAGGTGTGAGTCACTGCACCTGGCCTTTTTTTTTTTTTTTTTTTTTTTTAACTACTTAGGGTTTCCACTTCATTAAAGTTGCTACTGTATTGTTTTGTTCATGGATACTCATAACTGTTACAGTTCTTCCTAATTGTAGCCTTTGGCATTTTACTACTACGTTTTCATGCTGCTGATAAAGACATATCAGAGACTGGGTAATTTATAAACAAAAAGAGGTTTAATGGACTCACAGTTCCATATGGCTGGGGAGGCCTCACAATCATGATGCAAAGTGAAAGGCATGTCTTACATGGTGGCAGAGGAGAGAATGAGAGTGAAGTGAAAAGGGAAACTCCTTATAAAACCATCAGATCTAATCCCAGCACTTTGGGAGGCCGAGGCGGGCAGATTACGAGGTCAGGAGATCAAGACCATCCTGGCTAACACGGTGAAACCCCATCTCTACTAAAAATACAAAAAATTAGCTGGACATGGTGGTGGGTGCCTGTAGTCCCAGCTACTTGGGAGGCTGAGGCAGAAGAATGGCGTGAACCTGGGAGGTGGAGCTTGCAGTGAGCCTAGATCGCGCCACCGCACTCCAGCCTGGGTGACAGAGCGAGACTCCGTCTCAAAAACAAACAAACAAAAAAACCAAAAACCGAAAAACCATCAGATCTCGTGAGACTTGTTCACTACCACGAGAACAGTATGGGGGAAATTGCTGTCATGATTTAATGAACTCTCACCAGGTCTCTCCCACAACACATGGGAATTATGGGAGCTACAACTCAGGATGAGATTTGGGTGGGGACACAGTCAAACCATATCCGGCATTATAATGTATCCTTTTGCCTCATTTAATGATTTTTGGTCTAAATTCTACTTTTTCTGATATTAAGAACAGGACTTCTGCTTTCTTTTTCTACTTCTTTTTGTATTGCATTTACCTTATATATTTTGTCCATCTTTTTATTTTTACCTTTTCTAAATTCATTATCCCCAAAGTAGGGTGCTCCAGACTAGTCGATGCTGTGTGTCCTTTGTTTTCTTTTTCTATTCTTTTTTTTTTTTTTTTTTTTTTTTTTTTGAGACAGAGTCTCGCTTTGTCACCAGGCTAGAGTGCAGTGGCACGATCTCAGCTCACTGCAACCTCTGCCTCCCAGGTTCAAGGGATTCTCCTGCCTCAGCCTCCTGAGTAGCTGGGATTACAGGCATGCGTCAACACACCCAGCTAATTTTTGTACTTTTAGTAGATATGAGGTTTCACCATTGGCCAGGATGGTCTTGATCTCCTGACCTTGTGATCCACCTGCCTCGGCTTCCCTAAGTGCTGGGATTACAGGCGTGAGCCACTATGCCTGGCTTCTTTTTTTTTTTTTTTTTTAAGAGGAATTTCCCTCTGTCACCCAGGCTGGAGTGCAGTGGGGTGATCTTGGCTCACTGCAGCCTCTGCCTCTCGGGTTCAAGCGATTCTCCTGCCTCAGCCTCTGGAGTAGCTGGGACTATAGGCATGTACCACCACACCTGGCTAATTTTTGTATTTTTTTAGTAGAGTCAGGGTTTCACCATGTTGCCTAGGCTGGTCTCGAACTCCTGACCTCAAGTGATCCTCCCGCCTCAGCCCCCCGAAGTGCTAGGATTACAGGCATAAGCCACCACACCCAGCTTTTTTTTCTTTTTTAAAATGGGAGTGTTCACTGTGGATGTTCTGTTCCTATTCTGCCGTTGTATATGTGGTGTTTAAAGGCAGATTATTTGTCCTTTTGGCGCATAGGTCTCTAGATCAAGTGAAGCCACACCTCCTGATATAGAAACTACTACATATACCCCTTGCTTGCATCACCTACATATACCTCTACTCTGCATCACCTAGATGTGGTGGTCCTTGAGCGTGATGCCATTACTGGACAGGACTTTCAGATTGTCTCTGTGGGTGAGGGAATTGTGTTTACTTTGCCTGTTATTGGGAAAGTGAGTTCAACATTTGGTAAACAGAGGGTAGAGTGTAGCAATGGCTTGTGCTGGTCACCAAGTATTTCTGGCTCTCTACTTTATGGACCAAGGTAGCGTTGCTCTTCTCTACCACCTTTAAAGTCAGATGTGGCAAGGTGACTTGCTTTGGCCAATGAAATGTGAGTGAAGATGACATGTATCATTTCTTGACGAAGATTTAAGTCATTGTGTGATTAGCTGTGCCCCATTTGCCCTGTGTTGGTAATCATGAAAGCCTGGAAATGGAAGCTGACTTGGCCTGGGTCCCACAGAACATCTCAGCCAGTTCATGGTGGTGACATTAGGGTGAACAATAAGTAAGCATTTCTTGTTTTAAGCCATTGATATTTGGGTTGTTGTTTGTTTGTTTGCTTTTATTACTGCAGCATGACCGTGGCCTATACCAACTGATAAAGTATATGTTAAAAAGTTGGAGTTGAAGCAATTAGAAAAGAAAAAGAAAAGATATTCAAGTTGGAAAGGAAGTAAAATGATCTCTATTCACAGATGATATGATCTTACATGTCAAAATCCCTAAAGAATTCACAAACCACTGTTACAGTGAATAAATGACTTCAGCAAAGTTTCAGGATACAAAATCAACACACAAAAATCAGTAGCACTTTATATAGTAATAATCACATGACTGATCTGAAAAAGAAATTAAGAAACCAATCCCATTTGCTATGCATCAAAAAGGATAAAATACTTAGCAGTAAAACTTACCAAAGAGGTGACAGACTTGTACACTGAAAATTACAGAACATTGCTAAAAGAAAATTTTTTAAAAAGATACAAAAATATAGAAAGACATCCCACAGTCATGGATTAGGGGATCCCCTATCATTAAAATGTCTATACTACCCAAAGCAATCTACAGATTCAATGTAATCCTTATGAAAATCCCAATGGCAGGTGGGGCGCGGTGGCTCACGCCTATAATCCCAGCACTTTGGGAGGCCAAGGAGGGCGGATCACTAGGTCAGGAGTTCAAGACCAGCCTGACCAACATGGTGAAACCCCATCTGTACTAAAAAATACAAAAATTACCCAGGCATGGTGGTGCGCTCCTGTAGTCCCAGCTACTTGGGAGGCTGAGGCAGGAGAATTGCTTGAACCTGGGAGATGGAGGTTGCAGTGAGCCAAGATCGCGCCACTGCACCCCAGCCTGGGCAACAGAGCAAGACTCCATCTCAGAAAAAGAAAGGAAAAGGAAAAAAACAAAAGAAAATCCCAATGGCACTTTTTGTGGAAATAGAAAAAGCCATCCTAAAATTCATATAAAATCTCAAGGGACCCCATATAGCCAAAAAAATAAAAAAAATCTTGAAAAAGAAGACTAAAGTTGGAGGTCTCACAATTTCTGATTGCATACTACAAAGCAGCAGTAATCAAGAAAGCATGGAACTGGCATAAAGACAGATGTGTAGACCAATGGAACAGAATAGAAAGCCTAGAAGTAAACCCTTGGATATTTGGCCAAATGATTTTTATTTAACAAGGGTAATACTGGGGAAAGCTCACTCTCTTTGACAAATTCTGTTGAGAAAGTTGAATGTCCACATGCAAAATAATGAAGTTGGACCTTACACCATATACAAAAATTAACTCAAAATGGATTAAAAACCTAAATATAAGGCCTAAAACTATAAAACTCCTAGAATAAGCTGGGCATGGTGGCTCACGCCTGTAATCACAGCACTTTTGGAGGCCAAGGCGAGCAGATCACCTGAGGTCGGGAGTTTGAGACCAGCCTGACCAACATGTTGAAACCCCATCTCTACTAAAAATACAAAATTAGCTGGGTGTGGTGGCTCATGCCTGTAATCCCAGCTACTCGGGAGGCTGAGACAGGAGAATCGCTTGAACCTGGGAGGTGGAGGTTGCAGTGAGCCGAGATTGCACCATTGCACTCCAGCCTGGGCAACAAGAGCAAAACTCTGTCTCCAAAGAAAACCCAGAAATTTATTTTTTCACAGTTCTGGAGTGTAAGGGAAGTCCAAGATGAAGGCACTGGCATCTGGTGAGGGCCTTCTTGATGTGTCCTCGCATGGCAAACAGATGACAAGCTAGTCGAAGTCTGCATAAAGCTTCTTTTGCATAAAGCTTCTTTTATAAGGGCCTTAATCCTGTTAATGAGGGAGGAGCCCTACTGGCCTAATCACCTCTTAAAGATCTCACCTCTTGGCCAGGTGCCGTGGCTCATGCCTGTAATCCCAGTATTTTGGGAGGCCAAAGCGGATGGATCACCTGAGGTCAGGAGTTCGAGACCAGCCTGGCCAACATGGTGAAACCCCATTTCTACTAAAAATACGAAAAAATTAGCTGGGCATGGTAGCGCATGCCTGTAATCCCAGCTACTCAGGAGGTTAAGGCTGGAGGATTGCTTAAACCCGGGAGGCGGAGGTTGCAGTGAGCCGAGATGATGCCACTGCACTCGAGCCTGAGCAACAAGAGTAAAACTCCATCTCAAAAAAAAAAAAAAAAAAACAAATGCCACCTCTTAATACTATTATAGTGACATCATGTAGATTTTGGAGGAGAGACATTCAAATCATAGCAGATGGTAAATTTAATGTTATCTTTTTTTAAAAAAAACACAAAGTAAATATAGATATGTAGATCAAAGCTATGCACAGTGGGAAATGAAAGTTTAATTATCAAAGGAACTGTTGATCTGAACATCATATCCATTTAAGGTTGTTTTATTGGTTTTTGGTTTTTGTTTTTGTTTTTTTTAGGCAGGGCCTGGCTTTGTCACCCAGACTGGAGTGCAGTGGCATGATCTCAGCTCACTGTAATTTCTGCCTCCTTGGCTCAAGCCATCCTTCTATCTCAGCCTCCCAGGTATCTGGGACACCACACCCAGCTAATTTTTGTATTTATTGTAGAGATGGGGTTTCGCCCTGTTGCCTAGGTTGGTCTCAAACTTCTGAGCTCAAGCGATCGCCCACCTCAGCCCCTGAAAGTACTGGGATTACAGGTGTGAGCCACCGTGCCTTGCCTAAGCTTTATTTTAAAGGCTGTTTTCAATATTACTTGAAGATTGGGCAATACATGATGCAATCAAACAAAACACAGGTTTCAGGTATGTATAAATACTTATGCTTTATTTCATATATAATGCTGTGTGTTCCTTGACACACACAGTTCTATGTATGCCAACTGGTCACTGTAGTTTATCACAGCAAATACATCTTCGAAAGAAAAATGTTAATGCCCTAGAAATTTTCATCTGAGGTATCTAAGCCCGTAATAGGTCATCATTAAATTGTCTCTGAATTATTGTTGTGTATTATATAATGTGTGTATTTTGTGTATTATATATTGTGTATTATAAGTTACACCACAAATACTACAATATGTTCGCTCACTCTAGAAATTAAAAAGTGGGAGATACACTTGAATAAGTATAATGGATTGACCCATAGATGACTTTATATTACATAAACTACTTAAGACACATTCTTTGTGCTGCTTTTTCTAAAATAGAATATGTTAATATAAACATATTTGAAATTCAAAAAATTGGCCTGTGTCTGTTTTGTTTCTCAGTGCAATTTCTGTTATCAATGTGCTTATAAGTAATAATTTATTAATACTACTAATAAAAAATTAACATGATTGAGAGGAAAAAATCTGGATTAATTAGCTAAAGAAATAAAGCATGTAATTCCAACCCAGGAGAGGGAAAAATAAGTTATAAAAAAAGAAAGTGGGCCAGGTGCAGTGGCTCACACTGTAATCCCAGCAGTTTGGGAGGCCGAGGCGGGTGGATCAACTGAGGTCAGAAGTTCAAGACCAGCTTGGCCAACATGGTAAAACCCCATTTCTACTAAAAATACAAAAATTAGCCAGGCATGGTGATGTGCACCGGTAATCCTAGCTATTCGGGAGGCTGAGGCAGGAGAATCATTTGAACCCAGTAGGTGGAGGTTGCAGTGGGCCAAGATCACACTATTGCACTCCAGCGGCGGGTAACAGAGCAAGACTCCATCTCGCAAAAAAAAAAAAAAAAAAAAAAAAAGAAAGAAACTGGATGAGACAGGAGGATCACTTGAGCCCCAGGAGTTTGAGATCAGCCTGGGTAACAAAGTGAGACCCTGTCTCTACAAAAAATAAAAAAATTAGTTGGGAGCAGTAGCATGCACCTGTAGTCTCAGCTACTTGGGAGACTGAGGCAGGAGGATTCCTTATTCTCCTGAGTTGAGGATGCAGTGAGCTATAATCCTGCCACTGCACTCCTGCCTGGGTGACAGAGTAAGCTCCTGTCTCAAATAAATGAGTAAATAAATAAATAAATAAATGGCCGGGCATGGTGGCTCACGCCTGTAATCCCAGCACTTTGGGAGGCCGAGGCGGATCACCCGAGGTCAGGAGTTTGAGACCAGCCTGGCTAACATGGTGAAACCCCGTCTCTACTAAAAATACAAAAAATTAGCCAGGCGTGGTGGCAGGTGCCTGTAATTCCAGCTATTCAGGAGGCTGAGGCAGGAGAATTGCTTGAACCCAGGAGGCAGAGGTTGCAGTGAGCCGAGATTGCGCCACTGCACTCCAGCCTGGGCGACTGAGTGAAACTCCATCTCAGAAAAAAAAAAAATAAAAATAAAAAAAATAAATGTATCTGTCTGTTCTCACACTGCTATAAAAATCTATAATACCTAAGATTGGGTAATTTATGAAGAAAAGAGGTTTAATTGACTCACAGTTCTGCAGGCTGTACAGGAAGCATGGTGAGGGGAGGCCTCAGGAAACTTACAATCACGGCAGAAGGTGAAGGGGAGGCAAGCACATCTTACCATGGCAGAGAGACAGCGAGCTAAGAGGGGAGTGCTACACACTTTTAAACCAGCAAATCTCATGAGAACTCACTCACTATCATGAGAACATGGGAGAAGTCCGCCTCCATGATCTAATCACCTCCCACCAGGTCCCTCCCCCAATATTGGGAATTACAATTCAACATGAGATTTGGGTGGGGACACAGAGCCAAATTACATCAATCAATCAGTAAATAAGAAACTGGCAATCTAAAAGAGAGGAAGAGAAGAGAAAAAGACAAGACAGGTGCAACAACTAAAAAAGCACAAAATAAAATTGTTAGATCTTCTCACTTAATCTTTATATATATAAATATATATAATATATATTTTATTTTTGAGATGGAATCTCGCTCTGTCACCCAGGCTGGAGTGCAGTGGCGTGATCTTGGCTCACTGAAACCTCCACCTCCCAAGTTGAAGCAATTCTTGTGCCTCCACCTCCTGAGTAGCTGGGATTACAGGTACATACCACCATGCCTAGCTAAATGTGTATTTTCAGTAGAGACAGGGTTTCACCATGTTGGCCAGGCTGGTCTCAAACTCCTGGCCTCAAGTGATCCGCCCACCTCAGCCTCTCAAGTGCTGAGATTACAAGCATGAGCTACCACACCTGGCCTCAATCTTCTAAATATTTTGACCTCTTTTACATATTTGCCATTTCCTTCTCTTGTGTGCATTCTGGATCTTTCCCCAATTCTATCTTTCAGTTTTCTGATTCTCTCTTCAGCTTTGTCTAATATGCTGCTAAATTGTTAAATTCACTCATTTGGTTTTTTATTTCAATTAGATTTTTTATTACTAGAAGTTCTGTTTTGTTCTTTTTCAGATCTGTGTTTTCTTAGCTCATCTTTGCAAGTCTCTTTTTTTTTTTTTTTTTTTTTTTGAGATGGAGTCTCGCTCTCTTGTCCAGACTGGACTGCAGTAGTGTGATCTCAGCTCACTGCAACCTTCGCCTCCCAGGTTCAAGTGATTCTCCTGCCTCAGGTTCCCGAGTAGCTGTGACTACAGGCGTGCACCACCATGCCCAGCTAATTTTTGTATTTTCAATAGAGGTGGGATTTCACCATGTTGGCCAGGCTGGTTTCCAACTCCTGACCTTAGGTGATGTGCCTGCCTCAGCCTTCCAAAGTGCTGGGATTACAGGCGTGAGACACTGCACCTGGTTCAAATTACTCTAAGTATATATTTATACTCCCATCAACAGTACATGTGAATTTCAGTTGCTCCACAACCTCATTAGAACTTGGTATTGTCAGTGTGGTAGATACTGCCAGTTGTCCCAGGATCTACTTTCCCCTTCTTCCTTTAATAACAGATTTAATGTGCTTCACCTGGATTGCAGCTAGGCATGCCCAACCAAATCATAGACAAGATGATGTGGCTGAAAGTAATATGCATCACTTCTGGGTCATGACCTTAGGAAGCATGCTCCTTAGAAGGTATGTTCCCCAAAGTCGAGATCTTTTTGATGATGTTCTTTTTGCATTTGGTCTATACTTCCAAATTACTTTTTATGTCCCTGTATTTGAATACATTTGCCTGATAATGAAGGCCCCTTCCCCAGGGTAGTGAATATTTATTGTTTTTGCTTGCCCACATCTACTCCTTCTTCCTAATAGTACCTAAATTTTTTTTCTTGAAATGTTACATTTTCCTCAATATAGTAGTAGAATTTAGATCAGAGTGCCCAGCCCTTTCCCTATAGAAGCTGAAGGGGAGCACTGAAGGCTCCTTCTTTCAGAACCTTTCTCTCACCATCTTCCCATAAATCGAAGAAGTCATTGAGTGGCTTAGGGAGAAAAAAAAAGAGTTGAGCCTTGTTTCTTCTAGCATCCAGAACCTTGATGGTGGAAGGGAAGCAGCACAGCATGAATATTGCCAAGGTTATATATGACCAGGTTACTCTGAGTCTGGACACAATCCATCGAGAATCCTGGTGAAATGCCTGCCTAAGAATAGATCCCATAGCAGTTAATCTGCATCTAGATCCTGTTGTTTCCAATTGCGTAAGCTACAAGAGCTAGCAGAGGTTTTATTCCAGAGAATGGTTTGTAAACCACCAGCCAATCAGAATATGTCCTCAAACCACTAGCTAATAAAATGTCACATCCTCTTAGAGGCCTCATTCAAATCACTCTAGTAACCCCAACAATGAAATGTAACAAGTAAGAAATGCAGCTAGGTTATAAACCTAGTCTGGAGGAGACTCATAGTAGTTGACTTTGACAGCACTGACAATCAGCAGCTGACTTCTCTGGGGTCTCCCACACAAAACCTTCTGTGTATTTGTGCTTCAACTCATCTTTTAGACCATTCTGAATCAGAGCACTTTATATTTTTATTGTTCTTTACTTTTTGTGTTCTGGATTGGTGAAATTAATCTCTGAAAAATGGGCTGGGCCGGGCGCAGTGGCTCACGCCTGTAATCCCAGCACTTTGGGAGGCCAAGGCGGGTGGATCACGAGGTCAGGAGATCGAGATCATCCTGGCTAACACAGTGAAACCCCGTCTCCACTAAAAATACAAAAAATTAGCCAGGCATGGTGGCAGGTGCCTGTAATCCCAGCTACTCAGGAGGCAGAGGCAGGAGAATGGCGTGAACCCAGGAGGCAGAGCTTACAGTGAGCCAAGATCGCGCCACTGCACTCCAGCCTGGGCAACAGAGCAAGACTCTGTCTCAAAAAAAAAAAAAAAAAAAAGGGCTGGGTTGGTCTTTGTAATGTGAAGTCAATGTTACTAAGCTGTCATGAGGAGCGCATTATACCAACAATGAGGCTTCCTTTAAAGAATTTTTGGGGCTGGATGTGGTCATTCACACCTGTAATCCCAGCAATTTGGGAGGCCAAGGCAGGAGGATTCCTTGGAGCCAAGAGTTTGAGAACAGCCTGCGCAAATAGTGAGATCCTATGTCCACCAAAAAGTAAAAAGTTAAAAAATTAGCCAAGAATAGTGGCGCATGCCTGTAGTTCCAGCTACTCTGGAGGCTAAGGCTGTGGGATCGCTTGAGCCCAAGAGGTCAAGGCTGCAGTGGCTGTGATTGTGCCACTGTACTCCAGCCTGGGCGACAGAGTGAGCTCCTGCCTCTAAAAAAATTTAAAAAGGAGATTGGGTGCAGTGACTCATGCTTATAATCTCAGCACTTTGGGAGACTGATCACCTGTCAGGAGTTTGTGACCAGCCTAGGTAACATGGTGAAACCCCATCTCTACTATAAATGCAAAAATTGGCCAGATGCGGTGGCTCAAGCCTGTAATCCCAGCACTTTGGGAGGCCAAGGTGGGCAGGTCACCTGAGGTCAGGAGTTCGAGACCAGCCCAGCCAACATTGCAAAACCCTGTCTGTACTAAAACTACAAAAATTAGCCGGGCGTGGTGGTGCATACCTGTAATCCCAGCTACTAGGGAGGCTGACGCAGGAGAATCACTTGAACCCGCGAGGTGGAGGTTGCAGTGAGCTGAGATTGTGCCACTGCACTCCAACTTGGGCAACAGAGTGGGACTCTTAAAAACAAAACCAAACAAAAAGCAAAAATTAGCCAGGCAAGGTGGCTCATGCCTGTAATCCCAACTACTCGGGAGGCTGAGGCAAGAGAATTGCTTGAACCCGGGAGGTGGAGGTTGCAGTGAGCCGAGATTGTGCCACTGGACTCCAGCCTGGGTGACAGAGCGAGACTCCATCTCAAAATAATAATAATAATAATTAATTAATTTTTAAAAAATTGCCTGGCACAGTGGCTCATGCCTGTAATCCCAGCACTTTGGAAGGCCAAGGCTGGCGGATCACTTGAGGTCAGGAGTTTGAGACCAGCCTGGCCAACATGGTGAAACCCCATCTCTACTAAAAATACAAAAATTAGCTGGGCATGGTGGTGCACACTTGTAATCCTAGCTACTCAGGAGGCTGAGGCAGGAGAATTGCTTGAACCCAGGAGGCAGAGGCTGCAGTGAGCTGAGATTGTGCCCCTGCACTCCAGCCTGGGCAACAGAACGAGACTCCATCTCAAACAAAAAAAAAAACTTAAAAAAAGAACAAATTTTTTGGAGACAGGGATTCTGTATAACAAAAATGACTGCCGGGTGCAGTGGCTCACGCCTGTAATCCCAGCACTTTGGGAGGCCGAGGCGGGTGGATCACCTGAGGTAGGGAGTTCAAGACCAGCCTGACCAACGTGGGTAAACCCTGTCTCTAATAAAAATACAAAATTAGCCGGGGTGGTGGCGCATGCCTGTAATCCCAGCAACTTGGGAGGCTGAGGCAGGAGAATTGTTTGAACTCGGGAGGCAGAGGTTGTGGTGAGCCGAGATCGCGCCGTTGCACTCCAGCCTGGGCAAAAAGGGCAAAAACTCCGTCTCAAAAGAAAAAAAAACCAAAAAAACAAAAATGACTACGATCTTTGAAAAATAATTGTGCAGGCTAGAGGCTTTGAGTGGCTGAAGTATATGTTAGTTCCCCGAGAGTAAGAAGCTAGGGGATAGGATCCCCACAGCATCTAGAACAATGCCTAACTTTATCTTGAAACAATGAGGGGAATGTGAAAGGGCCTGTTTAAATAGTGGTGCTGTCTCCCAACTAGGTGCTGAAAGACCCTTTGTGTTGAGGGCAGGAATCTGGTTAGAGGACCTGAGAGCCTTAAGCTATCAGGCCAGGTGGGAAAGGAAAAGGCAAAGAGAAGAGTTTCCACCCACCTCCACCTAATCTTACCTTTCTCTGTCTTCCACTACCATCACTTTTTTCGTTTTCCCACCTTATTTTTTCAAAACTTTTTTGTTTTTTTCTTGATACAGGGTCTCACTCTGTTGCCCAGGTTGGAGTGCAGTGGTGTAATCTCATCTCACTGCAACCTCTGCCTCCTGGGTTCAAGCCATCCTCCCCCCTCAGCCTGCCGAATAGCTGGAACTACAGGCATGCACCACTATGCCTGGCTAATTTTTGTATTTTTTGTAGAGACGGGATTTTGCCATGTTGCCCAGGCTGGTCTTGAACTTGTGAGCTCAAGCAATTGGCCCATCTCGGCCTTCCAAAGTGCTGGGATCACAGGTGTGAGCCACTGCACCCAGCTTAAAATGTTTTTTTTAAATTGTGACATACAGCACACAGACAGGAAAGCATAAGGGATAAATGTACAGCTCCATAAGTTTTAACAAAGAAAATATTTGTGAAATTACCACTTAGTTCAAAAAATTGGCTGGGTGCAGTGACTCATGCCTGTAATTCCAACACTTTGGGAGGCCAAGGTGGGTGAATCACCTGAGGTCAGGAGTTCAAGACCAGCCTGGCCAACATGGTGAAACCCCATGTCTGCTAATAATAAAAGAATTAGCTGGACATGGTAGTGGGTGCCTGTAATCCCAGCTACTCAGGAGGCTGAGGCAGGAGAATCACTTGAACCCGGGAGGTGGAGGTTGCAGTGAGCCGAGAATGTGCCACTGTACTCCAGCCTGGGTGACAGTGCTAGACTCCATCTCAAAAAAAAAAAAAAAAAAGAAAGAAATAGAACATTGTCAGCACCCTAGAAACCCACCCACGTCTCTCGCCACCAGGCCTACTCTTTCCCTTCTTCCCAAAGGCAACTACTACCCTCACTTCTAACATTTTGTTTGCTTATTTTTGAAATATATGTAAAGTTAATTGTACAATAAATATTATTTTGAACTACTATTGTTCAACATTTTCATGAAGGTACATTTATTAAATTATAGCATATGGAAAAATGCACAAATCATAAGTGGTACAGCTTGATGAATTTTTCACAAACTGAATGTATCTACGTAACTAGCACACAGATCAAGAAATGGAGCATTATCAGAAGTCCCCTTTGTGCCTGCTTCTAGTCACTATCCCTCACTCCCAAGAGTAGCTACTATCCTGAGTTCTAACAGTATAAATCAGTTTTATTATTTTACCTTATATATGTGAAAATATACAGTATATACTCTTTTCTTCCTAGCTTTTCTCGCTCAATATTGTTTGTGAGGTTCATCTGCATAGTTGCAGATAGTTGTAGATCACTCATTCTCATTGCTGTTTTGTATTCCATTGTATAAATGTACCACAATTTGACGATTCATTCTAGTGTAGGTGGATATTTGGGTTGTTTTTTCTTCCATTTTCAGCTATTACAAATACTGCCAGTATGGGCAGACATGGTGTGTTACACCTGTAATCCCAGCACATTGGGAGGCCTAGGCAGGCAGATCGTCTGAGCTCAGAAGTTTTGAGACCAGCCTGAGCAACATGGTGAAACTCTGCCTCTACAAAAAATACAAAAATTAGCTGTCCATGGTGCCGTGCACAGTAAGTAGTAGTCCCAGCTACTTGGGAGGATGAGGCGAGAGGGTCACTTGGGCCGGGGAGGTTGAGGCCACAGTGAGCTGTGATCATGCTACTATTTGTTTTTATATAAATTGTATATTTGTGGCCAGATGCAGTGCCTCATGCCTGTAATCCCAGCACTTAGGAAGGCTGAGGTGGACAGATCACGAGGTCAAGAGATGGAGACCATCCTGGCCAACATGGTGAAACCCTGTCTCTGCTAAAAATACAAAAATTAGCCGGCTGTGGTGGCGTGTTCCCGTAATCCCAGCTACTCAGGAGGCTGAGGCAGAATTGCTTGAACCCAGGAGGCAGAGGCTGTAGTGAGCCGAGATCATGCCACTGCACTCCAGCCTGGTGACAGAGGGAGACTCCGTCTCAAAAAAAAAAAAATAAAATAAAAATAAATAAATAAATAAATAAATAAAATAAAAATAAATAAATAGTATATTTGTACACTGTTGGAACTCAGGATAGTAGTGGGAGAGGATAGTGACTAGAAGGGGCACAAAGGGGACTTCCGGCAATGCTTCCTTTCTTGATCTGGGTGCTAGTTAAATAGATGCATTCAGTTTGTGAAAAATTCATCAAGCTGTACCACTTACGATTTGTGCCCTTTTTTTTTTTTCTTGAGACGGAGTTTCACTCACTCTGTCGCCTAGGCTGGAGAGCAGTGGCGCGATCTCAGCTTACAGCTCACTGCAAACTCTGCCACTTGGGTTCAAGTGATTCGTCTGCATCAGCCTCCCCAGTAGCTGGGATTACAAGTGTGTGCCACCAGGCCTGGCTAATTTTTCTATTTTTAGTAGAGACAAGGTTTCACCATTTTGACCAGGTTGGTCTCAAACTGCTGACCTCAAGTGATCTGCCCACCTTGGCTTCTCAAAGTGCTGGGATTACAGGCATAAGCCACCATGCCCAGCCTGTGCACTTTTTTATATGCTATGATTTAATAAATGTTTCCTCATGAAAATGTTGAACAATGTGATCACTCCAGCCTGGGTGACACGGCGAGACTCTCTCAAAAACAAAAACAAACAAATACTGCCAGTATAAACATTCTTATTTATGTCTCCCGGTGAGCATATCTATGCATTTCTTTTTTTTTTTTTGAGACGGAGTCTTGCTCTGTCGCCAGGCTGGAGTGCAGTGGTGCGGTCTTGGCTCACTGCAACATCCGCCTACTGGGTTCAAGCGATTCTCCTGCCTCAGCCTCCCAAGCAGCTGAGATTACAGGCATGCACCACCATGCTCGGCTAATTTTTGTATTTTTAGTAGAGATGGGGTGTCACCATGTTGGCCAGGCTGGTCTTGAACTCCTGACATCATGATCTGCCCGCCTCGGCCTCCCAAAGTGCTGGGATTACAGGCGTGAGCCACCGCACCCGGACCATATCTATGCATTTCTGTTGGTTATATGCCTTAGAGTAAGATTCCTGGGTCATGGGCTATGGGTCTGTTCAGATTTGGTAGATACTACCAGACAGTATTTCAGAGTAGTCATCCCAATTTACATTCCCACCAGCAGTGTATGAGAATTTCATTTGTTTCACAGCCTTGCCAACCTTCAATATTATATCTCTTATTTTAGCCATGTTGATGAGTTGTACATATACTGGTATCTTATTTTGGCTTTAGTTCACATAACCCTGGTTTCTATTGAGGTTGAATTCCTTTCACATGTATTGATAATTTAACTTTTATTTTATGTGAAATACCTTCACATCTCATTTTTCTCCTATAAGTTGTCATTTTCAAATTGATTTGTGGGATTTCTCTACATTGTCTAAATGAATCCTTTGCAGGTTAAATGCGTCACAAATATTTCCTTGTACTCTGTAGTTTCTCAGTTTCTTTATGAAAGGTATCTATGTATAGATTATATATGTACATGTTTATTTGTATATTGGCTTTATGCCCAGCAATCTTTTGATTCCCATAATTTACCTGTAGATTATTTTGGATTTTGAATGTACACAATATAAGTAAACAATGACAATTTTGTTTCTTCCTCTCCAATACTTATTTCCCTCCTTCCTTCCTTTCTTCCCTTCCTCCTTCTTCTCTCCCTTCCTCCCTCCCTCCTTCCCTTTTCCTTTCTTTTTATACCCATTGCATCAGTAGGGCCTGCATTACAATGCTGATAAGATATTGTATTAGTTTCCTAAGGCTGCTGTAACAAAGCACCACAAACTGGGTGCCTTAAAACAACAGAAATGTATTCTTCACAGTTCTAGAGACTAGAAGTCTGAAATCATGATATTGGCAGAGTCATGCTCCCTCTGAAACCTGTAGGGGAATTCTTTCCAGCTTCTTCTTAGCTTCTGGCGGTTTGCAGCCAATCTTGGGTTTCCCTTGTCTTGTAGCAGCATAAACCCAGAATCCCAGTCTCTGCCTTCATCATCACATAGTGTTCTCCCTCTGCCTCTGTGTCTTCACATGGCCATCTTATTTTAAGGACACCAGATATATTGGATTTGGGGCCCACTCTACTCTAACATGACCTGATCTTAACTAATTACATCTGTAACTACCTGATTTCCAAATGAGGTCACATTCTGTAGTACTGGGTGTTAGAACTTCAACATATTCAACTCATAACAGATGTGATGATAGTGGACGTCTGTACTTTATCTTAGTGGCAAAACTTTCAACTTTTCACCATGAAGTGTGATGTCAGCTGGGTACGGTGGCTCACACCTGTAATCCTAGCACTTTGGGAGGCCGAAGCGGGTGGATAACTTGAGCCCAGGAGTTCAAGACAAGCCTGGCCAACATGGTGAAACCCCATGTGTATATATATATATATATTTTTTTTTTCTTTGTTTTTGAGACAGAGTCTTGCTCTTTTGACCAGGCTGCAGTGCAGTGGCACGATCTCAGCCCACTGCAACCTCCGCCCCCAGGTTCAAGCAATTCTCCTGCCTCAGCCTCCCGAGTAGCTGAGATTACAGGTATGCGCCACCACGCTCAGCTAATTTTTGTATTTTTAGTAGAGATGGGGTTTCATCATGTTGGTCAGGCTGCTCTTGAACTCCTGACCTCAAGTGATCCGCCTGCCTTGGCATCCCAAAGTGCTGGGGTTACAGGTGTGAGCCACCATGCCCGGCCTAAATTTATACATTTTTCAAAAGATAATGTCAGTCCAAAATATTAAAAACACAACTAACTAGGGTTTCTGGGTTGGGTTCCTGATCTGGGTGCTGATTTCACAAGCGTGATTGGCTTGTGAAAATTTACTATGCTGTATACTTAAGACATGTGTTAAATAAAATTTATAGCAAGTCGTGGGTTTGGACTAACCTGCATTAGGCCCAAGAGAATAAACCAAAATGGAGTTTATTGATGTTGCCATGCCAAAATTAAAATCTTTATCTGACCATTCAATAAACCAGGAGAGAGAGAAATAATAGCCAAGTCTGCAAACGGTCCATTTTTAGCCAGCATGATAAAGAAGTCCTCTCTGCTTTAACCTTATAAGAAAAGAAACTTTGAAACAAACAATCCACTTTTAGTTTTCTGTTTCTCTCTTTTTTTTTTTTTTTTTTTTTTTGAGATGGAGTCTCACTCTGTCACCCAGGCTGGAGTGCAGTGGGACGATCTCAGCTCACTGCAACCTCTGCCTCCTGGGTTCAAGTGATTCTCCTGCCTCAGCCTCCTGAGTAGCTGAGATTACAGGTGAGCACCACCACGCTTGGCTACTTTTTGTATTTTTAGTAGGGATGGGGTTTCACCATGTTGACCAGGCTGGTCTTGATCTCCTGACCTGGTGATCTGCCTGCCTCAGCCTCCCAAAGTGTTGGGATTACAGGAGTGAGCCACCGCGCCCTGCCTCTGCGTTTCTTTTCTGTCTATGAAATTATCCCGATTGTTCTGCTCATTGGAACACTGTTTCTGCTTTATAGAATGAGACGTTGCCTGATTCTAGAATAGCAGGTAAAAGTTAATTAAGATCTTTAAACTAAATTTGTTGTAATTTTGTCTTTTGACATGTAATTTTCTGTATATTCGTTATACTTCAATAAAAAGTTAAAAGAAACATAACTAAATTTCTATTTGAAAACAGAAGCTCTTCCTTTTGAAGGATGCCTTGCTGCTCCACTTTCCATTCACATTCACCTCCTGAGAGAGGTGAAGATCTGGGTTGCTAAGATGGAAGAAAGGTCAATTCTTTGCATGTTACTCAAGTGATGCACTGACACAATATTCTCACAGTTCTCCCTCCCCCCCACCCACACACACCCAAAAGAATTCAGTGTATTAGCTTTGCTTTTTAGTGATTCACTCAAGCTAAAGTAAGAGTTTATGTCTGGTATTACGTTGAGAACTTTTGGAAGATTGTCTTCCAGGTTGTCTTTAGACCATCTTTGTATCTGGTTTTTGCTCTTTGTTTTTGCTCTGAGATTCTGCAACACAGATTTATATGTGTTGAGACAGTCTAAAAAATTCCATTTCTCCCCTTTTACAATTCCTGCAGATGTTACTCACTACATGTCTGCAGGAATTGGTGCAATCTTACACTCTGCCTTGAAAACACCTTTCCATTCTTCACAGCTTTGTTCCCAGTTGAATTTTTGGGTAGAATTGCGTTAGGTCTATTCATTTAATTTGGGAGAAACTGACATCTTTACAATTTTTCCTCTTTTCACCCAGGATCATGGTAAGCCTCTCCATTATTTGAAGTCTAATTTCATCCTACTTGGATATGCTTATTTATGACTCTGTAGTTTTCTACATATAAGTCCTACATCTTTCTTGTTAGAGTTTTTCGTAGTTGCTTTATGTTTTTTTGTTGTTGTTGCGATTGTTGCTATTGTGAATGGAACCCTTTTTTTTTTTCATTCAAAAATGAACCCGTGGAGCGATAGGATCTCTACCACCTCTTTCGGCTGTGAGACTCTATGGTTTTTCAGTTCTATGAGAACATTCTACTCGCGCCTACATTATCTGAACCCAAAGGAAGATGGCAACCACGAGTCTCCAATTAAAGGGCCGCTCTATCTCGCCTTTGTTCTCCTCTCGGTGGTTACTGCGCAGACGTAGTCGCCCAAGTCGCGTCCCCGCCTTCCCGGTCGCGGGCCCAGCTCGGGAGCGCCGGCGCACTGGCGCGCTCCGTTTACACGCTCCGGGGCCTGTAGGCGCCGCGAGTTCCGGCTGTCGCCGTCGCCGCCGCGGCTCCTGGAGGTCGGTTGCGACGAGTAACGGCGCCAGGACGAGCTCTGCGCCTTCTTTTTCGATATGTACCCGAATTGGGGCCGGTATGGCGGGAGCAGCCACTATCCGCCGCCGCCGGTCCCACCGCCGCCGCCAGTGGCGCTTCCTGAGGCCTCGCCGGGGCCCGGGTACTCGAGCTCGACGACTCCCGCGGCCCCCTCCTCCTCGGGCTTCATGAGCTTCCGCGAACAGCACTTGGCGCAGCTCCAGCAGCTGCAGCAGATGCACCAGAAGCAAATGCAGTGCGTGCTTCAGCCCCACCACCTTCCTCCGCCCCCCCTGCCGCCCCCGCCAGTGATGCCGGGGGGCGGCTACGGAGACTGGCAGCCGCCACCGCCACCGATGCCCCCGCCACCCGGGCCGGCCCTCAGCTATCAGAAGCAGCAGCAGTACAAACACCAGATGCTCCACCACCAACGAGACGGGCCTCCTGGTTTGGTTCCAATGGAGCTAGAATCCCCCCCTGAATCTCCGCCTGTGCCGCCCGGGTCCTATATGCCCCCATCTCAGTCTTACATGCCCCCACCTCAGCCGCCACCCTCTTACTACCCCCCGACCTCATCTCAGCCCTACCTGCCTCCTGCTCAGCCGTCCCCTTCGCAGTCCCCACCTTCCCAATCCTACCTGGCGCCCACCCCTTCTTACTCATCCTCCTCCTCTTCCTCGCAATCCTATTTGAGCCATTCCCAGTCCTACTTGCCCTCTTCTCAGGCATCTCCTTCCCGCCCCTCCCAGGGCCATTCTAAATCCCAACTACTAGCTCCACCACCACCGTCCGCCCCCCCTGGAAATAAGACAACTGTCCAGCAAGAGCCTTTGGAGAGTGGGGCCAAAAACAAGAGTGCTGAACAGCAGCAAGCCGCCCCTGAGCCAGATCCCTCTACGATGACTCCACAGGTAAGAAAGCATCTGCCTGAACCTCATCTTTCACCTAGAGGGCCCTGAATGAGCAGGCCTCAGATCTTTAACCAGTGCTTAGTCTAATTCCAACACACAATGACTAGCTAACACTCCAAAGGATTCCGTAAGAGTCAGAGGGCTGACAGCTCAGCTTTTTAATTAGCTAGATGTGAATTACTAAAAAAACAGCGTTTGTAGATGTGTGTGGATTACATACAGTGGTGAGGTGGCTCAAAAGTTACCTCTCAGATACATTCCTTGGTTTCTTTGACCATCCTCTTAGATTTTGTTGCTGTTGCAAATAGATTTTGTTGCAGAGGGTCTTGTTTTAAAATTGTATTTTAAACCAAAATTTCCATTTGAGAGAAAGCGTGAAAAAGAGGCCTCTCCAAGGGCTGACACTTGAATGTTTGTAAACTTCATGATCAGTTAGCTTCTTTTAAAAATATTACTTAGGGGCCAGGGATAGTTGTTAGCTTCCTGAATTAAGAGGTTTCAGAAAAAGGATGGAAATCTTGTCTTACCAGGACCATCCTAATTATGCTTATAGGTACATATACAATACATAGATGAGTCCCTAGACCCTTTTGGGGATCTATTGGTCCATTTTAGGAATTGACCCAGACATCCTTTTCTCATATTATTTAAAGATTGTTTTAAGATAATGGGCAATTTTCTGCATTTCATTGTTATTACCATTCACTCCAAAGAAACAGCCTTGGAATTTGGCCAACGTAAAAAAAGTTTGGTGATATCTTTTCGTGAGAGTCAGCCATTCTTATCCCACAGAACAGACAAATTGACAGGGTAACAGTAATAAACGAGTTCTCCCTTGAGAGAGGGAAAGTCAAACTAAAGCAGAATAAATCAGTTGTTATGATTTCCTGAAGTAGACACTTTTTCAGCGATTACTAATTTACCTTAGATTCACTAAGGAAAAAAGAGAATCTTGTAATATAAACGCTCAGATTTACCTATAAAAGATTTCCAAAAGATAGGGGTGCAGTATTATAATTTTACGGTGGTTTGGCATTAGAAATTAAGAACAGAAGCAAGTTGTTTTAAGAAATGATGCTTGGCACATCTTCTGGAGAAAACACTTGGGATGCTGAAATAAAGTAGTAGAATAATGATTCTGTTGGCTTACATCGAATTTGTACCATCTCACCAGTTTATTTTCCCCAGATTGCTCTATTATAGAGACAGACTTTCTGTCCTCTTTCCCACCCCACTCTGAAGTCTTTAGTACTTTTGTTGTCAAACATTCTTAGAGTTAGTCTGAGCCAAAATAGGACATTTATTTTCTCATTGTACTAGACTGTTTTTCTGACCTTACAGAGAGACAAATTAATTGTATTTTTGGCTTTTTTTGGGAGGAGTGTGTGTGTCAGATCAGGCCTTAATATGTATAGTTACTATGAACAGTGCTTTTACTTTTCTGCCTTTGTACCCTTGTCTGTAATGAACTCAGTGTCTTGAATATTCAGTGCCTGCAATTCTTTGGTGAGAGGCAGAAAGAGTGGTGGAAAATGAGACTTGTGGTGCACATAGACCAGATCAAGAAGAGCCTTGAAGCCTGTGGCTTTCTTTCTTCTTTCTAGAATTCATCCTAACCTCCTCAACCTTCTGTTTCTCCTTAGAGTTGTATTGCTTTTATAGCATATCTCAAATATCAAGGTTTCCATGAAGCCCTGCTTGTGCTCACCCATCTGGTTTGGTTCTGTTCTTCAGATTGTAAGTCCCTTGCAGACAGGAATTATCTTGCTTATCTTCTTATTACTATAGCACCTAGGACAGTGCCTTGCAAATTGTAGGCTCTTCACGGATTTGTTGAATAAAATACGAGAGTTGTCATGTTCTAGACTTAGGATATGTTGGTTTATTAGATGATAAATATTTCTTCATGCCAGTGCCAGTCTCTGGCAATCCTTCTACATATTTATTATTCTTTGATTCATATTTTGTTTTTGGAATGTGTCATTCAAAATTTCTTATCGTGAAATATTTTTAAAATACACAAAATAGAGAAAAAAGTATGATTCCCCATATATACCCATCATTGAGATTCAACAGCTATCAAGATTTTGCCATGTTTACTTCACCTAGGCCTTTTTTATTATTGTTGCATATATATATATAGAGACAGGGTCTTGCTCTGTCAGTCACCCAGGGTGGAGTGTAGTGGCATAGTCTTGAGTTCACTGCACCTCTGCCTCCCAGGCTCAAGCCGTCCCACGTAGCTGGGACTACAGGTGCATGCCACCATGCCTGGCTATTTTTCTTTCTTTTTTTTTTTTTTTTTTTTTTTTTTGGTAGAGACGGGGTTTTGCTGTGTTGTCCAGGCTGGTCTTGAACTCCTGAGCTCAAACAGTACACTGCCTTGACCTCTCAAAGTGCTGGGATTACGGGCATGAACCACCACACCTGGCCTCTGCTGAAATATTTTAAAGCAAATCTTAGATCTTATGTCATTTCATCCCTACATTCTTAGTCAAGTACCTCTGTAAAACAAAACAAAACAAAACAAAAAAAGACCTTTTCTTTTCTTTTTTTTTTTTTCTGAGACGGAGTCTCACTCTGTCGCCCAGGCTGGAGTGCAGTGGCGCGATCTTGGCTCACTGCAACCTCTGCCTCCCGGGTTCAAGCGATTCTCCTACCTCAGCCTCCTGAGTAGCTGGGATTACAAGTGCATGCCACCACGCCTGGCTAATTTTTGTATTTTTAGTAGAGACGGGGTTTCACCATGTTGGTCAGGCTGGTCTTGAACTCCTGACCTCGTGATCCAGCTGCCTTGGCCTCCCAAAGTGCTGGGATTACAGGCGTGAGCCACCATGCCCGGCCAAGACCCTTTCTTAGATAAACACATTGTTAACACCTAATAAAGTTAACAGTTTCTTGGTATCATCTAATACCTGATCCGTTCAGATTTCCGTTATTGTTTCATTGTACTAATGGAACTAAAAATAATTCTTTGATACCATCCATGTTAAAATACCCCAAATTGACTCAACAGTGTTGTTGTTTTCTGTCCTCACAGTCTGTTCCCAAATAATGTTTTGTTGGTGTGTTCAAGTCAGAGTCCAAACAGAATACTGAAAAGACTGTTAGTATAGATCAGGGTTTCTCAGCTTCGTCACTATGGACATTTTGGGCAGGATGATTCTTTGTTGTGGAGGGGCTTGTCCTATGCATTGTAGGATGTTTAACAGCGTCCCTGACCTCTACCCATTGGATGTCAGTGGCAGCCCCCAGTCCGACAACCAAAAATGTTTCCACACATTGCCAAATATCCCCTGGAAACAAAATTGCCCTCTGTTGAGAACCCTTGACCTAGGTCAGTCTCTCCTATTTTCTTTTTCTACCTCATGTCTTTGAACTTGATGAAAAATCTGTGTCAGTTTTCCTGTAGAATGTCTGACATTCTGCATTGTCTGCTTTTTCATGGTGTCACATTTGACTTGTTCCTCTGTCTTCCACATTTTTTTTTTTTTTAATTAGAAGTTAACTCTGGAACCTTCATTTAAGTTCAGCTTTCTTTTGGCAAGTGTTGCATTCCTCATGGGACACCTGATGCCTGATTGTCCCACTGTTAGTAATGCCATTGGTCTCTCTACTGTAAAGCTTTCTATCAATCTTGCATCTAATGTTTCAGTCTACTGGTTCATCAATTGAAGAAAGACCTTGCCTAAGTAAATTATTTCATTAGACAGAGGTTGCAACCTGGTGATTTTTTTTTTCTGCCGTTTCTTCCACAGTTACTATATAGAGTTCCGTAAAGAAAAACTTTTGCCACAGATATTTGATTGGAAATATAGTTGGTGTAGGAAAGATAAGATAAATACTTGATATTTTTCCAGGTATTTTCTAGTTTTTTGGGTAAAGCGTTGATGATTTAATGGAATGTGTTTGTTTGTTTGTTTGTTTGTTTTTGAGAGAGAGTCTCACTCTGTTGCTCAGACTGGAGTGCAGTGGTGAAATCTCGGCTCACTGCAACCTCCGCTTCCTGGGTTCAAACAATTCTGCCTTAGCCTCCCAAGTATATGGGATTACAGGTGCATGCTACCATGCCTGGCTAGGTTTTGTGTTTTTAGTAGAGATGGGGTTTCACCATGTTGGTCAGGCTGGTCTCGAACTCCTGACCTCAAGTGATCCACCTGCTTCGGCCTCCCAAACTGCTGGGATTATAGGCGTGAGCCACTGCGCCCAGTCGGAATGTGTCTTTTTGAATAATTAATTTTTCTATGTGTTTAAAGGACTGATTTATTTATTTAGTTAGAGCTGTTGGCTTTGATTAGTTTTTAGAGGTATCATTTATTTAATGTTTAAGTACTTACTGACTAGCAACTATGTGCCAGGTACTATGAGTACTGTGGTTAATACTGGAGATGAAATGGTTAACAAGATAGACATGGGACCTGCCCTCATTGACTTCTTGTTTCAGTTGTGGGGGAAGGGAGAAGACATTTAGTAAGTAATTAAGAGGAGACGTACAGAGTGCTATGGGATTATAAAATATCACTAGATTATTCCCCAAGGAACTGGCAAAGGCAAGTTTTTTTTTTTTTTTTAAGTTACCACTGTATTCACAGTACCTTGCATAGGATCTAGCACATAGGAGGTGGAGAACAAATATATTTTAAATAATTGAATATAGCTGGGAGCTCTAACCTAATTAAAGAGGATTCCCTTTGTAAAGGGATATTTTTTATTTTTTATTTGTTTTTATTTTATTTTATTTATTTTTATTTTTTTGAGATGGAGTCTTGCTCTGTTGCCCAGGCTGGAGTGCAGTGGCGCAATCTTGGCTCACTGCAACCTCTGCCTTCCGGGTTTAAGCAATTCTCTGCCTCAGCCTCCCTAGTAACTGGGATTACAGGTGCCTGCCACCACGCCTGGCTAATTTTTTTGTATTTTTATCTTTTTTTTTTTTTTTTTTTTTTTGGAGACGAAGTCTCACTCTTGTTGCCCAGGCTGGGGTGCAATGAATGGCATGATCTTGGCTCACTGCAACCTCTGCCTCCCGAGTTCAAACAATTCTTCTGCCTCAGCCTGCCTCAGCTACTCCCAGGAGTAGCTGGGATTACAGGCGCCTGCCACCATGCTCGGCTAATTTTTGTATTTTTAGTAGAGACGGAGTTTCATCATGTTGGCTAGGCTGGTCTTGAACTCCTGACCCCAGGTGATCTGCCTGTCTCAGCCTCCCAAAGTGCTGGGGTTACAGGTGTGAGCCAGTGCGCCCGGCCATTTTTTTTTTTGTATTTTTAGTACAGAAGGGTTTTCACCATCTTGGCCAGGCTGGTCTTGAACTCCTGACCTCGTGATCCACCTGCTGCGGCCTCCCAAAGTGCTGGGATTACAGGCGTAAGCCACCACGCCGGGCCTGTAAAGTGATATTTAAGTGAACTCTAAAGAATAAGTAGGAGGACTGGGTGCTCACACCTGTAATCCCAGTTCTTTGGGATCATTAGAGGCTGGGAGTTCAAGGCCAGCCTGGGCAACAAAGTGAGACCCGCCCCCCGCTACAAAAAATTTAAAAAACTAGCCAGGTGGCCAGGCGCAGTGGCTCACGCCTATAATCCCAGCACTTTGGGAGGCCTAGGCGGGCAGATCACGAAGTCAGAAGATCAAGACCATCCTGGCTAACATGGTGAAACCCCATCTCTACTAAAAATACGAAAAATTAGCCGGGCGTGGTGGTGGGTGCCTGTAGTCCCAACTACTCGGGAGGCCGAGGCAGGAGAATGGTGTGAACCTGGGAGGCGGAGCTTGCAGTGAGCCGAGATCGCGCCACTGCACTCCATCCAGCCTGGGCGACAGAGTGAGACTCCGTCTCAAAAAAAAAAAAAAAAAACCTAGCCAGGCATGGTGTTGCATGCCTGTAGTTCCGGCTACTTGGGGGTGGCTGAGGTGGGAGGATTGTTTAAGCCCAGGAGTTCTCGTGCCACTGCACTCTAGCCTGGGCAACAGAGTGAGACCAAAAAAAAAAAAAAAATGAGTAGGCCAGGTGCAGTGGCTCATGCCTGTAATCTCAGCACTTTGGGAGGCCGAGGCAGGCGGACTACTTGAGGTCAGGAGTTCAAGACCAGCCTGGCCAACATGGTGAAATTCTGTCTCTACTACAAATACAAAAAATTAGCTGGGTGTGGTGGTGCACGCTTTTAATCTCACCTACTTGGGAGGCTGAGGTGGGAGGATCACTTGAACCCAGGAGGCAGAGGTTGCAGTGAGCCAAGATTGCCCCACTGCTCTCTAGCCTGGGCGACAGAGTGGGACTCCATCTCAGTTAAAAAAAAGAAAAAGAGTAGAAATTAACCAGAAGTTAGAATTCAAAGAATTAAGTTCAATAAGGCTCACTGAAAGCTCAGGGTGAGGATGGTAGGTATGAACTAGATCAGGGAAGGCCTGTAAGGACTTTATTCTAAGGGCAGTTGGAAGCCATTGAAGGATTTTACATAGATGAATGTGACAGATTGGCATTTTTGAAAGCTCACTCTGCTTGCAGTGTGGAGAGCAGAATTAGAAGGAGCCAGAGTGATTTAGAGAGAATAGTTACTGAAGTAATCCAGGCAAGAGATAATAGTGGTTTAGACTTTGATGGTATTAGTTGAGATGGAGAGAAGTGAGAAGAGTGGAGAAATATTTAGCTGCTAGAATCCACCTTGAGGTTGAGTAGTTATGGAGAGGGAGGCATCAAGATTGATTCTTAGGTTTCTGGGCTGGGCTGTAGGGTGGATGGTGGTCAAATTTACTAAAACAGAAAAACCTAAAGGAGGAGGAGGAAGAACATTTCTGGGGGTGAGGAGAAAATGATGAGTTAGGTTTCAGACATACTGAGTTTGGGGTTCTTGAGACATAGATTCCAAATGGAAATGTCCAGTTGGAAGTTAGATATAGCTCTGGAGTCTAGATGTAAGATCTGGGAGACATAGATTTATAAGTCATCAGCATAAAAATGGTATTTGAAGACACAGAAATAGATGAAGCCTCTCGAGGAGTGTGTGTAGAGTAAGAACTGAGGTTAAAGGACATTAAGCCTAGCTCCACAAATAGCAGTATCTAAGGGAACCAATGAAAGAATGGCCAAATAGGTATTCATATTAGGTTGGTGCAAAAGTAATTGCAGTTTTTGCTATTTTAATGGAAAAACCACAGTTACTTTGGCACCAATGTGATAGATGGAAAATCAAGATAGTGTATAGTGCGGTGCCACGAAAGTCAAGGGACAGACTCTAGGAGGAGGGAGTCATCAGCTGTGTGAAGTACTGCTGAGAGGTCAAGCAAGATAAAGACTGCGAGTTATCTTTTTCACCTACTGACATGTAGATTATTGTTGACCTTGGCAGGAGCAGTTTCATAGTGACTGAAGCCATATTGCATTGATTTGAGAAGTGATGGAAGGTGAGGAAATGGGGATGGTGAGTATAGACAACTCTTTCAAGAAGTTTGACTGAAGGAGAGAGAGAATGAGGGAAGGAGCTGGAGGAATAGATGCAGTAAATGAGCATTTAAAAAAAAATAGGTGGGGACTAAGCTTATCTGGTGACCCTGATTCTTACAGTAGAATGTGAATCTCAAAAATATTTAAGCCTATTTTAAATAAATTTCTAAAATGGAAAGCCAATTCATTATTTTACCAGGTGTCCTCCCTGCCCCCTGCTTTAGAATATAAGGCATAGAACATTGTCTTATAGGCATTTATGATAACCTGGATAAGGAAGGTAATCTTCTAAAATTAATCTTTAAAACATTACACACAAACACTCACCTCCTTTATATTTCTCCACTTGGAAAATCATTTAGTATCTAGTTCATTACTAGCAGCAGTGGTCAGTAAGTGCTTCCTGAGTACATTAAAATCAACATGTTTCTTTTTTTTTTTTTTCATAGAGATGGGATCTTGCCATGTTGCCCAGGCTGGTCTGAATTCCTGGGCTCAAGTGATATTCGTGCCTCGGCAGCATCTTTCTTAATAACAGTATTTGTGACAAATAGTTCTATATTCTTAATTTTTTTTTTTTTTTTGAGATGGAGTCTCGCTCTGTCACCCAGGCTGGAGTGCAGTGGTGTGAGGATCCGGGCTCACTGCAACCTCCGCCTCCCAGGTTCAAGCGATTCTCCTGCCTCAGCCTCCCGAGTGGCTGGGATTACAGGCATGTGCCACCACTCCCAGCTAATTTTTGTATTTTTAGTAGACAGGGTTTCACCATGTTGGTCAGGCTGGTCTCGAACTCCTCACCTTGTGATCCGCCCGCCTTGACCTCCCAAAGTGCTGAGATTACAGATGTGAGCCACCACACCCAGCCAATAGTTCTACATTCTTTATGTTTGAAATCCCTTCATTCAATCTCGTTTTAAATGTGACCTATACTATGATTTTCCTCTACCAATAAAACAACATCCCATATGAAATGGAGTTATCTGATATGATGGGACATTCAGAAGAGCTGGCATCATTAGCAAGTTCAGGCATGTTTTTTTCTTTCTAAAATAGGGATAATCACACTTCTCTTAGGGTCAGTAAGGACATTTGTGAGTGATATTATTATTTATTTGCAGAGCTTCAAAAATGTGCTGAAGCCTATCCTAGGATTGAATTAGATCTGGTTACTACTTATAGGGTTCATATTAAATAGAAATTGACCTACAAGGCGGCCGGGCACGGTGGCTCACGCCTGTAATCCCAGCACTTTGGGAGGCTGAGGCGGGCGGATCACAAGGTCAGGAGATCGAGACCATCCTGGCTAACACGGTGAAACCCCGTCTCTACTAAAAAATACAAAAAATTAGCCGGGCGTGGTGGCAGGCGCCTGTAGTCCCAACTACTCAGGAGGCTGAGGCAGAAGAATGGCGTGAACTCGGGAGGCGGAGCTTGCAGTGAGCCGAGATCGTGCCACTGCACTCCAGCCTGGGCGACAGAGCAAGACTCCGTCTCAAAAAAAAATAAATAAATAAATAAAAAGAAATTGACCTACAAGGCATACTGTCAGTGAATCAACAAGTACTTCAGCCCTTAACAAGTTCTTAACCCTGGTCTGGATCTAAGACAAAGCATGAGAATAGGTGATAAAAGAAGAAGCTGATAAAGAATCTCGACCTGTACAGTTTTCATCCTGTACAGTCTTTATATCTTTAGCATTGGCTTAGTTTGTGAAAGATAGTTTGCATCTTTGTATCTTTTAATAATGCTTTCAAAGCAACTTTAAAAAAGGACTTTTAACTTCTACTTGAAAGAGAATGTACTAATTTTTTTAAAACTGAAGGATAAGTCTGTTGATGTTTTCAGTATTAAAATAATAGAAGGAAGTGTTTTAATGCTACCTTATTATTATTTTTATTAATACTAATTATTATTATTATACATTATTATTATTATTATTATTATTATTTCATGGTCAGTGTGCTGTTTTCTTTCTTTCTTTTTTTTTTTTTGAGACAGAGTCTTTCTCTGTTGCCCAGGCTGGAGTGCAATGGCACGATCTCGGCTCACTGCAACCTCCGCCTCCCAGGTTCAGGGGATTCTCCTGCCTCACCCTCCGGAGTAGCTGAGATTATAGGTGCGTGCCACCACACCCTACTAATTTTTGTATTTTTAGTAGAGGCGGGGTTTCACCTTGTTGGCCAGGCTGGTCTCGAACTCCTGACCTCAGGTGACCTGCCCGCCTAGACCTCCCAAAGTACTGGGATTACAGGCATGAGCCACTGTGCCTGGCCAAGTGTGCTGTTTTCTTACATTGAATAGTAAAAGTACAGATACTCTTCAACTTACAGTGGGGTTACATCTCAATAAACCCATTGTAAGTTGAGGATAATGTAAGTTGAACATTTAATACAGCTAGCCTACTGAATACCATAGTTTAGCCTAGCTATTAAATGTGCTCAGAAAGTTTACATTAGGCAAAGTCATCTGGCCACACAGTACACAGTAGAGTATTGGTTTTTTTCTTGTTTTGTTTTGTTTTCTTTGAGATGGAATCAGTGAGTGGTGCGATCTTGGCTCACTGCAACCTCCACCTCCTGGGTTCAAGCGATTCTCCCGTCTCAGCCTCCCAAGTAGGTGGGATTACAGGCACACGCCACCATGGCCCAGCTAATTTTTTTGTATTTTTTTTGTTTTGAGATGGAGTCTTGCTCTGTCGCCCAGGCTGGAGTGCAGTGGCGTGATCTCGGCTCACTGCAACCTCTGCCTCCCGGGTTCACGCCATTCTCCTGCCTCAGCCTGCCAAGTAGCTGGGACTACAGGTGCCTGCCACCATGCCAGGCTAATTTTTTTATATTTTTAGTAGAGATGGGGTTTCACCATGTTAGCCAGGATAGTCTTGATCTCCTGACCTCATGATCAACCTGCCTTGGCCTCCCAGAGTACTGGGATTACAGGCGTGAGCCACTGTGCTCGGCCTTTATTTTTTTGTATTTTTGTAGAGACGGTTTCACCATGTTGGCCAGGCTGGTCTCGAACTCCTGACCTTAGGTGATCTGCCCACCTTGGCCTCCCAAAGTGCTGGGATTACAGGTGTGAGCCACTGCACCTGGCCGAGGATTGGTTGTTTGCCCTCATGATGTGTGGCTGACTAGGAGCCTAGGGCTCGCTGCTGCTGTCCAGCATCACAAGAGAGTATCATACTGAATAATTTGAGCCTGGGAAAAGATCAAAATTCATGGTATGGTTTCCAGTGAAGACATATCACTTTCACACCATCATAAAGTCGAAAAATCGTAAGTTGAACCATTGTTAAGTCAGGGACCATCTGTAATTATATCCTGGGAGCTGCTGATTATATGTATAATAGTTAAAAACAAAAAACCCAGTCATGGGTTAAACGTCAAGATAGAGTTTATGAGATGGAATTTATTCTTCCCAATAGATTGGAACAAGTTTCAGGTAATAGTAATGAGTGACTGAGAGGGAAGGGCTTCAGTTGATCAATAACCATTTATTGACATCCTACTATGTGCTCTAGCACTATGCTTGACTACCAGATAGGATATAAAAAGAGGGGAAGGCAGCTGTCCCCTAAGAAAAATTACATTCTTTGAGTGAAAAGTAGGTAACAAATCAGTATGTTTGGTGAGAAAAAGGTATGTATTATGTATATTTAATGCATCTGTTTGTGTATGGAAAATTAGGGGAGGTTATACTATAAAATATTAACAGTGTAGGAAATCCTAGTTATCTAGAGATAATTGGATTAGAAAATAGGCAAGTAAAGTGAATTCATTTAACACAGGAACCAAAAGTTTATTGTAAAACATAAAACATTTGATTGAGACCCAGTCTGGATAAACAAAGCTGAAAGTGATAAGGATAAGCAGATTTTATATTTGATGGAATTGTTATAAATGAAATCATAGCCAAGTTTTAGAATGAACGAAGAATAAACTATAGATTGGGTTTCTTTGCTGTAATTTTTGTGGGAAAATTGTATAACAACATTATAGATCATCTTTTATTTCATTTTTTGACATGTTGAAAAAATATTTTAGGGATTTATCGATTTTTATAGGGACTGTTTTTCAACCTTTGGTATTCAGGCCATTCTCTTTTATAGTTTTTACTGTAAAGTACTGTTTGGTTGTTAACTGGTGGGACTTCTAGCAGATCCTCAGCTGCCAGTAATAAGTTCCAAACATCACTTTCTTGAAATACTACATCCATACAATTGTAGTAGAATCATATGCTTTTGTTAGTCATATAAATATACAGGGCAGTTCATCAGTGAATATTTTAGTGTTATAACTTTTGGTTTTCTTTATGCAACCTTGTAACCATGGGAAATTATATAATACTAGGATAATGACACTCCTGTAGTTTTTTTCTGAGTGGTGAGATTTCTTTTATTGATTTTAATTAATTAGTTATTACTTACCTGTGTAGTCAGTTTTCTTTATTTGAGATTTTTAAACTCACCACAGACACTGAATTAGTGAATACTGAACCAGTGCTCCTTGGGGAAATACAGGGTTAGGTTCCTGTGAGTCTCCTGTCACATTTTCATCAACTGATGAACACATAGCTTTGTTTATGTGTGTTTCTGTTTAAAGAACCTTATTTAGTACATACTGTTGATTTATTAACATTGTACTCATGGCCAACAGCACTGTAGCACTTGCCCAAACAAAGCTGACCTAACACAGATATTTTCTCTGTGAGACATAAGACCGCTTTCTTGCTCTTGGGACACTAAACAGCACCTCAGCTCTATGCCTGGGGGCCATTTTAAACAGTGAAATCAACAAAAAAGCACAAAAGTTTGAAAAATGTGGCACTAAATAGACTGAAAAGGACACTTATTTATAGTATGGAGCTGGAACAAGAAGGCAGAGCATCACCTTGCACTTCATCTCAGCTGGGAATGCACACGAGTCAGGAGACTCATGTTTTTCACTGCTGTCCACATGTTTGGGAATGACTGGGAAAGCTCAGTGAGTATGGATTTTGGGTTTAGAAATAAATTTTAGGTCGGGTGTGATGGCTCATGCCTGTAATCCCAGCACTTTGGGAGGCCAAAGCGGATCACTTGACTCCAGGAGTTTGAAACCAGCCTGGGCACCATGGTGAAACGTGTCTCTACAAAAAATACAAAAATTATCCAGATGGTGGCACATACCTGTGGTCCCAGTTACTCGGGAGGTTGAAGCGGGAGGATCATTTGAGCACAGGAGGCGGAGGTGGCAGTGAGCTGAAACTGCACCACTATACTCCAGCCTGGGTGACAGAGGGAGATGACCCTGTCTCAAAAAAAGAAAAAATTTTAGCAAGTAGGCAAATTTGCAAATACAGAATCCAAGAATAATGAGGATTGGCTGTATTTTCTAGTATTTCCATACTAAGCTTATTGTTGTAATTTTTAAATGAAAGCACAAAATAAGCTTTCAGAAAATTAAAGTACAGTATAATTTAGAAGATAAAGCTAAGGCTTTTAAAATAAATAGAAAGCATTTTAAAACACAGTATATTGGCCAGGTGCGGTGGCTCACACCTGTAATCCCAGCACTTTGGGAGGCCGAGGCTGGTGGATCACCTGAGGTCAGGAGTTCGAGACCAGCCTGGCCAACATGGTGAAACCCCATCTCTACTAAAAATACAAAAATTTAGCTGGGCTTGGTGGTTGGTGCCTGTAATCCCAGCTACTCGGGAAGCTGAGGCAGGAGAATCACTTGAACCTGGGAGGTGGCGGTTGCAGTGAGCCGAGATCATACCACTGCACTCCAGCCTGGGTGACAGAGCAAGACTCCATCTCAAAAAAAAAATAAAACACAGCATATTCTCTTATATGTGTGTACATCTGAGTATGGGTAGACTAATGCTACAACAGGTGTTTAAAAGGGGGAGGAGGCTGGGTGCAGTGGTTCACACCTGTAATCCCAGCACTTTGGGAGGCTGAGGTAAGAGAATTGCTTGAGCCCAGGAGTTCGAGACCCGCCTGGGCAACACAGTAAGACCTTGTGTCTATAAAACATAAAAAAATTAGCTGGGCGTGATGGTGCATGCCTATGAACCCAGCTGCTCAGGAGGCTGAGGTGGGAGGATTGCTTGAGCCTGGGAGATCGAGGCTTCAGCGAGCCATGTTCAGGCCATTGTACTCCATCCTGGGTGAGAGAGCGAGATGCAGTCTCAAAAAAAAAAAAAAAAAAAAAAAAGAGGGAGGAGTGCTAGAGGAGAAAGAGAGAAGGCAGAGAAGAGAGGTAGGACTGTTCAGTTATATTCATTAATTACAAGACCCCTGTCAATAAATCTGAACAAACTGAAGCCAGGTTAAAAATAAGTAGCTGTGAATACTGAAGGGATTTACCCTGATCATTTATCAAAAAGATGGCTCTCACCTCCAAAAGCATGTGTTTTATTAGAGTGCAGAAGCATGTTGAATTAATATGTATGGTTTAATTTAAATGTATAAATTTGAGGGAGGAACTGAAATTTTTCTGTAGCCTGTGTTTAAGATCTTGTTAACTTATTTGTCTTCCTCAGTCTAGCTTTGCCTTTTCTTACATATAGACACATGAACACAGACATAACGATAGCTCCTTGTCAACACCAAGTTGCAGAGATACATGATTGTCAATCAGAATTCTCAAAAATTGTTTCTGTTGTAGGAACAGCAGCAGTATTGGTATCGACAGCACTTGCTTAGTTTGCAACAGAGGACAAAAGTTCATTTGCCAGGACACAAAAAGGGTCCTGTGGTAGCAAAGGATACACCAGAGCCTGTAAAAGAAGAAGTTACAGTACCTGCCACCAGTCAAGTTCCAGAATCTCCTTCTTCTGAGGAGCCCCCATTGCCACCTCCAAATGAGGAAGTGCCACCTCCTCTCCCACCTGAGGAACCCCAGGTAACCATATAATTAATTGTTTGTGTTTATTAAATTATTTAACTTTTTTTCTGATTCATTTATGTATACTTTTATCATAAATGGATATATATTTTTGTTTTTTTAAGTACCTATAAAGTTGCGTTTATGAAATAATCAGATGTCTGTTGTATCAGGTTTGTTTATTTATTTATTTATTTATTTATTTATTTATTTTGAGACAGGGTCTCGCTCTGTTTACCAGGCTGGAGTGCAATGGTGCGATCTTGGCTTACTGCAACTTCTGCCTCCCAGGTTCAGGCAATTCTCCTGCCTCAGCCTCCTGAGTAGCTGGGATGACAGGCGTGCACCACCATGACCGGCTAATTTTTGTATTTTTTAGTAGAGATGGGGTTTCACCATGTTGGCCAGGCCGGTTTCGAACTCCTGACCTCAAGTGATCCACCTGCTTCGGCCTCCCAAAGTGCTTGGATTACAGGCATGAGCCACCACGCCTGGCCTGTTGTATCAGGTTTAGAAAAGGAAATTTTTCCTAGTTTGAGTGAAGAGTTGGATACTCTTCTGAATCGAGTGCCTCTAAGCACTAAAGGAAGATGCCAGCATATGTTCATAGTGACAACACGGGGCAATAGTTGAGTGCATGAGCTTTTAGAGTCAAGCTACCCAGGCTATAATCCAGGTACTGCCACTTGCCGGTAGTGACTGGGCAAATTTGTTAACCATTCCGTGCTTCAATTTACTCCTCTGCAAAATGGGTATATTCAATAGTAGCTATCACACAGAGGTACTAAAGCATTAAATGTGATAATTTTTGTCACTCAGCTTAGTGACTGGCACATGGGAGGTTCTCATATTGGTCCAAAGGTCATTGTTCTCCCAAGAGCCTTATATGAAGGGTTTAATCAAACCATTATGGTTATATTGTAGTCCATTGGTGAAAAGTGACAAAAAAAAGAAAGGGATTTTTCATAGAGTGAAAAGGTCTATAACTTAAGGTTCACTTTTTTTTTTTTTTAGACAGGGTCTCACTCTGTTGCCCAGGCTGGAGTGCAGTGGTGTGATCTCAACTCACTGCAGCCTCAGCCTCCCAGGCTCAAGTGATCCTCTTGCCTCAGCCTTCCAAGTAGCTGGGACCTGTCTTCCCTCCCCTCCCCTCCTTTTTTTTTTTTTTTAAGATGGAGTCTCGCTCTGTCGCCCAGGCTGGAGTGCAGTGATGCGATCTTGGCTCACTGCAACCTCTGCCTTCAAGGTTCAAGTGATTCTCCTGCCTCAGCCTCCCAAGTAGGTGAGATTACAGGTACCCGCCACCATGCCTGGCTAATTTTTGTATTTTTAGTAGAGACGGGGTTTCACCATGTTGACCAGGCTGGTCTTGGACTCCTGACTTCAGGTGATCCACCCGCCTTGGCCTCCCAAAGTTCTGGGATTACAGGTGTGAGCTGTGGTGCCCAGCCTGGGACCACTTTCCACTGGGAAAATTGTTGTCATATTTAGGAATAATAAGATTATTATTCCAGTGAAGACTATAGAATTTATAAACTCCTTTGTATTAGTATCCATAATAGTATAGATAGAGCTATGTGTTTTATCTAAAGATAGAATAGCTGCTCTCAATCCAAAAAGAACTGAAGATACTGTGTTTGACAATTGGATATTTCTAAGTTGTAGGGATTCTGGACTTTATAATACATTTATAAAATATTTTTGCTTGCTGTTTTATGACTTACATAAAGATGTGTCTTCTTTTATCTTTAGTCCGAGGACCCAGAAGAAGATGCCAGGTTAAAGCAGTTGCAGGCTGCAGCAGCACACTGGCAGCAGCACCAGCAGCATCGAGTCGGTTTCCAGTATCAGGGAATAATGCAGAAGCACACTCAGTTACAGCAGATTCTACAACAGTATCAGCAGATTATACAGCCCCCACCACATATACAGGCAAGTGCTTCCATAGTCCAAAAATAGGAAGTTGCCCCAAGACATTGAAAGGATTTGTTATTCTTGAAAGATTTAAGTGTGAAAAACAAAAGATACCAACAGTTGAGAATTAGTTGTTTCCCAAGGGGTGCCCAAGTAGTTATCTGCCACATTACCTGGGGGACTGGGAAGGGGTTGGTTATAGTAGAGTTTCCTGATCATGTCAACCCAGGCCAGATGTTAGCTTACTATTGCTAAGGGTCTTAAGAGCTGGGGATTTTTACCATATAGCTACAGGTTAACCTGTGTTTTGCCTGTAAACTACTACAGTAACAGATAAGCAAAAAGGCCAAAAACAGCCATCACAAAAAACCTAAGCAAATATACTGTAAAAGATAAAGTGACTTAGATACTTGTTTGTCTTGTATCTTTGAGGGGTAATGTTGTGTCTGTGTATCTATAATAACAGATCATTTTTCAAGTTCTTGAAATTATCCATATTAAAAACTTGAAAAATACTTATTGCTAAGATAGGTATTTGCTTTATTGTTTGGTTGGTTTTTCCAACTCTGTAGTAAGTTGTCTAAGCCAAAGGAAGGAAGAAGAATGATCATCACTCAAAGAACTTAACGAACTTATTCTTAGCCTCCCAAAGTCTTTAGTGTTCTAATTTCCTAAAGCGTCAAATGCCCTTGATTCATTAATATTTTAACCTATGATTAATTCTCTTATATGAATGGTTTTAAATAGTTTTTTATCCCTTTATTTGTAGACCATGTCTGTAGATATGCAGCTGCGGCATTATGAGATGCAGCAGCAACAGTTTCAACATCTTTACCAAGAATGGGAGCGAGAGTTTCAGCTATGGGAGGAACAACTCCATTCCTATCCTCATAAAGATCAGCTTCAGGAGTATGAGAAGCAGTGGAAAACATGGCAGGGACATATGAAAGCCACTCAGAGCTATCTCCAGGAGAAAGTCAATTCATTTCAGAACATGAAGAACCAGTATATGGGGAACATGTCAATGCCACCTCCTTTTGTTCCATATTCTCAGATGCCTCCACCTCTACCTACAATGCCCCCTCCAGTGTTGCCTCCTTCATTGCCACCACCAGTGATGCCCCCTGCCCTCCCTGCTACAGTGCCACCACCTGGCATGCCCCCACCTGTTATGCCACCTTCTCTACCAACCTCTGTTCCCCCACCAGGGATGCCTCCTTCTCTCTCTTCTGCAGGGCCACCACCAGTTCTCCCCCCACCTTCCCTGTCTTCTGCAGGGCCACCACCAGTTCTTCCCCCACCATCTCTCTCTTCAACAGCACCTCCACCTGTCATGCCCCTCCCACCATTGTCTTCAGCTACACCTCCTCCAGGAATACCTCCCCCTGGAGTTCCACAAGGGATACCTCCTCAGTTAACAGCAGCCCCAGTTCCACCAGCCTCCAGTTCACAGAGCTCGCAAGTTCCAGAGAAAGCTAGACCAGCACTGCTTCCTACTCCTGTGTCTTTTGGTTCTGCCCCACCCACAACTTACCATCCTCCATTGCAATCAGCTGGTCCATCAGAACAAGTGAATTCAAAAGCTCCTTTGAGCAAGTCTGCTCTGCCATACAGTTCGTTCTCATCTGATCAAGGACTTGGGGAGTCTTCAGCTGCTCCATCTCAGCCAATCACTGCAGTGAAGGACATGCCAGTGAGATCAGGTGGCCTGCTTCCAGATCCTCCTAGAAGTAGTTACTTGGAAAGTCCAAGAGGCCCAAGGTAGGTCTGCTTTTTTTCTCTTTTTTTTGGTTTGGCTATTTTATTAACTTAGGCTATTTGGTTCTCGATGGTATAAAAAGCTTCATTTATACAGTGTTTATACTCTCTTTGTACTTACATTGTCTGCTTGTTAGACATCACATATGTAATCTAGAAAAGGTAACATTCCTCCATTTCTTTGATGTCTCTGCTTTTGTCCTATATGTAGAGATTATAATCCAGAATGAATGTAGTATTGTGGAGTAATGCTTATCATTTTGTATTGACTTATTAGCTTTAAAAATAATATTAAACTTTATCTTTTTTTTTGCTTTTTCATTCATTTGACAAATAATTGAATTGGCAATTACTATTTGTTAGATAATTTGTTAGTTGTTAGAGATAAAGATGAATAAGCCAATATTCTACTGGCTTGAGGCAGTGAAATTTAGCATAAGGTAAGTAGGACTTTTATATTACCCATTCAGCAAATATTTAAGTTCCTGCTCTTGTACTTAGAGCAGTGAATATAATAGAACACATAAAATTCCTGCCCCCATGGAGCTTACATCCTTTGTATTTTCCCCAGTTAAGGAGATACTTCTGTTTTGCCTAAACAACATATTTAGAAAGAAAAAAAAATTGCTGGTGTGTAAGTTTTTTCTCTTTACCTTCTAAAAACTGTTAAATCCATTTTTTCCAAGTTTGTAAAAATAGATTTTTCTCCCCAAGTTGACCTAAATGATAAATTTTCTATGGAAATTATTATTA